>NC_091798.1:42212500-43462500 GCF_041296235.1 Equus asinus | reverse complement strand
ACCCACAAAAGGCAGTCCAGGGTAGAAGACACGGCATGGGGGAGGGCCTGAGCCCTTCTCTTTCTGTACTGACCCAGAGCTTCAGAATGAAGCCTCCAGTGAGCAGCATGTGCATTTTTCATCTGGAGAAATGGACAGTTTGGTGGCAGGATGATCAGAGGCCTTCTGTGCTGAGTTGGGATTCTCCAGGTAACGTTTGGGCCTGGTTTGGGTAGGAGAGTGGAAAATGAGGGAGGAAAATAGGCTGGAAGTGGAACCTCCTCACTTAAAGCATGCGTGGCTCTGCACGGAGGGTCTCGGCTTTCTCACGGTAGGGTTTCCTTTAATGAACTGATGAGCTTCCTGGGAAGTGGGCTCAGGTTATGCTGTGACCTTGGTGTCCAAGACTTGGAGACGGAGCCATGGCTTATGTCTTTGTCGTCCTTGCAGCCTTTCATCTCTACACGGCTCCCATCTGTTTGGCAGCTCAAGAATTGCTCTGTGCAACTGGCACAGAACTTTAATGGTTCTCATTTTAGAAAGATTTCAGGCCAACTTAATGCTCTGGAAGACCAAATTTAATGCTGAGAAGTCCAGGGTGACCCAGCAAATGCCTAATTTTCCAGAACGAATCTGTCCTGCTGGACTTGTCCGCTCTCCTCTCCCTGGATCGGCATAGCCATCAAAGTCATTCTAATGTTGTGCAAAATGACAACTGTAATCGCAGATGAATGGAACGAGGTTACTCTGGAGAGGAGAATCTGTATGGACGATGAGTCATTGGAAATGTTGTTCTTTGAGGTTGCTTCGCACTTTATCCCTATAGGAAGAACAGCCACATGATTTAAAGAGTTTCTCAATCCCATCATTAGTGTCAATTTTAAATGGGCGTAACTTCTTGTAGGGTATTTTTTCTCTGTATCTAAAACACTATTTGGCAGAGGAACTCCTTTGAAGTCAGACCCAGGGAAGGGGGAGTCTTTGAGACGATGTCAGCCCTCTCCCTGGTATGATTTAGAGGACTTCACCTAGAAACAAGGGCCTACATGTTGTGTTCCTTGAGATCCCCTTGGCCTGTGTGATTCTTGACCTCTCAAAGGTTAAGATTAAAAACGTGTATAACACTAACCTGAGTATGACATCTCATGTGGCTGGATCATCTTTTCCAGCATCTTCTGGAGGCCTGGTCCATGGGGACATCATGAGTTAGCAGAGTGGCTAGGTCCCAGAAGAACTTGTATGCCATACTGCAATGATAGGCTTTGTCCTGAGGGCAATGGGGAAGCACGAAAAGCTTTCACGCAAGAAAGTGGCAAGGAAGCTTGGTGTCTTAGAAGGATGACTCAGGCCTCCGTGTGCAGGGTGATTACAGAAGAGAACCTGGAGGCACCAAGACCTGCTAGGAGGCAGTTGTGTGTATCCAGGTGAGAGAAGACGTGATGGCTTGGACTAGAGAAGGGGTAAATAAAACGCAGAAGAGAGGCACATTCGAGAAATATCTAGGAGGTAAACTTTAGAGAACTCAGGGGTTGATTATGAGGTGCAAAAGAAGGGAAAGTCTAGTTTCTGGCCTGAAAATCGAGTGGGCTTACAAAATCAAGGCTGATTTTGGCTTCGCATTCTTGGGAAGAAGTTGCTGAACACAAGGGTCTCCAAACTAACAAGAGGAAAATCTTGTGAAAAACAGAGAGAAAACTCTGAGCAGAATACTGAGAAGAGAATTCAAACCAATATTTTGGACTATTTTTTTTATCATCATTTCCCAGACAATGTCATTATACTAATTTGAAAGAGAGCAATACAATTCATTTTCTATTTGTGGTTGCCAGCCCCATGAATACTGAATGGTTTTGGATTACAAAGCTTCCAGCAGTGGCTCTCATGCAGTCAATAGGATGGAGGGTGAAGAGAGGCCTGCATTGAGGTATTGATGGGCTGTGTACCTCCTCATGTGTCTCCTGCTTCAATAGCGTCTATTTTGAGCCGAGTTCTTTCTGAAGCTCTGGCAGGGTGAGGAAAATGAACATTCTTCCTGCTTCCAGGGCTGGCTGTCAGAGTTCTGGAAATGATCTGTTGTGACAAATGGCAATGGCTTCAGGTTATGTGGGAGGACTGCAGCCCTCAGACGGCTAATTATCTCTGCGGCTTAATGGTGATTGCAAGGGGAGGGGGAGCTAAGCTGAGCGATGGGAAGATGGCAGACTGTGGACAAAGACTATTTTTATAGGTTTCCTGTAAGAAAGCCGGCCACAGGAACCGTGGACATACCTCCCGTGAGAAAGGTACCTAGTCTGGAAGAACCTTGTGCTTGAGGCATGGTGAAACACATCACGGACATTGCTGTGGACGGAGTCGTGTGCCCCTCAAATTCCGATGTTGAACCCTAACTCCCAAGGTGACTGTACTTGGAAATAAGGCTCTTCGGAGGTAATTAAGGTTAAACAAGGCCATAAGGCTGGGGTCCTAATCGGATAGGATTGGTGGCCTTATAAGAAGAGGAAGAGATCTTTCTCTCTCTCTCTCTGCCTGCAGACACTCTGAGGATGGACACTGTGAGCACACCGCAAGAAGCTGACTGTCTGCCAGGCAGGAAGAGGGCTCTCACCAGAACCCACCGTGCTGGCACCCCGATCTTGGACGCCAGCCTAGAGAATTGTGAGAAAAGAAATTTCTGTTTTTTAAGCCACCCAGTCTATGGTGTTCCGTTATGGCAGCCCGAGCAGCCTGAGACAGACGTGGAGATGAGAGGATGATCTAAACGCAGTTTTCATTTGAACAAAACAAATCAG
Organism: Equus asinus; assembly: GCF_041296235.1. Classification (NCBI taxonomy): domain Eukaryota; kingdom Metazoa; phylum Chordata; class Mammalia; order Perissodactyla; family Equidae; genus Equus; species Equus asinus. The sequence continues at coordinate 43,459,732 of NC_091798.1, read as the reverse complement.
CTCTCATGGAACTAAGTTTGGAATCAGCAATAAAAGCTAATTCCCCTGGATTCAGATTTTTATACAATGAAGTAGCAAATATCTTGTTTACTCAGTTTTAGAATCTGCATAAACATTATGAGCTCTAAAAGGAATTTAAAACTTAATTTAAATCTGAAGTTGGCAAATGGCTGACATATTCCTCATATGACTTCTGAATTTTCTCAGTGAAGGGAGAGCGCACCCCTTCCTCCCTGAGTCTGAGCTGTTTTCTGAGACTAAGTGAGAACTGGGGAAGGCCAAGTGCTTTATAGCACTTTTGTGGCTGTTCTCTGGGGGTATGTTGCCCATGATTCTATCTTTCATACAGTCCAGTTTTCTCTCCAAGAACGTGGTAAGAAGACAGGGCCAATTCTGTGTCGCCTGGGTGATGAGTGGGGGTGCTGTGTGTGCTTGGCCTATGGGCTGTGCTGCTTCCTCATTAGGGATGTGGTTGCCATTTCTGTTACCTTCTGGGGAGACAGTGCTGGCACGGGATCCTTCTGCAACCCAGGGTACACTGCCAGGGGCAAAGAACAGGCACCTCTTCCAAGATCACTTGGGAAGAACAATTCAGGAGAGAGGGGCAAAATATTGTCTAGAACTGAGCTGTGATCCAGTGAATGGAGGACCTGGCCAATGACCAACCATCATGGGACTGTGGGGCTCTTAACCTTGAACTAGACACCTTAGAAGAACACTAGAGAAAGAGGAAGCCCAGTGCTTCTCTCAAGGAGCTCAGGATCTCCCTGAAGATACAAAACCCACATATAGGGAGCTGAGACAAGCCCAAGTAGAGGGTCCTTATGGGCTGACTTCCACTGGAGGATTTTTGAGAAGGGAAAGGAGTGACTTTGGGTCCAGTGATGGCTTGGGTTGATGGCATGCTTACTACCTGGGTTTGGAAAGGCCTGCTGGAGAAGGTAGGCTTGTTTGGGTCCTCAAAGAGGGGTGAAATCTGAGGGGCCCAAGACAGGGCTCTAATGGCTGCCTAGTTTGTTCATTCAGCAAAGACTTTTCAAGTACCTCCTGCATGCCAGGCTGGGCTGTGCACCATGGGAAGGAGAGAGCAAGTGGCCATGGCTGCAGGGAGGGATTCATTTCTCTAGGCCTGCTGGGCTCTGAAGACCAAGGGAGCTGGAGACAGATGAGTTCCTTATTAATGGGGGAAGGGTCCCCCAGGCAGCGAGTGCTGCTGTGTTGCAGCTTTGTTTTGTGACAACTGCTAATTGCCTCCGTCTGTGTCTCCTCTGACTCCAGTACCCGTCCTTCCCGCCCTGTGGCCCATATGACTCTGCTTCTCATGGGAATAGGATCCCTGGGGTGGACCTCAGAAGGCACTCGCCATCTGCAGAAAAACTCTAGTGGCTGTGACACTGCCCTCTGGCCTCTGCTGGTGCACGAGCTTGTGGAGTCCAGGGCTGCTCCACATCTCATGCCTTGGAGCAGGAGATAATCCTGAGAAGTCTGCCAACTCGGGGCTTCGAGCAGGACTGCCTGCCAGCTGCTGAAGCTGCATGTATTGAGCTGCGGTCTGGTGGTAATGGTGGTGTTGGTTTTCGGGAGCCAGACCTATAGCTAAGTCCATAAAAGAGTTTAAATGAGTAAGATAACCAGGCCTGGGAACTTAGGGGTAGAGCCAACATCAACAACAGTGACTACAGGTGTGGAGCCTCTCTCTCCAAGTGGGACAAGAGATGCTTCTAATAACTTGGCACAGGAGGAGGCCTGAAAGGTTATCTTGCCAACCAGTGTTTCAGTGCAAGATCCCATGTACAAATTTCCTCAATACTAGTCATTTAACCTTTAATCAGTGATGTACTGATAAATGTTTAACAACTGGCTTTCTGGGGAAAATAAAAAAGTCTTGATTTGTAGTTTGCAAGTTTCCGTGGTATAAATACTCCCACCGTGGCTAATTTCAAGCTATCAATACAACATCCTTGAACACAGAGTTGGGAAGAAATACTCACAGCTGGCTCTCATGAAAAAGTATGAGCCAGATCCTGCATGCCTCTACCTTTAACGGAATACTGGAATACCTCTAGTGATAGGAAACTCACTACCTATTGGTGTGACCCATTCCACCCATTCTTTCTTCTATCTTGGGCCTGTCAGATTTCATCCTCTTTTGAGGGCCAAAATAAGTGTGTCCCCAAACAAATGTTAGAAAATTGTATCAAACCAGAATCTGTCATTCTTTTATATTAACCAGTACTTTTTTCCCCAATTCTCATTTCTGGTTCCTATGTCTACAAATATTTAAGGAATAGGAGGGATGTTAGGATTAGAGGAGAATGAGTCTAAAAAAAGAGCAATTTTATTACCTACTGGTGTTAGATAATGACCTTTTACTGACCTCTTGATTGTCCATTTATTGTAAGTCACCTCATATCTAGCACACTATGTTTCTAATTAATTTCATTCAACAAATACAATAGAAAATCTGCTTGGTGCAGGCCTTTTGCTGAGCACTATGGGGAAATGAATGAGACACAGTCTCAGCTCTTAAGGGGCTTACTGTTTAGTGAGGGAGACACGTCAGTCAATATGCTCCAGTGCTCTGTTCTGTGAGAGAGAGGGTGGAGAATGTGCTCTGGCAGTGTCCAGTTGTGGAAAGGTCACTTCTGACTGCGTTGTCAAAGAAGAGGACATGAATGTTATGCCTCAATGACAGTCATCTATAAATTGCTGCAATGTTTGTGGTTTTCTGTTTCTGGGGTCCATGCTATGGAAAGGGACCAATTAGCATGGCTGACTTCATAGAGCAGAGAGCGCTTTCCCTGTGAAGCTCTGGGTAGCTTCTGTCACACACATGTCTGCAGGAATCTGCCCATGTTTCAGAACAAACAAGAGATTTAACCACACCATTGTTAATCTATCAGTAGCTTAGCATGTGGAGTGAAACAAGCCCATAGTTCTTGAATTAGGAACATCCTCTGGGGCTGGCTTTGTGGTGTAGTGGTGAAGTTCACTCACTCTGCTCTGGCAGCCTGGGTTCACGGGTTCAGATGCTGAGTGTGGACCTACACCACTTGTCAGTCATGCTGTAGTGGTGACCCACATGCAAAACAGAGGAAGATTGGCACAGATGTTAGTTCAGGGCTAATCTTGCTCAAGCAAAAAAAAGAGGAAGATTGGCAACAGATGTTAGCTCAGGGCTAATCTTCCTCAGCAAAAAAAAAAAAAAAAAAAAACAAGAAGAAGAAAAGAAACATCCTCTGTAGCAACTGCATGCACAGTAGCCAAAGTCCTTAGATGTGTTGTATATCTCTGTCGAAGTGTAGTCTACTTCCCATGGGCCTCAGAAGAATTTTCCAAGTTCTATACTGCCTGAGTGCAGAGGGAGAGGGAGGAAGAGTCAGCATCCGTTAAGACTAGAGTGAAAAGTATAAAAGATGACCTTTAAAAGCCAGCTCCTGTTAACCAACACAGTTACTCATGGCCTCCGTGTCGACTGGCGTCTGTTTAATAGCTATTGGATTTGGAGTTGTTACAGTATGACTTAAACTGATCCCATCTCTGACACAGACTCTGACTCAGAATCTATAATTTATCATCAATGTGGTCAACACAAATAACCAACAAGTAAACTTTCTGTCACGTGCCGGTTTGAAAATGGCAAAGTAACCAATAGAGCATGCCAAGGGTTTGCCTTAATTCTGCCCATGTGAAAGCATATCCTCCTGCTACAGATGCACAAGGGGAGGAAAGCCATGTAGAGAGCGGATGCCGCAGGGTTCCCTGGATTTCCACATTCATTGCTTCTCTCTTTTCTCTCCCTCTCCTGTCGCTTCTTGGAAAGGAATGTTCCAAGATCACGAAGAAGAGCAAGATGTAACTGGCGTCAAGGAGCGCCAGTCTCTGCAACCAGTCAGGGAAAACGGGATGAAAAATTGTTGAGGAGTTTGTTTATTCATGGTCCCTAACTTGTTAGTTTTTCCGTGTTAAAGATCAGGGTGAGGAGCAGAACAATTTTACATAATCCAGGAGGAGTCTTCTTTGGCAAATGTGTTTTTCCATCACATTTTCTCCATCACTTGTTTCTCCATCAAGAAAGATATGTGAGGGTGCTGAAAACTGTGGTATGCAGCAAAGCAAACTTCTTTTGCAAGCAACAGAAACTTTGACTGGTTACAGAGTGGGTTAGAGGGCTCGAACCCCCGTTCTTAGTTAAGGCAGCATCCTCCGCCTCCTGTCAATTTTAAGGAAACCAGTTGGAGACGCTCTACTGAACAGGGCGGTCACAGTGCCAGGGCTGCCCTGGGTGTTTGGACTGTATTCGTTCTTGTATCTAAGTACCTTGATTCCTAGTGCAAAAAAAGCCCAAATTTAGATCAAGAATGAACATATTTTTCATCTCTTACTCTATTTCATCAATTTTAGAATGCAGATTTCCCCTATTTTAACATTTCTGAAATTAGTGACATTGTGCAGTGACTGTTAGCCAAAAAGCAGTCGTGACGCGTCATGGTCTGTGCGTGTGAAAACTTGGTCTTAGCTCTTTGTATTTTCACTTCAATGAGTTATGAACTCATGCATTTTGATACTACACATGTTAGGCTTCGTTGACATTGAGAATGTTTTAAAAAAGACTACACTGTGCTTTGATACTGAAACAGAAAAGAAGCAGAGGTATGTAAAACTGACATTAGTGAAGCAGATATTTGTCATTGGAGAAATGGCCAAAATTCCATTTTTTCTTGCAAAACAACAACCAAGTGCTTTATGGAAATACTTCTCCAACTTTAATGCGCCAGCAAATCACCTGAGAATCTTGCTAAAATTATTTGGTAGGTCTAGGGTGGGGCCTGAGGCTCTTCATTTGTAATTAGTACCCAGATGATGTCATTGCTGCAGGTCCAGACCACACCAAGCAACAAGGCTTTACCAGACCTAATAAGGCAAGTTAGCCACAGGTACCTGAAGCTGTGCTCATTTGGTTACTGAGTTGTGTGCAACAGATTGTGTATCACTTGTGAAGTCATGCTACTACAGGCGGCATAAATACCAAGTCCCTAGGAATAGGACGCAAGAAATTTTAGAGCCATAGCCATGTGACTGATTTCACGTGTCTCACAAGGCTATTGATGAGGTATCATGTTGTAGTTTAATTGAGGTACCCAAAATAAAAAGGCTTACAATCAAATGGTCTTAGATTTAGTGAAATACAGTAATGTGCACACATCATTATCCTCATATAAATCGTGAAGCACCTTGTTTCAACTCAAAGCACTATGTGGACCCTTCCTCTGCCTGTTGTCAAGAGAGCCAATGACATGGTATCATCTTCTAAAAAGAATAAAACGCAATCTTAAATGTAAATAACTTCAATTACTTTCAAATTTCTGTTCTCACTCTCTTCTCAATCTACCCTCTTCTTATAACAAAAAGGATAAAATACTGCAACTTTTAAACTGCATAGGCAGAAAGTCAAGGATCTTAAGTAGCATCCATTAGGCATAATCAAGCTTTCTGATCAAACCAGCTAGAATAGGGAAAATATGGGACCAAAGAATTATATTCAGATACCAACAGGTGTGAAAAGCCCATTTGATGTGCTCCCTCAGGTAAAAGTTATTTGGAAAAGCCAGGGCTGTTAACTACCAACTTTGTCTTTATAATGGTCCTAATAGCTACACTTTTGTGTTGCAAGGGCTACAGTACAGTCAGGGAGATGCCAGACAATGAGAATTTCCAGCCTCGCAGCTTTCATGTGTTGTTCAGAAAGCTTTATATTACACAAACACCCATCACCAGCTTTCTTTTTTACCTGAATAAGAAATAGCAAATCAAAATTGATAGATGAGCCAAAAATCAGAGTTTGGAGATGCTGTGGGGAAGGGTATTGGAGAAGAGGACACTGAAGAAATTTAAATGGGAATCCTAGTGGATCCTTGACTGAGGACTGGGGTGTTTATGATACTCTACAAAACCTAGCAGAGAGTGGCTTCTCTGGATCTGAGAGCTGAATGGAAGTACCAGAGGTTTCAAGAGCTGGGGGATGTCAAAGTTACGGTCAAGTCAGAAATGAGAGAACACAATGAGCACTTAACCATTCAGTTAATAACCTAGAAAGATCATGTCTAAGGAATAAGGACCATGCCCTAGAGTAAGCATTATACCCTGGGATTAAGGGTAAACAAAACTAGACTAGCCCTAACAAAGAATGAAGCCAAACTTAACAGGATCAAAATAGATGATTTAACTATCTTCTAGAACAAATAGCAATATTCTTTAAAGGAAGATGACATAGTTCAGACTCCTATGTGGTACCATTGACAGTGTCAGAAATATAATAAAAAGTTGCTAGATGTACTAAGAAGCAGTAAAATGTGACTGCTAGTCAAGAAAAAAAATCAAGACCGCAAGATGACCCAGATGTAGTAATGAGCAGACAAGGATTTTAAAATCGTCACTACAAATATGTCCAAGAACTTAAAGAAAAAGACGGACAGAACGAGAAAATAGATAAAAACTATAAAACAAATCAAATGGAAATTTTAAACTGAAAAGTATAATACCTAAAATGAAAAATTTCCTGAACTGGATTAATATGAGATTAGAGCCTTCAGAAGAAAGTGTCAATGAACTGGAAGAGAAGTCAATAGAAATGATTCAATCTGAAGAACAGAGAGAAGAAAGATTATGAAAATTGAGTGGAGACTCACTAACCTATGGGGTAATAGCAAGCATTTTAACACATGGGTAATTATTGGGGGCCTAGAAGGATGAGAGATAAAGAATGGGACAAAAAAATACTTCAGGAAATAGTGGCCACAAAGTTCCCAAATTTGTTGGAAAACATCAACCTTAGATGCATGAAACTTAGCAAACCCCAAGCAGGACTCATTTTTAAAAACCCCATACCAAGGCACATCATAGTCAAATTGCTGAAAACAAATGAATAAGAAAAAATCTTAGGATTTTTCCTAGTGGAAAAACCACAATACACAACAGAGGAACAATAATGTAAATAACAGCTGACTTATTATCAGGAAGAATAGAATCCAGAAGACAATGGAACAGTTTCAAGCCAGAATTCTGTATCCAGTATCCAGCAAAGACATCCTTTAAAAATGAGGATTAAATAAAGAAACTTCCAGATAAACAAAAGCTGAGAGAATTTGTTACCAGAAAACCTGCCCTACAAGCAATGGTAGAGAAAGTTCTTTAGGCTGAAAGAATATGTCAGATGAAAACCTGGATTTCACAGGAAGAAATAAAGAGCACTAAAAAGGTTGATATGTGGATAAGTATAAAAGGATTTCTTTCCTTTTTTTCTCTTAAAATCTTTAAATGATACTCGATTATTTAAAGGAAAAATAGTGACATTCCTTGTGGGGTTTTATAATGTATGCTGAAGTAACATATACGACAAAAGTAGCATGAAGGATGGGGAGAAAAGTGAAATTATATTTTGTGGGGTTCTTACATGTTTTGTAAAGTGGTAAAATATTAATTCTAAGTAAACTGTGATGGGTAAAGATGCATTTTTTTTCCAGTTTTATTGAGAGATAATTGATATACATCACTGTATAAGTTTAAGGTGTACAGCATGATGGTTTGATCTACATATATTATGAAATGATTATCATAGTAGGGTTTAGTTAACATCCATCATCTCATATAGATAAGATGTATATTGTAATCTGTAAAGCAATCATTAAAATATAAAACAAAAAATAGCTAAAAATCTAATGAAGGAAATAAATTGAAAGCTAAAAAATATTCGATTAACCCAAAAGAAGGCAGAAAAGGAGGAACCGAGGCACAATAAAACAATGGTGACAGTTGGGACAGAGTGAAAACAAATAGCAAAATATTAGACTTAAACCTAAGCATATAAATAATTGCACTAAATAGAAGTGGACTAAAAGACAGAGATTATCAGATTGGATATAAGGGCAAGATGAAACTATATGCTATGTATAAGAGATGCATTTTAAATATAAAAGCACAGATAAATTGAACATAAAAAATTGAACATGGAAAAAGACACCATGCAAACCAGAAGCATAAGCAAGCTGACGCAGCTCTATCAATTTCAGACAAAATAGACTTCCTGGTAAGGAGTATTACCAGAGATGACAGGGACGTTTCAAAACGATAGAAATATAATTCACAAGGGACATACATAACAATCCTAAGTATACATGCCTCTTGTAATCAAATTTTAAAATATTTGAGGCAAAACTGACAGAACTAAAAAGAAAAAATAGACGAATCCACAATCAGTAGGATATGGCAGACTTGAACGACACTCTCAATCAACTTAACCTAATGGACACTTATAGAGAAATACACTCTAGTTGCAGAATACACATTCTTTGCAAGTGCACATGGAACGTTTACAAGGTTAGACCATTTGTAGATTATCCAATAATTTGAAAATATTGAAATTCAAAGGACTGAAATTTTTACGGTATGTTCTCTGACTATAGAAACATCAAAGTAGAAATCCATAGTAATAAAATATCTAGGAAACCCCAAACAATACACTTTCAGAAGTATGTTCTAAAACACTGTTTTGAACCCATGGTTCAAAATTGAAATCTCATGGAAAATTAGAAATATTTCAAAGTAGATGATAATGAAAACATAATGTATTAAAATTTGTTGGGATTCAGTTAATGCAGTAGAGAAGAAATTATAGCTTTAAATGTTTATATTAGAAAAGAAAAGTTTAAAATCAATGATTTAAATTTCCATCTCAAGAAGGTGGGAAAAGATGAGCAATTTAAACACAAAGTAAATAAAAGGAAAGAAATATCAAAGTCAAGAGTAGAAATCAATGAAACAGAAAACATTTGCATAACAACAGAAAATCAACAAAGCCAAAAGTTGGCATTATAAAAAGATTTTTAAGTATGATAAACTTCTAGCGAGATTGAACAAGAAAAAAAGAGAAGACACAAATTACCACCATCAGGAATGAAAGAGGACACGCCACTGTGTGTCCTGTATCTATTAAAAGGATGACGGGGAACATGATGAACTTTATGCCAATGAAATTTGGCAACTTGGATGTAATGTACTAATTCCTTGGAAAACACAACTTACCAAAATGGACTCAAAAGAAATGGAAGGACATGAACAGACATTTCTCCAAAGAAGATATGTGGATGGCCAATAGACACATGAAAAGATACTCACCATCACTAATCATCAGGGAAATGCAAATCAAAACTACACTAAGATATCACCTTACACCTGTTAGAATGGCAAAAATAACCAAAACAAAAAGTGACAAATGTTGGAGAGGTTGTGGAGAAAAAGAAACCCTCATACACTATTGGTGGGAATGCAAACTGGTGCAGCCACTATGAAAAACAGTATGGAGCTTTCTCAAACAATTAAAAATAGAAATACCTTATGACCCAGCCATCCCACTACTGGGTATCTATCCAAAGAACTTGAAATCAGCAATTCCAAAAGTCCCATGCACCCCTATGTTCATTGCAGCATTATTTACAATAGCCAAGACGTGGAAGCAACCTAAATGCCCATCAACTGATGACTGGATAAAGAAGATATGGTATATATATATATACACAATGGAACACTACTCAGCCATAAAAAAAGACAAAATCGTCCCATTCACAACAACATGGATGGACCTTGAAGGTATTACGTTGAGTGAAATAAGCCAGACAGAGAAAGACGAACTCTGTATGACTCCACTCATAGGTGGAAGTTAACATATGGACAAAAAGAACTGATCGGTGGTTACCAGGGGAAAGGGGGCTGGGGGGAGGGCACAAAGGGTGAAGTGGTGTACCTACAACATGACTAACAATAATGTACAACTGAAATTTCACAAGGTTGTAAACTATCATAATCTTAATAAAAAGTTTTAAAAAAACAAGAAAAAAGAAATGGAAAATCTGAATAGTTTTTATCTATTAAAGAAATTAAATTCATAATAAAAAAAACCTTTCTACTAAGACAACTCCAGGCCCAGATAGCTTCACAGGTGAATTCCATGAAACATTCAACAAAGAAATGATACTAACCTAACACTAACTCTTTCAGAAAATGGAGGAAGAAACATTCCCAATGTGTTTTATGAGACCAACATAACTTTGATACTAAAATCTGACAAAAATATTATAAAAGAGGAAACTGAAGACCAATATCCCTCTGAAAATAGACAAACGGGAAAAATTCTCAACAAAATATAACGATATTGAAAGCAGAAATTTATAAAAAGTATTGTACATTATGACCAATGGAGATTTATTTCAGGAATACAAGCTTAGTTTAACATTTAGAAATTAATCATTATAATTCATTATATTAAAAGAACAAAGGAGAAAAAACAAATTATCATTTCCATAAATGTGGCAAAAGCATTTGACAAAAATTCAACATGCATTTTTAATCAAAATTCTTGGGAAACTAGGAATAGAAGGGAACTTTCTCAACCTGATACAGGGCTTCTTGAAAAAACTACAGCTACATCATATATGATCGTTAAAGACTGAATACTTTTCCTCTAAGATCAGCAACAAGACAAGAATGTCCATTTTCACCACTGCCATTTAACATTGTACTCGAAGCCAGTGAGATAAAGCAAGAGAAAGAAATTAAAGGCATATAAATTAGAAAGAAAGAAATGAACTATCATTATTTGCAGGCAACAAGATCTTGTATGTAGAAAATCCTGAAGAACCTATGGAAAAAAATACTAGAATTAATAAATGAATCTAGCAACATCAGAGGGTACAAGGTCAACACAAAATTGATTGATCAGAAGCTTGGTTGGGGACAGGTTAAGTTTGAGATGCCAAGTTGGCATTTGAATTTAAAATCTAGGGTTCAAGGAAGAGGCCTGTCATGGAGATATAAATGTAGAAATAGGTTTTATAAGATATTTAAAACATCTGGATGAATGAAATCCCTAAGAAATAAGGGTAAAGGGGGAAGAAAAGAGATCCAAGGACTTAGGGTACTTTCCTAAAGAACCTCTTCTAAGTTGGGCACAGTTGCCCCTCCCTTGAATCCTGATTTTGAGGTGAGAGGCTTCTGCCTCGGGTGGACATTCAAAGAAAATAGTACTTCCTCCCAGGGACTCTCATTTGAACAATGATAGGCTCCCCATTGGTGAGGAAACTCTGTTGCCCACACAGTAGGTTTTTATTAGTACTAACTGACTTTCTAGTTGGTATTTGTGATGACCTCGTTGACAAGCCCAGGGTCACTCAGAGGCTTGTGGCCAGAGTGCATCAGTCCTTTCTGGCCTGGGAGAGGGGTCAGTTGAACCATTAAAAGTATGAATCTTCTTTACATTGATTGCCCAAGAGGAGGCATTTCTGCGATAAATAATAGGGCTGTTTCTTCCTTTGGGTTTTTGTGCTTTGGCGTCTCATTTAGTCCACGTGCAGTGCTTGGCTCTGTAGAGACAGGAATACTGCAACGCATCATCGCGCTGCCAGCCTCGGAGCTCTTGCGTTGATGGCTTGCTTCTGTTCCACCCCAGATCTGGGAAGATGAAAACTTTGGGCATTTCATATGGCCTTGGGCTATTGACAACTGTGGAATATGGAGCCAGATGGATTTACATTTTTTTTCTGAAGACAAAACATAGCTTGCCTCTCTAAGATCTTATCTACTTAATGAGCAGAGGCAGTATAATTAAGGCCTTTCTCCAGAGCTGTGGATGTGCCAAATTTACTGGAAAGTTTGCTTAGTTTTCATAAATCAAATTGATTTGGACCTTCACATACTTGGGGGCCCGTCCTGACATCCATTAATGGAGGCTGTTACAGTGGCTTTTGTTTTTTGTTCTTATGGAGAAGTTGCCTTTGTTTAGAGGGAAGCTTCTTGGATGGTGCTGCTGAGTATGGCCAGATGGCCACTCTCAAAACAAAGGCATGGGATGAAGGAGTGTTGCTTTTAAGTGGGAGGTGTGAGAGGTAGCGGGGCTCTGGGAATGAGCCCTTTGGCATGGAGCAAGTTCTCCTGATCTGGGATAACGCAGGAGTGCCCAGTGTTAGGCAGCCCCTGACCAGCCACTCGGCTCCACTAGCTGTAAGAGGTCTTTATAATGGTTCTCCAAAGAACCTGGTAGAGTTAGATATATTTGCAATATGCATTCTAAACAAGCTGTTTGGAATAAATATGCTGGCTACTATGTTTTCTTGGCTCTTATTCATTGGTTAATAATGTGTTATTTTTTTGGAAACAGCTCTTTCTCTGTTGGCTTGGAAGACGAACCCAAGAGAAATATTGTGTTGGATTCTGTGCTAATCTTTCAAAACAACACATGTGCAAGAGTAGTTTGGCCAAACCTGGCTACAGTCTCATAGAAACCCATAGCGAGTGGATCTGGACAGAGGGGGACTGAGGATGGGATGAAAACTCTGTTGGCAGAACCTGAAGTTTCAAATGTGGCATCCGATGGGCACTTTCTCAAGAGTAGAGAGAAAAGAGTAGGGGGCCCAGATGGCACCCACGGAATGAAGCACATCACGACCTCTGCAATGGCACTGAGAGACTGTCTTAGATACAGGCTCCAAGGGAGGGGACCCAGATCAGAGGAAGCTAGAGGGGACAGCACAGCAAGTCCTGAACCCACAACACACAGGCAGGGCAGCAGACAGACAACAGTCTGGGGGTGCGCTGAGCAGACTCATCTCCCGTCATGTGAATGCTGTCCTGTCACCCGGCCTGCAGCACATACTTGCTGGACACGACTTATTGTTCTGAAGCAGGTTCTTTTTACAGCCACAGCTGCTCAATTATGTTTCTGCATTGTTTCCCGACGGGCAGTGGGGAAAAGCCGAGAACAGCTGCAGCCTCCATGAGAATGAAGCCCAGTTCCTTGTGCATTTGTGGCCCTGCCCACTGAGGGGCTAAACACAGAGGCCCTTGAAGAGGTGACCAAGCTGAGTTTCTAGTCCCTTCTTTGGTGACCACCTAAGAATATCATTCAGCTACTCCTACATGAAAAACCTGCAAGCTGGGGGTGGGGCCAGGACGAGAATGGAGTCTTCCTGGCTATGGAAGGCAGAGAGTGAAACTGGAGAGACCCTTCAGGGCCGAGGGGGGCCGAGGTGGCCCTGTTACTGCAGAGGAGGTGGCCTCCCATCATCACCTGTCTCCTATGGGCCTCTCTCCTGCAGTGCTGATCAAGAGCTGACTTGCCCTCTGTCCCCACTCAGCACTGTTCAGAGACGTCAGGACAGACATGGTCTCAGCCTTCAAAGGGTTAACTCTCCCAAAGGAAAAGTCCAGTCCTATTCGACCAACATTTATGGAGCATCTGCCCCTGCCAGAAACCATGTTCTTTCTGTGGGCGCCATCCAGTTCTTGGCCTTGGGAAGCTTCCAGGCTAGTGAGCCAGTAACCCCATTTACTCACATGAGTTCTCAGAGCAGCCACCAACATTTGCTGGACTAACATGTGCCAGGCACCGTCTCCTGCATAGTCACATTTAAGCCTCCCAACAGTTCTATGTGTTTGGCACTATGATTATCACCCTGTTTTACAGACGGGGAAACTGAGGCTTAGAGAATTAGGTAACTTGCCTAAGGCCACCCACCAGTCAATGGAAGAATCCACACTCTTTACCAGAGCCAGAGGACCGAGAAAAGAGATGTTCTAATCTAGCTCTTGTGATAAGCAGTTGATAGTACACATAAAACTGTGCCATGGAGGGCCAAGGTGGCTGCTCTGGTACAGAGATTAAGGAAGGCTCTTCAGAGACCACGCATGAGACAGATTTGGGAAGACAAATGGAATTTCAACAAGTGTAGATGGGGAGAAAAATTCCCAAGCAGAGGACCAGCCTTAGCAAAGGTGGCACAGTGTCAAGGCTAAGCATGGCGTGATCAGGAGAAGAAGTCTGATGTGGCTGGAACCTGGCCTTTGTGAGAGAAGGTGGTGGAAGATGACATGGACAGCTAAGATTCTAGAGGTCTGACTTTATGAAGCAGATGGTGAGAGCCATGAGGATTTTGGGCAGTGCTGTATCTGATTCAGGTGCAGATTTGGGGTTGATGGACATATCTGATGAACTCCAGGTGCATAGGTGGCTGGCCTCCCTGGGGCAGTGCCAGCTGCTTAACATTCATGAAAAAGTCAGCATTTGTTCTGCGTGTCTCCATAGCTGCTACCATGCTGGAGACTTTATATTCATTATTTCTAGTCTTTACCACGGCCCTGCAAAGCAGATGAGGAAACTGAAGCTCAGAGAGGTTAAGTCATCTCCTCAAGGCCACCTAGCTAATGCATGATGGAGCTACAAGTCAGACCCAGGTCTGCGTAATTCCAAAGCTGTGCTCTTTGCACAACACATGGGCCATTTCCCAGTAGATCAGAAGGTGAAATGACCATTTTCCTGTTCATCCTCACTCCTGGGAGGCCACCTTCCCAGGTGTGAGTTGACGATGAGGCTGTCACCTAGCACTGACTTCACCTGCAGGGAGGTACCTTCCACCAGAGTCTTCCGTTGCCATCACCGAAGACAGAAAGGGCTGGAAATACACACAGAGGGAGGCACTTGCTCACCAGAGCGCAGTCTCTGAAGAATAACTTGTATTTGGAGGCAACGGGGGTGAGCTTCCTGTCTCCTGCTCCGTCTATCATCCTTCTGCAACAGCCACAGCCTCCGCAAGGCCGCCTCTGCACTGCTCAGGTGCACAACAGTTTGGAGTGGGACCAACTCCGGGCCAATTAAATGGCGGACGGGAGCCTTGATAGAATTCCGCAGGTAAAGACTTGTGGACAGCTTTTCCTTTGGTTGTTCGCTTCTTTTGCATTGTGTTTTGAGTTTACAGATGTTAAGCCACAGCTGGTTTCCTCCTTTCCAAGGTCCCTTTGATAGCCAGTCAACTGAGTTTTCCATTGTTATTTTTCACAGGTCTAATAGCTGTTGGCAACCACTTTGTGTTATTTTGTTCACATAATTATTCACTGAGCCTGAAATACCCCCAAGCGACCATCAGCATCTCAGCTGTGGCCTTGCTTGCTGGAGTCTACCATGAGGAAGTGGTTAAAACCTTGAGGACGAAAAGGGGGACTTTTCCTAAAGAGGTTGACTTCAGCCACTAAGAGCAAAGCCTGACATGCATGTTGAGTTCCAATTCACCCCCAGTTGCCATGACATGGTTGTCCCATATTCCCTGAGTTCTGCCAGGTCTGTCTGTGATCGTACCTCTTCTTAGAGAAGTGTTTTCAGGAAAGACAGGCTGGCCTGGTCTCCCTCATTTATGACTGAAATTGAGGGCACAGCAGAGACCACTGAGAACCCTTCATCCTACCATGGGTTCGTCTGTTCTTCAGTAGCTCCTCTTTGACCAGTAGCTGCTAAGAATTCATATTTCTAGCACCTAGTAGAGCATAGATATTAAAAGAGAGAAAATCCTGAGACTATGGCCTGCCTTCTGCCTGTGTCGGCTAACAGGCTGGTTGGGGAGTGGAGCTAGAACTTCTCTTTCCTCTTCATCTTCCAACTTGAACAGCCATTCCCGGCAGTAAAGTACAGGACCAAGGGAGGTGCAAAGAGGCCGAGAAGGGCAAGGGCCGCCGAGCGTGCTGGTGGGTATGGCCAGGCCACAGGCTAGACGGCAGGCCTCACGCTTTACCAGAGACTGGGGAATAGTTGCAAGTTTTCTGTCTGTGTGCAAAAGAGCCCTGGGAATTGTTCTGAGTCTTGAAAAAAAAAATCTTATAAATAAGAGGAAGAAAGAATTTTCCCTTGGTAACCTTCTGAGGACTATGTTCCAAGCCCTTGAGGAGGGAATAGGAAGGAATTTAATTTCCCTCTGGAAGGATTTGCATGCGGGGCGGGTGGGCAGCTCTCAGGGCTGACCCTGCACAGGGGGGATGGCCCCCTCAGGCGGGCTCTGGAGGGGCTTCAGAAGACCCAGTAAGGGTTTCAGGGGCTTTATAGCAAATCACTCACGTGTACTTGGACTCGCATTTCCATTTTAGTGAGTTACTCCAACAGTGCTTCTACACACGGGATGTACAGGTGGCCGCCTGGTCTCTGCCCCTCCGACTGCGGGTGAGCCGCCACCTGGGGCCTGCCTCCACTCAGGATGTCTGCACCTCTGGCCTCAGTCTCCTTGGCTGTAAAATGGAGATTATAATTGCAGCCTACATAAAGTTTTGGGGAGGATGAAAGGAGATAATACATGGAGAGTCCTCAGTCCTGTGACTGACACATAGTGATTGCATCATCAGTGGTTACTTTTTTATATAAACATTTTATTTTGGAATCATCTTAGATTTACGGAGAGGTTGCAAAGATAGTACAGAAGGTTCCCATAGACCCCTCACCCAGTTTCCTCTAACGTTAACATCTTACGTAACTATGGTGGTTTGTCAAGACTAAGAAACCAACTTTGATACATTAATATGAACTAAACTCAAGATTTTATTTGGATTTTACTGCCTTTTCTACCAGTGTCCTTTTTTCTGTTCCACGATCCAATCCAGGGCCATACATTGCATTTAGACTTATTTTTGTTAGACTTCTCATGTTGGCCTGTAGACCCCTGAGATGAACGGCAGAGTCCTCTCTTGTCTCAAACACAGCACAGTCATGCACAGGGCCAGGCACCATCAGAGTTTGGTTATGCAATCAATGACTTTGCTCTACAAACATCTTGCCTAAAATCTCTGTGCTTTAGGGGGACCATTAGGGCCCAGGGTGGCAGTCCTTGGAGCTCCACCAACCCTAAGCCTCCCAGCCTTGTGTTGGATGGAGCCTAGGACATGTGCAGAGGGGGCCTCCTGGCCTTTGGGGCACAGGGCAGGGGTAGGCGCCACGAAGTCTGCATTAAGCCTGTGGCTGGGAAGGGGTCACCTTCTGGCTTCCTGAGGCTCCCAAGCCAGCCTTGGCCCTCCCTCGCATCCCAAGTCAGCACAGGGTCCAGCATACTCTGTAGAACCCTGGCCCACAGCTTTTGTTGAAACCTGACTCCTTGGAGCATAGGCCTCAGCCCTTGGAGCCCTGCTTGGAAATCCCACTGTAGAGGTTTAGAAAGCTTTGCTCAATTTCCTGTCAAGGCCTGTGGTGGAGGAGAGAGGGAGGTGGTGGCCCAGAGGGCTTAGGGCCTGCATGGCTTCTTCCGGCCTCACGCTAGACCCTTGCTCTCTGGTTTCAGGCCTTGTGGAGCTTTCTGAAGGTCTGAGAACTGGTTAGTGGCCTGAGATGAGGAGCCTCAGCAGGGTTCTCCATTCCTGGGACCACTGAGGTGCTTATGAAGGGCAGGTAGTCCCCACCCCCCATTATTGCAGACCTTAATGGAGAGTTTGACTTGAAGACCCTCAGCCCTTGGTCTGGCTGGAGAGGACATGTTCTTGTCATCCTCTTTCAGGAGCTGCTCTGGGGCCTGCCTCTCAGGCCTGGCACTTATACATGGGGCCACGCTTCAGTCTGAGTGGTTTGGGGCCTGTGCTTTAAAATTGCGCAGCAGACTCTCGACTTGGAGTCCCAGGGCCCTCACATCAGGCAGCCAGCCTGCCTGGCGCTGGGGGATGGCTGAAGACCAAGAATGTGCACTTAACACACATTCCTTCTCCAAACCCTAAGCGCATTAATATTTTGAAACCTCAAATCAGTTTGTTCTCTTAAAAACTAGCACCACATGGCCATGGAGGCAGCTTGCTGGTGGGCTCAGATTTTTCACACATGAAATGAAACACATCGCTGTGGAGACAGGAGTCCTCCTCCAGTCCCGGCTGTGCCACTATGTGCTCCGTGAGCTTGGACAGGCCCTGCCCCGCCCGGGGCCTCAGTTTCTCTGCCTATAGGATAAGGACATTGGGATCTTTAAGGGCCTACCAGCTCTGAGGGTTTATGACTCTTGGGGGGATGGCGACTCTGAAGTTGACTGGTTTATCGAAAAGTTTATTTGAAATCCAGGAGGGCCTATGATTGCTTGTAAATGTTTAAGATGTGTTTTTTAGTAAGTCTAAACTCAGGCAAAAATGGCAAGAATGTAAACAGTCCTTAGAAAGGCCCTTTCTGCTGGTGCCTGTGGATGAAGATGGCAGTGAAAAAACACAGGGAGGCGAGAAAAGGCTGGCCTTCCAGACTGTTTCACTGGGGGCCTGGGGGCCTTCTCCTTGGCTGCCCAGAGCGGGCGCAAACCGGCAGCCTGGACCCTCCTTCTCTGCCTGTTGTGGTCACAGCTCATTTTTCTCCCAGGACAAGGGCTTGAAGCCTGCAGCCCTGACCTCGCAGCTCCCTTCAGGGAGAACCGTGTGGGCTCCCTGTTGCCAGCTTTGAATTCTGGTTGCAACCAAATGCCTGGGTTACCACCCAGGTCCACAGCTAAACAATTCATGGGAAAATGGAGCAGAGGCAATGGGGGCCAAACTCTGGCCTGCGACTGGCCCTCACTCTGGAGTGGCTGGCAACCATGGCATCCCCAGGAGCCACTGCGTGGGGGCCTTCAGGTTTCTGCGATAAGAAGAAGAAGAAGAAGATTGGACTGGCCTGGTGGCACAGTGGTCAAATTCGCACGTTCCGCTTCTTGGTGGCCTGGGGTTCGCTGGTTCAGATCCTGGGTGTGGACATGGCACCGCTTGGCAAAAAGCCATGCTGTGGTAGGCATCCCATATATAAAGCAGAGGAAGATGGGCATGGATGTTAGCTCAGGGCCAGTCTTCCTCAGCAAAAAGAGGAGGATTGGCAGTAGTTAGCTCAGGGCTAATCTTCCTCAAAAAAAAAAAACAGGGATGGAGAAGGAGTTCTGTGGTGAACATAAATTGTTCTAAATGATCAACCTGGTGTCAGTTGGCTGGGGAACCCCTCATGAAGATGAGATAAGTTTCTAGGGCTTCGTTCTTGCCTTCATCATGTGTCTGTTGAGGGTTGAGTATGTACCAGGTACAGTGCTGGTGCCTGACTTGATGGTGGCTGGAGCCTGGTAGGAGAGAAAGAACATAAACAGGTAAACCACACATGAGGAAGTGGTGACAAGTGGCAAACAGGAGGCCCTGTTAATAATGGAGAGCTGACTCAGATATGGTGGTCTGGGAAGACCTCTGTGCAGAGGTGACTTTACTCTGAGACTCCAAGAGTTAGGAAGAGCCATTGCACTGAGGGTTGGGGGAGGGAGGCCCCTGCAGAACAGCTTGGGCCAAGGCTCTAAAGCCAGAAAGGCCTGGGCTGAGTGGGGAGTTTAGGCATTGAAGATGCATGAGCAGGGTTTGCTTGGCTGTGCACCCTGAGTAGGGGGTGGCTTTGGAGTAGGATGATTGCGTGGGCAGGATGAAAAGAGGATTGTTTGTGTGTGCCCATCAGCAACCTAGGACTGGACCACCCTTGCCCACTGGACTAAGCACAACATCCGTGCAGCTAAATGTCAGACTCTTGACAAAGAAGCTGAAAATCACAGCTCCCCGGGGACTCATTCAAAGACAGAGTGAGTTCAGGGAGGCTTTCCCACCTCCACCCACTTCCCCTGCCAGTCATTGTCGGAGGCCATTCTCATCTTTTGTTCCTTTCTTGAGATTACTCATATTTTTCCCAAATATGCTTGTTTATATTTCCTGTAGTCCCATTGTTCCAGCTGGCTCATAATTGCTTGAGGAGAGAGTGGGCAGGAGTTCCTCCTGAAGTGTCCTTCTGCCCGTAGGAGTCAGAGAAGGAAGCAGAGTGGGAAGAGGAGCTGAACCATGAGTCACAGCATGTACTTGGTCCAACTCCTGGAAGTAGGTGATGCTGATGGGCTGGAAGGCAGGCCTGAGAGAGCGTGGTTGTGGCAGAAGCGAATGAGATGCTACTCTCCTCTGCAGACTCTTGGGAGCACTCCTGCACGGATATCTCCCACCCTCCAGAACCTTTTGGTCTTTGAGACCCAGCTCCAGTGCCAGCAACTCTGTGATGCTTTGTCCAGCTTCATAGACCTTGCTGAGGCCCATGTCCTCTGGCCTTGTGAGTTCCTGTGTCTACTTGGTTGTCTAAGCCACACACTGTAGCCCTTTGCTACTCAAAGTGGGGGTCCATGGTTTGGCAACTTTAGCATCCCTTGGAAATATTAGACGTGATTCTCTGGGCCTTCCCTAAACCTTCTGAATCAGAATCTCCATTTTAAGAAGATCCCAAGGTGATTTCTATGCTCATTAGAGTTTGAGAAGCAGGGCCATAGACCTTTATCAGCAGCTGCCCCAGTTACTCTGACTCTTCCAGGGGTGGGACTCTGCTCTCCGAGACGGGACAGTGAGCTGCCAGGGGCGGAGCCTGAGAATGCGCCCTTGAAGCCAAGCTGTGAAGAATAATGGCTATGTAGGCAGAGACTCAGCACATGTTTGATTGGCCTTATTTGGAGGAGGTGAGGGGCGACCCAAACAGAGAAGCAAGGGGGAAGAGCAGGAGCATTCATGAGCAGTTCGTCCAGGGTCTCAGGGACCTTGGAGAAACCTGTGGGTCTCCTGGCACATTGTCTGTCCAAGACATTTTTCACTTCGTGAGTCCTGCACTGAGATGATTGTGAAATCAAGGCCCCAACTTGGAGATATTGGGAGATTGAGAGTGCAGTGACCGGATGAGACCGATGTTTTCCTTCGCCCAAAGTCCCAGAGATCTCTGTCTAAAAGTCCCATTTCTCTTTCTAAAAGACTGGCTTACAAAGGGCAAAGGTCAGAGAGACCAAAACTGTGAACCCGCACCAAGATATGTCGAGGACTGCTCCCGCCCTTTTCTGTCACCAGTTCTCCAAGCTCACTTAGTCATCAGGATGGAGGGACTTTGCCAGCATCCAAGAGGTCAGAGCTGCGGTGAGAGTGACTGAGGATGATGCTTCCTTCACGTAGGGTGCAAGGAGCCTCCAGACACACAGTGAGTTCTCAGGGACCAGCCGGGATCATGAGGATGGTGCTGCCATGAGAAGGAGAACCCAGGGCAAAGGATGACCCTGGGGGTAAATCGCAGTCACATGCTGGTGGAGTGGAGCTGAAAGACTCTTTCTTTTAAATAAACTCATTGTTATTAAGCACCTACTGTTAGCCTGCCCTGGCCAGGTTCTGGGGAAATGAGAGAAGGTGCTCAGTTCAGGGGCAGACCCACAGAAGTTGCTTTGTAAGTGTGGTTTGCTTAAAGGTGAACAGAGCTGAGAACACCTAGCCACTACCCTTGGGTTGAGCTTATCATCTTATGGGAGGTGGGGGCAGCTCAAGTTCTGCCTCCCACAGGCAGCCTTCCCTGATTACTCTAGCCCTGTTTCCTGATGAAGAGCTACATCGTCTCAGTTTTTTCGTAGAATAATGGACTGTCGTGTGTCGGTCTGCTCCTTGCCTTCCCCTCTAACCCCATCTCCTAACACCCTCCCATTGCCAGTTATCAATTTATTGCCATTCAGCTCCACATCCACCCTTATTTGCCTGCTCTGGGATAATGGAGGTGAGCTTTGTAAATATTTCTCCATTGCCAGCTGGCATGATGCTAAGCCTTCTCAATAGAGGACGTTGGAGGGACACTGGAGAAGGAAGGGGTTTTCTCCTCCTGGTTCCTGAGCCTCGTTGACCAGGCTCTTGGAGAGCCTGCGTAGGCTTTCTCCAGTGTCCAGGTCCTGAGGGTATGTGGTTTCTGCTATGCTAGTCTCCTGCAGGAGGTGCGCTTCTCCAGTGTGTGGCTTCTGCAGAGGTGGCTTCTTGAGCTCCTGCAGCTTCCCCAGGCAGCTTCTCTGGCAGTTTCCCAGCGGAATGCCACCAGCAAGGCACCTCCTTGTGGATGGCCTCCCCCACACTCCCTTGGGTGACTACAGTGAGTTGTGAGCTGCAGCGCCTCCCTGTGGACGTCTTCTCCTGACATCCCAGGGGGCAGATTCCTGGCAAGTGCCACCCATGAGGCAGCTCAGTGGTTTTCTGCCATTCACTGAGTCATGGCTGCAACTTCTCTGAGGTCAGAATCCCAGCCTTTGGTGGCAGGGCCCTCTGTCTCAGTCCTAGGAGTAGTGGCTGCTCTCTATATCTGCTGTTTCTGTATTCTCTAGAGTTCTCTTTAACTCAATATAACTCCCTATTACTCCAAACCCCTGTTAATAATTCTTTCTGTTAAACTTTCTCTGTTCAACTTTCCATGTGGTTTCCATCTGCTTGGACACTGACTGATTCACAACCCCCTCCTCACTCACCATAATCCATCCACATTAGTTTTCTTTCCCTTCCTTCAACAGACCAAGCTTATTCCTGCCTTAGGGCCTTTGCACTTGCTGTTTTCTGTGCTAGGAGTACTCTTCCTTTGCACAGCTGGCTCCTTTTGGCCGTCCAGGTCATCCAGAGAGATCTTCCCTCACCACTCAATTTAAGCAGCACACCTCACCATCAGTCAGTATCCATTACCGTATTCTTTCCCATAGACTTATGATTTGAAATTTTTCTATTTGTTTATGTGCTTTTCATCTATCTCCTCCAACTGGAACATATGTGCCATGAAAACTAGGGCCTTGTCTGTCCTGTATCCCCATTGCTGTATCCCCAGAGTCTAGGATAGTGACTGGCAGGTACATAGTAGGTACTCAGTGAATGCTATTCAATAAACTGAATGCGTTGGATGGAGGATAAGGTCCCAATGGGAAGTGGACAGGAAGCTGCACGAGGGAAGGAGTGTTTCCTCCAGGGAGGACTCTCAGTTCACACCATCTCTTGCCTGGTTGACGGGAAAAAGTAAAGCTAAATAAAATGACAAAGCAGTATCTGGTTAAATGCCAAATGAATGATGTGGACAATGATAGCTGTAAAAATCCTGCAGAAGGAGAGGATCAGTGTGGGCAGGGGTCCTTAGGGGAGGCTTCCTAGAGACGTTGGAGACTGCGGGGTGGGTAAAGTTTAAAGAGCCAGAGGGAGGGACAAGAGTTGTCCCATGAGACTGACCAGCTTCCACTCTCCACAGCTTTCCTTGGAAGATAAAGGAGCTAAAGGCAGTAAGGACCAAATCAGTAGGCAAGCTGTCCCTGGTGGGTGGCCAAAGGAGGAATGTCTCATCACCAAGGGGTATTTTCTTAGAGGGTCCCCGGCTCCAGGACTGGGTTTTTCCAGGAGTTCTGTAGCCATATGTGGCTGTAGGGCAAGTGTGTGCTCGAGACTCTCAGAGGGAACTTTCTTCTCTCTGGAGCTAGGAGGCTGGTGGTGCCTGGGCTGGTGGTGGGGGCAGTGCTTAGCTGGGATCTGCCACACAGAGCCTTAGTTTCTTAGTGGCAGTGGCAGCCAAAGAGCCAAAGCCTGCTAGGGCATGGCCACTGATGGGACCTGACTGTGGCATTCTCAGCAGAGAGGATAAGCATGGACAACCCTCCTGAGACGAACCCTCCGGGGACAAGGAGAGCCCAGTGGTGAGGATGGGTATTAGGTGTGCTAACGCAGGGAGTCACTACACCCCTTGATTTCTGGACCCATATGTTATGGCTATGGGAAAAACAGCATCATGTATTGGTTGTGGTTTAAAACCTAAACCACATCCTATTGGAGAGCTCCTAACCTGCGGGGCGTGCTCTCAACAGGCTATAACTGAGGGTTCAGCAAGCCGTTCCAATATTCCATAAGGCCAGAGAATTCTAGGGCATATGGTATGTATCAGTTGGGGTTCAGTCAGGGAAACAGAACCATTATGAATGAAATTGGATGAAAGATTTACTATAGGGACGAAGAGCTAATGCACTTTGGGAGCTGGTGAAGAAGTCAATGGAAAGTTATTTTCTCTGCATCTCATGGTGGGCCTGAAGTTGCCATAGGTCACAGAACTGGCAGTCAGGAAGAAAAACTGGACATGAAGTAGGGAGAACAAGGACAATTGAACCTGCCTGTGATGGTTAATTTTATATGTCAACTTGGCTATGCTACAGTAGCTGGTTATTTAATCAGTCACTAATCTAGATGTGGTTAACATCTGCAATCAGTTGACTTTAAGTAAAGGATTACCCGTGATAATGTGGGTGGGCCTCGTCCAATCAGTTGAAGTCCATAAAAGCAAAACTGAGGTTTCCCAGAGAGGAAGAAATTCTGCCTCAAGACTGCAGCATCCAATCCTGTCTGAGTTTCCAGTTTTCCCAACAGACTGCGGGAACTCAGCCTGCCCCACTCCTGCATATATTCCTAGCAGTGTTGAGCACAGGGCTTGGCCCAGAGTGAATGTTCGATAAATATTTCCTGTCTGGAAACGACAACCATCTGTCGGAGTTGGTGTGAACAGAGCTCTGCCTTGGGGCAGGGGCGGAAGCTGAGGGACTGAGGAGGGCCCTTCCTGCCCTTAGATCCTATGACAGTGAGCGGGAAGCTCTCCAGCTTAAGAATAGGTTGTTGGGAGACAAAGTGGGAAAGGAATCTGAGATCCATAAAGTAAAAATGAAAATTTAGGAGGAGTGCTGGAAGAGATGCAGCTTAGGGGAGAGATTCTGATGCTCAGCTTTGCTGGCGTGCTTGCTGCAGGTGAGGATCACGTTGGCTGTTCTGAGAGCTTTCCATAGCTGATCACCCTCAGCCACCCCGTGAGATCAGTGCTATTGTGATCTCGTCTCACAGATGGGAAGAGGAAGGAACAAAGAGGGTAAGTAGCTGGGAAAGGATTCATTTCATCCCCTGGGTGCTCCTTCTCCAGGCCATCCCCTCAGGCAAAGGGAAGTGGCCCCTTTGTCTATCTTATCTAATTCCAGCCCAGATCTTCACTAGTATCTTCCCAAGTTTGCCAAGAAAATCCCACAAGGCTGCGTAAGTTTCCTGCCCCTCTGGGACCCACGCTGCGTTCTCCATCAGCCCTGGTGGTCTCCAGTGCCGGGACACATTTCTGTGCCTCTTTACATTCAGACGGCAGAGCTGGCTTTGTGGCCACATGTGCGATTCATAAAGTTTGCATTTTCACAGGACTTGGTTTCCAGAGCATTTGGCTTGAGCTCTACAACCTTTCAAGAATTTCAGGCGAGAAATGCCGTCCACAGATTGCTCAGCTCCATACATCCTTCCCACGGCTGTGAAGTTTGGCACGGGTGTTCCACTATTGCTCCGGGATTGGATTTTGGAGTTTTATTTTATTAATATTCTTTTCTGCAAGGATTTGGGGGGGGGGGTGATCTGGACCAACACGGGTTTCCAGGTCCATCGTTCCTCCCCTCTAACATCCACGTTTGGCCTCTTTCTGTCATTTTTCACCCCGTTAGCCACGTTGACTCATGTCTTCTGTATCCTGAGGGCTGCTCTTTGTGCAGTGCATGGAAATAAGTGTGAATATAGGTGAAGGAATATGTTTATAGTCTATAAATTTGCAAATTTACCATAAATTTGCAACCACATTAATTGGGTTTAAGAAGTATGTTTATGTTAATTTTCTTCTAAATCAAAATAGTTGTGACTTCAAGGTCAGCGCCTGGTGTTGTGGGATTTGATCTTGGTCACACTGGGGCTCCTGCCTTGACTGCCCCCCACCCTGTGCGCTGGTCCACAGCTGTATTGGGCTCCTTGTCCAAGACCACGAGGTCCGGGTTGGGCAGTGTTGCTACTCTGTGTCCTTCTTGGGCATCAGATATTTGTTAATGCTGAGACCACTGGGTCCCGGGTCCTGCCTCCCCACATAGCAGTTTCTCTCGGAGGTCCACTGTCTCCCTGCCATCCTCCCAGGACACTGGACCTCACCAGTTATGGAGCCCCTGGGCCACCATTTTCTTCTAGTCGTGAGGACTCTCCCCTCTCTGTTATAGGTTGTGTTGCCTCCCCTCCAAAATAGATACATTGAAAGCCAGTCCCTCAGAATGTGACCTTATTTGGAAATAGGGTCATTGCAGATGTCATTAGTTAAATTAAGCTGAAATTATACTGAAATAGGGTGGGCCCCTAATCCTGATGTCCTCATATGAAGACAAGAAGAGACGTGGAGACACACGGGGAGAAAGTCATGTGATGACAAAGGCAGAGGCTGGAGTTATGCAGCTGCTAGCCGAGGAAGGCCAGAGATCACCATTGCCAGCAACCACCAGCAGCCAGGAAGAGGCAAGGCAGGACCTCCCTGCAGGCATCGGAAGGAGCTTGGTCCTGCCGACACCTTGATTTCAGACTTCTGGCCTCCAGGACCGTGAGACAATACATTTCCGTTGTTTTAAGCCACCCAGTCTGTGGCACTTTGTTTCAGCAGCCCTAGGAAAGTAATATGCCCTCCACTTCAGGGCAGCAACTTTGCTGTCCTTCAAACACATGTCCACATCCACCCTCCGGGAGGGTCCGGGATAACCCCTCTGCGGTGGGCATTTGGACTCATTTGGTGGTGGATGCCCGTTTCAGAGCGTGAGCGTTGCAAAGGTGATGCTGAGACTAGCCACTTTCCTTCCATGGACCAGTCCTGTTATTTAGTTCTGTCACTATTCAGGTCTAAGCAAATTTACATCGTATGAGCCAGTGTCCAGGGCTAGTTAAAGTTTGGAGCTAACACGCAAATGCATGAATTTTCCTTTCAGTTTACTCCTCCACTGTGGAGACCAAGCTGAGACCCAGGTTTGATCAAAGATATTTCTCGGAATGCTGATGGAGCAGGGCTCTCTGTGGGAAATGACGGACTTGTGAAAGTCAAATGGTTGTGAAATGCAAACTCTTTCATATCTGTATGGCACATGGCAGCCATAATCGGAGCATGAGTTGTGGGATAAAGAAAGCCACCTGTCAGCTCCTTGTCCTTTGTATATCCAGAGAACAGTGTTGGGATATTGTTTCAGCTAGCCTTGGGCTCTGTGGGTACTGAGGGTGTAGCTCTGAGTTCTAGTCTTTCTCTCCTTGGTGCTCGTTCCAAAAAGTCTCAGCCTTGCATTTCTCACTCACGATCTCTCAACCACCCTCAGCATTCAGGCTCCATGTCTGACTGCCCCTCCTGGTCTTTAGCAACTTGATCAAAGGCCTTGGTTCTCACCCAGGCCTTTGAGACAGATGGCTTTCTTATGGGCTTCAGCTTGTAAGGACTTAGCCCTGGGCTGTTCCTGCTCTAAACTGGGGTGAACATAGGGAAGGCATAGGCTGAGAAGAGACAAGGTCCTAGGGCTCTGGAGGAATTTCTCCAGAATGGCCAATGGCTCACATAAGTTATGGTCAAAGAAGCTATAAGCCGGAGAAGCAGGGCCAAGCCTCAGCTCTGAGGTTCAGTCTTAGGCTGTTAGTCTTATAAGAACTGTTTATTGAGTAGATGCTATGGACCAGGGGCCATGTGCTGAGAAGAGTGACGAACAAACCAGATTGAAATTCCTGCCCTCCCACATTTACGTTCAAGTGGATCGCAACAAGAGAATGAGCAGGAAGGCACGGTGGGAGGTCCTATCCTGGAAGAATTAGAAATGAATTGGGACATGGGGCACTCTGGGACAAGACCAGTGATCAGGACAGAGGCTGTGCAGTGCCTTGTGCTGGGGGTGTGTTTTCATGGAGGACTGGTGTCAGGCCATTGGAGTGGAGTTTAAGACCCCTGTGAAGACTAGAGGGTGGCTGTGGCAGATCTCATCAGGAGGTCATCCCAATTTCTGGATGCTTCTGGTGAGGGGGATGGAATTAATAAAATCTTCAGCTAAACAGCATCTTCCCATGAGATCTGAAGAAAAAGGAGACAAATAAACAGAAAGAGAAGAGGTGGAAAGAAAGGCTGATAGCGACTTCCTGGCCGCCGTTGCACAGAGACCACAGTCCCCAGGTGTGGCTGAGCAGGGCCTCATCCTGGGTGCCTGGGGAATAACCACCCACACAAAGACTTGTCTTCTCAGTTGCCAGCTGCCATGAGAGCCACATGGTGGCTTCCTGGGGCCTCACATGCTGGTGTATGTGTTGGGGTGTCTGTGACAATTCAGGTGCTGGCTTCTGGTAATGGTCAGCATGAGAAGCATCCATCACAGACTGGCGTGCAGAGTGACTGGGAGGAGGGAGTCCCTAAGTGGACTCTCAATTCTCATTTTACAGAGCTTGCTCAGCCCAGCAGGCCCTACTATGCTCTGAATGAAGAGCTGCTGTGTGTCTGGTCTGAGCTTCCTAGGGAGGAGTGTTGGCAACATCTGCCAGCTGGCTGTGGCCACAAGCAGGTTGCCATGGGCAACGGCCAGCTGGAGGGATGTGTTAGCCTGGTGAACCAACTTCCAGGGAAGCCCTCTCTTCACTTTAGGACCTTCCAGCCTTTCACAAAAATACCTAATTCAAGTGACCTGAACCAACTGTTGGCTTCAATCAGAAGTATGCGATACACAACACAAATATCACACACACACGAGCTTTGGGGGTTCACCATTGGCCGTGTGTTTTTGCCGACTGTTGATTGACATTACTATATCTGCACTGATCTCAGAACCGCATGATTCCCTTCCTAAGACAGTCGTAAGAGCAGGATTCTGCTTTGACTCTTTGTTCTTCAAAGTCAACTCTAGCCAAGAGGATGCTGCAAGCCAGGAATGGTTTCCCACTTTGGAGCCCTCATATTTTGTTCTTTTTCATCAATACTGCCTTATGAGATTACTTCCTTCTAAATGACCCAGAGACAGGCTGTGTTTGTGGAAGGCACGTGTGTGTGTGTGTGTGTGTGTGTGTGTTATAAGCTGGCCTTCTGGAACTAAGGAGAATTAAATATTGAGGCACAAATGGTTTTGTTATGTAGCTGCACTTGGTATTGGTCACCTCCCCTTACTCCCCAGGCCTTTAATTGTGCATACTTTAATCAGAACACACTTCTGGTCCATATGCATAAAATTTAACTTTGGCTCGTTTAGCAAGTTTGGCTCATTTACCTAAGCTTGGTAATTTTAGCTGTGCAGAAAGCTTTTTTTTTTTTAATTAAAAGCCTTTTGAGATTCACATGCAGTTGTAAGAAATAATACAGAGAGATCCTCTGCCTGGTTAACTCAGTTTCCCGCAATGACAACATCTTGCAAAACCACAGAGAATTATCACAACCAGGATATTGATGATGATACATTCGAGATATGGAGCAGTTCCATCACCACAATGACCCCACCCCCAGCTCCCTCCCTAGCCCCTGGCAACCACTACTCTGTTTTCCAGTTCTACAATTTTGAAAGACATGGTTTTGATCAGGCCAATCTTGGCAAAGTTGTGTTTATTCCTCACTAGCATCCTAAGCCCTCTGCCATTTGGACAGATATAAAGTTGAAGAAGCTATTCTCCCCACTCTTCACACAGTCAGCATCGTGCTGTGGGGGCTCATAGTGCTGCTTCTACAGCCAGAGCCCCACCTGGAGGAGTTACTAGCCACGTGACCTAAGACGAGTTACTTAACCTCCATACACAAAATGGGGATGATAATAATGGGACTCAGAGAGTTGTTGAGGGATTAACTGTGCTTCTCAAGCTTTAATGTCACATGAATCACTTGGGTCCTGTTAAAATGCAGCTTCTGATTCAGCTGGTGGGGCCTGAGAGGCTGAATCTCTAACAAGCTCCCAGGTGGTGCTGATGCTGCTGGTCCACAGCCCACAGTTTGTAGCAAGGACTCAGAAGAGTGCCCGATACAGAAAAAGCACTCAAGAATCGTGGGCCATGTTGTTCCAGCGTGAGTCTGAGCTATGTCGGATAGAATCTGGAGCAGTGAGCCTGAGCATCAAAGTTCAGAGCCTGGAATGCCCCTAGCTTTGCCAGTCCCAGGGCCAGACTGGACCCCGAGAATGAGGCTGATGGTCAGCCTTAACGGAAATGGGTGAGGGAGTGTGGATGTGCCCCTGGCCCCAACTCCCTGTCCCCATCCTGTTTCCTATAGGAAGAGGCACACCCCAGGAGTCACTTGGTTCCCTCACTAGCTTCTCCTGCCTCCAGAAATGCAGCTCCTGCAGTCTGCCTCCCTTCTTCCCCTGGGCAGGCAGAAGGGGGGTAACAGAAGCAAGACCACCGTGCCCAGGTGGCTGTGAGAAGCTCTCAACTGCCAAAGGTTGACTTGCCCTTAACACGTCAGGGATAATAACGGGGATGATAGCTGTGCCCTGATAGCCCTACAGTGTGCCCTCATGGAGTCTCCAGGCCTCAGGTGGCCGTGGTTTCCAGTCCTGAGCTGGCAGCCTAGGGCAAGGTGAGCAGGCTGGAATTTTTCTGTCCAAGGAAACTCAGAATGCCATCTTCCAGACATTAAGTCCCACTGGTTGTAAAAATGCCAACAGCACATAAGTACAAAAAGTTAAAGTGTCACCCTCCTTTCCTTCCCTTCCTTCATGCTCCTCTCAAGGAGTAACCACTATCAACCGATTGGCGGGTTTCTTCTCAGTACTGTTTCTATGGGCACACAAATATATATTGTTGTAGAACCAATAATGAGTCATATCATACACATTGTCTGACAACTTCACTAGCTCTTTCCACTTCATAAATCCTGGCCCTTTGTTTCATATCCACATGGAGGCCTGCCTCATTCTCCGTACCAGCTACATCCAACAGCAGGGATACACCAGAGCACAGTAAACTGTGCTCTACTAACCGACACTTGGTTGATCTCTGAATTTTTAACCTTACAGGTTGCAGTGAACACTCTCTAGGACAGATACCTGAAGGTGGAATTGCCAGAGCAAAGGGTAAGTGCATTTACAGTCTTGGTGTGTCGTGCCCTCCCAAAAGATCGTACCCTCTGCTAGCTGCCTTCCACTTAGAGTGCGTATGTGTCCACTGGACACATGCCTACTATTGCGGGTTATCATCAAGCTGTTCATTTTTGTTGATCTGCTGGGGGAGAGACAATGCCTCCTGCTGGTTTTAAGTTGCACTTCTCTGATTGCTAGAAAGGCTGAGCAGCCCTCCTGATGTTTGTTTGCCATCTGCAGCTCATGAAATGGGGTTCCTAGTGGCCCCCTGGCTACCAGCTCAGCTCACCACTGAGGAGGCACCACCAAGAACTCTGCCAGAGGAGGTAAGCAGTATTTATTTCTATAATGTAAAGACTCTGCTGCAGAAGCAGTTGCTGCAGCCCCCAGAGGGCCTGCAGCTCATGTTGGAAGAAGGAAGCTTCCGTATGACACCAGACCCTTTCTGTTCTGGTAACTGTTAATCGTCATTTTGTGTCTGGGAGGGTGCAGCTCCAGCCAGCCCGCCTGCGTCTAACAGGAGGGCCATTCATGGATCCGCATGGTCCAGTGTGATGGGGCCAATGGGAAGAGCCCTGGTTCTGGGGCCAGCAGACCCAGGTTCAAATCCTGACTCTCCCTGTGGAGGGCACGGTGACCTTCCCTCAGCTCTCCTCCTCTTCTTTGCCGTCTTGCAGCTTTCCACCTGCCTCACCCTGTTCTTAGGCCTCTCTGTACCCCGGTCTTTGTTTTTGCCAGCACCTCTGCCAGCCCCTGGGAGCACTCTTCTCCTCTGCCCTCAGAGGGAACTCGTCTGGATGTTCATATTCACGTTCCTCCCACTAGCACCCACTGGAGCAGCTTCAGTGCTGCCTCCCAGGAGAGGCAGGAGCTCTCGCTTGGGTCCCAGCTCATATCCTCTTGCCTTTGCAGAATGCCACCTGGTGCTTTGCGCCTAGGAACCTTCATGATGTCCACACCTGAATGTGTTTCTCCCCAGAGCTTCTCCTCCTGTGTGCCATGTCTTAGTAAGTGGTGTTGATTAGTCACTTGAGCCAAAGACCTCAAGAGTCAGCCCTTGGGTCCTCCATTTCTGTTGCTAGAAACTTTCCATGACTCCCGTTTGTCCACTGAATAAAATCTGGGTTCTTTGGAAATTTCCTAACTGAACTTCTTGATTTTCCTCACTGATTTCCCTGCATGTATCCTACAGTCAAGCCAAATTGGGCTACTTACAATTACTCGAATAATTATGTACTTGCTGGTCTCTGCACCTTGAGCAGGGTTTTTCAACCTCGAAACTATTGACATTTTGAGACAGATAATTCTCTGTGGTCGGGGGGCTGTCCTGTGTATTGTAGGATGTTTAGCCCCAGCCTCCCTGGCTGGCTCTACCCAGTAGCATCACCTCCCCAGTTGTGACAAAAATGTCTCCAGACACTGCCTGGTGTCCACCCTGGGAGACAAAATTGCCCCTGTTGAGAACCACTGATGGAGAGTCATATTGTTTCATCTGTCTGGAAAGCCCTCTCTCATACCTCCCCACCTCTAATTTGTAATTTAGTGATAAATTTGAAAAAACAAATTACAGAAAGGGATATACTGTGATTGTTATATGCACAAGTGAGTGAGGACTGGAATAGAATATGCAAAGATGAGCATAGTTATGTAAGCTGTGTTTCTTTGGGATTCTCTTGTATGGGGCTAAAAGTGTGGCACTTTTTGCAGAACCGACCTGCATTTGGCTGTCTCGCACCTCCACCCATTATTGTAGGATTCTTGTCCTAGAAATGGTCTCTCGTGGCTTCACAAAAGGATCCCATGACGGACTAGTTGGCCCTCCCATAGAATCTGCCCTCAGCCGCAGATGCCTGTGAGGCTGAGTGATGCCCATACGTGAGGTACCAGGTCCAAGCACCGAGCTCCTCCACGAGGCACACTGATCCTTGTGGTCTCGAAGTGGCCTTGCATCTGTGGGAACTCTGTGCCATGGTCTCTGTGTTCTCTGCAGAACTGTGGAAACGTGATTCTAATGAAACTGCACTTTGTTGCTTAAACAGGTATCCAAGGAAGGCAGGGCTGGGACTCAATCCAAACGACAGATGCCACGACAGACTCATCATTCTGACCACCTTGGTGTTGTTATTGACCCAGTGTGTCATGCGTGATGCTCTCCAAGAAGGCCCCTGGTGGCCTGCCCACAGCTCACCAGACATGCCTGAACATGTCTGAGTCCCAGTGGTGAGTTTGGGCCGATCTGCAATGGATACTTCACTGCAGTGGGAAGTAGGATTATGAATAACTTTATTTGAAATCAAATTTTCTTAAACACGCTTGTTATTCTTTTTTTTTTAAAAGGATCAGATCCATCTTCCAGTCCAGCCTCCAAGACTTCTGAGCTTTCATTAGACCTCTCTGCTCCATATGCTGGAAGGTGGGCTCTCACTCTCCTCAGGGGCCTCCACTTTGAGGTCTCATGGAAACTTTAAAAGGCTCTGCTCTGTAGTATGGTCATTTGGGTACTTTTCTCTCCCCCTCTAATGTGTATACTCCTTGAAGACACAGAGTGCTCTAAACTCACTTGGGTGCCATCATAGTTCGGTGAAACTCCAGCTGTGTGACAGGACTCCATGAGGACATAATGTTCCTCACGTACCATGAACTGGCAACAGAGGTGAACTGTAGGTGACACGAGGTCCTTCCATGGCACATCCAGGATACTGGAATCTTTGACTTGCTCTGTCATCATTTCATTGGGATTCACTGGGACCCTGGCCAGCTCTAATGACTCCTCCATCTCAGTGTCCCATCTATAAAATGGGGGAAACAGCCCCTACTCCAGGGGTCTGGCGAGACTCTATATTTAAGTGCACTGAACCATGGAGAGCAAAACTTCCCCATTTATTAGAGGGCTATTTTCAGCAATTTGTGCATTTTAGACCAGGAAATAGTGGTGTGGTTTTTCAGTAAAATACCCCAGTGATCGCCTGTCTTCAGATATCTTTCACATAAAGAGCTCATGTTCAGGAAGAACTCAGCAGGTTGGAAGTGAGGATTGAAATCCAATTCCAGGCATTCCTGGCCTACATCCCTCTGCTCCTCAGATGTCTTCCTGTCATTTGGGGAGACTTCTGGGAGCAGGGACCAACTTACAGCCACGGCCGAAAACTGGGGCCCTTACTCCGGGACAAAGGGGTTAGGGGAAGATTCAGGAAAAGCTTTGATTTCTAATAGAAGCCTGTTGTTCAGGAAATCAAAGTGAGTTTGGGGTCAGGTGCCTTCATCATTCAGGAGCCCAGCTGAGAGTAGTGAGGGATCCGGGGATGGTAGATGCTGCTTGTTAGGAAAAGGAAACTGTTCCCTTCTCCCCACCTTGCTGATTTCAGAGCACTGAGAGTACAGAGGGTGGTGACAAGGGTGAAGGGAGGAAGGAGTTTGATGGGAAGTATAGCTCTAATGTCTCACTTATCCAGAATTATGGCAATAAGATTTACCATGAGTGGATTTCCCAGAGTATAGAATATCAGCCCTGTGAGCAGATTTTGAAAAAGTGTAGTCATTTGGGAAGGAAATCTTTCTCATAGGTATTGTGCCTTGTCTGACTCCCTAAGGGGAGTATGTGGAACAGCATTTTGCTTCTTCTGTCTTTCAGCTTTATGGCCCATCACCTGCACCCTGAGCTTTAGCTGGTCTCATGGGTTCTGAAACTTAGCCCACGCCTTTTCATCTCAGAGCCTCAGTGCCCTTGTCTCCACATGTCGGCATCCTATGCGTCGTCAGTTCTGTATCCTCCCGAAAGCATTGTTTGGCATCTAGCACACACAGTAAGTGCCAAATAAACATCTTAGAATGAACAATGGAGGGCCGTGAAAAGCCCTGTCGTTTTAAAGTTCTGTCCAGTTGGCAAAGCACATTCATTGTCATTTTTGAAACAGTAATGTCCTCAGGGCCATCCAGGAGGGGGAAGTCCTGTTCCTGGCTTCCCTCACTCTACAAACATTTCATCACCTCCTCCTTTGTCCTAACATGATGCCAGGCACCAGAGGCAGAGAGACAAGTCAAACCTGGTCCCTCCCCTCCAGGAGCTCACGATCTAAAATTAAGATAAAGAAAGTGGACACAATTCAATGTGGCAAGTGCCCTGCTGAGGCCTGTCCCCCATGCCAAGGAGACTAGAGAAGAGCATGGCTCCCCTACACTTCATAACCTAAGACAAAGGTATTTTTAAAATTCTCTCTGATTTCCATCATCCTGTCTTTTCTGTCACTTCTTGATATACCTGGTCCACCTACTTCTTACCATTTCTCCTCCCCTCTTCTAATCTGCTATTTCTAATCGACTCATTTCTAGGAAATTGGTTGAACTTGTATCCTTTCTTTACAGCAGTGGGTTTCAGCTCTGCCTGGCTGCACATTATAGGCACCCGGGAATCCATTTAATCCCCATCCTGCCTCCCAAGCTCAGAGATTCTGAACTAATTAGTCCGACTCGGTCCCAGTCTCCTAGCTGATGCTGACATGCAGCCAGAGTTTAGAACTGTTTTATGGGCAATTCTAAATCCATAGATTCTGACAAGCCTTGGGGATGGCCCTAGTCTCACCTGTGGAATTAAGTGCATGGGCTTTATGACTACTCTTTCCTAAGCACAGAATCTATTTTTAAATCTCTGGGGTGTGAAGACACAGTCCTGGCCTCTCTGCAGGTTGTAGCAGCCAGTGGAAGAGTCAAACAGTAGAGCGGCCCAGGGCCAAGAAATGGCCCCGTCCACACTCCGAGATGTCTTAACACCTCACAAGCAGTCCTGATGGTGGTGGGGGTAATTCCTAATCAGGTGTTTAAAATCTCAGCTAATCAGTGTTGGTGTTAACAAGGGGCCAGAGATTTTATCATAATGGCCAAATCATCCAAACTCAGGAGTCTATAAACTGGGAAGCTTCAAGACTTATGGTTTGGAAACTGAATATGAGCTATTTATACAGCCAGAAAAGTTCAATGTAACCTGACATCTGTGAAATATTTCTAAGAGGGCAAAGTTACCGAGGTAGTGACAATCTGCCACCTTCTAATTTCTGAAATATCTTCTCCCCAAAATCAGCCTAGTTAGCCTCTGGCTATATGCAGCTGTCAGTGATGGGAGTCCCTAAGCAGCCATCTGGTGCTATTTGGCATCCTGGTATAAGATTATTTCAGTCACTTGGCAATCATTTATTGAGCACCTACTATGGGCCTGGCAGAGAGGAACGCGGACATGGATAAACACACATGTCATCCTGGAGGCACTTGCTGTACAAGTACATTTTCTCGTGTATAAAGAGTGAAATCACGACCCAGGAGATCACTAACAGCTGCCGCGTCCACCGCACAGGCTCACAGAGCAGCAACAAGGGCTGAAGAAGTCAACAAGGCAGGAAGTGCTTCAGGGCTCTGTTCCCTGAGCCTGACACACAGGGCAATTGGCATGCCTCTCTTGCTTTCACCCAGGAATAGGTAATGTGAAGATTAAACAGAGCGATTTAATCCAACAGGTAGGTAACAAGCATCAGCTCTGTGAGAGGGGAGGCGGAGGTGAAATACTCATGGTCTGTGACCTCAAGGAAGTCACGGCTTGGGGATGGAGGGACGGCAAGTGCTTGGGTTAGTCTAATACAATAATAATAATTAAATATATATAATTCAATAATAATTCAATTCCAATTCAATATAGTAGTAATAATAATAATGGCAGCTACCCTTTGGTGACCACTTGCTGTGGGCCAGGCACAGTGGTAAATTCTTATCATACACATATATCACACCCATTCTCTGATGTCCTTGCACTTGTCATTGTCAATTTACCTTTGAGAAAGCTGAGGCTGTGACAGGATCTCACAACCTATATGGAACCTTCCTGAGATCCAAATCCAGGTCTACTTTCTCCACAGCCTGGGCTCTCAACCTCCGTCATGCATGCTAAGAAGAGAGGCATAGAGCAGACCCTCTGGGGATGGAGGGGGCAGAGGCCACCTCTGGATAGGGGCTGGATTGGGTTCTCCCAGGAGCAGCCCCTGAGATGGGGACTTGAGGACAAGTGGCTTGTTGGGAGGTGATCCTAGGAACACTGGTAGGGAGTAGGGACGTGAGACAGAAGGGAAGGGAAGAACACCAGTCAGGGTACATAATTGAGAAGTTCATCCTGTCGGCAACTGGATGTCAGTCCTACTGGTGCACTCAGATGATGCAGACCATGCCTCAGAGTTCTCTTCCCTGAGCGGTGAAGAAGTGGGGATATTTATCCCCATGCCACCACCTGTCATTCATTGAGGGCAGCTTCTAGGGGCATGAACTCTCAGGTACTCTGGCTCCCAGCAGAAAAGGGCCCCAGCAGGGAGCATCAGTGTTCTCAGTGAACAGCCTCATGCATGGAGGTGCATGCACAGCTCTGGGCCTGTCTCTGGCTGTGGCCCCTGGAGGCCCAGGGATGAAGGATGCAATGCAAGTCCTGCCCTCACCTACACTGGGGAGGCAGCGTGTTGTGCTTGAGCCTGGAGACCCACACCACTAACTCCTCTTCTGAATTAGAGGTCTCTGGGCTCCACTGGGCTGAGTTCAAGTGCGCCAGAGAGGAACTTCCAACCCGTAAATGGGCATCGGTACTTTGCAAGCCTTCCTTTGATAACCAGAATGATGTTCCAGCAATTTGGAGATCAGTGATCTGGGAGTTTGTTAGTAAGCCAGTGTAGAAGCCTTTGTAGACGAGCTTTACAGGCCGTGCTGGATTTCAGGGTAGTGGACCTGGATTTGAGTATCAGCTTTGGTAATGTCAACCAGGCCAGTCTTTCTGGGTTCTTATTGACTGGCTAACCTGCAGTATCCCATCTCATCCAGCGTACTCTCTGGGGAACATGGGTCAAATGACCCATTGTTTGAGCTCTTCCGAAGTTCGTGAATAGAGCTGCTGCCAGGAGGCCTCCCGAGCTGGGTCCCAGACGCCGCATTGCAGTCCTTTCCAGGGATGGATGCAGAGTGGTGGAAAGGAGCTTGGGCTTGGCAGCCAGGGGCCCGGATGGAGTCCTGCTCTGCTGTTTACTGGCTGTATTGCTCTAGGCAGATCACTTAGTCATTCTGACCCTCAGTTCCCCCATTCATAGGGTGGGGATAAAAATACTCAATTCTTCGGAGTCTCTTGAGAAGTAAGTCAGATAGTGCGCGCACAATGCTTTGAACGGTGTGCAGTAAAAAGCAAGGACTTGGTAAATGTTATTTCTTAATAACACTTTGTCCTGACAGGGATCCCACTCGCTGGAGGCAGGAGGGAGCGCTCAGGTGCTCTGTGAGCCACCTGGAAGAAGTCCTGACGTCATGGCAGCAAATGCTCTTTGCTTGTCTCTGTGTTTGTCAGGCTTTGTTCTCTTCCACGATCAGACATATCAGGTTCAAAAGAGACATTGTCTCACACTAGTGAATAGTTTAATAGCCTCCCTCCAAAGATGCGGGAGACTTTATCAGCTTCTTAAAATGTTGGTGACGTCTCAGAGAGAGAGTGTTAGGGAGCCACTCCTAAATAAATCATTCATCCTGCCGTACCTGAGCCCCACCCTAGGCTGGGAGGTGGGAGCCTGTGGCCATGACACAGTGGACTGGCTTGGGGGTCAGTCAGGGGGCACATGCT
This sequence comes from Equus asinus, assembly GCF_041296235.1. Lineage (NCBI taxonomy): Eukaryota > Metazoa > Chordata > Mammalia > Perissodactyla > Equidae > Equus > Equus asinus. The sequence goes on along the minus strand of NC_091798.1, from coordinate 43,421,605 downwards.
GTGGGTGCCCATGGGCTGGCCCCTAACCAGCTGTGCCAGGAGAGATGAAAAACCTGACTCGAATATCAGAGGGTAGAATAGGGCTTAAGGAGCTAGAGAAAGGAAAAGTCATGCCTTTCAAACTGGGGCTCAAGCTTGCAACTCAAAGGTGTGTTCAGACAGGCCTTGGGTCAGGCCAGAGGATGCCAGGCAGGCCAGCTCTGGAGTTGGGAGGCTGGTGGTCACCGAGGAATTGGTGGATACTGCGCCCTCGCCTTCCCTCTCTAGAAGTCCTGCTTGCCAAACTTGGTGACCTTGGCTGAGTCCCTCCTGGCTTGGTGTCAGCCTCTGGGCTTGAGCAGCATCGAGTTCCATTTCCCTGTCTGGTTTGGGATGCAGACCACTTAAGTCAGTGTTTTATGTGTGAGTGGCTCCTCTTTTGTTTTTCCAAGGAAATCCAACCAACACTCTCTTTCTTTTATCCCTGAATGCATATTCCAGCTGTCTGATGTTGGGGGCAGACCCGTTAGGTGACAGAGGACCCCTGCTCCCATCTCGGGGGGTCAAGGGGAGCCCTGCCCCGTCAGCATTTGATGAGATCTGACACTTTCTCACTTTCCCTGCAGGAGGGCAGCAGCCTATGGAGGAAGCAGAACTTATTTAGAAGAAAGAAGTTTCCAAAAAATCGAGAACAGTATCAGAGGCTTTTAACAAACACAACTGGATTTCATATTTATTCTGCTTTCATAATAGGATTTGACCTATTCTGAAATGAACTATTTTTTAAAATTATCCGCCAGATCTCACAACAGAAGGCATTAGGTTTTTTTCTCCCTCAAATTAACATTTTAATTTTAGAGGCACAGTTAAAAGAAAATCACTGAGACTAAGGTATCTAGCATTTCGAGATGAAACAGTGAAACTTTAAAATGGGGAAGTTCACCAGGCCAGCCCCCCCATCCCTGGTTTGGCCAATTTGTAGGAAGTGACCTTCTCAGAAGGATTGGAAGTCTGAGCAAAGCCAACCACTAGCTTCCAAATTGATTTTCAAACCAAAATTGGAACAGTTCTCAAATGCTCCTGGGATTTGGGACTATTAATACCGAAGAACAATAAGAAGGAAAAAGTGAGTGTGTAAGAGGTGATTTATGACCCAGAGGAAGTTGCAAGCTCGGAAACTTGTATGCAACCCAATCACAGACCCCTCTGGAGAGGTTCCAGGGAAGAGATGGAGAATGTAAAGGGAGAGCATTTCCGAGGGATATTAAAGCTTATAAAAGGAGGTAGTGTGGGCTTTGGGCCTGAAATGAGCGAGCGAGGAGCTGACCATGTTGAACTTCTCATAACCACAGCAGGTTTCTGTGCAGCTGTCATCGGCGCCTGAGACACCCCATGAGCCTTTCCTTGTATTTATTTCTTACTATTAGTTCATCACCGAGCAGGTTAAATGGCAGGAAGAGTCTCCCCATCAGAGTGTGGGACTGTGACTGCTGCTGCCTAAACCTGTGGTCTGTCTCGGGTGTCACGTTCTCGGGTGTCAAGGCTGTGGCTCCAGCTGCTAACCCGGAAGACCAGCCATGGCCAAGGTGCAGTGGCGGTGCACAGGACAGCGAGGTCGGGCCCCCAGAGCCCAGCCAGGTGTTCGGGGATTGGACACCTAACCTCGCCTTGGTTTTCATAGTTCGTGTGAACGTTATTTATTATTATTTATAGCTTTATTGAGGTAGAATTGATATACAATAAATTACATATATTTAAAGTGTGCAGCTTGCACACTTTATACATGTGTATGTCTACAGACATGTGCATATGCATATGTGTCTTTACTTGAAGGACTAGAGAATCAGATAATCCATACAATGTTTTGGCTGTGTGCAGGGCATTCCTGTGGGATGTCCACCAATCACATTTCTTGGGAGTAACAAAAACAAGAGGAGGAAAGTCTGCTGAGATGGGCTTCCAGCTATCAATCCTTGAGAGACAAGAGGTGGGACCAATTGCAAATAGACCCAAATTCCCCAAATGGCCAGGAAAATGTCTCTTTCTAAAAATGAGTAGCAGGTAATAATCCAGTCTAGGAAGTCAAAACAATACCTTGCACTCGTGCAGTTTTTTTATAGTTTAAAAAATGTTACACTACCAGGATTTCACTGTGGAGGTACAATATATCTGGGTTGTTGTCATGATTATTACTAGTCATCATTTACCAATTCTGCTTCTTGGACGTCATTCTATGGCTAAATGGGAGAGGGTAGAAGGGATTCATGTCACTGGAGGGCTGTGGCTGTTTCTAAGACTGGAAGTCCCACTGAGGAAGCCTCTGAAGTGTTGACCAGACGACTTTTCACTGTTAACACTACTTCCACTCACAGCATCCACCTCAACCCTCCGCTGCCCAGGCTGCGCCTCCAGATAACGCACATGGCTGCCAGCAGAATGATAATGGAGAAAATACTGTGTGTTTAATCAGTATCATCCAAGGAATGGGGTGGGAGGAGGGCAGGGGTGCAGAAAGGTCTGGGAATGGGGAGAGATCTAGTAGATGGAGAAGAGTCAAGCCTCATAAAGGCATTTTATGGTGTGGCTAGGACCAGAATCGTTGGCATCACGTGTTTACTGGTCCCCCAGGATCTGCAAGAACTGGGAAGTGCCTCCACTCCCAATCTCCCCTTTTGCCAACTGCATTCTTGCTGACTTAGCAGTTCTTCAGAAAGTCACCTCTGCTCTCACTTGGAATGTCTAAGTTCGATATTCATAAACGGGATGAGGAAGAAACTTCTAAAAGCAAGGGCTTGGCTCGTTGTGGAGGCAGAAGTTCTGTTTGGAGGGAGCATCTGGAAAAGCACCCCCTCAAGTATGTGTTGAATCGCTGGGTGGTCGGCAGCGCCAAGGCAGGGCGAGGCCAGGCTTTCCGATGTCTTCCCAGAAACGGCCTGGCGGGAAGGTCAGCTCTGTCCTCATCAAACTCCTCCTGACCAGAGGGCAGATACCACCCTGCACTTTGCGGTCCTCCACACTGAATGGGGTGAGCACGGAGGCCCGAGGTTCTGCAGTGACTTCTGCACTTTGGAAACAAAGTGGAGCGCACAAGTAGGGGTGCCCTGCAAGAATCACTTCTCTTTCACGGCCCGGCTTGGGTCCAGGATGTCTCAGTGGGTTTGAAACGAACAAGAAGTAACACCCTTCCTGCAATGTCAACAAGCCAGAGGATGACCTTGAGTGCTCCAGTTTTAGTGCTGTGACCTAGGACGTCAGCCTGGCAGAGGCTTCGTGCTGAATGCTGGTGATTCTCTAATGGCTGGAAGATACCGGTTAGGTTTTATTAAACATCCTCTGCCTTCACTTTTTAAGGGCATTGTTACTTTATTTATTTTGCCAATAGGTAACATATGCTCATGATACAAATTTCAAAAACACCGAAAGGGAAAACCACGGGAATTCTTCCTTCTTCTCCTGACCCCCTCTCCCCCAGTTCTCCTTCCCAGAGTTAACCGATATTTCAGATTCTTGCATGTCCTTCTAGAGGTGTTTTTTGCACAATTGAGCAAATATGTAAATAGATAATCCTTTTGTTTACCTCCCCGCTCTGCCCAAAACAGTAGCGGTAGCAGGCTGGTTCTACGGAAACAGACTCTGAGATGGAGATCTCAGGGCAGGAAGTTAACTGGGGAGTGCGCTGGGGCCAACATCTGTGAGGGGGAGAGGGAAGCAGGACTGCGCAGAGGGAGGAATTAAACTGGGATGCAATACAACTGAGGCCTCAGCCAGCCCCACGGGGAGCTCTGGAGCTGGGATGCCCTTCAGAGTTGCCCCAACTTGGGCTAAGGGGAGCAGGCCTCTGATCCATCATTGTATGTGGGCGTAATCTTTGGTGAGGCAGCTCTCTTCAGCCCTGGGCAGCCCCTGGAGAGGGACTTGGGGACACTCCAACACTGTCGGCAGCCAGGGGATCTGGATGGAGCTGGCACAGCATCCACTCCAGCAGCATATGACGCACATTGCTCTATACATGCATTTTTTCACTTTACAGTAGATCTTGAAGATTGTTCCACATCGGTACGTGAATAACTTCCTTCTTCAATTTTTAGTGGCTGCAGAGCGTTCCATTGTGTGAGGATAGCATAAGTTACTTGGTTCCCTCTGGATGGACATTTAGTTTGTTAGCAGTCTTTTGCAATTACATCCAATTCCTTAGTGTAGATTTGTCTCTTCACACACTTGCAAGTATATCTTATAGTCAAATTGCAGGGTCCAAGAATATGTGCACTTTTAATTTTGGACGATACTATCTAGTGCCATCCAGTCAGGCTACATGTGTTTACACTCCCACCAACAATGTATGAGCTTGTCTGTTTCCCCGACTCTTGCCAACACTATGTTATTCCACTTTTTTATTTTTCCTAATCGGAAAGATTAAAAATGGTATCTCATGGTAGTTTCAGTTTGCATTTCTATTTTTATGACTGAGATTAAGTATCTTTTTGTCATGTTTAAAAGTAATTTGCATCTCCTTTTTTGATTATAGCCTTTGATTTATTTTTAGTTGTTGGCCATTTTCTTGTTGATTTGTAGAAACTCTTTATATACCATGAAAATTAGACCTTTGTAATGTAAATAGACAAATTCACCCTTTAACTAACTTTGGCAGACACAAAACACCGTTCGGTATTTAGGGACCTTTTAAGGAGTAGGTTCTGTGGCATCTCTGGGTCCTGTGCATGACCTATGTTTTTCCATCCACTACTGAATCTTCATGCTGAGGATGAAGCCAGTCCCAGCTCATCAGCCCTCAGCGGGGCGTGTCCTACTTTGGCAACACAATAAGTTCTGCAGTTTCCCTGGGAATTTTCAAACTGGGCTTGGTTTAGTGTGATCCTGAGCTTCTCTGTGGCCTCCACAGTCCCTGTTCAGTCCCAGCATAGCGGTCCCACCTGTCTCGCATCTTTCTGTCTCTTGGGTGACTGCCCCTGGAGCTGTAACACGTTCTGTGACTTGGTCCCTATGAGGACAGAGCGAGTTGAACTTGGGCGGAGCTTCTTATGGAGTGCTCTATTTATTTTCATAGGCGTTGGAGTTGGAGAGACCTGGGTTCAAATCTTCCCTTTGTCACTTAACCACGTCGTCTTGCTATTTAGCTTCTTTAAGGTAAAATTTCTCACCTATACAGTAGAGAAAATAATAGGTATCTCTATGGGTCACTGAGAGGATTAGATGTGATAATGTCTAAACTACTCGATTTGGCATACAAGCTGCCTCTCTTTACCCCTTCAGCCTCCCCTCTGCCCAGTTTCTCCTTGCTGCTTGCACTCCAGTCACACTGAGTGTCTTTCAGTTCCTGGATAGCCAGGCTCATGCTAATGCCAATTTATCCTGCAAGTTTCAGAGTAGTCTCCTCTTTAGGGAAGCCTTTCTGGCTCCCCTGCTCCCCGGTATGATATAGTTGCCCCTTCCATATTCAACTCTGGCATGCTGGATTATAGCACTTCTCATACTTCTCATTTCCTGTCCACCTGTCTTCCCTCATTAGACTGAGAGCACCATGAGGACAGGGCCACTGGATCTCACTTCTGGGCCCATATATATCCAGCAGGCACTCAGCAAAGGTTTACAGGAGGACAGCTGGATCAGTTAGATGGACAGTTGAATGGAAAAATGGAGGGATGGGAGGATGGATAGATGGATGGATGGGTAGATGGGTGGGTGGGTAGATGGATGGATGATGGATGGTTGGGTGGATGGGTGGAGGGATGGGTAGATGGGTGTGTACATGGGTAGATGGGTAGGTGGTGGTGAATAGATGGATGATCGATGATGGATGGATGATGGGTAGCTGGATGGGTGGATGGATAGGTGAATGGATAGATGAGCTGCCTGGGGTGTCATCTGATGCTCTGGGAAGGGCTTCATTGATTTCTGAAGGCTCTAACTTGCTAATTTCAAAGAAGGAGAAAGGATTTTCCACAGAGCAGTCGAAACCTGACAAGAACAGCCTCTTTTCAGCAGAACTCAGGCCTTGATACCTTTTTTTAATCCACTAAGAAAGCATGGCTGATTGGCTTGGCTTACCCAGGCTCTCCATACCCAAAGCGGGTGAAGCTGTGTGCTATTTTGAGGCTCAGTGTCCTTACTCTGTCAGTAGAGAGCCCTCAGGGAGCCAGGGAGGATGACTGACATTAAAGAATCTTATTTACTCTTCTGAAAACTTATTTACAGATTGAGTGAAAAGGTGAGCAATTTACTACCTACATATTTTGAAAATCATTAGGTATGCTTTTCTATAAAAGCCAGTCATTACCTACCAAAAGATTAATCCTCAAAGGTTTTACAGTAGCACTCAGAGCTATAGTACTTATACAGGGAAAGTCTTCATTTCCTGCCAACTTGAGGAACACGGTGCTCCAGGTGAGTGAGATTTATGTATAACCGAGGCTTGGTCTTTAAATACTCATTTTATTTTTCCAACACAACTGTTATTTCAAAGCATTTTTGAAATCTTTCTTTTCTAATTTCCTTCTAGTCAATTTAGGACAAGTCATTTTTTTTTAATGTCACTGTTTTTATGAAGATATATTCCCTTCCCTACTTAGTAAACAGAGCACCTTAGACACAAGTTACTGATTTCATGAAGACTCAGGGTTATCATTATAAATAAGCATTTTCCTGGGTTCTTGGATTCAGTGATGTTTTCATTACTCTAACTGTTCTGCTTTGACTAGCAGTTCTTCTCCTTTCCCTTTTTATTCCATGCCCATTTGTGTGTCTCCCTTTGTTCTGAGTGTGTCTCACGTTGTGTGTGGGCCACCTGATACCCACTTACTTCTCTGAGGCCTTTTTCATAGCTTTCTGGAGCTAGTGGAAAGGTTGACCTTCCTGGGGTCTTGTCTCCATGTAGTCCAGACATTCTCACAGGAGACTGGGAACCAAAGTGTTCTTGTGTTTACTTAGGGCTGCGGGGATGTCTGTGAAGAGGCTGAGCAACACCAAAGAAGCCTGTCATGGAACAATCTGTTGCAGCTTTAAAAAAAAAGCAATGGAAAGAAATTGCTCAAGGACTGATTCCATGAGGGAACATGGAGATTGTTATCCAAGGAATATTGATTCTAACGTTCAGGCTTATTGTAAACATAATGAAAACAGAGCTGAAATGCTAGCGCTCTGCATGGAGAGCAAACCCTCATCCCATGCCCCAGGCTTCTTTGGGAGAGTAGGCTCTCCCTGTGGGCGGATGGGAGTCTGCCACTGGTGCAGTGAGGTGAGTGGTGGATGGGACTGTGGGTGGATGTTCTCACCACCAGCCACCCCGACCTGAGCCTGGCTGAGCCCTCATTGGGGTCAATGTCAATGGAAGCCAAAGGGACCATGGCTACTCATATGATGAAATAACAATAGCTATCGCTTTTTGAATGTTTAATATGTTTCAATACTTTGCACACGCTTCTCAATGCATCCTTACAATAGTCTTTTAAGGTCTATTATTATCACTACCTTATAGATGAGGAAACAGACTCAGAGGGATCAAGGCCACGCACTAGTAATTTTGTCTAACTTCAGAGTCTGTGCACCTAACCCACCAGGCTTTGCTGGCTCTGATCAGTGGTCTGCATTAAGCTGATGGGATAAGCCAAGTGGTAGTCCTTTGGCCTCTGGCAGCAAGAAGCTGGATACTCCAGAGCCTGCTAGATCTGTCATCAGCCCCCTCTTGCCCAACTCAAGTGTCGGGAGAGAATCTACAGGCACCTTCTTACCTGTAACCCCTGAGACCTAGGGCAGCCATGTGTCTCCCCATATGATAGACGCTCCTCTGCTGCTCACGGTTATGGGAGGGAATCCGAGAAATGTTCAACCAAGGTTTGTGCTCATATGGATTGTCCCAAGTGAGGCAGTACTAGCACCTAGTGAGAATGTACCGACATTGTTGAACAAGTGTCTAAACTAAAAGAAAGGGCCTTGAGAGCTCAGTGTGCGAGCTTACACTCTATATCCCAGAGTCCTATGGCAACAGAGGTGCCTTCTCAGAGATCACTGTGTGCATTAGCATGTTTGGATCTACACAGACCCAGGAGGGCAGGTGGCTCTTAGTAAGACTCCACCGTGCTGACTCTTCTCCCTGCAGGTAGAACAGAGGAGAGATGTGCTCCAAAGGGCCTGCTCTCTGTAGTGCTGAAGAGCGCAGGCCTTTCCCTCAAGAGCCCGTAAGCACAGTCCAGCTGTGGCAGTGAAGGGAAACCGAGCTTCCTGCACGGACGCGAGGGCATGATTTCACTCAAACTGGTAAATATTAACTGAGTCCCGCTGTATTCTGGGTTCTCTTAGACTACGAAGGTCTAGGACCTGGCCACTGTCCTTAGGGAGTTTCTGTCTGCCTGGGGACTTGGGGCTGAGGGTGGGGGAGGGAGAGGAGCAAGGACCACCGGGGAGAGAGCTCTCATTTGGGCCAGCCAGGCGTTTACATTCAAATGACGGTGACAAGCTGTCTCTGTTTGCCTGGGACCGAGGGGTTTCTCAAGACAAGGGACATTCAGTGCTAAAGCCAGGAAAGACCTGGACAAACCAGGACAAATTGGTCACCCTAAAAGCTGCGAAACCTCCTTGTGCCTTAGTTTCCCCATCTGTAAAATGGAGACAACACCAAACTCTCAAAGTTGAAGCCAGAGAGAACTGAATGTGATAAGATTCGTAAAGCATGTGGCACGTGGGAGCATCAGTACGTGAATACTTTAAGACATCAAGGAAGGACAAGAATCACATGGAGCTATGGAACATTCAGAAAAGGACAAAGCCAGCATGAGCCAAAGTGAATTGGGGAAGACTATATGGAGGCAAGTGTGCTCCAGAGGGACCTTAGAGAACCAGGGAGACTTGGTCTGAAATTGCGCAAGGAGATTTGATTGTCTTGGAATAAAATATGAGTGATTCTAGACATAACTTCTTCTTTGCTTCAGGCCATTTGTGTTCTGCAGGACTTAGCTACTGCTCTGCTATGATTCTCAACCCCCTCGATCCCCTGCCCCCCACCTGTCCACTCTTTTCCTTGGGATTTGCTTCTGCTGTGCCATAGGCTGAGTCCCCCCCTCCTTAAAACACCTGCTCATTAACTGGCCACCCGCCCCTCCCCATGAGAGGTGTCTGGTGAGCCAGGATTAGGGAAACTTAAGCTCAGAGAGGTTAAGTGACTTGCCAAGAATCACCCAGCAGATCAATTTTGAATCCAGAAACAGGAACCAGATGTCCACACCTTACTCCGTGCTTACTTTGGAAGGTGGAGTGAGGGGCCTGGGAGGCCCCAATAGAAAGACTGAGGTCCTCTGGGAGAGACCAAGAGACCAGGAATTCCAAAGCCGTCCTGTAATTTATGGTCAGGAGTTCCCTTAAGCGTGTCTTCGGGGAAGGCATTTTTATAAAAATTCAGCTTTGAGGATACCCACTGAGTTGGGAAATTTTTACATATGAAGGAAATTTCTGACTATCATTTAGGAAAAGATGCCACAATGAGTGAATTTCATGAATTAAGGGTTTGGCACAAGCTGTGTCAAGTATGAAGTAATGAGCTTTCCGTTTCCAGTCACACGTTCAGTGTTTCTCAATTCAGTCAAAATTGGCAAGAGTCAAGCTGGTTATGAAAGCAAAGCCTGGAAGAGGCAATTAAGCACTCTCAGGGTTAAAAGGTTGACTCCAGTGGAAACACAAATCGTAAATTTACTCACAGATATTTCTGTTCTTCAGAGGCCGTGGCTCAAGCAGAGCAGTGTGCGGGCAGGAGGGCTCCTCGCTCAGGGCGGGGTGATGAAGGGCATGGATGCCTGCCTGCCCAGGAGGCCTTCCTGTGCGCTGTCCTGCTGCCGCAGCAGGGGCAGGTGGGAGCCAGTTGGGGTCTCCAGGGAAGCTCGGTGTTGTTCCAGTTGCTTCCTTGGAGGTGGAGGGCGCTGCTCAAGGCATCTTGTGTGTGCTCCTTGGGCCTTTAGAAATATGCTCACCAACCGTCCCGGTTTGCCCAGGACCGAGGGGGGCTCCTAGGATGCAGGACTTTGGTCAGCGCTACAACTAGAAAACCCCAGGTAAACCTGCTGACCAAATTGGTCACCCTAGAAATGACCCTGATCTTTTTGCAAGAGTCCTTCTTTCCTGCCCAACCATTTTACAAAATTATAACACCCAAGGTGTTGGAGATAGACTTCATGCCTCCACCTCCAGAGCTGTATACTGGGAATCACTCTATTCCCACCACCTGGGATGGTGTGAGGATTGGCTGAGAGCAGGCAGGTGAGTGCCGAGCAGGGCTCAGGGGCCTGGATAAGGTTGCTGCCCGGCTGTGGTGCCCCCCTATCATCTGCCCCCTTGCTCACTGTGGCTGCTTCAGGGGGCTCTTCCATTTCAGTTGGTAGCAGCCTGGAGGGCTCAGAGAAATCCTGAGTCCTACCCAAGAGCTACTCAAATCCTGTTATTCAACCTACCTTATCTTCAGAAAAGAGGTGGACAGCAGCTTATATTAGTTCTGTGTCTGAAAGTGAGCCCCAATTCAGAGCAGCCAGCAAAGAGGGCTGGTGCTCCACAGAGAGTCAGACGTGCTGCCCTGAGAATGGTTTTATGGTTTTCTGATTGACCCTACTGTGAATAGTCTGTGTCATGTAGGTGGAGACATAGACAATCTTGGATGGATTCGTTAAGGAGGCTTTTTAGTGTTTGAGAATTCTATCCTGCTTTGTCCTTTCAGAGGGTTATTTGCTATTAAAATGTGCCCCAGAGGAGAAGCTATGGGGAAGGAGTGACCGCCACGACCACCTCTGAGAGCTGAGAGGAGCCGGTCCCGTGTACATGGTATAATTTCTTTGGGAAAAGTTACATAGCAGAGTATCTCAGTCCAAATTTACATGCAATGCACTCATCCCCAGAGATGCTGTCCTTGCTAATAATCTAGCAATTAAAATGGAATGTGACTGCTAATTAAATCTGCCACTGAACTAAGACATGCGTATTTGTTTTCAGATGGAGCTGGATTAGATCCAGGCTGCTTGCAGCAGGGGTTAAAGACAGAAGATTTGGAGTAGAACATAAGGCCCAAGGAGGAAAGTGCCTCTAAATACCTGTAAATTTTCTTCTCTTGAAAATGGACCTTAATACCAGCTAAGATCAAATTAAAAGCTCAAACTGAATAGGGCATCTTAAATTTCAAGTGTTTGTCTTTGGCACGTGTTTTTCCTTGGTTCCTTCATTCAACATACTTTTTATCGTTTGTCTTATGAACAGAATTTTAAGAATTTGAAATTTTCGTAACTGTTTTTAATATTAAACTTTCTTTACATTTATATTTAAATAAAACTCCTACCATTTAGCTTGGTCTATTAGCAGACATCTGCATGGTCTACTCTGGAGAATGCCTGCCCATGAGGATTCTGGGTTTGAAATCTGTTTTAGTTGCTATATAATTAGGGAATTTAGAATCAAGGAAAGGGAAGGAATGGCCCAGGCCTGAGTAGTGCTGGGCATCTTTCCTTGGTGGGGACTGTCCTGTGAGCCCCACACTGAGTGAGCTGATTGGAATCTTGGGACTGGTTCTGCCGAGTGATGCACTCAGCCACAAAGAGGGAGATGCAGTTGCATGCTAGGTCTCTTTCCAATATTCCCACACTTGCCAGCCTGTGATAGAGTTGACAAATGAAAGGCACATATGCCTCCACCATCTTCTCCTGTGCTGGGCGGCAGACATCACTCATCTATCACTTCAGTCTTTCCTCTTAAACTACGACATGATCTGAAGCCCTGTTCTCACAGCAGCCACTGCCAGTTGATTGGAGTGGAGACTCAGTGAAACATAGCCACCAAGCCGGCTGTGCGGCATCCTCCCTGAGAGCCCTCCGTGTGAGACAGTAAACGTCTGAGAGAAAAGGAAAAAAGGGAAGACTGTCAGCGTGCAACTCCAGCCACAGCCCGAATGAAGCCGCCAATGCCCTCCCCCTCTCCCCGTGCCTTGCTCCAAATGACAGCCTGTGGGCTGCATGTGGGGAGACAGGCCTCCTTAGCTCCCAGAGAAGCCTCCTGGACCTTTTGTCCTGCAGGCTTCTGGGGTTGGTGGGATGGGACATTCTGGAGGAAGAGCATCTCCTCACCAAATGCTTTAGGAGACACACTTGAAAAGCCATGAAGAGGGTGTGGCTGACGAGCTCCAGGCCACCCGCTCATCTTGGCAGCCCTACCAGGGTATCCGTTCCCGGGCAGAGCATCCCACAGGAAGCCAGGCAGCCACAACAGTGGGCAGGACCATGGCGGGTCAGCTCGGAGGCAGGCAGAGACTTTGAAGGAGACTCTTGGCCCCTGGATGAAACACGCCGGTCCCACGGGTGGCCGGTGTGCTCCATTCACTCTATTGAAGCACCAGCCACACAGATGTGTCCCGCCCACACAGGGTTCCAGAGGCCCAGTCCTGGGCGCCGGCCTCACGGCAGGAGGGCTGCAGAGGGTAAAACAATCTGAACAGCCTTCACCTTGAGGTATATGAAGATGAAACCAGTGCCCCTATTAGGAGGACACTACTTAGGTATTCAGGAATGTGAAATGGCTCCATGAAATGGCTGAAAAGTTATAGTAAAATTAGAACTGTGTCAGCTCCTATCTCCTTGCTTTGACCTTTGCTCTCCAGAAACACATTATCCACCTGGCAGCCGGAAGGCGATGTCTCCTTGCCACCTCCCCCGTCCCCCACCACGCCCCGACCCCCACTCTCCTCTCAGCCCTGCAGCTTTTGCATTGCGTCTTCCTGCTTCTCAAAAGCACCAGGCCTGTCTGGGCCTCAGGGCACTTACAATAGTTGGTCCCTCTGCCTGGACCTCTCTTCCCCGACACTTTTAAGGCCGGCCGCTTCTTGTCACTTATGGGGCAACTCAATTGTCCCCTCCACAGAAAGGATTTCCCTGATCACGCAGTCCAAAGTAGTACCATTCCCTTCCCACAAAGTCACTCAAGCACATCATCCTGTTCTGTCTTCTTCACAGCTCTCATCACTCTCTGAAATTATCATGTTTATTTACTTTTTTCCTTTCTTCTTATCAGTTTCTCCCTACAAAAATATAAGATCAATGAGAGTAAGACAGGCACTCAGCACCAAGCATGTTCTCAATCAATATTTGAGAATGAATGGTCTCCGAAGGCCAGAGGAGCATTTTTGTCCTGGATTTTCCCAGCTGGCTTTGCAGGATGGTGAGCCGGAATGGAAGCAGCCTGACTCTCCTGAAGCCAGTGTGCCTGGGTGACTTCTTTCCCTTCATCCTCTGCTGGATGCTGACAAAGAGCTGCCTTCCACCCACAGGGGCCTCTCTCTGGCAGGCCTCCCAGCTCGGGGCAGCTGTGCTGGCACCTTCCTCCCACCGCCTGTGCTAGAGGCGGCTGTGTTTCCTCTTGGACCCCAGCCGCAGGACAGACGCTCCCAGGAGTCTCTCCTCTGATGCTGGCCACATGTTTTTGCTCCTGCCCCAAGCTTCTCCCCAGGACACAGACTCTTGGGTTTAGAAGTAAACAAATTCTGAGCCGCTCTGAGATGCAAGGATGTCTGGTGTTAGACATTTGGAAAGAGAGAAAATGCTGAAGTCTCACCAGGAGCAGGATCTCTGTCCCTTCCCAGCCAAGGCAGCCTATCCTAACCCAAGAGGACACAAGTCTTTGCTCTCTGACCTGCCATGACATGAAGCAAATCCAGGGAAGAGAAGCGTGGGTGAGAGCCCTGAGGCCTGCTGCAAGGGGGAACTCTCTGAGCCTCAGTTTCTTCATTAGAAAAGGAATGTAACAGTAACATCGATGCAGGGCCATTTTGAAGAGGGAAGAATGTAACACATGCATGGGAAGTGCCCGGCATGAACTCAGCACAGAAAAACCTGGGAAGGCCCGGGAGGAGTAGGGAAATGCAGAGCAGCAAGGCCACTAGGTAGTAGCCAGATTGGCTTGGCTGACAGGGGATGAGCCAAAGAGGGGTGCAACAGAGACTTCCTCTTGTTCCCAGCCAAGGACAAGGTGGGGCCACGAGTGATGCCAGACGTGGTGGTGCTGACAGCAAGTACAGGAGCTCTGAGTGAGAAGGATCGGAGTCTCACTGTTCCTGCATCCCCCTGTCACGAATTCTGTGCCAGGCATATAGTAGGTGTGAGTGAAGTGAATTCCAGGAGGACAGGAGCACTCAATGAACGATGAATAAATGAATGATTGATTGAACCAAGAATCATAGTCTCTCCAGCTCCCTCTCCTATCACCTCTGGGCCCCACCACCTTCACGCAAGGTCAAACCCATGCCGTGGAACTAGGGCAGGCCCTGGAGTACCACTGCGAGCCGGTTTTTACACAAAAGGAGACTGATCTGGGGAATTCTGCTAGACTGTCCCCATACCTATTGGGGCTGCAGCTCCCTGCACACCTGTGGGAGGTCTCCAGGTTTTCTCAGGGCTATCCTGGGCCTTCCATACTGGCCAGCAGCTCTAGCCAACCCTTCCTGCCTCCTGCCAGTCATTGTGCTGAGTGATGGAGAGCTGGTCCCTGTTCATAGTCGACCTGCCCTCTGAGCCAGTGCGGGAGCAGCAACGATGCCCTGGAGGAGCAGGGAGATGGGGCTGGGATGTGCCACCTGGGGACATGGCACTGGACACATTCTCATCTCCTAGTGTTTACCTCAATGAGAAGAGAAAGGTAACAGAAGGATAATTGGAAGCGTCCTTTAAATTTTTTTTGAAAGGAGAAAGAACCAGAATGCCTAAGCATGTAAAAAGCGCTGTTTAAATTTCTTGTCTATAGCATATACTCAAGCCTATAATTATGGCTTTGGAAAAAGAGAGGATAATTATGAAAATTTCTGGACCCATTAAAGACATACAATTGGCATCCAAAATTATTTGAGTTAGAAATGATGCTGGAATGAGTCTCTTTTAAGAGATGCAGAGGAAAAGAAGTTCGCTTTTTAAAAACTCTAACTTCTGGATTAACCCAGAGTGTCACAGGTCACCTCAGGTAATGCTTCCTTCCTCGGCAAGGAGGTGACACAGAGGCTGCCCTCTCAGCAGTGCTGGCTCAGATTGACCTCCAAGGTCCAGGCTTGCCAGGCTTGCCAGGCTTGGTGGGTAGGGGTCCCCACAAACAGTGGTCAACAAGAGCCCTACTGGCTATGTTCTGCTGAGGCAGCTGCTCTGCCCCAGGCCGCTCAGGAGACCAAGGAGCAATCAGAAACTGCTGGTCTGCTGGTTTCCTCAGGATATGACATGACTGGGAGTCAGAATGCGCAGACTCAAAGCCCTTTGCCATCACTCACCAGCTGTGCGACCTTGGCACATCTCTTCCTGTCTCTGGAGAGGTTGGACCAGTGGAGTGTGGGCAACTGGAAAGCCCCCTTCGCCAGAGGCTGGACCCTACTCTTCCATGAGTCCTGGCTGCACATTCTCGTCCTGTGTGCCAGCACCGTGAGAAGAGCGCCAGTCCAACATAACAGGAGGGTAGACAAGATGTACGATGGGTGTGTCAGCAGAGGCAGCAGGGCACGGAGGTTGTGGTAAGAGTCTCCAGGAGAGACAGAACCCCCCAGTAACCTTCTCCTAGGGCCTCAGAGATGGCCACTCCTGGTGTATCCCCAGAGCGATAAGAACACACCTCACAGCCCAAGCTGCCAGGGGAGCTTCCAGGGGCAGCTCCAAAAGGCTGGGCTACAGGCATTTGCTCCTAAGGTCACAACCTTGGAGGGCCTCTCCTCCCTGCTGCATGAGGAGCCCATCCCCTCACGACCTCCCACTACCTCTGACCCAGGCTCCCATATCACTATGCCCTGGACCTGCCGCCCCAACTGTCCAGGCTGTCACTGGGCCATGTGGAAGGCTCTGACGTCTGCTGCCAGCAGGCCTTGCAACCTTTGAGACGGTCTGCATCCAGCCACGAGGAGCTGCTTAAATCATGACATCCTCCAAGGAGTCAGTGGAGGGAGGCCCCTGAGAACCAAATGGCCTCAAAGGGGACAGGCCTCCCCAGGCATCCTTAGTGCCGTCTCCTGGTAGTCATCCTGAGTCCCTGGGCTGGGACCTGCTGTGGCTCCCAGGGCTGCTGTAAGCTCCTACTGTGCTTGTCTGAGTTAGTAACCGGAAGCCCAGTGCCCCCTGGCTAGACAAGGGAGAGTCAAAGTAGCTTTTTCTCTGGCTGGTGGTTCTTAAGCCAGCTGTTTGTGGCCTGTGGTCAGTCAGTGGTGACTCTGTGTGTCAGTCAGCCATGACTCCAACAGAGGCCCTTTCTTACAACTGATGTTATCTCTTCAGCCTGAGGCTTAAGTAAAGTCTGATCTTCTAAAGAACCTGAGTGTTTCCTTCGTGTTTATGGCTCTAATCAACTACTGCAATTTAAAAAAATAATAATTCGAGATGGATCAAAAACCTAAATGTAAAATCTAAAATCAAAACCTTCTAGAAAAAAACATAGAAGAATATCTTCACAGCCTTGGGGTAAGCAAAAATTTCTTAGACAGTATATAAAAAGCACTAACCATAAAAGAAGAGAATAATGAATTGTTTGCCAAAAGTAAACACTTCTGCTTTTCCTCATTAAAAGACACTATGAAGAAAATGAATGGATAAGCCATAGAAGGGAAAATATGTGAAATACATATATCTGATAAAGGAATTATATTTTGAATATATAAGGAAATTCTACAAAACAAAAAGACAAGCCAATTTAAAATATGAGAACAGAGATCTTACATAGTAATATACACGACTGGCCAATAAATACATGAGAAAATGCTCAACGTCATTAGTTATCAGGCAAATGTAAATTAAAACCACAGTGAGATATTACTTCTCACCCAATAGAATGGCTAAAATAAAAAAATAAAAAGTGCTAGTGAGGATATGGAGCAACTGGGCCTCTCACCCATTCCTGCTGAGAATGTAAAATGGTTCAACCATTTTGGAAAACGGTTTAGCAGTTTCTTATAAACATGTATCTATTCTATGACCCAGTGATTCTATTCTTAATTATTTACCCAAGAGAAATGAAAACATATGTTCATACAGAGATTTGTACAGGAATGTTTAGAAGGGACTTTTTAATAAGAGCCCCAACCTGGAAACAAACCAAATATTCATCAACAGCAGAATAGATGTTTTAAAAGGTGATATAGTCATACTGTGGAATACTACGTACCAATGAAAAATAAAAAACTACTAACACCTGCAACAACATGGATGAGCCTCAAAAACATTACACTGAGCAAAAAAAGCCAGACATAGAAGAATGAGGCCAGGGAATATACTTTATGATTCCATTTATTTTAAGTTCTCAAATGGGCAAAGCTCAACTATGGTGATGGGAATCAGACAATGGTTGCCTCTGGGAGCAGTGAGGCAGAGATTGATGGGAAAGGGGTAGAAGGGAACTTTCCCAGTGATGGGAAATGTTTATAGCTTCTCTATGTCTCGTCTCAGATGATGGTTACACAGGTATATATAGCTGCCAAAACTCATCAAGTGGAACACTTAAGATCTGTGTATTCTATTTTATATAAAATTTTATATATTTTATGTCTCAATTAAAAAAATAATATCAAGAGCCAGCGTGTATTGAACACGGACTCTGTGCAGCGTGGTGAGAGACTGCCTATCAATGGTCTCAACGATGCTCACAGCCACGCAGAGGGGTGGGACCCATCACGGCCACCCTTTTTATCTGAGTGGCTGCAGAGCCATTAATTGGTGGAGATAGAACCTAAATTTTGTGGCCTGAGGTCTTATCTATTCTAATTATCTCTCTGGTTCCCGTGTTGTTTGGGTCCCCAATAGCATTTATCACATAGCGTTGTAGGCACTTAGAAAATAGCATTGGACTGAAAAGGTAAGTTCCAGGCATTGTCAGATGTCGAGCGAATGCGTGCTGAACCTCGGGCTCCCTGCTGGGGCTGAGGAGAAGCAGTGAACAGAGGGGCGCCCCCTCGGAGCCCGCCGCCTGGAGACCTGGGCTCCCTGGGTGTTTGCTACTCCAGTACTTCCCACTGACGGTCTCTAGGTCCAGCCTTAGGTTTTATTTTCTTTGCCTCCCAAGGCTCCACCTGGTTCCAGAGGGGGCCCTGGCTGGAAATGCTTCCCTTGATGGTGTAGGTGCCCTTGTATCTTCATAAAGGTGGCAGGTACCCTTTATGGAACCAGGTGCTGCTTCCAGAAGCAGGTCAAAGCACAGGCTCCTTGTCAGAGGGAGAGTTCTGATGGCCCTTGGGCTCCAGGTGCACACCTGGGCCTCTGCGTGGCCTCCCCATCTCAGGGGCTCTGGGGGATGCTCCTGTCAGAAGCTTCACAGTGGATGCCGCTTGTGCACGTGCACTGAGACCTTGGGGCCAGGCCTGCCCCTGCTTCCAGTTTCTAAAGACAGGTTTGGTGCAGGTTGAGACATCATGGCCCCATAAATCAGAGGGGGCCTGGGCCTTAGGGAGCTTGC
This sequence comes from Equus asinus, assembly GCF_041296235.1. Classification (NCBI taxonomy): domain Eukaryota; kingdom Metazoa; phylum Chordata; class Mammalia; order Perissodactyla; family Equidae; genus Equus; species Equus asinus. The sequence continues at coordinate 43,403,191 of NC_091798.1, read as the reverse complement.
TTTCCTGCCTTGGAATCAACAGGCAGCTCTACTGGGCCCTGGCCTGCCTGCAGATCTGGGGATGGGCATCCTTCTCTCTCTTCATTCTTCTCTGTCGTGTGCACAGAGTCACCTGGAGACGCACAGCTCTCCCTTTTCCCAGCACATTCCCAGCCACCAGCCCCAGCAGTGGTGGGCAGAGTCATGACCATCTGCCTGGGAGTTTGGGCCATGGAGCCCCCTGTCAAGATGCCCCAGTGACTGATCCCCTGCTGCTTGCCCTAGTCCACTCGGCCCAGGCTGTGCATCACCCTGCTTTCCCTGCACTGTCTCTGGTCACTAGCAATCAACAGCCTCAGTGACATGGCTGAGGATGGCCTCATCTGGGGTCGCACGCTGATGTTCAACACCTTCACATCTTAGGGGATTTTTTCCTGATAATTGCCTCCACCCTGTTCTCATGAACCTTGGGACCACAGCAAGCCAGACTGCCTGAGGGGGTACTTGATGACCTGCTGGGAGCAGTATTTTGAGGGGCGTGAACCCTATCACCACCACTACCACACGCACATCTTGAGCACTAACTGGCATATTACAGAGCTCTTGGCTGTGCATTTTGTCATTCAATCCCCATGTCATCCTGTAAGGGACACAGCAAGGACCTCTCACTCTCACTGTTTAGAAGAGGAAACAGGCCCCCAAACTTTTGGTAGGTTGGCCCATGTGGTGGTGTCTGAGCTGACAGACAGCAGGACAGACAGACGGCTCTGACTCCATGTTCCCTGAGCAGAGCCTCACACGGTCCAGATCCAGCCATTCCTCACACACATTTCTTACTGTGGCCAGATGGGCTGTATGGGGTGTCTCCCCGGATGCGCCCATGACGAGGCTCGGCACAATCAAGACAGAAGTCTGGCACCTGCCGGCTCGTCCTCCACACAGAAACCAGGTGTTTGTTTTCTTCCAAAAAACTAATCTGACTGTGTCCCTCTCCTGCTTAAAGCCCTCGTTGTGTAGCAGGCACCACGCTTTATGTGTTTAACTCTTTAATCCTCACAACAGTGCTGTGAGATGGGCGTCAGGACTTGTGCACACAGATGAGGAAGGTGAGCCTGGAGGCACCACGCTTACTGACCTGCCGCGGCTCACAGTCAGCAACTGAGGGGATTGGAACCTGGTTCCAGATCTGGCCACAAAGTCTGTGCACTGAGCCACCCCATGCAGTGCTTCCTGCTTTTTCAATTGTTTTCCTTCTAAGGCATCTGAAGTGGGTTAATTAGCATCTCCCCCAAAAGATATACCCGAATCTTAAACCTGGGCATCTGTGAATGTGACCTTATTTGGAAATAGGGTCCTTGTAGTTGGGACCGAGTTAAAATGATGTCAAACTGAATTAGGGTGGGCCCTAAATCCAATGACTGGGGTCCTCTTAAGAAGGTCATATGAAGACACAACAGAGACATGCAGGAGAACACCATATGATGACAGAGGCAGAAATCAGAGTGATGTGTCTAGAAACCCAGGAATGCCGAGGACTGCTGGCAGCCACAAGAAGCTGGGAAGAGGCAAGAAAGGCTTATTCCCCTAGAATCTCTAGAGGGAGCACAGCCCTGCCAACACCTTGATTTGGGACTTCTAGCCTCCAGAACCGTGAGGGAACAAATTTCTGTTGCTTTAAGCCACCCGGTCTATGGCATTTTGTTGCGCAGCCCTAGGAAACCAACACACCACTTATTCTTACTGCGGGGCGAGTCTGGGCCACGCTGGGTGCCGTATTCTCCTCCTGGAGATTTTCAACGTATGTCTGCGTGCGAACGGCTCTGAGAAGTCCCCAAACCAGGAAACCTGTTCAACACTATTTAATCAAGCATTTCCCAAACAAACTTGACCTCGGGACCCCTTTCTCACAGAACACTTTTTAGCATGTTGCAAAGCTGGGGCTCCAAGGAGCACACTTTGAGAAACACTGTTAAATGCCAAACAGGCCACCTTCCTAGGTACCTCAGGGCTATAAACAAAGCCACATGCAGGGCCCTCTTCAGGAAAACACCTTCTTCTGGATCGAACCTGCTTGCTTGAGTTTTTCATCACTTCTGACAGCCCCTGGCCCCTCTTATCAGCACTCTGAAAAAAAAAAAGACTTTGAGAAATTTAATTATTATAGGAACAGCTATGAAAATGCCATTCACAGTGAGCAGTGAACAAGATGGTAATATTTCATACCAGACAGGGACCCACAGGCAAAAATAGCAGAGGCAGATGCGCAGGCTTGTGTTGCTGCGTCGAAAGTGTGAAAAGACAAGAGGTCTGAGATCTGGAGCAGCTCTGTGGGAACTATGCACTTGCTTCTGCAGAGGAATTTCCCCAAAGGCAAACCTGAAAACTTCAATCATGGCTCAGGGATGCTTCAGTGTGCCTCCATCTCTGAGCCAAGAATGTCTCGGAGATAAGTGCACAGGGCCGCCCAGCAGACACAGGGCGAGGAGCAGCAGTTTCTCACCGTCCAGGGCTGCAGATGCCAAGGCCAAGGGATGGAGGAGCCACACACTGGCTTAATCTGCAAGGAGCTGTTTCCGCCCCAGACCCCACTGTGTTCTAAATGGGCGGGCATTTTTAAAGCAAGGTCAAGTAATACACCTGACATCCTGCTGCCCATAGTCTTCCCCACCACCCATTCCTGCCTGGCTAACTTCTCGGCAGAAAAGTCGCTTCCTCCAGGAAGCAGTCCATGACTCTCCGGCCAACGGAGTCTCCCTACTTTAGTCTCCCCAAGCACCTTAAACAACCTCCTTTGGGGCTCTGGCACCACACGGATGACATGCTCCGTGACTGTCTCTGAAAGACCGTGGGCTCCATGAGGATGGAATGGTAATAGTCACTGCTGTGTCCCCAGCACCCAGCACAGGGTCTGGCCCAAGAGAGTACCCAGGACATAGCTGGTGAATGACTGCCTGCCCTCTTCTCTGGGAGCTCCCTCTATCTCCACTGCTACACCAGTCAGCATCCTTTCTCTATGTACCAGGCACCCAGCTCTGGAGGGAAATGGCTGCAGAGTCACCAGCACCACGAGCAAGTGCCCTTCTGGTGATGGTTACACAGGGCTGCAATCAGTGGACAGCAGCCTGACACTCTTGCAGATTTCCATCCTGAGATGCGGCAAACGTCTGTGTCAGTTTGCACTGTTCATTTAGTGTTCCAGCTGTCACATCCATTTTGGACCTGGCTTGACATCCTGAAGAAGGCCAAGGGTTCAGGTATGGGTCTGTGCACCGCTCCGGGCTGAGGAGGCTCAGGGGAGGAGAGCAGCCTCTGCTGTAGATGCGGAGGTCCAGTGGGAGGTCTCCTTGCTGGGGAGCACATTCTCTGAATGAGTGTGTTGGTGGCAAATCAGGTGAAAAACAAGGCTGTTTTCTTAACCAGCTCAGCTTCTCAGTTACATCAGATCCCCAACCCCAGGCTTGCCTCTAACGCGAGCAGGAAGATTCTGGATTAGCTGTCTAAAGGACAAGGCAACCTATAACGAGTCCAAAGATCCTCACGTACTGGCAACATTTGTCAGATATTGAGAAAGACAGTGGCAACATCTTGATTTTAAAGAAAACTGAGGCTCAGAGATGTGTGATCATTTGGCTAAATTCACAAACTCAGGACTTCTGACGTCCACGCCAGTGTTATTTGGCCATTTACTTTAGGGGACACACCTAAGGGTCAAGTTGGATCAAAATTAACTAGTTTTTGGTTCTTTGTTTGTTTAGTATTTACTGTGTTCTGGGAAGTACGTTAGGAGCTTTATGTGCGTTATCTCATTTAATCTCCCTGCTAATCCTTTCAGGTATTGTTATTGTCCCAATTTTGTAGACAAGAAAACCGGGGAGCAGAGAGGTGAAATAACTTGACCAGTATAACATGGCTGATAAATGGGAGAGGCAGGATTCAAACCCAGTTCTGACTGATGGCAAAGCCATGCTCTTACCTGAGTCTCTCGGCAGCTTTCCAACATCTAGACAGTTCCCTGGTGTTAGGCAGACTGCAGTTTGTGGTCTGGGTTGACGACGCAAACTCACAGTGTCCCTGACTGCCATCAGGTGCTGCGGGCTGGGACGACTGCTGAGGGTGCCCTCTGATATAGGTGGGCATGGCTGGGATGCCCATGGACATGGCTGGGATGGCTAACGGGGAGCTAGGGGCTGCCAGGAGCACTTTTGGCCTAGCAAAGATGACCTGGACCTGGGAAGAATTGGCCATTGTCTCTTGGGCCCTGTCTGCCCCTGGTTAGGCTCTGGAATTCCTTCCTGTTGACATGAGCATGGTCCTCCCTGCAGGCCTGCGCTCAGGCCCTCGGACCTCGCCCCCTTGATTCAGAGCTCCTGCATCCAGTTTGGGGCCTGTATTTTCTAGATCTGACTCAGAGAGCAGCAGCCCCTGCAGGGCCAGAGGCTGCCTTTGTGCCAGTCCCAACGTTGCTGCTGCTGTTGCTCACCGAGAAGGCTGATTCCACCACCTGGCAGCAGGGACCTTGGGCATGTTCTGCAGCTTTTCAATTTCTTCATCCATAAAGTGAGAATATTAACATTTATCTTATGAGTCATTGTGAGGAGTCAGTGAGGTAATATATGCAAGGCAATTAACACACAGAAATTATTCCACACCTATTAGCTTTGAAAACGATGTGATGGCGATGATGATGGCAACCATGACAAGGCATGGGGTGTGTACGCAGCAGATCCCAATCCATGCCAGACCATGCACGAACATCATTTGGTGCTTGGAAGAACAGACAACAAGACAAAACTGCCTGGATGTGAAGTGGGCTTGGTCATCCTTACAGTTTGTATCTGGCCTCTGTCTCCTACAAACTGTGTGAGTTTGAGGTAGTTACTTAGCCTCTCTGAGCCCATCCATTCAGAAGAAAGTTCTTCTGCACCACGAGGACTGGGCCTGCATTCCCTGGAGATGGAGCTTCCCAGGGCACAGAGATGTCAGCAGCTCCTGACGGGCGACTGGTCCTCACGGCAGTCTCACATCCCAGCTGAATGGACAAGATGACAGAGGCTGTTCTCAAGGATGAGCTGGCCCGGCTGGAGCACAGATGGATTTGTGCAGCTCCTGCCCCACCTTTGTTCTCGGGAGTCATCCACCCTGTAGCCGCTGTCTTTGAACTCAGCTGTCTCTTCCCAGCTGCTCATCGGCCACCGGTCCAGCCCTTTCTTTTCAAAGAGAGCCTCCTGTCTGTGAGAGAGTGCCCGGCCTCTGGGCCGGATCTCCCTGTCCGTTGCACCTGGCACCTGGGTAAATATGGCTTTCTGCTGGTTGCTTGCCCAGGACAGGGCCTGGCTCTGGGCTGGGCAGCCAGGAGGGAGACATGCGTCATGGGCCTCCTGGGCCCCTGGTGACCTGTGCTGAGCACTGGGGTTTGAGACCTTCTCTCCCTGGGGTTGAGGATGGCAGGACAACAGGGAAAGAACAGGATCTCTGTAGTCAGACAAACCTCGATTCAAGTCCTGGAACAGCTACCCTAGTGTGTGAGGTTGGACAGGACACTTGCGTTCTCCCAGCCTCAGTTCCCCATCTGTGAGCTGGGATAACAGTACTACCCACCTCAGAGGATTGATGGGGGCATCACATGCACGCAGCACAGGGCCTAGTACATAGTGAACACTCGAAGTTTATCAGCCATCATCAGTGCGTTGCTCTTCTGGGCTCTTCTCCTGGCTTGTAAGGAGATGGACAAGCAGGGACAATCCCGGGGTGGTGGGACCAGCGCTCTAGGGCAAGCAAGTGCTGGACGCAGTGGGAACGCTGGAGAAGGGGCCCTAGGACCACCTGGACATCCAGAAGGTGCCACCTGGCATGAGGCTTGAAGGAGGAGGAGCTCCCAGGAGGATGAGGGGTAAGGGGCTCAGTCCCTTCCCTCAAGCTGCTGATGCGCGGACGAGTGTCATCTCCCGTAGACAACAGGTAGGCCGTGACAAGGGCCATGAAAGAGCTGAGGGGACACTGCAGGGCAGTGGTGGGCGAGGGCAGCAGCCCTTTTTGGCTCCAAGGATCAGGAAAAACTTCATGGGAGAAGTGAAATGTGTGATGGATTCTACTTTAGTTGCTTTTGAACATGTAGACCGAGTAGAGGAAAGCACAAAGAAAATGTGGAGAATGCTGGAGGGGTGAGTCGGAGTGTATGGTGAGCGGGCTCTGGGCTGGGGTCCTTCCGGTGGGACGTGAAGGGCCAGGTCTGAGGGCTGGGAGGCAGGGGCCCCAGAGGCCCTTGGAGCAGTGGGGTGGGAATTTGGCTGGGAATCTCCTGGGATCCTTTATTCATGGCACAGTGCTGTGTTTGGAGACTCTGAACCCACAGCCCAGGGACTAGGGAGGAGGGGAGGTCCCTGGGGCCTGACCGCATCTGATTGGCCAGCTCTGCAGCCCAGAGAGGAGGCCTGGGAGGTGGGGGGAGGGGGGTGTGGAGGGGTGGAGCTTGGCTTCTGCTGACCTCTCCAATCACCAAGCCACTGCTTTTCCTCCACGGCTCCTTGCCTGCGTTTTCCCTTCTGGGCACTTAGCATCTCTCTTCACCCAGTTGCTCAGACCTCAACCCAGGCATTCTTCATGATTCTCCTCTTCCCCTTCCCCCTCCATCCAATGCATCAGTACGTCCTCTGCCTCCAAAAGCATCCTGAGTCTGACCACCTCTCTCTCTCTCTCAAGCTGTCCTCACCTCTTGCCTCAGAAACTACAGTGGTCTGCGATCTGATCCCCAGCCACCACTCTTGTTCCCTAATATCTCTTCTCCTCCCTGAAAACTGGAGTGTTTGTGACATTCCTCTCTCTCCATGTAGAGTAAAATCCAAGCACCCTAGGAGGCCTGCAGGGACCTGCGTGATCTTCCCGCCTGGCTGACCTCCTGGATCTCGCTTCCCATTCCTCTCTCCTGCTCATTGCACTTTAGCCACTTTGGCCTCCTTGTTATTTCTCACATACTCCCAAGCACTCTCCTGCCTCAGGGCCTTTGCACTTGCTCTTCCCTCTGCCTGGAACACTTCCCTGTGATACCCTCAGGGTTCACTGCTTCCCTTCACTCAGGTACCTGCTCCAATGTCACTTCTTCCAAGAAGCCTCCCATGACTCCCTTAGCTAAAGCAGCCTCTCTTTCCCATCATCCTGTTTTATTATCTTATAGCCCTGATCAGTCTGAAAGGATCTCACGTATTCTTGTCACATGGTTCTTGTCTGTTTCCCCCAGCTAGCCTGCAAGCTCATGAGGGCAGGGACCACGTCCCTCTTGTTGATCGCCAGACTGCCGTGCCTGGCACAGAGCCGGCTTCATAGTAGGAGGACAGTCAATATGTGTTGAGTGATGGATGGATGGTGCAGGCTGTTGGGGCCTCAGTGGTTGGGGCTGAGCATGGGGAAAGGGGTGAGGATGGGACTCCCCTCTCTCTCTGGTGTCACTTCTCACCAGTTGGGACTTAGCTGGGACATCCTTTCCCTGTTGGTTCCATGCTGCTGGGACGTGGACCCTCCAGCTTCCCAGGGGCAAGGACTGGGGGTAGGTGTACAGATTCTATACTCCTTTATTGTTTTTGTTTGGGCATCTTTTTTGTTTTTTAACTTTTTGTTTTAGAAACTTTCAAACATCTGCAAAGATAGGAAGAATAGGATAATCCATACTGTGTACTCATTACTCAGCTTCAAAACAACTCCTGGCCAATCTTGTTTCGTCTATCCTACCCCCACCCCACTCCTAAGGGTTACTCTAAAGCAAATTCATGGGCCCTGGGTTTGTGTAGAGAGCTTAGAAATACTTCCTGGCAAGCGTTCTCCTTCTCTCCCTCCCCCAAGCATTCCGAGTCCTCAGCGCTGTCTGCTCCCCAGTCAGACTAGCTCTCAGGAAGGGATCTGCCAAACGTGTTCGCATGAAGGTATAAATGACTGAGATTTGCGTGGTCATGAGGCTGGTGCTTTCATCCAAATTCCATATTTTAATAGTGGGGTGTCAGCTCCCCACCCCCGCCCCCAGCCAGGCAGAGATGACCAAGTCATCCCAGGGCAACCCCAGACCACGGCTGGTTTTAGAGGCTGTAACACTGCTGCTTCCATCCTCTCAGGTCAGTCACCTGCAGGGAGTGGGCTAAGGGCACCGGAAGGGGTGTTTGCTGTGAGCCAGTCCAGACCTGAACTGGGGCTGGGGAGAACCCAAGTGTCTCCAAAATCATTCTTTATGACTTTTGGTGGAAAAACGCATTTCAGAGAGAGAAGAGAGAATGAATGAATGAATGAGTGAGAGAGAGAATAAGAGAGGAAGCAAGCTGTGAATCCCAGCCTGGTGGGGTGCGCAGGCATTGCATTTGAGAACTGGGCTGGCCTCAGTAACAGCCAGGCCCAGATGGGCCCACGCACCAACCTGCTTTCCCTTTCCTTCTAGAATTTGACATTTGCTTTGCTTAAAGTTGGTAAAATGCTATTTCATTGGTTAGCGTTTTCATTTAGGTTGCATGACTGTCCTGCCAAGGTGATCTTGCTATTATAAAACGTAGAAAACTCCATTTTGGAGAAGAACATAATACAAAGCAGATTTTGCTCCACAAAGTTGGGATCGCAACCAACAACTCTTTTCATTACAGTAAAATAAAGATCCTTGTCACTTCCTCGGGTGCCCCAGTCCCCAGGCCCACACTGGCTGCCAGCACTGCCCTTGCCCTGCTGCCCGCTGAGCCTGTGGAGCCTGAGAACTCGCCTTCTTCTGGGGAAGGAGCTGGAATTCGAGTCTGGACTCCCCAGCCATGGGCTCTTGGCCCCGCCCAAGTCCAAGACCAACACTCTGGCCAGGTTTCCCACTGAAATTTGTGGGAAGCTGTGGGAAGACCCCAGCTGGAGGCCAGTTCTTAACCCATAGGTTCTCAGTGGCAATCTTTAGTGAGCAAAGGAATTGCCAGAGAGCTGGATACAAATCCAGAGTCCCGGGGCCGCCCCAGAGGTTGTGACTCCTACAGAAGAGACAGGTCCTGGAATCTGCATTTTAATAAGCCAGCCCAGGTGCTCTTGAAGCAGGGGGCCCTGGACCACATTCCAGGGGCACCACTATGCTGACAGGTACAGGGTGGTGGTTCAAGGGTAGGGTTTTGGGGTTGGAAATCCTGAGTTTGAATCTTGGCTTACTGACTATGTAACTTAACCTGTCTGCACTTTAGTTTTCTCCTTCTGAAGTGGAGATAATAACTGTATCTACATCATACGGTTCCTATGGGTTCTATAAGATCCTGCCTTCAGAGCTCAGCACAATGCGAGGCACATTATCAGAGCTGAGTTCACGCTGACTGCTATCGTGACTATTATTTCCCACCGCTCCTCAACTGCACCTCTGCTCCCTCCCTCAACACACTTTTCCCCAAAACATTATCAACTGGATCTTTTTGGAGGGAAAAAGCCCTAATTTGAAGGATTTACCAATTCCTATGGTGTAAATATTCCCACTATGGCCAACTTAAAGCTCCTAACGTGATGACGTTGAACGTGGACTTGGAAAGAGATGTGCACAGCTGGTTAGGATGTGCTGGGACGAGCTGGCTCCAGCGCATCACCAATAGGTCCCTCCTCACTGTGAGATCCGGGTGTATTGTCGTTGCCTCAGCTGGAGCTGGTAAATGCAAAGGGCTGCGAGCAGGGGCTGATGTAATTGGTACCTCCTGCTGCAAGGGGCAGCTGGTTTTTGCAGTTTTGCTCTCTGTTTGTACTCATAGCTAATGCAGGAAATGAGAATTGTAGCCTCAAATTACTGTCATTGGGAACCCAGAGCAGAAATGATTATCAAAGAGCAGAGATGGCTCCAACACGCTAATATTTACCATTTGCCATGGACCACATGAAAGGGTATGAGGCCTCTGAAGGCACTGCTGTCTCCTTTGCTGGTTCTGGTTTGTTTTGGTTTGATCACTGAGAAAGACAGGCTTATCATGAAACAAGTGTGGGTCTTGGAGCCAGACTGTCTGCGATCCAATCCCAGTACTGCCATGTAACAATTGTGAGACCTCAGGCAAGTTAGCCAACCTCTCTGGTGCTCAGTTTGCTCCTCTGTAAAGTGGGTGTATTCATGAATGCATTGCAGAGTGTTGTGAGAAGTAGATGCCACATAGGCTGTGTGCCTGGTATAGGGCCTGGCAAAGAAAAGTGGCTCCGCGAATGGGAGCTAAATTAGGACTCTTCTCAGGAGGAAGGTGCTGTCCAAGCATCTTTTCTGAGGCTACCCCTTTTCCAGGAGCTTAGAAGCTCACTGAGAATCCAGCCTCACTTGTGTAGGAGAAGGGTAGAAAGTTTTCATACTGGCAAGTTTCAAATGTTTCATTTCCTTCTCAAAGTGATCTTTTCTACACAAAGAAATATTAAATTCTTTCCTATAAACCCATTGTGTGAAAGATGCTGTATAGATTTTTTTGTGGCCGAGTTGGGAGGATATATTTGGGATGCTTTGATTTAAAATATAAGTTAAATGGTTACATGCCACTTAGAGACCTGGCAATAAAACATGAAAGGCTCAAAGATGGCAGAGCCCCACAATGGAAGGACCTTGAATGCCTGAGCTCCCACTCAAGGAGAGCTATCCAGGAGAGCTGCCCGACCAGGAATCTCCACTGTGGACTTTTGGTGAGTGAGAAATAAATCTTTTCTGTGCTAAGCCATTGAGATTTGAGATAGGTCATAACAGCAACTAGCATCAGCCAACCCTGACTGATATATACTTGTATAAGCGAAACGTATAAGCCTGGGAACCATTCAAAGACATGGTCAGTTATATTCCAGAGCAGTTAAACTGAGGTGCAAGACGAGCTCCCCTGTTACTGCCATTGTCCCAGACATAGAGCAGCAGTAAGAAGACCTGGACAGAGAAAACTAGTGGATTCCAAAACAATGCCACCTTGAAAGATGCAAGTTCTACATTGCAGATGGCTTGCCGTGTGCTTTGCACATCGACAGCTCTATGTGTCAATGTCCAGAAATTTATTTGAGTCCAGTTAATGTTTCTCCCAAGCCACATCAGGCACATAAGCTAGTTTCAAATAAAGAGCAAGGTTCAGTCCATTGTCCTGTGGCCCTCCCACTCTTCACTCCAAGGGAACTAAGGTGGCAGACAAGAGGCTCACACAAAGTTGATGATCTTCAGCTCTTTGTGCATTAATTAGTGTCCCGAGCCTGTGGGAGAATTGTAAACCTCTCCAGGGTCTGCCTCCCAGGTTACTTTTGGCTTTACATGTGGGCATGAACTAACTATGCTCGTGGGGCCTCAGGAGCGCCTTGTGATCTCCAATTTTCATGTTATTTGGAGGGAAGGAGAGCTTCGGAGCTAAGGGTCACTTGCAAAAGTGTCCCTAAGAAGCAGAGTCCCCACCATCTTCTTTCTCTCACCAGTCCTCTTCGTTCATTTTCACTGTCTCCCTTGCTGTAGGCCTGGGGACCATACAGGACCTGCTTAAACTTGAAAAACAGAATTCTGCTTTCAAATTGCTCCTGAACCCACAAGACTCTTCCAAGTTCTTTAAAATCCGTCCATTCCTGTGTGCCCCCTCCTCAGAGCCTGGACCATAGTCTTCAGTTACTTGGAGTTTGGTACCTGAAGACTGCCGTCGTCTCCGGGACCCCACTCCTTTCCAGTGTATTCAGGGCCAAGCCCTGTTGCCTCTCCCTATGCAGCCTCCACCTGGGGCCCTCTGCCCAACTTTCCTGGCTGCTACCTCTGGGGGTCGAGCTTCCTCTCCTGGTTTGCTGCAGCCACTTCCTCACTGGCCCCTGCCTCCAGCATCCCCCTCCCACCCGGGGATCCTGCAGGCTGCGTTCTTTACAATCCCTCTGAAGCATAGCGCTCCCGACTCCTCACAAGTCTGCTGGAAAACTTTCCACGTCTTTGTTGGCCTTGACCCCGAATTGTCGATGATTTTCTGATGGAATCAGAGCGTCCTTTGTTCCAAAGTTTTCTCATTGTTTTCTTTCCATGGGATTGTAGAAAACATCTCCCGCCAGGCACACCCTACTGTTTTTGTGAAAATTATAGGCTGCAAATAACTGCTTAAGTCAACTGCCAGACGAGGTACTCTCTTCAGAGGGAAAATTCCAGCTGTTGAACAAGTTTATGGGCTTTATTTTTGGAGCAAAGAGTTTAAGGAAAGAACAGAATTTTCCAGGTGCCCCAACTCCACTCTTACTGGAAAGAGTATGTCTGAGTGGGCTACTTGTTCCAAGGGCAAATTTATGACCCCAGTACTTATTCACCCCCTTTCTATTGACTTCCTTGGGCCCCTTCTGCAGCCTGACAGTAGACACTTTGGGAAACACAAGGAGAGGAACAAAGGCAAGAGAAGAGAGAGAGGGCCTTTGCAGAGGCCATCCTCCATCCCACTCCTCCTGAGGTCTGGCTGCGCTCCCCTGCTGCAGACTCAGCCAGTTGATGCTGTGTCCTGAGCATACTTTCTGGCTTAAGTCAGATTGAATCCAAACAGTCTCAAGTGAGACCCACCCAAAGACGAGCTTCCTCCCCTTGAACACTTGTAGGGAGAAGAGGGTACCCCGGAAGAGCTGCCCAAGCTCTGTGTTCACACCACGCTGACTCCTTGCATCCGGGGCGACCTGCCTTTCTACAAAGCATTCTGCACAACACTGAGGAGCACGTGAAGTGTGTTCACCTGTCTCCTTCTCCAGATCCCACCTCCCTCAAATGCCCGTGTCTCATTCTGCCCTGGAGATGCATACACCATCCTCAGTGGCCACCATTCGGGGAGGTCCCATATTCTAGAACCTGCCCAGTCTCAGGCACCCCCAGCAAAATGTATCCATCCTATGCTTCCCTCCCACCAAATCCTGCGATTAGCTGATCTGATAAACCGAGTGATATTTTATGTTTAATGAATAGTAATCACTCAGCATTAACCTAATATCTTGCTATTCAAGATGTGGCCCGCAGACCAGCAGCAGCAGCAGCCCCTGAGAGCTTGTCAGAAATGCAGAAGCTCAGGCCCACCCCAGACCTAACAAATCAGCATCAATTTAACAAGATCCCCAGGTGATTCTAAAGCATAAGCAATCTGAGAGGCACTCACCTAATAGACATTATGCTGTTTTTAGCAGATAATTACTTTTAGTGCGAGACAGTTCATGTTAATGATGGCAATGTTTTGGCATTTCAGGCTTTTACAAGGCTTTTTCACAAAGAGGAATTTATGTGGTTACCAGAGCAGCTAGACTGAGTTCCTGGGGGCACCAGGGCCCAGCGGGTTTCGGCTCAGGCCTGGCATTTGACCATAGGTTAATTAACACCCAAACAAACCCATCAATGGAGAGACCCCTGAGGGAGACAGGACAGCAGACATTACTTCCACTCTGCACATGAGGAAACTAAGGCTCAAATGGGTCAAGACTTGCTCTAGTTTAGTTTATAAGCGTCAGAACTGAAATTCCATCACTAGGCTTCTAACCTCCCATCTCCAAGTGACTGCAGGCTTTTTGATCAGAGAGATTTGTGTGGTCCCCTCCGTCATAGCTATGGAGTCTGATAGCGAATTCTACAACGAGGCCCTGTGTGCAATGACCTTCCTGCTCTGGGGGTGGAGAGACCTCCGTGGCATTCTGCACAGCCCACCAGAGTCTCCATCCTGGTAAGCTGCTGCAGGCCTCTGTCCACGGGGCACCCCCCTCCTCAGAGCCCCGGTGGCCAGCAGTGGAAAACCATGCCAGGAGCTGTTCCCAGAGATGGGAACACCTGCTGCTCACCCCCACAGCCCCACCTCCCCAGGACCAAGAGAGAGGAAGTGGCCATGAAGGCTCCAACAGGCGTGATGGTGAGGCTTATTAAGCACGGTTTTCCGTTGTGAAGCTTGTTAAGCTGGAAGATTTCCCTGGGGCGCCCCTTCCCTGAAGGCACTGGGCTCTGGCCATCCACCTGGAGCCAGTTAGGTTAGGTGTGGCTGAGTGCAGAGAGGCACATATTCACAGAAGAGCTGCAGGAGCTGCAGTGAGGCCCGTGGGCAGAGCAAGTAATCAGGAGGACTGGGGATCTGAGCGCGGAAACCCCGGACCGCAGGAATGCGCCAAGCCTCCCTCAAGGATCACTGCAAAGGATAGAAGCTGATGAGGCCTTTACTGTTCCAACATTCCTCCAGGCCCAATCCTGGGCCTCAGAATAGGGATGCACGGGCAGGGAAGGAGCAGGGAGGCAGACGTCTCCCTCCACCATTTCCCACAGCGGAGGCCCATCTTCTCGTGCCTTCCTGCAATCCCTTCAGCTTGTCCACAGACTGGCAGGTCCACCCGCCATCTCAGGCCTCCATGGCCAACACCAATGAGGTTAGGGTATCATCTTCCCTGCACACTTTGGCTTAGGTGTCCTGGCTTCAAAAAGCACCTGGGCGAAGGTAATAACGCTAGTGGTCGTTAGGACTCTTTGAACACCTCCTACATCAGGCGCACTTCCAAACGCTCTACCTGCAGTAAATCGTTCGATCCCCACCCCAAGCCTAGGAGATCGGAAGGCCCTGTTATTATCTTCATCTTACAGGGAAGCCAAAGAAGCACAAAATGGTCAACAATGGTTCAAGGTCACACACTGCTGAGTGGGAGTCACTGAAGAGAGTAAGGATCTGACTAGCCATTCAGGGAGGGAAGAGGTGGCATCCCGGAGACCCCATTGGACTGACAAGGGCCTGGAGGCTCCAAGGATGCCAGTGCAGCAGGGCAGATGAGAGGAGGTGAGGGCTGACCTGGGACGGAGACAGGGTCAGGCCTGAAAGAAGTAGCAGAGGTGCAATTGCTAGAATGCGGCTGCTTATCCAATGTTTGCAATGGTTCCTCTTTCAAACTGGGGCTTCCAGCCCAGAATGGGCACTTCCCTGACTGCCCAGTCTCTGCGTGAGTATGTGAGTCACTATGGCTGGGATGAAGTGGGTTGGGGTTGTGTTCAGGTTCCTGGCGTTTGGCCCAGTGGCCCCCACCCCAGCCAGGCTGGCACAACTCTGCCCTTGAGCCCAAAGAGGTGGTGGGTGTGCCTTGGGGTGGCACCCGTCAACTTCAGTGGCTTTGCACTACCACCCCCGGACCAGCATGGCCCGAGCCATTGTCCTTTCATGGGCTGTTGGAGACACTTGTAGCTGCTGGGTGGGCTGCTGCCCAGGAGGCTGTGACTGGCCGGAGGTTACTTCACCTCTCAGGACTCTCTCCAAAGCCCCAGGGAATGGATGAAAGGTTTGGACACAGGAGTGTTGGCATAAAAGTGCACATGTAGGAAAAAACAAATTTCTTAAATTACTAATCCATCCGTTCTGTGCTTATGCCTCCTAAAAGAAAACTTTCAACTTGGATAATGCAGGCTTTTCTCTCCTGGAACTACTTGTACCTGTAATTAGGAAGCTGTGTCTCAGTTCAGCCATGGCCCTGGATTATGAAGCCAGAAGCCCGGCTGGACTAGGGCATGGCTTTCCGGGGCTAAAATCAGGCTCCTGTGCCCTGGCCACGGTGCAGCCCCATTTCTGGGCTGCGAGGCTCCCACTGTGTATTTCCTGGCTTTTACCTGGTATAGGTAAATTCCCGTTGAGATTTATTCTTGAATTCCCAGCACTAATAACTGTGCCAGTTACCCAGAAACATGGTTTCTAACAGTCTGTTTCCAAGAGTCTGCTCCAAGGCTTGGTGGTGCATGTAGCTTGGACTCCTTGTCACTCAACATTGACAAGAATTTTGGCTGAATATTCCTCCTTTCCTCAAGATGGAGTCTGCATCCTACAGAGAAAAGTGACCCTCTGTCTTACCTGGTCTCCAGCTCCAGGACATCCATCAGGATCCTCATCAGAGAGAGAAGCAGGACTGAGCACAATCACTGAGAAAACTGGGTGAGAGCTGCTCTGCCCCACGCCCCCTCCATCATGTACATGGTTAGTGTACCAGCTTAGATAGTGGAGTTTTGATGGGCACCTTTACATGGGCTGGCAGGTAGGTAGTGATCTGGGTTTCAAGAAGGGGAGCCTATTGCTGAACTAGGCTCCCCCAGAATCTCCTGTGCTGCCACTGAGGGTAGATGACCATTCTCTGATCTCATTGGTTATCATTTCTTTACACCTTAGTGTGAATGAGTCTGCCACTTCCTCGGGAGTATTTGCATACTAAACCTCTCTCACGGCAGATGATGGCTTTGTTTCCTCTTGAGAGGTTTCAGGCATCTGTGAGAGGAATCTTGTCCAACAAGGAGTCTTTCCTGATATTGTGATAGAAAGGCAGTCCTTGATCCCTGTAAAATGTTAGTAAGGGACAGGTCTGTAGGTCTGAAACCCTAAAATACAAATGTGGGATCTGGTTGTGGAAGCTCTGGACTAGGAAGGATGGCCTTTGAGACCATTTACACCAAGCTCCTGCCGGCATAGCAGCCCCTCAATCATGGTGTTTCTCACCCTAGTTAGACACTCTTTTCTGTTCATCGCCTCCTGCTATGAAAACTCAATACCACAGATAGTATATATCTGTGTACCATGGCCCTTTGGGGGCCACAGCCATTATAGCAGCTAAGACTGTTTGTCCTCCAGGAACCAATTTTTGTCCTGTTGGGTGTGTATCACTCTCATTGAGAAAGCTTGCTCTATCACAGATCCCTGAGCAGCAAGCTATCCAGCTTCTGCTTGGATGCCACAAGTATCAGGGAGCTCACTACCTGCCTCCTTCTTGGGGCAACCTGGGAATACTACTCAGCAAAAAAGGGGAACAAACTGTTGATATACAAAAACTTGAATGAATCTGCAGAGAATTATGCCATGTGAAAAAGTCAACCTCAAAAGGTTGCATACTGTATGATTGCATTTATATAACAGAATGATACAATGTTAGAAATGGAGAACAGATTAGTAGTTGTCAAGGGTGAGGGGTGGGAGGGATGTGGGTACAGTCATAAAAGGGCAATGAGAGGAATTCTGTGGCTTTGGACCTGTTCTGTGTCTTGATGTGGTGGATACATGCACCTACACATGTGATAAAACTGCACTGAACTAAACACACACACAAGAGCATGATTACAATGAAAGGAATCTGTGATCCATGGACTGTATCATGTCAGTATCCTGGTTGTGACATTGCGCAACAGTTTCACAAGCGTTACCATTGCAGGGGAGGAAGATATCTCCTCTACCCTCTCTGGGTCCTTCTGGCCAGAGAATGAATTAAATTCACATGAGACAGAATAACAGGAGAAAATCAAACAAAGCTTTATAACACGTATACATGGGAGAGGCTCAGGCAACCTGAGCAACTCGCCAAAATGGCTGAAGCCGCACCTTAAATATCATCTTCAGCTAAAGACAAAGGAGGATGTTGGGGGTGGGGGCAGTCAGTTATGGGAGGTTACCAGACAAGTACAGTAAACAAGAGTAAGATTATTATGCAGATTTAAGTCCTTGCCTTCTGCATTGATTAAGAGTTTCTAGAGATAAGCTCATCCCCTCTTCTTCCTGGTACAGAGAGGGAGACACCTTTACAGATGGAGATTTCCCTTACAAATGTAAATGTCTCTTAACAAAGGGTAAGTAAATTCTACTTTTCAGAGTTTCTTTCCTGACTGCAGTTTTTAAAAAAGTAACCAGCCCCAAATAATCCTCATGTCAAAGACACATATCTTGGGGTGGCCAGTTCAGTCCGCTACACCACTGAGGGAAATGGTTAAGGTCACACAGACTCTCTGTATTTCTTACAACTGCATGCGAATCTACAATTATCTCAAAATATAACATTTAATTTAAAAAATAGCTAACTTTGAAAATAGAAATTAAACAAATAAAGAGCCTATGAAACACACAGAATTTACCTTGAAAAAAGAGCCTAGGTTTTACAAATCTATGATTTATTTTTCCCTTTGGGATTTTCTTAGGGCCCACTGTCTCATTGTCAATTCAGTCAAATTTACTTAAAAGACGGTAAATGAACACATTTGTGTACCAGAGGCAGCAAGTGTGTGCATGTCCCAGTGTCTTAGTGGGGTGGGCTGGGGGGTTGCTGAGCAGGCATGTGGGAGAAGCAGGTAGAATGGAAAACTGGCTTCCATCCCTGTCTGGGGAGCCCCGAGGGAAGGGACGGGGGGAGGCAGTGGGGCACAGGAGAGGATGTTCCCACACTCCCCCTGGGGATGTGCCTGCAAAGGAGCAGCAGGGGCAGGAAGGGAAGGTGCTCGTGCTGTTACATGAAGCAGGATCTGGGCAGTGGCTGAGAGCATGAGGAAACTTTGGTCTGGGAAACGCTTAGACCTGCTCAGGAATGTGGCAGGGGTTGGGGGGGCAGCACCAGAGCCAGTCTCTGTGGATTGCCCCTGCCTTGACCCAGTGCCTCGTGCACGTCCAGCCCTGTAGGGAGGTGTCCCCACCCTGCCCCTGCCCTCTCACATGGCAGAGACATGCCCCAACTTCTGCACCAGCTCAGTTGGAGGCTAGGAGTACTGAGGCTCTGTCTAGCCAGGGGCAGAGCTTGGTCCTTCCAGAAAGGCTTCCTTAGGTGCAGATTTGGAAGGGGCTCATAGCTCAGCTGGATCAACAGTCCCCCCTCAAAACCATTTGTTGTGAAAACTGTGTGTAATCCATTTTGTTCTTTTAGTTGGCTGAAGGTTGAAGAATGCAGCAGCCCAAAGTCACTTGAGTCCCTGCTCATTTTAGCCACTGAGCCCCTTGATGTGGGTGGGGGCACTTTCCCCCAGGTCCCTCCCCTACCTGGGGTTGATTTAGTTGACCCAGACCCTGCCCTCAGGCCTTGCAGACAGGCCCCATTTCCTGGGTCCAGGCTGAGGCAGTGGCTGTCTGGCCCGTGGAAGGGATCTGCATCGCCTGTCTGCTCTTCTGTGGCCCAGGCTCCGCTGGGGGCTTTTTATGTAGCCTGAAGGCCTCGGTTGGCATAGAAGTGCTGGCTGGGCCTGCGCCCTTTCTGAAAGGAGGACATAGATATAGAGATGGGGACCAGGCCCTGTGCTGGGCGCTTCACAGAACACATACACACACAGAGCTCACACAGCTGCCCCACGCGCTGACGTGGGTCCTTTGGTCTCGCACTGCAGACAAGATCCACGGAGATGAAGGAACTTGCCCGAGGTCCCACAGCTGGCTGTGTTCACTCTGAAACCCAAGTCTGTCCTGCTCCAGAGCCGAGCTCAACACAACATGGCCATTTACTTTCTATTCACATGTCACACTCTGCAGAGCCCTATATGGGCGACTGGAATTGGCCACCCCAAGATATGTGTCTTTGACATGAGGATTATTTGGGGCTGGTTACTTTTTTAAAAACTGCAGTCAGGAAAGAAACTCTGAAAAGTAGAATTTACTTACCCTTTGTTAAGAGACATTTACATTTGTAAGGGAAATCTCCATCTGTAAAGGTGTCTCCCTCTCTGTACCAGGAAGAAGAGGGGATGAGCTTATCTCTAGAAACTCTTAATCAATGCAGAAGGCAAGGACTTAAATCTGCATAATAATCTTACTCTTGTTTACTGTATTTGTCTGGTAACCTCCCATAACTGACTGCCCCCACCCCCAACATCCTCCTTTATCTCTAGCTGAAGATGATATTTAAGGTGTTGGCTTCAGCCACTTTGGCGAGTTGCTCAGGTTGCCTGAGCCTCTCCCATGTATACGTGTTAAAAAGCTTTTTTTAATTTTCTCCTGTTATTCTGTCTCATGTGAATTTAATTTGTTCTCTGGCCAGAAGAACCCAGAGAGGGTAGAGGAGATGTCTTCCTCCCCTACACCTGTCATACCCCTCTCTGCACCCTAATGAGGCAAGGGAGCTGGGGATTATGATTCCTTTGATAGACGGGAGCCCAGATCCCAGAGAAGGTGATGTGTCCAGAGCCACCCAAAGTTAGCAGCAGAGTTGGCTCCCCTGATGCTCACTTCAGTGTCCTTCCACCTAAACTGTGAGACCCTCCTAGCGACCTAGGAGCCTTGTGTGGCTGAGCACACTTTTTTTTTTTTTGAGGAAGATTAGCCCTGAGCTACCGTCTGCTGCCAATCCTCCTATTTTGCTGAGGAAGACTGGCCCTGAGCCAACAGTCATGCCCATCTTCCTCTACTTTATATGTGGGTTGCCTGCCACAGCAGGCTTGACAAGTGATGGGTAGGTCTGCACCTGGGATCCAAACCAGTGAACCCTGGGCTGCTGAAGCAGAAAGTGTGACCTTAACCACTGCACCACTGGGCTGGCCCCTGAGGGCATGTTTATAGAGGAGTAAGGTGGCTTTTCATGGGAACCAGTGGTCCTTGTGAGCCCAATATTTCCTGTTGCTAGTACTAAATGACAATAGGTTCTTCAGAATGGTTTGATGCCCAGAGAAAGTTCCATAACCCCTGCATCAGCAGGTGTCTGCCTCCTGCACAGCCCAGCCCGGGCACAATGCTGGAGGATCCTGGTCACATGATTGTCCCCACAATCCATTGCACAGAGATGCGAGGGTGGGAAAGAGGAAAATAGTCCAGGCCTAGAAACCACTGGATTCACAACAAAAATGGGGAGTGGAGCCTGGTGGTGAAGGGGAGGGAGGCGATTACTCTGTGGGGTTCTCCTGGTGGTGGAGATAGTAGAGCCAGTAGAAGTCTCTGGATGGAGTCGGGAAGCCTGAGTCCTGGCCCTTCCTCTGGCACTGACCTGCCGCCTTATCTCTGCATTCTTGGGCATGTCAGGGTGCAAATGCCCCTCTGAGGAAGGAGTGTCCTTAGGCGCAGGTAGCAGAGGGGGCCTGGCTAGAGGGTTCTGAGCTCCCCTCACCATTTTAACCAGCGTTGTTCCACTTCTGTCTGATTATTCGAGGCCCACCTAAGATTGCTCGTCACAAGGATTGCACAGCTGAAGCTGGTTGAAAACCAGCAGCTAGATGCCCTGAGCCCTGTACAGAGTAGGTCTCTGCTGTCCAGAACCGAGAGTAAGAGCCGGGAGGGATAGGATAAGAAGGGGACGGTTCCTGCAGGAAGATGAGACTTCTACAGGGGGTGTGGGTCAGGGAAAGGGAGAGAAGGCCGTGAAGAGGACGGCCTTCTTCAGAGTGTCCACTGCAGGCCGCCGACAGCCTTGCTCACCGACTGGGATGACGCCAAAGCCCTGGGAAGATTAACCTGGACACAGCCCAAGAGAGCCGCGGTTGTGGTGCCCTGGAATTCAACCTCGATTATTGTAAGATGTGCTCTGGTGACAAGGTGTTGCTGAAAACCAGAAATGACTAGCAGAGAGGGCATTCAGCCCCGGGACAGGGCTTCTCCAGGTGGCTCCACCGCAGCCCTGAGCAGAATTTAGTCCACGGGGCTCTGGACTCCACACTGGCGTGAAATGATACCGTGTGGTTTTGCCTCTGTTGTCAACAAGTTCAGAAGACCTGGAGCAGCACAAAAGTTTAAAACCAAATCTCTTCTTTGAACCTGTGCGCGAGCATGATCATGGAGCAGCGGGGAATCAGGAATCTATGTTTCTCTTCTAAATCTCTAATATGTCTCATTCGTGTTTGCTCTACCTGGAAACAGCACTGTGTCAGGCTGTCTGGGTCTGTCTGTCTGTTGGTCCGTCCACCTGAAACCCCATGCTCCCTGCCCTCAAGTTGCTCCCACTATGAGCAGCAGCTGGTGCCTTCTGGGCAGGGTGACCCTGTCAACCAGCTGCCCGAGGGCCCGTGGGCGGTGTGTGAGCACAGAGGGAATTTTGCCTGCAGTTTTTATTTCCTTCCTCTTTCCAGGCACTTGGCTGCTGCTCGACATTTTTCATTCTGGAGAACAGGCAGGAACATGGTATAGGTCTGAATCACGCTCCGTCATCTACAAGGATGCTTGGCCTCGGATCTCGGGCAAGTTACTTGTTTGTTCAGAGACTCAGTTTCCTCCCCTGGAGAGATGCACTACTGTTTATGGACTCTGCCTGGGAGAGGCCAGAGGAGTGGAGAGCTGAGCCCCCTCACAGCTGCACTGAGGGAGGCCTGGCCGGGTGCCAGGGGCAGGAGGACGAGGCTGGCACTCCAGGGCACCCTCTAGGACCCCTGACTGTCAGGACAATGATGGGGTTGCTGTTGTTGCTTCAAACCTGAGTGATTATTACAGGTAATGACTCTCTCTAGCCTCCTGCCCACAAGGGGGTCACCCCAGATAGGGCCAGACCTGGGGGACATGATGTCCCGAAGTGACCGCTTTGCTCACAACACATCTGCTCCTCTCCGAGAGGCCTGTGTGGCTAGGTGCGTTCTGGCTGATCAAGTAGCTGGCCCCTGGGCCTCTGCCTCAGGGCTCAAGCTTTCCTGCTTCTGAGGCTCCTGGCAAGCATGATCTGGCTCCCCTCAAACTCTCCCTTTGCCTTATGTCTCTTTAAACTCCCCATTGTGCTGAAAACCTTGACAAAGCCCAACAATGTTTTTTCATTGGCTAATTGATTTGCCATTCTTTCAGCTACTGTAAATTTGCAAAAATCCCTCTTTAACAGGTCCTAGGGCAAGTAGAAGAGACTATCAGAGAGAGCGAGAGAGAATGGGGGCGCAGGGCTGGAGGTACACACACTCCCTTGCAATCCCCTCTCTCTCTTTCGTCTTAAAAAATGGCACAAACCACAATGTAACAACCGTAACAGAAACGTTGGTTTAATCACTCCTAATCCTGTCACTCAAGCAGATCAGCTGTTTCTAATCTTCCCTTCTAGGGTCTGTCCGTAAGCGGACATTCTTCTAAGCAGCTATAATTGGCACACAATTCTGCAGCCTGTGCTTCCCTCTTATTTCCTGAGCCTGCCTCGCATGGCTGCACAGTCTTCCTAGGTATCATTTTTAATGACACATTTAATTGTGGCTTCTGGAATTTACTTACCATCCCCCTAAATGGCCATCACATCATTACTTATAAGACCCCAAATTATCTGGGAGATGAGTATTTAGGTTATTTCCATAATTTCTCAGTGTTATTGAACTCTAGAAATATCTGGCCTTAAAATGCTTCCTTGGGACAGGCACAGACTGTTCCAGACTGGAGCTCTTCTCCATGCTTCATGTGTAAATAAATACCTTCATTTTCGAAAGAGGCTCAGGCCCAGACCCCTGGCACCCACACCTTTGTCTTAGCAACAGCACAACCAGAGATCATTCATTTTGTGGCTTTGAATTCTTCTTCTTCAACTTCTCTTCCTCCTCCATCACCACAATTGCCATCATCATCATCTTACTAAGAGCTGCCACTTATTGAGCATTTATTCTATGCTGGGGACTGCTTTTTTTTTTTTTTTTTTTTGCTAAGGAAGATTTGCCCTCAGCTGACATCTGTGCCAGTCTTCCTCTATTTTGTAAGTGGGTTCCTGCCATGGCATGGCCACTGACGAGTGGTGTAGGTCCACGCCTGGGAACGAAACCTGAGCTGTGAAGCATGCTGAACTTAACCACTAGGCCATGGGGCCGGCCCCAGGGCACTGTATTTTTGCATCACTATTTTGTTTAATCTCATCAGTTGCTACTATTGTTATCCTCAGTTACAAATGAGGAAACTGAGGCTGAGGATGCTAAAGTGGCTTGTCTGAAGTCTCTACTCTCAAGTGTCAGAGGCTGCCTGCTTCACTGGCCCCTGAGAGCCACCCCTCCATGGCAGGTGACCTTTGTACCATCTGCTCTTCACCTGAGGGCCTTTCTTCCAGCGCAGAGTTTGGTCTAACGCTCCTGAGGTGGGCTGCTGGATCCAGGGAACCTTGCTGTCTCAGTCCACTGAGGCTGCTCTAATAACATACCATGGACTGGGTGGCTTATAACAACAGAAGTTTATGCCACAGTTCTCGGAGCTGGAAGCCCAAGACCAAAGTGCTGGCAGATTTGGTGTCTGGTGAGGTTTGCTGTAACCTCCACAGTATAAGGGTGAGGGAGCTCTCTGGTGTCCCTTTTATAAGGGCACTAATCTCATTCATGAGGACTCCACCCTCATCACCTAATCACCTCCCAAAGGCCCCACCTGCTAACACCATCACCTTGGGGGTCAGGTTTCAACAAGTGGATTGTGGGCAACACAAACATTCAGTGCATAGCACTGGCCACAATGGATCTCTCTCGAGGGGGAAGAGGAGGCCTTCCACCCGCCCACAGGAACCCCGGGCAAGATGGAGCGTGTCTGGCTAAGACGGGAGCTGAGAGGCCTGTGTCCTTTACAGAGATGGGGGCCCAGAGACAAGACGGGCCTCACCCAAGGTCATGGGGTGAGACACTGACACAGTCAGACTAGAATCTGGGTCTCTTGGCTTGTGACCAGGGCTCTGTCCTTCTCGCTGGGAAGTGATTTCAACAGACTGCATCTGAAATTGAAGGAGAGGCTTTGGAACCATCCAACGGCTGTGTTCTTAGAAAATGCTGGGGCTGTCACATGGTCAGCACAGGGCAGGAACAGGAAAGGAGACAGTGACTGAGCCCAGCCTGGCAGGCAGAGATGGGAGCAAACAGCCTCAATTCAGATATGTAAGAAACACGATCCTGGGGCCTGGGGCCAGCATCAGCCTGCTGACTTGACTTGTCAGACATCACAAAAGCTCCTACCAAAGGGGTTTTCAACCAGGTGGGGGCTTTTTCGCCTGTTGAGTCTCCCATAGGCAGCAAACCCCTGAGAGGGACCACATTGTGACCACAGCCTTTCCTGGGCAGAATTAAACTCTGCAGGAAGAGAGACAGCTTCATTCACTGATCCTTTCCACAGGTATTTATGGAAACTTTCTGTGTCCGATGAAGCACATAACTGGGGGAGTAAGATGGACAAGCTTCCTGTCTTTATGGAACTTCCACTTCGTTGGGCATAATAAACTAGTGAACAAAATACTTCCTGCAGATAAGAGCTATGAAGGAGACAAATGGGAGGTGTGATAGGCACTGTGGGTAGAGGTTGGGGCAGGAAACAAGCTTAGAGGGAGTTGTCAGGGACGCCCTTCTGAGGAAGAGGCAGGTATGCTGAGAGCCAGCAGATACCTAGGAACCTGCCCAGATCTGAGGGCAGAATACTCAGGCAGGGGAAACAGCAAGCGCAAAGGCCCTGAGGTGGGAAACGGCTGTGTGAGTTGTAGGAACAGAAAGAAGACCAATGGGGACAGATTTTATTTCAGGTTCAGCGTTAGTGTTGTTTCCAGCAAAGAGAGAGCCCGCTGGGACTGGCCTGCATCATTCGAATAGCCTGCCTCCCCTTCCTGGAGGCATCCGCTGGAGCTGTATTCCTCCTGTGTCTCTGTAAGCCATTACTATTTTCCCCTCATTTGCGCTTGTGTGTTCAGGCCACAGAGAGCAGCGTGCGGCTGGTGCTGTAGTGTGAACAGTAGCTCTTCTGAATGCGGTGCTCCTCCAGACTCTCAGTGCTCTCACTCTGTACCTCTATGATAGCTGCGTCCTCATTAGAGGCAGTTAACAGATCAAAATAGCATTTCTTGTAACGTGTAAAGTAATAAATCATGCTATGTTTACTTTTTGGTTACTAGGTGGAGTGCTAGGGTTTAAAAAAAACCTGCCTGTGGAGTTAATTGGAGAAGGCTGCTCTTGTTAAGGACTCTTAGCTGAACACACCATTAGCTGTGGGAGAGAGAGCCCTGAACAGGCCACGCCTGCTTATCTGCTGGTTGCTGAGGGCACTAACTGACTCCCAGATCCCACCTGGGAAGAGACAGTGTCACTGTCTCATGCTGCTGAGGGCAGGGTGGATCCAGGTGTGCTCTGCAGGAGGCGTGCTGATGGAGTCTGGCCCTGCCAGGACAGCGGCTCAGAGCTGACGGGGAAGAGCCCCTGTCACCCAGGATCCTCCCCCCACTTCCCTGAGGGCTGCAGACAGGGCAGGGGGCGGGAGTACCCCCAGGGGCTCAGACAGGGCCCCACCATGCCCCTGACTCTTGCCACCCACGTGCCACCTGGATGCTGAGGCACTCCCGGGCATACACAATATGCCCCTGTGGGTCCCCTGAGGGGTGCGAGGCCTTTGATGAAGCCCGGAGCAGCACAGCACACAGGCCCATGTCTGCCATGTTTCTGGGGCCAGTCTCATGTTCTGTCCTTTTTATTCTAATTAAACTTTTTATTTTGAGATCATTGTAGATTCACAAGCAGTTGTAAGAAATGATGCAGAGAGGTCCCACATACCCTATACCCAGCTTCCCCCAATGCTAACATCTTGAAAAACTATAATACAATGTCACAACCAGGATATTGACCTTGTTAGTTAAAATATAGACATTTCCATCACCGTAAGGATCCCTCACGTTGCTCCTTTACAGCCACACCCAGCTCGCCTCCACTCCTCTTTAACCATTTGCAACCACTGAACTGTTCTCCATTTGTATGATTTTGTCATTTCAAGAATGCTGTATAAATGAAATCACACAGAATGTAACTTTGTTGGATTGGCTTTTTCCACTCAGCATAATTCTCTGGAGATTGATCCAGGTTGTTGCGTGTATGGATACTTCATTCTTTTTTACTGCTGTGTAATATTCCATGGAATGGATGTACCACAGTCTGTTAAGCCTTTCACCCACTGAAAGACATCTGGGTTGTTCCCAGTTTTCTGCTACTATGAATAAAGCTGCTGTGAACAGTCAAGTACAGATTTTGGTATGAACATAAGTCTTCATTTCTCTAGGGTAAGTGCCCAGGAGTGAGATTGCTCAGTTTTATGGTAGTTGCTTGTTCAGTTTTTTAAGAAACTGTTTTTCAGAGTGGCTGTCCTGTTTTACACCCTCACCAGCAATGTATGAGTGATCATTTCTGTTCATCTGCCCCAGCATTTGGTGTTGTCACTATTTTTTATTTCAGCCCTTCTGGTAAGTGTGTAGTCATAAGTCATCATGATTTTAATTTACATTTCCCTAATGGTTAATGACGTTGAACATCTTTTCGTGTGCTTATTGGTCACCCATATATCCTGTTTGGTGAAATGTCTCTGCTTGTCTTTTGTCCATTTTCTAACTGGACTCTTTGGTTTTTTACTGTGTGGTTTTGCACATTATTTATGGTCTTGATACCAGTACTTTGTCATATCCGTGGTTTGCAATATTTATCCCATTCTGTAGTTTTCATCCTCCTAGGGGCATCTTTTTCAGAGCAAAAGTTTTTATTTTTAATGAAGTCCAACTTATCAATTTTTCCCTTGATGGATTGTGCTTTCAATGTTATGTCTAAGAACTCTTTCCTGGCCCTAAAGATTTTCTATTTTTTCCCAAAACTTTTATAGTTTTACATTTTACATGTAAGTTGTAATCCATTTTGAATTAATTTTAATATAACTTTGAGGTTCTTTTTTTTTTTTTTGCCCACAGATGTCCAGTTGCTGCAGGACCATTCACTGAAAAGACTATCTTCCCTCTATTGGTTTGCTTTTGCATTTTTGTCAAAAATCAGTGGGTCGTATTCGTGTGGGTCGTTTGCTGGGTTCTCTCCTCTGTTTCATTGACCTGTGTGAGTCTCCACCAACACCTCACAATCTCGATTGCTGTAGCTGCACAGTAAATCTTGAAATCAGGCAGAATGATTCTTCCCTTTATTCTTTTTCAAAAATTATTTTAGCTATTCTAGTTCCTTTGTCTTTCCATTTTAGAATAATCTTTCCTATTTCTACAAAATATCTTGTTGGGATTTTGATAGGAATTTCGGATTCTGTCTTTTTTTAAATGTAACTTTTCTATAGCTAGCATGTGTTTTATATATTATTTTCAATAGATTTAAAATTCAAAGATTAGCAAAAAAAAAAGAACTGATAACATCTGAAAGTCTGCCATAATATATACATCCTGTATAGACTGTTTAATAACCAGCTGCCTTTCACTTAATATATTAAGGCTCCTTTTCCACGGCAATAAACACATTTCCATGTTATAATTTTAAATGGTCTCATAATGTTTACTTTTGTGGATACAACATCATTTATCTGGCCAATCCTTCATTGTTAGGTATTTAGGGATTTTTCCTTTTATAATTTAATTTTTATTTACTTTTTCTTGTTATAAACAACACTGTGATGAATATCTTAAAGTCACACCTCTGACAATATCTTTGATTATTTCTTTAGGAAAAATTTCTTTGAGTAAAATAGCTGATCTCTTCTAGATTCTTCTGTTTTTCTGACCTCAGACAGAGATCCACTTCCTTGAACTGAAGCTAATGTTTGGTTATTAGCTCGAAAAAGGATTAGGCATCAAACCGCTGTCTGCCTCTGGCTTGCTACCACCTCGGTTCCAGCCTCCTGGAATGCCCCCTGCCCGCCTGCAGTGACAGCTTGCACGGAAGAGCGCAGCAGATCAGAGACTCAAGGTCTCGACCACTTTGTTCTTAGGCTGTCTCTGAGGCTCTCTCACAGTTCAGAGCTCTGTGTCCTATTTCTAACCCCAGATGTAAAACAGATGGGAAATGGATCTCGCGCTTTACTCTTAGAAGATTGTCCCTGCACCCCCACATTCGCCTGGTGGTTCTCTGAAGGCTGCCTTCTTTTCTAGAAGAAGGTGCTCGGGGACTCAGGGGGCCCCGCTGCAGAGCTCCCACCTCCACTGTCACTTAAAAGCCCATCTCCTCCACTCTGAGTAGGAGTGGTGTGTGACTATTTTAAGAAAATTCTTTAAGGGCTTCAAAGAGTAATAGGATCATTTTCTGGGATGCTTGTTAAAATTCTTGAATATGTTTAAGGGATTTACATTTTCAAAGAGAGAATGTTTTCTTTGATGTTGAAACGAGATGATCTTTTTTTCCTTCCTGTGAATTTAAATAATTTGCTTGACTTTCTAGTGGAAAGATCACAGTGTTGTTCTATCTGGATGTGGCATTCGTTAGACGCCTCCATGATTGACTGCAGGGAGCATGTGTGTGTAAATGGTTTTGAAATATGTTTTCAAACCAACAGCCATCTGTAAGTTGTCAGCTTAAAAAAAAATAGCATCTTCCTTGCAGAAGGAAATTTTATTTCTTCGAAGGAAATAGTCACACACACACAGACAAAAAGAAATACCAGTTTTAAATGATCTTTATTGATGACCCAATGGGTACCTTCCAGAACAAATGGAATCAGTCCTCCCCCTTGTGGATAACTAGGAAAGCACCTATTTCCTCACTAAGTTACATGGAACCATAGGGTAGATGAGTTTTTCCTTCTCTTTTAAAATTAATAATAAATACAGTTTATGTAAAATCTGTGTTAAAGTAACAAAATATCTCTGAAATAGCTGATTGGCTTTATGACTGGTATTTTAAAATAAAACACAGAAAAAATAAGTACAAGGGGTAATGTGAGATATATATATTTGTATATACAGTAAAATGCTTTTAGATATGTATTTTATATATAAATAAAAATAAAATTTTAGGATTTCCTGTCCCACTTCCCCAGAGCGATGGCAGCCTTGTGGGATAAGTCTATCTTCATGTCCCCGTCTACATCTGATAAACTGAGAGGTTCGGGGTACACCAGGAGGTTGTGGGCAGGGAGCTTGGGGACTCGTGGAGAGGTAACAATAATGATCGCTGTCATTTGGGGGAAGGTTGCTATATTCCAGGCACTATTCTTACCCCCTTTATGCCTGTTCTCTAAATTAATCCTCATAACAAGCATATGCTGTTATTATCCTCATTTTATACCAGAGAATTTGAGATTCAGAGAGCCTGAGTATCTTCCTTAAAGTCACACAGCTGGTAAGTGGCAGAGCTGGGCTATGAAAGCCCTGTGCCTCGATGCTCCCAGAGGGCTAGAAGCACACGCCCTGCAGGAGGTCAGGGAAAGCCCAGTGCTGGGCGCCCGGGGAAGCAGGAGACCTTGTTCCTGCCCCCGGGAGATCTCGGCCATTCTCTCCAGAACACAGTCTGAGGAAGGGAGCAGAAGAGGTCTGAGCACCTGTTATGAGCTGGACTGTGTTCCCCCAAATTCAGAGGTTGGAGCCCTAATCCCTGTGCCTCAGAATGGGATTCTATTTGGAGACAGGGTCTTTAAAGTGGTAACTAACGTAAAATGAGGTCGTTCGGACAGGCCCTCATCTGACTGTTTTCCTTATAAGAAGAGATGAGGACACAGACACACACAGAGGGAAGGCTATGTGAGGACATAGGGAGAAGACAGCTATCTGCACGCCAAGGGGAGAGGCCTTAAAGAATCCAGCCCTGCTAACACCTTGATCTCAGACTTTCAGCCTCCAGGACTGTAAGAAAAGAAAGGTAAGTGTTTAAGCCACCCGGCCTGTGGCATTGTATGGTGGCATCCTGGCAGACTAACGCGGCCCCTATGGCTACCTGGGAGTCTTCCTGGAGGAAGCCTGCTGACTTGCTTGGGTGGGAGTGGGGCTGCCATACGAGAGAAGACATGGAGGGGGAATGTGCTGGGTCTGTTAGGGGCATGGCAAGTCCAGGGTGCCTGAGGGGGCACTTGCTTTCCTTAGTAGAGAGGCAGCTAGATTGTGAACGGCCTGGAATGCTACACCAAAGAGTTTGGATTTGGTTTCCTAAGCAAGAGGGAGCCACCAAAGGTTTTTGAGCAAGGAAGTGATAGGATAAGATCAGAATGTTAGAAAGAGAGGTCTGGCAGCAGGTCAAGTTGGCAGCAGAGTGTCTGAAGGTCAGGACCAGCTGAAAAAGGCTACAGTTGTCCAGGATCAGAGTTTTAAGGGTCTGAATGAGCGTGGGTACAGGACAGGGTCAGAAGTGGATCCCCGAGAAGGAATAGCAAACAGGTGGCATCGAGGCCCTGCACAGGGATCCAGATGACACCATCTGATAGGTAGGAGACGTCCGGACCGCGGTGGGGGCTGAGGGTTGGGGGGAGGACTCGAGTAGGAGCTGTAAAACCCTCAAGTGGCATCCGTCTGTTAACGTGACTGGAATCGGTAAAACCACGTCTTTGATTTGCCAGTGCTGAAAAGCAGTCAGTCCTTTTAAATGAAAAAGTGTCCTTCTGACACTGCAAACTTCCTATGTGAATTGGCAGGGGCGTGGGGGAGCACCTCACCTGGGGCTCTTACAGAAAGGGAAAATGAAACACATCATCAGTCCTTTCAGGAAGAAGGAAAAGGCACAAAAGGCACTGCGTGATTTTTACATCCTTAAGAAGCTGCAGGAACCTTAGCGAGCTCCACCTCCTAGAAGGTTTAGAATGGGAGCCTTAGTGGAGCAGGGTGGACCCTGAGTGAGCGACTTGTGACCAAACGCATCCATTTCTCCCGAGAGCACCCACTGCAAACCTTGTGAGCAGCTTCCTTCCAGGTGGTAAATGTGTCTTTGCTCCTGGCAGAAAGAGGAAACACAAAGGGCCACCTTCCCCATCAGAAGCACAAATGTAGTGGAATGTTTTTTCCGACAGAGAGAAACCAAGTTGGCAGTTCAAAGGGCACCTGCACTGTAGTTGAGCTCCAGGCTTTAGTCCAACTTCTCACTGAGCGTGGGTTCCCACGTAGGCCTCTGCGCTCGGGGCCCTGTCCGTGCTCTGTCTCCTCGGCTGCCATTGTGAGGGCATTTGTCCGACAGATACATTCCCTGGGGGTACAGAGTCCACTTGGCTGCGGGCTGGGCCCTTGCCTCCTGCAGACAGCCCTCCGTGACCACTCCAGCCTTCACGGGTCTCTGCTTTCTCCAGACTCCAAATGTCCTAACAGTGCAGGGACCATGTGTCCCTGGAAGTCTGGGACAGTGCGAATGTCAAACATCCTGCCCACACTGTCCTCACCTGCTCCTGGCAGGACACACAGGTGGTCCCTATTAGGCAGATAAGATGTGAGGCATTGGAAGGGCTGGTGTCCCTCCCCACCTAGACTATGGTCTGTCTGGGCAGAAAGCATGGTCCTCCAGCAGAGCAGAGCTAAAAGCACAGGCTCAAGGGTTGGAGGGACCTGGGACAAGACACTAGCCACACTGACCTCGAAGCGTCTCATCCCCAGAACGGCAATCTGAATCCTTGTCCCTGGGATTGTGAGGGTTACAGGTGAGGAAACATTAGAAGTGCTTCCTTGGCACGGTGCCTGGTGCCAAGGCCTGTCTCCACATTCTATGACCCTGGATAAGTCAGTCCCCATCTCTGGGACCAATCAGACCTGGCTGGTCCATGAGTTTGAGGATCGAATAAGGATTCAGCGAGGCCATGGAAAGTCAACGCCTCAGGAACTGGCCCCCAGCATAGGGGTTCTCCTAGACCAGACGCTCGAGCTACAGTTTGAGTGAACTCCAGCTTACACAGTGAATTCGGTGCATTTTCTCAAGGGCTCTGTGCTGGCTGGGATCGCTCAAGGCTTGCTATGGAAACTCCAGAACCCTAGACTTGCACAGCAGCCGTGAGGAGGTGGCTTTCTAAAAGTGACCTGAAACTTCTCGCAGGGAAAGAAGGGCATCAACCCCACAAAAAGGCCTGAGGGGCTGGCACATGTCGTGGAAGGAAGAGAGCAGGTTGTGTCGCATGATTCCTTTTACCTAAAACTAGTTATCATCATCCGCATCTACGGATGCACATGGACACGGGGGCCAGCCTGGACCACACTCACCAACCAGAAGGGAGCAGGTTCAGGGCATGCGTCCCGGAGGGCAGGTGCTCTCATCACCTGCATGTCCCGCCATATCTGATTACAGCTTGTGATCCACGTTCAAATAGACTCGTCTTTTTATTGAAAAAAAAAATCTACTTTACTCTTGTCCCAAGCAAAATTGTCTGTAAAATCATGGCTTTGACGTGATAATTGTATTTTTTCTAATATACATTAGATTAAATATATTTGCAGATTAAATATATTTGCTGTTAAAAGAAAAAATGTTCACTTGTATTTCACCTAAGATCATTTTTCAATGACAAAGTGATTTAGTACTTCAGCTTCAGGGTCTAACTGCCTACATTTGAATTCCAGCTCCGCCATTTAGTAGGGCCATTTATTACTCAATAAATTCTTATCCTCTTTAAACCTCGTTTCCTTCTCTTTGTGGTACCCAGGGATGATAATGGTACCTCTCCAATGGGATCATTAAGAGGAAATAAATAATCAATGAAAAGTGATGAGCATGGTTCCTGGCATAGAGTAACCACTCAGATAAATGTGACTATTAAAAATTGGTTACTTCTGCTTCTGGTCATATTGAAGTAACTGGGACTAGATTTGCCTTCCCACTGTGAACAACTAGAAAACTGGATAAAATAGGAAACTACTATTTTGAGACAATGGAACACAGAAAATGCAGGACAATGATGCAGGAGTAAAAGGGAACAAATGAGGTGAGCCCTACAATCACCGTGCTTTGTGCCTGAAGACACTTTTTAGAATGCAGCTGGGTGGGGACACCCGTGCAGACATCTGTGTTCAAGGAGGACGAGGGAACTAGAACTTGCAAGTGATTCCATTATGTGATTTTTTTGGAAAGGCAAAAATCACAGGGACAGAAAACAGATCAGTGGTTAAATGAGGGTGATGAGGGTTTTCTACCCAGGGGCACAGTGAGTGGTGTCCTGCAGGCAGCTTGCACCCACTCACAGGAGCCCAATCTGCACATCTCTTCTCAGCTCCACGTTGGCCATGCTGTTAGCAGCTGGAAATTGGCCAGGGCGGGAGTATTTACACCAGGGAAATTGGCAAACACTACAATCGAGGCTTAGTTGTGTTTGTTTTTAAGAGCTGGCTTATGGCACACCACTGGGCAAAAGGGAAGTTTTTGGGATAATTGAACTATTCTATATCTTGATTAAGGTGGTGGTTACATGATGGTATGCATTTATCAAAATTCATAGATTTGTATTCCAAAGTGTGAATTTTACCAGCTAAAAAAGAGAGCTGTATAAAAAGCTTGAAATATTTAGAGATAAATTTATATGAAAATGCAAAGTATCTAGGATGTATTTTATATTTTTATTTTAAAAATGTAAAAGTATATTTTTAAAAAGAACAAAATTGGTAGACTAGCCCAGCTTATTTCAAAGCATACAGTAAATTTACAGCAATGGTTCTCAACTGAAGACAATTTCTTTTCCCCAGGGGAGATTTGGCAATGTCTGGAGACATTTTTCGTTGTCACAAGTGGAGGGGAAGGAGTGCTACTGGCATCTAGTGGGTAGAGGCCAGGGATGCTGTTAAATATCCTACAACGCACAGGACAGCCTCCTACAACAAAAATTATCTGGCTCAAGATGTCAATAGTACCAAGACTGAGAAACTCTGATGACAAGAATCAAGGAGTGTGGTATAGATCAATGGAACACAACAGAGAGTCCAGGTTGTATGGACCACACATATATGATTGATCTTTGAAAAAGGTGCTAAGTTATTTCAATGGGGGAAAGGAAAGCCTTTTCAACCAATGGTGTCAGCACAGTGGATATCCAAATGGAAAAATAAATCTTGATCCCCACCTCAAATCATATCAATTAACTCAAAAGAATCCTAAACTTAAATATAAAAGCTAAAGCTATAGAACTTCTGGAAGAAATCTTCACAATCGTGGAATAGGCAAAGATTTCTTAGAAAGGATACCAAAAGCACAAATGAAAAAAATTAATTGGATTTCATCCAAATTAAAAACTTCTGTTCCCTAGAAAGACATGGTTAAGAAAATGAAAAGGCAGGGCACAGCTTGGTAGAAAATATTTACAATACAGATTTCTGACAAAAGGATTTATGTCCAGCATACATAAAAGCTCTTACAACACAACAATAAGAAGACAAACAACCCTACAGAAAATATTTAAAAAGGAGGTTCCAGTGCCAGCATGAGGGCGTCAGCTCACTACAGCCCATTCCTGCCATTGATTATCACTAAAAACTCACTGAACAAAATACAAACACCAACTGCCAGAGAACTCTAAAAAGTAAACAAAACAGATTGTGGAGGAAACAAGTGGACAAGTGATCTATGTAGGGGCTAGTTTTCCCAAGTATTCGCTCTGTCTCTCTCTCTCTAGCTCTTGGCTTTACCCAGAAGGCAGTCTCCCCTTGCACAGGAGTGAGGCAGCAGTGGCAGAAGGAGGACCCTGGGAGGACAGAGAGTGTGGGGCAAATCCAGGAGGAGAGAGAGCCAGAAAAGCGGTTCCCTAAATTCTTTGAATCAGTGCAGACCAGCCTCAGCCTCACCCCTGAGCTACGCAGGAGAGGGTCAGATCCACACCCGCATGGAGGAGCTTTAAGAACCAGAAATTTCAACCGTGTGCACACATCTTTTTTTTTTTTTTTAGGAGTTGTATGGTTTTAGGAACACATCTTTTTAGCCTAATCGCTAAATAATGCATGCTCAGGACAGACCCAACCCAATACAGCAAAGCCTTGGAGAACTGGACTTAGATTTGAACCACTGTGTTCAGAAAGTAAGACAGAACTTACAGCTTGAACCTGAGTGGATTGCCTGCTAAAACAAAAACAGCTTTCTCCAGAGGATCATATACAGGACCCAAATCTACACAACATAACATTCACAACATCCGGGCCAATTCAAAATTACCGGACGTACGAAGAACCACAAAAATGTTGACAGTTCTCAAGGGAAAAGACAATAGATGCCAACCCCAAGGTGACCCATGTGTTGGGATTATCAAAGACTTCAAAGAAGCTATTATAACGAGGCTGCATCAGGTCAAGAAAAACACATTTGGAATGAATAAAAGGATAGAAGTTCTCAGCAGAGAAATAGAAACTATAAAAAAGAACCAGATGGAAATGTTAGGACTGAAAAATACAAAGTCTGAAATTTAAAAATTCACTGGATGATTTCAATAGCAGATTGGTGCTGATGAGAGGGGAAAAAACCCTGTAAACTTGAAGCTAGATCAATAGAAATTACATGACCTGAAAAACAGAAAAGAGAATTAGAAAAAAAGGAGCAGAGCCCCAAGGACCTGTGGGAAAATATATTTTTAAAAAGTTAACATGTGTATCATTGAAGTCTCAGAAGGAGAGGAGAAATAAACCAGGAAAAAATATTTGAAGAAGTAAAGGCCTTAAGCTTCCCAAATTTGGTGAAAGACATAAATTGACATATTCAAGAGGCTCTACCAACCCCCAAAAGGATATGGTCAATGAGAACCATGGCTAGACACATCACAAATGGCTGATAACCAAAGATAAAGGAAAAGAGCTTCAAAACAGCTAGAGAAAGATGGTACACTACCTATGGCGGAATAATGATGCTGGTACGTTCATACAATGGAACACTACTCAGCAATAAAAGGAATGAACCATTGACATATAACATCATGGAGGAATCTCAAAGGCATTATGCTGCATATGAGAAGCCACATAAAAGTATATACTGTATGATTCCATTTATATAAAATTCTAGAAAATGTAAAATCTGTAGTGACAGAGAGCTGATCAGTGGTTACCTGTGTATAGGACTGGAGGGATGGACAGATTACAAAATTTATGAGGAAATTTTGGGAGTTGATAGAAATATTTGTTATCCTGATTATGGTGATGGTTTGTCAGATGTGGACGTATGTAAAAACTTACCAAATTGTACACATTAAATATATGCGGTTTATTGTACTTTAATTATAACAATAAAGTTGTTAAAATTGGCAAAAGATCTGGACACTTAACAAATGAAGGTATATAAATTGACAATATGCACATGAAAAGATGTTCAACATCGTTAGTCGTTAATGCAAAGTGAAACCATAATGATATACTGCTACATAGCCACCAGAAGAGCAAAAATTAAAGAGTGATGGCAAGAATGCAGAGTAACTAGAACTTCGTACACTGCTGTTTGGAAGGTAAAAATAGTACAACCACGTTGGAAACAGTTTGGCAGTTTCTTATTTAGTGGAACATACACTCAACATATGATCAAGCTATTCAAATCCTAGGTATTTACCTAAGAGAAATGAAAACGATGTCTTCGCCAAGTCTTGAACATAACTGTTCATAGCAGCTTTGTTTATAAGGAAAACAACTAAAATGTCTAATCACAGATGACTGGATAAACACATTGTGTTATACCACACAATGGTGTACTACTCATCAATAAAAAGGAGCAAACCATGTGCCACAACAAGGATGAATCTGAAAATGTAATGCTGAAGAAAAGAAACTACACACAAAAGAATATGTATTGTCTGGTTCCATTTATTCTAGAACAAGCAAAATGAATTTTTAGTGTCAAAAAGTAAATCAGTGGTTTCTTGGGGTTGGGAAGCAGGGGAGGGGAGACTCCTGAAGCGAGGGATTTCTGTATATTAATTTTGGGACTGTCACATGGCCGTACACATTGGTGAATGGTACATTTGGTGGTGTACGTAAATTAGACCTCAGTAAAGTTGATTTTTAAAAAAATGACTATATAACATGAATTAAAACTATGATAAAACTAAAGAGATCCAAACAATATGGTATTGGCACTAAGAGAGACACAGGGAAGGACAGAAGAATAAACAATTTTGAGAAACTGACAAGTTTGAAACAGTCAAGAACTTAGAATGTGGTTATTTTGGTATTTGGTATTTCAAATCAGATTGGGAAAGAAATAAATTTTTCTAAAAAAGATGTTGAGTTGGGGCCTGCCCAGAGGCATGGTGGTTAAGTTCGCGTACTCACTTCCGGGGCGGGGGTTCCCAGGTTTGGATCCCGGGTGCAGACCAGCCGTGGCTCATCAAGCCATGATGTGGCAGCCTGCCACATAAAATAGAGGAAGATTGGCACAAATGGTAGCTCAGAGCCAATCTTCCTCACACACTCAAACACACACACACACACAAAATGTTGAGTCAATTGACTAACCATTCAAAATATAAAATACAATTAGAGACTTACCTATCACTACTTACAAAAAATAAAATCCACATTGATTAGAGTATAAAAAGGAAAAGCAAGCTGAAATGGCCCAGCAGTAGATGGGCTCCAGGGTGGAGAGATGGGGGGAGGCCTGCCTGGGCCCTGGGACCCCAACTGGGTCATGTTTTGCTTAGAATCCTGCAAACTGGGGCCGCCTGAGCTCGTGTATATGCCCAGGCCTCATGGCCCTGGGCGGTGTGCCGGGCATCTCGGTCTCGAGCCCTAAGTCTGAAGACTAACTGAAGGCCTCTCCTCCAGGCTGTCCTCAAGTGGAGGCTCCACTCTCCTCCTGTACAATGGCCTAATGGTGCTAACACCTCCTGCCTTGCTTGAGAGTCTGTCGTGAGGACTGCATGGGATACCACATGGGAATTGCCCAGTGCAGGAGTTGACACTTGGGAGGTGACAACTGCCCTCTTCCCTCTGAGCAGGAGCGTCATACCTGGGAGGGCAGCTGGGGCTGGTGGCTCTGCAGGAGAAAGCAGGCATTCGGCATAGCCAGTCCTTCCACGGCTAGTTCACTTCGTGCCCATGAGTGATGGGAAGAACCACGGAGGAGAGGCGGCTGAAACTGAGTGGCCAGAGCAGAGACCCAGAGCATCCCCAGGGGACTGAGGCACCCAGGTGAGAAGCAGCCCTGGGCAGCAGAGTGGATCCTCGGGAACCCTCTTCACCATCCACGGGAGGCACTGGGGCACTCTGAGAATGTCTGGGCGGAAGTCCCCCGGGGATGTCACTGGCCCTGTCGTGGAGAACTGATCTAATTCCAGAAGACATCTGCCTTCCCTTTGTTTCCCCCAAAACTTTTGGGAGATGTGGAGTAAG
Source organism: Equus asinus (assembly GCF_041296235.1). Lineage (NCBI taxonomy): Eukaryota > Metazoa > Chordata > Mammalia > Perissodactyla > Equidae > Equus > Equus asinus. The sequence goes on along the minus strand of NC_091798.1, from coordinate 43,364,680 downwards.
CTGAATTAAGAGGCAGGTGATGATCACAGGTGTTGGGCCCTTGGGCAGGAGTCTCCATGGAAACGGAGCCATCTGGCTTTCTTGCCTGGCACCAGGTCTTATGACTTCATGATGGAATCTTCTCTGACAGGCAGAAGGGGATTTGCCAGAGGAGGAGGAGGAGGCCAGGAGAAAGCTTTGTCTTCAGCCAGAGCTTGAAGATGAGGCTTAATCATCTCACGACTTGGGGCTCCTGCTGACTCCAGTGTGGATGCTGGAGTAGCATTCGCGGGACAGCGTGAGCGGCGTTGTGCATGTGCCATTTGGCCGAGCCCCTCTTGGGAGTGGGTGGAGGCACACCCAGCCTCCTTCAGTCCGGGACTCCTTGGTGAAGTGGAGCCAAGGCCCCCTGGCTGGGAAGACTGCGGTGTGGGAAAGCCCTGGCCCACCACAGGGAGGTCTGCCCTGGGCCAGCGCCAGGGGATGGCAGGAAGGGTAAGGCCTAGGTGAGCCCAGCTGTGGAGGGGCACTGCGGCCGTGGCAATGGACCGCTCCCCACGAGCTGCTCCCCGGGGCACGCTGGAGAGCCCTACAAGCCTTGTGCCAAGTCCCTTCGTCCACTCAACCAGCCATCCAACCAGCCATGTGAGTTAGCATCCTATGGCTGCCGTAACAAATCTCGCAAACCGGGAGGCTTAACACAACACAAATGTATTCTCTCGCGGTTCTGGAGGCCAGAAGTCCCAAATCAGGGTGTGGGCAGGGTTCCTTCCTGGGGGCTCAGAGGGAGAAGCTGATTCTTTCTCTCTCCTAGCTTCTGGCCGTTGCCGACAATCCTTGGCATTCCTTGGCTCGTGGCTGCATCCCTCCCATCTCTGCCTCCATTGCCACGTGACGTTCTCACTGCATCTGTGTCCCGTTTCCTTGGTCTTAGGACACCAGTCATTGGATTTAGGGCCCATCCTAATCCAGTACGGCCCCATCTTAACTTGGTGACATCTACAAAGACCCTATTTCCACATACGGTCACACTCACAGATGGCAGGGGTCAGGACCTCAACACATCTTATGGAGGATGCAAGTCAATCTACCATTCCATACAAGTCACAGTGACAGAGCACAGACTTTGGAGCCGGGCAGACTTTGGCTCAAAGCCTGGCAGAGCCACTGGCCTGTGCTATTTCTTCAGCACAGCCAAGTGGGAAAGGAAGCCTGTCCTCAGGGCCTCCTAAGGGTCACCTGAGGGAGAAAAAGCACCGATGGAGGATCTGGGGAGTGGCAGAAACTCAGCCAAGATGGCCCCCAGCTGGACACGGGACTCAGAGGAGGGACCCAGGGTCCTGTTCTCCAGGATCTCGTGGTCTGTGGGACAACAGGCACCCACTGAGGGTTAGGACTTATGACGGGGACGGCAGTAGTCAAGCTGCACATGAGGAGTTAGGACAAGCAAGGACCATGTGGCCTGTGGTGGGGGAGGGGGACTCAAGGCCCAGAGGCCCCAGCAAGGATCAAGAAGGCCAGGGGTCAGACCACAATAGGTCCTTCCCGTGGAACCCAGAGTCCACAGTGTACCCCATGTGCCCCACCATGACCCATGGGCTCTGGGTCGGGCCCTGACAGGCAAAGGTAGAGAATGGCTGGCTTTCCACTAGCAGGCGCTCTGGGCCTCACTGTCCCCTCTGGGCCTGGGAAGTGATTGCTCATTCCCCTCCCCCTCCCTTCCCCCAAGACATGGCTTCTCCTCTTATTGACGTTGGGTCTGGTAAGGACTTTGTTCTTGGCCAAACCCACTTTGATATTCTCTATCTTCCTCCTTTCTCACCTTCCACCTTCCTTTCATTTCTTCCAATATTTGGTATCTACCATATGCCATGAACATATACCATATGTTCTAGGCCCTGAAGATATACAGAAGAGAGTTGGGTCTTGCCCTGGTGGAATTTATAACCAGTGGGAAGGGAGACATTAATGAAGTAACCCTGCAGACGAATGTTTCACAGCAGAGGAATGAGTGCTCTGCATGAGAGGTAGCAAGGTGTTGGGAATCAGTAATAGAGGGATGCAACTAAATCAGGGAAGGGAGGCAAGTGACCTTGAGCCAAGAGCTGAAGAAGTTGTGACTAGGAAAAAGGAGGGGGAAGAGATTCCATGCAGGAGCATTAGCATGTGCAAAGGTCCAGTAGCAGGAGGATGCTTGCTGAGTGAGGACTGAGAGAAGGTCTGTATGGCCAGCAAAGGGAATGTGAGATGGGCTGAAAGTCAGTAGATTAGACTGATCATTTGTTGAAAAAGTATCAGTTAAGTGCCTCTACAATGAGCCAGGAGCACCAGACAGACAAGACCACCGCCCACACAGAGCAGGCAGACCACAGACCAAGGAGAACCGTTCAGTGAGGGAGAAATGAAGGGTGAAGTGATCCGGAGTCACCTTGGGGAGAGGCAGGGGCTGGGAAGGCTCCTCTGAGCTGAGAGTGGAAGAGCAGATCTGGCCACAGGCTTTAGAGCAGGACCAGCTTGGTGTGACTGAGGAATGGCATGAAGGCCCGTGTGTACGGAGTGGAGCGAGCCGGGGGAGAAGAACGCAAGCTGAGGGTGCAGGTGCTGGCAGGGCAGGTCTCCGAGGCTTGCGGGTAACCTACCATGATTGGGAGCCACTGCTGGTTTTTATCAGAGGAGAGCCACACTCAGGTTTGTGCTTTGGAAAGACCCCCCTGCCCTCCAATGTCAGCAGGCACTGGGGAGGGGGCTGGAGGGGCCGGGGAGGTTGGGGTGCATTAACCAATGGCACACCCTTCTCTTCCAGACGCCCCAGAAGAGCTGCGAGGCTGAACTCAGAGTCTCGTCCTCTCAGAGCCTCCTGGAGGAGGAGGACCCAGCGCCCCTATCCCAGCAGCTACAGGCCACCTGTGCAAGCGGCAGGGAGCCCCTCCACCACCTCGACCTCCCCCCTGCATTGCTGGTGGCTGTGGAGTACCTGCCTTTCTACCGCACCCATGGGCAGCTCCTGGCAGAGGATGAGTCGGCCCTGCAGCCCAGGGTGTGCAGGCCCCAAGCAGCAGACCCGAGCATCGGAGAGGTGCCGCTCCCAGAGGACTCAGAGCCGAATGGAGGGTTCTTTCCTCACTACCGCTCCAAGGAGGAGCATTTTCCCAGCCTGGCCCTTCCTGGCAGGTCATGTGGGGGCTCCCAAGACCCACCCACCAGGAGCGAGGCACAGGCTGGCTGCTTCTGCAGGACGACAGTCAGCTGCGGGTGCTCTGTGAGTGGAGGAGGCCACGGAGGGGTTAGGGAGCAGCACTGGGCCCCTGGCACCCTGTAGCCCTCTGTCCCAGGGCCCCAGACCCCAGCAGGCCTGGCCAGTGCCCCCCGAGGCCCACTGGGTCTCCTGGAGCCTTGTGTTGTTGTGAGGCCAACTGCCTTAGTCCAAGCTCGGACACTTGCTGGGAGAGTGGCCTGGGGACTGGTTAAGCCTCTGTGAGCCTCATTTCCTTATAAATAGAGATGACAAGAGTAGCTACTCTTAGAGCTGCTGTGAGAATTACATACAATAATGCGATTATTATACCAGGCTTAGCCGAGCTCTACAGAAATGTTTGCTTGTCCTGACTGGCTGAGCACCAGGACAAATGCTGCACGTGCATCTCTCATTTGTCCTAATAATGGTCCTGTGATATGGGTCTGATGATTATTCCTATTTTATGGATTAATCAAAATGAGTCTCAGAGAAGTTAAGTGACTTGGCCAAGGACACTTGGCTAGCAAGAGCAAACCTGGGGTTTGACCCAAAGCCCCGTGCCCTGTAAAGTTAGTAAGAGCCCCCTCTAGGGCCACGAAGCTGGGCACCGTGCCTGGTGACTGCAGAGATGGAGGCGGCAGGGTGAGTAGGTCCTAATCCCAGACACGCCCCTCCCCCAGCCGGGTGCCCTGGCGGGATGTGGTTTTGAGGCACAGCCCAGTCCTGGGTGTCTGGGCACAATCTGGGGGCCTGCCTGACCCTCCTGTCTCCTCTGACCCAGGCTGCCCTGGCAGGCCCGGACCTTGCCTCTGGGTCCTCTCACTGTCCTGTCCACTGCCCACTCCTGCTGGTCTCGGCAGGATGCTCCAGTGATGGCGGCCTGGACACCCCCCTCTCCAGTGACACTGCCTTCGGGGGCTGCGCCCTTTGTGCCCCAGGCTTCGTGCCGTACTACAGAAGCCCCGAGGAGGGGCTTCACACCAGCCCTGGGCCTCCCACCTCTCCGTCGGGGTGCCAGGAGCCACCCAGGCCCCGTGCAGCTACACTGTGAGGGAGCAGGAGCTGGCGGCGCGGGAGCCACTGGAGAATGGGCCAGCACCTGCGGATCAGCCAAGGGGCAAGGCGGCTGGGGGCAAGGTTCCCAGGGCTCAGTCTGCCCCGGCCGCAGCCCTCACGCCTTTATTCCCCCTGCCACAGTGCCCATGACCACTGCTGAAGGCGAGCCCACCTCCCTGCCCAGCAGGCTCTCCTGTCACTCCACTGAGCTGGGCAGGCGAGAAGACCCTGCGCCTGCGAGCGGGTGGCTCCACCCCAGTGTCCAGCTCAGCAGGCCTGGGTTGGCCTCTCTCCTGGAAGAACACAGGGGAGCAGCTCAGCCTGTGCCCTATGTTCAGCCATCCCCCGGCCAAGAAGGGACCCTGCTGCCCCAGGCTGCTCCCTTTTACCTCTCCCAGCTGCAAAACCCGCCCAATGAGACGTGGAGGGCAGCAGCCCTAAAAGAGGCTCCAGCAAGGGGATGTCTGCCTTGTCCAGCCCTCAGACCTTCCCACCCGCCCTGCTGTAGCCTGTCCCAAGCTCAGAGGGAGGGAGTAGGGTCCGCTAACAACTGAGGGATGCAGAGACCAGAGACTGGTTGTGTAAATAAATCACTTCACTACAATTGTTGGCATTGGTGCACGAATATGATGCTTGGAGTAATACTTACAGCTTCCATTTACTGAGCACTTACTATGCACTAGGCACCTTACAGAGACCATCTCCATAATCCTCAGGGGTAGACACTGGTGTCATCTCCATTCTACAGGAGAAGAAACAGGCTCAGAGAGGTTAAGTAGCATGCCCAAGCTCACACAGCTCACAAACAGTGGAGCCGGTATTCACACCCAGGTCTGTCTGACCGCAGGGCCTCAGCACACTTCCCCATACACCCCTCCTCAGTGAGTCTTCACACAGCAAGGAAAGAGCCAGCCGCGGCCCGCCGGCCTCCCCCGGACCCCCTCACCTCTCTTTTTCCTCAGTGCCCCTCCCCCTTTCCTTCCCTGGCTCCCTGCCCTTGGAGCAGCAGGCTGGGGACACAGCGCACATCTGCGAGGCCCTGCCTTCTTGCACTCTGTGGACATGTTTTCTGGGGCCCGAGCATGACCCCAACTCCAGGCTCACCCCACACCATGCAGACGGCCCGGAGGCTGCAGCACGTGGGATGACGACAGCGTGTGCTCAGCCCCCTGACTCCTGGGACTGAGCACGTGAATGCGGGCTCTTGTTTGAAACAGTCCTTTGATGCCTAGTCACACACATGTGTCCCACAGTCACAGCCACTCTGTCCTGTGTTGCTGGTTCCACGTCTCCCTACTTCCTCTGACCCGCATGCTCCTGTCCTCCACCCAGGGCAACACCCCCTCCCCGGCTCCCCACCGTTCCTGAGGATGAAGAAGTTGAGGAGGAGGGGAGAGAGATCAGCTGGCCACACTCCAGTTACATTGAAGAGTTTCTTTTGAAAAATTCCACTTTTTAATATTTCTGAGGCACTCCTACAACTCCCCTTTGGCCCAGGGGACTTGGGGTTGGGAGTGTGATGGAAGAAATAGAGGCGTCTTTGCTGGAAGACTCCTTGGCTTTGTTCTCGGAGTCGGGGGTTTGGCCTGGTCCCTCTTCTGTTCCGCAGGCCCGGGTCGGGGCTGGTAGGGAGCCGGCATCCTTGGGCTCTCTCTGCCCTCAACAAAGCAGACTATGGTGGGGGGGTGTCCGGGTGCGTTAGATGCTGGAACCGCTCTCTCCTTGTGCAGTCCAAGCTGGGTTCAAGGTACGGCTCCCCCTTCCCGCATGTGTGGCTTCCAGAGCTGCGTGGGGCTGGGAGCCCTGCAGCCACCTGCCCGCGGTACCTGAGGGAGCTGGAGGAACCTCGCTTGCTCGTGGGGCTGAAGAGATCCTTGAGTTTTTCAAGACTGAGAGCTGTCTTGTGGGAGCAGTTCGCAGGAAGGATCTGGAGCAGGAGGGATGCTGGGTGAAGGACTGGGCTGGTCTGGAAGAGCAGTTTGCGGCTCATCCATCCAGCCGGCACTGGCCGGGGGCTGCTCTGTGCTGACACAGACGCGAGCGCAGGTCTGGATGCAGAGGCCGTGGCAATGGTGAGAGGTAAGGTTTGTTGAGCGTTTACTGCTTGCCAACCATGGTGCCGAGCACCTTACATGCACCGACACACTGATATTAAGTATGACTTCAGTTAGGTACCGTTAGCACCCCACTTTACAGATGAGGCTGTCCGGGCACAGGTGGGTTAAGTGGCCAAATCAAGGATACAGAGCTGGAAGGCAGTAGAGACGGGATTTGAACACTACCTAGCTCTAGAGTCCATGCTCTTAATATTATGCTTATCTCAGGTGGGGGCTCTGGCTCGGGGTCTCTCACGAAGTTGTGGTCAAGGTGTTGGCCAGAGTTGCCGTCATCTGAAGGCTTGCCTGAGGCTGGAGGGTCTGCTCCTCATGCACACGGCTGCAAACTGGTGCCCGTTGTCGATAAAGAGCCTCAGTTGCTCACCTGTGGGCTTCTCCACAAGCCTGCTGGAGTGGCCTCACAACATGGTGACTGGCTTCCCCCAGAGCAAGTGATCCCAGAGACCAAGACAGAAGCTGTGATGCCTATTACAACTGAGCCTCAGAAGTCACATATTGCTACTTCTGCCATACTCTGTTGGTCACAAAGATTAGCTCCAACTCAATGTGGAAAGAGACCTCACAGGGCATGAACGGTGAGAGATACTGGGGGTCATCTTGGAGACTGGCGACCACATGCTCTAATATAAGATATAATGCCAAATTCTGGTGATTCACAGGGAGAGGGAGCCCTGGAGTTGGCGTGGGGAGTCTCAGGGAGCATTATTAACACTATAGTAGGGAAGGAGGCACTAAGAGGACAGGGCTGTGTGCCCAGCACCTAGCACTGTGTCCTCAAGCATTAATTTGTCAGATAAATGGCTGAGGCACCAATAAAGGCAGAGAAGGGGCACGTTCTGGTGCTATGGAGACTGAAGTCAGGGGAGGAGCGGAGGAAGGGGGATGGAAGGACAGCGAGGCCGCCTTGGTCCCTGTGAGGAGCCTGAATGGAAGGGGCAAGGCTGGCAGGCAGGAGGGAGAAGGTGGGGCTGCCCCAGGCAGCAGCCCTGTGGTGGAGATGTGGCTGGATTGAAGTGACAGGCAGGAGCAGAGCGAAGCCCGGCTGCTTTGCCGGGAGGCCTGGCTGCAGCGGAACTGTGCAAGGCGTGGGGCAGCGGCGACTTCCCTTCTGCCCGCCACCCCGGATAGACTCGTACCTCATTTAAGGCTGGTTCTCTTGAGCCTTCTCCCCAAGCACAGCTTTTGTCATTTAGGAAACTTCTGTCTATTTTGGAGAAAATCTAATCCATATGGTTTGGGGATTTTGTTCTTTTAAACTCTTTCCTTTGTACTTGCATCAAAAATGAGATGACTTTGGAGTCCTTGAACATCTCCCCTCTCTTAAAAACAGGAAGCGTGCTGTTTGCCACGTTCACACTGACCCTGGAGCAGAGAGCAGTGGGAGTTGGGTGGGTTCAGAGCTGAGGGTTTTGTCGCACCCTGTCTCTTTCCTCAAGGCCTGGGGTCTTTAGTCTGGCCTTTCCTTTAATAGACAGAGAAGCTGGGGCCCTGAGGGAAAGAACAGTTTATCCAAAGACTCTCAGCAGATGGGAAGACCTGGGCTTTCCCCTGGAGCAGAACATACTGACAGTTCTAGTTCCCAACCCCCACCCCCCGGTCCCGGTCCCACATCCTCACCCAGAGGGCATGGGAGACCGCTGAGTGTGCATGTGCTGGAGTGAGGGTGGACTGCCCATTCTGGCCGAGCTTGGGCAAGTGGAACTCCTCCGGCTCCCTGGCTTTCTTGGCCCAGTGCTGCTCAGGCTGTTCCCTCTCCCATCAGGCCCTTCTCCCCCGCCTCCGCAGGTCACAATCCCACTCGTCTTTTCAGGACCGGCTCAAATGCCATCTCCTTTCGAAGTCTTCTGAGTCTGCCCTCAAGACTTTCTCTCTATCGTCCCTTCTGGCCTCTGTTCTTTTCAGGTGAGGCGTGGTGTGAGGTTCCCTGGTCCTCCCCAGAGCCCTGCAGCTGATGTCTGATGAGCGCATGGTGGAGGAGACCCGCCACACAGCAGAGCTGGGCCGACATTCCCAGCACGAACTCCCCTCTCACTATCAGCATCTCAAGCTCTCTGCAGCCCAGGCAGGTTAGCATACAGCAGGTGCTCAGCAGGGGTTTCCGGATGTGACCTCAACAGCTGCAAGGCCGCTTCCATCGCCCAGCCCCCACGCCCCTCTTCTGCAGAAACCCCTCCATCCCAGATCTCCCTGCTCCCCTGCTGCCCAGCCTCCACTTGTCCTCAGCACCAGCCCACCCATGTCTGCCAGCTGAGAAGAAAAGGCTGAGGAGGCCAGGCTTTCCTTGTTCTCAGATGCGCACAGAGCCAGCCCCGCCCACCGGAGCTTGTCAGGGGAAAGGTCAGAGGGCACCCCAGGGCACTCCCCTTGATTACTGAGGCACCTGCTTGGGGAGCCCTAAGTATATGACTGTGGGTGGCAAATGTTAATACCGTCTCACTGATGGTGGAGAAACTGAGGCAGAGAAGTGAGGACATTTAGGAGTGGAGATGGGGGCAAGAGCTTTTGGGAAAGTCACTTCTACTTTATGAGTCTTGGGAGGAAGCACCTTGGTTAAGAGCTGGGCCCTGGAGTGAACATCATGTGCAAATCTGTAATCCTCTGCTTACTGGCTGTGTGGCTTTGGAGAAATTGCTTAACCTCCCTGAGACTCATCTTCTTATCTGTAAAATGGGGAATTGCCTCACAGAATTCAATGAGATGGAGTAGCACTGGGCCAGCTTGGAGCTCTGAGGTGGAAGGAGCCTGGTACATCTGAGGCCTTGATGAATCAAGGCGGGTGAAGAGATCCCGGGCGTTACCTCTCTTTTCTGGGATGCAAGGACACAGCTCGCGAGAAGCCGCGGATGGGTCCTCTTTAAGCCCACAGAGGTCCACCCTGGTACCCTCAGACCCCTCCTGAGCCTCCAGGTTAGCATGTCTCTCACTGCCCAAGTACACGCTAGGTCTGCCTCTGTCAGCCCAGCGTGGGGAAACCGGCCAGGGAAACTCTCCCCCAGCAGCCAGGCTGGTCTTTTCCACCTGAGCGCCCCAAGTGCTGTGCAGCAGCGCCCTCTGCTGGCACATCCTGACAAGACACTCACAGCTGGTGTCTCCACGGCCCAGAATTTCCGACTTTCTCTGGATGTTCCCTTAGAAGGGCCCCATCCTTATCCTCCAAAAGACAGAGGGGGAAACTGAGGCCTGGACCTGCCCAAGGTGCCCAGCGAGGCAGCAGCAGCAGCAGCACCAGAAGCAGAGCCCAAGCAGCTTTGCTCCTTCATTTCACAGCCAGTCACCTTTCTCTGTTTCTTGACTTGGAACGTCAAATTGAATAGATGCCAGACCGAATATAGTCTGAACGTGCTGAATAGACCCTCTCAAAGAACTGTCAAGTGCAGGGCGGGATCCTGCCCCAAATGAGAAGCTCCAATACCACCTTGAAAAATTACCATCTGCTCCTTTCCTTCCCGTTGGCGTCAGGGGAGGGACCTCAGAGCTGCCACTGTCTGAGGCCAGCGCAGGAGTGATGCAGCAGGACAAATGCCCAAAGAAGGAGGACAGCACGTGCACGTGCTCCCGCTCCAGTCATCCACTCCCGCTCCACCATCATCATCACCAGTCATCTGCTCTGCAGTGGAGGCTACGAATGCAGCGGCGGTGGCCCAATCAGACAGCCCTACCCTCTGGACCTCCTGTGCATTGCACAAGGAATGACCAACACGTTGAGGGCCAGAAGGAGAAGCAGGGATGCCTTGAGAGGGGCAATGAGGTATTGACCCTGACGGAGGGGTCTGGAGAGGACTCTGTGCAGAGGACGGACGTTTCAGCTTCGACCCGAAGGAGGTGGAAGTTGGCCTTGAGGAAGGCAGGAGGAGGGAGCTGCCAGCAGAGGGAGCGATTGGTGCAAAGGCCCTGAGGTGGAAAAGCGTCTGGTACCTTTGAGGGCCTGAAAGAAGCCAGCTCTGTGACACACCAAGAAAGCCCCAGGGCTGCTTCTTTTCTGCCACACAGAGTCCTGTGTGTGGGCTCTCTCTTTGGCTGCCAGCGATCAGCAGGCCTTTGGGTCTAAGGCCCATGGAGCATTCACTATCCACCAGGCCTGTGCCAGGCTCTGCAGGTCCAGAGGAGAATAAGGCAGTGCCCTTCAGTGGGCCCACAGTCCTGATGGGAAGACAGAGAATAACCCGTAGAGTGTGGAAGCAGTGATATGGATATGCCCAGAATACTCTGGAAACACAGTAGAGAGACAGGGGATCCAGTGTGGAGAGGGGTGGTGGGTGCTTCCAGGAAGGCCTATCAGGAGAAGGTGAGAGTTGAGCTGAGTCTCAAAGAGCTAAGGTATAGGGCTAGCCAGGAAAGAAGGGGGCAAAGGGTGTTCCCCAATGGAACACGAGTGCACAGTCACACACATGGAAAGCACATGGGGTGTGGAGGACACACCGCCCTGTTGGGGCTCCACTGGAGGGGAGGGCTGGGGTGGTAGGAGGTGAGAAGGAGAAAGGCAGCCAGACCCAGGCCCACATACCCTTGCAGGTCAAGCGGAGGAATAGGAATGATGCTCAAGCCGTGGGGAGTCCCTGGAGGTCCTTTAACAGAGGAGGGCCGGAGCAGGTGCAAGGGTTCAGAGGCTCACTGTGGAAGCAGCTGGAGGTGGACAGGAGACCGGGAAGAGGGACCCAGGGGCCTCTGTCCACCATGGTCCAGCAGGGAGTAGCATAGGCTTGGGCTGAGCCACATCGGGAGACATCAAAGAGGGCTGGATGTCAGGGCCATCGAGGAAAGGGACCCTCAGGACGTCATGGCTAATGGGATGAGGCCCTGGGGGAGAGAGAGGAATCAAGGATGGCATCCAGGGTCTGGTTTGGGTGGCCAGTTGGGTGGAGGCACCTTTCCCTGAGTTGAAGGGCCCTGAAGGAGGAACACCTTGGGGAGTTAGACAGAGAGTTCATCAAGGGACGTTGAGTTAGAGATGGATGTGGGGCCATCCAGGTGGAGGTGTTGAGTAGAGAAAGGATTCTGGGCTCAGAAGTGAGGTCTGAGTAGGAGACAAGGGGTGGGGGTTGTGAGCTGAGAGATGGTGGGCATGGATGGGAGAGCGTCGAGATGAGGGCCCTGAGGAACCCCACATGGAAGGAGGGGCAGGAGACAAAGCTTTCAGGAGCCAGACCAGAGCAGGAGAGAAGGGAGGAACACAGGGTGAGGGCCGGCTTCCAGGAGACAAGAGGAGAGCAGGCGGCAGGGCGGGGTCTTTGCCACTGGACATAGGCCCAGGGCTTTGCTGCCCAGACGTGGCAGGTGGCACAGGTAGGGGACTGTGGGCTTGGCCGAGAGAGTGTTGACGAGGTGGAGCCGGGGAGCTGGATAGACTCAGGGGGCAGCTGGGAGACTCCAGGCCTGGGAGCCTTCCCTGACCGCTCCCGGCACATGGCTCCCACTCCAGTGCTCTCACAGCCGCCTCCATGTGGCATCTCAGACAAACTGTCTCCTCTCTGACAGACACCTTCCCAAGAGCAAAGATCGGCACATACAAGGTGCTCAGAAAACTTGTTACCTGAGAGGGCAGATGAGAACTGGGAAGCGGGCCACTCTTGTCAAATGATATCGGCATATCCATCTGTGGTGGAAAATGCTCTGGGAGTTACCTTCCCAGAAGGAGCTGAGGGAGGAAGGAAATGGGGTTTCTTTCTGGCCCTAGCAACCCAGGGAGTTGTTCTCTCAGTGCCTCAGTTTCTTTACCTGCTCTCTCGAGGGTAGAATTCAAATGCACGTGGCAGTACTACAAATGCTGCTCCAAAGTGGGGCAGCCAGGAAGAAGGAAGGGCCCAGACGCCCTCCCCAGAGTCTGCATTCTGTGGGGTCCCACGGCCCGGGGGTCTGGGATTCTGAAGGCTGGCCCTTGGCTGCCACCAGACCTGGGTCCTTCCCCCGCCTCCCTCAGGTGATGTGCCTTGTGGGCAGATTCTCGGCACACATTCGGGAGTGGAGCATAGTGGTTCATTCTGGAGAGGAGCCCACACCTTTCGCTCTGCTCCTCCTCATTAGCAGTTCAAGCGGCAGCTCCCTGGCTCAGGAGGCCGTCTGTGGCTGCCGGGGACAATGCCTGCCAGCTCAGGGCCTTCCCAGTTGGTGCTGACACGAGACTGAGGGAATGACAATCTGTCTGGCCCCCCTTGGGTGGTCCTTCAAAAGAGTGGGCCTTGGGGAACTGGTGGGCCTTCCACCTGTGCACTTGCTCCCACAGTGAACTCACAAAAGAGCCATCTTCAAAGTCCTATCATGTCTCATAACTGTCCCAGCATATGTCCCAGGCACGGCAGGGCTCAGCTCGGGGGTCAGTGCTGATGGCAACCCTGAAACCTCAGGACTGAGTGAGGCACATGTGGGGCAGGAAGCCGGGGCTCGGAGATGGAGTGTGATGTTTCCATCCTTCCCCGGGACTTTGTAAGGCTCCACCCCAGTCACCTCTGTGGCTCCATCCCCTACATTTTCCTCAGAGGGCTGGTGCTGGCTGAGACACAGGTCCCAGTCTCCGAGGAGGTCCCTCCCACCTCAGAGTCCCGCTCCTCATGGGACCTCTTGGCCCTTTTAGGATCAAGCCTCAGTGGTCAGACTCCATCTTGCTTGGAAGGAGGAGGCCTGGCTGGCTGCCGCTGCACTCTGGGTGATGTGACAGGGACATGCCAGTGGGAGAAGAGCAGGCCCAGGAGAGGCCCCTTCCTCCAGACCATGCATTCTCTTCAAAGCTGGCTCCCGCAGCCGGGTCCCTGCTGGACACTGGCAGTACACTGGAGGTTAGCAGGTTGTCTTCCTTTTCAGAGGCGGCCAGGGAGCTCCCACTGGAACAAAAGCACCTCCACAGGCAAGGGCACGTTCCCCAGTGAGCATGGACCTCTAGGGGGGCCTGGCTGGGTGCAGGGTCTATCTACAGAGAGAGAGTTTGACAGAGAGAGAAGGCCCCTCTGCCTTCCAGGCTGGCCCAGGGTGGACAGTGTGGGCTGAGCCAGGCCCTGGAGGGAGCTGGGCCCCTGGAGAGCTGTACCTGAGAGTTAAATGTGACCCAGACCACCAGCTGCTTGCTCCAGGCCCAGGACGCTGAGGAGACATGGCTGGAACGGCAAGGAGCATCACTGCCCAGGGTTGGGATGGAGAAGAGCGAGCCCGCAGCTGATTGGGATCAGCACCATCAGCACAGGCCAGGGAGACGTGGGCACCCCACCAAGCACCATGTCAGGATGGGGTGCTGGATGGGAAAGTGTAGGGGGATGAGAGGTGCGTGGGGAGCGGTCAGAGAGGACAAGAGCAAGCTCGAGGTTGTCCCTAGAATCACTCTACCACCTCATGGTTGTGGGGATGATAATCCCTGGGTGGACAGGATCTCATCTAACCACTCAGAACCTCGGTCTCCTCATCTCTACTTCACAGGTGAACTCCGACAGGGTTCTACCCGAGAAACAGAGCCAGTAGGAGATATGTATATTTTTCACAATTGTGGGTCTGGCTGGGCAGGTCTGGAATCTGGGGGGCGGGCGGGCAGGCTGGAAACGCTCAGGCAGGAGCTGACACTTCAGTCCACAGGAGGAATTTATTCTTCCTCAGGGACACCCTCATTTTGCTCTTACAGCCTTTCAACTGATTAGATGGAGCCCACCTGGATCAGCAAGGGTACACTCCCTTCCTAGAGTCAACTGGTTGTGCGGTCAACCGCGTCTACAAAATGCCTCCACAGCAACACCTAGATTAGTGTTTGATTGACTCACTGGGGACTGTCACCCAGCCAAGGTGACACATAGAACTGACCATCAGTGGGGGCAATGCTAGGGCTCCTCACAGCTCCTGTGAGGAGGAAGCGGGACCGTGCGTGAAGCCCTCAACACAGAGATGGAGGCATCCTCAGGGCGCGGGGGCTCCGGCACCCATATGCTTGTCCGGAGCATGTGGGTAGAGAGGCAGAGGGGGTGTGTTTTGGGGTGGGAAGAAGTGTTTCAGCCAAGGTGGCAGAACGGGGTTTGGGGCCTGCTTGTCTGTGTGGGGAGGGGGCATGGGGGGGCTGGCCCAGAGAGCCTTGGGGGTGGGTATCAGTGGCTTCTGGGACCTGCAAAGCAGGCACTTCCAGAGGCACAGTGTGCTATCTGGCCACCTCGACCTCACACCCAGCCAGCTGGCAGAGGACATTTCCAGCCTAGCCTCCCCGCTCCTAAAGGCCTGGCGGGCTGAGAGTTTTTGGGGCTGGGAAAATTTCCACCTGGCGGGGTGCTTCCTGCAGGGGGCTGTGTGCCCTCAGCCGGCGGTGCTGCAGGACCTTCAGTTCTGAATGGGGTCTCCCCTGGGCCCTCCACTGTGTCCACCAGGTGTTTGAGAATAACCTCACATCTGCCCTCACACAGCTTAGCCTGTAACTCAGGTGTGACAACTTTCATCTCCTAATTTGGGCCAGTTTCCTAAAAGATTAAACTCTATGTGATATATATAGATATCATTATATACACTAAACACACCATCATTTGCCTCACCTAGGAATGAGGATGCCAAGAACCCTCAGCTCACAGGGTCACTGTGAGGAGGAAGCCCAGCAGTGAGTGAGGCAGGATTTAAACGCTCAGCAACGTTGGACGTTATTAATAGCTAATGCTTACTTAGGGCCGTCTTGGAGCCCTCCTCCGGCTCGGTGCTTTCCACACCTTATTCCAGTCATTCACGAATAGATAGGGTTCTGAAACCTGGGGACTACGGAGAGGTGCGGGGAAGGAGGCGGCGGAAGGGTTCCGAACCTCTAAAACTGCAGTGGAAATGTGCGTGTCCTGTGTGTTTTATAGCGAAACTGTCCTTGGCTTTCATTTAGTTCCTCAAAGAGAAGAAATTCTGGTTTAGTTGATAGTTTAGTAGATAGAACTATTTCAGCGCTTTTTCAGCCTAAAAGAGGATGTACCCTCACAGGTAAGTAATTCTATCACAGGTTTGTCATCAAGTGTTTCACGACCTTCAATAAAGCCTTCCGCCCTCTCTCTTGTGGTGAACTTCGCAAAAATGTCCCTGAAATCATTTCCGCAGTCGGACCCGATGTGAACAATTACTTGCACGGGGCGGGCACTCTCGCCTGGAGGAGCTGAGGCTCCACTGGTGGCGAGGGAGAGGACGACGGGGGAAGGGAGGGATAGGGAATTCCTCTCGGCGCCAGGATGCGCGGCGCAGAGCGCACCTCGCCCAGCCTGAGCGCTGCGCCTTTAAGGTCCACGGGGGGCGTGATGTCAGCCGCCCGCGGGCTCTTGGAGAGGTGAGCGCGGCAGCCCGCGCGCGGTGACTCGGAGCCAGGGTTGGAGTAGGACCTCCCGTGCGCTCCCAGTCCCCGACTTTCTTGCTCCGGTGCGCTCGGGCCGGCGGGCCACGCCCCGCAGATTCTGAATGGGCACTGACTCGGCTCCGGGAGGGCGAGGCGCCGCGGCACCGGCCATGGGCAACTTCCAGCTGGAAGACTTTGCGGCGGGCTGGATCGGAGGTGAGCGTGGTAACGGGGTCCCCCAGAGGTGAGTGTGCTCACGGGAGACCCCCGGGCCAGAGAACAAGAGAGAGCCTCGCCGAGCGCCGCTCGGGCCGAGCTTACACACCGCGCTCTGGCGAGGGAGCCCCGCGCCCGTGCGCTCCCGACATGCGCCCCGGCGAGATCCGCGCCCGCTGCGGGCAGTGCCCCGACGCCCGGGCGCAGGGGTGGTCTTGCTGTTCCTCGCCTGCCACCGGAGCTAAATTCCGCGAGCCTTAATGAGATTCCCCCTGAGCTGATTTGCCTCGAAGTTAGGATCCGCGGAACTTGATCCGGTAATGATTAAACCTCTGGTCAAAGCCGGCAGCCAATGGAGCGTCCAGGCGCGTACACACCCTTCTGGTGACCGAGTGCGCGCCTGAATCTGGGGACGTACCTCGCAGGAATTGTGTGTGAGGGTGGCGCTTGGCCGCTCGCCTCCCCCCCCCCACCCCGGCGCCCCACCCCCGCCCGCCCCGGCGTGGGATGGGGAGCCCGACTTCGTGATCTGGCCGGCCCTAGGGGGCGCCCCGGCCAGAGGGAGCCGAGCGCCAGGCTGCAGGTACCAATTGCCAGATAGGAGGAACCCTTCCTGTTTTCAGCCGTTGTCAACTGTCAGGCCTCTCCTCCGGGCACTATTGGGCCCGCTGGTCCCTTCGTACCGCTCCCAGAGCCTCTCTCTCCTGGGCTTGGGCCGGGTTTGCTTGGGCAAGAGTTGCATCCATTACTTTGCTTGTCCATTCTTCTCTGTCCAATGGGTCCGCCCTCCTCTTTTCTCAGCTGTTGGTGAGGGTTGGGGGAGGGTTCGAGGGACTTTACTTATTCTAAAGTGTCTTTCTTTTGGTCCCATCTCTAAAAGGGTCATCTGGGAAGGGATGTTGGTAAGTGCGGCCCCATCCCAAAGACGAAACGAAATACTGAGCTGGTGAGGCAGAGGCTACAGTAGCATGTTTGTGCCCCACCAATTGTTCTTCTGAGTATGGAGGAGACCAGGAGATTTGTAGGAAACAGAAAACAAAAAAAGAGCCGTAAGGCGGACAGCATCCCAGGATCCCCTTCGGGCGGCCCCTCCCACCTGGCAGGAGTCCCCCTCTTTCCCTCCACGGGTGGCTGCAGGGCCCCTGCTCCTCACTGTCCTGAGCGCAGGCCGTTCCTTTCACGGTGGCCAGTTCTGTTGGTACAGGCTCTCTTGGGTGGGCTGAGACCTGCCCCTCCTAACTTTCCCAGTCAGGGGGCTGTGCCCAGAGGCCCACTGGGCATATCCAGGCCCTCTTTGGACACCCCTTCAGCCTTTCATTGGGAGACACTTCTCTAGGCTGTCCCTTGAACAGCCAGACCAGCTTCAGGAGGGCTGCCAGGAGCTTGGTTTGAGAAACACCCTGGAGGGCAAGGCTGTCAGAGTAGCTCAGAGGCTCTGGTGACACAGAGACCTCCCTGCCCTGCTCACACAGCAAGTAGTGGATTGTCGTTTGTTCTGACATTGTCCTGCTTTGTTCATGTTAACACATCTCTTCTTTTGGCTTCCCTGAAATAAGGATGAGTGTAGTAACAGTGAATCCTTGGTAGGTACCAGGTGCTGTTTAAGTGCTACGTCTCTATTTTTAAACCAACTTTACTGAGGTTATTTTACACATCATAAAATTCACCCATTTCAATTGTACAATTTGACCATTTTTAGTAATTTTACCAAGTTGTGCACCCATTACCATAAATTAGTTTTACAGCCTTTTCTCCCCCCCCAGGAAGATCCCTCGTGCCCATTTACAGTTAAACCCTATCCCCTCCCTCTCCCTTGGAGCAGTCACTAATCTACTTCCTGGCTCTATGGATTTCCCTATTCTGGATAATTCATAGGAATGGACTCATACAATATGTGACCCTTTTTGTTTGGGCCTCTTTCATTAGCATGTTTTCAGTGTTCATCTACACTGCGGCGTGTATCCATACTTCACTCCTAGTTACAGCTAATGATATTCCATTGTGTGGATAAACCACATTTTATTTATCCATTCATCCGGTAATGGACACTGGGCTGTTTCCTCCTTTTGGCTGTTGTGAATAGTGCTGCTATGACCACTCATGGACGTACTTGTTTGGGTGTCTATTTTCAGTTCTTTTAAGTGTATATCTAGGAGTGGAATTACTGGGTCATATGGTAACTCTGCTTAATTTCATGAGAAACAGCCAAACCATTTTCCACAGCAGCTGTACCATTTTACATTCCCACCAGCAATGTACAAATTTCCAATTTCTCCGTATTCTTGCCAATACTAGTTATTTTCCATTTTTTTATTAGAGCCATCGTAGTGGGTATGAAAGGGAATCTCATTGTGATTTTTATGTATGTTTCCCTAATGACTAATGATGTTGAGCATCTTTTCATGTACTTGCTGGCCATTTGGATATCTTCTTCGGAGAAATGCCTATTTAAGTCTTTTATTAAAAAAATTTGGTTTTAGTTGTAAGAGTTCTTTATATATTCTGGATACTGGACCCTTATCAAATATATGTTTTGCAAATATCTCCCCCCATGCTGTAGGTTGTCCTCACTTTCTTGACAGTATCCTTTGGTGCACAAAAGTTTTTAATTTTTATGCTATTCAATTTATCTATTTTTTTTGGTTACTTGTGCTAAGAATCTATTGCAAATCTAAGGTTGTTAAGATTTTTCCCTATGTTTTAGTATATGATTTTTATAGTTTTAGTGCTTCCATTTAGGTCGTTGTTCTATTTTGAGTTAATTTCTGGATATGGTGTGAGGTGGGGGGTATCTAACTTCATTGTTTTGCATGTGGATACCCAGTTGTCTCAGCACCTTCACCTGCCTTTTTTGGGGTGCTTGTTTCTTGAGGCAGGGCGCAGGTTTTCCTCCATTTTATCTGCTTTCCTTGGTGCCTGGGCCAGTGCCTAGCACATTAGGGATCCCTTTTGGTGACAGAATAAGTGAATGTAAGTGCCTGAGCCCTCTGTCCTGTCCCACGAGCCAGCAGGTGCAAGCCAGGAGCCCAGGGGCTGAGTGACCAGGTATTCTTCAATCCGCAGGTGCAGCCAGTGTCATCGTCGGCCACCCTCTGGACACAGTCAAGGTACAGTAGCCATTGTTGCCGTTACCTCTTGGAAGGGGGCCTGGGGTGTGACTGCCTCCAGGAATGTGCCTGCTGGTTCTGATCCCCAGAGAGTCTCCAGCCAGGGCAGGCTCTCTGTGCCAGCCCATGGGGGTGGGGTGCCAGGAGGCCTGGTTTGGAAGGCTCTGCCCTCATTACTTGGCAGTGATTTTGTTTTTGTGATCATCCCATTTCTGTTTTCTGGTTCTCAGGACCTGCTGGGGAGGGGCCGGGGCACAGATGAGTGTCCTCCTGCAAGTCCCTATGGAAATAAGAACCAGAAAAGCCTTCAAATGTAAGGCAGCATCTGAGCCCAAAATTTAGGGTTGGCCAGTCCCAGCCTCCCCACCTACTGTGGGGCAGGGCACAGCACTTAACCTCCTTGTCTGTAAAATGGGCAAAGAGCACCTCCCCAGCGGGGCTGTCAAGAAGATGGTCACTGTGGCACCAAGGATAGAGCAATGAGCAAGCCATTCCCATCCTGATGAACACACACGCTGGGGTGTGGGGAGGCAGACGAGTGACTTGTCTGAGGTCCCATGGCTCGCCTGTGGAAGAGCCAAACTAAAAGGACCCAAACTGCTGACCTGGGTCAAAGGCTCCTTCCCCATCATAGGTGGGAGAGCCAGCCACTGGCTGTTTGGTGGCAGTGGAGCTGGGGTCAAGATTCTCCCCTGGCTCCTGGCACAGGATTTATGCCTGATGCAGTGTGACCAGGGTTTTCTAATTAGGGCTTAGCTGCCTTTAGACCAGCTAGACTGTAAGAGAATAAATTGGCATTGTTTAAAGCCACTAAATTTGTTGTAATTTGTTATAGCAGCAATAGGAAACTAACACAGGAAATCAGCTTTGTTCATCTGTAAGATGGGGATAGTATCCACACTGCATAACATTTGTGAGCTTCACTGAGATAAGTTCTGGAAGATGGCCCGTGTTTCCCCAAGCATGCACCAAGATGGTGCACACTAAATGCCAGCTCCTGTTGTAACTGGAGGCCCTGGAGGCTTGAGCTGTGCTGCTAGCCTCAGTGACAGGCTCCCTGAGTGCTCCGCGTGGCTGGCAGACCTTTGCTCCATGGCTTTGAGACTGTTCTGTGATCTGGGCTTGGCTCTCAGGTTGAGTTTCCTCAGGTACCGTTTGCTTGAGCGACTCGACCACTCAGCCTTCTTAGTGGGAACTTGATCCCTCCTGTGGGCTCCACCATTTCGTGGATGCACTACCCAGGGACAGCCCCGACAGAGCTGGGATCAGCGGGTGAGAGCATGCAGCCTCATGCCAGCCCTAAATGGGGCAGAGAGAAAGGCCTATGCCCCACCTCTCCTGGCCCACGTCCTTGTCCTGACTGGAGATACTCCGCCCCAGGGTAGACCTCTGTGGTTCTGCTCAAGAAGAGGACCGTGGAGGCCCAGGTCTCATCTTGCTGTATCTTCCAGGATGTCTTCCCCACCACCCAGATTAAAATTGCATTTTCCTGCCCTGCCACCCAGCTTTTCTGATCCTTGGTTTATTTTTCTCCATGGCACTTGTTATCATCTGACATATATGCTTACTTGGGAATTACTTCTTATTGATGGTCTTTTCTGACCCCGCTCGGTTGTAAGTTCCACGAGTGCAGGGAGTTTGTTTTCTCTGCTGAATTCCCTGAGATCAGAACAGTGACTGCTAGGAAATAGGCACCCCATCAATGCGTGGAGTTAGTCAGTAAGTACGTTTCTCTGACTGAAAATAAGACTTACCAACAGTGTGATGCCATTTATGTATCAGACCTATGAATTACTACATCTTCTCTCTGGCTGTCTGTGTTTACAAAACTCTTTAGATGAATGCCTGTCAAACAGTTAGCCAGGCTATGAGCCATGGTGATTAGCTGCGGGGGTTGGGGGAGGTGGAGGGGGAGAGAAACCGGCAAAGGAGACTTCAGCCTTATATGTAGTGTTGAAATTTTTTAATTGATAGAATGTATTCCCATATTAGCTGTGTACTTAAAATTATTTCTTAAATTATATAAGCTAAAAATAGTGGAGAAAAACCCTGCTTATTTTAGGAAAGTTAGAAAATGAAGAAAACTTCAATGCAGGAAAACATCACCCATGATTTTCACCTCAGAGACCATCACTCTTGGGGTGTGTGTTCTCCCAAGGTCTTCTCTACTTGTCTGCAGATGGAGCTGATGCTATTAATGGTGAAGAGTCAGTCTGCACACTGGGTCTTGCTCCTCACGGGACCCTGGGTTCTGGGGGGCAGTGTCTGGGTCTCCTCCTCCCTGGCTCTCACAGCTCCTTCCTACCAGCATGGCACACTGTGGGTGCTGAGAAACTGTTCTGATGGAGAACCGTAGGCTGCACATCTTTAAAGAAGTGGAACCATCTGGGACCTGGGCACTTTTGAGGGCTCACTCAGACCCTCTGTGCCTGTCAGCCGTTGCCCCTGGCCACCAGAGCCAGCCTCCGCTAAGGACACCATGCCTTCACTACCCAGCCCCTCATTCAGCCAGTTTCATGGGGCCGAGTGCCAGGTTCCTGCTTGGCCCCAGGGACGAGAGGGAAGTATGAGACAGCCCTGCCACAGAAAGGCAGCTCGAATACACCCTAAGTAAACAGACAAACGGATGACACCAGGGCAACATTTATGCTCAGACCCAAAAAGATGAGCAGGAGCTGAAGAAAGAGCCTTCCAGATGGGGAATGCGGGGCAGTTCTGGAGGCAGGAAAGAGCTGATGCTCCGGGGACTTGGGGATGTGGCATATGGCGGGTGCAGTGGGCAGGGGCATGAAGGAAAGGGCATGTGGGGATGAGACCAGGCACAGGTGCTCAGCCAGGACCTCCTGGGTGCTGGTACAGGGTGTGGAATTGATTCTGCCTTTGATGGGAGGCCACTGGAGCACTTTAAACAGCAGTGACGTGGTTCATTGTTGTTCGGAAAAGATCAGTCTGACTGTTGTGTAGACACAGGTGAAGGAGCGAGGGGAAAGCAGGAGGGTGGTGGTGAGACCAGCCCATCGTCCAGGTGAGAGATGAGGGGGCTCAGGAAGTGAGAAGAACAGGTTGCTCCCGGGACTATTTAGGAGGGGAGACTGATGGACAGCAGATGCGGCAGAGCCACGGGTTAGCTTTCTGCACTCAAGAGGCAGGGGTCCTATGTCTCCACACAAGCATTGTTTTTGCACAACAAACCAGCCTCTGTTCCTCTCTCAGACCAAGAGGGCTTCTGCTGCGTTTAGCAAGGTCTCAATAGGACGTTGAGGGAGGCAAGGCAGGTAGAGGACAGAGGGCCAGCCTCGCCAGCACTGAAACACAGACCTCTCACTGAAGGGCTGTCCCCTCTCTGGGCCTCAGTGCTGGAGGCTTGGCATCTTGGGGACAGTGGGGACGTGATCCTCTCTGCCTGGGTCCTGACCCCTCCCTCTCTCCGCAGACTCGCCTGCAGGCCGGCATCGGCTATGGGAACACCCTCAGCTGCATCCGCACCGTGTACAGGAGGGAGAGTGTAAGTGCTCTTCAGTGGGTGGGTGGCACCATACCTGCCAGGGCCTCCCACCAAACGGGGTGAAGCCCACTCGGGCTTGGGGACCAAGGCCACCACTCTCACACCAGCACGGCGGGCAGGAAGCCTGTTTGTTAGCAATCATCACGTTGGGCTGAATTTTCCCTACTCATCTCACACCACTCCTCAAATATGATGTGTTACCCAAACATAGCCCTGCCACCCAGTGTGATGTTATTGGGGAAAAAAACTGGTTTTGTGTAACCTCTCTGGACAAATACTGAGGAATTTAGAACCACAGTGTGGAAATTTCCTGGGAAAACAGAGGGGCCTGTCAGTTTCTCAAAACTGAGTGAGTGGCCCGTAAACCACATGCTCACAGGCTTCCCTTTATCCGGGCATGACGGGAGCCAGCACTTCTGATTCCAGATGCCTGGAGCTGGCTCACACTGCAGGTCGCTCAAGACCAGCAGACCCAAGGGTTTTCTTTGCAAAGGGGAAATCCTGCACAACATTTTATAGAAGATGTATTAGGTACCTTTCCTGAGAATAGCATGTGCTTTCAGAAGACTTTCTAAGGCCCCTCTGGTGAATTTAAGATAAATTTTAAGGGGCCAGCCCAGTGGCATAGTGGTTAAGTTTGGCGCACTCCGCTTTGGTGACCCAGGTTTGCAGGTTTGGGTTCTGGGTGCAGACCTACACGACTCGTCAGCCATGCTGTAGCAGCGACCCACATATAACATGGAGGAAGATTGGCAACAGATGTTAGCTCAGGGCAAATCTTCCTCAGCGAAAATAAATAAATAAACAAATTTTAAAATTTAGGATGAGATGACCTGTCGATTAAAGAAGTGATCGAGTGTAAGCCCCGTGGCAGCCTGAGGCTTAGCCTTGAGTCACGGGAAATGTGGCCCCACTGTTGACTGCTCTCTCCACTTGGCTCCCTTGTGCAAGTGCCCTGGAGCTCTGGCGTCTGCTGCTGCACCTGGAGCTTCTCCTCAGATGAAGTGTGCCTTGTGTCAGAGTGTTGTTCTAACTCTCTTGATGGGCTGCTTTAAAATCACGGTGAGCCCTGCAGACCTAGTACCCTGTTCCTGGGTGTTGTGTGATTCCTCCATCCCCTGAAAGGCAGTCGTTGATTCTCCTTTTTGGCGCACATTCCCCGCAGTGTCTGCCAGCCAGCGTCCTAGCTGTGGGAACTGTGGGTGTTCCCTTGAGACACCGTAGCTCAGGGCTAAGTGGTGTCCCCAGTTATCTGAGGGAGCTTGTTGTAGAGGAAGAGGCTGAAGCAGGGTGTGTGTGTGTGTGTGCATGTCTGTGCGTGTGAGGGGGTCCTGCCTCTAGCAAATAGAGTGTACGCATGAAGGTCAGGATTAGTGGGTTTGTGTAGAGCCTGGAGCTTGTACGACGACTTCCCGGTGCTCATTCATCTTTGGCACGGAGCTAAAACACTGTACTGCCCCGACTCCTCCAAGAGCCTGTGGAATTTGCTGGTTTTGGCGGAGCGTCTCTGGTGTTCGTTGCGAATGCAGTGTGGAAAGAACTGTGACCTCAGCTCCAGCACCCTCCTCTGCCTGCTGCGTTCTGTGTAAGTGCAGAAGGCCTTCCTGGGGCTCTCCTCCCCAGCTCTTCTGCCAAGAGACTCCGGTGCTCAGGGCCACCCATCTACAGGCTGGCCCAGGTACCCCTCTGGGCTGTGGGACCCTCTTCTTAGCCCCTAACCGCAGACTTAGCACATTGTATTATAGTTGCCTATCAGTTTGTCTTTCCTGTCCCTCTCGCCTTCCCGGCCCCCAGACCCTGAGCTCAGTGGACAGTCTTTTTCTTATGTTGTCCCTCAGAGCCTGGCATGTGACAAGTGCCTGGAGGATGCTTTTGTTGGAGCAGTCACTTAGGAGGGTGTATGTGGTGTTGGCAAGTCCACTACCCACTAGGGCTCCACACGTTCCCCCTCGGCCACAGCCTGATTTCTTTCCAGCCCAAGAGTACTGCCAACCCGGTGGCAAAGATAGGGTCCAGGCCCAGCATATTACCGCTCAGGAAACAAAACATCACACAGAAGCCGGCTTCTCCAGAGCAAGAATGCCCTGCTCCTGAGTGGGGAGCAGCCCCTCACCCGCCCCGTCTCTCCTGTCTCATCGGCATCCTCTGTTATTCTCCTCACTGACATACTGGTTTCTTTTTTCTGCAGTGTCACCCCGCCAGCCTGCGGGCCCCAGGGGGCAGGGACTGTGCGAGGGCAGCACGGGGAGCCTGGCGCCTACCTGCAGACGGCCCTGGGCCCTCATGCTTCCTCCCACTGGGTTTCCCCGCAGGTGTTTGGCTTCTTCAAGGGCATGTCTTTCCCCCTCGCCAGCATCGCCGTCTACAACTCAGTGGTGTTTGGGGTCTTCAGTAACACGCAGAGGTTCCTCAGCTGGCAGCACTGCAGGGAGCCTGGGGCCAGCCCGTCCCGCACCCTGTCTGACCTGCTGCTGGCCAGCATGGTGGCCGGCGTGGTGTCTGTTGGGCTGGGTGCGCCCGTGGACCTCATCAAGATCCGGCTGCAGATGCAAACTCAGCCATTTCAGGAAGGTAAGAGGCCAGGGGAGGGGGCCTGGTGTCTTGGGACTTGTGATCTGGTTCACCAGATCTGGGATGTGTTTGTTAGCATACTTTTGATTGAGCAAGACATCTAGGTTGTCATGTAATAGTCTGTAATTATTATTATTTCATCCATAGTACTAACTCTCACTGGTTAAGTATTTATTATGTGTGCTGTGCACCTGCTGAGAGCTCTGCGTATGTTCTAATTCGTCTTCATAACAATTCTGGAAGGCAGGTGCTGTTGTGGTTTCCAGAGGAGCAAACAGAGGCTCCCAGAGGTTAGATACCTACCCAGAGACACACAGTTAATGACCGGCTAGTGAAGATCAGCTGCATAATCTGCGGCCCCCAGTACAAAATGAAAATGTGGGACCCCTTGTTCAAAAATGATTAAGAATTTTAAAAGAACAAGAGCAGAGCATTAAAGCTAGCGTGGGGCCCCATGTGATGGCCCCACGTGCCAGCTGCGAGCAGCCGTGGAGGCCTTGCACCTGGGCTGGCCTCAGGGCTGGGAAGGGGGCCGCTGCTCTCTTAAACCTCACCTGCTCCTAGCCCTGACCTTCCAGTTAGAGCTTCATTTCTTGGTGTGCCACGTAGCCACTCCCATACCACAAGCTGCATCTGTTATTTCCTTCCCGTTGGAAAGGGAGGTTTCTGCGTCTTTTCCTGGGGGTGGTCTTGATCAAGAAGGATGGAAACAATAGGGTGGCACTTGCTGTGCAGAGTAGAAAGTGCCAACTGTGGAGGAAGGCCAAGCTGGGGGTCTTAGAAGACAAATTTCAATAGCTTGGGGTTTGGTTCTTGGCTCTAGTGTCACTCTGTCCCCTCAGGAAGGATGCTGTCCCTTCCTGGGCCTCAGTCTCCTTTTCCGTATAATGGAAGGGCTGGACCGTGGTCCTTCCTGTCACCTCAGATATCCAGTTGGGGCTGACAGCTCTTGTGGCTAGACCCCTCTCCCTAGAAGCCTTCTGCATGGCCTGTCTGTCACCCCTCTGCCCACAGAGGCTGGGACTCAGCTGTGCCCACAGCCAAAGCCCCAACATGGCTCATCAGGAGCATCCCAGCCTGACACCTCTCTCACCCCCGCCCCTTGATTAAGCCTGTGCTCCCTGCCCAGCCCAGGAGGTGTCCAGGACAGGGCTGTGCATCCTCCGAGCATGGTGCTGATGCTTCCCACTGGGGCAAATGGAGGGCCTGGGACCTGGCTGCTCCCAGAAGGTGGGTCACACCTGCTCAGTGCCCCAAGACCCATAGTCACTGTCAGCATGTGGGGAGACACAGGGCAACAAATGGGCTGGCTCATGCAGAGGGTCACAGAGCATACCCCCGTGGGGGCCACCCAGGGAGATGCAAGGCAGGGGTTCCCCACCTTTATCTACTTGCCATATTAGGTTGTGTCTTGGCACATCTTAGTTTGATTAAAGGCTTGCGCTTCTGAGAAACGTTTGAAGCTTGCTGATCTGGTCCTATGCCAGAGTCAAAAGCAAAGAGGTAGAGGAATGAAGGGCTCTGTGAGCATGCTTGGAACCCAGGAGCCCTAGCCCCCAGGCTGGCTTTTTGCTCTATCCTGTCTACTTCGGCAAAGCTCGTGTTAGTCTCGGGTGCAGAGGAAATCTCTCCAGAAGTCTTAAAACTCTTTGGAGTTCAGATGTTGGAAAAGTCTCGGTGATGAGGCCCCTCAGCTCCTGGGGGCAGCTCTGCCTCCTTCACAACCTGGGCGCCTTGTCCCTGGAAGGGGAGGAAATAGGGGTATTTGTGCATGTATGGGGGTGGGTATAGCCGGCCAGGACACTGAGGGAGATGTTTCTCAGGAAGTGCCTTCCTTCAGAAAGCCTGGGATGTGTGGAGGCAAATTAATTGGTGAGCTTTCTCGACAGTGCTTGGTTCCATCCTCTGTCCCATCCTCACCAACCCCCACCTGCCCTGCAGAGGGAGCTAGAATGGTGGCCGACTTGCCAGGCCAAGGCCTGAGCTTCAAGGGGTCCTGAGGCCAGGCTAAGAAGCCTCTAGGCTAGGAGACTAGAGGAAGGATGGGAGGCAGCCAGGGAAAGACCAGACCCAAAAAGGGCCCCAAAGCTGGGTGGGCATCAACCAGCCAATTTTAGGGAGCTGAGCAGCCACCATCAGCGGCTGCCAAAGTTGGTAAGTGCAAGTCATGTACCTGACACTGTGTTAAGTACTGTCCGTGCATCATCTCATGTCATATGCACCATGACAGTGTGAGGTTGACATGACTGTTAGCCCTGTTCATTTACCCAATACACAATAGTTATGCCCCTGCTGTGTGCCAGGCACAGGCTAGGTGCTGGGGACACAGCGGTGTACAAAATACTCTGTCCTGTCCCTCTTGTGGTGCTCCGTCCACAGACAGGCAGATGAGAATGGGCCACGTCAGACATGGTGGGTAGGAGGGAGTGGGATGGGTTGTCAGCCAGGCTGGGGCTCAGGAAGGCCTTTGGAACAGGTGGTAGGAGGGGTGGAAGGAGAGCCTGGTGGTCAGGACTGTGCATCGTCAGGGCAGCACTGAGGGTTGCCCATGCCTGCTCTCTGGGGCCACGGGAGCCTGGGACATGGGCCACCCAGGCCCAGCCTCTCCAGTACTGCCCCTCTGGGAAGTCTAGACCCTTCTAGGGCCTTGTCTCCTGGATTAGGCCTCTGAGCAGTGAGAACATGGGGACCAGCACGCTGTTCTGCGCCCCCACCACGGGAGGCACCGAGAGCATCTCGGGAGGGATGTGATTCGTTGATCCCATCCAGTATGGGATCCTGCCCTCGGCCTCAGGTGTCCGTTCATGTGTGCTGCCAGAAGGAAACTGGTTCTCTTCAGCAAATCCCCCAAGGCAGCAACAGAAAATGAATGTGTGTTTGTTCTGACCTTCCAAGTGTGCCCAGAAACTGGCCTATTAGGGGGCTTATTAGGAAGCCCCTTAATAAGCTGGGGGAGGTTCCTGCAGGCAAGCACTTCTCTGCCCTGCAGAGCTCTAAGTTGGTTGTGCCTCGTCCCAAGCGCTTAGCTAGCGGTGCAAAGGCAAAGATGGTTTACCTGAGTGGGTGGAGGGAGGGTAGAGGCCAGGATTGCAGGGTCACCTCAGGTCCCCTCAAGCCTCTCATCTGGGATCAATCAGATCACAGCACTGAGGGCTGAATAACCAGTATTTACAGAGCACTTATATGCCAGGCACTGTGCTAGGAGCTTTGTGTGCATTTAATCTTAACAACAACCTGACTCCCAGAAATTTACAAAGGAGGAGGCTAAGGCACAGAGAGGTTCCATAACCTGCCTGAGGTCACTCCACCAGTGGGAGGTGGAGCTGAGATCCAGACCCAGGCAGTCCGGCTCAGTACCCACTGATGCTGTTTCTGCTTCTGCCCTAGAATTTTGTAGAAGCCGAGGCTATGGGAACTTTGGTAACCCCTGGGCCTCTGCACAAAATCATCATGCACCAAACCAGCTTCAAACTTTAGGGGGCATGTGGGCTGGGAGCACATCTCCAAAATGACATTGTTCAAGTAATGGGCGCAGCTCGTGGGTTCCACGGGATGGGTCTGAATTCTGTGGCCTTGGGCAGCTCCTCTCTGCAGCATCCACTCTTCCTTACCTCCCACCCCAGCCACTTAGGGGAAGGTCTTTGGTGACTGCAGGTGGAGGATCAGCTACTGGGGCAGGAACAGAGGAGACAGGCAAAGGGGCAGCAGGTGCTCCTTTCTACCAGGAATCTCTCCAAAAAGTGATGGGGGCTATGGTTTTCTTTGATTTGCTCCTCAAGAACCCTTTAGGCCAGAGGTAGAAAACTCAGAGACCACTGGGATCAGGGAGGTAACGTAAATGAGCAGAGGTGCCTGGAAATGTACCCTCTTCCATTTTTCTTGACACCGACAGCCTTCCTGATTTGCATTTCACTTTTCCTCTTTGAATGAAACATGGGCTTAGAACGTATTTCACTTTCCATATCACTCTGCTATTAGAAAAGCAGCCGTTCAAGCACATGTGTCAACTCCAGCATCTGGGAGACAGTAGCGAGTGGTGGGGACTGCTGCAAGGTAGGCCCACATCCTGTCGAAGGGGGTGGCTACGACGCCTCCAGCTGACTTTTGTTGTGTGGCCTGGATCTTCTGATTGTTAAGAGAAGGCAGAAAGCTAGATTTTTTTCTGTGGGGTCTTTTAATTAGAAATTTTCAGATAATTTGATTAAAAACAAAATCAAACACAAACAAACAAAACACTGGGCAGCCCTAAGTATTGTGTGGATGGACAGCGTGGGGTGGGGACTGGCTGCAAGCTGTGGTCCCTGCTCTGGGTCAGGCCCACTGTGTGTGGTGCCTGTGCTGACATGGCATTTCCAGGGAGCCTCGGGCGTGGCTTGTGGGATTTCTCAGGGCTGGTGCCATTACCCTGGAATTGCCAGTCCTATTCCTGGGTGGTGACGATGGGCCATGAAAGACTGTGCTCCTATGCTGAAGCCAGGTCCCAGAGGCCTCTGGCTTCTCTGTTTTGGGACATTGACAGGTGGACTGGAGACCATGGTGAGGTGAGAGGTCAGCTCCTCTTGTTGAGGGACTTGCAAATAAAGAGCCAGCAAGTTCATCCTGATTGTCAATTAGTGGTGACCCATGGTTGAATGTGTACAAAATACAGAACATTGAATGTAGAGGGAGAAAACGCCCGTTCACCCAAATATAATCACTGTTAACACATTCATATGTTTCCTTTTCCTTTCTATATACATATGCATATATATACATATGCATATATATACATATATGTACCTACATACAAATATATACATAGCTTAAATATTTTAAGAGGTTGTACTCATGTTATATAGACAGTTTCATATCCTTTTTTAACTCAACATTATAGCAGAAACATTTTCCAGGTTATTAAAATAGCATATAAAATTATTTTACATAGATAATGTTTTTAAAAGATGTGCAATATTCCGTCAAATACACACACACACACACGTTGAGAGCGATGATATACTGTGGTCTAGAATTCAGTTTCTGGAGTTAGACTACCTGCTCCTAATCTGACCTCCACCAGCGTCAAGAAACTTTGGACAACTCACCTAACACGGCCAAGCCTCAGTTTACCCATCTTCAAAGCAGGTGTAACTCTAGTAGCTACTTCATAACTAGGGTGGAATGGGATGAGGTATTACACAAGAAGATCTTAGCACACTGTCTGGCACATTGAAAACGTGAAGTAAACATTAGCTGTGATATTAGTAAATTTATTTAACAATCTGCCTACTGATAAACATTTAGGTTGTTTACAGTTTTTCCTCTTTTGAAAATAGCGATGTGATCAGCAAATGTGTCCATAAAGAGTTGCCTTCATTTACAGTTATTTCCCTGAATGTGTGGGCTCTTTGATTCATGAGGGGGTCAAAGGCTATGGTCATTTTTAAGATTCTTGGTACATACTGTCAAATTGTTATACAGAAGGGTTTTACCAGATTACATCGGCAGTTGCTGAAGTTTACAGGGAATTTCCTTTTGGCACCATCTTCCTGTACTAAATGGCAGTTATCTCGCATGGAAACTGTCCAACTTAGAGGTTTCCTCCTGGGGCCTCTGCCATTTGGCAAACAAGGAGGAACTGGCCTGAGTTCGGTCAGATGTGGCCTTGACAGGAAGGCACCTGTGAAGAAACTCTCCCTTTTTAAGTCATTATTACCCTTTACATGAGCCTCACTGGGTGCCCCGCTGGGCCCGAGCTGGAAGTCGGGGCTGTGGTCTCAGACACCAGTGGGTCCCTCTGCTGTCTGCGCCAGGTCACATTCTGGAGACCGATGGCCAATGAAACTTGCTCCTCCCCTGTCTGGAAGCTTTCAAGTCTGTGTTTTCATTAAGAGCCTAATTAACGTGCAGATCACAAAGCCTCAGCACCACAGGAGGGCAGAGTTTAGGGGCTCAGAGGAGGACTCGGTATTAACTCTGTGCTGACCGTCCAGGCCCAGCTGGAGGCAGAGGGCTGAGTGTTACACCTGTTTGAATTCACTCTGAGTGATTCGCTCACAAACATTTCCCAAACCCCTGCTCTGAACCAAGCAGTGTAGGTAAATCAGAAGTATCAGCCCCACAGCCCCTGCCCTCAGGGAGCACACAGGGAGCACTGGGGGGGAATCAGATGTGTACCAGAATGAGAAGGGCTCTGGAAAGCCCTGGAACCTCGGAGCCTGGCTCTGCACGTCAGGAAGTCTCCAGAGAGGAAGTGGCCATTGACTGGCTCTTTGAATATTGGCTAGGATCTGGAGATGGGGACAAGGGTATGGAGAGGTGTTTCAGACTGAGGAACAATATAGGGAAAGAGTCCGTGGCTAGAAAGCCAGGCATGTGGCAGGACTAGGAAGCCGTTTGGTTAGTGCTGATGTACAATGCGGGGAGGGGAAGATGCAGGCTGAGTGGGAAGAGCTTGGATTTCCTGGCCAAGGATGGGCTTAGATGCTATTCGGTGAGCAGTGATGCATCTTGGACACCAGAACGAGCCAGGCAGAGTTGTGTGGCAGGAAGATGGCGCTGGCCTTCAGAAGGGATGGAAGGGGGTGGGAATAGTAGAGGCGGGCAGGTTGACTTGGAGGTTGCTGCCATCGATCAGGTGAGAGGCCAAGCACACCTGACCCAGGGCCGTGGGCTTGGGAATGGAGGAGAGGGGCAGACTGAAGGGGCATCAATGATGCAGACCCAACGGGCCAAGGGGGAGAGAGGAAAGTGTCTCGAAAATGACCCAGGAATACAAAGTCCTGTGGCTCTGAGGTTGGTGGGACATCCCGCAAGGGGAATTAAGCAGCAAGTGAAGTGTGTGAGACAGTGCTTGGTGTGGACTAGGTGATCAACAAATGCTTGTTGTCATTGCTGCTGTCTGGCTGGAGGGGCAGGCTTGAGTAAGAACATGGTGAGTTTGGCTTGGCTCCTGTTGTGTGAGGTGCCTGTGGGACTGTAGCTGGAATGTCAGGGCTGGAGGTATAGACAGCGTTGTGACAGACATAGACGTGACAGCTGAAGTCATGACATCAGAGGCCAGTGCCAAGGAGAGCTGCAAAACAGAAGAAAGTGGACGTTAATGGGAAAACTCAGTCAAGGAGTTTGGGAAGGAGCTGTAATGATGCTAATAACTGTAGTCAACTATTACTGAGCCCGTACCATTGAGCTGTGCTAACACGCATTCCATGATTAAATCACCACATCGACTCTGTGAACCAGGCACTGTCATTCTCTTTCTTTATAGGAGGGGAAACTGAGGCTCAGGTTATGTGACTTGTCTGTGCTCACTCAGCTGTTCCACAATGAGGCAGGGCATTGCCCGAGGCCGTCCAACTCCACAACCCCTGGAAACAGGGTCCTGAGAAACTCACGTCACCAAAGGAGGGGGAAGGAGAGTAAAGAGGGGAGAATTTCTGAAGTTGGGGTGACATTGGGGATGGAGACCAATGGGTGGAGAAGGAAAAAGGCTTTCTTTTCCAAGTTGGGAGAGGAGACAGAAAGAGACAATTCAGAGAGAATTTTGAGGGTGAGAGGAGGAAGTTGAGGGAGCTTGCATCAGAAGACTTGTCTTTACCATATTCAAGATGATATGAATAGAGTAAAGGGGCAGAGTGTGGCCAGGGTTTGAGGAGAAGAAGGTCCTAGTTTCTGGACATGCCAAGAGGAGAAAAGGTGGGCTGGGTGGTAAGAGCAGAGAGGGTCAGCTGAGGGGGTTTCTTGCAAGTAAGATCATCATGCACCAGAACACAGGCCCATTTGAGCCCAAGGATCTGCATGATGACAAGATGGGGCGAAACAATTTCTCTGATTTCCCTGAATCTTCAGAAATGCCTGGCTGGGAAGCTCACTAGTTGTGTCTCAGAAGCCCTGGCTACATCAGTTTGTCTCTTTGGCAATACGGTTTTATTGTGACCATAAAGATGTGTGGCTGCCAAGAAATACACTCTTCTCTAGGCTGGTTGACCTTGGGGAGGAGCAGCCTTCTGACACGGTGGATTTTCCAAGACTTTCCCAGTCTAGATCTGGAATGATTGATGCTAAGCTCCCTCAAAGGGCACATGTTGCTCCATTCAACTCCTAAAGAAGGAAGCCTATGTGGGAAGGCAGGAACCCTTGGAACATGACAAGGGGCACAAAAACCTAGAGGCATACAGTCCTGGGCCTTCTTCTTAAGTAGGCTATGGGCTGTCAATAGGAAGTGAGGGCTGGAGCAGTGGCAGCCCAGAAGTAGAGGGAGGAGGTTTGTGAAGAGGCCAGGCATATAGCCATGCAGTTCAAGAGGAGTCCTTGCATGCTGGACAATTTGACTGAATGTTTTTCAAACTTTGATCCCGTATACCTAGCAGAGATTAATGAAGGTGCATGCAACATAATATGCCATTGTTCAAGTTATGTACATTGGAGACACTTCCGTTTGTTCTTTCAATCAATTGACAAGGGTAAGTATTGTCCTGATTTCTGGAGCTGACATTAGTATTGGTAGTTCTTGGCCTGGTGTGGGCATCCTCAGTCTCCCACAGTAGGCTTGGCAGCAGGCCACAGCTGCCTGAGGTTGGCAGGTCCAGTACTTCCGGAATCCAGAGTCACATTAGGACAGGGTAATAAAAATAGGAATGATAACTATTTGCCTCAAGAAAAGTACATTTGCACAAAACTCATTTTCATAAAGTATACTTGTCGACATTCTCAGTTAATTTTTGCAAAAGCCAAATGAGGTGGTGGGGCCACTTAGTCTTCTCTTTTGTAGATGATGAGGAAACTGAGGCCCAGGGTGGATGATTGCTTTGTGCCAGGCTGTATGCAGTAAACAGCAAGTGAGCAGCAAAGCAAACCCCAGCCACTCATAATCCAGGGCTCTTTCCACTAAACCAGCTGCCTCTCTGGACCCTTCAAGTCACGAGGAAACTGCCAGCCTCTTTGGAAGCAGGAGCTGGGCAGGAGTTTCCCAGATGATAATATTCTGGTAAAGAGAACTGAGGGGTCCACTAGCCTGCTCAAACCCCAACCACAGAGATTATACCCAGCCCGTCTGCTGGAGGACATACATTGGATGCTTCTAGAGCATCTTAGACCAGCATGGTACCTGGGACCACGATTTGGGAGTTTCTTTTGGTATCTACAGCCTCTGGCACAAGGACCAGACAGGGCCAGGCTCGGATGAATGCAGAGCATGGGAGGTGAGCCTCTGAGAGGCCCCTGTGCAGAGACCAGTCCGATCAGAGGCTCAAGTGTTCACTGAAGGGATGTTGAGGCACATATGGGGCACAGTGTCAGGCAAAGGGCACGGTGCCCTGGGACAGGACACAGTGTGTGACTCCTGTCATCAGAAAACTCACTGGATCAGTCAGGACAAACCAACAGCAGCCACCATAATGGGGGACAGCCTCTGGCATGGGCTGGGGGCTCCTGGCCTTTTCTAAGAGCACCTTTTAATATGTAAAACAGGGTCCAACCCACAGAAAAGCAACTGTGCTTCGAGTGTCCTGGAGTAAGAAAACACATATGGGGCCGGCCTGGTGGCCCAGCGGTTAAGTGCGCACGTTCCACTTCTGTGCAGCCCAGGGTTCTCTGGTTCAGATCCCGGGTGCGGACATGGCACCGCTTGGCACGCCATGCTGTGGTAGGCATCCCATGTGTAAAGTAGAGGAAGATGGGCATGGATGTTAGCTCAGGACCAGTCTTCCTCAGCAAAAAGAGGAGGATTGGCAGTAGGTAGCTCAGAGCTGGTCTTCCTCAAAAAAAAAACCCACATGTGACAAGAAGTGACACTATAGATTATTAGTATATTTGAATAAATTTTTATTGTGATCCCCCACAATTGCATCTATTCATATGAGGAAAATGGTCAGACTAGTATGTGTGAGATATTTTAGGAGTTCTGTTGATCTATAATGCTTATGGGTTTGTGGGTCCTTCAAATAACTCCATGCTCCTGGCTTCCCTTTGAGAGCCCACTGGCCCTGCCATATCTGAGCACAAAACACTGGATAAACTGCGCATCTTGGACTGGGCACCAGCAGGGCCTTGTTAGTGGATGGCTGATTTGTCAAGGCATTTTTGCGGAAAGTGAGCCGTTGAGATATGATGTGATGTTCCCACTCACCTCTGACGTACAGCGCACACAGGGGAGGCCTGGCAGTGCTTTGCCTTCAGAGAGGGGCCTGGCCTTTGTGTGCCTCAGGGCCGGGCCCTCCTTACCTCCTGGATCAGTGACCAGCGCTGTGGTTCAGCTGGCTTTCCTGTTTCCACAGTCACGGCCCATTGAAGTCATTGAAGGACATTTTCTGAGAAAGAGAAAGAAATGAAACTTCATCGTGTTTGTATCTGAAAAGCGCACAGTGGCTTGCTGTGGCTAGGTCCCTTGGTTCTGAGAAGACAGGCAATAGTGGCAGATCTGTGGGGACCCCAGCCTGTGTCTGGGCCAGCTCAGCCCCTCTGAGGTGGGAGGACCACCCCCGCTAGAGGTGCTACATGGGTACCTGTTAGGACTGGCCAAACCTGGAAGTCCCTGCCCACTGTGGGGTCTCCTGCAGAGGCACCCGCCTTCAAAGGGACCTCCTGGCCCAGGAAGGAGGCAAGCAAGGCACTGGCCGCCAGTGCAGGGCAGTGGAGCCAGATAGTCAGAGCATGTGGTCTAAGGAGTGGACTGAGTTGGACAAGGCGGGGGGTCGGGAGAAGGGGGTCTAAAAAGAACTGTGTAGGCCCTCCTCCACTGCTAAGGGAAGGTCAGGAGCTGGCTGGGCTTCAACGTCATTGACTCTGAACATCCTGCTTCTCTTGGTGTGGGGCGTTGAGTTGATCCTAACTGAATTTGGAAAAGCAAAGGAAACCACAGGCATCCCGAGTTTGCGGTAGATAATTCATCCCTAGCCTAGTGAAAGGTAATCGGCTCTGGATTAGAGAGCCCAGCAGAAAATGCCTCAATGGCAAAGCACTCGTGATAAGAAATGGTCAAAGTTTGATCGTCATTTTGTCCTTGTTTTAGAACAAAAAATTTTAATTGGAGAAACTAAATACATTTCACCCTAGAAGAAAATATACCTAATGTGAGTCCCTTCACATGCATGTGTGCGCCCCCAAGCCCAAGTCTGGAAGGTTCAGGAACAACAGGCTGAGAGCTGGTGGTTCAGTGTGAGCAGAGTGCCGACCCAGCGCTGGCCTCCCTCCCAGGTGCCTTGCACAAAGCGCACGCCATTTGCACACTTCGCTTGTGCATATTTCCTAGAGCTGCTTGCCAGCAACCTCCCAAGTCAGTTTTGAAGGGTCGCCGAAATTTGTTTTCCACAAACTAAAATTGGTCCACTGCTAGATTACCAAGAGCTCGGATTCAGTGCTTTTCTAAGTCTAGCCACTGAGGCTCCCAGGCCACGCCTCCCAGGGCCACAACGTCCCCACAGAGCATCTCGTGGTCTGAGCAACTGATAGGAATTCCTACTATTTGCTTTGTGGTCCCGTGTGAATTGTCCTTACCACTATTGCTAATGCAGATAGACCCGTACCAGCTATCGCCTAATGAAGGATTTGCTCCTCATTACGTCAGGAACATCCTTGATGTCACAGAGTTCTTTTACCATGAAAAGCAGGAGGGGGTAGGTAGGCTTGGAATCTCTGCTATGCGTAATCAGGCTGTGACCAAAACAGTTTGTTTCAAGTATAAGATGTCATTTTCTCAGGAGGCTGTAGTGACACAGGTGCATGGAATTGTCAAAACTCATCAACTGTGTGCTTATGAGCCACACCTTTTATTGAATGTGAATTATGCCTCAATTAAAAAACAAACTAATAAAAACAGGTATAGGAAGCCAGAGAAGGAGAAGACCAGAGGCTCTGAACGGTGATTGGTCTTCATGGGAAAAGAGGTGAGAATGAGGGGGCGGTCCAGCCAAGAATGCATCATGTCTATGTAATAACAAGGAAAATCAACAAACCCCAAGTGAGAAAAGTTCTCTTAATAAGAAGGGGGCAGTGTACTCTTAAAAAAATGTCGGTGTCATAAAAAACAAAGAGAGGCTGTGGAAATGCTCCAGAGTAAAGGAAGCAAAGGGGACGGGACAACTAAATGCAATCCTGCATTCCTCTGGATCCTGTACTGGGGAGGGGGGATGCTCTACAGGGCATTATGGGTCAAACGACAATGTGAGTACAGACAGTACATTAAATAAAAGTATTGTCCACGTAGATAATGAAACTGATAACTGTGCTGTGGAATGTAAGACAATATCCCTGTTCTTCGGAAACACATCTTGAAGTATTTAGGGGTAAAGGGCCATTTTGTATGTAACTCACCCTGAAATGGTTCAGAAAATAAATTTATATATGTCTGTGTGAAAAAAAAATGTATGTGTGTGCAAAAGAATTTCCTTATTGCTTACCTTGGGGGAAAAAAAAAGAGAAAAAGTACAGGTTTGGGTCTGGTTTGGGTCTTGTTGACAAGGCCAGTTCAAGGTTTGGCAAGCATTCTTCCAACACTGGCACCTGCGTACAAGGAGGATTATATCAGATGCTGTTCTCCCGTTAGTGACTCCTGAGAGTCGCACCATGCCCATAGCTGATTCATGCAAACCTGGACTCCAGGTCAGGTCAATGTTACTTGGAGATGAACATGGCCCAGGCGGAGTTTATGCACTGGGACAATGGCATCTGATCAGTTTAATTGCACACACGTGTTTGAGCCAGAAGGGAGGTGGGGGAGGGAGAGAGAGAGCGCACAAACCATAAAACAAGCAAGGTAAAATGTTAACAATAGGTTAATCTGGGGGAAGTGTAGATAAGGATGTTCTTTGTACAGTTTTTCTTTTTTGCACCTTTTTGGCAAGTTTGAAATTATTTCCAAATAAAGGTTTGTTTTTAAACATTGGGGATGAGGAGGCTGGATATTGTTTTTCACAGTATCAGCTTGTGTCAAGAAGGTACTAGCCATCAGTTCAGATACATGTGTATTCCAGATGATAGCAGTTACCATGACAATTATATTGCTTTAGTGGTCATAAATGGCTCAGTCTCAAGCAATAAAAGCTAGATTGCTTATGTTACAAACCTGAGAGAATGTGAGAGAATTTCCTTATTGCTCACTCTGGAAAGAAAAGGGGAAAAGTACGGGTTTTTTGTTGACAAGGCCAATTGGAAGTTGGTCACGTATTTTTTTGACATCTGTACCTCCAAACCAGCAGAATGTTATCAGGACATTCTCCTTCAATCAGTAACTTTTGAAAGCCATATCATACCCATCGATGATTCATGAAAACCTTGACTCCTGGGTCAGATCACTAGATATGAGCATGGCCCAGGCAGAGTTTATAGGTTGGGACAATTACATCTATTTTATCTAAGGCCACAATTTCCCAAGATGATCCCCATAGTATCATAGTGGATTTGGGAGAGGAAGGGATGTCCAGTGACCTCTCAGTGGACTATCAAAGACCACAGTGTCTGATGTTGCTCTGAGCTCAGAGGACCCTGTCCCCACAAAGTGGCCACCACCTCTGCTTGCTTCCTCTGGGATCCACATAGAAGTGAATGGGACTCAGCCTCCTGCCCCGTGTCCTAACGTGCATGGCAGTGATTACTCTCTTCCTCCAACACAAAAAGAAAATGTAAGATTAGTTTGCTCAAGCACGCTTCCCAGGCCGCTAGAAACCACCCCCTCGACCTCAGCGGCTTCTGGGATGAGTGACAGGACAGGTTGTTCTTGACTTCCGAATCTCCAGTTTGGACTGTGGAGTCCTGAAGCTGAAGATTTTGTCCTAACCTTTCATCAGATAAAGATGGACCTATTTGGGGGACTTGGAAGTTCAGCTGTATAATGAAAGTGGTCTGCTTCTGCGCCAGCATGCGCAAGACCAAACTGAGGCGCTGCCAATAGGGAATTAGACCCACGCAGAAAAATAGGTGTGCGGTTACAGGCAAGCTTCATTCTATTTCTTTCCTGGTCACATCATATTTGTTCTTCAAGAAGGGAAAGTTGAGAGTAAGAGGTGCTTTTTCTGAGCTAGGACTGGGAGGTCTCTCTGGCCAGGAGTCAAAGCTGTGCTAATGGGTCTGTGGTAGAGGAGGTGAGCAGCAGAGAGGGAGACGGGGGAGCCAGGTGGAAGGGATTATGTGGGGGAGAGAGAGTCACCGCTTGCTGGCTGCATACAACCCTAGAGGAAGCTACAGACATAACAACCCACGATCTGCTGGCAGAGACCTTGGAGGTCAGGCTAGGAGACAGCAGCCTTGTGCCCCTGGACTTTGAGGGACCGATGGCACCAGTGCTGCCTGCAGCTGTTTCAGGGCACAGCCTGGCCAGGGCTGGAGGGAGTCAGTGAGAACATATGCAGCCCTCCAGCCAGTGTGTCCTGCTCCCAACTCATGCCAGTCACCTCATCTTCCTACTAATCTCTTGATAACTTCTTGCACCTCCATTGTCCCTAGCACCGTACTGAGAACTTTATAGTATTACTTCATTCATCCTCACAACAGCTTGTTCTCCTTTTTATTAATAAAAGATTTTTCCAGCTTTATTGAGATCTAATTGACATATAACACTGTGTAAATTTAAGATGTACAACTTGATGATTTGATGTACATGTCTATTGTGAAATGATTACCGCGATAGATGGATTAACACATCCAGCACCTCACAGTTACCACGTTGTGTGTGTGTGGTGAGAACTTTTAAGGTCTATTCTTTTAGCAACTCGCAAGTGTAGAGTACAGTGTTGGCCTCTTTCTAAAGATAAGGAAACAAAAGCTGAAGAAGATGGCCCAGCAATGTCGAAAGGTTCGTAAGTGGTGGAGCCAGGATTTGGAACTAGGACAGTCTGGCTCTAAAGCTCATATACTTTTTTTTTTACCACACCGTGCACAACTAGACACCCACACACACATAGTGTGTTGGATTTTCTAGCCTTTTTATCAAGAAAGACCTTGGTATGGCCTGTCATACTTGACCGTAGGCTGTCTACAGTCATATCTGCTTAGAAAGACATGGTGACGGTTGACCAGAAACCTCCGGGCATTCTAAGACAGCTGATACTTTATCACCTGGCTGGGATTGTCTCCAATCTGGCTGCACTGTTGGCAGGGGCTCCCTGTTGGGACATCAGAATGGTTTGAGCTGCCAAGAAGGTCAGAAGGTTTGGTAAAAACTGATGGGCCGCGTGAGTGGGAACTGTCAACGGGCCAGGCTGGCTCCAGTGCCAGAGAATGGCTAGTCTCTTGCCCCCGCGTCATCTTCCCGCTGCTGTCTTTGCAGGCAACCTCAGTCTGAAGCCCAGGGCGGTGGCTCTTGGAGAGCAGCCAGCCTACCAGGGGCCTGTGCATTGCATCACAACCATCGTGCGGACTGAGGGCCTGGCGGGGCTGTACCGGGGCGCCGGTGCCATGCTGCTGAGGGACGTCCCAGGCTATTGCCTCTACTTCATCCCCTATGTGTTGCTGAGTGAATGGATCACCCCTGAGGCCTGTGCAGCCCCCAGCCCCTGTGCTGTGTGGCTGGCAGGGGGCATGGCAGGTAAGGCAGCAGCCCTGATCCTGTCCCTGTGCCGGCCACTGCAGTGGAACGGCTGAGGAGCCCACCTTTCCCTTCTCAGCCCCGAGGAAGAGCAGGTTCATCCAGCCACTCTTCCAACAGTTCTCTGTTCAGTACCTACCGTGTGACTCAGCCAGGCAGAGGAAGGGCTAGGAATGGGGGATGGCCCCCTCTTCCTCCCCTCCCCTTCCCTCTGCACCTGTGGGGATGGGCTCATCCGACTTTCAGTCAGAGATAGAGTCTGAGCATTTACTCCATCAGGCATTACTAAGTTTTGAAAAGGAAATCTGTTATCATGGTTCACTTTTTTGGAATATCAGCACCCTGCAAACCTTTCTAATGTGAAGATTTCATTAGTTCCATAAGGTAGGAAGCAGTCTCTCCATTTTTCCCATGAGAAAACTCAGGTTCAGAGAGATTAAGTAACCAACTCAGTTCACACAGCTAGTGTAGACCGTATAGCAGGGATTCTACCGTCAGAAAGATCCAAGTTCAAATCCACACTTAGCATTTTGTGACCATGAACCAGTTACTTAAGCTCCTTACTCAGAACCCTGTACCACATCCCTATTTCATTTAGCATAAAAGTCAACGTCCTTGCCATGGTTTTAAAGGCCCTCTATGATCCGGGCACCTCTTACCCCTCTGCCCTCATTTTCTGCTCCCGTCCCCTTATTTGCTCTGCTCTAGCCACACTGGTCTCTTTGCTGCATCTTGACCATGCCTGGCTCTCTCCCACCACAGAACCTTTGTGCTTGCTATTCTGTTGCTTGGATTAGCAGTCTGTAAGTCGCTGGGGACTTTGACAGAACTGATTTTGTTGGAGCGAAGGGTGTGAAAACTTGATTGAAGGGGGATCAAGAGAGAATGGGATGAGGGAAATTAGAGAACCCGAGTATACCCCTCACATCTGGGGGATTTGGGCTGTAATGGGGAAGAAGGAAATGCAGCCATAGCCACAGGGGGACGTGGAAGTCACGGGAGGATTGCTTGTTAAGAAGGCTAGTAACATGACGTGTTTGATGCTGATGGCAAAGATCCTCTGGAGGGAAGAAAATTGTCCTTCCTCACCTTCCTCCTCCTCATCATAATTAGCTATGCTCGAAACTCAGCAAACACATTACAAAGCCCACATCTTAGCCACCAAACACCAGTGTTCTCCTTCCGCCCCCTCATGTCTGAGGCGTAGCCCCCGCCGGCTCCCAGTAAGTGCTCACTGAGTACGTGTTGGCTGAGAGGACAAACAGGGCCCTGTCTGCTCTCGTTTCTGGTGAGAGCGGGTGTGAGCGGCCTGGCAGGCAAGCCTCATTTTGTAATATTCTCGCCCACGGGCTGAGGGACAGGGGAGGGTGCCAGGCAGCAGCTGGACCACTTCCAGGGAGAGTGGCCCATTATCCTGGCAGGAGGGAGGAGAGGACCAGAGGGTTCCAGAAGGCCAAGGGCGGGAGGCCACGGGGGCTGGAGACCAGGATGGGCAGAGGGCCTGGGGCAAGCTCAGGCCTCTTTGGGGAGCTTCTAGGCAGCAATTGCAAAACCTCGAAAACCAGCTGACTTGGACTTTGGCATCAGTTTGTTTTTCTCTCCCATCCAAGACTGTGTCAATTTTTGTGTTTATTCAGTAACCCGACATTGTTTTCCTAGTCCTTTAAAGTCACAAAGGGGCCCAAACCAGGGTCCCTGAGCTTATTCAATGAAGCTGACCCAGCGGCACATCATCCCAAGGCTTCGATTCCACATATCTGGAAAAGATAAGAGATTTGTCAAGACCGGCCCCTGCTCTTCTTTGCACTCTCTAGGCTGGCCCTGCCTTGGCAAGCAGCGTATCTGCAGGTGTTTGTTTAGCTTTTTCGTGTTCAGAGCAAATCCTGCTCCTGGGAGCTGCAATCCTTCAGCCTCAGGCCTCGCTCTGGGTTCTCTCTTATGGTGCCCGGAAAGTGCTGCAGTGTGCTGGTGGGCCCTGTTCCTGATCTCCAATAAAAGCTGCTGATAAAGGCTTCTGCTTACAAAGCCCTGGCTGTGGCCCTGGCCCTGTGTTAAATGCTTCACATGCATCAGTTTATTTGCCCTCACAGCAACCCCATGACGATAGGTCCTGCCGCCCCGTTTTACAGATGACAAACCCAAGGCCTACAGGAAGGGGGAGATGTCTGCAAAGTCCCACAGCGGGTGGCAAAGGAGGATCAGAAGCAGCCATCACAGGTCCTGACCCGGAGCTCTTTCCACTTCCACCAGCACCTTATTAAGCCTCTGAATGGCAAAAGTCTGCAGGGAGCTGGGCACCTCCAGACCCCACCCAGCCAGCCCCTGACACCTGTTTGTCTCTCTCTTTACAGGAGCAATTTCTTGGGGGACAGCGACTCCTATGGATGTTGTGAAAAGTCGACTCCAAGCTGACGGGGTTTATTTAAACAAATACAAAGGTGTCCTGGACTGTATCGCCCAGAGTTACCAGAAGGAAGGTCTTAAAGTAAGCCCCACAGCAGTCACGCGGGGTCAGTGTCAGTCCCTGGAAGGTGGGTCAGACATTTTGGGGTATGTGAGATTGTAGAGAAGGGAATCAGGAAACCAAGGTGCTGGTGGTTACCATTTATCAAGCATGACGAGAGGGCCTTGTCCCTTCTCATCCTTGCCCTGGACTGGTGGAGGAGGTGGGTGTGCGCCCCACCTGACAGAGCTTCAGAGAGGATTGGTAACCCACCCGAGGTCACACAGCTGGTGCGTGACAGAGCCGGGACCTGGACCCACATCTATGTGTCACCAAAGCGTGCCTTCTCATCCAGATAGGCTGGAGGTCCTTCCTCACTCACGGCTCGTGCCTCACCCTCACCCCTCCTCCAAATAGTAGGTGCCAGAACCACGTCAGTCATCACATCTCACAAGTCCACCTACCTTCTACTCTCCCACCCTACGCGAGTCCAGACTATCACTCCTGGTCTCAGCAACTGAGACAGCCTCCACCCTGGCCTTGTCCTCTTCTCTTCTTTTCTCCTCCATGCACCTGAAGGGCTTGTTCTTAATCCAAGCCCCTTCCTGCCTCTAAACTGTCTGAGAGTGAAGACTAGATTTCCACCTCTGGCGTCCAAGGTTATAGACGAATTTATCCCTGTCTATCTTGCCTCCCAGGACACCCCCTAGCACCCTCCAGAGAAACCATCATGCTTGCTCTTCCTCGAATGGGACCCTGGCTTTCTTGGCATGCCTCTTAGAAT
Source organism: Equus asinus (assembly GCF_041296235.1). Taxonomy (NCBI): domain Eukaryota; kingdom Metazoa; phylum Chordata; class Mammalia; order Perissodactyla; family Equidae; genus Equus; species Equus asinus. The sequence continues at coordinate 43,320,918 of NC_091798.1, read as the reverse complement.
CAGCAGACTTGAGTTGAAAGCCAGGCCTGGCTACTTATGAGCTGGGAGAATCCAGGCAAGTTGCTTCAACTCTCTGGGCCTCGATTTCTCCAAGGATAATCATCCCTACCATGAACGACACAGGTATCTGTAGGTTAAGTTAAATTTGTTGTATAAAAAGTGCTTGGCTTAGTGCATCACACATAGAGAACATTTAGCAAGAGTTTGCCATTTGCCATCAGCACTGGTATTAGTATGAGTAGTTTTATTAGTATTAATGTTACTGCTGAGCTCTGGGCCTTTTCTCACATGGCTGACTCATCCCAAGCCCTCCAATCTTTGTGAACTGCCCACTCCAGTGCGTCCAAACTTGTATTTTTTGCTCCAGTGGAGTGCTGGAACTTTTCCTCTGGAAGCTTGGACTTCCATAAAGGCTGTCTCATCTGTGGGTGAGTGCCCAGGTCAGCATTCTGCAGGTGCTTCTGGACCGTGGTCAGGAGAGGCTGGAGCCAGTTCACAGGCCAATACTGATTACCATATTGGCAGGATCCACCACCAATACTGAGTCTGTCTGCCTGTTACCCAATGCACAGGTGGGAGAGAATCCACTTGGGTCCCTTAGTATGTGGTGCTGGATCCCACAACTCCTATAGAGGAACTTTTGTCCGTGGATGGATGCCAAATTTTTGTTGTTGAGGTGGAGACAAAATGAGGGGTGTCTTGTGCTGCCATGATGCTGACGTCATTCTCCCCATGTATTTACCTTTATTTAGATCTTTATTCTTCATACAGCTTCAAGTTATTGTCTAGTGTCATCTCATTTCACACTGCAGGACTCCCTGGAGCCTTTCTTGCAGGGAAAGTCTAGAGGTAATGAACTTCCTCAGCTTTTGTTTATCTGGGACTGTCTTGATTTCTCCCTCATTCTTGAAGGATAGTTTCGCTGGATATAGGATTCTTGGTTGATAGTTGTTTCGTGTAGCACTTTAAATATATTGGCTCATTGCCTTCTGGCCTCTAAAGTTTTTGATGAGTAATCTGCTGATAATCTTATTGAGTATCTTTTATATGTAGTGAGTTGCTTCTCTCTTGCTGCTTTCAAGATTCTCTCTGTCTTTGTCTTTCAGAAGTTTATTATAATGTGTCTTGGTGTGGGTCTCTTTGATTCATCTTACTGGGAGTTTGTCAAGCTTATTTTATATTTATATTTATGCCTTTCATCAAATTTGGGAAGTTTTCAGCCATTATGGCTTCAAATATTCTCTCTGCCCCTTTCTTCTCCTTATGAGACTCCCACAATGTGTGTTGGTCAACTTGATAGTTTCCTGCAGGTCCCTTGGATTCTGTTTACTTTGCTTCAATCCTTTTTCTTTCTGTTCCTCAGACTCAATAATTTCCATTGTGCTATCTTCAGGTTTGTTGATTCTTTCTTCTGCCTGCTCAAACATGCCTTTGAATCCTTCTAGGGAATTTTTTTCATTTCATTTATTGTACTTTTCAGCTCTGGAATTTGTTTAATTTCTTTCTGGGTTTTATATTTCTTTATTGATAGTTCCATTTTGTTCACATATCATTTCCTTGACTCTCTCCACCTCTTCCTTTAGTTCAAGCATCTTTAAGATGGTTTTAAAGTCTTTGTCAAGTAGATTCGCTATTTGCTATCTTTTTCAGGGACAGTTTCTATTACTTATTTTTTCTCTGAATGGACCATACTTTCCTGTTTGTTTGCATGCTTTGTGGTTTTTGGTTGAAAACTAGACATTTGAATCTAATAATGTGGTGACTCTGGAAATCAGATTCTCTCCTTTTCCCAGGGTTTAGTGTTTTTTGTTATTTTTATTTATTTATTTTTTAATTGTTGTAGGCTGTCTCTGTGCCAAGGACCAGCCTGAGGGGTAAACGTAGGTCTTCTCAGGTCTTTTCTCAGGCCACACCTTTCTCTGAGCATTCATGGTCACTTTCTAGTTTTCCCCAAACGTGTAGTTGCTTTTGAACGTTCTGGTCTTTAATGTCTGACTCCCAAAAGGGGAAAAAGAGAAAAATTAATGGTGGGGAGGGGGAATCAGCCCTTTAAATCCCCTGTAAGTTACTTCAGCCAGAGGCAGAGGGGCTTGGATCAATGTGGGGAGAAGAAACAACATTGGCCACCCTCCTCTTTGCACCTCTATGATCAGAAGCAGCGATCAGTGATCAGAATACAGATCTCCAGTATTTGGAGGAGAGTCGTTATTGCCTACCCTGGCTCCCATCAGCTCTGTGCAGGCTGCTCCAGGAACACGTGCATGGCTGCCTGCCATAGGGCTTGGAGTGGGGAATGGGTAGCTACTACTGTGCTAAGAGCAGAAATTGACTGAAATTAATCACAATTTACTGTCCAAACTTTCCCCTGGAAGTTGCAAGCCTCCAATAAACTCCAGAATTCCAAAATAGTTACATCAAACAGACTCCGCCAGTGCAATTGTGTAGGTGGGGAGAGAGATTCCTGGTGCTTCCTACTCTGCCATCTTCCCAGAATCCTCACCTTGGTTGTCTTTTGTAGTTTTTTTCTTTAGCAGAAGCAGAATTTGTGATTCAACCAATAAATACAGAGGGACACATAAGAGAGATTCAAATAGAATGCTCTGTTTTTATTTGAATATTTTCGTCTGTTTCCCAAAATATTAATGTGTCCTAATTCTAAAAAGTCTGTAGGGGCCAAATATATCACTGACACTATTTTCTCCAAAAATTATTGTCCTCTTTAAAAAACAAAGTCCTTGAATGCAACTGAGGCCAGATAATCAATATCTTAATCTTGATATCATTTGGTCCGTAGTTTATATTTAGAGACAGGTTTTAAGTAGAGGTAGCAATATTCAGCTTGATTAGCCACTGTATTGACTGAGATTTTTTATTAGTTCATTGAAAAAAATCAATGATATATGAACATAGGAATCTTCAAAATGTGTAAGAGGATAAACTGTTTAAATGTCCCTCCTGTGTCCCCAGTCTGCTCTCAAAGACAATTGCTGTTATGAGCTTCTTATGGTATGTTCCAAAAATATTCATAGCCTGTGCAGGCATATACATGTGGGTATATTTATATATGTTTGCATAAATAGTAACATGAAAAACAGTCTCACACAGTCCTGGAAAGTTGGGTGGTCTCACAGAGTCCCAGAAGCAGCAGGAGGAACGCCTTTTCCCAGGGCCAAGGGATGGCTCCAGTCCCAGCTGGCTTGCGCACTGGCTCTATGGCATGCCCTTCCCAAACCTTTTTACTCAGCTCACTGAGGCAGCGTACAAAGCCCTGAGCCCACCTGTTCCCACTTTCCTATGGAAGAAGAACTTGGTGATAATAAAGAATTGGAAAGGAGTGAAATGATGATGGTGCCCAATTTCCATAGCCCTTTTGTAAGTCCCTTAATGATTACCAATCAAGCAGCCTTTATGATAGCAGGAATTAAAGTCCGTGGACTTCAGGGGCAATCCCAAGTCAGAAGAGAAGAAAGGCCTGGAAGTTTGGGATCCATTCTCTGTCTGCTGTGAGGATCGTCTTGGGCCACATGGGCCCTGGCTCATGCTTGGAGAGTTATCATCTGAAATAAGGGGCTGGAGGAGTGCCTTCGTGTCCTTTAGCCCCTCAGAGGTGGCTGTTGCAAAGGGGTTTGGGATGAGACTGGGTGACTCGAAGGAGAGTGGAGAGGAACATGTGTAGGTGGACAGGCTTCTTGAGGCATCAGGGTCAGTTGCTCTTTGGTTCTGCCGCTTGGAGGGTCTGGAGCCCTCCATCTACTCCAGGAATCCTCCACTGCCGCAGCCGTCACCAGGACTCTTTCAGCTCAGAGATGGTTCCTTTTTCACATCAGGGAGTGTGTTTGTTCATTCATTCATTCACTCATCCATTGATTCATTCAATAAGCTGTACAGAGGGTCCTTTGGCCCAAGCACAGTGCAGGTGCAGTGGATTCAGAGGTGAACCGCGCACACAGCCATGCTCTCACCACCCTGACCAGGATCATTACTGGGCAGACAGACAGTTACGGTGATTGGAAGATGATGTGAGAAGCGCTGTGATGGCAGAGATACCGAGTCCACAGAAGGCAATGGGCCACAATTCAGCTCGAGGTCCCATGGGAGGACTGCCAGAGGGTGCAGCCAGGTCTGGGAAGCACTCCAGCAAAGGGGCCCAGAAGAGGCCCAGGTAGGGGAGAGAGCTGGCCCCTTAGAGGAATGATAGGCCATTAGCCTGCCCAGAGTGTCAGTGTCAGAGCCTGCCCAGAGTGTCAGTGTCAGAGCCTGCCCAGAGTGTCAGTGTCAGAGCCTCCCCAGAGAAAGTGTTCGTCCAGAGCATATGGGTTTGGGCAGGCCAGGGAAGGGTGTGGACTTGACCTGGGCAGTGGAGAGCCATGGAGGCTTCCTGAGAAAAGACTCAGTCTGGTGGTTTGGTGTTCTGAATGTTCGGAGTAAAAGCTGGCAGGTCTGCGCGTTGCCATCTCGGGGCCTCACAGCAGAGTTGACCACAGCTGCTGCAGGGAGGTCACAGCTGTCTGTCTGAAGTGTCCCCTGGCTTCTGCAGGGCCCAGCACTGTGGGAGAGGAGGTTCACATTCCAGGCTCGGTCCTGCCTGGCTCGCCTCGCTTCGCAGAGCCAAGCCCAGGTCCACAGGGGAGCCTCTGTGGGCACCCAGCATGGAATTTTCCCCTCAGAGCCTGACCCAGTTCCTTGACATTATTCAGTCACTCTGGGTGAGCCTGTGGAATTCCAGAAAGGTTAGACATTATGGAGGTGTGCAGTTGTTACCAGGATCCACCTGCCCCCTGCCTGGATCATTCCAGAATCTGGCTGAGCCACTCACTCGCCTCTGGGGATCCTGGTCTGTCAGCTCCCTTCCCTGGGGCCAAGGTTTCCCCTCAAGTCCACCAAGGCCCTTGTCTCCCCTTCCTGACCAAGCTGCATCTCCCAGGCTCCATGGAGTGCCAAGGTGCAGGTTCCTCTCCTGAAGGAAGGTCACCTGACATCCTGGCCAATGACAGTGGCCTGCACCTACCCTTGCACCACAGTGCCCAACAACCAAGGAAACTGGGGAAGTGCAAAGGGCTGGATTTCTACTTTCATAAAATTACAGTGTCAGTTCTATTTCGTAAATGTAGTAAATTACATGAGAGTCAGAGAACATGTGTACATCTCTTGCCTGACAGTTCTCAGGTCTTTTATGCTTGGGTAGGCATTCGCCTTTAGATGTATCTCTTCCCAGAGAAGACATTTAAGGACAGCTCACCAAAGCCCTTATCTGTTCTGTCATGTTCTAGGTTACATTGTAACTATTCCTGAATGGGGCTAATCTCCCCTAGTAGTTTATAAACTTCCCAAGGGCTCGAGCCACATCACATTGATCAGTGTCTGCCCAGCACCCAGAGGGAAGTTTTGGGGAGGAAGGGAAGCGTCTTATCCTATTCCCTAGGGATGGAAGGCAAATGCAGTCTTCTTGTATGAAGGGCTGAGTTTAGTAGCTCATCAACATAGGCTGCTACTCCTCAGCACTCGCACTAATGATGGAGGCTGAGTGCCACTCTATAGAAAGCGCTGACGGTGGATGATAAGGATGCTGATGTGATATCAACAGTTAATGAGTGCTTACTGCATGGCAGGCACTGTGTCAGTGCTTTAAAAGCATCATCTTATTTCTTCCCTCAACAACCATAGCAGGTCACTGGTATTATTACCCCCATTTTACTGTTGGGGAGATGAGTTCCAGAGACTTTGCCACTTGCTCAAGAAACACAGCTACTAAATGGCAAAGCTGTGCCTCAACTCCATGTCTGCAGTCTTAAGCATGACCTGAGTTCCCCCTGACTCTGCCCCTTTGGGGACATGCTGTGAAGCATCTGTCATAGGGGTTGGTCATGGCTGGGTGCCCTGTCCCCCCCCCCCCCCCCCCCACTGCAAACTGAGTGGAGTGCAGAGCTCTGATTTCAAGCTTCTTGAGAATTGTGCATGTGTGTATATGTATGCGTGTGCCTGCGGGTATGCGTATGTGTGTGTTCATGAGAGAACAGGAGTTAAGCAAGTGTACATGGGTATTCATAGGACTCGACAGTTTGCCCATAGTGTTTAGTGCCTATGTACTGGGGCCTGGGAGGAAAAGCATCATCAGACGTGACATGGGTCAGGTCAGGCACCTGGCTGGGGCATCCCGGGTGGTCTCTGTCTGCATGGGTCCTTGGAGCTCTGTGTGGTCCAGCCTGGGAGGGGGGCCTGAGTGGGCAGCACCACTAGCCCTTTCTCTGCCCCTCAGTGGTGGCCCTGCAGGAGGTTCAGGGCAGTCCCCCGTGATAACACTACCTCCTGCCAAAGGTGTTTTTCAGAGGCATCACCGTGAACGCTGTGCGGGGCTTCCCCATGAGCGCGGCCATGTTCCTTGGGTACGAGCTCTCGCTGCAGGCAATCCGCGGGGACCACGTGGTGACCGGCCCCTGAGCACCAGGTCAGTGGGCTTCCTTCCCAGCCAGTTGTACTTTCCAGAGCTTGAAACTCTTCTCTGCCATGAAAATGTTGTAGGCTTCTGAAACGTCCTTCTGTCATTTGTTTCCTATTTAATCTGGGTTAAGTCTGGAGCTGGTATTGCCACCCTTCTAATCATCAAAAAGCTCTTCCGAAATGGCCACTTATGGCTGATGGAGAGCTCGGTGCTCATTAACTGAAGTCGGCACACAGACCTGTTTATAGTGAGCTGCCCTGTCATTTCCCATCCAGCAGCTTCCACAGCCCTTGGAGAGAAGTGAGTTTAGCTTCACTGTACAAATTCAGTATCCCGGGCTCAGGAGTGAGGACTCAGCCCAGGGTACCCATGCCTGTCATGTGGGCACCATCTCCCTACCTCCCTGCTGAACTCAGAGCCTGAGTCTGAGAGCCACCAACAGGCTCCCAAAGCCCTAGAGGATAGCCTCTGCCCCATTCCTGCCTCCCGTGTCCCCTCCTTTTCCCATTGCAGAAAGATCACAGCAGCCTGAGGGATCTAAAAACAGAAGGCTGAGCAAGTGACTCCCTTGCTCAGATGCCCTCAATGGCTCCCCATTGCCCTCTAGGGAAAGCATCAATCCTTAACAGCTTCATCCTCACCACCAGCCTAAACATACCATCCTCACTCTCATCGCTGGGTCTTTTCACATGCTGTCCCAGCCTGACATCTCTTTCTCACACCTCCCCCCCACCGCCATCCTTGGCTTCATCAACTCCTCTTTCTCATCTAGGCCTGGATCTAAAAGTCTCCTTCTCCAGGTAGCCTGCCCTGATGCCTCAGCTGGGAGGAGTTGCACCTGCTGTTGGCTCCCTCCCACAGCCCCTGCTCAGCCCCTACCACACCCCCTGCATCAGAACTGCCTGATGACTCTCCTCACTCCCCAGCCAGCGTGCAAATTGCAGAAGAGCTGTGACTATTTTTTACCTCTGTATTGCAGTGCCTCGCACAGAGCCTGGCACACAAATGACCACTCAGAAACATCACTGAGTGAATGGATGATCGACCTGAAAAACCCCTCCATTCCTCCTCTTCTTTTCCTCCTTTCTTTCTCCTTTTCTGGCCCCAAACTAGTTACCCACAGAACTCAGAGGACAAAGTGAGGTGAGTCACTGAATTTTCTAGTCTATTAAAGAAACCATTGGCCTCGGCCTTGGTGACTGCAAATTCTCCCAGGAAGGGTGGTCTTGGGCAGGAAGGTCTAGCAGACACCCCTGCTGCCTCCCCTGGGGCAGCAGAGCCCCCACTGCTAGGATGCTTGCATGTGGCCAGACCCCAGGCCAAGGAGGGCGTGCTGGATCAGGCTGACTGGAGAGAGCCCAGGACAGGCCCCAGACACTGGCTTTAAGTAAAATGCTTTAAGCTTTTTAGTAAGGCACCCACATTCACTGCTTTCCTGGCTTCTTGCCCTCTCTTATAAAAGGAAGAGGGTAGCAATGCATTCTGCATAATTAAACATCCTGGGTGAAGAGTCACTGCATTGGGGGCACATCCAGGGCAGGGAAGAGAAGTTGTCTCATTCTTTAAGCCGCACTCAGATAGTGGCCACTCCCCACTTCGAGCAGAGGAAAGTGACTTTAAAAAAAAAATACTATAATCAAATCAATGCATTTTTATTGTAGAAAAAGTAAGAAATACAAATAAACAGAAAGAACAAAATAAAAGTGCTTGTAATCCCAATTCCTTGTTATTATTCTTCCACGTGTTTTTTATGTGTATCCCCGAAATGAGATCCTACTTTACATAGTTTTATAATCCACTCTTCCTATTCAATAGTTCAGGATCATTTTCCCATGTCATTAATCTTTAGCTACAAGGTGGTTTTATTGCCAAGACCTGGCACATCCCACAGTGGCTGGACGCTTGCCTGAGCTGTCACACCCGGCCACTTGTGACCACCCTGGTGATTGGCTACCTCAGGAGGAAGGAAGAACTTTCTAGCAAGCCAAATCCTGATTGTCCTGGATTTGGCTTTTCAGAGCAGTGACCACCCCAGTTGGAAGCTCTTCTTTCTGAAAGTACAAGGGACGCAGATGTCTGTCTGCCTGTCCTCTGCTGGACATGGGGGGAGGCTGGTACCTCCCAGCTGGGAGGAGGGGTGGTTCCCAGAGACTTTTCTGGAGCCTCATCTTGAACAAGCTTCACTCAAGGCATTCAGCTTCCTGCTCTAACCCAAGAACACTAAGGCACTTGAACAAGTCCTGGATTTGAATTTACCAAGCAGCTCTGAGGCCTTGGGCAGGTCCTGCTCTAGGCAGCATAACACCCACCCTTTGAAGTCATGGAAACCAATGCCTCCCTCCTAGTCTAGACTGAAGACAGAGTGAGATGGTGTCTACTGGAGAACTGGGGAGCCCCACAGTTCCTAGGGAGTGATGGGATGGTGACTGTCCCGAGGCCCGGGCGCAGGTGGTGGGAATGGCACGGAATTGTTCCCAGGTGCCTGCAGGGGCTAGAGTGCAACTCCAAGCAGCTCCAGCCTCCTTCCAACAACCAGATACAGCGCTCTCCCCTGGCTCCCACGAGGTCCTGCAAAGGAAGAAAACTCTCTTTCATCCATCCACTCAGTTATCTATCTCCCAGGTTACACATCCGAGTGACCCAAGGACCATCCGAAAGCAGCGAACAGCGCATGAGGTGGTTGTTTTGTGATGTGGTTACCTTTACCTGTCCACATGGAGAAACCAGAATCAGACCCTACGCGCAAGATGCCCTGTGGCGGTAGAAGTGGGGTCCCAACCACTGGTCAGTGGTCAGCTCTTAGGCTTGTCTGAGGCCCGTGAATTCCACTGCACCCTCCCTACCTGCTTACCAGGATTCCCTGCCCCCAGAACCTTCCGGGAATAAGGCTGGTCTGCTCTCTGCCATGACATTCAAACCTCACCGGCCTACTTTGAACTTCAGGAAAATTCCTTTTCAGGAAAGAAGATACATTCTTCCTATAATACCTTTTTTGAACATTTCCAAATAACCCCAGACAACCTCATAGTCTTTCGCCAGTCCGTCCTCATAGCGATGCTTTGCCAATTGTTGCTTCACAAAAATGTTCTCCAAATGGGTTATTTGACCCCCAGATCTTGCTGACTGATAACGCTGGTGAGATGAAAGTCTTACCCTTCCTCCTTTTTCCCCAGGGCCATTGTCACCTGACCAGGGCTGGTGCCACCTGACCAGGGCTCATGCTGCTGCACGTTGCTGCAGACAGCGGCATCTCCAGAACCCGCAGCAGCAAATTTACTGAAAAGCAAGAAGGCCTCCCGCCACGCGGCTCCATGTCAGGTGGGCCCTCACCGTCCGCACTGACCTTGGAACCCGTTCTTTCCCAACTGCGAGCACTTTGTTCCTCGCCGCCGGCTGGGGTCGGTGAGCTGCTGCCTCAGAAGGACCATCGATCGGTCACTGTCTGTTTCAGATCCACTCTGGCGCCTGGTGGAAAGCAGGGCAAAACAGACCCTGCCCCCATGGCTGCTGTCAACTCCTGGGAATTCACGGAAGACCTGGCGTTGTCCCTAAGTTTCCAAATAAAAGCTCTGAAAACCTCTCCAGATGGCTTCTGTGTCAGCTGCTTCTGCCTGTCCTCCAAGAGGCTAGCCACCCTCCTTCTTCCCTCTGTTTAGACCCTTGTAGACATGGCCAGCCCAGAGAGGAGTCCACTCCATGCAAGTGAGGCGAGGAACTAAGGCCAGCAGCCTCACATCTTTTTTCCCAGCTGCTTAAGTCAGGCAGGGAGGGCGCAGTGCTTGAAAGGTCTCCGGAGGGAGAGGGAGCCTGTGGGAGCTCTCCCACCCTGAGCACCGGGCACAGGCTGATGAGGGGCAGCACTGAGAGCGGGTGGGGTGGGTGTTCTCTGAGCCTTATTTTCACGTGGAGAACAAAACAAAACAAAATAAAATGCTTTTTCCACAGTCTGGTTTCCAGGATGATTTCATTATTCTAAATTTTATTTCTCAGGCCGGCCCAGTGGAGTAGTGTTTAAGTTTGCATGCTCCACTTGGGTGGCCTAGGGTTTGCAGGTTCAGATCCCAGGCACAGACCTACCACTGCTCATGAACCCATGCTGTGGTAGCATCCCACATAAAATAGAGGAAGATTGGCACAGATGTTAGCTCAGCGACAGTCTTCCTCACCAAAAAAAAAAAAAAGAAAGAAAGAATAAAGAAAAATTATTTCTCACTAGAACCATGTGGGGAGGCCGTTGCTCTTTTGCTGTTCTGTGGCCTGTGTCCATGACATCACTCCCACTTCGGTGCCTACACCAGGCATCCCTGAGCAGTCAGAGCTCTTTCCTGATGAGCCAAATGCAGCTTCAGCATCCTTCTCAGCACAGTGTCCTGGGCAACCAGCACCGGCAGGTCAGAATTCGCATACAGATGAATCTATTTGCCATTCCTGCCTTAAATCCAGGTGGTGAAAATATCCTTAGATTCCTCTTCTTTCTCCTGGAAAGGGTCTTCCTTGATTTCTCCACTCCCTCCCGCTCCCTTGTTGATTTGGGGCATGTCTCTGAAAATCCCCTGCCCTAACAGACCCAACACCAAGGCAAAGAAAGCAATGCTCTGGCACAAAGAAGTCGAAAGCATTCGGTCTCATCAGTTTATCCTGTTCCTGTAGCAAAGGGCTCCCTCCTTGAATTAGAACCCTCAGCGTGCCCTTCTTGCTTTCTCCTTCAGGGCCCCTGGCACTGTGGGGGCCCCAGGGCACCTCCACAGGTTGCAGTCTGAACTCTCCATCCCTCCAGCCATGGGGCGTTCATTCATTCCTTCAGACATCACATATTTTTGAGCATTTATTTAGTACAGACACTGTCCTTGGTGTTGGCGACAGGCTCGAGGAGCTCCTAGAGACGGTTCTATTGACAGGAGAGATGGGTCTGCACGTCCACCCCAGCATCACTGGGCCTGGGTAGGGCCTGTGGATGCTGGTGAAGAGATGTCCACTAACATCTGGACTACTCCTGGACGAACTCGAGGTCTTTTCTATATCATGTCTCAGAGCATGTTTCTTAAGTCCACTTCAACGAGACAATGTCCTGGGGCTGGTCCTGGTGGCCCAGTTTGTTTGGAAATAGTGTTGTATTCACAAGGCCAGCCGAGGTCTTCTGCTGGATGCTCCTGATGAAGCTGACATCCAACAACAACCTTCTCTGGGTGTCGGAACCCCTCCCAGCTTCTCTTGATCACCTTGGCTCCTCTCCACCATAGAAGGAGACAAGCTGAAATGGAAAGATGTTGGCAGTATCTTAAGTGAAAAAATGAAGTGGCAGAATAAAATGTGTGATGTTACTCATTAAAATATATATATTATATATGTATATTTTATATATGCATAATTATATAGGTAGTGAAAAGAATCTGGAAGGATCCACCCCAAGCTTAATAGGGGCTATTTTGGGGATGTGAGCTTGGGGGAAAGCTTTCAATTTTTACTTTGGTGATGATGATTTCTTTATGCACCATGACAATGTTTCAATTTTTTACAGTGAGCGTATATTGTTTTTATAATTTTTTAAAATAAACACGCATCCTTTTGTAGAGCTGGGTTCCATGTTGGGCACTTACTTTTCAGACTCCCACTGGCCCCGCTGCACTGGCCAACCTCAACCAGACTCTAACAGCCTTTCCTCTGCCCGCCCTGCCCTACCCACCTCCAGGCTGGTTCTGCACAGCCGGTGGCACCCTTTCGGCACACACCCACCCACATGCACACACAAGAACACCTGGGTTGAGAAAGGATGCAACTCAGCTTGACAGAGGACTCAACCTCCAGCCAGACAAGCCTCGTGTGGGAGCCAGTATCTGGGCGGCGTCTGCCAGCAAGGCCCCTGCTTCCTCTTAGATTCTCCTGGAGGAGATAATCTTGTGGAATAATTGGGGCCAACAGCTGTGGGGTTTTCCTTAGTCAACACATCATAGCCTCTCTCTCAATCAACCAAAAAAACATCTTGGATCTGACTCTGTGCCCGGGGCTTGTGTGAGGCACTGGGACGATGGTGGCAGGGAGCCTGCCCTCAGGAAGCTTAGTACTAGGCACTGATTCTGGGTCGTCATGCGGAAGGAATGGCTTTAAACGAAAGGAATTCAGTTTTTAGGAAAGGCTGAAGACAGAACGGAATTCCAAGCCAAGCATCAGTTTTGGTGTCTGAATCATGGCTTGAAAAGCTTCGGCCTTGACCTTTTGCCCTGCTGGGGACAGAGAAAGGAATAACAATAACCATTGTTCCACAGCAGCGGCTCTCATAGCTTTCACACTTCAGAATTACTGAGGGCCTCAAAGAACTTTTGTTTATGCAGATTATACCACTTACCAGAAATTAAAACTGAGAATTTAAAAAATATTTATTTACTTAAAGTGTGATAAGCCCATTGCATGTTAACATAATAACATATTTTTATGAAAATAACTATTCTTTGCAAACAAAAATAAGTAATGAGAAGAGCTGCACTGTTTTACCTTTTTGCAACTCTCCCTAACGTCTGGCTTAAGGGGAGGACAGTTGGGTTCCCACGTTTGCTTCTGCTTTGTCTGTTGTGATATCGCTTGCCATGTAGCCTTTGGAGAACTCCACTGCACACTCGTGAGAAAATGAGAGTGAAAAAGGCAGATAACATCTTAGTGTTCTATGAAAATAGTTTTGACCTGCAGGGCTGTCTTTGAGAACCCCTGCTCTATAAAAAAATCAGTCACCCACAAGACTCTCTTGGCTGATAAACTGCAGAATCGACACTTGGTGGCAGCAGAGGTTTGTTAAACTCTTCTCTGGCACTGCCTCTGGTCCTGGCTTCATGCAGGTGTGGCCTTCCCTCCCTGGTGGCTTCTGTGGAAGCACCTTCAGTCCCATCTGTTGCTGGCCGCGTGGCCCATGTATGCCGTATCTGCCAACTCCGCCGCCTCTGTGGCCTTAGTGTGCTCCATGACACATCCATGCCTCTCCCTGTCCGGTGGGAAAAGCCTTGTCTTCTCCATTGGAACCACTTAGGGACCTTCATAAGGTCTACCTTCCTGGGGCTCCCTATGGCACACCATGTATTGGGTGGCAGGAGGCATTTTCTTTTCAGATTGTCATCTCCCAGGAGATGCAGGACATGTGGCTCAGAAGCCCTCCCTTCTCAGATCCTCAGCCCTCCTTCTGCCACCACCACACCAAGGCTCGGCTGGGTGCCCGCACTCTCCAGTGTCTGCCATTATCCTCTCCTCTCCAACTCCTATTCCACTGTCCAAAGAGTTGTTGCTTCCTAGTCCCAGAGCTAGGAGCCCTACCTTTGGAAATTCGAAAACCAAGGATTAACTTCTATATTAATAAATAAAGAACAATCATCTCAATCAATGCACAAAAAGCATTTAACAAAATCCAATACTTGTTCATGATAAAAACACTCAACAAACTGAGGATAGAAGGGAACTTCCTCAACCTGATAAAAGGCGTCTGTGAAGAGCCCACAGCCAACATCAAACTTACGGTGAAAGTCTAGATGCTTCCCCGCTAAGATCAGGAACAAGACAAGGATGTCTGCTCTCACCAGTCCTATTCAAATTGTACTGGAGGTTCTAGCCAGGGCAATTAGGCAAGAAAATGAAATATAAGGCCTCCGAATTGGAAAAGGAGGACTAAAATGCCTCTATTTGCAGGTGATATGGTCTTATATATATAAAATCCTAAGGAATCCATTAAAAAATATTACAACCAATAAACAAGTTGAGCAAGGTTTCAGGATACAAGATCAACCTACAAAAATCAATTGTATTTCTATACGCTAGCAAAGAACATTCCAAAAATGAAATTGAGAAAACAATTCCATTTACAATAGCATTTGAAAAGTGAAATATTTAGGCATATTTTAACAAAAGCAGTACAAGACATATACTGAAAACTACAAAATCTTAAAAGATCTAAATAAATGGAATGATATTCTATATCATGGATCAGAAGACTAAATATTGTTAAGATAGCAAAATTCCCCAAACTGATCTACAGATTTAATGCAATCCCTCTCAAAATCCAAGCTGGCTTTTCTTTTACAGATATTGACAAGCTAATCCTAAAATCATATGGAAATGCAAAGGGTGCAGAATAGCCAAAACGATCTTGATAAAGAAGAAGAAAGTTGAAGGACTCACCCTCCCCTACTATAAGGCTAGTAGGCACTGGCATAAGATCAGATATGTAGGTCAATGGCATAAAATCGAGAGTCCAGAAATAAACCCTTACATTTACGGTCAATTGATTTTCAACATGGGTGCCAAGACAGTTCAAGGGAGAAAAAAATAGTCTTTTCAAAAAATGGTGTTAGGAAAACAGGATATCCACATGCTAAAAGAATGAAATTGGAACTTTCCTCATGCCATAGATGGAAATTAACTCAAGATGATCATAGACCTAGATGTAAGAGGTAAAACTATAAAACCCATAAAATAAAGCATAAGAATATATCTTTGTTTATTGGGTTAGGCAAAGGATTCTTAGAATATCAAAAGCATTAGTGACAAAATTTAAAAATAGACAAATTGGACTTTAATTAAAAACTTTTGTGCTACAAATGATACCATCAAGAAAATATAAAGACAACCCACAAAATGGGAGAAATATTTGCAAATCCTATATAAGGTAAGGGACTTATATCCAGAAGATACAAAGAACTCTTTCAACTCAACTACAAAAAGACAAATAACCCAATTTAAAAATGGGCCAAGGATTTGAATAGACGTTTCTCCAAAGAAGGTATACAAGTGGCCAATGAGCACATGGAAAGATACATCACTAGTTATTAGGGAAATACAAATCCAAGCCACAGTGAGATACCACCTTACACCTGCTGGGATGGCTATAATCAAAAAGACAGACAGTAACAAGTGTTGACAAGGAAATGGAGAAATTGGAACACTTACACCTTGCTGGGTGGAAATGTAAAATGATGCATCCATTTTGGAAAACAGTTTGGCAGTTCCTCAAAAAGTTAAATAGAGAATTACCATAGGACCCAGCACTTCTGTTCCCAGGTACATATCCACGAGAAATGAAAACATATGTCCACACAAAAACCTTTACATGAATGTTCATAGCAGCATTATTCATAATAGCCAAAAAGTGGAACCAACTCAAATGTCTATCGACTGATGAATGGATAAATAAAATGCAGTATAGCTATACAGTGGAATATTATTTGATAATAAAAAGAAATGAAGTATTGATACGTTCTACAACATACTGAACCTTACAAGCATCATGCTAAGTCAAAAGAGCCAGTCAAAAAAGACCACATATTGTGTGATTCCATTTATAAGAGAAGTCCAGAAGAGGGAAATATATAGAGACACAAAGTAGGTTATTAGTTGATTAGGCTGTGGGAAGAGATAATACAGAATGGTTGCTAGTGTGTACAGGGTTTCTTTGGGGAGTGATGAAATGTTCTGAAACTTTTGTGGTGATGGTTGTACAGTCCTGTGAATATACTAAAAACCATTGCATTGTACACTTTAAATGGGCGAATGGTCTTTGCGTTTCTGCTGAGCACTCCCTTTCCAGAGGAAGAGAGGTGTTGGTCTGAGGTGAATGAGCGGGGAGCAGGGTAGGAAAGGAATTGCAAGGTTGAGACTTCACAATATCTTCCTGCTTCAAATTGGGTGGGCAGATAGAGACAGATGGATGTGGATTGGTTAAGGCCAGCAGCATCTGGGCTTGGCTTTGGCAGGTGATAGAGTGCCCTGGACTGGAATCTCCTGGAAGCAACTCTGCCTGGGGCCTGGAACCTGGACAAGGCAGCTGGCTGTGTTGAGACCTGACACCCTCCTGTTGGTCAGATGTAAGAATGTGGCTCTAGAGTTAGTTACCTGGAATGTTGACTTTACCACTTGTAAAGTGTCCCCTGGGCAAGTTATGTAACCTCCCTGGGCCTCGGTTTCCTCATCTGTGTGCTGGGAATAATTAAACACCATAATTATAGACCTGCCTCGTGGATTGTTGTGAAGATCCAACCAGATATTCCACAAAACATGCTTAACAGAGTGCCTGGTGCACAGTAAACATCCAGTAAATGTGACTGCTTCTTCTCCTTTCTCCAATGTGCCTTCCAGACAAATCTCAACTCTCCCAGCACAGGGAGGAGAGTAATTACAGTGCACCTCACCCCAGGCCCTGAGAATCCTGTTTTGAGCTTGCCTGCAAGGGTGCATCCTGTGGGTAAGGCTACTTTTGCAGAAAAGCCAAGGGAAACCACCAGGCTGGGCTGCTGACTAATCTGTGGCAGTGGGTTGCAGCTCATCTCTCTGCCTATCTCCTCTGGCAGCCAACTGTGCTCCCAGACTGTTCCGAAACCATCACCAACCACCAGCATCTGCCCTTGCTGTGATCCCCATGCTGGCTGAGCATTGCTGAGGTGGCGGCTTCTGATGCTGCAGGCTGTAAACCACGTTGTGTAAAGTGACGCAGCTCTGTGTCTGGGGACAGGCATTCAGAAAACCCAGATGGAGGAAAGGAGAAGAGAAGGCCCTGCTGCTGCCACCTGGGACACCATGTGGCAGACAAGCCAGGGAGCTATAGATGTCTCTGTCCTACCTGGGGATGCCCAGCACGGCCCCAGATAAGCCCTTGGGAGAGAGTGCCTGCCTTCTGTAAGCGGGGCCAGAGCTAGAGAAATACTAGCTAATCCCTTATTGCCATCTAGTAAAATAAAATCCAAACAGCTAGGAAAGCCCAAGATTTGTTGAAACTCATCTGGTTGCCAAACCTACCTCCCTCATGCAACTACTCACATGTTTTTCTGCAGAATATTAATGTGTTCAATTACAGCATCGGCCCCAGGCTCTGCTCTGGGTGTTATGTAATATATGGTGCATGAACTGTGTGCATTCTCTCCACAAGGCGGAAGAGTTTGAATGAAAACTATCTGGCCCCCAGGTTTTTGGATAAGGGAGTGCGGACCTGTATTATCGTGAATTGATTTTACCCTCAGGCTGTAGTCAGAGGAAACACAACATCCACACCTGATACACACAGAATAAGAAAAGAGCAGAAGGGGCCAGCCTGGTGGCGCAGCGGTTAAGTTCGCATGTTCTGCTTCTCTGCAGCCCAGGGTTCTCCGGTTTGGATCCCGGGTACAGACATGGCACCGCTTAGCATAAAGCCATGCTGTGGTAGGCATCCCACATATAGAGTAGAGGAAGATGGGCACGAATGTTAGCTCAGGGCCAGTCTTCCTTAGAAAAAAAGAGGAGTATTGGCAGTAGTTAGCTCGGGGTTAAGTAGTTAATCAAAAAAAAAAAAAAAAAGAAAGGAAAAGAGCAGAAAGGAAAGAGCAAAGGGCTTGGAATCAGAGACAGCTGGGCTTGGACTCCTGCTCTCACCCTCACCAACTACGGACCTCGGGAGAGTCAGTCTCCCTACTTGAGCCTTGATTTCCTTCTCTGTACAACAGAAATACTATGTACCCACCTCCCACGGTTTATTAGGGGATTAAATGAGATAATGCACGCTTAGTATATACAGAGTAAGGGCTTAGTAATTACATGATTAATATTAATACACAATAATAAATATATTAGTATTTGATAGACCTTTTTCTCGGCACCTTGTCCATGGGAATCCAGAGAGCAGCTAGGTAGCCAGGCAAGACAGCCACACCTGGATATGGCGTTCAGTGCACCGTGCAGGGTCAGGATGCTAGCCCTGGGAGCCCTGTGCATGAGATGGGAGGGCACTGAGGATACTTAGAGGTCAGAGTTTGAGTCTCGGGGAAGAAATCATTTGGGGATGCTGGGAGATACTAATAAAAACAATAATAGTTGGAACACGAATTCTCACACCCACTGTCATGGGAGATCCTCAGAAAACCTCCTTGATAGAACCTTGCCCCACCCCGACCACCCACGGCTGCCACATAATGGTTTTCACCTCTCTCGGGAAACAGATGGGTGAGCAGACTATGACTATTGTCTATTTGTCTCAAGGTTTCTGTCCCCTGCAAAATGCTTGGTGGCCTTCAGTGCTAAGGGAGGACAAAGGTTCAACCAGTGGTCCCCTTCTGAAAGCGTCTTGACTTGGGAATCCAACTTGTTCCTAGATTTACGTGTCACTGGAAATTAATCACCGAGAAACTTGTCTCTTTCTGTCCAAATGAAGACTTAAAAAATTATGATTAGATGTGCCCATGAACCCACAATTTCTGCACCCAAGAAGATAATAAAACGCTCCCCTGACATGGGCCCCCTTTGCTAAAACTCCAGCTTCACCTCTCTTATGTGAGAGGGACTTGTCTGCAGGCCGAGGGTGAAACCTGTGCCCATCCCCATCACTGCAGGAGCCGCACAACTCCAAGGACCGGGCTACGTGATCCTCAGAGACTCTCACCTTGGGCCAACAGCTGTGCGCAGTGCAAGTCCCGTTGGATATTGCTTGACATTGTAACTGGTAAAAGATAAAAGCCAAGCAAATCCCTTTGAGGAACTCTGTCTCTTGGTGCTCTGAACTTTACATATTATTGTGATCAAAAGGCTGGTCTAGCCCAGTAGGGAGGGAAAACAATTCGAATCTTATTAGTACCTAAAAAATTACTCCCCATGGTAGATTCCTCTAAGTTCTTTCCGAGCCTCTGAGTCTTCAGGCAGTCGGGGAGAGGGCCATTCTGACTGTCAGACCAACCCCAAGACCTTCACCTTAACCCTGCCTCCACCCTGCCCGTCACACAGAGCCAGGGATGCCAAGCAGGATGCTTCCTAGCAGGCTGTCCCCTCCCAAGTGGGCTGGTCATGGGAATCCCAGCCTTGCGGCCTGCCTGGAGGTGTTTGAAGGGACCTCACCTTTCTGAGCACAGATAGTACGTCTGGGTACCACCCCTTCTCCAGGCGAGCACGATCCTGACCTACCCACCACTTCATACTTTCCTTTTGCATCTCAAAGGCTTTTCATCCATTCGGTCAATATTTATAGAGCACCTCCTCTGGTATAGGAGTAGCGTAGGCTCAGGACCGGCATTTAGGACACAACAGTGAGCAAAACAAAGTTCTTTGCCCTCGGGGCACTAGCATTTGAGAAGGGAGAGACAGGCGGTAAACAGCAAACATGATAAATTAAAAAATGGGAGAGCATCTTAGAAGGTGCTAAGTACTGTGGAACAGAAGCCAGGATCAGAAATACTGGGGGTGGCAGGCAGGTTGAGTATTCAGGTGAGATGGCTAGTTTATGAGTCAGGGTTCTCCAGAGAAATAGAACTAATAGGATGGATGGATAGATGATAGGTAGATAGACAGATTTACTATAAGGAATTAGCTCATATAAGTATGGAGGCTGAGAAGTCCCACAGTCTGCTGTCTACAAACTGGAGGCCCAGAAAAGCCTGTGGTATAGTTCTGATCCAAGTCCGAAAGCCTGAGGACCAGGGGAGCTCATGGTGTCAGTCTCAGTCTGAGTGTAGGAGAAGAGCCAGGTCCCAGCTCAAGTGTCAGGCTGAAGGCCAGTTCTTCCCCTGCCTTTTGTTCCATTCAGCCCTCAATGGATTGGATGAGGCCCGCCTACACTGGGGAGAGCATCCACTTCACTGGGTCTACCGATTCAAATACTAATCTCGCCCAGAAACCCCCTCCAGACACACTCAGAAATAATGTTCAGTCAAATATCTGCACACCCTGGGGTCTGGTCAAGTTGACACATAAAATTAGCTGTCACAGATAGCTACAGCCACACTATGTCAGCCAAAACACTTAGTTCAAGGATCCCGTGGGTATACCCACCACGAGGCTCTGCACGCCAGCCAGGCACTCCATCTGGCACGTGGTGGGCACTGGCTGAGCTTCTTTCAGGTGAAGAGACAACTGGATCCATCCCAGTGGTTCTCTGCTTTGTGCTCTGACCCAAAGAGTCTGCTCTGTGACCTTCTGGTTTGGTCTCGAGCACTTTCCTCTCTTCTCTGGGAACGCGCGCACATTCTTGAGCAGTCTCCCACCTCCTGGGCTTATAATTTAATGCCTTCTCCCATTTCAGGTAGAGTTGGTTTCAGGACCCCAAACGCCTTGGCAGTGCCCTGAGCCTCCCTCCCTCAGCGCCCACAGGGAGGGCACCTCAGGCATACCCTTTAGCCCCCTGAGGTAGCAACCCTCAGACTGTCCCCACCAGCCCCTTCATAACTGCACCCCGACAGCCCCAGACACAGCTCGTGAGGCTTCCAGGCAGTATTCAGGATAACACATCCTATTGTTATCACAGGAATATTGGACCCGTTCAGCCCATTGACCGAGTTTGTAGCTTTCTGTGATCTGAGCAGCAAGGCGCAAATAAGCCCCTAGAGACCAGGTTTTGTGCTTTTCTTCCCGTATATATTTATTCCAAAATAAAGACATAAAATTTTAAACAAATTATTACAACTGATTTTAACTTATCATGGCTTACTCGACTTTTTAATTGTAACAACTTAAAGAGGAGGCTTTTTAAATTCAATAAATAAAATAAATAATATTTCCTCTTCATACTTTGCCTCTCTGGGTCTCTGCATCTCTGATCCTTTTTTTCTGGAAAATTTCCAGAAGACTCTTCAGAAATGTCACTGTGTTGCCTCTTGTGGTTTGGTTGCATGGCTGTTCACAGGAAAACAACTGTAAAGGGGATAAAAGTCAGCGAAGTAACTAAAACAGTATGGAACCCAGCAGCCGCAGGACCCCCTTGCCCAGAGCCCGGTGGAGGGGGTGGGTAGGCCATGGGGAGCGAGGTGTGCAAGCAGCAGGGGGCTTGAGACATAGAGCAAGCGGACGGGGAGGTCCCAGGCTAGCATTTTGTATGGACAGAGTGGGTGGGTTGACTTTGTGGTAGGATTTCATGGGTCCTGAACACACACACACACACACACACACACACACACACACACACTTAGATCTATCAAATGGCCCTAAATCTCCTCATTAGAGGAAACCTTTTCTTGGGACTCTTTAAACCTAGAAATTTTGTTATTATCCTTTTCGGTTGTCCTTCTAAGGTGATTTTATAGCATGATGGCTAAGAGCGGGACTTTGGGGCCACATAGACCAGACTTCAAATCTTAACTCTGCCACTTATTAAATACGTAGCCTCAAGCAAATTGGTTAACCTCGCTGAGCCCTCAGTTTCCTCCTGTACAAAGTGATAAGTCTAACAATTGTCTTTAAGGCAGGTATTCAGGAAAAGGGCATATACTAAGCACTTAGAACTCCGCGCTGTGGCTGCCGAAGCACATGCTGTTAGCTGAGTGAACTCTCCCTCCCGTGGTCTCCTGCAGGGACGTGAATGCTCAGAGTCCACCCTCTCGCCCTCCCTCCATGGACTGAGGTATATGCTGATGGGCATTTA
The DNA here is from genome assembly GCF_041296235.1 of Equus asinus. Classification (NCBI taxonomy): domain Eukaryota; kingdom Metazoa; phylum Chordata; class Mammalia; order Perissodactyla; family Equidae; genus Equus; species Equus asinus. Next base: position 43,299,136 of record NC_091798.1, on the reverse strand, counting down.
GGGCAAAGGGTGAATTTCCACCTGGATCTCGCTGCATTTTCCTTTAAACACCTTCTTAGCCAATCAAAAAAATCTTTAACTTACAGGGTACCACATTCACCCAGCTAACCAATCGAATCTCTAGGACAACTTAGTATTGTGTGAGCTATAGCCCTGATTCTCTAGATTTTCACTTTTAATTAAAGTCAGGGCAGATTCTTTCACTGTTCAGCAGATGGAGAGAAGTAAATGGCAACATGGGTGTGAGCGTTTTCTAAAACCAAGGGGAGCAATGGACTATTGGCACAGATCTCACTTTAATTTCACTGTTCTGATTCAAATTCTTAGATGCCCCTTATCAATCTTGAACTACCAATTCCAACTGTATTATCCTTTCTCGTTCAGAGAGAGTCAGCATTGACATTCACACAAAAATAACCAACCAGAACATATCACGGATGAGAACAAGCTCACCTGACACTTGTTGTTCTTTAGGGCTGCAACTGTTTTTTTCACCCGGTTGAAAATCAGGGCGAATCTTGTTTTCACTGTGGTGTTGGTCATCTGTGACAGACCCTCCTGGAAGCATGCTGTGGTGCAGTCGTCCTGGTAAATAATAAGGATTTATGAAAGGAAACACTCAGAGACAGCTTTGAGAAGGAATCACAAAGAGAATGCTTTTAGATACAATTTTAATTTAACCAACGTAATGTAAACTTGCATTAATTTTAGAGAGGCCCCTTGCCAGTCTAGGAAATGACCCTTCCTATTTCAAGGTGAGGCCATTTTTCCACAGTGACACTCCCTGGAGATTTCCACCATGTTCCATCAGGGAACCTGAGGCCTGTGGGCCTGGCAAACAGCCAGCTCTGAGTCTCCTTTTCAAGCGATGCTCTCCTGTTTCAAGTCTTGGAACAGTGAGTTTGAAGGTACAGAGAAAGGAAAAACCTTTTCACACCAGCCTGATGGGATGTGCCAGTTGCATACAGCCAATGTTTCAGCAGAAGCTAAAATCACAGAATAGAAACCGGGAGGTTGGGCTGGGCTTTAAGTGCGTGGATCCTCCTCAGAAGGCAACAGAGTGTGGTGTCTGACCTCAGCTGGGGTGAAAAGCTCAGATTCTGCCAGGCCTTGCTTGTGAGAGAGCAAAGCTCAGCACGGGTAAAGCTCAGTTCTTCCTCCTCACCTCAACCGGGAAGTTCCTGCCTCGCTTCCTCTCTGCCAAGGAGGGCAATGACCGCCCGGAAACCCTTTCGCTTCCCCTTGACCCACACCCTCAGACACCCTCTCCTGCCAGAGGACAGCATTCAGACCATGCAAGAGCCACACTGAAACAGCTAAATAGAAGAATGGGAAGGAAGGGAGGGAGGGAGAAAGAAGGCATGGCACATAGTTTACGCCAGAAGAAGGACAGAGAGTTGTCATTTTATTCACAATGTTTTGCAACCCTGGAGTTACTGGCAAATGGATTAGAAAGTAGCGTGATGTGAGCTGTATCACTTGTTATATTCTCAGTTCCGGTTTGATTCAATTCAAGACCACTAGTCAAAAACACGTTCAAGATTCTTTCCTAAATATTGAAAAGTGTTCAAACTTCTCAAGGAGCATAAGATTGACTAAATACAAAGACATGTATATAGTATAGAATTTCAGGAGCCTGGTCTTAAAAGGAAACACTAATCTGTAACAATTGCAAGTAAGTAATACTTTCTTATTTAAAATATCAAATAGGGCAATTTATTTTTCCTTAAAAACATTTAAAAAACAAGATTATATTATTTTATTCTACTCACAGAAGGAATGGGCAGACACAAACAATCGGTCACCTGCAAAAGAGAAATTCCAGAGTGAAGATTCTAGATGAGAAAATTAAAATTAGTTTGGAAAGTTTTTAAAAGAGCATTTACTCACATTGGTGCTGCAGCTGCATTTTGAAGGTGGGTGCTCCTAAAGTAAGTAGAGAGACAAGAACCCATAGTAGGTGGTGCGTTTTTCATCCTCTTATATTTCAATTACATTTCCGATAGCTGCCCTTCCCGCCGGCACCCTCTCTGCAGCTTACCTGTAGGTTGTCGATGAGGTACTTGACATCCATGATTCCTGCCGTGGTGGAGCACCCCTGGCCAGCCACAGAGCAGAGGAGGAGGGCAGAAGCAAGGACCACGACCAGAAGCATCTTGACACAGGACTGGGACTCTGCCTGTGGATGCCTCAGATCAAGTCATATTTAAAGCCCCCTGGCAAACATGGAAAAACCCTGATATCAAACTGATACCAAGTGCCCACTTTTTCTCTGTAATTTTGGGCCACTTGACATTGAAAAATATATATCTATACATATCAAATTGAGTCACTTGGCAAAGACTATGTTACATTGTGCCAGGAAATATCATTCCTTAGAAAAGACGCTTTTCAAAAAGGTGGGTGCTGAGATGCTGCAGGAAAAGTTAAAGATCTTAAAACCATAATTTTTTTTTTTTTTAAGGCAGAGATTCTGGTTGTGAGAGTTAGAATACTTTCCATGAAAGCCCAGGGCTGTATTTTCCCTTTTTTACTTTATTGGAAATGCTGACATAATAGCCAGTCACAGGTGTTCCAGAGAAGAAGGCCATGGAGGGGGAGAGGGGGACATGGGGGAGGGGGGCAGGAGATGAGACATAGTGCAGCTTCCTTAGCTATTCTGTCTGTCAGAGTTTTTGCAACGTCAGTCTTTGCAAGCTCAGTCAGTCACTGCAACCTCAATCTTCCTGTACTTTATTTCCCAGTCTTAACAATGTCTTTCATGCCTGGGCCAGATTCTCCATGTCATACAAATGCATCTTTGTGCAAGTATTCCTTTGAACAGGTGTCCGAAGGAGGGACTCTTCAATTGTAAGCACAAGAATGCAGCAATAGCCCGGTAAAAATGGCCTCAAGGGTTCATTAACATTCTTAGGGAACTTACATAGAACTGTGCAACATCAAGTAAAAACTCAGTGATTGAGATAGGATAATAGCTAACATTTATTGAGCATCTGCTACACACCAGTCACAATTCAAAGCACTTTATGAGAATTAAACCATGTAATACGTACTACCACCAAATGAGGTAGGTACTAATTTGTCATGCCCATTTTTTACCTTTTAAAATACCGTCTGTATCTTAGCTTCCCGGCCCTTTGATGGGTCTGTTCTTATCACTGTGAACCAGAAAGCAGTCTCATGTAGCCCTCTGAGGTAAGTACTGTGATTTTCCTCATTATTTTACAGATGAGGAAACTGAGGCACAGAGGGGCAAGTGATTTGGCCAAAGCCACACTGCCGGGAAGAAACAAAATTTGTATTCAAACCCAGAAGTCTGGCTGCTGGGTCCAGCTCCTAATCTTCCTGCTCTTCTGCTTCTCTGTGCTTTTTGTCTGCCTCTCCTACCGGGATACACGCCCCGGGGGCCTTGTGGGTCTAGTTTTTCCCTATATCCCCAGGGCTTGGGAAGGTGCCTGGGGAAAAGGGGGCTATCACTAAACGCATGTTGAATTAAAACATTAATTTGAAAAGTAGTTTTTATAGTAAGAAAGGTGCTCATAAACCGAGATTTTATAAGGTTTCAAATCTGGTTTCTAGAGTACACATTTGGAGGTGGGTGCACTTAAGAAGATATATCTTCTGTTCACTAGAAACTGAAAAGGGGGGGGCGGTTCTTCTGCTCAGCATTTTGAGCCATAGCAGCCAACAGGGACAATGCTGTAAGACTTTCCCACTACTGCTGCAAGAGTGTGTGGCAATGTTGGTGTTCCCAGTGCATGTTGCTCCTTAGGAGTGATGATGGGTCCTCGCTGTTTGGCTGCTCTAAGGGGAAGGGGAGCATCTTGGTGGCAAACAAGGTAAAAAGGAATCGGCTTTTTGCTAAAGTCCCCGAATTCCCCTGCAATTCTGACTTCATGCCTGTCCCTTGCAGGCCCTAAGGAGAAAGTTCGAAGGCCCCCCAGCCCACGGCAAACACTTTTATTATGGGGTCCAGTATCTATGCCCTTTTCTTGTTGATAGAACCCTAATTAGTTCAGGGCAGCACGGTGCCCAGTCAAACACCCACTTTTTCAGCCTGTCTTGCTGCTACAGGTGGCCATCTGATGTGTTCTGACCAATGCAATGTCTGTAGAGTTCCTTTGCTTTCCTGGTAATAGGAGACAAAGGTAGCTGAAACCTGCTCTTTCACCTTATTTCAATTTGGGCATAGGTGTGATAGCAGGAGCTTCAGCAGCAATCTTACAACTACGAAGGAATAGACAAGAGAATTGCAGCAATAGCGACACCAACACTTTGCATAAATAGAAAATAATCATAAAAGCAATAAAAATAAAGCTACGAAAGCAACAATAGAAAGTAACAATAAAAATACAATAGCGGTACTAAATTCTAGCTAGCTATTACTGTCTACTGAAGAGTCTGAGCCTTGAAGCTCAGGAAAAATGGAAAGCTCTGATAAAATGGAAATTAGCATGTGCTGGAGAGGTGTGAAAGATATGCTAGCATCAGACTGAACCTTTTCCCCTGACATCATTGGGAGACTTAAAAGAGACCTGAAAAGGCCATCATCTTCTCACGATGTGAGTCAATGTTAGTTAATGCTGTGTGAACCACGGAAAGCATTTCACGTACCACCAGGCATGCCTCCCCGACTGAGCGAAACATGATGCCACCCCTCTGACTGTCCAGAGGGGTCTCTACCCAGAAAGAGAACGGACCTGTTCAAAGCCATGTCTCTAGTCACTAGTGGGAGGTAGTATAGCGTAGTGGGTAAGACCAGTGACCCTGGAATCAGGCTGCCTGGGTTCAAATCTTGCTTCTATCACTTGTTAGCCACATGGCCTTGGGCGCCTTGCTCTCCCTACCCAAGCTTCAATGTCCAGACTGTAAGATAAGGATAAGGATGTGGAAAACGGGGAGAGGGGCGAGGTTGTGGTACAGGCCTCCCTCAGAGGTTTCTTGTAAAGATTAAAAGAAGTGTTTACTCAGTGCTTAAGTAGCCTCAATTTGAAGGGCGTCAGCGTAACGTCTAGTTTAGGGGTCAACAAACTATAAGCTACTTGGCCAGATCCAGTGTAAGGCCTACAAGCTAAGTACAGTTTTTAACCTTTTTGAAGTGTTGTTAAAAAAATAGTTAACAAAGAAAAATGTGTGACAGAGACTGCACGTAGCTGGTAAAGCCCAAATTATTTACAGTCTGGCCCTTTACAGAAAAAGTTTGCCACCCCGGTGTAGCTCACACACTGCATTCCTCATTTTCAGAAGACACCATCAACTATCTTCCCCTGTTGGGAAGGGTAGAACTAGGAGTTGGTGGCCCAAGTGTCTCTTCTCCCATTACCCTTCTGGCTATTCAGCGCAGGCCTCTGTACAGAGGGGTGGGGAATGGGGACCTGGAATCATCAGCTGCCAGGTTCTCTGAAGTGCTGGAGGCCCATCCTCTCTCCTGTGGCTGTCTGTGGAGTGAGCTTGATGGCCCCAGGAGCCAAAGGTCTTCTCTTGGTATAGCCAGGTGCCCGCCATAAACCATATCTCTGGTAGACCCTGCTTTACCAGGAAGAGCCCTATGTATTGAAGTCAGGAGAAAAGTGGGTGAATTAACATTCCTTTCTCCCTGGGCCAACTCCCGGCCTGACCAACTGGCCTTGGGTCACCCACCTGCCTACCCACCCCAAGAGTTGGTGCAGGGAAAGGTGACCAGTGGACACTGGTGCTCCGTGGGCTGGTTACCTAGCCTTTACAAGCATCAATGTACCATCAACACTCGCCCATACAGGAATCTGGGGCAGATCACCCAGTTTTATGTCATGGAAGCATAGGAGTGTTCCATTTGGGATGCTTCCTCAGGAATGAACCACATTCCCATTTGAAATGTGGCCTGTTCTGGTCCAGATTCCACTCATGCTCTGCTCTCCACCTTACCTACCACCCTGTAGTCACGTTGGTTTCTTTCTATTTCTAGCCTCCAGGCCTTTCCTTTTGCTAAACTCTGCCTGGAATATTCTTCCTCAGCTCTTCCATGTATGACCCATTCTCATCCTTCAGGCCTTAACGCAAATGCCACTTCCTCCAGGAGGCCCTCCCTGACCACAGTAATCATTGCAATCTGGATGACTCTGTCAGTGTCTATTCCTCCTAGTGGGATGTAAGTTTCGTGAGAACCAATATGACGACTGACTCTTGTTCACTCTTGTATTCCCAGGGCATGGTCTATATTAAGTGCTCAAGAATTACTGGTTAAATGAATGAATGATGAGTAAACCTAATTTTTAAAAAATTTATTAAATTTATATTATTTGGGAAATAACCAGTATTTGTTCCCAGTGAGTCATTACAAATACAGAGCAGATATAACTTTTAAAAACCTGAACCAGGAAAGCACTCGAAGAGTGATTAAGCAATGAAAGAAACCAACCCTCCTGTTCTATAGCCCCTTGAGAATTTGAAGTGCTTTTCAATCTCTTCTCACCTTCAATTCTCATAGTGACTGCATGGGGAAGGCGTGTCAGGTGTGGGAACTCCAGCTTTGTAAAGGATGAAAGAGAGAGAGAGAGGTGACTATTTTTTACAATTCTTTCCCATCTCCCCAACCACTCAGTTACAAAAAAAGAAAGACTTAAGAGTATTTAAATGGTAGCTCTGCAGTTCAAAACACTGTTTAAACAGCAGATGTTTATCTAGGCAAAGTCTACAGCTTTTGAGGGTTAGCTTCTAGGATTTCTTTCAGTATCGAAAGCTAAGTATGCAAATGATCTCCTACAGAGGAAATACACCAAGCTCAGAAATTAATTACTCACCTATTTTAAAAATTAAGAAGTTAGACAGTGGGACGCTTATCAAGATTTAGCATAGATAGTATATTTACAACGAATGATAAATGACAATACTCAACCATTTATTTTGTTCCAAAGAAAAAGTTTGACATTTTTATTTTGTGATAAAAACCCATGTGTCACAGATTATTTCTCTAGTAATAAAGCAAAATGATTATTTATTCTAGGAAACCACAGTGCCAAATGACATACCCCTAAAAAGGCACTAAATTTCTAAGTAAAACCCATTATGCCTTTTTTTCTAAACAGCCAAGAGATAACTAGTCATGAGAATCTTCATGCACTAATTTCTTAATCAAATAGTTACTTCTAGGTTAGTATTTCCCAACCAAGTGTGAGGGGCCAAGCCCTACTGAATGTGCTGTCATCCCTATAACGGCTTCCCCCCAGGGAGAGTGATTTCCAGCTGGGTGCCCTGCACCTCTCCCCTCGCATCCCTCCTAAACAAATTCTGGGTCCCATGAGCACAAGACTTCCTGCTCCCATGCAGCTTCCAGAGCTCCAGGACTTAGGATCCATTTCTCTCCACTCGCCCCTTCTACTCCTCCTCACCGCTGGTGAATCACAATCCATGTTATCCTTATAAATGGAATTTTACTTCCTCCCATCGACGCAGCCCATCGTTACCTGAAACCTGCCCCTATATTTGTTAGAGACTGTGGGACCCCCTTTGCTGGAGCCAATTTAGTAGTGTCCATCTAATTAAGAAAGGATGAGAATGCCTGTCCTGGATCACATCGGGGAAGGCACTAGAACTTGTTGAGCCCTTACTACACACAAGGTAACATATTACGCACTTTATGTACATTATCCGACTCAGCCCTCTCAGCAGTCTTTATTATCCTCATTATATAGATGTGGAAATGGAAGCTCAGAGAGGCTGCAAGTCACCTTGGTCACACAGCCGGCAACTTGAACTGGATTTATTGGACCCCAGAGCCTGTGCTCTTGTCTGCTATGTCATATGTCAATGCCCATTTCGGCCGACCCAACTATATAGCCCCAATCCTAAGTCTGCTTGATGCAAAGTGTGGTTCTGGGGCTGGGGGAGGTAGAACTAGCGATCAGCTGTATTGTTGTCCTAGGGCTGCCATAACAAAGTACCATGAACTGGGTGACTCAAGGCAGCAGAAATTCATTCTCTCAGAGTTCTGGAGGCCAGAAGTCTGAAATCAAGGTGTTGGCAGAGCTGGAATCAGCCTGACCGCTGCAGTCAGCTGGCTGTCGAGAAGAGCTGCCTCTTCCCAACTGGCTGAATAAGGCTCCCAGGATAAGCCTGGGAGGTTGGAAAGGTAGAGGACAGCCCTACGTCACCAAGGATGCTTTGGCCACAAATTGCAGAAACCCCAGCTAACGCTGGCTTAAACATTGCGGAAATTTACCATCTCACAAGATGCTGAATCTGTGGATGGAGTGGGCCCCAGGTAGGGGGACCAGGACTCGGGCATCTCTGTCTCTCTGGGGGTTGGCTTTGCCCTCAGGGTGCCTCCCCTCATGCCCAGAGGAGCCAATAGGCACAGAGCTCCATAGGCACAGCTCCCAAGGCACCTGCATTCAGGGGAGCCCAAGGCTGTGAGTCCCCATGAGGAAGTTATAGTTCACTCAGAGTCCTCCCAGTCCAGATAACCTTGCCAATCAAGCCTAGTTGATATTTTACATCATCTAGTTTTCAGGGCAACAGAACTAAAAAATTAATGGAAAGGCCAAATTCTCTTTCAGAAGGAGAAATGGTTGTGTTAACATACTACCTACCTCATAGACATCCGTAAGTGAGTTCATTCTTAATTTTCCCTTTTTTGTGCTTTTTTTTTTTCAAGTTTTGCTCAGGGTTATGCTATCCTCATCAAGCGCTTTAGGACACTTTCCATCCTTGTCCTTTGGAAGAGTTTAAATAGTATGAGAATTTTCAGTGTGCCCTCTCTCCTCCAGGGAAAACATGGGATTTTTCTTGTTCATTTCCACAAACCCAGTGACAAAACAGTGTCCAGGACACAACAGTTAGAATATTTGCTGTCTTTTCCATGCTACCCAGAGAGTGGTCCACGGCAATGCTCTGGGTTCCTCTCATAACTTAAAGGGAAACTTTCACAACGTCCGGGTCCCTTGATGTCCCATAAATGAAGGAGGAGGATGTCTTCAAATTCCTTGCAGCAAGAACCCACTTAGGTGGCACCCACCTTGACTTCCACGTGAAATACTACATTTACAAAAGGAAAAGTGACAGCATCTGCATCGTAAATCTGAAGAGAACCTGGGAGAAGCTTCTGCTGGCAGCTTGTGCCATTGTTGCCTTTGAAAATCTGGCTGATGTCAGTGTCATATCCTCCATGAAAACCTGCCAGCGGGCTATGCTGAAGTTTGCTGCTGCCGCTGGAGCCAGTCCGATAGCTGGCCACTTCACTCCTGGAGCCTTCACTAACCAGCTCCAGGCAGCCTTCTGGGAGCCAAAGCTTCCAGTGGTTACAGATCCCAGGGTCAACTACCTAGCCTCTCAGAAAGGTGTGTTATGTTAACCTGCTTACCATTGCTCTGTGTCACACAGACTCTCTGCACCACCTGGATGTTACCATCCATGCAGCAACAAGGGAGCTCGCCCAGTGGGTCTGATCTGCTGGATGCTGGCCTGGGAAGTTCTGCACATGCGTGGCACCGTCACCTGTCAACACCCACAGGAGGTCACCCCAGACGTTTACTTCTACAGTGACCCTGAAGAGATTGAAAAGGATGGGCAGGCCACTGCTGAAAAGGCGTTGACCCGAGGGGAACTTCAGGGCGGATGGATTGCTCCAGCTCCTGAATTACTGCTACTCACCCGGGGGTCGTGCACAGACTGGTCCAAAGGCATGCAGGTGCCCTCTGTGCCTGTGCAGTAGTTCTCTGCCAAAGACAGGAGCCCTCAGGCCGCCACTGAGGACTGGTCTGCAGCTAGCAGGTAGGAGCAACCACTCAGTGGCCTTAAGCTGTTCTTCTGGAGACTCTTAAACAGAAAATGGAGATAAGGTTGACAGAAAATAAACTGTCAGTTTCAAGAAAAGAAAATATTTGCTGAATGAAGTTCCGACAGAACTTGTCCATAAAATCTGGGTCAGATGACTTTTGGAGGTTAATTCTTTGTGATTTTCTGTTTTTTCTCTTTTTAGTGCTATATTATGTTTTCTACTTTTTAATTTCTTTTTTCCTAAGGAAGATTCGCCCTGAGCTAACACCCACTTCCAACCTTCCTCTTTTTTGTATGTGAGCTGCTGCCACAGCATGGCCACTGACAGACAAGTGGTGTAGGTCGACGACCGGGAACTGAACCTGGGCTGCCCAAGCAGAGTTTGCCTAACTTAACCACTAGGCAACTGAGGCTGGCCCTCTACTTTTTAATTTTTTATGTGAATTTTCCTAGAAAAAGATCTCAGATTTGTGCTATCAAAGTGGTGATATTGTGCATTCTGCCCACATTTTCTCTTTGATGAAATTTGTACGAAATTTGTATATTTGATTCTTTTTAGTGATTCAAGTTACACTTTCATTTATCAATTTTGTGTACAATTTTTCTTATCTTTTAATTTAGCACTTTATGCTTTTGCCTGTATTCTTTCTTCTTACTTGATTTGGATTCATCTTATTGTTCCTCTTCTAGCTCCTTGAGTTGTGTTTGCTTCATATTTGACACAAATAGTAGCTCCAATTGTTGAGCACACTAGATGGCAGGCCCAGCGCTCCGTATTCTGCTTGCATTGTCTCACCAAATCCTCACAACGCTCCAGAGGCTTCATAAGAAGGCTTTATAACATAGTGGTTATGAGTGCAGACCGGAGACAGTCGCTGCTGCTTATAACTTTGTGACCTCGTGCAAGTGACTTCTCCATGCTTTGGCTTCCTCATCTGTAAAATGGGCTAATCCTATAATCTACATCATAAGGCTATTGTAGAGGATAAATTAGTTCATACACATAAAGCTCTAGAACAGTGCCTGGCATACAATTGGCACCATGGAAGTAGCTGATATTATTATTTAAAGATAAGGGGCTGGCGCTGTGGCCGAGTGGTTAAGTTCACACGCTCTGCTTTGGTGGCCCAGGGTTTCATGGGTTCGGATCCTGGGTGCGGACCTAGCACCGCTCATCAAGCCATGCTGAGATGGCATCCCACATAGCAAAACTAGAAGGATCTACATAGAATATATAACCACGTAGTGGGGGGCTTTGGGGAGAGGAAGAAAGCAAAAAGATTGGCAACAGATGTTAGCTCAGGGCCAATCTTTAAAAAAAGAACTCAGAAGACAGCTTAATTTACAACATTATATTAAAAAAAAAAGTAAAGTAACTTGCCCAGAATCACACAGCAGTTGCTAGATAAGGAGCCGTCTCCTTTTGAACACAGCCTGGACAGCATCACATGGATTTTAGTACGCAGTTTGCTCAATCTCATTAATTTCTTAATAGTCTATAATTTCAATTTTGGTTTCTTCTTTGATGAAGTTCCTCTGTTTTTTTCCTCTATAGGAAACTTTTTTGTTTCTTCCCATCTCCATGATCTTCATCCTTGGAACTCAGAAATTTCAGCAGGATGTATTAAGTTGTGGCTATTTTTTAATTATTCCTGACTGGCACATAGTCCGTTTGATCTTAAGATCATAATCTTTCTCCAGTAAAATTATTTTCTATTAGTTCTTTGATCTACAATCTTTTTTCTCCTTTTATAATTCCTATTATACATATATTGAAATCTCCTAAACTTTTTTTCATATCTTTTTTTTCCCCTGAAATTTCTTATCAGTATTTTTAGTTCTGATTCCTGGGGAATCTTCTGGATGAGGTCTTTTAATTCTCCATTCAAATATCTGCAGAATCCAATCTGCTTTTTAACTGCTCTGTTGACATGTTTTTTCCACCAATGAATATATTAATTTTAATATTTTAAAATTTCAGTATGCATTCCAAAAACTGTGTTAACAAGCTCATGAAGCCAACCTGCCACCATCTTTATAAAAATGAGGAAGAAATGAAAAGCAAGAGACAAAACCACATAAAATGGCCTTTAAATTTTCCACTAAAATTAAATTGATTAAAAATTCCACTAAAACTTTCATTTCCACTAGTGTTCGTCCTTGGATACAGCCATCCAACTTCTCTTTCTCCAAAATCTGATGCCCACTGCCAGACTCTAAAAGCAGTTTTTTAGTTTCAGCCTACTCTCCCCCAAACCTTACCTCAGCCTCTTTCCATCTTCTTTTTTGATCTTTCGTAAAGTTTTCATTTTAGAACGGTTTAAGATTTACGAAACAATTGTAAATGTACTAGAGAAGGTTCTCATATACTCCGCATCTAGTTTCCCTTATTATTAACATCTTACGTTTGTTACAAAAGTACATGGTACATTTGTTACAATTAATGAACCAATATTGATACATTATTATTAACTAAAGTCTATACTTTATTCAGATTTCCTTAGTTTTTACTTAATGTTCTTTTTCTGTCCTGGGATTCCCCCCAGGACACCGCATTACATTTAGTCATTATGTCTCTTTAGGCTCCTGTTGGCTGCGACAATTTCTCGCACTTTCCTTGTTTTGATGACCTTGACCGTTTTGAGGAGTACTGGTCAGGCATTTTGCAAAATGTTCTTCAACTGGAATTTGCCATGTTTTTCTCGTGATTAGACTGGAGTTAAGTGTTTGGGGAGGAAGACTGCACAAGTAAGGTGATGTTTTCCTCACAAAATGTCAAAGATACATGTATCGACATGACTTATCCCTGTTGATGTTGACTCGATCATCTGCCTGAGGTGGTGTGTGTCGAGTTTCTCCACTGTAACATTACTCTTCTCCCCCCTTCCATCCTGCACTCTTTGGAAGAGTCACCCTACACAGCCCACACATAAGGAGTGGGCAGTTGTGTTCCATTTCCTCGAGGGCTGAGTATCTACACAAATTAATTTGAATTTTTCTGTATGGGGGGATTTGCCTCCTCATTTATTTATTTATTTATATCAATATGGACTCACGGATATTTATTTTACACTTTGGGTGACAATCGAATACTGCTTTATTTATTTTCTTGCTCACATTGTTCCAGCTTTAGCCATTTGGGAGCTGTTTCAGTTGTCTCCTGTGCCTCCTTTGACCCCATCATTGTGGCTATTTTTGTTTTTTGAGCATTGTATTATTTTCTGGCACTACAAGATGCTCCCAGCTCATCTTGTCTATTTCCGGCCCTAGTCCTAGACTCAGCAATTTCTCCAAAGAGTGCTAGTCCCTTTTATTGGAGAATGGCATCGGAAAGCAAGATGGAAGCTGGCTGTGTTCATTGCTGCTGGGGTTCTATTATTTTGTCAGTTGTGCAATTATATTTTTTATCTTCAAGAATTATTAAATATTGCTTCCTTTCCCTAACAGCCTGCTCTTACTTTATCGATGCAATGTAAGAACAAGAATTATAAAAAAATATATACACAGGAAACAGGGGAGGGAGAAGCTTTTTGTTAAGTGCTTTTTCACTCAGGGTTATTTACTCTGAATGCTCCATTTAAACTGCTGAGTGTTTTTATATATCTGGTAATTTTTTGCTCCGTTGATGCATATGAATAGTGGTTTAGAAAGATAATCAAAATTGGTGGCTGAGATGGGTCTCAACAGAGACTGTGTGAGCCAATGTAATTTCTTCCAGTCCTTAACAAAAATAGAAGACAAATTTAGATGTTTACCTTTTTTATTTTAGAAGCTTAGAGATCTAATGGTTTGCTGAGCACAGGGATGGTGCTGTAAACATACAGAGAGCTACTTGGATGGAATTTCCCCTTAGCTCAAGAGCAAAGTATCCGTCTTGTCTCGGAAACTGGACATCAGCTGACATAGAGTCTCTCTCTAGGGGACATCTCAGCCACTGCTGACCTCACAGGGTCTTCCTCTACCCAGAAGACTGGCACTGCCCTATGCAGCCTCAAGGATGCAGATTCTAAGCAAGGTTACTGCTTGCTTCCACTCCCCTCAGTCTCTGGAAACTGCTCTAGGTACTTTAGGAGGAAGACTTCAACAAAGCTGAGCTCGTCTCTGCTCACTCCTTTTCTTGTAACCTGCTCTATCTCTGGTTCCCTGGAGGGGATACAGCGCGGATCCCTTCAGTTACCCCAGGTGAACTCCCTCTCATGATATGGTGGCTGAACAGCCCTCCCCTCCTCTGCTCCTGTCTGAGCCACTCCAGACTGAAACCTCCTAAAATGACAAGGTTGGTTTATTAGTTATTTATTGCTGAGTAACAAATTACTCCAAAATGTAGCAGCTTAAAGCAACACATATTTATTATCTCATGGTTTCTGTCTGTCAGAAAACTTAGCTGGGTCCTCTGCTTCAAGGTCTCTTACAAGGCTGCAGCTGGGATGCCAACAAAGGGTGTGTGGTCTCATCTGAAGGCTCATTTGGGGGAAGGATTGGCTTCTAAGCCCACATAGTTTTGGCAGGACAGTTCCTCATGTTGGACTGTTGGACTGAGGACCTTGGCTCCTTCCAGGCTGGAGGCTACTGTCAGTTCCTCGTCACATGGGTCTCTCCAATATGGCAGCTGGCTTCATCGAAGTGTGCAGACTGAGAAGCCAACAGACAGCATCTGCTAACAAAACAGAAGTCACAGTCTTTTATAACCTAGTCAGAGAAATGACATTATATAACTAGGTCCAGCTCATACTCAAGGGAAAAGGATTATGCTAGAACATGAATACCAGATGGGCATCTTTAGGGGCCATATTAGAAGCTGGCCTGCCACAAGCAAGGATAAGACTCTATTCCAGTCCCCAGTTGGGATACATAATTTTTCATCTGGTATTGGTTGGGTTGTTTCTGTGGGATATTGGGAAAGAATGCACATAAAACCAGTAGGCTTAAAACACTATCTTAGTCCTGGATACCATGAACTTGATTTTTAATATACTGAGTTTGAAATTATGGAAAGAGCTTTAGGTTAAAACGTTCAGTCAGTTGTTGCTCAATAATAATTATTTTAACATTTTTTATGAGCCAGCTCTTGAGTTAGAGATTTCATATGTGTTATCTCATTTTAAACCTCACACCAATTCTATGAGGAAAGCATTATTACCTGAGAGGTTTGGATGAGGAAGTTGAGCTATAGGAAGTGAGGTAACTTTCCAATGTCTGAGCATCCTGGTTCCCTAAGCAGCTCTCTCACATCCCCAGGACTGCTTGACTCATCCAGTTGCAGTCACCATCTCGAAGGGGACAGGGCTGTATGAATCAGCACTTTGGGACGGTAGTAGGATCCACTTCCTACGCTCTCCCTCAGACCTGCTAACTCTGTCTAGTTGACCCCAAATACAAACTACTGACCTCTGTCTTAGTTTCCACCTCTGTATCTTGCTCCCTCGGATGGAATGCATCATAATGACTCTCTCCTTGAGTCCTGACACCAGTCTTTCTCTCCATAACCATGGCAAGCCCTGCTCTTCTTCCATGACTAGTGACAGGTCCTAGAAGACCAGCCCAACTTGGAGGGCAGATTTCTCATCCCCGCCTCGCCCCCCCCCCCCCACCAAATTACTTAGACCTCTGAGGTCCCTCAGTTAGTGAGAGGCAGAGTCAGAATTCAACCCATGCTCTTTGTATTATCTCATTCTACCTCCCAGGTTGACCATTAAAGTAAACAAATACTTCCACTCAAACACTATTTTGGGATTATTCTTTCCCTAGTCCAGATAGTACCAATTTGATTAAATAGGTAAAATGGAAAAGAAGAAATGGGTAAAATTCCTACTATGGCCACAGTCACAGCTGCGAGTGAAGGTCAGGGTAGGGGTGGTAGGCACATGAAATTAAAGCGATGGTGGGGAGAGGCAGCAGGACACAAGCATGATGCACATTCCCAGGGTTTATTTCATGGTTCCTTTAGGTGAAAAAGGAGGCTGCATCTCTGGTTGCATGTCTACCATCTCCAGAACACCTGGGGCACCAAGCATAGGACCCAGCGGAGGCCTCAGCCACAAAACCGTGCGCTTTAGTGTCTGCCTGAAAGAATGAAAGTCTAATGTGATTTCTTCATTGATTTCAGAAAAAGATAAGCAAAGAAAAGAAAGGAACAGTCACCCAGCTCCTCATGGTACTTCATAAGAGGCAGACTGGCAGACCCTGTGGAATGCCTCTAAAGTTCTCAGTAACGGTGGGGATCTCCCGCGGCCAGTGTTCATTACTTCAGTCATGCCCATGGGGTTTCAGTTTGGCTCAGAGTACAGCATTCACCGAATAGGGTATTGATTTTAAGAAGTTTTATTACTAATGGATCTTTTAGATAAGGTATTGTTTTATTCATTCCAATTCATCCTCATCATCCTGCTAAGGAAGAACCGAGGGTCTGGGTCAGGGTCAGGGTCAGAGCGTGGGTAGGATCCTTTTACAAGCTTGACCTCCCGAACCTTTGATTGAGTTGGACACTCCTTTCCTCTAGAAATGTGCTCTTCTCATGGCCGCAGTGACACCACATGCTCTTAACTTTCTTCCTATCTCATCCACTCCCTCTCAGCATCCTGTGCAGGCTCCTTCCCCCCTTTCCAGCTTCTCCATACTGGCTTGTCACAGTACTCAGTTCTCTGCTCTCCATTCTTCTCTGCCACGACTTAGATGTTCTCATTCAGTCCTGGCCTTACTCCATCCACGTGCTGAAGGCTCTCAATTATGCCTCCAGCACTGACAGCTTCGCTGAGCTACAAACTCATGTTACAAGCGTAATGTGTTTAAATATGTCCAGATTTTGTTTCCCCTTGGAATAATTATATCACTATTCCCTACACTCTTTCAGCCATCAAGGTGTAGCAGTGAGACTGGAAAGAATTTTTATATCCTTCAATATATTAGGATTCAATATATAAAGGAAAGATTGCCTCTTGACCCTGGTGGCTGGGCTGTGATGCTTGCTGCACCAGGTCAGGAGAAGAATGGACCAGGAGGAGTAGAAGTTGGAAGCCCACCTCTTCTGGCACCAAGGGATTATAGGGGACAAAAGGTGGGGTAGAAGAGGCAGCAGGAGACACGTGGGTGCTTACCTTCCATCTCAGTACTTCTGTCCAGGCAGTGGCAGGTGTGTCATAGCTCTTGAAGGCAATGCTGAGAGTGTTTGCCCACTTTACCTTGGAGGCTGTGAATGGAGTACATCACCCAGCTGGCCCTTATATCAGCCTTGGTAGTGGGGAGCAGTTGGTGGGCGAACGAATCAGAGTACAATCAGTGGTACGGCGAGGTCAGGCAGAGACAGCGCTGGATGGTAGCTCTCTAAAGCTCTCCCCAGTCCCCATGTGGTGAGGATGGAACTCATAAATGTGTTCGCAAAGTGGATCTTGGCTGCGTAGAGAGCTAGTCAACATCCACGTGGCCAAGGTGGGCGTTTGGGCCAGGAGCTGGGTGAGAATATGGCAGAGGCTGTGTGAATAGGGTGCATTGCTGTAGTGCCCAGAGAAGGTAGAGGACACAAAAAGGCACAAAGAGTCCTTCCAGGCTGGGAGGGTACCATGGGCTCCCACCATCCTGGGGGAGAGAAGAGTGATAGGGTGGGAAGATGAGGGACTGAACCTATTTAAATTCTTCCCTCTGATGAAGAATACCAGACTGGACTAACTGTGGTTCCCTCCCTCCACCTGCTCCCATCCCCCAGTGGGTCAGGAATGGTGGGGGAGATCTGAGAAGAGGCTCTGATTTCTTTGCCCTTCTGAGTTATACTTAACGGAATCAGATTTCCTCAACTCGTGACTGATTATTTGACATCTAACACGTTATCTTAGACTAAAACTAGCCCAAATTGAATTCTTGACCTCCAACCTAAAAACACCCTAGTCCACTCCCCATTTTCCCTGTATCAGTCAGCGACAACACCATAACCCATGGGTTTAAGGCTCACCGTTGACTTCTCCTTTCCCCTCACCCCTCACATCTAATCCATCAGTAAGTCTTGCCAGCTCTACCTCCACACATGTCCTAAACTCACTTCTCTCTCCACCATGAATATTATCCTCGCAAAGCTTATTGCGATATCCTCCCCTCTGTTCTCGTTCCTGAGGCTGCTTCCTGCCCATATGGCGCATTGTGTATGAAAGAAAAAGATACCCCTTTCCACAGGTGAATGTAGCCCCATGTTGGACACGGGGCCTGGTGAGTGGCACAAAGGCTGGGTTTCAACACCCGCTCACCTGCTCTGCCTGTCCCCCTCGTGTAGGATCCAGCCTGCAAAAACACAAACAGCAGCCTTCCCGCTGACGCTTCCCCCTATGATCCATTATCTACCAGCAGCGGAGTGATCTTTTCAAAACATGAATCAGATATCGCTGCTCTGCTTGAAGACCCTTAATGTCTTCCCCAAACCCTGAGAACAGTTTCCTGCATGCAGGGACCCTGCTTCCTTCTTCAGCCTTGTCACGCTCGCTTACAGTCACTTTTTCTCTTTTCTTCTCCACAACGCCAGGCCATTCTTTGTGTTCCTGCTGTTCTCTCAGACTGGAAAATGTGGGCTGGCTCCTTCTTGTCTTCCAGGTTTGGGCTCAAATGTCACCTCTTCAGTAAGGATTTTCCTAAACGACTTTATTCATATTGCCCTCCTCCCACACCCTCTATCATATTACCTGTTTTGTTTTCTTGATGACATTTATCAACCTCTAAAATCTTATTTTTCATTTATTTGCTTATTTGTTCCTTATCTCCTCTCTCTCTCTCACAAGAATAAAAGTCCCCAGAGCAGGGAACATTTCTGTCTGGTCCACTTCTACTTTCAGAGTCTTGAACGGTGAATGGCACCTATTTGTTGAATGAACACGTGAACTAAAGAGTCAATGGGGAAAATTGCATGTGGTGCTATTGTAGGCGTTTCACAAAAAGACTGTAAATGTCTGACCGGAAGAGCCGAGACTTTAGAATTCCTCCAAAAGACAGTGACATGGCCCTAGAGACGCACAGATAGAAGAATAACACGGGAAACCAAGGAACAATTTGCCAGACAGTGAACCACGTAGCTGTGTTATAAATGTTTCAATAATAAATGGCATCACAAGTTGACGTCAGGGCCATCAGTGAATCTTAACAAAATTCATACTCAAGTAAAGTTTTATAAATATTTCAAAAGTTCAAAAATAGTTACTATAATGTATTCTACTTGGAATATAAAACTACTGATGGAAACATCAATAAAACCCATTTATAACAGAAACCAGGGCTCCTAGATTACCGTATGAGTTAGGCCGAAGATTTCTTACCTAAAGAAAACCTTATTTTAATAAATAATTCACATAGTAGACTCTATTTTGCTAATTTGATGAGGGTGATAGTGAAATATCTCCCCCTTTCCTTTCTAGAATGTCTAAATTTTAACGAGACATAGCATGGTAAAAGATGCCCTTCCATTGTGTGATTATGGTATGAAGGAATCTCGTGGAGTGTTGCCTTTCATTACTGAATTTAAAACTAGAAGAGAGCAAGTTTTGAAGTGGTTGAGTACTTTTACAAAGCCATGCAAAACAAAGTCTTCTGATGACCATCTTATTTTCTGACTATGAAATTTTTTTCACCATTTGTCTACATCCTGTTTGCGGTTTAAAAATTCTGATCACAAAGAATGATATAACACATGCTAAACAATAATTCACCTAGGATAATCTTAGCATCTATTCATCATCGAGAGTTCAAGTTTTCTATAACATCACCCATTGTGTTTCTAAATCCAGGAACTGCCTGCTTTCACATGGTTTATTCTGATCCCCAGCCCTTGTAAATGAATATACTGATCATGACTGAGCACCGTTGTAACCAGTTCACAGAACTACTACAATTAAGGCATTTATCAAGTGTCATCATCTTCTCTTACCTCCTTTGCTCCTAATCTTTAGTCCTACCAAGACGCGTTTGTGGTCGGAGGCTCCAGCTCGAGGTTTCTCTTCTCACAGTTTCTTTTGTTCAGTTTAAGAAAAGCAGTAAGGGCATAGCAGACTAGGTTTCGTGAACATTTTGTGAGATCATGATGAGATACTAGTTATTAAATATAAGCTCTGTTGAACAGTAGAAAATGCAATTTTTACTTGAAACCCACTCTACTTTTCTTCTCCTCTCTTTGTCTGCTTTCTTGTCTTCCTTCCTTATTTCAAATAGCTATTGAGTTTCAATTATGCATGAAGCCCAGAGTTGGGCAACAACACATGAACGTGTTTATGAAAGACCCTATTGCTGTGCCTAGAACATAGTAGCTTGTTCCATTTGGGCAAAAAAAATAAATAAATAAATAAAATCAAGCTCACGGTTTCTACCTTTGATCTTGACATGATTGAATCTTTTATTTGAACTTACCTCGACACAAATCAATTCGTCTAAGTTCTCTTCTCATATCATAGAATTCTTAACAAATGATTTTTCATCTTTTGTTTAAATGAATGAATAGATTTTGCCACGATGCAGTATGGTATGGAAAAAGACCTGTACCATCATTCAGAAAATGTTGAATAATTCACAAGATAGAATATATAAAACCTAGTGTAGTAGAAAATGCCTTGGAATGGAAATCAGGAGCTCTGATTTCAAATCCAAATTTTATCCCCAACATGCTATGTAACCATGGGTCAGTCACTCCCTCCTTATGAGCTTCATTTTCCTCATTTGAAAAATTAGAAGATTTGTTACTCAGGATTCTTTCAGTCAAAAATGATGGAAATCCAGCTAAAACAAGTTCAGGCAAAAAGGAGAACTTTTTTGACCCAAACATCTTCAGGCATGGCTGGATCCAGGAATCAGATAGCATCACTGGAAAATTGTTTTCTCTCAGCTCTGCTTATCTCTGTGTTGGTCCTATCTCCCCTCCTGTAAATGGGCTTCCACTATGGGCCCAAGGGAAGCAGCTATTGTAACTTTAAGCTTGCATCATCCCAGCTTATTGACTCTAAAGAAAAGGACTTGTATTTCCCAAGACCTATATACCAATCTGAGGGAAGAACTTAGATTGGGTCTGCTTTGGTCAAATATCTAACATTTGGACTGATTTCTGTTGCTAGGGGAGTAGGTACTATCATTGGCCAAGTATGGATCACATGTCTACCACTGAAATTGGGTTGGGAGAGAGATCTTCTTGGTTCCTGCCCTGGGGTTCATTCTCTGGCCATAGAAAGGAGCTAGAAAGACTTGGGAAAGACAAGCGTGGTCTTAGCCTTTCCAGACAATCTGTTTCCCCAAGACGCTGCTAGGAGATTAGGAGACACTGAACCAGAGAGGCATTTCACCTTTAAAGCAAAACTATTGCCCATTTGTGCTGCTCATCTGTCTGCCTGTCCCAGTGGATGATAATAAGTTTGGTTACTTACTAGAAGGGTTTCTATTTCCACCAAGAGATGAAGTACTTGCCCAACGTGAAATGGCTAGATTGTGATGAAGTCTGGGCTAAAACTCACACCTACCTTCTCCCATCCAGTGTTCTCTCCACACTACCATGTTTTCCTTTGGTCAACAGGCAATACTGATTTGCCACCTCAGGCCTGCAGTCATGGGGACTCTCTTGTTTAGAGGCAGACGACAAGTTAGTTCCTCTTGGGCCCAACTTGAAAAGTTCCTTATTAGTTTATATGATTTGTATTCCTAGATCATGGGCATTTTTAGAGCATCCTGGTTGACAAGCTCAGTAAAATATCACTGCGAGACTACGAGGATGTGCAGAATGACTGTGCAGAAATGCAGTCCAGTCATTTCCAAGCTCAAAAGCAAGATATGGAATGTGCACCAAGGAGCTCACAGACCAGCAGTTGACTTTTTGGAACCTCAATTTCCTCATCTATACAATGAGAGAGTTAGTCTAAATCAACTCAAAGGTGTCCTCCAGAGTCTGTGAATATATGCTTTAAGACCTTTCAGAGTTTCTTTCAGACTGTAGACCCATGCGGCATAGTTTATTTTATTTACTTATTTATGTTTTTGGTGAGAAAGATTGGCCCTGAGCTAACATCTGTCGCTATCTCTCTCTTTTCTCTTGAAGAAGATTATCACTGAGCTAACATCTCTGCCAATCTTCCTCTATTTTGTACGTGAGACACCTCCACAGCATGGCTTGATTAACAGTGTAGCTCCACGCCTGGGATCTGAATCTGCGAACCCCAGGCCACAGAAGAGGAGCACACAAACTTAACCTCTACACCATGGGGCCGGCTCCCAGAGTTTATTTTAATAAGTAGTGCAGTTATGAGCTTGGGGTGCAGGAGTTATGATGAATGTCTGTCCTACTCAACTTTATCTCCAGGGCAGTGGCAGATTACAGAGGCTGGACCTGGCTTGATTCGGAAACTTCACCGTTGGCACTTCATTCGTTTTGCTTCTGGGTTTGATCTCTCCAAAAGGACATATAACAGCTTGGGCAGAGGCAGATTGTTTAAGCTGTGATCCGAGGCTTTCCTGTGTGCTAGTTTTGAAAGGAAGAAGAGCGAGGGTTCTAGGCATCTGAAGGTGCTAGAAGACCAGGGCACCAAAGCCACACCCCAAACATCTGACAACTTTGTAGGGGCTCAGCCTCACAAAGAACACTTGTCTTTTCATTGTAAGCGTGGTCAACACACAGTACGTGTCGCTCACACTCTGACCTCAGGAAAACACTTTTGGTTAACCGCCGAGAGTGAGCCCCACTTCCTGCTTTGAGCCTTCCCTGACTAAGCTGTTCAACCATGATACGCCGACGTAGACAGGAAGAACCCAGTGAGGTAACCTGAGGTAACCGACTGGCCCGAGGTCACCATGGCACTCTGTTGATGGTCTACAAGTCAGCTCACTTTTTTCTTAGGCTAATCAGCCAGACAATAATAGACTTTGTAAAGCTTAAGTGACAGATTGTAAGTGTCGAACTCCTACTTGGGCTCGTCTTATGTTTTCTGTTCCAGTACAAAGATGTCAAAAGCCAGTGAGATCTTGAAGCCATTAAGCCTTCTGCTGCTACCCGATGTACGATAATGATGTAGAAGTACATGTAATTATGGTACCCTTTTTTTGGTAACACATTTTAAGATGTTCAAATGAAAGGTATTACATAATAGTTAATTTCTGACAAATATAAAATGTGTAATGATTATATGCTGTCCTTAGCCTAAAATGGGAGATTTTCATCTAATTCTGTGTTAGTACTTGTGCTGCTTTTCCTCGAGGGGGCACGGGGAGTGGTAGTGACAGGTTATACCAACCTATCCACAGGCTTGCCCTGCCTGTCTGTCTGTCTGTCTATCTATCTATCTATCCATCCATCCATCTACCTTCTGTCTACTGGAACAATTCTGTGAGATAACAAGACATTCATTTATTCATCCCCTGTACAATTATGCATCAAGTACCCACTGTGTGCCAGGCACTATTCTAAGTAGTGAGGATACAACAGTGAACAAAACAGACAAAAATCCCTGCCTACCTGGAGCTCACATTCTAGTGGGAGTGATAAATAAGCAAAACATATTATCTAGCGGTTAGTGCTAAGGATAAAATAAAGCAGGTGACACTTGAGTAAAGCCCTGAAGGAGAAGAGGGAGTTAGCCTTGTGGATATCTAGGAAAGAGCATCCTAGGTAGAGGGAAGAATGAGTACCAAGCCCTCAAGGCAGGAGAGTATCCAGAGGGTTTGAGGAGCCGGAGGAAGAGGCCCTGGTGACTGGAGCAGAGGGAGGGAGGAGGAGGTAGTAGAAGAGGAAGTCAAGGAGATGTGGTGGGAGGTTTCATAAGTCCTTATAAGGATTAGCTTTTACTCTGAGTTCAGGACACCACTGGAGCAGAAGACTGGCATGAGCTGACGCTGTAGCAGGACTACTCTGGCTAGTGCATTAAGACTGCATTGTAGAAGTAAGAAGTGGAGTGGAGGCGGGGAGGCCACCACACACGCCAGGTGAGAAATGATGGTGGCTTGGACCAGGATGGTGGTAATTGGGGTGGTGAGAAGTATTCAGATTCTGGACATGTTTTGAAGGTAGAGTTGAGAGAATTTGCTGACAAATGGTATGTAGAATGAGGAAGAAAATCAAGGAGTGAAGGATGATTCCAAAGTTTTGGGTCTGAGCAACTGAAAACATGATATGGCTATTTACTGAGATAGGAAAACAGCAAGTAAAGCAGATTTTGAAAAAGAAGATCTGGAAGTCAGAACTGGAGATAAATATTTGGGAGTCAATAACGTATAGATTGAGATAACGCCATGAGAAAAGATGACATCACAAAGAGAATCAGCATAGAGAGGAGAAAAGCTCCGAGAACTGAGCCGTGGGCACTCTAGTATTGAGAGGTTGAGGAGATGAGGGGGAACCAGCCAAGGAGAGGAGTGGTCAGAGCAACTGGGGAAAAACTAGAGACTGCATTCATAGTCTTTGCCATGGAATAGGACATAATGAAATAGTGTACTCGAAAAATCATTTTACGTTATTGTCCTAGGTTAGAAAAATGTCTGTGATTTGGGCTGGGAGTTGGACAAACCAAAGCTAGAAGAATAGGATAATACGATGTCATCTGGTCAAAAAAGTCTAATTGGGGATGCCTTCCTGTTATTTTTCCTACTTTACAAGAGACTGCACACCAAAGTTTAAAATTTGAAGCATTTTATTTTAAAACTATTTGGGGATGTTCTTCTGCATAATTCAGTATTATAGTCATTACATTATCAACATATTTCTATGGAATAATAGCAAAAAAAATCTAAATTAAAGTTTGTGAAAAAGACATTTTGCTCAAATCCATTACCTTAATGGTTGGATAATATTCTAACTCTATACTGAGAACAATTAGGAAAAATGCTAGGGATGCTATGAATGTTGTATAAGAAATGCTGTGATTTATTAATGAAAATTCTTAGCACAATTTTCTAGGGGGTTAATTCAAGGAGATGCAATTAAATTAGACTCAGGAGTCAATGAAGCAGTTGCACGTAATCACCACCACTCGTTAAAGGCAACCTATATGTGTCATTCTACAAGTTTAATATTAGTGAATTTTTCAGGAGTGAAAATGGAAACTCTGTTCCAAAGGGAAATACATCAATCTAATAAGAGTTTGACTGGGTTCTCTTCCGAAGCGCCCTTATAATTATCCTGCTAAAAGTAACGACTCAATTTCAGGATATGACTCAACAGTAATTTGCTCTTAATGAAACACACTTCATTCAATAGTAGATGGTATCATGATTTCCTTTCAAAGATTTGAAAAGTTCCCTAAAGGTGAGAAGGTGTGATCAATGTTGATAAAGCAAAATGAGTAACAAAATTTTCTCTGAAGGGAAAACCTCTAATCATAAGATCAAAAATGCTGCACAAGGATTTGGGGATCTAAAATACGCTGTTCTACTATGATTCAACCCAAACAGAATACACATGCTGGGAACCATCACTGTGGGAAGAAAACAGCTCCAACTCGCACACATGAGATCTGCTCCCTCCGCCTGGAGGAAAATCATTCCCCCTAAACCCAGAGCATTGCGCATTCTCAAAAGACTGGACTTTTCCTCAAGGTCCATCTCAGAGCCCACACCATGCCGAGTGCTGGTTGTGCATGTCAGGAAAGTGGTTTCACTTAGATTTTTATTTCTACGTGTTTTCATACCACAACCCATTTTTGTAAGGCTTAAATAAGAATACTTACGTGAAAGATTTGGAGGCGTAACTCTCCCTATAAATGTTGAGCTTTATAATTTTACTTGACACAGGGAGTCCATACAGGGAAATGTAAAAATCAGACATGCTGTGCTCTGTTTTAATTTCTACTGCTGTAATAACTTTAATTAACACCACCATCTAGGACCTCACAGCAGGTGTGTGTGCATTCAGCGTCAACGTGAGTAGTAGTGACCATTACTGTTGTGAGTACCTCGCTGTGCTGCACAGATGACAGTGTGGCTCAAGTTTGTTCTTCTGCACTGTTCTCTGTTCTGGACTGTATACCATCATCATTGATTGGCAAACCTTGTGCATGTTTGTGAGCCGGCTTTTTCAGTGTTTCCTTAATAACTTGGTAACAGAGCTGCCCTATTTCTGTTTGGGTACTTAGTTGGTGTGTTTGCTGGCAGTTGACTGCTATGCTGTGGCATTTTAAACATGACTTCCATGAAGTATCATAGCATTTTTTTCTGTTTCCTCTGACAATTGTTCTGCTTTATGATCTCAATGTAATCAACTGGCAATATAGTACATTCCTTATGTTAATGAGTAATAATCATTAAAAAAACCCTCACTTTAGAGGCCAGCCCAGTGGCATAGTGGTTAAGTTCGCATGCTGTGCTTTGGTGGCCTGGGGTTCGTGGGTTTAGATCCTGGGCACAGACCTACATACCACTTGTCAAGCCATGCTGTGGTGGTGACCCACATATAAAATAGAGGAAGACTGGCACAGATGCTAGCTCAGGGACAATCTTCCTCACCAAAAAAAACAAAAAACAAAAAACATCCACATTGGAGCATTGTCTTTATAAAACCAGTAAGTCAAATTAAACTACAGTGTACTTAATTTTCAATCTTAACATATGTCATTTTTCAAAGATTTTGAATTAACATAGGAAAACTTGCCATAAACAAGGCAATCCTAAATTTCATCCCATAAGCAAGGATTAAATTTAGTACCTTGAAAGAGTTTACTGTTCTTTATAAGGAAACTATGTCAGTGTTAAAATTTTCCTTTTGTTCAAAAAAAAGAAGAAATTTTCATTTTTGTTAATGACTATACTTTGAAATGCCCTTAAAAATGGCAGATCACCAGAATATCTGTAAAACATGACCTACTAACCTACTTTTATTAGATGATTTGGAATGACTGACCCTGTTTCTCTCAATAATCCTAGATTTGTGCTGACAATCAAAATAATAATACAAGTTTTCCCTTTTGTAAATACAATGATTGCAGAAAATTATACCCAGATTAACAATATATTTCTATGAAATGTTTAGCTCAACATGGCAATAAATTCACTTGTTTCTCTTTAAAACAAAGTGCATTTGCAGAATTTTTTACTTGAGTTACAGCTTTTCAAACCGGGTAATCTACAAAGCAGGAAAATATAATTGAATGTTAGATTTTATTCTAAAGGCTTTGCATTGTAAAGGCTTGACTTAGAAAAGCATTTGTGAAAAGCAACAGGTTAAAAACCATTTTTGTTCTCTGTTTTAGGAAATGATAAGTTCAGATCCATGAGATGGTACAAGACAAGGCCACGTTACATCAGCTGGAACACGGCATTAATGAAATCTTGAGCTCCATGCAATCCTCTTGATTTTACTCACTCTTCAAAACAGGGTAATGGTTGTGAACCAATGTTGTCAGTGATGACTAATCCTGACCCATTTAGAAATGCCTGTTTCATAATTCCCCTTGTTTACGGGGGCTTCATACTGTGTTTGAATACAGTGCAAACAGCAACAAGTTCTTCCACATTTAGAGGCACACTAGCTGGCATGTCTGATTTTAAGATGAATAGCCTTAATTTTTTAGTAAAGTTAAATAGTTCCTTTACTAATCTCTTTTGGGGAAAGTTTAACCTAAATGAATATGAAATGAAAGCTGAAGCTTAGGCAAAACATTTTAACCTATTTAGAAAATAGATTATATATCTTTTTAAATATTAAAAACCAAATTGTTAAAAGGAAGGCAGGGTAGATCTTCAGAGTGTAATTAAATTCATTGTAGGTTTCAGTTGGGACAAACTATAACAAAAGCAAATCTTAGAGTGTCTTTTTTTGTATGTAATGTGCTTGGCAATGTGCAAGTGGAAAAAAGTGGGAAATGTACCTGAATTTTTCTTTGGGAAGTGGACAGTTTATATATTGAGGCAAATATGATATTGTTTTTTTCCTATCATACTGCCAAAAATAAAGACTTATTAGGTAGCAAATATTACTGACACAATTCAAATATAATTTTCTTTCCAATAGGATACATAGACAATTTCATTGTAGAGTTCTGAAATGATGTTGAATCAAATATGATTTAACCCCTGTATAGTGAAGAATTATCCTTACCCAGAGAGAGGTCCGGTCTTTGCCCTCAGATCCTTTGATACAGTTTCTAAGTTCTTGAAATGTTCCACCTGATAAGAGTGTCTTTCTTTATCTGGGGCTTTGGGCCACACCAAACAGCCACCAATGTGATTTATGGTGAGGGCTTTGGGCCATGCAGTATTATCTCAGCCTCTGGAAGGGCTGGAGACTAAAGATCAGCCACACAGGCAGTCAACTACATCTATGTGAACAGGCCCTAATAAAAAATCTGGACATCAAAGCTCGGGTGAGTTTCCCTGGTTGGCAATACTCCATGCATACTGTTATGCATTGTTCCTAGGAGAATTTAGTGCTGTCTATGACTCCACTGGGAGATGACAACTGGTAGCCCATGTGAACTCTCTTGGACTCTGCCCCACACATCTCTTCCCTTGGCTGACTTTACTCTGTATCATTTCACTGAAATAAATCATAACTGTGAGTATAACAGCTTTCAGTGAGCTCTGTGAGTCCTTATAGTGAATTATCAATCTGAGGATGGCCTTGAGAACCCCCAAACTTACAATTGGTGTCAGAAGCGGGGTAGTCTTGGGGATTCTTGATATCTGTTGTTGGTGTCAGAAGTGATCCCGGTCTTGGGAACTACCTCTCCCCAAACTTTATAATCCCAAAAAGTGAGACATCATGCTTGAAAATATTTTTGGTGAAATTTTGGTTGCACAGTTTTACCAATGTGACAGTCATAATGGCTGTTCCCAAAAATTCCAGGATTTTCTTTCCAAGCATGGGATAGGATTGCATTTTCTCACTCACTTAAATTTGGGTGTGGCCATTGACTAGCATTGGGCAATGAAATGAGAATGGAGTTGACATGTGGTGAGAAGCATAAGATACAATATATGCACCATGCTGTCTCTTTCCCTCTATCACAGACTGACAACTTTCTAGATAGTAGCTGTTCCGTCATCCTTAGTCCCAGAATGAAGACAACAGGGACCAGAGCTCTCAGCTGAATTGTGAGAGAAATGTAGCATGACTAAGAAGTAAACCTTTGTTGTGCTAAATCACTGTGATTTTCAGTTGTTTGTTACTGCAGCATAACCTAGACTATGCTGATTCAAGCAAATAGAATCACTATTTGCTCAAAGCATGACAATGACACTTCCTGCAAAAGGGCTATACAGAGATACTCTTTTTAAAAATTATTGTTGGAGGCTGGCCTGGTGGTGTAGTGGTTAAGTTCATGTGCTCTGCTTCCATGGCCTGGGGTTTGCAGGTTCGGATGCTGGGAGTAGACCTAGCACTGCTCGTCAAGCCGTGCCGTGGTGGCATCCCACATAAAATAGAGGAAGATTGGCACAGATGTTAGCTCAGCAACAATCTTCCTCACTAAATAAATAAATAAATGAAAACAAAAATTATTATTGGCATAATTCTATGCTCCTTAGTTTGAAATGAAGTATATCCAAATTATCTGACCAACATTATTTTAAATATGGCCATATCTACCAAAACCTAAACTATCTGAATCAGTAATTCCATTTCTAGGAATAATGTTCAGTAAAATTCACAGAGGTGCACCAAGAAATATAATCTTCACAGCATACTTCATAGCAGTAAAAACTAAATGTCCAGCAATAAGAGACTAGCTAAAGGACTTGTGGTGTTTCCACATAAGGGGAACTTCTCATTCAGCCATTGCAAAGTATGAAGAGGAGACATCTCATTCCAACCAAGGCAGAGAAACAGGGACTGGATTTACCTTTTGTGGAAACAAACAAAGAAAAAAGGTGGCAAAATATAAGCAACAACAGCTTTCAAGATATGAAACATCAGAAGCCCTAAGAGTGCCCTGTTTTATTGCCTTGAGAGAGTTTCTAGGCTGCTATACAGGAAGGGGGAACTCAGGCTGAGTTTAGTGGCCTCTCTAAATTTAGGGACTGGTGACAGGCCACTAAAGCAGTACTAAGGGGGCTATTTATAGGACTAAATGCCTGTATTAGAATGTAAGAAAGGTCTCAAATCAATGAACTCCACTTCCACCTAAAGAAACAAGAAAAAGAATATTGAATTAAATACAAAGTAGACAAAAGAAAGGAAACAAAGATCAGAGCAGAAATCAATGAAATATAAAACAGAAGAACAATTCAGAAACTCAATTAAACCAAAAGCTGGTTCTTGGACAAGGTCAATTAAGTCGATAATCTTTTAACCAGATGGAACTAGTATAAAAATGCATAGACACAAATTATCAATATCAGGAATGAGAGAGGTGACATCATAACAGATACTACAGACTTTAAAAGGAAAATAAGAAAATATTATGAATAATATTATGCCAATCAATTTAACAACTTAGATGAAATGGACAAATTTCTTGTGAAAGACACAAACTTCCAAAGCTCATTTAAGACAAAATAGTCTGAGTAGCCCTATATCTACTAAAGTAATTGAATTTGTAGATAAAAACCTTCCCACAAAATAAACTTCAGGCCCAGACGGTTTCATTGGTGAACTCTACCAAATATTTAATGAATAAATAATCCATTGTTACACAAACTTTCCCAGAATATGGAAGAGGAAGAAGTACGTCTTAACTTGTTCTATGAGGCCAGCATTACTTGATATCAAAATTCAACAAACATATTATAAGAAAAGAAAATTGCAAACCAATATCTCCCATGAACATAGATGCAGAAATTCTAAAATTCTAAATTTTAGCAAATTGAATTTAATAATAGGGAAAAAGATAATAAGGTGGGTGACATCAGCAACATGGTGGAGTGAGCTGTTCCCTTTGTCTCTCCTGCTTTGAACCACAACTAAGTGGATATTCATTGATCAACGGAGGATACCCACACAGCACATCAGGACACCTGAGAGACCTGCGCAGCTATACATCTGAAGGTGGATGGGCTACCCTCTGGGGAGGTGGTGGAGATAGGTGAGCACTCTCCAGCCCTCAGGCAGCCCAGTACATACGTGCGACTGCTCTCCTGGCTGGAGTGCTTGTAGCACCGCTGCAGCCCCGAGGGTGAGAGTGTGCCTCGGTGTGACTGTGGAAACAAGTGATGGCATCCCCGAGACCCCACGTGATCTCTTTCCTGTCTGATGGGAGAGTCCAAGGGTGGCACAGCCCACCCTCAGATCCAATGGGGAGGCCCCGCGCATCAAGCACTACAGCTGGTGCAACCTAGGAGCAGACAGTGGTGTATCTGTGGCCCAGGTGAATGAGCCCCTGGTTGCCACAAATGTCCATAGTCCTGCTACAGCCCCAAAGGGGGGAGTGTGACCCAGCAAGACTGTGGGAGCAGGCAGCAGCTCTAAGCCCACATGTGATCACTCTCTTGTCCAGTGGGAGAGTCCACAGTCCCACCATGGTCCCAGTGAGTGGCTCTGGAACAGACCCAGTGGGGAGGCCCTGCCCAAACAAGCATAACAGCTAGTGTGAGCCAGGAGCAGATGGCGGCAGAGCTGCGAGTCTAGGTGAATAATCTTCTGACTGCTGTGAGTGCCCACAGTACTGCTGCAGCCCCAAAGTGGGGAGCATGTCTCGGTGGGACTATGGGAGCAGGTGGCAGCAGCCCTGAACTCCCGCATGATTGCTTTCCCATTTGGTGGGAGACCCCACAGGGCCACTGCAATTCCAAGGAGTTGCCCAGGCTTAGACAGCCATAGCTGACAGAGATTGTGATGGGCTCGGATTACACAGTCCCTACCCCCCCAGTGGCAGCAGGTGGAACCTGAGAGCAGATACTATCACTATATGACAGCACAAATCTGGTCCATCAAATGGTATGAAGAAATATATTAATACTCCAGACCAGAAGGAAAAAGACAAACAACCAGAAATCAATCCTGAAGGCGCAGAAATCTACAATCTAAATGACAGAGAATTCAAAACAGCCATCATAAAAAAAACTCAATGAGTTACAAGAGAGTTCAGAAAGATAGTTCAATGAAATCAGGAACCAAATTAACAGAGGAAATTCTTCACAAAAGAGATCGAAACTGTAAATAAAACCCAATGAGAAATGTTGGAGATGAAAACCACAATGGATGAGATAAGAAAAGTCTGGAGTCCTTAAATAACAGAGGTGATATTATGGAGGATAGAATTAGCAATCTGGAGGATAGGAATACAGAAATGCTTCAGATGGAGGAGAGAGAAATAAGACTAAAAAGAAATGAAGAAATTCTCTGAGAAATAGCTGATTCAATTAGAAAATGCAACATAAGGATTATAGGTATTCAAGAGGGAGAAGAGGGGAACAAAGGAGCAGAGAGCTGTTCAAAGAAATAATAGCTGAGAACTTCCCAAACCTGGAGAAGGAGCTGGAATTACACGTAAATGAAGCCAATAGAACTCCTAATTACATCAATGCAAAAAGACCTTCTCCAAGGCATATATTAGTAAAGCTGATGAAAGTCAATGACAAAGAAAAAATATTAAGGGCAGCAAGGCAGAAGAAAATAACCAAAGGAACCTCTATCAGGCTTTCAGCAGATTTCTCAGCAGAAAAGTTACAGGCTAGGAAAGAGTGGAATGACATATTCAAAATTCTGAAAGATAAAATCTTTCAGCCATGAATGCTATATCCAGTGAAAATATCCTTCAGATATGATAGAGAAATAAAAGCTTTCCCAGATAAACAAAAGCTGAGGGAGTTCATCGCTACAAACCACCTCCCCAAAAGATTTGATCAAGAAGGCCCTCATACCTGAAAAAAAAAAAGAAGAAAGGGTTTACAAAGCCTTGAGGAAGGAGATAAATAGGCAGACAAAACCAGAAAATTGCAACTGTCTATCAGAACAGATTAGCAAACACTTAATTATAACTCTAAAGATAAAGGGAAGGAAAACATCAAAAATAAATATAATTACTTCATTTTAATCACAAATTTACAACACATACTGGAATAAGTTGTGACACCAACAACTTAGAAGGGGAAGAGGAAAGAGATGAAAACTGCTTAGAGTAAGGGGATAAGAGGCTATCAGAGAATGAACTATCTCATCTATGAGATCTTTTATACAAACCTCACAGTAGCAACTAAACAAAAAATCAGAACAGGGACACACATGATAAATAAAGAGAAAACTGAGAAAACCATCATAGAGAACCACCAAACTGAATTGGCAGTACAAAATACAAGAAAAAAGGGAAATACAAAACAACTGGAAAACAAGCAATAAAATGGTAGCATTAAGCCCTGATATGTCAAAAATCACTCTAAATGTAAATGGATTGAATGCCCGAATCAAAAGACACAGAGTGGGGCTGGCCTGGTGGTGTAGTGGTTAAGTTCGCACATTCCACTTTGGTGGCCTGGGTTCCACAGTTTTGGATACCGGGCATGGACCTAGACACCACTCATCAAGCCATGCTGTGGCAGTGTCCCACATACAAAATAGAGGAAGATTGGCACAGATGTTAGCTCAGCGACCATCTTCCTCAAGCAAAAAGAGGAAGA
Organism: Equus asinus; assembly: GCF_041296235.1. Taxonomy (NCBI): domain Eukaryota; kingdom Metazoa; phylum Chordata; class Mammalia; order Perissodactyla; family Equidae; genus Equus; species Equus asinus. The sequence goes on along the minus strand of NC_091798.1, from coordinate 43,265,908 downwards.
TTGGCACAGATGTTAGCTCAGGACCAATCTTCCTCACCAAAAAAAAAGGACACAGAGTGGCTGGATGGATTAAGAAACAAGACCTAACAATTTGCTGCCTCCAGGAAACACATCTCAGCTCTAAAGACAAACACAGGCTTAGAGTGAAGGGATGGAAGATTATACTCCAAGCTAATGGCAAACAAAAGAAAACAGGTGTTGCTATACTTATATTAGACAAAGTAGACTTCAAGATAAAAAAGACAATGAGAAACAAAGAGGGGCAGTATATAATGACAAAAGGAATACTCCATCAAGAGGACACAACTCTTATAAATATATATGCATCTAATACAGGAGCACCAAATTACATAAAGCAACTATTAATTGACCTAAAAGAAGACATTGACAGCAGCACAATAATAGTAGGAGACCACACTGTCATCAATGGATAGATCAACCAGACAGAAAGTCAACAAGGAAATAGTGGAACTAAGCAAAAAACTAGACCAGATGGACTTCATAGATATATATATAGAACACTCCATCCCAAATCAGCAGAATATACATTCTTCTCAAGTGCAAATGGAACATTCTCAAAGGTAGACTCTATGTTGGGAAACAAGGCAAGCCTCAATAAATTTAAGAAGATTGAAATCACATCAAGCATCTTTTCTGACCATAATGCTATGAAACTAGAAATCAACTACAAGAAAAAAAGCTGAGAAAGTGACAAACACGTGGAGACTAAACAACATGCTACTGAACAACTGGATCATGCTACTGGATCATTTAAAAAAATTAAAGGAGAAATCAAAGAATATGTGGAGACAAATGAAAATGAAAATACACCATACCAACTCATATGGGATGCAGTAAAAGTGGTCCAAAGAGGGAAATTCATAGCAATACAGGCCCACTTTAACAAACAAGAAAAAATCTCAAATAAGCACTCTTAAACTACAACTAATAGAACTAGAAAGAGAAGAAAAAACAAAGCCCAAAGTCAGCAGAAGGAGGAAATAATAAAAATTATTTCCAGACATAAATGAAATTGAAACAAACAAACAAAAACAATAGTAGAAAGGATCAATGAAACTAAGAGCCGGTTCTTTGAGAAGATGAACAAAAATTGACAAACCCTTAGCCAGACTCACTAAGAAAAAAGAGAGAAGGCTCAAATAAATAAAATTAGAGATGAAAGGGGAGAAATTACAATAGATACCACAGAAATACAAAAGATTATAAGATAATACTATGAAAGATGATATACCAACAAATTGGACAATCTAGAAGAAATGGATAAATTCTTAGACTCGTACAACCTCCCAAAATTGGACCAAGAAGAAACAGAGAATCTGTATAGACTAATTACAAGTAAAGAGATTGAAATAATCAAAAAACCCCCAAAAAATAAAAGTCCAGGACCAGATGGCTTCTCTGGAGAATTCTACCAAACATTCAAAGAAGATTTAGTACCTATCTTTCTCAAACTATTCCAAAAAATTGAAGAAGATGGAACACTTCCTAACACGGTTTATGAGGCCAACATCACCCTGATCTCAAAGCCAGACAAGGACAATACAAAGAAGGAGAACCACAGGCCAATATCACTGATGAACACAGATGCAAAAAATCCTCAAAAAAATATTGTCAAACCAAATACAGAAATACATCAAATGGATCATAAAACATGATCACGTGGGATTTATACCAGGGACACACGGATGGTTCAACATCCACAAATCAGACAATGTGATATACCATATTAACAAAATGAGGAAGAAAAACCACATGACCATCTCAATAAATGCTGAGAAAGCATTTCACAAGATCCAATGTCCATTTATGATTAAAACTCTCAATAAAATGGGTATAGAAGGAAAGTACCTCAACATATTAAAGGCCATATATAACAAACCCACAGCCAACATCATACTCAGTGAGGAAAAACTGAAAGCCATCCCTCTGACAACAGGAACAAGAAAAGTGTGCCCACTCTCACAACTCTTATTCAACACAGTACTGGAGGTTTTGGGCAGAGCAATTAGGCAAGAAAAGGACATAAAAGGTATCCAAATTGGCAAAGAGGAAGTGAAACTCTCTCTGTTTGCAGATGATATGCTTTTATATATAGAAAACCCTAAAGAATCCATTGGAAAACAATCAACAACTTCAGCAAAGTTGCAGGATATAAAATCAACTTAAAAAATTAGCTGCATTTCCATATTCTAATAACAAACTAACAGAAAGAGAACTCAAGAATACAATCCCATTTACAATTGCAACAAAAAGAATAAAATATCCAGGAAAAAATTTAACCAAGGAGGTCAAAGACCTATACAATGAAAATTGTAAGACATTATTGAAATAAATCTATGATGACATAAAGAAATGGAAAAATATTCCATGCACATGGATTGGAAGAATAAATATAGTTAAAATGTCCATACTACCTAAAGCATCTACAGATTCCTTGCAATCCCAATCAGAATCCCAATGACATTCTTCACAGAAATAGAACAAAGAATCCTAAAATTTTTATGTGGCAACAAAGGAGCCCAAATAGCTAATGCAATGTTGACGAAAAAAGAACAAAGTTGGAGGCATCACAACCCCTGACTTCAAAATATACTACAAAGTTATAGTAATCAAAACAGCATGGTACTGGTACAAAAACAGACAGACAGATCAACGGAACAGAACTGAAAGCCCAGAAATAAAACCACATATCTATGGACAGCTAATCTGCGACAAAGGAGTCAAGAACATACAACGGAGAAAGGAAAGCCTGTTCAATAAATGGTGTTGGGAAAACTGGACAGCCACATATAAAAGAATGAAGGTAGACCATTATCTTTCACCATACACAAAAATTAACTCAAAGTGGGTTAAAGACTTGAAGGTAAGATGTGAAACCATAAAACTAGAAGAAAATATAGGCGGTGCTCTCTTTGATATTGGTCTTAGAAGCATCTTTCTTAAATACCATGTCTACTAGGGCAAGGGAAACAAAAGAAAAAATAAACAAATGGGACTTCATCAGACTAAAGAGTTCTTCAAGGCAAAGGAAACCATGAACAAAATGAAAAGACAACCCACCAACTGGGAGACAATATTTGCAAATCACATATCTGACAAGGGGTTAATCTCCAAAATTTATAAAGAACTCATACAACTCAACAATGAAAAAACAAACAACCCGATCAAAAAATGGGCAGAGGATATGAACATTTTTCCAAAGAAGATATATGGATGGCCAACAGGCACATGAAAAGATGTTCAACATCACTAATCATCAGGGAAATTCAAATCAAAACTACAATGAGATAGCATCTTACACCTGTTGGAATGACTATAATTACCAAGACAAAAAATAACAAATGTTGGAGAGGATGTGGAGTAAAGGGAACCCTCATATACTGCTGGTGGGAATGCAAACTGGTGCAGCCACTGTGGAAAACAGTATGGAGATTTCTCAAAAAATTAAAAATTGAAATACCATACAATCCAGCTATTCCACTACTGGGTATTTATCGAAAGAATTTGAGACCAACAATTCAAAGAGACTTATGCACCCCTATGTTCAATACAGCATTATTCGCAATAGCCAAGACATAGAAGCAATCCAAGTGCCCATCGACTGATGATTGGATAAAGAAGATGTGGTATATACATATATATACACACACAATGGAATACTACTCAGCCATAAAAAAGACAAAATTGTCCTATTTGAAACAATGTGGTTGGAACTTGAGGGTATTATGTTAAGTGAGATAAGCCAGACAGAGAAAGACAAACGCCATATGATTTCACTCATATGTGTAAGATAAACAAAATACATGGACAAAGAGAACAGATTAGTGGTTACCAGAGGGGAAGGGGGCTGGGGGTGGGCATAAGGGATAAAGGAGCACATATATATGGTGACTGACAAATTATAATGTACAACTGAAATTTCACAATGTTATAAACTATTATGATATCAATAAAAAAACAATTAATTTCAAAAAGAGAATATGCAACCTTCAAAAAAAAAGATAAATTATGACAAAGTCAGGTTTATCCTAGGAATGCAAAGTTGGTTTAACATTTGAAAAGCAGTGTACTTTACCATTTAACAAACTAAAAAAGAAAACCATAAGACCATCTCAATAGGATACAGAAAAAGCATTTGACAAAATCTAAAGTCCTCTACTCATTAAAAAAAAAAAAGCCTCAGCAAAGTCAGAATAGAAAGGAGCTTCTACAACCTGATGAAGGACATCTCTGAAAAGCCTGTAGGTGACAACATACCTACTCATTAAAGATTGAATGCTTTCTCCCTAAGATCAGGAACAAGCCTAGGATGTTTGCTCTCATCAGTATTATTCAACATTGTACTGCAGGTACAGTGCAATCAGGCAAGGAAAAGAAATAAAAAGCATTTATACTGGAAAGGAAGAAGTAAAACTGTCTTTATTCACAGACAACATGATTATCTATGTAGAAAATCCAATGGAATGCACTAGATTCTGATGGAGGCTCATAAAATTAAAAAGTGATTTTAGCAAGGTTGCAAGATACAAGATTAATATACAAAAATCAATTGTATTTCTATATACTGGCAACAAACAATTAGAAATTAAAATTTAAAAGTGATATTATTTATAATAGCATTAAAAAACTATGAAATATGTAGGGAATATCTCTGACAAAATGTATGCAAGACCTATATGAAAATTACAAACATGGCTGAGAGATATTAAAGACCCAAATAAATGGAGAGATATATTGTGTTCACGGGTTTGAAGACTCAAATATTTTTAAGATATCAGTTCTCCCCAAATTGATCTCTAGATTCAAGGCAATCTCTAGCAAAATCCCAGAAAGAGTTTTTTTGGTAGATATTGATAAGAAGATTATAAAATTAATATGGAAATGCAAAGAATATAGAATAGCCAGAACAACTTTGAAAAATAGCAAGTTTGGAGGGCTAAAACTGATTTCAATAATTATTATAAAGTTACAGAAATCAAGACAGTGTGATATTGGCAAAAAGATGGCCAAATGTATTAATCGAACAGAATAGAGTCTGAAAATAGACACACACATACATGGACAAGTGATTTTCCACAAAAGTTAAAAGGCAATTCAGTGGAGAAGAATAATAGTCCCTTCAGCCAGTAATAGAATAATTGAATATACATATACAAAAAAGTGAAATTTGATTCATATCTTACACCATATACGAAAGTTAACTCAAATGAATCACACACCTAAATGTAAAATCTAAAATTATAAAACTTATAGAAGAAAACCTTTATGAACTTGGCTTAGGCAAAGATCCCTTATATTTGACATCACAACCCATAAAAGAACAAATTGATAAACTGAACTTCATCAAAACAAAAATTTCTGCTCTTCAAAAGGAGGGTATAAGGTCAAGCCATACACTGATAAAAAAAAAAAGTTATGTCATATATCTAATCAAGGATTTGTATCCAGAAAATATAAAGAATTCTCCAAACTCAATAATGAGAAAACAAACCACCCAATTAAAATTTGTCAAAAGATTTTAATAGACATTTCACCAAAAAAGATGTACAGATGGTAAATAAGCACATGAAAAATGCTCAACATCATTATTCATTAGAGAAATGTCTATTAAAACTGAAATATGAGGGGCTGGCTCCGTGGCTGAGTGGTTAAGTTCACGCGCTCCGCTGCAGGTGGCCCAGTGTTTCATTGGTTCGAATCTTGGGCGCGGACATGGCACTGCTCATCAAGCCACGCTGAGGCAGCGTCCCACATGCCACAGCTAGAAGGACCCACAACAAAGAATATACAACTATGTACCAGGGGGCTTTGCGGAGAAAAAGGAAAAAAATAAAATCTTAAAAAAAAAAACTGAAATATGATACCCCTAGACACCTATTAGATTAAAAAGTTTGGGTGAGGAGGAAATGGAGCTCTAACACACTGCTGGTGGTGATGTAGAATAGCTTCTTTGGAACACATTGGCAGTCTTTTTTCAGAAATTAAACATACACCTATTATAGAATGCAGTTATTCCATTCCTAGGTAGTTACCCAAAAGAAATGAAAGCATATGTCCATATAAAGATGTAGACAGTAATGTTCACAGCAGCTTTATTTATAATGGTCAAAAACTAGAAATAACCCAAATGTCCATCATCAGGTGGATGTATAAAAAAGCTGTGGTGTATCGCTATCCATACAATGAATACTCTTTAGTAATAAAAAGAAATGAACTATGATACATGCAACAACACAGACGAATCTCAAAACAACTATGCTGAGTGCCAACAGCCAAAGAAGAGGACATACAAAGAAGAGTATGATTCAATTCATATAAAATTCAAGAAAATGCAAACTAATCTAGCGTCAGAAAGCAGATAGGGGAAGAGTAAAGGAGGGAAAACAGAGGGGCATACAGAAACTTTTGGGAGATATGTATATGTTCACCATCTTGATTGCAGTGCTGGCTTCAAGGGTGTCGAAACTTATCAAATGGTACATTTTAAGCATGTGCATTTTATTTTGTCAATTATCCTCCAACGAAGCTCTTTGTAAAAAAAAAAAAGCATGAGGGGGATCTATGCGTGTCGATATGGAACTATGTCCACGATGTAGTAAGTAAAAGAGGAAGTTCCAGAACATTAGTATAGTTTGATCTGAGATTTTAAAAAACTAACAAAAAAGTAATAAAATCCTTTTCTCTCACTGTACACTTTTTGGCATACGTATTGAAGTTCTGGTACTTTACACGACGAACTATTGCAGTGGGTATCCCCAGGTAATGAGATGTGGCACAGGACAGGTAGGTGATTTATACACATTTAACATGGAGCTGTTATCATTTTTGATATTTCAAAAGTTTCAAGTATTTGCATATTAATAAAGGGGTGCACTTTCTGGGAGGTTAAGTTCTACAAACCGGGACTGTTAACTCACCGCCATTTGGTGAGGTTGGCTGTCAGTTTTAAGGCCCAGGCGGTCACAGCCATTCCGTCGAAGACCCTCAGGCAGAAAACCTCCCGCTCACCACCTAAGGGGGCGTGCCCTGGACCCCGCAGCGGGCGTGAGCGGGCGCACGCGGACCTCCTGCGGGAGGCGGTGCTGAGCGCATGCGCGGCGGCCTGGGGGCGGGGCCGGCCCAGGCGAGGCGAACCTGTGGGACGCCCTGGGGATGAGGGGTCTTCGCCCCCGGCCGGCCGAGCTCAGTCGCCTCCAGGACTGTGCCCCGTGCGCCTTCGTGGCCGCCCAGGTCCCGCCGCCGCAGCCCGGCCCGCGAACGCCGGGGTCCGCGCAGAGACACGCGCAGTTGCATGTTTAAAGGTAGCCGGTCCTTCTGGGGGGCGCAGTGGTCGCTCAGCGCCTTCGAGGGGGCGGCGGGCCGCAGCCCGGTCCCGCCTCAGGCGCGTGGTGACTCGGGGACAGGGAGGCACCCGAGGTCCTCGCGCTCTCCCAGGCAAGGAAAGGCGTGACTGGCATCCTCAGCCGGCCGCCTGGGGCGGGGTGGGGGACCCTAAGCAAAGAGCCTACCCCCGGCCGAGACCCCCCGCCGCGCCGCCCCGCCCAGGCTCTGCCCCGGTCGGCCGCCTGGCTGGTGTCCAGCTTGCGTCGGTCGAGTCACCGCGCTTGGTTTCCGCAGGGGGTGAGTTTCGGCGGGGTCAGACCCCTCCCAGCCCTCCCTGCCGCGGGCGCCCGGTGGCGTTCCCAGCACGTGGAGCTGCTGGAAATGCTCAGTGATGGCTGGTACGCGGGCGCGCTTTTGCACGGCCACTGGAAGGGTCGTCGTTTACAGGAGGGTAGTGCCAGAGAGGGTATACTTGGCACGAAGAAATGTCCGCGAACGTGGCCTCCGGCCTCTCCTGGGAGTGGGAAGCCTCTGTCCTCTTTAAGTGGACTGGTTTTGTCTTTAGCACGTGTGCCCAGAAACTTCTCCCAAAACATGAAGTTGAATAAATTATGATGATTTTCTCCTAGAAAAATGTTGCAGAATGCCGTCTCGAATCCTTTGTATTAACTGACAGCTCCCTTAGTGTGTCTAACACGCAGGCGGGACTCTCCCCATTTCGCAAGGCTTCCCTGGGGAGGCCTGGCTTTCCTCTCCCAAAGTCGGGGAGGAGAGCAGGGGGGCGAGGACAGGAAGCAGATGCCTGAAGTGCCCCCCATTTAGGGACCAAAAAAGATTGCTCAATTCTAGTTCTGTGTAACCCTCTCCTTGCATCTCAAAAGGTGTTTTGCATCCACATGTATTTTGAAAACTTCCGTTTTCATATGAGTCATTTAAAAACAAACATACCTATTCTGAAATTAGAAACTTTTTGGGGAAAAAAAATGTATCTTAATACTGCAGCGAGACTTTCGAGAGTGTGGAAAATTGCTAAATCAATGATAAAATGTGAGAACACCAAAAAGCTGGCAATCACTGCTTTAGGAAAGATGCATTTGACATAACTACTTCTTATCTATTGTCCTGTTGAAACCTTGATGATACTGTAATTTGATTTTCATGCTTTTAAAAAAATTATAGATTTTAGATTTAGAAGGGAATTTAGAGGTCATGTGGGCTACAATGAGCATAAATATTTTTGACAACGTGCCTAAAAAATTATAGTGTCCTCTGCTTGAGTTAGATTTAGTGGAGGAGGTATGGCCCCTTAGCACAATTCACTCTTTTATTAGAAAGTTATGTGCTTTAAAGCTGTATTTTGGAACAAATCTTCAGCTGTCCTGTCCAGGCCACACCTCCCTTGTCATTGCACAGATGGATGACTGGAACTTCAGACGCCTTATCAGAGGCCATCGGCCTGTGGTGGCAACAATCTGATTTCTCAGTGCCACCTTAGAAAGTTGCTTAAATAAAGGACATTTGCTAATTATTTCTGTTCGTTTTCATCTTGCTGCTGCCAGCAAATTTGTCTAGCCGTTTAGTTTTGAATCTTTGTTCTGTTATCTGGAGTGTTTACACAATATTTCTGGTGTTGTGACGATTGCAAACTTGAAACTTTTAAAAGTACTTTCTGTGTGTTCATTTAACCAATCTGGAAGAAGCTAGTGATGGTGCGGAAGATAGTTGCTTCCATTGCTGCCGCAAGGTTGGCTTGGGATGTTCAGTCTTTTGTCTAATCCGACTTGCTTGATCTTTCCCTCAAGAATACTGTGGGAGATTTCTTAGAATAGTTTTAGACGGTCCGATTCATACGGTCACCTGGTGCACCTGATAAATTAATAAACATATCAAAAGAGGAAATTGGGTTAGGCTGGTTAGTAAAGCCACTAAGTGGACTTTGAGTCATCATTACATTCTTTCCTAAATGCTAATACACCTGTTTTGTACTCTAGAATTGTGCTGAAAATCAGTGCCAAGCTTGCTTAATTCTCCCTTTATGGAAGTATGGCTTATCACTTGATGGGGCCGTGTATTCTGGTGTTGTCTTCTGCCAGCCCGCACCGTTCCAGAGAGTGACTCTGAAACAGTAGTCGAGTTCCTTCAGCAACCAGGGAAGTAATTCATCTGATCCTGAAGACTCCTGTGACCTGATCTGCGATGGGTACTTGCCCACCGTCTTCTTATGGGTCTTAGGTAGTGATCCCCTATTTATAGACCCTTACCAGATTACTTCAGTGTTCTCTAGCATAAAGAATGGCCTGCAAACACAGAATTAGCCATGTTGATAACTCAGTAGAAAAGTTTCTGCAGTAAAAAACTGTGCAGTAAAAAATTCTGATTAGGGGAATACAATAGCCACTTGACTTATCTGTCTTTTATTTGTGGTGTTCCTCCGAAAGTGTGCCTGATAGCTCTTTGCTACCTACTTCTGGAGTGGAATGTGACGGAGAGAGCGCCAGCCTTGCCGTTTTCTGGAAAATGGTGGTTTGAATAGTAGAACAGGTGGCAGTGGGGGAATCAAATTGTAGATGTTTGCTGTAATACTGTCTTCTTGTTTGTCCTCCAAAGCTCTATTTTAGGAGTAAGATTCAGAGAGAAAGTGAGAGCTGGCAGGTGGCAGGCACTAGAGGTTTAAGAGAAGTTTTTAGTGGATTAATAGGTTGCCGCCTCCACTTCCTGTGTGTAGTTGAGTTTGGCTTATAAAAGTAATAGAATGTATTTATTTCTTTATTTTTACTTTATGAAATTTATTTATGATGCCAAAACAACAAGTGTTATCCTGGTGTGGACCTGTTATTATTGCCTTTTGCACCGGTAGACTGCTTCTAACTGGCAAGTCACTGTGCTAAAATTGGTCACCTCAAAGAAAATATGAATGAATCAATTGAATGGGAATGAATCAATTTATCTATCAATATAAGTGAAAAATTTTAAAACCGCAGAAGCATATATTCTGTAAACAGCAGACTAATCAAGCTATATTCATATGGAAATGATAAATAATAAAAGCTATATGTCTGCTTATTTAATTATTATAAGTGTAGTGGTATTGTATGCTGCCACAAACTGGAAATGAAAGATTTACACAACCTATAAACACATAAATGTAATCATGGACTATCTTAAATTTTTTGTAAAATCTTCCCATGTGTTCATTAAAATGAGAATTTTCAGAGCCCTTTGACTCCTTGATACAAAGTCTTCTATTTTAAGTGCAATTCCTGGCAAGTGTTGCAGTATTTCCAATAACCGGGCTAGTTCTTTTTTATGGACAGGATTCCTTCTGGGTAGAAAAACAGTTTGGGAATCAATAATTTCCTAACAAAAACTCTCAACATGTACAATGATAAATATCCTAAGCATAAAAATTATTGGATTTTTACTTATACATTCTGATGAATGTGGTGTTTTTGTGGTATTCTGCCAAACTAGAAAGTGAAATCAGATGGATGTTGGTGAGTACCTCGTGGCAGCAGTTACTTCATTTCATTCCTTCAGAGTGAACTGAAGCTTGGAAGCTTTCTTTAGGGGAGAAAGTTGGTAGTTTGAAAAAGAAATGATCAGTGTTTAAAAATGATCTTAATATGTTTGGGCTGAAATTTTTATGTTAAGGTTTCCAAGCTACTGAAGATCAATTTGTCTTGCGTTCTAAAATATAGTTTACTGGTGCTCATTGCTGTAGAATTATTTTATACAAAATTTATGATTTGTGGATGAGTTGTATGCTTTGAAAATTAATGCACACAAGGAAAAAGGAAATTAAAATGTTGTTTTCATAGAATTATTGGTACATAATATCCTTTATTTATGGCGATTGTATCAGTGAATTGGCAATTTAACGATTTTACTAAATACACAGTTTTAACAGTCAATCCATGTTACATACAGTCAGATTTAAGAGAGCACCATCGCTTTGTTTAGAACTGCAAGGCAATTTTCTAACCTGGTATTTGGATGAAGTCTTTGTTTCATTTTTTGGCTTCACTACTTTTCTGGTGAAGGATTATTAGGGATAACTTTTTTTGTGATACCTTACTGAAATTTTAACTGTCCATCCTGTAGGCTACCCAATAAAACAGTTACAAACAAAATGTCAGTAAGTGTGCTCCACATCAGAGTTTAGAATCGAGTGTCCATTCCTTTACCTTCCCTGGGCCATTATTGGGATTAAAGAGGAGATCAGCTCTTTCAAGATAACATCTGCTTTGAATTCCTGATGTCAGCAGTTTCGTATATTCTGCGTTGCATTGCTGGGCCAGTTCTCAGCTACGCAAGTCACTGGTTTAGGCAGATTAAAATGTGTGTAGTAGCCCTTTTGCCTGATGCTTTGCAACTATTTTTGCTTTCCATTTCAGTTTCCAAACCCAAAGGCGACCTTTCATTTTGTTCTGTGATTTTATGTCAGTCTTCGTTCTGGGATCCACTCTCTTCTGTGGTTAAGAAGTGTTTCCCATCAGACAGAGTGACTCACAAGACAGAGAGATTTTCATATTAAATAAGTATTTTATTAGATTTGAAGGTATCTTTCAGTTGTGGCACTGAATCTTCCGTATATACATTCCCAACATTCAAGGGTGAAAAGGGGGTTAAATACTCAAGCAAAGTTAAATAAAGTTCAGAACTGCTCTTACCATTATTTTACCTCTGAAATAATTGTACACTTTGGATTCTTATAAAATACATAAGATAAGCCTATATACCTGGGTTTATCCGGACCTGAAATTTGTGGGAACTTACTTGTGTCTCAGGCTGACTAATACCTGGAGATTCGTGTTTCCTTTGTTGGGGAAGAATGCTCATTCCTTTGCTATTTTTCATTGGCTGGTGAGGGTCAAGTGTGCGGCCTGCACAGACTCCGTCCCTCCATATCCACCTTCTCTAGAGCTCCTGCATCTTGAGTGTCACCCGACAATTGTCACAGATTGTTTGACTTTTTGTTAGAATTGTGCTTCGACTTAAGTAATGAAATTTGTTCAGAAAAATGCATTGGACAAGTTAACAACAACTGCCTCGTTTATTGAGCCCTTACTATGTGTTGGCACTTAAGGTACTTTAATCCTCACAGCAACCTTATGAGACAGGAACAGCTGTTCTCCCTGCTTTTCAGATGAGGAAACTGAGGCCTAGATTAATTTGCTCAGACAAGATCACATGGTTAGTAAACGGCAGAGCTGGGACTTATCCAGCCCTGTGCTTTTTATTATAATGTGCTATCTCTCAGACCCCCGACTTCTTAGCACGATTACTTTGTGATGCTTCCTTCTCTGTAGGAGAAAGTAAGAAGACAGTAATTAGTCAAAAACAAACCTGGGACGTACGCTGCTTCCTTCGACGTTTCCTCTTGGAAGCCTCTTCACCATCCTCTCCTACATACAAACTCAAATATGTGCCACTGCCTTATTCTTCCATTGCAGTTGTCCCAATTTCAGTGACGGCATTTATCGTGGTGCTTCACCATTTGACAATAGATCTTTGAGAACAGATTTCCTCTTATTTATCTCTATATCTGCAGCACATAGCAGTACTTGTCAATGCACGAAAGGGAAAGATTACTATTAAAATTGTCTTGAGCTGGGGCTGGCCTGGTGGCGTACTGGTTAAGTTCACGTGCTCTGTTTCAGTGGCTCAGGGTTCACCAGTTTGGATCCTAGGTGTCGACCTACACGCTGCTCATCCAGCTGTGCTGAGGCAGCCTCCCACGTAGAAGAACTAGAAGGATGTACAACAGGATATATAACTATGTACTGGGGTTTCGGGGAGAAAAAAAAAAGAGGAAGATTGGCAACAGATGTTGGCTCAGGGCCAATCTTCCTCACCCCAAAAAAAATTGTCTTAGACTGTTTTTCATTTTCTGATGTTGTCATTCTATAGTTAGACCACAAATATATGGTGGGAATCTGGAAAAAATTATCACTTAACATTTTTTAATGTTTACAGAATGAAGAGGAAGAGTTTATCTGTTGTGAATAAAGTTGTCCAATCTTCACCAGCAATGAAACAGCCAAAACTTGGGTTCTACTCTTCTCTCAACCAAACTCACACGTACACTGTTCTTCTAGACTGGAGGAGTTTGCCTCACCATGTAGTGTTACGCATTTTTCAGTATCTTCCTTTAATAGATCGGGCCCAGGCATCTTCTGTATGTAGGAGATGGAATGAAGTTTTTCATATCCCTGACCTTTGGAGAAAGTTTGAATTTGAACTGAACCAGTCAGCAACTTCGTCTTTTAAATCCTCTCATCCTGATCTCGTTCAGCAGATTGTTAAAAGGCATGCTGCCCATCTCCGGTATGTCAGCTTTAAGGTAAGAAAAATAAGCTTTAAATAGAAACAGTAACTTACATTTTGTTAACAACATTTTGGTATATCTAGATCCTTATATTGAAACAATGAATTTTGGAGAATTTTTATCCCAAACGATTTCCTGTTTTCCCTTAGTTATTTGCATGGATTAAGAGGTAGACCTTGAATTATCAGTGAATAACCTAAGCTTCAGTTTCCTTCATCTGGATGTTATCATTAGAGTTCAGGTGGTTGTAGAAGATTTGAAAGTATGAAGTGCTTAGAAAGTTGATTTGTCATCATCTCTATTCCTCACTTTTTATCTGAGACATTTTTAATAAAGAAAAAATACTAATTTATTTTCTAACTTAAAGGGATCAATACAATTTTGCAACTGAATTCTGTTAAACAATTATGTTCCCAGTAACTTTCTGATAAGTTACCTTCAGGAAATTAAGATTTAAAATTGTCTTTATAGGTTGATAGCAGTACTGAATCAGCAGAGGCTGCCTGTGATATACTTTCTCAGCTGGTAAATTGTTCTCTCCAGACCTTGGACTTGATTTCAATGGCCAACCCAAGTTTTATGAATGTGTCAAAGGTAAAGATGCCAGGCTTTTTTGTAAGATATACTAAAATTCTTAAATATTGTCAAACTAGGCAAAAAAGATTCTGTTGACTAGCACTTATATTTGCTAAAATAGCTAATGCAAGGTTTCATTCTTTAGATATATTTTCTGATTTTAGTAATTATTTCCACAATAGATGTCATTAATATAAAATCTGGATGTTATACTTACGGTTTCCAAGTTTACTTAGTTTCTTTGAATATAGAGAGTGTAGGGCCCATAGTGGATGTCTTTCCTGTAATTCTGTAGTCTCTCAATTGGAGGTGGGACGTAATATTTAATTAAATGAACTATTAGTTACGATCGTATTTGAGTCGATATACTAGAAATTCCAAAACAATGGCTTAAAAAACATGACTAAAGTTTATTTCTCTTACATTAAACAAATCCATAGGTGAGACAGTTTATAACTGATATGAAATTATTAGGAGCCCAGACCCCTCCAGCCACTCCATTCTCACCAAGGTGTTTTTTCATTTTTATTGTCCAAGATGGCTTTCTGAGCTCTAGCCATCAAGTCCCTTGTTCTAGACAGCTGGGTGGAAGAAATGGGGGAAGAAGGGCAGGCCCTCATTTCAAGGAGACTAGCCCTAAGTACCACATAATGTTTCTGTTTATGTCTCATTGGCCAAAACTTAGCTCAGTAGCCACAGCAGATTTCTTGAGGCTAGGAGAGTCTTTTAGCTGCGTGGCAATGTGCCAAGCTAAAAATTGGGACTAGATTACCAAAGGAAAAAAGATGAATGGTTGTTAGGAAGCAACTAGCAGTCTGTGCCACAGAAACTAATAAGTCTTCTCTTCATTCAGGCTTCAACTTGAATGCCGTCTCCTCAGGGAGGGCTTCCGTGACCACCTTTGCTAAAACACACCCACTCCTCCACTTCCCTCTCTACTATTACAATATTTTATTTTCTTTCTCTCATTCATCAATACTTGAAATTACCTTATTGATTTAGCATGTTTATTCTCTTCTCCCCAGACCAAAACATAAACTCCTTGTTCATTTACCATTTTAAACACAGAATTAGAATAGTGGCCAATATACAATAAGCAGTAAATTATGGTTGTCAGTAAAATTGGCTAATGGAAATCTTCCTATAGAAGAGGATGGGGAGCCAGCCCTCATGGCCTAGCAGTTAAAGTTTGGCATGCTCCACTTCAGTGGCCCAGGTTCGGTTCCCCAGGCGTGGAAACCACACCACTCATCTGTCAGCAGCCATGCTGTGGCAGTGGCTCACGTAGAAGGACTAGAAGGACCTACAACTAGAATATACAACTATGCACTGGGGCATTGGGGAGGGGAAAAAAAAGGGAATATTGACAACACATGTTAGCTCAGGGCAAATCTTTCCTAGCCAGAAAAAAAAAAAATCTAAAAAACAAAGAAGAGGATGGAGTAATAGTAGCATCTTCTTTCTCATAAACTGGGTCATGGCTGTCTTTCGCCAAGCATTTCTGCCAGGCTGTTTATCTTTTTAAGAGATATGCTGAAAAAAAATAGGTCATTTAGGGATTAGAGTAATATAAGTAATCAGATGAAAACTTACTCCCTCTAAAGAGTTATCTCCTTGTTTATGAACTGTGGAATCAGATGAGCCTGAAATTCTTAGATTCTAGGCTGTCTCTAACGCTGCACTTCAGCTGCCAGGGCCAACTTCTAGGTTAGCAGATGCAGTCACCAGAGTGAGGCTCCAGCAATCAGCAGGCTTCCTTCCAAGCTCTGCCTCCACAGTAAGAGGAGCTCTGTGACTTCTGGCAAAGTTGCGGGTCCCTCTGAGCCTCAGTTTTTTCATTTGTAAACTGAAGAAAAATAAGATAAAAGTACAGCATTTTGCTAGGTGTGAAAAGTGCTAAACAAACATATTGTTACTATAAGGAAATTTGTACTCTAATGCTGAAATGTGTCCTTCAGGACTAAAAGAGCCCATTGAGAGTTGATTAAAAGGAAAATAAACCTTATATTTCTTAAGGAAAAAGAGTGATATATTTATGTTTCTCTAAAAATTTTTGGTACTATGAAATTTAGTAAAGTGTTCTAGCCATCTACCATTTAAAAGTTTGTGCAAATCAGTTTACAATTAGTGTAAACCAATAAGTTTTATAAATAAATTAAGATTTATAATCAATTTGGTCATTCTACTAGGGACAATAGAACCTTTGGGAGACTCCAAATTGATTTTGAAAGAGGACAAATGGTCATGCATGGTATTGGTTTCTAGACTTTGTATCTTTATTAAAAAGTACTGGATCTTGTGGCTGGCCTGCTGGCGTCGTGGTTAAGTTCGTGTGCTCCACTTTGGCAGCCTGGGGTTCATTGGTTTAGACCTACATACCACTCACCAAGGCATGCTGTGGTGGCATCCCACATATAAAATGGAAGAGGATTGGCACAGATGTTAGCTCGGGGCCAATCTTCCTCAAGCAAAAAGAGGCAGATTGGCAACAAATGTTAGCTCAGGGCCAATCTTCCTCATCAAAAGAAAACAAAAACAAAAAAACTGGATCTGAAAACTTGTGAAATTCTACTCATTTTTAAGTCAAACTATAAATAAGCTTTAGTCCGTCAATCTTCAAAACAGAAAGTTTTCAAAACATATCTTTGTTTAGATAATTTACTAGCAAAAAGCATGTCACTGAAGAATATGACATCATTTATTCATTTATTCATCAACAAATATTTATTGACCTTCTACTGTGTGCCAGATACTATTGTAGATGCTGGATTATATGAGTGAATAAAATAGATAAAAATTCTATTCCTTCTAGGGCAGGGGTTGAAAAGGTCCAGATAGTACATATTTTAGGCTTTGTGGGACATACAGTTCTGCTGCAGTTCTTTTGTTGCAGTGCCACTCAGCCCTAGCAGTGTAGTGAGAAAGCAGACATAGACAATACATAAATGGAGCAGCATGGCTATGTTACAAACAGACTTTAATTATGGACACTGAAAGAGTTGCATATAATTTTCACATGGCACAAAATGTTATTCTTTAAAAATTTTTTTCAACCATTTAAAAATGTGAAAACTGGGACTGGCCTGTTGATGTAGTGGTTAAGTTCATGCACTCTGCTTCGGTGGCTCAGGGTTCGCGGGTTCAGATCCCAGGCAGGGGCCTACACACCACTCATCAAGCCATGCTGTGGCAGCATCCCACATGCAAGATAGAGAAAGATTGGCACAGATGTTAGCTCAGTGACAGCCTTCCTTAAGCAAAAAGAGGAAGATTAGCAACAGATGTTAGCTCAGGGCCAATCTTCCTCACCAGAAAAAACAAAGTAAAACACATTTTAACTCATGAACCATACAATAACAGAGTGTGGACTGGATTTGGCTGGCAGACCATAATTTGCCCCACCCCTATTCTAGGAAATAAATGTAATTATATCCTTTTAATATTGAAAACCAAATCCTTAACATTGAAAATAATTAGAAGACATTTACAAAATCTTTGAAACTTCTTCTTTTCTCACCATTCCGTTTATCAAGTGTGAAAGTATGAAACTATATTGTGTTATAAAAATGTCTTCTACTGGCTAATGATACTTGGAAAAACAGTAATATGTTGATTGCTTTTACTATGTTGTTGTAAGCATATGTTGATCTGGTTTTAATAAGATATTTGATTGAAGCTGTAGGTTTGTGAATAATGTTTTCATAATTTTTTTCTTATTGCCGTCCAAGTCTCATTTTGTGTCAGCGCTTACACTTGTGTTTGTCAACTCAAAATCATTATCGTCAATCAAAATTGAAGACACACCAGTGGATGACCCTTCACTGAAGATTTTGGTGGCCAATAATAGTGACACTCTAACACTCCTAAAAATGAGCAGCTGTCCTTACGTTTCATCTGATGGTAGGTTGTATTTTTTTAAGCTTGCATGATGTTTTTTATTATAGTAATAGTAACAATGCAATTTCTTATTGAAAACTACATGCTTATGAAACATAATTCATTAATCTTTTTTCAGAAGAGTCTTAATCTGCAAGCTAGATATAGTTTAAATTGCTTCTCTTAGGAGTATCTTAGTATATATATATTTTATTATATGTATAATTATGTATCTTGACATCTCCTCAGAAATCGTTAGATGGCTATTTTAGCAAATGATGAATAACTAATATCAAATTTAAATTTACAAAATGTTATATTAGTGTCAGTATGATTCTTTGTTCTTAAGAATTTTTCCCCATTTCCCGCAGGAATCCTTTGTGTAGCTGATCACTGTCAAGGCCTTAGAGAACTGGCCTTGAATTATTCCATTCTAAGTGATGAACTTCTCCTGGCCCTTTCAAGTGAGACTCATGTTAACCTTGAACATCTTCGAATTGATGTTGTGAGTGAAAATCCTGGACAAATTAAATTTCATTCCATTAAAAAACAAAGTTGGGATGCACTTATTAAACACTCCCCTGGAGTTAATGTTGTTATGTACTTCTTTTTATACGAAGAGGAATTTGAGACATTCTTCACGGAAGAATCCCCTGTCACTCACCTTTATTTCGGTCGGTCAGTAAGCAAAGTGGTCCTAGGACGGATAGGTCCTAACTGCCCACGCCTAGTTGAGTTAGTGGTGTGTGCAAACGGTCTTCAGACTCTTGATAATGAGCTGATCTGTATTGCTCAACACTGTAAAAACTTAACAGCCTTGGGCCTCAGTGCATGTGAAGTTCGCTGCAGTGCCTTGGTTGAGTTTGTGAGGCTGTGTGGGAGGAGGCTCGCGCAGCTCTCTGTGATGGAGGAGATTCTGACCCCCGATGGGGATTACGGCCTGGATAAAATTCACACTGAGGTCTCCAAATACCTGGGAAGAACGTGGTTCCCGGACGTCATGCCTGTCTGGTAGCTGGCTACCAGAGATTCTTCACTTTTTTTGTCAGTAAGATTAGCTTCTTTCTGTCTATGCAGACATAAATTTTAAGATGTATTGCTGAAATATTTTAGATAAAATATTTTATTTGCAAATTGTCTTAATGGATTGCAGCAGAAACATTTGAAAAAATAGGAGAAATTTGAAAAGCCAGAAATTTCCGTAAATAGAGTACAGACGCTATATTGTGGATTAGTTCATAGGCTAAAGACTACAGATGGTTTCTAGGTAAGCTCCTCAGCCTTCCTTGAAGTCATATTTTACCTTGCTATATAAATTTTACCTTGCTAAATAAATTTATAATATTGAGCTTTGGATCCTTTAAATTATGCATTTACAGCTTTATATTACTTTACTTGTTTTTGTTTCATCTTGGTATTAATATATTTTACAAAATATTTAGTATTAAAAACAAGAGTAAAATCAAAATATAGATATAGAGATTGGCTTAATTGTACTTCATTTTTAGCACTATATAAGATGATATTGTGATTCAATAGACAGCTTCTAATTTGCAATGCACTTTGAATTCTATTTTATTATATTAACTTGGGAGAAAATGCGCATTAGATTAAAATTAAATAACGCTAGTTCATTTTATAAAGGTACTGTGATTCTGAATTGATGAAATACACTACTGAGATAAAAAAGTAACTCTTGCAGAGTGTGTTTGGGGGGGAATCAGTATTTACTCATCTGCTTCTGTGTATCTGGAACTATGCCAGATCCTTTGCAGAAGTGATCTTATTATTTAGTCAGTAACACGGCTAAAACTCTTTAATGGCTGTGTATTGCCTTTAGAATGAAGGTATATCCTTAAAATGATGCACCAGACCCTACAAGGTCTGGCTCCTCCCTGCCTCTTTGCCCTCATTTTCTTCCTACAGCTGCCCCTTGCCCTTCTGCTCCCGTTCTCCTTCAGTTCCTTAGGACTGCCATGCACGCTCTAGTCAGAGGGCATTTGTGCGTATTCTTCTTTCTACTTTGATTACCCTATTTGCTCCCTCAGATCTTTCCGTTAGATGTCATTTCCTGAGGGGATCCTCCGGGACTCCCAGCACTCTGTGACCTCCCTTTGTGGCGCTTATCACTATTGTAATTTGCCAATACTTGTGCAATTATTACCTGCTTATTCCATTGCACTGTGAACTCCATCAGTGGAAGAGCACTGTTAGGTTTTACTCAGTATTGTGTCTGGCATGATATTTAGCGCGCAGCAGGCGCTCAGTAAATTTTAAGCACTTTCTTTTTCAAACTTGCTCCCCTAAGTCCTCCTCCCATCTTAAATTTTTCTACAAAATCAGCTAAACTAAAAATAATTAGAAATATGTTCGTTATTTTTCAGTTTCAAATATTTTTTAATTAGGAAAAAGTTTTTAAATATTCTCACCTATTAAGAAGTTAGAATACACTGTGATTTGTAAGTGGTGATTTAAAAAAATAGCTCATTTTATATCGCTTCATGTAGAGACTGTACTTGTGCACACATTGTCACCACTCTACCAAATTCTTTGTCGCTGTGAGCTCTGTAAGAGCAGGCATCTCACCTCATTTACCTTCATGTTTGAAACTCTCAGAACAGTCTGTAGCACATTAAATGCTAGTGGAGCTGATGTTGCTGGTTAAAAAGTAAAACCAGTTTCTTAAAGACAGTTATTACTATTGCAGATCATATCAGCTATAGCTTAAGATTTCAGGAGAGTGCAGAAGCAGCCTGTAATAGGGAACTTAAAGTCTGATGAGAGTAACAGGACAAACAAACAGAAAGGAAAGGGATAACTGAGATGGAGGGCTCGGGCTAGTTGGAGATTAGAGTGATGGTGGAAATACTGAAGCCATAAACCTCCCGTCTCACCTGGTGTTACTTTAAGTATATATACCTTAATGGTAAGGTGATCGAAGGCCAGTGTTGTTTGCCCTAGAAGGATAACGAAGCAAAACCCAGGGGGCCTAGAGAAGGGAGGTCAAGGGGGAGTTTCTCCTCTTAGCCCACTAGCATAGAGAAAAAGTGAGTACCAATGGCCTCTTTTACATCCAATGAGAAGCTGCTGCTCTAAATGGTGGTCTCTAGGGGCCCGGTAGTCAAAGGTAGTGAATTAAGTACTGTAATGACTCTTAGAGCAAAACTCAGAGTAAAATTGTTGAGCTCGATTAAATGACCCTGGTTGTTCTGGCTTATTGGGTTGGTAAATTGAAGAGCAAACGTTTTTAGGACAACC
This sequence comes from Equus asinus, assembly GCF_041296235.1. Lineage (NCBI taxonomy): Eukaryota > Metazoa > Chordata > Mammalia > Perissodactyla > Equidae > Equus > Equus asinus. Next base: position 43,244,526 of record NC_091798.1, on the reverse strand, counting down.
AAAACCAAGACAAGGAAATAGAATTTTTGATGCTTCGTCTAATGAAAATGTCTCTATTTACTTTGGAAATCTATGAAAAGTTGTAAGATTAAAGGATTCTAGATGAATGAGTTTGATATTACATGAATTTCAAGCATTAGGCTTTGAAAAATATTTTAGTTCTGTAAGAAAACTTGTTCATGTTAAAAATATTTCTGTGTATGTGTTAGAGAGTTCTGGAAAAGTTGAGACAATTTTGTGGGCAAAATGTAAAAAGAATGGGAGAAAAGGTTCTCTTGTAGGTGGTATTGAAGAGATGCAAAAATAAGATTCTCATATTTTTGTTTTTCCTCCCTTTTAAGCCTTGCAGACCTCATTTGTATTATACTAAATACTGAGGAGATGGGTAGATTTTAAAGTTGCATGTATTGCCGTTAATATGATAAATGTTGTCATGAGGATGTAAGAATTCTTCCCTCTCTAGGTCTGGCTTCTTAAATTGGCCACTTATCTTGTTCTCCCATTAAATTGCTTTCCTCCAGGAAACTCAAAATATTTTCTAAATAAAAATTGCTTTTGTTCCTATTCGTTCATATTTGGTCATTGAACCTAGTAGCTGACGCCACAGTTCTTTCAGTACATATTATACTCACTTTCACTGAGGAAAAATAAGTTACTCAGTGCTATTGCTTCTCTGTCATTTGAACCTTTACAGTACTTTAATCTAAGCTCCACATTTTGACAGTCAAACCTAAAAGAAAAGGAAATTAAAAAACAAACCCAAAACAAAAAACCCTCTGCTATGAGGCACCAGAGGGCGCTGTGTTCCAAGAAAGAAGTCCTTTAGTGTAAGGGTTGCGTTTCCCTTCAACAGATGAGAGTGCTTGGCCAATGCTAGGTGGAAGGCAGTGTTCTGGCTCTACTGTGGGGAAGCTCTCCAATCCAGGTAGTGAATCTGGTTTTTAAAACAATCACTTCAGAAAGTTGATTACTTAGATGGCTAAGCCTATATTTCATTGTTCACACATTTTAGAGCTTCTTTAAAAATTGCCTTTAAGGTCTGTGTGCTATTTCCTTTTTTGTGTTCTCAATGGGAGCACAGCCTTTGTCCTTTGAAAACAAATGTAATTTCTGGAAACAACCTAAAGTTATTTGGCACTAGGGAGATAAATAAGGTAGATGGCTAAACCAGACTGTGCTGGTTATAGTTTTCTTTCTGTTCTTTTTTTTTTTGTTTGTTTGTGGAAGATTAGCCCTGAGCTAACATCTGCTGCCAATCCTCCTCTTTTTGTGGAGGAAGACTGGCCCTGAGCTGATATCTGTACCCATCTCTCTCTACTTTATATGTGGGATGCCTACCACAGCATGGCAGGCCAAGCGGTGCCAAATCTGCACCTGGGATCCAAACTGGTGAACCCTGGGCCGCCGAAGCAGAATCTGCAAACTTATCTGCTGGGCCATGGGGCCAGCCCCAGTTTTCTTTTTTTTTAACAAAAAGTTAAATTCTTAATTCGCTAGCATTGTATAAGATGTTATGACACAGTAGAGAGTAGTATCTAACTGGATATGAGAAATTACCAATTGTGTTGTATAGTCTCCTAATATGTAAGAGTTGTCATTAACTCTTTTGTCTTCCTAGCCACCAACCTTTAGGTCCTGTTACCTCTATAAGGTATTATTCATAATAATAAGTACTCATGAAATCACCTTCAGCAGTGATAATAACTTAAATTTTTCCATGTGGTCCTTCCCTATCCAGTCCTGAAGTAACTTGTGTTCATTATTTGCTTGATTTCCTTTTTATATATTTTATCACATATATATGTGTTCCTAAAAATTGTGTTTTGGTTTTAATTGTTTTGAGTTTATAAAAAGAGTATCATGCTATATGCGATCTTTTGGACTCTTTCTGTTTTACTCAAAATTGTATTGCTATGATTCATCCATTTTGTTATGTTTAGCTGAGGTTCATTTATTGCGATTGCTGTATAATATTCCATTCTATAACTAAGCCACAGTTTATTTGTTTGTGTCACTGTGATGGGCGTTTCAGTTGGTCAGGTTTTGCTATGACTAAGAGTGATATCGTAAACATTCTTATACATAAATCCTAGTATAAAAATGCAGCCACTCCTCTCCAGTAATAAAGTTAAGTTAATTACATCTTCCTCTAACATAGCTACACTAAGAATGCAATCATTCTGCTGAAGTTTTCTACATTCCACAGGATTTAAGCAAAAATTCATAAAGAAAGTTTGCAGAATGAGGAATTCAACTTACTCGTTTCTTAATGAGTGACTCAAATCTAGGGAACCGTAGCTGTTTCTGGTCCTTTGAACTTTTGCATGGTCTTGTTTCCCGTTAGTACCTATTGTCAACATAACCAGGAAAGAATAGTATAGACACACAATGATGTGTAGAAACAAGGAGCTATGATATGCATATGGTTAGATAAGGCTGACTGACTGGGTTCCATGAGATACTTCAGGTTAGGATGGACCTCTTTCTCTTTCTAGTGCTCCTGTCATGCAGTCTTACTGAAATCTAGACTATTACATGTTTTCTTGGATCACCGTCATTCATTGCCCAAAGGATCTACCACTTGTATAGAGTGTGGGAATGTGTGGATGTAAAGACCAGCACATTCTGTTATATTCATGCAGGCAGCTCGCCCTCCAACCAGTTTGACAAACCTAAGGATATTGTTGAAGTTCTTCACTACCTTAACTCAAAAGAAGCCTCTGGGGTTTTTTTCAGTTAATATTTATTAAGTATGAGTGTGTGTCTAGCATTGTACAACACTCTATTCTTGTCCCATAAAAGCAGCTTCAGGCTTTTCCTTATTTTCAAGCAGAAAGTTAGTCTTAAAATTATCAACAATGCAGTGTGGACCAGCTTGAACTCATATGTTTATTTATTCCATGTATTCAGGACTGAGAAATATTAAAAAAAAAAAAAAACCCAAAACCAGATCCCATAGGTTACAGAAAGACTAGGGAGCCCTGAGAAATTAGTTACACTCAAAAACATCAAAGCGGCAGTGAGTTGAAATCAAAATGCTATTTCCTTTCTTGCATTCATCATGTTTCTGTTTGAACACAAATTTCTTGAAAAGCAAGATATGCATCCAGGTTTTAAGAACACTGCTTTCTAGTCAGAAGATCTGGTCCCCTGTCTTCCACTTATAGGTACGCTGTAGGATCACTCGAGTCACAGTTTTCAATATGCACATGGGATTGTATGCCAGGATAAACTTTCTGCAAGGGCAGTACAGTTCCCAGTTTTTCTCCCTTCTTGATGGAACCTTTATGTTTAATTGGCTTAACGTGTAACATTTTAATACAGAAACCTAAAAGAAAAGTAAAATTATTCATTATCTGGATTTTAGTAACCTTGAATCAGAAATTCAAAAACATAAGAACAGAAATGGGAAAAAAGACAAAAAGAAAGGAGAGTTGATTGAACTCAATGAGCGAATGGAAGTACACTGCAAAATCATCAGAAACGAAGACTAAAATTACAAGGTGCCTGAGGAAGAATGGATTCAAATTAAAATTTAGTAACGCCATTGAAGAATAGCAGAAAAACACTAGTAGCTGATAAAATTGACCCAGAACAATGTCAACTCCAAGACATATTCTAATGAAACTGTTAGACTTTAAAGAAAAAAAAAATTGAAATAACTGGCAGAAGAATACAAGTCTACCTAAATACTAAAAGAAAAACTTTTTAAAAACAGAGACCCACCAAATAGAGAAATAGAGAGTTAACAGAATACCATAATTATAACATAAAACAACATGACCATGTTGGGACCAAATATTTGAGTTATATTTATATATGTTAACTCATGTATTAAAAAGGTTTTCATATTGGCTTGAAAAACAAAACCCAATTCTATGCTGTGTACGATAAAACACAGTAATTGAAAGGCTAAAAATTAAGGCATGGGCAAAGGTTTGCCAAACAAATGGAAGCAAAAAGGAAAGCAAGAGTTATGATCCCGTTACCGGAGGGTGGAATTCAGGCCAAAAAGCATTGAAACAAGACAAGTAACACAGAGACATATATACAAAGCATCTATACAAAGCAGAGACTACAGGAGATACAAGGAGAAATAGATAGGAACCTACTAGTACTAAAGACTTTAACACATTTATGTCAATGAAAGCAGGTCAAAGGACAGGAAACATAAGTAAGGGTGTAGAAGGGTGTTGTCCAGTGTGGTAGCCACCTGCCATGTGTGGCTAGGCAGCACTTGAAATGTAGCTAACCTGAATTAGATGTGCTTTAAGTATAAGATACACACTGGATTTTGAAGACAATACCAAAAAAAGGTAAAATAATGATTTTTATATTAATTGCATTTTGAAATATTTTGAGATAGAGTTAATTAAAATATTAAGATTAATTTTACCAGTTTCGTTTTACTTCCTTAATGTGATTACTGGACACTTTAAAATTACATATGTGGCTTTTATTATATGTCTGTTGGGCAGCACTGCTGGAGAAGATCTAAACAAAATCAATAAGGTGTGTCTTATGTACATATGTTAAACAGAATATGTGCAAGACCTCTATCCTGAAAATTAATACAACAACTACATATAAGAAAGCAAGAAGACCTAAATAAATAGAAAATATAACATGGTTATTTATTGGAGGACTCATTACTTTTAAGATATCAGTTCTCAGTTTGATCTGTATAATCAATGCAAACCTGATCAAAGTTGCAGCAGGATTTTTGGTGGAAATTAACAAACTGATTTTGTAATTTATTTGGAAATGCAAGTGACCAAGAATTGCCAAGGCAATCTAAAAGAAGAACAAAGTTGCAAGACTTACTCTGTCAAATATCAAGATGTATTTTAAATTTATAGTAATTAAAACTGTATTACTCGTAGAAGATTGACAAGCTGACTGATGGAACACAGTAGAAAGACTGGAAACAGACCTACATATATTCAGACTGATTTATGACACACAATACTGTGATGCAGTAGGAGAAAAAATGGTCTTGTCAAGTGAGTGGTACTGAGTCAATTAGATATCAATATAGGGAAAAAAATCTCTATTTCATTCCTTGCACAAAAACCAATTCCAGATGGATTCTAAATCTAAAGATGAAAGGTGAAGCAATAATGCTTGTGGATGAAAACATAGGGAGAATGTCTTTATGACTTCAGGGTAGGCAAAGGTGTCTTAAACAGGTAAAAAAAAAGTGTTAACAGTAAATGAAAATATTACTAAATTGGATTCCATTAAAAATAAAGAATTTTTGCTTATTAAAAGACAACATTAAGAATGCGAAAAGGCAACCCATAAAGTGGGAGAAGATATTTACAATACGTGTATCTGACAAAGGGCTCTTAGGCAAAATATACAAAAAGCACCTACATACCAGTAAGAAAAAGACAGGAGAAAAAGGGCAGAATACGTGAATAGGCACTTTGCAAAAGACAATATCCATGTTATCGATAAGTATGAAAAGGTGCTCAATTTCATTAGCCATCAGAGAAATGCAAATTAAAGCCAAATGAGAGACCACTACCTATTCATTAGAATGACTGAAATGAAAATGTCTAGATAGATAACACCAAGTATTGTGTATGGAGCAAGTGGAACTTTCATCCACTCTTGGTAGGAGTGTAAATTAGTACACCTACTTTGGGAAACTGTGTGGCAGTATCTACTAAAACTGAAGATACACATAGACCAGTTAACCCAGCAATTCCTCTCCTGTAGCTTTCTGCCAATTGCTGAATATGTTGATTCCAGTTATACATTCTGGAACTGGGGAAATTACTACAGGGTGGATTTGTGGACATGCTGGGCTCACTGTAAGATGGACCCTAGTGAAAAACTGCGTTGATCACCTGACCCTGGAAGTCCCTAGTCTGGCTGGTGGACCACATCGACCTTTGGGGCTCAAGGAATTAGTGTCATCCCTTTGGGGGTGGCTAGAAGTAAGGTTTACAGTATAAATTCTTGGCTGTGTGACAGAGCTCTTCCTCAAAAGGACTCAGCCTCCCTTTCACTCAGGAGCTGTGGGACTGTAAACTGACTCAAGTCTGAGAGTAGGTTGGCAAGAGGGGGAAAATTTTGTGACCCATTATTGTGATGATTGAAGTCAGAATTTTGTTCATCAGACTTAGAGCATTTCCATTTATACAGATTAAATAAGGCTTTAGTAAGCTGCCCGTCTATTCAGTTCTGGAGTCACCATGATTAACTAGACAATGCTACAGACCTCTGTGCTTCAGATGACTCTGATTACTGCTTCAGCTCTCCCGCCTGTGAGGTAACCATGCCAACCCTGGCATTGGCTACTAAGTGGACCCCATGCAATGGCAGCAGTTTCTCTTATCAGTTCAGATCTACAGAGGATAGCTACCATATAGCTCCTCAAGGGTTTGGGCTTTCTCACAAAGTTTCTCACAGCCTTAGTGAGGGAGTGTCCTCCGGACCCACTCCCAAAAGGAATGCATATTTATGTTCGTTAAAAGAAATGTTCAAGAAAGTTCAGAGCAGCATTTTCATAATCACCTGAAACTGGATGCTACCCAAATGTCCATCTAGAGAAGAATGATTAAAAAGATGAAGATATATGCATATAATGGAGTACTATGCATCAATAAGAATGAAGGAACTAAAAGTACATGCAAAAACATGGATGAATCTCACAAACATGAGGTGGAGTGAAGGAAGCCCCACAAGATACTGCATGCTGCTTAATTTTATGTATTTCGTTTTCAAAAATGGGCAAAACTAAGATGTGGTGGGTTAGTGATTACCCTTGGTGGGAGTAATGACTAAAAGGTAGCACAAGGGGTTTCTAGGGTGCTGCCCATGTTCTTTTTCTTGATCTGGGTGCTGGTTACACAGGTATGTTCACTTTGTGAAAATTCATGGAGCTGTACACTTATGCTTTGTGCACTTGTCTGTGTGTGTGTTATACCTCAGTAGAATTAAAGCAAACAAACAGCAAGCCCAGTAGGAGTACCAGGAGACTCAGCTCAACCTAGAACATTGAGGCCTTTGGAAATATTTCACAGTCAACTCTCACAGAAATGCCAACACTTTTGAATTGCAGGATTTTGGTAAATGAAAGTATTTAGTCATTATAGTTGATAGTGCTGAAAGTGATTTTATTTATAGATTGTGAAGCAAAGCCACATTGGCCCCAGAAGGAAAGCCCTTCAGTCAGCTATAGAGTTAGGGGGAGTGTGTTCATAAAGAAGACGATTTCAGGGAAAGGGGTGGAACATCTTTGAAAATGCATTAGCTGTCTTAGTTTGGTACCCTAGGCCCTTTATGTTCTAGGTTTTATAATTTTCGAGGAAGTCTGAAACTTCTATGTATGGAATATTCATTAAATAAATAAGCACCAAACACGTCCAGTCTGTGCCCCAGGTATATACACCACCTCTTACCTCTTCCAGATAGCCGAACACCATTATTGATGGCATTTTTGTCTTTATACGGTTTCTCCTGGGCCACAATCATTCCGGTGAAAGGTGCATACACGGTAGATCCATCAGAGCACAAGACATCCACGCCCTGGTGAGGCCTGTGACTTTTAGGGTGTAAATAAGAATGAACAGACTGAGGAACTGCCCTGGGAACTCCATTGCCCAAGAACATGGTGTCAGCCCACTGTTCCCAGACTAGGGCATCAAAAATTGAAGCTGCTAGGACATGTTGAGACATCCTGGGTTTCCTCACTCTGTTTAACCCTCCCTCCCTGCAGGTAGTAATAACCATGTTGTAAAGATTAAAGCATTTAAGATTGTATTTGATACACAGGAAGCCTTTAAAAAATAATAGCTATTATTATTATATGGCATTTTGGGGAAATGAGGCAATCCATGTAAGTAAATGTTATAGATATCTGAATCTTGACACCTTCAAGACCACTTAGAAAGAGTTGTCTCTTTATGGGAACCTACCGTAAAGAATCATAGGTTACCTTAGTCTTATTTTTCTCTCGGTGATCCAGAAGTCATGATAAACATCATTTCCTGTATACAGTATTTTAATACAGTGAGTGATACATCCTGACTCTATTAAAGTATGTGGAGCACAAACACAGAATGACCCCAGATTATGAGATTTCTTGAGGCTGTTGTCACTGTGCCCACTCTTCTCCCTTCTAATAGGCTACTCCCTGAAAAGTCAGATTCACCAGGATTGTTAGAATGAGTGTAAAGCAACACTGGGCAGGTTGCAGGGGAAGAGCCAGTAAGTGACTGTATAAGTCAAGTGCATAAACTTTAGGGCGTGCACTACTTTAGTCTTAATTTTGGCAATTCGGAGGCCATTTTTCAGATTTCCCATCTCAGCCCTGTTCTGGGTATTTGAGTTTGCTTTGTAAGTAGTATCTGTGTAAGTGAGAGTTCCACTATAATTAAGATGGAAATAATGATGCAGTTGGACACACGGCTATTTCATCAGAAAGTGGCACTCCCACGGTGGTACTGTGTGTTGTGAAAATTGACATGTGCCCCTGACTGTCTAGAAGAAATTGCCTGCTTAGGGCCAGCCTCTGGTGCTCAGCTCCCAGAGCTGGGTCAGTAACGCCACGGTTTGAGGGGAAGAGCATCCAAAAGCCTGAAGCCTCGGCCAGCCTTCACTACCTCCAGCTGTGGTTAGCACATCCCTTAACCCCTTGGTACCTCGGTTCAAGTTGCTCATCTGTAAAATGGGATGGTAATGCTTGATTTTCTCCTCGGAAAAACCAGGTGAGATCAGTCAACGTGTGAAAACATTGAGGGAAAACACTGTGTTTGCTCCCCTCTCTTTATTCAGTGCTCTGTTCCCAACTCAGAGCCCAGACTTGAAGCAGAGTTCTTGGAAGTTGCTCCAAAGACAGTAATGTAAATTGTTTCATCTCTGAGTTTTGCCACTGTCAGAGGGAGATGATTGTGAGCACCTGGGGACATGTAGGGCAAGGACACTAAGCAAAGAGGTTAAGAGCCAGAGGAGTGTATGGTTATTTGTGAAACCCCATACCTTTGAGCAGTGTACCGGCCACAGCCATGGCTGTCACACGTCCTGATCTCATTGGAAGACTTGCCAGCACATATATTAGCCCATGGTCCAGCCAGTGCTAAAATGGAAAAACATGAGAGGCAGAATTCCTGACCTCACATATTTCTAATCTCCATTTGCCTTATGTCTCCCAGTGGGCTCAAAAATTATGTTTCCGCTATAGTTTTTTCCTAACTTTCTGTAGTTTATGGGGAGGTCTTCCTCTAACTCCTGATTCAGATATAAAAGTGGCTTTTTCCCTGGCCACAGAATTCTGTTTTATGACATATAGAGTATTCATAAACGTGTTTACTTAGAAGCAGTAAACGCCATCATTATAGTTTGTTTCCAATTATGCACTAATAAATGGTGTAAATTGTGCTTTTCAAATTTTCCTTACTCATAGCTTGGCATGGGGACCACCATGTATAGGTTAAACAAAATAATTAAATATCGTGGCTCAAAGAAATAATTTTAGAAACTCTAAAGTAACTTTGAAATGTTCCTTTATTGTTAGTCCTGTTACTCAAAACCAAGAAAATGTTTAAATTAAAGGAGAAACAAACTCTGAACTATCAGGGTTTATTTAACACTAAATAAATCTCTTTCATATTTGCAAACATGGAAGAGGGAGAGTCTTAGAAACAAGAACATGTCCAACTAATTTAGCCTAGAATGGAGTCAGGGGAGGGGGAAGGGAGGACAAACGATATGAAAAGAAGTGATATGAAAAGTTATGAAGCAGTAAAACACGCAGGAGGGGCTGGCGCTCTCAGTGTATTTTGTGTGAACTTTGCTTTAAGTGCAACTTCTCTTTAATATAGTAAGCACTTGATAAATATTCAATTGAATTAAATTTCCTAGATTTCCATTGTTAACATTCACAGAGAGACACAATTAGCAAACTCATCCTTTCACTGCAAAACTAACAAAAATAGAAGCAAAAACGAGGAACTGATAATTTGTTGATTTTCTTTAACAATATTTTACTATTCATTAATATATGTGCTATGAAGACAAGCTACAGAATATGGCCGTTAAGCATATTCTTTAAATACTTTTAAGAGATGGATTTCAAAATTCTTATACCTTGGAGCCAAGCCTCAAGTCAACACCTTGATCAAGATATAATACCATCACTTTGGCAACAAATATTTGTCCTTGGCAATTGAGGCATGTACTACACGATTTATTAATTTGTTCATTTTTCTCTCCTGCTGTGACTATTAAGGGAGTGTTCCCCTTGTCTTAATCCACACCAATCTCTGTATCAGGAATTTTCTAAATCAAATTCTTACACAAACTTTTTTGTCTAATTTTGTTCCAATTAAGTCCTAGGCCAAGATAGAAAAACTTATCTTAAAGTCCTTCCATTCCAAAGTTTTTGGTTCCCTCCCTAAAGACCTAGAATATTCAGCTGGAAATCATTGAGAACCCCCCCCATGTATGCTCTCTATTCCATTTTTAATAACCAAATCTATAAGTTTCTGTTGTGACTATGCTATTAATAACTTTAAATCTATCCTTTACATCAGTTTTTAAAGATTAGCCAAGATTCTAAAATTGTATTTTTGACTTACCAGTCGAAATCAAAACAGCCAAAAAGATGACTCCTGTGGAAAACATTTGGCTTTTATTTCACTTATGACGTTTCTTCCTCTGGTACTTATAATTGCCCCCACACTCTCTTTGAAGAATATTCAAGTTTGAATTAGTATTTTCTAACTATTTAGCCTTACAACTCTGCAGCTCTCATTTCTTTAATTTGGTGTGAGAGAGAAAAAAATCTGAGACTGGAGCAAGTCAAAGTCTAATATTCCATGGGTAGCTATTTGGTTCACCTGTAGGACTTATGTAAAAGCTTTTGATCTGAAGAAGCAGCTAATTTTATTGGAAATGCTGACTAAATATTAACAGGAAGTGATAAGGCTAGGTGAAGAGTGACTGTCCTTGAGGCTGTGGCTTCATGAATAGCTGCATTTAGAGTAAAAATACAAAGATTTGCACAGACTATAGGATAACAATTACCTCTGAGGAGGGAAGGAAATAGAATTGTGGAGGGGTACACAGTATGCTTAAACTCTAAAATACTTTGTGTATAAAAAAGAAAAATTCCAGAAGCAAATATGTAAAAATATTCATTTGTTAATTATTGGAGGTAGATACATGAGCATTTGTTTTATGATTCTCTGTACTTTTCCATATATTTCAAACATGTACCAGCACTTCCTTCTTTTTATGCTTAATGGTAGATGAGCCCTTCATGTGAGATGAATTTTCTATGGAAACGTCTCCATTTAAGTAATTTGTCACTGGCTGTGGGAGACTGAGATTTTGGCCCAATTCCTCCCCCCTCCCTGCATCCGCACCCTTGCCATGTCTCATCGGGGGCAGAGGGGCTTCCCCAACCATTCATTTGTGGTTCAGCTGTATGACTTGCTCTGACCAATAAAATGAGACAGAGGTGACAATGCATCAGAGGAGCCTGAACCCTATGGGTTCCCTGTGTATTTCCATTCACTTTCTTGTGTTCTGCCATTGCCTCGAGGACAGCATTCCCAGGCTAACCTACTGGCCCCAGGAAGAGAATGACAGTCACATGGAGCAGAGTCACCCTAGCCAAGCCATCCCAGCTGAAGCTGCCCTAGCATACTCCTTAATTCACATTAGAAAATCACCAGCTCTCAGAATTATTGAACACGATAATTACACTCCAGTGTTTTTAAGAAAATTTTAAGGGAAGTGGTTGTAAGCAACGTTCAGATGTTTGCTACATGTTAGAGATCTTTTGATTAGAAACAATGATCTGCTAATAGACAGCTTTGAATGAGATATTTATCCTCTCTGAGCTGTACGTCCTCATAAAGAAATATATGTAGAAGTCTGGTTACTTGTTGGGCTACAATTACGGAAGGGCACTTAACTTTTGCCAGATGTAGTCAACTGTCAGCATTATAAGTTGACCTCTCATTTCTTCCCCATGCCTCATGCCTCATGCCTTGACCATTTTATTTTTCTTAGCACTTTTGCCAAAGATAGAGAGGGCCAGGAGGAGGAGGAGGAGGAGAAATTCAAACTGGCTGTAATTCAAGTTTGAAGGCAGTGGTGATAAAAAGCATTTTTCCTGTATTGAGACTAACTAAGGGTACCTGCCTCTTTCAGCACAGTGTTCTCATCTCTAGAAAAGCTTGAGATGAAATAGTGTGAGAGTTCACCCAATGCAAGTCTCAGTTGATCCTGTCTCGTCCCTGCTTCTCTGTAACTACGTCTTCCGCTTCCTATGAAGTAGGTAGTGAGCTCATGTTGAAATAGCGAAGTGAGGGGACTGGCCATATTCCAGGAGTTTATGAACAAATCGATTCTGATAAAAACCACTGAATCGTACACTTCTCTCTGCTGAGCCAGAGAAAATAATTGGTTTTCTTCTCTTAAGGCTAATTGTGTCCTTTTGTGGATAATTTATTTATTGATTTTTAAGAAGTAGCCGTATTTATTGTTCTGATTATATAAGTAATACATTCTTACTGCAAAAATTACCCCCCAATTCCAAAAAAGTACAAAATATTCCCCAATAACGTTTTGGGTGTAAGTGTTTCTCTTTTTACTTTTATCTAATCTCTCATCAGGAAAATCTTGTTTTATTCAATAGGTACCATCTTCACCTGAGCCTAGCACTAAAAGTGAAATGCAAGAAAAGACTAAAGATTGTAATAGAACACTAAATAACAGAAGAGTTAAAGTGTTGGATATGTCTGAGTGCTTCCATCTGGGCAAAATTTATGTGAAATCTTTTTGGTTTTCCTTAGCTGTGGGAATAATGGGTGAGAGGGTGTGGAAATCATTTCTTCAGTGTCTTTCATCTTCAATTTGATCTACAGTTTGGAGGCCTTTGTGAAAGGGATGAGGCCACTGTGCTTTGCAAAGGGTCGTTGGCCTGGGTGACCTGACTAAACACACTGGCTGCCGCCCTCTCTCCTCCTCTGTGCTTCACTGGAATGAGCCCACTTAGAAACAGCACGCTGTGTTAAGGTACTGATTTATTAACCAAATGCATTCAGAAACCTGAAATATGTCCAGAACCGTTCTACTAAAGTCCACTTAGTTGTGACTGGAGTGAAGAAGGCACTAAATACATACAATTTGGCTTGTGGAAGCCTTAGCATAATGAGCTCCCACTTGGTTTCTTCCATCGCTGACTTGAAAATGCTAAGTAAACGTTTAAATCATTCATTCCACCCGCCCCGACCCTCCTCCCACAAATCCTCTGTGCTGATAGAGAGAATGGAAATAATTACAAGTATGAGACATTAGTCACCACGGCTTTGGGAGGTGAAATAAGCAAGGGAACCGGATTTAGTTACAAAAATAATTTTAATGTGAAGAATTGTTTCTAAGTTTTCTATTCTATGGGTTGGTTGACTTATCCTAAAAGACAGGAACCCAAAGAAGCATTTTCTAATAAGCCATTTCCTTTTTCATTGATGGAATAATGGAGGGGACAGATTGTGATTCTTACAATGGAGTATTAGGTTTGATTTGCTTTAAATTAAGTTGTAAATTATTGAAGGTGAAAAGCTCCCTTTATGAAACGTGAACACACAATACAACTTTGTGTCACGTCTAATGCAATACTTCAGGATTAGAGGGATGTGGCCAGGAGGTTTTCTGGCTAGAGGCCCCTGAGGGAGCATTATCTAAGACACAGTGGCAGTATATATACGTAGTTCTCCCTTAGCAGCGGTTTCACTTTCTATGGTTTTGGTTACCCGTGGTCAACTATTGTCCCAAAATATTAAATGGAAAATTCCAGAAATAATTCATACATTTTAAATTTCATGCTATTCTGAGTAGTGTGATGAAATCTCTTGCTGTCCTGCTCCGTCCCATCTGGGACATGAATCATCCCTTTGTTGGATCCCCAACCGTCGACGTCATCTGTTCCTGACATCCAAACATAGACATTGTCATGGCTTAATGATCCACCTTCTAAGGTATCGTCACTAGGTCAATAGTAGCCTAATGCTACATTACAATGCCTACGTCACTGACCTTACTTCATCTCATCACATAGGCGTTGTATCATGTCACATCGTCACATCAAGGAGGAGAGTACAGTACAGTGAGTACAGTACAGTAAGATATTTCGAGAGAGAGACCACATTCATGTAGCTCTTATTACATTGTTATAATTGTTCTATTTTATTATTAGTTATTGTCATTCATCTCTTACTGTGCCTAATTTATAAATTAAACTTTATCATAGGTATATATAGGAAAAAACAGTGTATACAGTGTTCGGTACTATCCACAGTTTCAGGCATCCACGGGGCGTCTTAGAATGTATCCCCCATGGATAAGGGGGACTACTGTACCATTACTTTCCTGGCTATGACCAAGGCAGACATTACTAATCAAGCATGATAGTCTGTCAAACTACACTCAGACATGTCCTCATGATCTTGCTTATCACAAAATCTTTCCCAACTATTAGTGTGTTGAAGTTAACATATGGACTAAACTCTACTTGTCATTCTTGATTGAGGTGAATTTACCTTAATCTAGAGTGTGGCCCTTAGTTTTTTCAGTGTCTCAGACTCAGACTCAGGGAAAGTGATTCAAGTTCATTAAGTTACCGGAAGCCAAATAAATGAACACAGAGACAGGTAGATGATAGATAGATAAATGGAGGTGATTATCAAAGGAGATGATTCCTCTCTACTGGTGGGATGTGCTCCCTTCTTGCTGTTAGAATCCTTGGGAAAGTGGTTTGATGAATGTGGAATGGAAGCTAAAAGAGATGAAGAATTTTAAGGGCTTTTCCAAGCAACTGTGTGGTCCAATCTGAAATCTCTTTCCTTTCCCCTGATAAATGGACTAGAAAATATTTCTCCCTTGGGTGACACCAAATGGGCCCATGAACTTCTGGCATCTTAATCCCTTTCTGGCTCCCTAGGCCCATGTTTTTCAAGTGGGAGTACCCAGAGGTGGGTCAGGTAACAGAAGAAGCCAGAGGATAAACATGGTGACAGAGTGTCAGTTTTTCTTTAGGATTAGGAATGGGGCAAGAGGAAAAAGAATAATCACTATATATAGTAAATGTGTGTGTTTTTTTATATCTGCTAGTATATTAAATCTTTTTTTAATTGAGACTGAATTCAAATAACATAAAATTCACCCTTTTAAAGTAGTCTATTCAGTGTATTTTAGTATATCCACAGAATCGTGCAGTCTTTACTACTATCTAATTCCAGAAAACTTTCATCACCCCAAAATGGAAAACCACACATATTAGCAATCACTCCCCATTCCCTACTATCTCCAGCTCCTGGCAGCTATTAATACACTTTTTCTCTCTGTGGATTTGCCTATTCTGGACATTTCATATGAATGAAATCATACAATATGTGGCCTTTTCTGTCTCGCTTCTTTCACTAAGTATAATGTTTTCAAGGTTCATCCAAGTTATAACATGTATCAGTACTTTATTCCTTTGTATGACTAGATAAAAGTCCATCAAATGAATATACTATATTTTGTTTATCCATTCATTAGTCGATGGACATTTGGATTGTCTCCATTTGGGGCTATTATGAATAATGCTGCTATGAACATTCATGTACAAGTTTTTGTGTGGACCTGTGTTTTCAGTTCTCTTAGGTATACACCTCGCAGTGGAATTGTTGGGTCATGTGGTAACTCTGCATTTAACTTTTTGAGGAACTAGTTAACTAATTTCCAAACTGAGTGCATCAATTTACATTCCCACCAGTAATGTATGAAAGTTCCAGTTTCTCTACATCCTCATCCTCACCAACACTTGCTGTTATCTGTCTTTTTAATTATAGCTCTCCTATAATTGGTGGGTGTGAAGTAATATCTCATTTTACTTTTGATTTGAATTTCTCTCATAACCAATGAGGTTGAACATCTTTTCATGTGCTTATTGCCCATTTGTATATCTTCTTTGGACAAAAGTCTATTTAAGTCCTTTGCCCAGTTTTTTTTTTTTTTTTTTTTTGAGGAAGATCATCCCTTAGCTAACTACTGCCAATCCTTCTCTTTTTGCTGAGGAAGATTGGCTCTGAGCTAACATCGGTGCCCATCTTCCTCTACTTTATATGTGGGACGCCTACCACAGCATGGTGTGCCAAGCGGTGCCATGTCCGCACCTGGGATCCGAACCTGCGAGCCCCGGGCCGCCGAGAAGTGATACGTGCACACTTAACTGCTGTGCCACTGGGCTGGCCCCTGCCCAGTTTTTAATTGGATTGTTTATCTTTTTATTGTTGAATTGTAAGAGTTTTTAAAATATATTCTGGATATTAGATCTTTGTTAGATATATGGTTTGCAGATATTTTGTCTCATTATATAAGTTGTCTTTTCACTCTCTTGATAGTGTCCTCTGAAGTACAGAAGTTTTTAATTTTAATGAAATTTAAGTATCTATTTTCCATTGGCTGCTTGTGCTTTAGATGTCATATCTAAAAAAACATCACCTAATCCAAGGTCATGACGATTTATGCCTATGTTTTATTCTAAGAATGTTATAACTTCCTCTCTTGCATTTAGACGTTTGATCCATTTTGAGTAATTTAGCATATGGTGTGAAGTAGAGGGTCCAAATGCGTTTTTTTGTATGTAGATATCCAGTTCTCCCAGTACCATTTGTTAAAAAGACTTATTATTTCCCCTATTTAGTTCTTTTGACCCCCTTGTTGGAATTCAATTGTCCACTTTGGACTCGATTCTATTTCATTGATCTATACGTCTATCCTATGCCAGTACCACACAGACTTGATTACTGTAGCTTTATAGTAAATTGTGAAATCAGGAAGTTCGAGTCTCTTCCAACTTTTTCTTCTTTTTCAAAATTGTTTTGGTTATTCTGGTTCCCTTGCATTTCTGTATGATTTTTAGAATGTCAGTTTCTGGAAAAAACTGAAAGGCAGCTGAAGTTTTGATAGAGACTGAGTTAAATCTGCAGGTCAATTTGTTAAATGTCTTACTAAGTATTTTATCCTTTTTGATGCTATTGTAAATGGAATTGTTTTCTTAATTTCTTAATTAATTCTTAATTTCATTTTCAGATTGTTCATTCCTAGTGTAAAGAAACACAACTGCTTTTTGTATATATATATATATATATCTTGTATCCTGCAATCTTGCTGAATGTTTATTAGCTCCAACGCTTTTTATTTTTTGATGGATTCCTTAGAATTTTTTATATAACAAGGTCGTGTCGTCTGCAAATACACTTTTTTATTTCTCTATCACTGCTTTCTTTTGTAGTCAATAGATATTTTCTAGTGTACCCTTTAATTTCCTTGTCATTTCTTTTACTATATATTTTTAGTTATTTCCTTAGTGGTTACCTTGTTGATTATAACTTAACTTATAACCATCTGGTTCAGATTAATACCACCTTAATTTCAGTAGAACACAAAAACTTTGCCCCTAAATAGCTCCATTCTTTCCCTCCTCTTTTGTGCTTTGTCATACAAACTACACCTTTATACATTGTGCGCCCATCGACATGCAGATTTCTAATTCTTGCTTTATTTACTTATGTAGTTACTTTACCAGTGTTCTTATTTTTTCACATGGATTCAAGTTCCAAGTGTAGCGTCCTTTCATTTCACCCTGAAGGACTCGGTTAGCATTTCCTGTAGAGCAGATCTGTTAGCAAAAATTCTCTGAGTTTTTGATTATCTGGGATTGTCTTAACTTCTCCTTCATTTTTGAAGGATAATTTTGCCATATCCAGAATTCTTAGTTAGCAGGTTGTTTTCTTTCAGTACTTTTCTTTAGGTACTATGTCATCCCGCTGCCTTCTGGGCTCCATGATTTCTGGCGGCCAATCAACTGTTAACCTCATGAGAGTTCCTTGTATGTGAAGAAGTCCCTCCCTCTCATTGCTTTCAAGATTCTGTTTTTGTCCTTGTCTTTTGATAGTTTGATGCTGATGTGTCTAGTCTGTGAGTTTTAGTGTGTCTTACCTGGATTTTGCTGAGCTTCTTGATTGTATAGATTAATCTTTTTCATCAAATTTGAGAAGGTTTTAGTCATTATTTCTTTAAATATTCTTTCTGCCCCTTTCTCTCTCTCTCCTGTCCTTCTGAGACTCCTATCATACATATATTGGTGTTCTTGAGGATACCTCACAGGTCTCTGTTTCTGTTCGTTTTTCTTCTTTCTTTTTGTTCCTGAAACTGGATAATCTCAATTGACGTATCTTCAAGGTTGCTGATTCTTTTCTCTGCCTGCTCAAATCTGATGTTGAGCCCCTCTAGAGAATTTTTTATGTCAGTTATTGTGTTTTCCAACTCTGGAATTCTTACTTTTTAAAATATATAAATATGTGTCTATATATAATTTCTATCTCTTTATTGAAATTCTCTGTTTGGTGAGATAGTGTTCTCATACTTTCCTTTAGTTCTTTATACTTGATTTCCTTTAGTTCTCTGAAGATATTTAAAGTGGCTGATTTATAGTCTTTGTCTAGTGTGTTCAACATCTGGTTTTCCTAATGACAGCATCTGTTGGCTCTTCTCTGTGCTCAGTCCTTACATGAAGTTGTCTGGCTGTATCTGGCTACCAGAGCCATGACCCCATGGAGAGTGCTTGTACTTATGCAGAACATAAATATTCTCACTTTTTCTACCCACTGTTGCTAACGGCAGAGGATCAGAAATGAGGAGGCTCCTCCCTGCATCTCATTAAATTACAGTATCTGCCTTCACAGCTGACAAGCACTAATATTTTACCTAAGGTTGCTTTCAAGAACTCTTGTGAACTGATTGACTCTCTGTCTCTGGCATACCTTTGTAGCTAAAAGACATTGGTGGTTGTCTACACAAAATAAAATAAGATCACTCTAGATTGTGAGATTTAAATTAGACATGAACTTTCCCCAGTGAAGGTTTTCTTTATCCCATTGGGTACAAATATGCAACCAAGGAAGACTCTATACCTTCTCATTATTTAAATCCATTCTTTTCAAATGAGGGTCTTTTAGTTTTAAAATCCTGCCTGAGAATTTTGACTAAGGACTGACCATTTGATTATAAGATTTCAGAATGTACTAAGCCTCAGTCAATAGACAACTCTCACTCTATCAAATGCTTACAGGTCCACAGTGGGCATATTTCCTCACCCAGTTTCACCATCTGCTAGTACTTTGACCAACAGAAAGCAAACAGCCCAGGGCCACCTAGGGAAACACAGACTTAGATCACCCCAAACCATGGTAAACAGATGTGATTAGCCCACTGAGCTTTGAACCCTGAAATTGCACCACACACAGACATGGTCAGAGCATTGCCAGAGGTTACAACACACACATTCTTGGCACCATTGTTCTGATTGACTCAGACCAGCTGACCATATTAAACTGAGTGGTAAATGAATTATCACAATGGAAGAAATGATGCTTTCCTA
Organism: Equus asinus; assembly: GCF_041296235.1. Lineage (NCBI taxonomy): Eukaryota > Metazoa > Chordata > Mammalia > Perissodactyla > Equidae > Equus > Equus asinus. Next base: position 43,225,079 of record NC_091798.1, on the reverse strand, counting down.
TTCAGGGATTAAAATGTCTCTCTAGGGGCTGGCCTGGTAGTGCAGTGGTTAAGTTCACACGTTCCGCTTCAGCAGCCTGAGGTTCACTGGTTTGGATCCTGGATATGGACCTACGCACCGCTTATCAAGCCATGCTGCAGCAGGCATCCCACATATAAAGTAGAGGAAGATGGGCACAGATGTTAGCTCAGGGCCAATCTTCCTCAAAAAAAAAAAAAAAAGTCTTTCCAGCTATTGATACTTCCTAAAAAAGAAACTGTCGACATAAATGACTTTTAAAGTTACAGTACTACTTTGCTGTTCAACAACTCAAGCCATCACACACTCAGTGAGCAGTGTGTGCAAGGCACTGAATTGCTGTGAGAACATGAAGATGAGTAGGGAGGCAAGCAGGCCAGGAAACACTGACAACCTTGGACAGGGGAATGAGGGTGAGTGTGGGCCAGGAGGAGTGAAACAGGTTGACGGAGTGTTGCTTGTCCTGTAGCTGCCTGAGCCCATGAAGCACTTCAGAGGGCCTTGTAAATCAAGCCTAATCCCCCAGTTTGCTTGTTTCCAGCAATAAAGATGGAATTTTTGAATTTCATTTGACTCTAGGGAGATCTGGAACTGCTCCAGGAATATTTGTGTTGGATGCTATGAGAGGGGATAGGGAAGTAATTATTGGATATTTAAGTACGTGTGTGCAAGGACTAGATACATTTGTGTTTTTATCTGTTTTCAAAATTTACTTAAAAATTGTTTTATGAGAACGTATATCAGAGATATAAAACAATTTTTTCTGTTATTGCTAAATAGGAACTATCAAGAAAAGGACCTTGGTTGGATTTGTTGGACATGAAAGACAGACTGTGACCTTCAGAGTCGATCACTCTAGCAAAACTGAACCTTAGTCCGACAGCAGGGTAAACAGAGGTTTTCAGGGGAAATGCAACAGTCATAGCCTGGAAATATCTTTTGTACTTCCAAATTCTGATAATTTCTTTCTGCTGGAGATGTTTTCTCTCTGCATTTAACAAAAGGATACCCATCTGTATTAGTCAGGGTTCTCCAGAGAAACAGAACCAAAAGGCTGTGTGTGTATATAAAATAGCAATGTATTTTTTCTATATACAGAATATATATATGCACAAAATAACCCTCTCTATATTATACAATAAAGAGAGAGAGTTATTTTGAGGAATTGGCTCATGAGATTGTGGAAGCTGGGAAGTCTAAAATCTCCAGGGCATGCGGGCAGGATGAAGACCCAGAAAAGAGTTGATGTTGGAGTCCAAAGGCAGTCCGGAGGAAGAATTCCCTCTTCCTTGAGGGGCCCCCATCTTTTTTCCCTTAAGACCTTCAGCTGATTGAATGAGGCCCACTCACACTACGGAGAGTAATTTGCTTTACTCAAAGTCTACTGATTTAAATGTTAATCTAAAAAATACCTTCACAGAGACATTTAAACTAGTGTTTGACCAAATTATCTGGGTACCGTGGCCTAGCCAAGTTGATACACAAAATCAACCATCACACCATCCTAGCACCTTTGCTCCAGGACTAAGAATGTAACTGCGTGCTTTGACTTCAAGAGCTGAACTAGAACAGAAGCAAAGCTTGGCGTGTTATGGGAGCCTTCGCTGCACTTCAGGAAATTTCATTTTGTTGGTTTAATTTATGGAAGCTTTATATACCTAATTACATCTCGCTGAAAACTTGCCTTATGATCTGTCCAATTTAAAACTTTTGATGAGGAGTTAGAGGGCAAGTAGGACATAATGAAAGTGATTGAGCCAGGCACGCATCCTTAATTCTCACGTTTCATTAGCATGTTTTGCATCTTTGTGAGCACTCTGCACATCTCTTTGCATTTTACCTGTGCCAAACTATATAGACCAGAAAGGCGAGCAGAGCAGAGCGAGGAGCGGGTGGTGTGCTAGAGCAGACAGAACCCCATGAGGGAATATGAGTTCAGGTTAGCCCAAGGCCCCCACATTTTCAATAGCAAATGGCACAGGCTGTTCGTCTTATCATTTAAAAGCAATGTTAGTTGGAAGAGGGATTTCTGGCCCATGGTTTTTGAAACAAAAATCACCTACTTTGTGGCTTAGTGTTTTTATTGATCATTATTAAATATTTTGAAACATATTTTCATTATCAAAAGTTACAGTTTATCCTTTTCTTCCCAAAACCTTGTGAAAAAATTGAAAATGTTGCTTTGCCAAAATTAGAAGGGTTACACGTGAATCCTCCATTTAACAGTTCAGGGGACTTCGTTCCTTGGTGTGTTTCTTTTAGAGAGAACAAATCACCTTTTTCGTTTTGCGTTTGCTACCTCATTTGTTTCTGCTCTTCGTTTGTACCCAAACTGAAGCTCACACAGTTTAAGTGATGACTGTCTGGTTGTGACTCCTGGGAAGCTCTCTTCTACCTCTGTTGTCCTGTCTCCAAGGATGGTCTCTCTGAGATAACTACTAACTCCTGGCCTTCAGAACCACAGGAGCTCCAGGTCTGAATATGGAGGATAGAGATTTTCCTTTGGTTTTTATTTTATTTTATTTTTTAAAATTTTTTTATTTATTTATTTTTTTAATTTTTATTTTTTTCGGATGTACATCATATTTGAAATTCTGGATACATTACATCCTGTTCACCACCCGAACACTAATTATAGTGCATCCTTTCACATGTGACCCTAATCACCCCTTTTGCCCTCCCCCCTCCCTCCTTCCCCAATGGTAACCACCAGTCCAATCTCCAATGCTATGTGTTTTTTTTTTTTTGTCGTTTTTATCTTCTACTTATGAGTGAGATCATATCGTATTTGACTTTCTCCCTCTGACTTATTTCACTCAGCGTAATACCCTCAAGGTCCATCCATGTTGTCACAAATGGCTGGATTTCGTCATTTCTTATGGCTGAGTAGTAGTCCATCGTGTATAAATACCACATCTTCTTTATCCATTCGTCCCTTGATGGGCACCTAGGTTGCTTCCAAGTCTTGGCTATTGTGTATAATGCCGCAGTGAACATAGGGGTGCAAGTATCTTTATGCCTTTGTGTTTTCAAGTTCTTTGGATAAATACCCAGCAGTGGAATAGCTGGATCGTATGGTAGATCTATCCTTAATTTTCTGAGGATACTCCAAACTGCCTTCCACAGTGGCTGCACCAGTTTGCACTGCCACCAGCAGTGAACAAGGGTTCCCTTCTCTCCACACCCTCTCCAACATTTGTTGTTTCCTGTCTTGTTAATTATAGCCATTCTGACGGGAGTGAGGTGAGACCTCATTGTAGTTTTGATTTGCATTTCCCTGATAGCTAATGATGTTGAGCATCTTTTCATATGCCTGTTGGCCATCTGTATTTCTTCTTTGGAGAAATCTCTGTTCAGATCTTTTGCCCATTTTCTAATTGGATTGTTGGTTTTTTTGTTGTTGAGCTGTATGAGTTCTTTGTATATTTTGGATATTAACCCCTTATCTGATATGTGGTTTGCAAATATCTTCTCCCAATTGTTAGGTTGTGTTTTCATTTTGTTGATGGTTTCCTTTGCTGTGCAGAAACTTTTTAGTTTGATGTAGTCCCATTTGTTCATTTTTTCTTTTGTTTCCCTTGCCCGGTCAGACATGGGACTTGAAAATATGCTGCTCAGACCAATGTCATAGAGCGTACTGCCTATGTTTTCTTCTAGAAGTCTCATGGTTTCGGGTCTTACATTCAAGTCTTTAATGCATTTTGAGTTGATTTTTGTGCATGGTGTAAGGGAATGGTCTACTTTCATTCTTTTGCATGTGGCTGTCCAGTTTTCCCAACACCATTTATTGAAGAGACTCTCCTGTCTCCATCGTATGCTCTTGGCTCCCTTGTTGAATATTAGCTGTCCATAAATGTGTGGGTTTACTTCTGGGCTCTCAATTTTGTTCCGTTGATCTGTGTGTCTGTTTTTGTGCCAGTACCACGCTGTTTTGGTTACTATGGCTTTGTAGTATAATTTGGAATCGGGGAGTGTGATACCTCCAGCTTTGTTCTTTTTTCTCAGGAATCCTTTGGCTATTCAGGGTCTTTTGTTGTTCCATATAAATTTTAGGATTCTTTGTTCTATTTCTGTAAAAAATGTTGTTGGAACTTTGATAGGGATTGCGTTGAATCTATAGATTGCTTTAGGAAGTATGGACATTTTAACAATGTTAATTCTTCCAATCCAAGAGCATGGAATATCTTTCTATTTCTTTGTGCCTTCTTCGATTTCTTTCAACAATGTCTTATAGTTTTTGGTGTACAGATCTTTCACCTCTTTCGTTAAGTTTATTCCTAGGTATTTTATTCTTTTTGTTGCAATTGCAAATGGGATTGTATTCTTAATTTCTCTTTCTGCTACTTCATAGTTAGTGTATAGAAACGCAACAGATTTTTGTACATTGATTTTGTATCCCGCAACTTGACTGTATTCCTTTATTATTTCTAAAAGATTTTAGTGGACTCTTTAGGGTTTTCTAGATATAAAGTCATGTTGTCTGCAAGGAGTGACAGTTTCACGTCTTCTTTTCCAATGTGGATCCCTTTTATTTCTTTTTCTTGCCTGATTGCTCTTGCTAGGACTTTCAATACCATGTTAAATAAGAGTGGTGACAGTGGGCATCCTTGTCTGGTTCCTGTTCTTAGAGGGATAGCTTTCAGTTTTTCTCCATTGAGAATGATATTTGCTGTGGGTTTGTCATATATGGCCTTTATTATGTTGAGGTATTTTCCTTCTATACCCAATTTATTCAGAGTCTTTATCATAAATGGATGCTGTATCTTGTCAAATGCTTTCTCTGCATCTATTGAGATGATCATGTGATTTTTATTCTTCATTTTGTTAATGTGGTGTATCACGTTGATAGATTTGCGGATGTTGAACCATCCCTGCATCCCCATAATGAAACCCACTTGATCATGATGTATTATCTTTTTAATGTATTGTTGTATTCGATTTGCTAGTATTTTGTTGAGGATTTTTGCATCGATGTTCATCTGTGATATTGGCCTGTAATTTTCTTTTTTTGTGTTGCCCTTGTCTGGTTTTGGTATCAGGATAATGTTTGCCTCGTAGAAGGAGTTAGGAAGCCTCCCTTCCTCTTCAATTTTTTGGAAGAGTTTGACAAGGAGGGGTATTAAGTCTTCTTTGAATGTTTGGTAGAGATTTTCCTTTGTATGCCTCATATTCGCTTAAAGCACAGAATGCCCAAAAGCAAAGATAGTGCTCTCTTCTGCGAGAGACTGAAAACATAAGTCTTACCTGAGGACGTGATGTGTGAAGGTGAGGGGTCTAGAACATGCATGGAGAATAAGTGACAATAAAGAAACATTTTAAAGTGGAGACAAGGTGTGTTGGAGGGCTCATGTAAAAGGGTCTCAGCCTTCTGAGATGGGATAAGTAGAAAATATGATGGTGGTGAGGAAATGACCAAGAGCTTGAGATTAAGCACAGTTTGGACTGGCTACTATAGCTGAGACATGGGAAATGAAGAAAAGGATTGCCAAGCAGCTGGGGCCCGGAAAGCCAGGCTCTGAGACTCTCCAGCAGTCATAATGCAGTGCCCAGGAGTGGGAGCAGATGACATGACAAGCAGAGGGAGGTCACAAGGTAGCTAAAGCCCAGGGTTGACAGGCTTGATTGGAAGAGATGACCTTGAGTTCTAGGCTAGACAGAGAGGCAAGAAAGGAGCCAGATGGGTAGGTGGGAGAGGTTTGAGAAGCTAAAGTCATCATGAGCTGCGCCGTGGCAGGACCACTCTGAATACTCTCTTTCTCTCCATGGAGCTCTTCCTGCGTCAGCCTCCACCATGCATCCTTCTGAGTCTGCCTTCTCTGAATATTTCTTTTCATTTCCCTCCACTCAAATGCCCTTCCCATCCTTCAGGTTCAGGTCAAGTCCTACTTACTCCATGAAGTTCTCCTAGCTGTTTCTAGATTTGTCAGCACCTCTTCTAGAAACTCCCCCAGAACTTTTTTCTGGGACACAAATTATTTCAGCATTAGAGTCATATATTGTATCCATTGTATATATCTCATTGTCTTGTGAAGATGTGCAACCTCTCCAGGGATAAGAACTGAGTCATGTGCTGCTTTTATTTCCCTAATGTGGTTAAACACCATTTGAACACAAATATACTCAATTAAAAAAAGTGTTGGATGGAGCTGACCCCGTGGCCAAGTGGTTAAGTTGGCGCACTCTACTTCGGGGGCCGGGGTTTCGCTGGTTCAGATCCTGGGTGCAGATATGGCACCGCTCATCAGGCCACATTGAGGCAGCGTCCCACATGCCACAACTAGAAGGACCCACAAGTAAAAAGAAAACATATACAACTATGTACTGGGGGGGTTGGGGGGAGAAAAAGCAGAAAAAAAAAATAAGATGGGCAACAGTTAGCTCAGGTGCCAATCTTTAAAAATAAAAAAAAGCCAAAAGTGTTGGTTGATTATCCAATAAATGGCATTACTCCCATACTCTTATTTTGAGACTATTTGGTGGATTTTTGTCAGATTTATGATATTTGAGAATTTGCAATATGTTGTCCTAGTCACTCATGAGAAGATCAAAATATATGTCAAATAATTATTATCTCTAATGTTATTTATCTCTATGAACCATTTGATTCCAATAAAATCTTTATGGGAGAAGGGATCCCAAGCATTTATTTGCAGAGTTATTAAATTATGATAGAATGGAAAGAACTAAGACTCTCTCCAGACACTTTATATTTTCTTGGCTTAAATATAGAGCAAGTTTGTACTTCCTATTAATATAATGACCTGCACCTAACAACAGATAAATAATAAATTATAAGTTACGATGAAGGAGAAAAATTAGTGTATTGTACAGAAGAAGATAACTTCTCTGTATGGACCAAAATGGCTGCCAACAGGGCAACTCTCCTCTAACGAGCTGGTGGCCTTGGACGAGGCACTTGCTCTTTCTTCACCAGTTTCCCCGTCCACGAGCTGCACGAGGGGACTTTTGGTTAACTTAAGCAGCGTAGAGCTGTTGGAACCCCTGCGACCAGCAAGTCTGCAAGGCCGCACGGTGGCCTTCCACTAGTGGGCGCCATTGAGCAGACGTCAGAGCCTCAGCCTCTGCCCCCTGGAGCAGCCTGCGTGCATTTCCCGTCCTGACTGACGCATTTGAGTCTGAAATGGCGCCGGGTTATGAAAGTCGTTGGCAGAATTCGATTCCATCAGCTCTTCCAGAGGTCTTCCCTGGCCCTCTGGTTTTGAGTCATGCCCGCGCTGGAAGCTTGCAGTTTTGCCACCACAGCCTGTTGCCATCGAAACGGTGTTCGTCCTTTGTGGAAAATGCTGATCCTTACAGTGCACTGCTGTCTTTCTTAATAGGGCAGTTGATCTCTTTCTATATGCTAAAGGCAGGTATCCACCTCCCTGGGCTCCTGGGCAAATTTTCACAGACAAAATCTTAGAGATGACTTAAGTTGTAGAAGTTCAGAGCAGAGGGAAAGCTTAGGAATGACTCTAGCCAAATCCTCTTGTTTCCAGAAGAAAGTCAGGTCCAGAGAGGAGAAGTGACTGGTCCAAAGCCACTGGTCCGAGCCCCTCCGGGAGTGAGCCTGGCCTGGAACCCAGGGATAATTGTGAGGCGCACGTAGAACCAGAAAGGGACCCACAACCACGTGGTTCCCATTACCTTTGGTTACCTAACTGTCCTCTCCCACACAACACGCCGGGGAAGTGGAAGGCACGCCACTTGCAGCTTGCATTAGTCTGTTTTTGTGCAAACATCCTTCATTTGCCTCTTTGGCAGCTCATTATGCGCTAAGCACTGGGCTAAACTCCCATAGCACATTATGTCTCATTTAACCCCAGGCTGTGCGATCCAGGCTTAGAGGAAGGCTCTGGAGCCAGCGCCCTGGGCTCAAGTCCCAGCTCCACTTCTCAAGAGGCCCCCGGGCTGGAGCCAGTGGCGTAGCCTCTCTGTACCTCACTTTCCTCTGCCAAATCTCCGGATAATAATACAACCTCCTTCTATTCCATGAGATAAAGCATACAAGCTACTTAGCACAGGACCTGGCCCGTAGGAAACACCCCAGAAATGTTAGCTGTTGTTTGTATGTTTTAAGGTTAGCTTTCTTCATATTGAGATTCAACGTGAGAACCATCTGACTGTTTTATTTCACATTTATAATGAGAATCAAATATTAAAAGTATATATAGCTATCGATGTGTTAATACCTATATTGTTTTTGTGCCACTGGACAAATAATGTTTTTGTGAAATGAATGCGTAAAACCCAAATGGTATAATTATTCTAAAAAGAAATCTATGCCATTCTTCAAAAACAGCTTATTTTCTCATGATGCCTCTCTTCAGCCTCACATTTAAAAAGATCAAAACAAAAACAAAGAAATACTTCAGATAAAAGGCATCATCACACTTCTTGATAGTCTCTCTCTCTTTTTTTTCTTTAAATGATTGGCATTCTGTTTATGGCTTTGGCTTTGGGATTATGCACTTTTTAATCTGTAGGAGATAATTAATTGTGGTTAAGTTTTTTCTTCCCAGAAGAGGACCGCAAAGACTAGTTCCCCAGGCTGGTTAAGGTGGAGGTGTTGTCTGCTGTAGAGCCCCATAACCATATCCAACGTTTACAAGTTGCGTAAGTTACAAGTTACATAAGTTCTTGCGTTTTTGACAGCCATCAAAGTTAACAGATCGCAGCGCAAGGATTTCTGCTTGAATTCTCTGTGACACGCTCAGTACTCAAAGCAGTAGCTGCAGTTTGGTGCATTTTAAACCCGAAAGCAGGGGTTCTAGATATAAATAGTATGCACAGCTGGACAACGGCATTATCGTCGGGGTGAGATCACTTCCAGGAAAACACTGCAGTGTAGCAATGGGAATAACATCTGGCCTTTCCACAGTTGCATTTGATTTAGACTTGGACATCCTACATGAAAAAGAGGCTGTGTTTATTAATGACTTCAGTTTCCATGCAATTCACTCGTTTTAACTTGAAAAATGAGACCTCTACAGCCTACTCGTTAAACCTACTATGTTTAGGGTATGGATGCAAAGCTCACTTGACTTAGTAATTGCTTGCTTGCAAAAATTGCCTGTTCCTCCCTGGCCCATCCATTTCCACCTCATTCCACACTAAAGGAATATAGGCAAAGAGGACCCTAGGGAGCAAAGTTTGTCTTTTTTGTTGTTGTTGGTGGTGGTGATAGGCTGGGGGTGGAGAAAATGTCCATTAAATAAGATAAGATCAAAATATGAATGTTTTTCTTCCTCTCTTTTTGTTTCAGTATCTGGATTTCATTTTAGTTTTCCCTGTATGGCAATGAAACCCTCAGTTTTTTTGCTGGGTACATGGCCAACCAAAATAAAGACTCCATTCTCAGCCTTCTGTGGAAAGTAACTAAATTCTGGCGAATGGGATTTAAGCAGAAATAGTACTTGCAAATTCTAGAAAATGTTTTTACAGAGAGGTTGTAAAATTCCTCTTCTTATCTTCTCCTTCTTGTGTTTGGAATGTGGCTCCAATGACTGGAGTTTCAGCAGCCTCTGGTACCAGGGCGGCCTTCAAAATGGAAGAGATGTATGGTGAAACACGGAGGTAGAAAGAGCCTCAGTATGACACCATGGAGGGTCTTGATAATCCTGGACAGGGAACCTCCAGGTTAGTATGGAAAAACAGTAATGTGAATAAAATAAAAATGAACAGTTCAATGACTTATCAAAAAAGGAAGGCTCATGTAACTACTACTTGGTCAATTTTTGTAAATGTTCTGTGTACACTTGAGGGAAAATGTATCTTTTGCAGTTTGAAGTGTAGAAAATGTGTCCATTCTGTCAGTTTGCTAATCGTGGTGTTCACCTTTTCTCTATTTCTGCTTGCTTTTTGTCTGTTCTTTCGGTTATGGAAATAGGTGTGCAACAGCCTCCCGTCGTGATTGCACATTTCTATTTCTCTAGCGTTTGAAACTTGATTTGTGAATTAATATTTTGAGACTCTTTTATTAGACGCATACAGTTTTAGAATAGTTCTATCATCCTCTGAATTGAACTATTTCTTTTTAAAAAGTGCTTGTCTCTGGTAATGCACCTTACCTTAAAGTCTATTTTATCTTGGGATGTTAATAGAGCAAAACCAAATATATTTAGTGATTTCCACGTTATCTTCAATCCTTTACTTTCCACTTTTTTGTATCCCTATGTTGGAGATACATCTCTTGTGAATAGTATAGTATGTAGTTGGGTTTTATATTTTTAAATCAGCTCTCATAACCTTGTTTCTTAAAACAGAAGGTGTAGACTGTTGTAGCCACCCTGAAGAAGCAGGATAGACCGCCATCTAAAATTTGGTTGGATGTTGAGGCTGATGACACCGTACATGCACACCAAGAGGATATGAAAAGGTTTGTTGCTTACATAACTGAGGCCGTCTGAGAAAACAGGCCAGACTTCTCAAGCGGGCCCGAAACGGCGTGAGAGAGCAAGAACAGGAGACTGTGGTTAGGGGACTGGGTTGGGGTGAGGATTTCCTCACACAGGAAGGGGCTTGTGTGGTTTGACTTTCCCACTGGTGCCAAAGGAGGGAGAACCCAGGGTTTCTTACCAGCTGTCCCAGATGTGGGGCAGAAGGCAAGAAGGAGGGGCAAGACTTAAGGACCATTAGCAGTCAAACATCTCAAAATGGAATCAGACTCTTTATCAGCTAGACCTATTCCTTTAATGTAAAAACTGATTTCATTTAAATCCACCATCTTACTCAGTGCTTTCTATTTTTCTTGCTTGTTCTATATTCCCTTTTCTCCCCATTCTTGCCTTGCTTGTGACTAATTATTTATATTTACATTCATACCTCTATTAACTTGAGAGTTTTATGATTTTTAAATTTTTTTTCCTTACGAAGATTTGCCCTGACATAACATCTGTGCCAATCTTCTGCTATTTTTTAGTATGTGGGCCACCAGCACAGCATGGCTGCTAACAGAGCAATAAAGATCTGTGCCCCGGAACTGAACCCGGGCCACTGAAGCAGAGCTTGCTGAACTTAACCACTAGGCCGCCAGGGCTGGCCCTTTGATCCTTCTTTTCATATTTATTCTAGAGATTGTAGCATGCGTGCATTTCAACTTACCAACATCCAGTATTAATTGGTGTTTCTCTTTCTTTCTGGACAATGCAGTGATTTTATTTAATACTTTAACTCTCTGCCATTGTTTGTATTTTAATTTTTATCTGTCTTTTAAAGCCACAATACATTGTTATTATTTTATGTAGTTGAAAGTAGTTTAGATTTACCCTCATATTTTCCATCTTCATTGTTTTTTTCTTTCTGCATCTCCAGACTTCCATCTGGAATCATTTTCCTTCTTCCTGAAAGATACTTTTTGATATCTAAAAAAGGTGCAGCCTATTAGAGAAAACTTCTCTCATTTTCTACTTGTCTGCATTCCTCACGTCACCATTTCTAAAGCATATTTTTTGTGCATCTAGAATTCCAGGCTGACAGCTGCCTTTGTCAGCACTCTGGAGATCTACTGCAGTGTCTTTTGGCTCCACTCTTTCTGGGGAGAAGTCAGCTCTAAGTCCAATAGTTCTACTTTCAAGGAAACCTGGTTTTGTTTGTTTGTTTTTGTCTTTAGTTTTCAACAGACTTACCATGATGTGCCTGAGCGTGGATTTCCTTTTATTCCTGTTTAAGGTTCCTAGAGCTTCTGGACTCTGTGGCTTGATCCCTTTTATCCATTTGGAAGGCTCTCAGCCACTCTCTTAAAATACTGCTTCTGAACCATTCTCTGTCACGTGCTTTGGAGACTGCAATTATACTTACATAAGACCAGCATCTCTTTGTCTTCCCTCTCCCTCTTCCTTTCTCTTCTACATTTTTCCTTATTTTTTTCTCCCCATGCTTCATTCTGAAAAATTTCCTTTTTCCATTTTCCAACACTTTGCAAATTTTAGTATCTTTAACATCACCTGAAGGGCTTATTAAAATATAGATTCTGATTCACTAGGTCTGTAGTAGGGCCAAAGATCCTACATTTCTAAAAAGTTCCCAGACATAAAAAGGATATTAAGTAAAACTAAGGAAGTATGAATAAAGCATGGGCTTAGTTAATAATAATGTATCAATATTGGTTCATTAATTGTGACAAATATACTGTATTAATGTAAGATGTCAATAATATGGAAATGGGTATGGGTTATATGAGTACTATCTTTGCAACTTTTCTGTAAATCTAAAACTATTCTAAAAGAAAAAATCTATTAAAAAAAAAACACTCCCAGATTATGTCAGTGCGTCTGGTCTACAAATCACAGTTCAAGTACAATATTTTAACCTATTTTACCACTTTTCTCTTCAGTTGTATCTAATCTACTATTAAACCCATCCATTGAGTTCTTAATTTCAGTTATTGTAATTTTAATTTCCAAATCTTTCATTTGATTCTTTTTTATAACTCTTAGTTCTCTGACAAAAATTCTCAAGCTTATCCTTTAGCTCTTTGCATATAAATAGCAGTTATTTTAAAGTCTGTATGGTAACTCGAACATCTGAAGCTCTTGTGGGTCTGTTTCTTTTCTCTATTGCTTTTCTTGTTTTTCTCTCATATTGTCTTATCTTTGAGCGGCTCTGGTTATTTTTAATCTTGTGTTGGACAGTGTATTTACAAAATTTTTTGTAGAAATAACTAGAGGACTAAGATGAGTTTATAATTCCAGAGAGGAATTATGTTTACTTTTGCCATATCCCTAAGCATCCCAATGAGCCAGAATGAGCTCAGAAGAACTTCCAAGATTGAGATGAGCTATAGTCCTTGCAAAGACCTGTCTACTTCTATTTTCCCTGCTCCTGGGGTGCAGCTCTTCAGTGTCTCGGATCCAAAGCCAGGGAAATCACCTCTTTCTTCCTTCAGGTGACAGGCCCTGGGTTCCACTGCTTGATCCCCTAGGCTGTAAAAAGTCTGTTCCAGCTCTAAGCAGTGGGTTAGATCAGTTCCCCCAGAAGCCACTGAGAGAAATGCCCTTCCCTCATTCAAAATGATTCCTCTAATTTTAGCAATACCCTCCTTCTATCCCAAGTCCTAATGTAGAAGTCCTCTCACTTACCCCAAGTACCAGTGACTTCAAAGGGGAGATTCAAGAAGACCATGGACTTTATTCTTCATCTGTCTTTCTCCCTATCCTAAAAAGGTACAAATTCAATGTGAAGAATAAAATTGGAAAAGACATGAGCTTTCAAGGCAAAAATTTAAGTCTGGCTATGTGGTTCTCAAATGTCAGCGCACATCAGAATCCTTGGCAAGGCTGTTGAACACGATTATGTCTGGGTCCCATCGCCAGGGGTTTCTGAGTCAGAGTGTTTCCCACAAACTTTCTGGAGTGGTTTTGATGCAGGTATCCCCCTTGTAAAACCCTTTTGTAATCGTGGACTGAACAAAAGGACCCTGAACTGGCTGTTGTCGGTGATCAGAGTGAGTTCTCTGGCTTCATTCTGCCGCTGACTTGCTCTGAGAACTTGGACAATTCACTGCATGTCTCTGAGTTTCCAAATTAATTAATCGAAAGATGGGTTCCTGACTCATCCCCACTTCTCCAGATGTTCTGTGAATGAATCTATGAAGTCACTAACATTCACTGTAACCAATTCTAGCACAGAAATACTTGTTCTTTTAATGTGCTTACCTGCTAGGCAGGTTCTAAGCTAAGATCCTCTGGGATTCCTCCTCCTGCATTAATATCAATTAGGGCCGTTTACAGTAATATTCTTCGTGGCCAAGTATGACTTTAAGCCTTAAGGTCACTTACCATTATTAGGAGGATCTGTGTTGTCCCAGCACCACAACTCCTGAGAAGTGGCTTCCAGAGGAGCAGCACTCAGGACCCGTTGGCTTGAACTTGGTTTGAGTTGTGTGAACACCTCTGGCTGTCCAGGCAGTGAGGACAGTCAGCTCTGGGTGGTTTTACTGGAAGAAGGAGCTTAGCTGACTAGGTTCTGGTTTCTGACCTGGGCCCATTTTGAATTTCCTATGATCTGGTCCTGTCAAGGGGTCTCAGCCTGCCAACAGAACAGTTAGGAGCTGGCCAGAAATTGTCAATTCAGGATGGCAAATAGGGATAAAGAAAGAAAACCATGTTACTTCTTCCTATTCTATGTTCTAAGCGTGATTTATCATTAAAGAAAGTCATCTCTAAAAGAGAGCATTTATCTTAGTTTTTTACTAAGTCAGCTCTTCAGGGGTGAAATGTGAAAGGAGAAAGAAAAGGCTGGCAAAGGTAGAAGTCATCTGCTCATCACTTCTGGTTTCGGGGAGGGAAGTTGGTGTATGGCTTGGCTAGTGGGCATGAGTTGAGATAATACAAATGTTTATCAAGCACCTGCTGAGTGCCAGGCCCTGACCTGGGAGCCAAGGGTGAGGTGGTGAATCGAAAGCAGTTCCTGCCTTTATGGAGCTTATATTCCAGAGGAGGAGCCAGAGCCTCAGCAGTGTGGTTGTTTGCTTCATGTCTCATTCCAAACTTTAGGAAGTGCCATGAAAGAAAAGAGCACAATTCTATTACAGTGAATAACAGAGGGGCTGGCCTAGACTGAGGGTCAGGGCAGGCTCCTCTGAGGACATAATGCCTGAGCCAAGATCTGAAAGAAGAGCGGGGACAGGAGGTGGCTGGTGCTGGGGCGATGCCAAGGGAGAGAAGAGAGGAGGGCACTCAGGGGCAGGGTGGAGCACGTGCCATGGCCCTGCATGAAGACTGACCAGTGTGTCCTGAAGGAGGAAGGGAGGGGGAAATGTGGTGTGAGGGGAGGCCACGGGTCAGTGGCGGTGAGGAGTGGAGAAGCCCAGTGCGTAGACTTCACAGACCACGTGAGAGACGTCGGATGCTGTCTTAGGATACAACCGGAAACCACTGCAGGTGTTTAAGCCAAGTAAAGCTGTGACCATATGTGTGTTTTGAGAAGACGGCTCTGGCTGCAGTGAGGAGAATAGATGGAAGAATGGTGAAGAAGGACCGAGAAGGGCAGCGAGGAGGACGTCGCAGGGTTAGTGGCTGGGCCTGCGCTGGCAGAGGAGGTGGACAGAAGTGGGCAGGTTTCAGAGACATTTAGGAGGGAGCACAGGCAGCAAAGTGACAGTCACACTTATCTTTATTGTGCTGTGCTCATTTGCAATCTCTTTGTCACAGCCCAGCAGAAAGTATTTGGATGGATGTCAATAGTCCTGATGGCCTCTCTGATTAGCCCAACGTGTAATCCCAGCCAGGCGCCCCAACATGCCTGCAGGAAAGATATTTCCATTCGACACAGATCAGGTGTGTGAGGAAGCCGAAAGCTGAGCACAGGCCCTCTGCATGTGGCACCTTGGGCTAACAAGGGGCTGCTGGCTCTCAGCTCCCACATCCACGTGTGGAGAGAAAGCTCTCTCCCATCTTCTCTGTGAGCCACAGCTCTCCTCCCTCCCTGCCCACTGTGGTCAGCTATCTCAGTTAAACGTGTCGCTTCCCCTATTCTGTCCCTTCACACAGAGAGTGGTTTTGGTTAGCCAACCATGGGGGCTGCGTGAGCTAGGAGAGGGTTAAGTCACCCCACTACATTGTCTGAGTTAAGTTGTGGGTCTCCACCCCTCTGATTCTCCTCTATTTTATGTTTCCTCCCTCTTCATCAAATTTTTTATGCAGCTTTTTCTCCAAATGTCCCATCCATGCTGAGAACAAATGACATGCTAATGTGTTCAATTGGTCTCATATGTGGTAGCTTTGAGAGAAAGTGCCAGAATGTGTAAGGGAAGTTATAGGGCAGTGGAAAGTATCCATGGCAATGTTACCCTGTTTAGGAAACATATTAAGAACATTTGTGCTGAGATAATCAAAGCACAACCTGGAGGTACACTTTGGCAGGTCCAAATTCAAAACTGGGATTTTCCACTGGTTGACTGCAAAGCAAAAATAATATTCATACACTTCGTGCCTTGAACTTTATAGCAATAGTGAGGCAGGCTCTCTCAGATCACGGATAATTATCAAAGTGTCATGTGACGTTGGGGTGTACTCATGACTCACACTGACATCAAATTTCATTTAGATCAAGTCTATACACTTTTTCCCTGCAGTACGATGACCTTCAGTCATCCTTAATTCGCCAGATATTTCATCGTTGTTATTTTTCTTGAAAATTCTGCAAACATGTTAAGATAGAAACATTTACATGAAATCCAAAAATGCTCACTCAATGCAATCAGTATTTATAAGGAGTTAATTCCTTGGCCGTTACTCACTGGTGGTACATCCCCAGCGCTACTCATCCGAGTCCTCAGTGTTCTAGCAGCTGGTCTCTCTGCTCACCTCGGTGCATCCAGAATTACCTAGTGTTTATGTCTCCTGTCTACACTTGACCTAGGAAAAAAAGATTAAATTCAATAGTGTGATGCTGTTTTCTGGTGGAAAATAGAAGGCCTGGTTTTCGTGTTAGCTTTGAAATTGACGTAAATTCCATTTTCTTACACATAAAACATGTCAAAACAAATTAGGTGTTGACATCTGGGTTCTCTGGGACTTGAACCAAACTTGTCCACCTAGGAACTATGTACTAAAAAGCTATGAAGAAATCTAGGAGGATCTAAGTATGGGGGCTTCCTAAGTAGAAATTTAGATCTGCCAGCTGCCAATGGCAAATGTGGTAAGTGACCAGTCGGTAAAGCTTTGTGTAGTTACGGTAACAAATAACATGCTGCCCTTGCTAATTGTAGATGATTCATTCTTGGGAGGACTTTTTCCTGGTGGCCTGAGTTAGACATATGCTGGGTAGTGGTATATATATTTTTAAAATGCTGTATAAACATAAAATTGCCCATTATCCAATTCCCCAGAGAGCCATGGCTAATAGTTTGTTGTTTGTTCTTATAGTCTGTGTGTCTTTTTATGGTTCAAACTCCTTTTTTTATCTAGCGATATCTTATGAATAATACACTGTGCTGATGAAAACAACACGAACTCTGCTTAGTGGGGTTGTTGTGCGACCACTGAGCTTGGTACACAGCAAGTACATAGTGCTTAGAACATAGTCAGCACTCAACAAATATTTGAAACAATAAAATGACAAGGGCGGTGTGTATAGCTTTGGCACTGGATCTTAATAGGCAGGCACCAGTCTCTCGAAACAGATTCTTACATCTACTCTGTTTTTGCTGATCTTTGTAATTACCTCAACCACAAAAGTCATTTTCAGATTTATGGCATTCTTGTCATTCTCCTTTGTCTATCGTTTACACCGCCAGACTGAACCCGGGCTACTCTGAGGTGGTGCAGGCCAGGTGCTGGGTGTGTGGCTGCCTTTCTAATCCCAGGGATTTCCTGTAGAAACACGCTAATGGTGGGGCCTTCTGCGTCCGGGGTGCTTAGTGCCGGGGAAGACACATGCTCAGCATGCCCCGTCCTCAAACCCCAGCATGAGCTCGGGGCGCTTGGTAAAGTCCTGTGCTCAGCCACTCCAGCTCTCCCCTGAAATCACAGGTAGATGCCCAACTGCAGATGGTGTTTTCAGTTATTCAGGACCCCTAACCTAATTGGAAATGAGCAGAGTTCAACAACCTTATTCTGTGTCGGAAAATCTAATTGACTCATTGTTTGGGTTAAGTCGTTTTCCAATCCAGTTATCCGCCAGACCTCCCACGTTGAACATTGTAGCTTTACCTCGTCATTTTCCAAGTTACAAAAAAGGAGGGAGAAGAAAATCTAGACTTCAAATCTGTGATGCTCCACTCAATAATATGAAAGGGAGGAATAAAAGCAGGGGATCAGAGGCCGCGCAAAGCAGAACATCACCTACTTTATCTGTGAGGAAGCACAGGCGTTTGTCTCCAGAAGGACATTCTGCCTCCCTAGAAAGTCACGCCTGCAAAATTATTCCAAACAAGGTTCAAAACAAAGACTTCAGATGAAACAGACTCAAACGAGTAAACACAGCAAAACAGAGGATTTCAAAAATCTTTGACATGTACGTACCACAGAGCCGTTTTCTATAATTGGTGGGGTTTGAGGTTTAGCTCACATTCACCACTTCCCTCTCGAAGGAAAATTTCTGAGGCTGCAAGCCCACGGAGGCTGCTGTGAGCAGGCCCTGGGAGAGATCTCCATCACCCGGTAAGAGGAGAGAGCACAAGACGCCCCTGACAGAGAGGGTACTGTCAAGGCTCCTCCTGGGGCCCACTCCCCTCCAGCTCGGAGATGCCTGCACACGCCACTGTCTGACTCATCCCAGACTAGACAATTAGCAATCACATTTGTTGATTAAAAATCAGCCTATCTGGAATATAAATATTCCTTTCAAGCAGCTATATTACCCTATCTGTGAAGCATGTAGGAAGTCTGCTCTGTGTTGTTTTTCCATTAAAATGTAGTCCTAACAGAATTCCAGCTACCCGATAACATCTGCTCCAAATTTTCACATGATTTATATGACCATGTGGCCAACTCCATGTACAAATATAGATAGATTCTGAAAGGGATCTTGTTCTAAGTACAAATAAAAGCGGGAAGATAGGTATTTAGTTACATCATCAAATTTGTATTTGATCTTAGAACATCATATTGTCAACCAGATGTCGATATAGCCACATGTATTGTTTCATGTCAGCAAAACATGAGCGCTTTAGATGTATATGTTCCTTGTAATTAGTTCTGAATATTTTTCCTAAGTTATTTCCATCACAACTGCGGGCAGAAAGAAGGAGCAGATTCTATCCACTCTGCCCTATGGCTGGGGAAACTCAGCGGTCACACAACACGTGAGGTAACCAGCACCCCATTCTTTTGACTCTCAGCTTACTTTTTGGTTGACAGTCTCATCTCAAGGTTATAAAAAAAAATTTAATAAAATAAAAAGAAGGAAATATATAGCCATATTTGATTGAGGGCAAAGGGGAGCAATGATGCCACTCAAATGTCAGGAAGTTCCCCTGTCCCAGTGGCTGTCTTCTTTGGCTGGGAATTTTGTGTCGGCTCGCTCTGGCTGCAGGTGGGGAATGGGCTGTCGGGGTGCAAGCGTGAGAGTGAGGAGGCTGTGCCGCTGTCCAGGTAAGAGACTGTAATAGCTGGGACTTGGGTGCTTGGCTGTTGGCGACACAAACGAAGAGCAGGAGGCTAGTTCAAAAGAGATGAAAAAGGCAAATCAAATGGACTCACTGATGTATTGCTTATGGAAGATGAAGGAGATGCAGGTAAGAAGGACGGCTCTCATGTTCCTGAGTGGATGGTCCAACCGTTCATTAAAATAGAAAATTCAGGAAAAGGCAGGGGTCAGACTGAGAGGTCAGTTTTAAGCAAACTGATGTGATGTCAAGACTTCAAGTGGAGATGTCATCTAGAAAAGCAGGCCGAGTGCTGGCCCTCCCTCGCCACTCGCACAGAGTCAGCCCTGCTGTTATCTGTGTGATAGGTCAGGTAAACAGTTTTTAGAGAAAATAGTCTATGACTACAAAAAATATTGAAAAACACTGCTGTAAGCGATAGGGAGTCACTGGGGATTTTAATCAGGGAGATGAGTTGAGTATTTAAGTCCCCTTGGGAGCAGTAGAGAGGAGATGGAAGGAGGTTTGAATTGGGGCTGGCCCCTTATTGGCTGTTTAGATTCGGCAAATTAACTACACCCTCTGAGCCCAAGTTCTTTGTCAGCAAAATGGTGATAACACTGCCTTTCTCGTAGGGTTGTTATGATAATTGTAATTAAAATATCCAGGGTAATAAATACTTAATGCACACTGGCTCCCTTCTCCTGTAGATGCAGTTCAGCAAGTGGGGCAGCCGGGGGCTGATTCCAGCAGTGTCCCTGGGAAGGGGTGGGCCAACCCTGACCTCTGGCAGAGGAGAGCAGACTCTCAACTGCTGGGTTATGGGCAGTGGGTCAGGGCAGTGCTGACGAACGAGTATGGGGCTCGGGCTCCGATGAAAGGTGTTACAGTTGATCGTGTTCAGGAATTCAAGGGGAAAGAAGAGCATTTGGGGTTTGGTCAGGTGGAGGGGCTGCCTGACAGCCATTTATATAAAGGGGCCGTGTCCGCACCAGACCGCAGAGCACTTCTCCCCTTGCCTTATCCTCCCTAGTGCTCTCTCTTCCCCTTTCAGTCTCTGCTGCTGCTGGGCCACAGCTGAGCTTCCTGACTCCTCCTGCCTCATTGCTCACTAGCTCCCACACCACACCTCTCCTCTCTGCTTTGCACACAGCACTAACCCTGGGGCATACTCTCTTTCTTTTCCTCCCTCAGAACTTGGTGTCTGCCTCTTTCCAGCCAGGGGTGCTAATGCTCAGGTACTCTCTCTTTCTTACCAAAGAAGGGAATGTTTTCTTTCATCTGGCTCCCTCCAGTTCTGGAGCCCTGCTGTTTTCTCCTTGCATTCCAGCTGCTGCCCTGGCTGAGCCTCCTCCTTCAGGCAGTGTCCTGAGTGACAGCAGGAAGAAGGGGTCATGGCTGGCTACCCAGAGGCCACACAGGCAGCATGACCTGGGCAGTGGCCCTCTGGCACTTAATCTAGACCAGGATGCCTTTCATTGGTGGGGTGTACCCCATGACCCCTTTTCAGGACCTGGCTCCCTTGGAAATCTGACTATAACCTGGTGGTCGGGACATGTGGATTCAGAGCAAGGTGGGGTGGCTGGTCCCAAAAGCTCTTCTTTGGGCTATGGTGAGTTCTCTGCAAGAGCCCCACCTCACCAAATGGCACGGGGAGAGCCCGTGGATGGTCAGCACATCTTTGACCTTCCAAATCCAGGCCTCTCTTCCTGAGTGCGCAGCCCCTCGTGCCCTCCTCTCTCTCCTTTTTCTGGGCGTCTGCTGCCGGGCAATTCCTCTTTGTCAGTTAACTCACCCTTCAGGCTGCTTCTTTGCTCTCACCTGGGAGCTCATCCGTCTGGGAGAAAGGTTCTACCAGCCTTCTGGGGGCTGGCTGCCTCAACATGAGTCTGTAGACGTTTTCCTGGGATCACCTTTACAAGTCATGTGCTGATCTCCATTTCAGAAAGGTATGTCCTATGACATTTCCGGCAAAGAGTCAACTGAGACTCATAACATACAGACTTTTCACTGTTTAAGTGAACGTTATTGAGGCAAAATTTACATATAAAAATGCATCCATTGTAAGTATGCAGCTTGATGAGTTTTGACAAATAGATACATCCATGTAGCCACCACCACAATTAAGATATGGGACATTTCCATCACCCCCCAAAAGTCCCCTTGTGCCCTTTGCAGTCATCCCCCTGGCCCCCAGCCTCAGGCAACCGCTTATCCACTTTCTGTCAATATGCATTAGTTTTGCTTTTTCTAGATTTTTTATGTCAATGAATCATACAGTTTGTACATTTTTTGGCTTATGCTCAGCATAATGTTTTTGAGATTCATTCATGTGGTAGCATGTTATTTAATTTAATAACATAGCATATTAATTTATTCTTTTTTTTCAGCTGAGCAGTATTCCATTGTATGGAAATAACACAATTTATTTATCTCTTCACCTAACAATAGACATTTGGGTTGTTTCCATTTTGAGGGTATTATGAGTACAATGTCTTTTCTGATTCTGGGTGGAGTCCGTGGAGTAACCATGGCTGTTGCCCTTAGAAAGCCTGAAATCTTGTCAGGAGGAGGAGATTTAAACGGAAGTTTACTATTGGCTATAATCAACTGTAGGAATGCTTCGTGGCTGTGCAGGTGCTATTGAACAGTCAGAGCGTGAGAGGGGACAGTGGGTGGGAGTCACTGCAGGGGATTTTATGTTATTGGGGGATGGCGTGTTAAAGCCCCCATCAGATGACCAGGGACGAGGGGGCAGGGGGCAGTGCCCCTGGGAGCTCGCTGGGGAAGGGCACAGAAGGGGAGCAGGTGAGAGGGGCCACACAGACACCATCAGACCTGGAATAGACAGTTTGTGTTCAGAAGAAGGTGGAGAAAGGGCTGGAAGGCCTTGAACACTGGGATTAGAAGCCCAGAATTGCTGTCCCGGCAAGAGGGAGTCGCTGTAGGTTTTTGAGTGGGGGGAGGGCATGGGTGAAAGTAGTGTTTTTGAGAGATTCCTCTGTATTGGTGTGTGAGATGGTTTGAATGGAGCAAAAAACTCAAGAAAAGAGAGAATGGGGGTGTTTATTTGAGCTGTTTTCCTGATGGCTCCAAGGGTGAAGTCTGGTTGCCCTCCCCAGCTGCAGAGGCGTGCCCAGTGGTGGAATTCAGCAGACAAGCCTGGGGGCTGCAAGTGGCAGAACCTGCCACCATGGTGTATTCGGTTTCTATTGCCGTGTAACAAATTCCCTCAAACGTAGTGGCTGAAACAACACGATTTTTTTCCCTCTCTCTCAGTTTCTGTGGGTCAGGAGTCGGCATAAGTTATCTGGATCCTCAGTTCAGAGTCTCTCCAGGCTGAAATCAAGGTGTTGGCTCAGAGCAGTGTTGTCATTTGAGCTCGGTCCTCTTCCAGGCTCGTTCAGGTCATTGGCAGAATTCTGGTCCTGCAGCTGTAGGGCTGAGGTCCCGTTTTCTTGCTGAACTAGAGGCTGCCCTCAGTCCTGGCCGTGGTGACCCCATCCATAGGCCGTTCACAGCATGGCAGTTTGCTTTCTCCCAGGCCAGCAGGAGAGTGTCTGCGGCTGCTGCTTGTCTCTTTTAAGGGCTTACCAGATTAAGTCAAGCCCACCCAGGATAATCTCTTTGGTTAACCCAAGGGATCACACCTGCAATTAATTAATTCATGCAAATTAATTGCATCTGCAAAATCCACTCTGCCATGTGAGGGGACATAATCACTGGAGTGATATCCCATCATTTTTACAGTCCCTCTCATGCTCAAGGGGAGGAGATCACACAGGATGTACACTGAGGGACAGGAATCCTGGCGGCTGTCTTAGAATTCTGCCTACGACACGTGGTTGTCCTTTGACCCCCTATTTCTCCACTTGTAAATAGAAGGGTTCTGGGCTAGGTCCTCTCAGGGGGTCTGCTCTGCACTAATATTCTGAGTTGTGTTTTCCCTCATATTGTGATTATGGAGTCAAGTTGGAAGCACTGTTAGTTACCAATCATCTCATCCAAAATGTGACTTTGAGATTGCTGTGAGGGAGAGGCAGAGCAAAGCCCTGGCCAACCCACAGTGGACATGGGTGCAAAGGAGAAATAAACCTTTTGTTTGAAGCCCCTGAGATTTGGGGTTGTTTGTTACTGTAACATAACCTAACCTCTGCAGGCTGATGCAAGGACAGTATCCCTGTTAGTCTTGCTGCCACCTTCTCTTTTTCTCTAGGAGCTCTCATCTTAGCCAGGCCCCTGATCCAGTTACTTCTGTGAGATATAGCTGTGGGACCCAATCCAAAACTCTTCGTGAAAAGTGATTGTGTTGCTGTATAGTCATGTATTTTCTGTCATTCAAACACAACTACCCACCTGCTCACTGAGAGAAGATGCTGTCTCACACCCTAGGACCTCAGCTCCCATGACAAATAAGCTATTTCTGTTTGAGAACAAATAAGTGTAATTAGCACATTCAGGGAAAGCTGCCAGTCAAAGGCACCCTCACCTGATTTAGACGTGCCTTGATGCAGTGGACTTGTCATCTCTTTCTGAAAATCTCAATTATCGTGCAATCTGTACAGAATCCTCACTCTTTTCTTTCCCTACACCTATAATTTGTTTGTCCATCATGTAGGTATCTTTCTGATTCTTGTTTTTCCAGACTTTCATGTTGATGATATCTTTCTTTTCTGCCACCACCTCCAGAAGGCCACTGAACTGTTTCTCTTTCCTGAGCATTTTGAAACTCTGTCCCTTCTCTGATGTCTTCTCGAGTTGCAGCCACCTTCATACCTGTTCAAATGCTCCCCCTTTGCTCCCCTTCCTCTGGAGTCCTCTCCACCGATTCCTTCATTCCACCATCTACAAGCTATTCTCTGGCTCTCAAGACTGTTGTCCTTGCTACACGACAGCCTGATGGGGAAAAACGTGGGGCTGTGCTAGGCTGTCACACAGTGATCACATACAGCGATCTGGACTCATCCCAAAGACAACATAGATCGTTGGTGACTGCAGGTGGGGACCCACATGCCGTACACAGGCAGAGACCAGCCTGGAGCAAAGACTGAAAACAGTCTCTGCGATGAGAAGAAATTATGCACGAGAGCATGCCATGGTGTAAATGATGCCATGGTGTGAAGAGGAGGGAAATAAGACAGGGAGAATCTGGCAGTTATAAAAATGATAATAGCTAGGCACTGTATAGGCAGTTCCCGTGCATTACCTGCTGCAGTGGTCGTATTTCCTATGAGGTAATGTGCTCATCTGTCTGATGAGGGAGCGGAGTTTAAGCAGCTCACCTAAGGTCACGCAGCCAGTAAGCAGAGAGCTGGGATAAGATCCTGGACAGGACAGGGGCTCTAGAGCCCTGGCTTCTACCCAGAAAAGGATAGCGCCTCGAGGCACGGGGAGGGAGGGGCCCCACAGGCAGGATAGCTCCCTGCCTGGTGCCAGTGTTGATGTTTCCTTGGCCGCACGGTCTGAGGCCTGCCGCTCCTGGCCGCTGCATGGTATTTCTCCGGCTCCTGTACACAATGTGAACTGAAGAAGCCCCAGTTTGAACTCTTCCCGCACTGGTCCTAGGAGCCTGGCACTTTGAGGTCGAGGACATGGGTTCCGGGGTTGGCTTGCCTCCGCCGGAGGTTGTACGAGGTGAGCTTGGGTTTACTGCCGGTGCTGCAAGCATCCTGCGGGGTTAGGCTGCTTTGTTTTCAGAGTAGGGAAGAGTTTAATGATTCTTGCATCAACTCCCCCAACACCCTGAAAACTATGGCCTCCCTCCTTCCTCTGTGGCTTTCTTCTGCCTATAAAATGAAAAGCAGATTGCCTCGCCGGTGGCTGGAAGCAGGCCTTGCTTCTGAGGTGTGTGAGGGGAAGCTCATCGTGTGCACGGTGTCGTGGCCATCTGCTTCTCGTTGACTCCAGTGGAGCCTGGGGAAGACAATGGGGCAGTGTGCAGCCCCCACCAGGAGCAGCTGCTGCGGTGACCTCAGGCCTGCTGCCTGGCAGGCTGGGGAGTGGCCCTTCTCTGCCCCACAGGCCCAGAAGCTGGGAGCTTGTTTCCTAGAGTGTGGGGGTGGTTCCCCCTCATTTGGCCATTTCTTCTTTCTTTTCTTCCTAGAAAAAATGGGTTTCAGCTGTTTCCTTCAGACTCCTAGTAACCTCTTTGTAAAGCGACACTTATTGTGTTTTTTAGCATTATAAATGTAATCTACATTCGATGCAGAAAACCTAGATGAGTAAAAAGAAGCAAAAACTAGTGACAGCTCCACTACCAAGGATTTTAGTGTGTGTCCTGCTTGTGTATTTTCCATGAATATTTTTCTTTGCATTATTTTTAAAAACGGTAATAACCTAATGTGCATTTCTGAGTTAGTGTACTAAATGCTTAGCCTGGACCATCTCAGGCTGTGTATAGGACAACCCTAGAAGGTAAGTACTTTTATGAACACCATTTTTACAAATGAAGACGCTGCAATTTAGAAGGGACAGGAAATCTGCCCAGGATGACCCTGGGAGGTGGGTGGGGCCGGGACTCAGTGGCAGGCTGGGTACTCCAGCTTCCACAGCTCGAAACCACCCCACGACACACATTTGCACGGAATGCAAGCGAGGTTGTGTCCTGTATATCACTAAGCAGTAGATCAAGACTACTTTCCCTTCCATCCATGGTCCCCTACACGGGATTTTTACAGCTGCACATACGCCATGGTACAGACTTACCTGAACTTATTTAGCCAATCCCCTGATTTCTGATTGTTCCAAATTTTGCCATTATAATCTTGAGATGATCACTCGATACAGATATGTTTAAGCCCATCTCCCATGATTTGGGAGTAGTGGAATCTCTGTGTGAATGAATGGGCATACGCAGTTGAAAGAGTTTTGAAAGATGTGGCAAACTGCCTTTAAGAAAAGTTATACTTGCAACACTGGGTATTATAATCTTTCATCTATCAAATTGGCAAGGAGTTTTAAATTTATGACTCACTTTTTAAACTTTTAACTCACTTTTCTAGTGATCATACAGTAAACTTTCTCATTCATTCAGTTTCAATTTTAGTTTATTCTTTTGTAAATTTAATGCTTATGCTCTTTACCCAGTATTTTCTATTGTGTAATTCATTTATCAGGTGATTTGCAAAAGCTTATTACTTTAAGGATATTGATCCTTTCATGCCTATGCTGCAAATACATATCTTGGTTTGTCATTTGCCTTGTCTTGCTTATGATGTTTTTTATTTCCATCAGAGAGATTTAAAAATATTACACAGCTGATCTATCAGTCCTTTTTTTGTACTTTCTTCCTTTACTATTTTATTTTTTCAAACCTCCTTCTGTCTACCCAACAATATTATATAAACATTAGTATGAAATATAGACTTTTATCCTGTGTTTAAAATTGAACTTGTGGTGACATGAACTGAAGATCCGAGATGTCAAAATGGGTAACTCAGTGATGGAAAAGGATGAAATGAAGAAACCATTTCAGCTGATTGCCCAGGAAAACAAAACTGAGAAACCCGTTGACAGTGAAACCAAGATGTAGACTAAAGTAGTTACGTGATTTTATAGCAGAAGTATAAGATGAAGAAATTTTTTACGTTCGTTTTTTATCTGATTTTTCAAACTCATAAGGAAGGCCTCATTTCTTTTCTGATTAATGAGATTCATAAATGTTTTCTTTAAATAGCAGGAAGTGTTGCTTGATTTTCCTCATAATTATTATAAAGCGAGCATTCCGTCACTTTGACCATTTTTAGCATAGAACTGCACCCAGTCTCTGCATGTTCAAGTTAAGATATAATCTATATTCTGCCACAGAATTCAGAATCAAAGGTGCCATCCTGACCTCAGCCTCCAGTCCTCAGCCCTGGACCCCTCGCTGCTTTCTCAATTTCTTCCCCAGGGGAAGGGATACAAATACTACAGGTGAATAAGTTTTGGGTGGATTCAGATTTGTGTGACCTTTAGAGATGATGTGATTTACTTACATACATGGGAAAGAATATCCAAAAGCAGCGAAGAGAGCAGCAACATGTACATGAGTGACCCACTATACTGCTGAGACATAACAAGATGTGCCAATGTTATTCAAATGTTACATTTCTGGGCCCAGCCTGGTGGCTGAATGATTAAAGATGAGCGTGCTGTGTTCAGCAGTCCAGGTTCATGGATTCGGATGCTGGGCACGGACCTACTCTGCTCACCAGCCATGCTGTGGAGGTGTCCCACAAATAAAAAAGTAGAGGAAGATTGCATAGATGTTAGCTCAGGGCTAATCTTCCTCAAGCAAAAAGAAGAGGAGGATTGGCAGCAGATGTTAGCTCAGGGCAATCTTGCTCAGCAAAAAAAAGATTTACACTTCTCTGGCCTCTTTCCTTCCTCCCTCTGATCTCTTCCAGATACCGCTATTGGCCAAAACCAACCAGAAGCCAGAGGGCAAGAGAGCCTGGGCGATGTGGCCTATAAGATTACAGATCCTGGGTCACAGAGCAAGGTAGAGCAAAGTGGAGAATGGATCTGACAGTGAGCAGAGGTGCAAACAGAGAATAGCCAGGATAAATAATAGAAGGAATTAAAAATCACTCAAAAATCCACCACCCAGAGGTAACCTCGATTAACGCTTTGGTAGATTTCTTCAATGACTTTTTAATATGTTATTTTTATCCAGTTGAGATCATACTACATAATTACTTTTTAAAGCATAGCTAACCAAGGAGCAGTGAGAGGTCCAAATCAAAAACTATTTTGATACTATTGATGACAGATAGTAATTGCATTTGAGTGATTTATTGACTTTCCCAGTGCATTAAAACATGCACACGTGATGACTCAAGTCACTCAATAGAAGTAATTTTTTTTCCAATATGAATTTTTTAAATGCAGAAAATTACTACTCAAGCTTCTTGAAATGTAAATGGTCTTTTTTCTTGTACTATACAGTTATTCTTTTGTGGAAAAAATTGAGACTCTTTTCTGTTTATTAATTTTTAAAACACAATATCTGAGTATGTGATCAGGGATGATAAATGAGTGGCACATGTACTGCCATGTTCCATTTTTTCCTCCAGGCCAGGCATCACTCATTGATGCCCTCACTCTTTCCCATGGAGCTCTGATGTGGCTCAGAATCCTACTCAAAACAACAATCCTCAATATAATAACTCTTACAAATTGAGACCTATTGCTATGCTTTACGTTAAGCAACCATTAAGAATAGAACTATAGTAGTCCCCCCTTTTTCATGGGGGATACATTCTAAGACCCCCAGTGGATGCCTGAAACCACAGATGGTACCAAACCCTATATATGCTATGTTTTTTCTTATACATTTGTATTTGAGGTGCGACTGCTAAACCAACACAAATTTCTTTTCCCTTCTTCCCAATTTTTTGCGTATCTAAGAATGTCTGTCTGTTGCCTTTACTCTGAAGACTGCAAAATTGTTGCCTCCCAACTTTCTCCCTTCAAAGCCCTCTAAAGGCTGCTCCATATAGGATGGTGAAGGAGAAGTCTGAAGTCAACCAATTTTAATCTTCTTAGTAAGAAGTTGTTTTTTCTTCCTTGATGCTTATAATATAAAAGTAAATTATTCTTATAATTCAAGTATTTTGCTAACGTGTTTTAAGTGAAGCCCATGTATCAAGGGTCCCCAAAGCCATCACTATGTTTGAAATTCACCAAAATGACTCATAAAACTCTCTGTAAAGTGTACTCATGGCTAAGATTTGTTACGGCAATGTAGTGAGGACATACAACCAGCTTATACAGGGGAAAAGCACAAGCGGAGTCTGGAGGAACACAGGCACAGATTTCCTATGCTCTCTCCCTCCCGTTAGGGGTCACACAGAGCTCACTCTTCCCCCAGCAAGGAAAACGCAGCAGCACATGTGCGTGTCTGCCCAGGGAAGCCCATTAGAGACTCAGTACGCCAGTGTTTTTATTGGGGTCTGATCATATAGGCAGTCTGTGTAGAGTGTGCCAAAATTCCAGACTCCCAGAAGGAAAGCAGGTGTTCAGCATAAACCACAGTGCTTGTAAAAACAGTGTGGGCACAGTGAGCTGCTGTTACTTACCATTTAGGCAGTTTTATGTCAGTGGAGGAAACTATTTACCAGCCAAGTTCCCAGACACCAGCAAGCAGACTCCTCTCAGAAGAACACTTTCAGGCCTGCCTTGTTAACTCTCATCTGCACAGCCCCCTCTAAAGGTATTTTCACTTAGAGTACTATGAGCCCTTTCAATGTGCACACTAGCTAAAGTTTTCTTTAATTATATCTTTCATTATTGCTTTTGTTCCAATTGTATGAGTTTCTTCCTTAAGAAGTTCTATAATTCTTGGATTGGTAGGACAGAGAGTGAGGACGCAACCTATTCTTTTCTTCCTCGTTGTTTTCGTCACTTTGCCCTTTGCATTCTCTCCGAGTCTCATGCTTGTCCTCCACGTTACTAATTCATTTTTCTGTGGTGTCAGCTCTGCT
The DNA here is from genome assembly GCF_041296235.1 of Equus asinus. Lineage (NCBI taxonomy): Eukaryota > Metazoa > Chordata > Mammalia > Perissodactyla > Equidae > Equus > Equus asinus. The sequence goes on along the minus strand of NC_091798.1, from coordinate 43,195,565 downwards.
TCTTGTGGACCTAATGCAGGGTTGTTGTGTTGTTTTTTTCCTGGTATTGCATTAAAAACTTTCAAATTGCAAACCTGAATGCAGTTTTTTAGATGTTCTGTGATCATTTTCTTCTTGTCGTTATTGTTTTTCCCCCTCTCCTCATCTCAAACAGGGGAAGATCTATCTAGATTGCTTAATTTCCAGAAGAGGGGTTGTGGGCCTTATGCTTGTTGCTGCCTCTGTCACTAGGAGTGTCTGTAAAAGTGCTGTTCAGTAGTTGAGTTGTAGATTGTGGTACAATTTTCTGGCCTTGTTCCTAGTGACCAGCAGGTTTGTACTTACTGAACATCTGCTAACTGGAATCCTTCTTTTACACCAGTGTATAGCTCTCTGACACATTGAAGAAATGGAGTACGTAGAAAGAATGGTGCCCCAGCGTGCCTGCCTCCAGGCTCTGCCATCCGTAGGCTGTGGCTAGTGCCATCTGAGGGGGGGACTCCCCTCCTGGACTGTTGCAGAGCCTGGTTCCTCTACATCCACACCTCCCAGGACACGAGGAGAGTGGTGCCCGTGGAGGCAGAGAGCGCTCTGGACAGTGGCCCAGTATTTTGGATAGCTCAGCCCTTGTGTTCCTGGTTTTAGGGCTGGTTCCCTGGTACGTAGAGTGGGTCATCCTGAAATGGCATTTTTAATCCAGTTTCTTACCTGGCATTTGGTTGAATATTGATCCTAATTCACAGAATGAGGTTTTTACTTTTTTCAGTGTTGCCTTAGGTGATTTCATGAGCAGTTGGGAGCAGCTCAGTAGGGAGCTATTAACTAAGCATCATTTTAAAACTAAAGTCCTAAGGAACCTTCTAATTAAGGGACTATTGGGGATGACAGAGAATAAAGCACTGTAAGTAACCAGTGGAGATTAGAGCCTCCTTAGGGAGCTAGGACAGATACACGTGGAAAGTAACTCACCACTCTGCACAGTGTGTTATGACGGGCATGCTGGGAGTGCAGTGGGCTGAGGTTCAGGAACTCTGGCTTCTTTTTCCTGACTCCAGCATGGACTTGCCGTGTGACCTCAGACAAGGCAGTGTTCCTTTCTGGAATTCTCTTGCCTTGTTTACGAATGAGGAGATTGGTCTAGAGAGTTTCCAATATGCCTCCAGCTCCAACATGCATCCTCTTTTTGGTTGCTGTGATTCAGGGGTATACTGTAGAAAGGAGGGATAAGCTGACCTTTGGCTGATCGATAACCTTGAGGGGCCAAAGAAACAGAAACTGCGGATGCCTCCCAGTGTCCAGCCTCAGTGCCAGGGAGTACCCTGTGTCCCACCAGGGGCCTGCCCTCTCGTATGTCTGCTAGATTTCCTTAGACAAGATGGCTTCTAAATTGCATGAGTTTGCAGTTTACAATGGTCTTGTCTATTTGAATCATCCCCCTTGTGTGTATGTGTGTGTTTTATGTAGCAGAAAATGGATTTCAGGCTTCCTTTTAAAGGTGAGAAGACTGTTCTCCCTTTGATGACTGATTCATAATTTAACCATAAGGGGTAGGACGTTGCTTCATTCTGACAATGATCCATGATCCTTTCATTAGGCCAAGTTTAGACAAGGGGTCTAAGGCACAGGTGAGTAACTTCTGATACATCAGGGTGTGCAAAGACCTTGGGACCTGGCCTGGAGCCTTCTGTGCTCCAGGTGCATTTTCTTCTTGCATTCAGAATTCTCTATTCCATCTGACAGGTGGAAGTGAGTCAGTGCCCATGGTGAAGAGCAGGGTGGTACCCTGCTGTCTGATGAGGCTAGCCTCAGCTGTGAACCCCCTTGGGGCAATGGGATGGAGACTTGGGATTCAGGGACTCCTGTGCTCTGTTCTCCCCATGGGGACACTGCTCCCTGGCTGTCCTCATGAGCACTCAACAGGCAGGAAGCCCTGCTACTCTCTACTCCGTGTCATGTGATATCTCCTTACCCCAAGCCAGGATAGGAGGGGCAGTTAGCTAATTTGGTAGATTATAAGACACCACCACAACCAGATATTCAGGTTAATGCAAAATCCATTTGAAGGGCAAAAATAATTTAATTGGCTGTTGACCTGCAAACAGGATAGATAATCCCAATCTCTCCCAGTGGTGTTCCAGCTCTCCCTTCTTTGAGGACAAACTGCTCACACCTGTGCCTCTTGCATAGACCTACACTTTAGGGAGACAGAGAGTAGAGAGTTGCTTTTATAATTCATATCTGTGAGATGTCGTAAGAGGGAAAATGTACAGATACCAGAGGATCTTTCTCTGTGGCTTTCCCTGACTTCACTACCTGAATGTCTTGTGCCCAACAGAAAGCTCGTGCTCTCCTCTTTTTCTCCCAAGTTGATCACAGTGTTTCCCACAGTGTCTTGTACTTGTGTCTGTGTCTGTCTCCCCGATCAATCTGCACTCCTGGGGGTTAAGAACTATGTCTAGTTAGTACTCAGATGGAGCCTATGCAGAGTGCATGCTCAGCAATGATTTGTTAAGCCAAACAAGTCAGCTCTAGACTTAGCTAAAGAGCTGAGAGGATAACATTCCGGAAGACACGCTGGATCTGTCAACCAGTGGAGCCTGTGTGCATTCAGTTTATGTAATTAATAAATATTTATTGAGTACCTGCTACTGTGCCAGGCGTTCTTCCAGGTACTGGGGATATACTGTGAACAAGACAAATAAGATTCCACCCACAGGGAACTTAAACATAGTGGGGAGACAGATAGTAAACAACCCACAAAACAAATCAAATAGCAGCAGTTGTTATTAAAGGAATGAAAACAAGATAATAGAGACAATCAATAGAGAGTAATTTGGGTCAGGGAAGACCTGTCTGCTTAACTGTGAGATCTGAGGACAAAAGGAAACGAGACAGAGGAAAGAGCATTCAGATGGAGGAGACAGCTAGGGCAAAGACCCTGAGACAGAACTAAATTTGATGTGTTAAAGAAACAAGAAGTTTCTGGTAACTGAAGAGCACTGAGAGGGAGTGAGGAGTGGACAGCAGGAGACGGAAGAAGCAGGTAGGCGCAGATCACACAGATTACTCTAAATGCATTGTGAAGCCACTACAGGCTTCAAGCAGAGTGGAGAAGGTGGGACTAATCTGTTCTTGGAGGCGTTTTGAGAAGACCTCATGATAAACCTGGGTCCTGACCATCTATGGGGATGACCCTTCACACCCTCAGGCTGTTTTTTAGGGAGGGAGATAACTTTTGCTACAACCTTACTTGCTCAGCCCCTCTGGGGCATGCTCAGACCTGTAGAGGAGGGGGATGTCCTTGGCCTTGGGACTGGGAGGAAGGGAATGGCTCCCATGAGGATGGAAACCACAACTTTGGTCTTGCTGTCACTGAACAACTCTGCATTGGCCAGGGCTCTTTTAGTTGCAGCTGACAGAGACACCATGCAAACTAGCTAGAGTCAGAAAGAATTTGTTGGCTGTCAAAACTGATAATTCTAGGAGTAGAAATGGTCTCAAGGGCTCAGTGTCAGTGGGACTATCTCTGTCACTTGGTTTTCCTGACTCTGTTTCTCTCTTTTTATTGACTGTATTCTCTTTTACTTTAGCAAAGCTTCTTCCCAAATGCCCTTAGATCTGGAAAGTGGGGTTGCTGCCTTGGGCTCCATGCCTCAAGAGGGCCCATGCTTTGAAATAACTTCCTAGAAATTTTCTAGGTCCCCTCTGATGCCTGGGTCCAGCTGGAGCCATCAGTCCCCTCCATATGAGCTCTGGTCCTCATTGTTCCTATTTAGGATACTCTCTGACCCTCTTTCACCTATGTGGGGTCGACCAGATGCTCTGAGGCATTATCACATCCATGCATGGGGTTATCCTGGGGCTCTGTGCACAGGCCCCAGTTCCAGAAAGATGGTCTAGTGAGCAGATCACTCTCAGAGGGCAGCATGGTATTTTGTTCACAGGATTTCACAAGCATGGGCCGCCAGAATGATGCTGACATGCTGATTTGGGGTGACTCTTACTCCCATCCGGCACAGGATGAGTTCAGAGCTCTGGGTGACCCTGACTGTTGGGCTTGAGCTGCACGTGAAGGCCCAAGTGTCAGTCTCTCCTGTCCATGTTCTGATTGTGGTACACCTTTAGTCTATGGCACCAGAGAGCAGTCGATTGGTGTCAGGTGTCCTTTATCCTGTGTGCTCCCTGCTGCTGCACCCAGAGTAACTGCCCCACACTACACCACATGTCAGGATCTGTGTCATGTAGCCATGCCCAACTCCTCCAAGGGTTTTGAGGTGGTTACTCCATAACACCAGTGGGCCATTTCAGTTGATATCCTCTCTTGCATCTGATTGACATGCTGACTTTGTGCCCTCCTGGGTCGGTCGTGTCCCATGCCAGACAAGGGACAGACATTTCTTGTGCAGATCTAGATAATAATGTAGCTTTGGCATCTGCCAAGAACCACCAGCATCTTTCAACCCTACATTTTCATTTCTCTCTCCTCTATCCACGATTGGATATATAACTCTTATAAAGCCAGGACCAAGTAGTCAAGTTTCAAGAAACACAGTCCATCTACCCAAATTTAATTTCAAAATAACTCAAACTTTTTTTTTACTCTTTGGCAATTCTGAAAGGGATCTAAGTCCGTGCTTCACAGCAATCCCATACGTGTACCTGACAGTTCACAGCAGCTCCAGTGCGTCTCTCTTCAAAATTCTTGCCCTTGCTGAAACTCCTAAACCTACAGCCTGTGAGACTTTTCTTCTTCATTTCTACTCTCCCCTCCCACTAATTTATTATCTAACTTGTGCTGTCCAATATGGTAGCCACTAGCCACATGTGGCGGTTAAGCACTTAAAATGTGGCTAGTCTGAGTTGCAATGTGCTTTAGGTGTAAAATACACAGGATTTTGAAGACTTGGTATAAAAAAAAGATGTAAAATATCTGACTAACAATTTTTTATATTGATTAGATGTTGAAATGATAGTTTTAAATATACTGAATTAAATAAAATATATATTTAAAATTAATTTTACCTATTTCTTTTTGTTTTTTTAAATATGCTACTAGAAAATTTAAAATTACACATGTAGCTCACATTATATTTCAATTGGACAGCACTGGGTCAGATCAGTGAAGAGTTCCTAGTTTTTTCCCTTTTTTCCTGCTCTGTGGTTTTTTCCCCCTCATTCCGATATCTTGATTTGAAGACACAAAAGTTCCAATAAGTGGTCTGCCAGAAATGAAACTTTCCTCAGATGAGACTATGAAAGGGCAAAGCCCCCGGACACAGATACATTAATGACTTTGTTTCATCACACATATGTTAAATAACATTTGGATTAAAATCAATATTTTAGGAAATAACTGACTTCACTGTCTACTGAAATTGCCATCATAAAACTTTGCCACACAGAAAACAACACTGGATGGAGGAAAGACAGTAAATCATTTTTTCCTGAAATTCTTACAAGTCCACATTTTACTCTAGAGTTTAAATTATTTCATTCATGAGGGAGCTCCTCTCTAACGTCTGTTCTTTCTGGGCTCTGCCACCATCCCATACTTCTTAGTTGACACGACTCATATAAGACAATTAGCTCTTTTTATTTAAAATTGGCAGGCAACATTTTCCTATTTTTTTTCTTCACTTGGATAAATGTCTAGTTCCCAATCCATCATCACCAATAGCTTAAGACTGCCATTTATTCCTCACTGCAAGGAGACTGTCCCAAACCATGAAAGCGATGCCACCATGACTCACACTTTACATAAAATATGTCTGGGTGCTTGGGAAAACAGCCAAAAATACTGCTTAATCCAACCTTGAGATAAGAGATAGAAAGTAGTTGGGAATACAATAAGAGGATTTGTTCTAAGCCTAGAAATATTTTTGTTTGACAATCTTTTAAATCTTTCTTTCTTAATTGGAAAGCAATGCACAATCACGGCTAACAGGAAACTTATTCCAATGTCTAAGTGTTCACATATGTGCAAATATTGAATGTGGACTGAAGAGATGCATTTGAAACAAATCACGGCTGAAGAACAAGAGAGGAGCTTTTACTGGATAATTATTCTCCCTAGCAATTTACTCTGGGTAGTTGTAGCCAAAGATTTAAAAGCTAACTCTTTACTGTTATCAGCCTGTGGTTTTGAAAATCAGAAATGAACTTGAAAAATGGTTTCCTAGAAGCTCCAAGGAACTCGGGGAGGGGGAGGAATTGCTCCCCTATTTCGTCGTTTCTTCCTGTAATGCCATCCGCTTTTCTTTGCACACAAAAAGCACACATACACAATTTTAGGACTTATTCTTTAGTGTTTGCTGTGGTTTTGCATACTTCATATTTCAAACAATTGCTTGTTCATGTTAATTGAGGAAGAGGAAGTAGAGTGTTGTGTAATTAAACGGAATCTCGAGAATAATGCTGATATTTGGTAAGCCATTTCCTCTTCTTACTATGTGTCTAATTCATGCTTTTTCTGACGAATGGCAAAATTGCAGTTCTCATCATAAATTATGAGCTCAAAATATAAACCTCTGATTGTCTAGTCCACCTTGAGGTGGCATTTTCTGAAAGATCTTTTGGGAACAAGGGGAAGTTCAGAATTTAGATCTTCAACAATTGTGTGATCTGTGAAGAAACGACTGTACAGCCATGTGCAAACAAAAGCTTTTTGGAGTTTGGCCCAGAAAGCTCAATTGTTTTCCCCTCGGAGCTGAAGTTTGTGTATGTGAATGAGGCCTCGCAGGAGAGTGGAAGTGGTACAGTGAGCTGGAAACGTTTGTTGAGAGACAGGCAGTGAAGCAGAAGTCAGAGAAGGACCGCAGCTTCGCCTGGCTCTGGGCTGAGGCCGGCTGCACGCCTCGCAGCGCCCAGGGCAGAAGCAGCCCTCAAAAGTCCCTCTCCCGACCCTGGCCCTCTCTGCAGTGCTTGTCCTCAGCCAAGTGTCATGATAGATGGCTGTATGTTCTTAAAGATCCCTCAGGACCCCTCCCACAGTTTCTGCAACTCGTTCCAAGCCTAACACTCGAGAGAGAATCTTTTAAACATGGAATATAAATTTGCCCTGCTCTCACCTGGGGCCCTGTGGGGGTGCTGCCTTAATACCACATGTCCAGGAGAGGCACAGAGAGACTGCCTCGCTCTATCTCTGTGAAACGTTCCCTCCTCTTAAGTAATATGTACTAAGGAAGCAACACTTTCTAAAATTTCTCTTGAGACCTGTGCTTTGGTGCTGAGAAGATAATAATGCAAAAAGTTGCTGGTCCTTTAATAAATCCTGCCATAAACCTGCAACCTTGTCAGTACAAATTCTAATCTAAGAGAAAAAGTGAACCTTGAATGTGACTCACACTGATACTTATCAGAACCCTCTCTAACAAATGGGCTGGCAGAGCTGTATTAAGAGTGGCTGCCAAATCACGGTCTGGAAGAGACATCTGCACTCCCACGTTCACAGCAGCGTTATTTACAAGAGCCAAGACATGGAAACAACCTAGGTGTCCGTCGATGGATGAATGGATGAAGAAAATGTGAGGGGGTGTGTGTGTGTGTAAAAAAGAAGGAAATCCTGCCATTTGTGACAATATGGATGGACCTTCAGGTCCATTCACTTAGCTAAGGACCTCCATTCACTTAGCATTTCATTATGCTGCATGACATAAGTCAGATAGAGAAAGACAAATACTGTATGATATCGCTCATATGTGGAATCTTACAAACAAACAAACAAACTCTTAGGAACAGAGAACTAATTGGTGGTTACCTGATGCGGATGGGTGAAATGGGTGAAATGGGTGAAGGTGGTCAAAAGGTACAAATTTCTCATTGTAAAATAAATGTCATGGGGATGTAATGTACAGCATGGTGGCTATAGTTAATCATTCTGTATTGCATCTTTCGAAGTTGCAAAGAGAGTAAACCTTTAAAGTTCTCATCACAAGAAAAAATATTTTGTAACTATGTGTGATGATGGCTATTAACTACCTATTGAGATAATCATTTCACTATATATATCAAATCGTGCATCTAACACTAATATAATATTATATACAATATTATATGTCAATTATGTCTCAATTGAAAAAAAAAGTGGGTGCCTAGCAAGGGCAGGAGGTGAAAGAAAGGAAGGCCACCAACACTGTAGGAGCAGCAGCTGAGATTCCCAATCCCCAGGGAGGAAGGCACAGGGTCAGGGGTGCTTAAATGCGCATGAATGGCAGCGAGGGTGAGGTGGAGGCATCCTCCCCACATCTTGTCTTTAGACGTTAAATATCTGGTTCACTGCCTGAATTTTATAAGAGCAAATTACTAAATGATTTCCATAGCTTGAAGAGAAAACAGAGGAGGAGTCCAGGCTCAAATGCTATGCGAGTCTCTGCCTTCCAAGAGCATTTATTGTGGGCTTGACCTGGGGCCAGGCTCAGGCTGCCAGCAGGAGCTGGAAGGAGAGGCTGGAGAGTGAAGTTGGTGGTGAGGTTTCTGCTGGCTGTGGGGGGAGCCTATCTCATCTCCCAAAGAGCAAGGCTATTATTTAGAAGGGAGGGAGCCCACATTTGAAGGTCTGTATTAACATTGCTACCAATGACAGAAAACTTTTTATTTCTAGGAGAGTTTTATGTTGCAGAAAGCAAAGCAACTTGCCTGATGTGGGTTTTGCTCACTCCCCTTAGACTAGTAATTTAAAATAGCTTTAATTTAATGACACAAATTGGCATGCCATACAATCCCCAGCGGCGGTGGAGATGGTCTGCAGCACTGCAAGGACTCTCGGGCCCCTGCCTGAGTTTTCCAGGCTCTGGAGCTGTCCGGGGCCCGCCCTCCACCTGGGGAAGGGGTGGGCTGGGGGTGCAGTTATGTATGAGTAGCTCTTGTGTTCAAGTACCAGGAAAAACAAGGATAAGAGGGACCCTACTCAGCCCTCAGAGCCTTCAGCCTAAGGGGACGAGGTGAAATGGAGAAAGAAGACACCCCGTGTGAATCTAAAGTAGAAAATATGAAGGGCCATGGGAAAGTCAGATAAAACACGATGGGGAGACCACCACCAGGCGGAGGGGCTCAGGGAATTGGGAATTTAAGATGTGCCTCACAAGATGGGAGGATTTGGGCAAGAAATAGAGCACAAGACAGATCAAAGGGGAGCATGTGGGAAACTAAGCCATGCTTGGGGAAGAACATGTCCTCCCGTTTGGTTGAAAAGCAGGGCAGCCCTTGGAGAAAAGGCTGGGAAGAATCGGCAGGGCCAGGTTGTAGAGGGTCTGGCTTAGGGTGGGAAAGGGCAGGGGCCCCTATGGTAGCCCAGGAGAAAGGAGATGAGCATGCAGCTGTGAATGGAGGGGTGGCAGGACTGGCAGCGCTACTGCAGAGGCGGCTGTGACAGTGGCTCTCAGCATTGGCTGCACCCGGGAATCACCCGGGGAGCTTATAAACTGGGGCTTGGACCACCGGACCAGAGTTCTGGTTTAATTGGTCTGAGGCGTGGCCCCGGGCCTCAGGATTTGTGAAAAACTCCCGTGGTCGGTGATTCTAAGATTCTAGGATGCCAAGGTTACGAACGACTGGTTTGTAGCAGATTCTGCTTCAGTGGGGTGGGGTCTGTTCTAGAAAGCTTCGGGGGATGCTGGTGATTCTGGTTTGTGAACCACTCTTTTTGAGTAGCAAGGGTCTATAGGATTTGGTCACGCCACATCAGCAGAGCTCCTGCCTGCCATTTAACCTTTCTGGGGAGGAAAAATTGAGAAAATCTTGCCCTCTTTCATCAGGTTTGCTCTGGGATGCTGGGCCCTGCTGAGAGGGGCTGGCCTCATTCGCGTTAGTGGCGGCTGACCTTCAAGGACAATGGGGACTGTCAGCTGAAGCACACAGAGCCCTGGGGCTACAAGGAGACCTTCCAGGGGGTCGTGGGCACGCATAGTTTTTACCGGGATCAATTTTCTCGGCTTCCGCATGTGTGCTCTCCTACCACAGATCTGCCTGAGAGCACGCCTCCTCAGTGCTGATTTGCCTAGCCCACCTCCCCTTTCCTGAACTCGTCTTACTCTTTGCAAAAGGAAGATTTCCCTCTCCTCTGGCTTACCATGGAGCATTGTGCCAGGATGCAAAAATCCCCAGGATACCTAACAAAAGGCCACTAGAAAATGCAGCCTCCTGGGCCGGCACAGTGGCGCAGGGGTTAAGTGCGCACGTTCCACTTCTCGGCGGCCCGGGGTTCACCAGTTCGGATCCCGGGTGCAGACATGGCACCGCTTGGCAAAAGCTATGCTGTGGTAGGCATCCACATTATAAAGTAGAGAAAGATGGGCATGGATGTTAGCTCAGGGCCAGGCTTCCTCAGCAAAAAAGAGGAGGACTGGCAGTAGTTAGGTCAGGGCTAATCTTCCTCGAAAAAAAAAAAAACGCAGCCTCCCGAGATCAAGGCGAGAAGTGGTGAAGGTGTCACACCTGGTTTTATAAGGCACAGAACCTTCTCCGTCTCTGCTAGACTGAGAATTCAGGAGAGAGGTGATTCTCAGGGGGGCAGGTAGTGATATGTTTGTTTGAATTAACAAATGAAATTATACTTTTCTAATCAAAAGCAAGTCTGCTTTGGCTAATATTGACAATGAGGACTGGCTTGGCAATTAGATCATATAATAACAATAATAGCAAACACTTATATAGCAGTACGGGCCAGTCACTATTCTAAACACTTCACATGAATTAACTCATTTGATCCTCCCACCAGCCCTATAAGTCGATACTATTACTATTCCCAATTTATAGAGAACATTGACATATAAGAGGTTAAATAACTTGCCCGAGGTCCTGTGGCTGGTAAGGGGTAGAGTGGATATACAGCAGACATTTTCTATAAATTACATGAATTAAATCTATAGTTTCAAAATATTTTGACAAAAATACACATAATGCACATATTCAAAATACAGAACTCTGGCATCTTTGGCAGTTATTTAAACATATGATACAAATCTTTAAATATCAACTTTAAAATTTGGCCAGTGACTATGCGGTCTTGACACAATCCCACCCTTTCTGAGGTTCAGTCCATCATCTGTAAAAATGGGGACAACCATCTCTACTCAGCAGGGTTGTTGGAAGATCAAATGAGAGAGCCCAAGAAGTGGCCTGGCTTGCAGCCAGCTCTGGGTGAATGGCAGATATTCTTAATATGGTTGGCATCTGGAAAACCATCTTGGCATGTAGAGGGAGCTCCATGAATGTGAACGCCCTTCCCTCTTACTAATGGTTCGCAGATTTTATTCCCATGGAAGCCCAAACCTCTTGTGGTGGAGGTGGTAGCACGATGCGGCTAGGTTCTGTGCCTCCTGTTGTCTTCCCTTTTCAAACTTCCTCAAAGGGGACCTCATAACGCACCTCCTCCAACACGCCTCCCCTGAGCGATGGAGCCTCTCTTCTTTGATCATCTGATTGGCTCATGCAGGCACCCCATAAACAAGTTAATGAATCAATGAATGAATGCTGAGAATGGAATAGTGAAGGAGGCAGGCGTTTTCCCTGCCCTCCCCAAACTTGCAATCTTGACATCACCAGACAATTACAACACTGACAGATGCTGCAGTAGTAGAAAAATAGGGGCCCATGCAAGCCCAGAGAAAGGGCCTCAAGGAAGGGAAAGTTTCCTGGAGGAAGTGTTGTCTAAACTAAAATCAGATGGACAAGTGGAAGGCAGACAGCAGGAATGGTGTGTTCATAGGTGTGGGGGTGAGAAAGAGCATGCTGGCTTCTGAGAACAGAAAAGAATTTAGTAAACTTGGCCATAGAGATGAAGGTTACCCAGTCATGAACTTGATTTCTTGCCTTTTGTTGGCCCTCCCAGGTGATGATAAGCTTCTGAAAAACACAAAGAATCTTCTACATCTTTTGTGTTTACCCCCATATTTGCTCAACTATGCAACACCCATAGCTGACACTTTAATAAATGCTCCTTGGGTGTTGAACTTACTAGAAAAGGAGGTCTCCTGGAGCTTTTCTGGAGCTCATTTCATACATCCCTGGGTCTGGGCAGCACTGCATGGAAGACAGTCTAGGCAGGAAAAGAGCTAACAGAACCCCATCTGTTGGCCCCCAAGACATGAATCCCTAGGAAGCCACGCTCTGAAATATCTTTTCATGCATTGTTCCAAATCAGGACTATATAGCAGCATTTCAGTGGCCCTGGGGCTGGGGCTATGGGTCTGTGGGATGGATGAAATGTGTGGCTTGTCTCAGCCTACCATTCCCATCTGAGACCAGGGAAGGACACAGAGTCAGCAACACAGATGAGACAGCAGGATTGTCCATTTACACTCTTGCTCTAACACTGGCAGGTCAGATCTCATTACCAACAGACACACTCAGCCTTTTTTGCTGCCCAAAGTGGCTCTAGCCAGCCACATGCTCTCCCTCTCCCCATCACACTCTCTGGGGCTTTCTGTTCAAATCCACAAAATTAACTCTTGCAAATGACTCAGGGAAATAAGCTCTGGTCGCTGACAAATCAAAACCAACTGAGATCAGATATATCTTTTCAGGCATGAAAGCAAAGATTTTCTGTGATCTTTTGGAGCATTCCCAGTTGCGGGATTTTCCTGGAAATCCACAAGTGCTGCTTGTGTTCTAGAAAGCAATGTAATTCATCCCTATGGTTGGCTCCAAGGTGGTCAATGATACCACTGCATAGGCAAACCTACTCCCTGTCTGTCTGTTGGAGAAACCCACATATATGTAAAACTAATTTATATGTTTCCAGTTTTAAAATTCAAAGTTGATTTTCCCTGTGGTGGTGATGAGCCAGTTTGCCGGCAAAAAAATCAACAGGAGAAGGAGACTTTCCCAAAAGTCAGAAGAGGACTGAAGCAGAATGTGAGAAGACTGGGCTCCGTTGGCCTGGCCTCAAGGCCTTGGGCCACTTGCAGCCCGACTGGTACATTGATCAGGGTCTGAGGTCCAGGATGAAGTTCCCCACACACGGAGACCAGCCACTTGAACCATGCCAGGACCTGCCATTTTCTAAGAGCACTTCTTTTTGCTACTGAAGGCAGTCTGGCTGTCTTTTATGAGTCATTTAACACGCAGGTTTTCCAGGATGTCTTCCCCGACAGAGCTCATCTGGCCGCCATCACTCCTCTGGTTTTGTTTCATGGGCATGAGCCCTATCTCAGATTGTCAGCACCGTGAAGTCAAAAACAAACCATCTCTTGCCTCCCATGCCAGGAACCCTAGAGGAAGCATTTCTTCAACGGCAAGGACAGGGTCCTGGGCTAACAACTACATGTGTACCATTTCCTTAGTGATGGGATGTTTGACCCCAAATCCAGCCCCTGTCTTTCTCCGTCGTTTAGGACACAGTTACAAGTAGGCGATTTTCCTTCTTAGTGAGGAGGCGCCTGGCACTGAGGTTCTTGTGTTTGGCTATAATCAACTCCATGGCCTATGCCAGCTAAACACTCAGGAAGGGCCGTGCTTCCAGCCCAGTGAGTCCTCCGAAGCAAAAACACAAACAGGCCATTCTGCTGGGACCAGTAGCTGCCTGCTGTTAGCTAGGGAAGAAGGACTTTCATTAGTTATTGTCACCGAGCTGACACTGTGCCAACCCCCACATCTGGAAACGTTTATGAAGAAAGAAGAGGCATGAAAGCCAGGCCTCATGACCCCACAGTCTTCCCTTCTGCTGCTTTATTTATTAATTTACTGGGTTGGAGTGATCAGTGCGGGTCCCCACTGTATGTTATAGAAACCGAAGTTAAAAAGAGGTCACGACTGTCACACCACTCTGTGAAAACAAGCCGCGGTCTTCTTTATGGGGTCTTGGACAAACTTTGTATCTAAATAAACATGTTTTTGAAGTTGCATATTATGTTGGACTTTAATCGCCAAGCCAAGCCTTTATAAGCTCTGCCTTGAGCCCTCACGGGTTCCATAGGATTCGCACTTATTGCGTTCGGGTGCGCGGATAGTGCCTGCGTTTGCACATCACACAGACACATACACAGATAAACACTTGTTGTCCCCCCTTGTCTCCTTTAAACTGTAAGGGACTAGAAAGTTGGGAAGGAGCTTGAACTGTGTTTGCGTGGCGCCAGAACAATGTGCCAATACTTGTCGGTGGTGATCTGCAGATGAAATAGAGTCCACAAGGCCCAGGGGCCCGCTCCAGACCTCATTGGTTTTGGAGTTTAGAAGGTGCCCCCATAGAAGACTTGGGTTTATTTTGGAGAAGGACTGAAAAATCAAGCCTTCCGATGTTTAGTAGATTTCTATATGGAGGGACAAAAAGGATGATCTTAAATAGAATAATCAGGATCGCATTTTCCTCGGCCTTTAAGAATGGACGCACAGAAAAGCAATCTTTCAGGCTCCCGTGTCTGGGGAATTGTAAAGCTCTAATGAGAACCAGAAAGCCAGACCAGCAGTGCGTCTCTGGTGCTAACCCTGTCTCTGGTTTCTGGTTTGATGGGTTGCAGTCTACCTTGCTGACTTGGCTTCACTCTCAACCAGATGATGAATCACCTCTTCTGGGAAGAATCCTGATCCTCTGCCGTTCCTCCCACCCTCCGCCACCCCCACCCCTGCCGTGTGGTTGGGAACTTCCCTTTGGAGTTCCTTTTGCATAGAACCATGTTGGCTGTGTAGTAGGCACTTATTTCACTGCATATGTGCCGGCTCCCCCACCAGACTGAGTGCCTCCTGGCCAAAGAATGACTGACTCATCTCGAGAACCGCAGCTGGAAGCCTGCTGCTGGGCATGTAGCATAAGTTCAGGGAGTTTTGTAGAATCAGTCCAGGACTACCTTCTGGAGCGAGCTAGTTGTCCATACACTGCCAGTACTATTTTTTTTTTAATGATGTAGAATAATAGGACTAACTCAAACTCTAGTTCAAGTGTAACTTCCAAAATGCGCTAATTAATGTAAGCAAATCTTTTCTATGAACTCCAGGGGCCATTCTAATTCTTTCATTGTCCTGGGATTTTGTTGTATTAAACGTCAATTAAAGTGACCGTACCATTAGTTTGAAGAATTCTCAGACACAGATAATTGATAGTTGATCAGTAATTTGAAAAGGAATAAAAAGAAAGTTTGGTTTTTTTTAAATGTGACTTGCCAAAGTGTTGTCACGTGTGGGGTTGTGCCAAGCACCAAAATATTACCTTTCCCTTCTTATTTTACATACTTTTATGGTGCTTTAAGAGAAACAATGACCGCTTAGTATATATTAGTCCATCCCCAATGTGAAATGCATTAGGAAAGAAAATGATCCGTCCTGCCAACCGAAGAGTCAGACAGAGGTCATTGCTGGAGTACAGCAGGCTGCAAAGAAGGCTCGAGACAATTAGGACAGAAGGGTGGGACCTTGCCAGCTTCAGCTGCGTATGTTTAAGAATCCCACATGAGCTGAGACCACAAATTAGCACCTGAAGCCTAGAGGATACATGATGTAAATCGGGGTGCAGGTGGAGAATGTTCCCTCTGGGAGGTCCTAGGCCACAGGGAGCCCAGGGTCAGTGCTGCAGACTCCCTCAGGGTCTGCCCAGGTTCTGGGGAAAAGACAGGGATGCGCTTTTCACAAATTCAAGGAATCAATTCCCCTGTTGCCTGTGCTAGCTGACTAGCATATTTATTTGTCTAACTCAAGTTCTAGAGACTTCCTCAGAGGAGGACGCTGCCACTGGATGATGTGGAGAGGAAGGAAGCCACAGGAGCTGCAGTAGCTCTTGGCTCCTCCCCATGCCCCCGAAGCAAGCGTCACCAAGCAGTAAATACAGAGCACTCTTTGTAGGCTGCAAGTGGCCACAGCAAGATCGTTGAGGATTGCTAAATAATTCTGGCCGATCCACTGAAAGGAAGACTGATTTCATGGTGAAAATAAATAGTGGTTCCAGCAGCTCAGTTCCCCTGCCTGTCCGAAGTGGGAGGGAGATGGCCATGTGCCGGCCATTTTCCTCACCAAGGCTGCCTCATTCACTAGAGCGGCTGCTGGGGACTTGTGGGGATTTGCTCAATGAACATATGTGCAAGAGAGAGAAGGTCCCAGGGCTTTCAAAAAATGTGCAACTACACTAGAGAGGGGTGTAGTGTGATGGTATGGGTAGGGCAGGTGCTGGGAGCTGGGCTGCCTCTGTTCAAATGCTGAGTCTTCTGCACTAGGTCCGTCACCACTCTGGCAAGTTCCTTCATCTCTCCCAGCCCTGCCTTCCTTATCTGTGAAACAAGAAAAAGAACAACACTCAACCCATAGAGTTATTTTCATGATGAAAGGACTTAATGCATGGGAAGTATTTAGAATAGTACCCGCTGTTGGTAAGCTGTAGCTCTTCTTTAATAGGACCATATTCTGTGTGTGCACACACATGCACGCATCTGCTTTCTTCTTCTGACTGCTTCTCTACGTCACTCTCAAGCTCACAGCCTTTCCTAGGTACAGCGTCATCCACAGGCACCTCAGAAGCTAATGCCTCCTTTGCTGTCTTTAGCAAAGGAAAGCAGCAATCCTGGGCCCTTTACGTGCCTCCTCTTTCACAGCATTTACCCCATTCACGTCCCAGTGAAACATCAGCAGCCCCCTCCGTGGAAGAGAGAGGAAGAGAGTGCTGGGAACGGCTGAGGAGAGGGGTGCAGCTGGCTGAAGCTGATGGGTGTGCCCTTGGGTCCCTCCTCTTGGATGGGCCTGAGGCTGACTGCTGTGGGGGGGGGAGGGGGGAGCAGCCGGAGAAGTCAGGGTGGGTATTGAGGAGCGCTTGCATGGGGGTTAATTTTGTCCTTTGATTCCAGGATGAAGGTGCTGATCTGGAGAAAGAGCACATTCCAAAATGTTGAAACCAGCAGGCAACACTTTGTGGGTCTCATCTCACAAGCTCTCCAGCTTGCACAAATTGCCTTCTATACCATAGATTCAAATGTCCAGAGTTTTTACAGGCCAGGCAGGGTGGTGTCAGGCTAAGAGCAATTTCTTAGGCACTTTTACCATGGTTCTCAGAGTGGCTGCTGCAGAGCCGGCGGTCACGGTCGCTGCAGCCTCCCCTCCTTGTCCTATTTGATGCCTGCACAGCCCTGGAGCTGAGGAAGTGGCTTTCTTTTCACCTAGCGTTGGGGGACATTCAGAGAATCGGGATGTGATGTTGAGAGCCCCTGGCTGCAGAGAAGCGGGCTTCTTCCTGCTGGGACTGAAGACCCCCAGCAGAGAAGCTGGGGAGGGGAGCCAGGACCAATGCTCTTTAAGGCCCTTCAGAGTCTCTGCTGGACCCAGATGGCCACACAGTTCAGTCTAGTCCAAGGTGTGTGGTGGAGCAGCCACCTAAAGAAGTGCCAGTCTCTGTCTACCCCGGACCAATCCATTGGAATAGGTATGAATTGCACCAGAAGGGATTTAGGCTAGACCTTTCAAAACACAGACAGCCAGTCAATTAATGAATCCATAAATGTTAACTGGGCTTCATGCTGAGTTATTAGGAGGTTATAAAAGAAGCACAGGTGCAAACTGTGATGGCAAACCCAAGGGCTAAAGGCTAGAGGTGTTAGACATGGAAAGGGAGAGCATCTATGAAGTGGGGAGGCCAGGGAAGGGAGACTTGCTGAAAAAAACAGCAGTTCAGAAAGGTTAAGGAATTTGCCTGAGGACACACAGCTGCTCAGTAGCAAAGCTGGTCTTGAAGGGAGGGTATCATACTTGTACGTGGAGGCAAGAGGAGCCCAGTGCTCTACACAGGGGAAGCAGAAGTGGGGCTGTGCAGGCTGTGTGCAGGGAGGGTGAGGAGGCGCATGCCCTGCAGGAGCCGGGGCTGATGCCCACGGTGACATGTGGGAAAGCAGGCTAGGTCCATCAGAAGGAGGAATTGTGTAGAGGACTTAGAGGCCAGGTACAATAGGAGGAGGGCAATACATTGAAAGTATCTTTTTTTGGGGGGGTGAGGAAGATTGGCCCTGAGCTAATATATGTTGCCAATCTTCCTCTTTTTGCTTGAGGAAGATTGTCACTGAGCTGACATCTGTGCCAGTCTTCCTCTATTTTGTATGTGTGATGCACCCACAGCATGACCTGATGAGCAATGTGTAGGTCCGTGTCTCAGATCCAGGCCCACGAACCCCGGGCCACCAAAGCTGAGCGTGCAAACTTAACCCACTACACCCCTGGGCCAGCCTGAAAGAATCTTTTGGTATAGAGATTATGGATGGAAAACTTTTATCCTCTTATCGAGCTTTTTCAGTGTTGTCCAAGTTTTGGATAATGTTCATATATTCCCTTTTTAACTGGGAAAAAAAGATTTTCATTAAAACAAAAGAAAACAGGCAGAGAAGTCTGTATTTTTTCCCATAAACAATAGAATCCGTTGGGCGTGTCCTAGGAGAGCAGCGTTTTGGTAGCAGTAGTGTTTGGGGAGATAAGACAGGGAGTGTTGGCAAAGATGGATGGCTGTGGGTGCGTAGGGTAGGAGCTGATGCTTGAGAGACTGGCTGGGGGCTGCTGGTGGTGAGAGATGAGGCAAGGGGGATCTGGGGCATCTGAGTGTTAGGCTGGGGAATAGAAACATCTAGGAGAGATTTGGAAAGGGTCTCGGTGACTGATTGCATGTGGGGGGCCAGGAAGGGGAGAGAGGAAAAACTGGCTGCAAGGTTTCCAACCTTGGGCAGTGCCACTGGCAAGACTAAAGAAACGAAGAAGAGCTGGACAGAGGGGCCATGGGGACCCCTGGACTTTGGAGTCCATGGCCACCGGGGCTGTCTATTTCTCTCAGGGCTGTGCTTTCCAGCAAGAAAATGTGAGGGGAGCAGAGGAAAGGCATGTGTAAGCTTTGCTTCTCAAGCCGCCAATCGTCTGGTAAGTTCCCCACTGTGGGCCTCTCTCTATGAAAGTAGTTGAGGTCAGGCAATTGAAGCAACCTCAACAGCACTTCTGGATTCTTCTCTTTTAAGATATTTTATCTGAGCCAAATCAAGGCAACTCTCTTGTGAAAAATCAATTTCCCTGGAAAACCAAGTTGGGTTCTAACCAACAAGTAGCATTTGGCAAGCCCTGATGAAGAAAGCCAGTGTTTGGAGAAGTTGCAAAAACTGCAAGTCATTTAGGAATGTAAACACTGGGGACCTAATGCCATGTTAGGGCTGTGACAGCTGTTCTGTCCCCATCAATTGTGGAGCCTGAAGATGCAAGTCTATTTAAGTTTTGCTGTTGCAAACCTGTGGACCACCCAGGCCCGCTTTTCAGGCTTCGAAAGGAGAGAAGAACGGAAGGTGATCCTCACTAAACACAATTTCCTTTCCCTGTCCAGTGTGTGGAACATACTGAATACCCAACAACTGGACCTAGAGAAAAAGTCACCTGCCAGTCACCAAGACATCTTGACTGTCATACACAAAGTGAGCTGGGTTCGGTGAGAGCAAAGATTGCCAATGTGGTCATTTCATTGGTACGAATTTTCAGGTGTATTTCTTTTTCGTCAATGGCTATATTTCTTGAAAAGTTGTGCGTAAATCGAATCCTATTTTAAACTCATCTGAACCTCAGCTGTTTAACACGGCTGAACCCGTAGACCTGTGCTCCTCAAACTTTGCCATGCACACAAATGACCTGGTGATCCGTTGCAATGCAGAGTCTGATTCAGTGGGGGTGGTGTCTAAGATTCTGCATTACTGACAAGCTCCAGATTAGTGCTGATGCTGCTGTTTGTAGATCACATTTTGAGTGATGAAGCCGTGGAAAATCCTTGAAAAACCAGATCCAAATCTCCTGAATAGCACGATAATCACCCCTTAATTTTAGTAAACAGGTATGCTTTTTGCATTTGTTTGTTAGGTGGATGGAATAATCACTGTGTATTAAAAAAAGCTCCAAGTGCTGTATGTTGTACAGAGAAGTTTTCCCCCAAATTTGATTCATATCCTTTTTAAAATTGGATATCTCCTGACAAAACCCACCCTTCTTTCTCCCTAGCAAGTCTTAGGGAAATTTTAAGAGCTCTCTAAATCGCCACATGATGGCCAGTTAGGAAGGCCGAGAGCAGTCTAGAAATTATTTTGACCGTGTCTTCCATCTCCACTGGTACCCAGACACCACCGGGAACTTTGGGGAGGATGGCGAGGGGAGGCATGAAATTGGCGAGGCTGCAGATGCCAGCTCTCCCGCCGACAGACCCAGAAGCAGTTGCTTTCTTAGTTTCCTTTGTGGGGAACTTGTTGGAACTACTAATTCACTTGATGTTTAAGGCCTGTTGTCAAGCACAACAGAGTTATTTTCAAAAACTAAACTGTTTTTGGTGATCTTGTATGAGCCACAAAATGTGAAAGCAGTCATTTTTATAAAGTGCCTGAAAAAGTCTAGTAATTATTGTTCCAAACAAGCTTCTCTTTCTCTCTAGTTTGTCTAACATGGAAAGAAAAGGAAAATCCTTTCCAAAGGAAAGGTCTTTTCGCGAGCCGGGCTAGCCCTGGTTCGCTCTGGGTCCCTGGGGGTTGGAGGCCTCCTGCTCTTTCTTCCAGCAGCATTGTCCTGTGGGATGAAAAACCACCCCCAAAGCAGTGCTGTCCGGCGGGAGAACATGTTTACATTCACAGGGTTCTGCGTTTTCTGGTCTGGGAGAGTGGGCAGTGGGGGGGCATGGAGGTGGAATTTTTTTTTACATCGAAACAGCAGATGAAGTATTACTGTAATCGCTTTCCTGAGCTCATGGAAAAACTTAAGTCATCGAATGTTAGTTTTAAAGATGAGGGAGGTTTTACAGCGAGATTACCTGACTTGCCCCAAAGCCTGTAAATCTTGCTAGAGGGAGAGCTGGGCCAGCAAGGCAGGGCTCCCAGGTCCTTACAGACGAGGGACATCCTCCCTGATTGTGATGCAGCCAGTTCTCCGGCCCCAGGGGAAACGTCAGGCCCAAACTTGAAGTCTCTTTGAGAGTATCCCAGTGTCCTATGCCAAGCGGTCATGTTGAAACAGAGAAATGTTTTGCTTGCGATCAGTTAAATGATCATTTTCCGATGCTTACTTTTTAGTTGTTAAACTATCCTATCTTTTCAGTGACCTCTATTATAAAGAACAATTACTAGGGAGAGGTAAGCAACTCATATTTTCAGGCCACTTTATTTGAATTATATCATGTAATCTACCCTAGAGTCCTGTGAGGTGGGTTTTATTATCATCTCTATGAGCTAAGTAGCAACTGAGGCTCAGAGGGGTCAAACAATTTGCCCAAAGCCACACAGCTTGTAAGTAGCAGGACTGAGATTTGAACCCAGGTCATCTGCCTCCAGAATCTGCACTGAAGAGCTTTGCTATACCAATGCCAACACTGAGGCAGGGCTGGTAACCTACCTGGTGGTTCCTGGCTGAGGATCCCAGGCTACACATCTAAACCATCAAGCAAAGTTGCCAAAGGCTGCTTCCTCGCCTTTCAGTGCATATCCTTCCCAGAAACTTCCTTCCATTTCTTACCCTACCCTTCTGGTCAGGACCACTCTAGTTTTGTAAAGGGGTTATTTCACCACAGCTCAGACTCAGATGGCAGTCCATGGAGGCTGCTGTGTGCTCAGACCCAAGGCCCAGCCAAGGCAGCCTTCTCACCTCGTGATCTTAGTGGCCATCCGTATTGACTCACTGAGTAGGGTCACTGCCAAAGACACCTCTCTCGCTGCATGATCATTGACTGAGCAGAAAGGCAGCAGATAGGGTTTTTTGATGTAGACACCATCAAAATAGTTCCTCCAATCCTGTTCTCTAGATTTTCTCCCCCAGGCTCCAGAAAAAAAGGAAATGATAACAAACACCACAGTGAGGAAAAGGATTCATAGATAAAGTGGAGTTAAGTCCCAGGAGCCCAAACACAGAACCTAATGCAGCAGGAGAGGCATTCCCTTCTCCCGGAAGGTTGTTTTCAGGAAAGTCCTCTTACAAGTATGTGCTTGACAGTCTTCACCAGCGAGCAGAATGAGCCCCACCTGGACAGAGACAAACAAAGGGAACATTTCCCCCAAAGTGGCAAAAGTCCTCAGCACTGGACTGGCCCGCACAGGTAGCCAGGGGAGTGAATGTGCCACGTCTCCCTTCTGGGGAGATGGGGAGAGGAGGAGACAGAGAGGACATCAGGGAAGGACCTGGCTCTCCCCAAAGTCAGAGCTACCCCAGAACATGCCCTAGTCTTCAATGCAGAAGACACAGCCTAGGGTCAGAGTGCTTTCCATGGCCTTGTGGTCTTTGGTGTCCTGAGTGCGACCCATGGTCTAGGAACCACTCGGTGACTGCCTCACCTGGCAATGATGGTGGCTCTCTGAAATTCTCCTCTCCTGTGGCCTCGCTGGATCTCCCTGGACCTCTGTCCCTTCAGGGTTCCTTCTCTGCCTGCCCCTTAACCTCTCCAGATGGGTGCTCCCAAGGGCTCTGGCCCATCATCCTCTCCTCCTCTCCCCCTTGTTCGTCCTTCTCTTTTCCAACACATGCTCCGGAGGGAGCGTGTTCATGGCTTTAGCCATCAGCTTCTAGTATGGTGACTTGAATCTGCATCTCCAGTCCTCCCACCTCCCCTGAAGTCCAGACTTTTGAAGGCAGCTCCCCCCTGGACATCTCCACCTGGAAATGCAGCTGGCTCATCACGCCTGATGTGAACACACCTGGAGTCGAGCCTCCCTCCCTGCAGGCAGCCGAGCGTGCACCTTCACCAGGGTGCCTGACCTGCATGCAGTCCTCTCAGCTATACCCTGGTCATTGTCTCAGACTCCCCATCTTCCATCTCCTCCTTGCCCAGGGGGTTTCCAAGTCTAGTCAGTGCTACCCCTGAAATCTCCCTGAAACCCCTCCTCTCCTCTCCACTGCTCTACCACTCCCCTAAGTCAGGCCTGCAATAGCTTGGCTCCCTCGGTACCCTGCCCCTCCTCCAGACCCTGAATTGCACTGCTCCCCCTGTCCTTGCTTTCCCTCACCCCTCACTCTGCCAGCCCTCTCTCTCCCACGGTGTTGATCTCCTCCTTCCTACCTTCTTCTCATCCTCATTCCAACATGTCCAGGCCTCTCTTGACTTCGTCTTCCTCTGGCTTCCACCCTGACTCTCCCTTTCCCTTCTCAGACAAGCTTCTTGAAAAAATCGTCTACACTGTACACTTGCCGCCTCCACGACCTCATCTCTCCATCAAACCACCATAACCTGGCTTCCACCCTCCTGCTCTCCGCAGCCAAGTCCCCAGTGCCTCACTGTTTCCAAACAGTGGACGTTCCTTGGATCTGTCTGGCGTGCAGCTCCCTCCTTCTGGGGCGCCCCCTCCCACCACAACTCCACACCCCCCATTTCCTCCTGCTCTCCTGTCAGCACTCCTTCACCTCCTTTGTGGCTGCTCTCTGCCATGCCTCCTCTCCATCATCTGTCATCACCCAGCTCTTGCTCCACATGCCCTCCCCAGAGAATTCATCCACTCCCACAGCTTCGCCTTGAGACAGACCGGGGATGACTCCCATGTCTGAATCTCCACCCAGATCCCTGCTCGAGCTCCAGATCCTTATAGCCAGCTGTCTACAGGACATTCCACTTGCTTGAATCACAAGCACCTCAAACTCAGTGTGTCCAAAACCACTCACTCTCTACTGGCAAACCTGCAACCCCCTCCATGTCCCTCTTTCTAAAAACGGTACCACCATCCACCAAGATGCCCGTGCCAATAGCACGTTAGTCATCTTTGACTCCTCCTTCTCCTCCCCCAGTCCCCATGTACCACCTCCAAGTCTCCTGATCTGCTACCTCCTAGGCACTCCTCAGGTTTGCCACCTCTCTTCATGCGCACCTCCTCTACCTTTGGTCAAGCTCTCACATGGTCCCTTTCTGGTCACCTGACCCTCCTGCCCCAAGTCTGGCCTCGTGGTATTTTATCTGACCCTCTCATAGCTGCTCCTGACAGTGACCATGCCACTTGCCTGCTTCTCCATCACCTGCAGGACTCTTAGCTTGGGTCTAGGTCCTGTGACACATCTTCCCTCCTCTTCCAACCTTGACTCCACCTGCCCATGCTTCAGCCAGCCGGACAACTTGAGTTCCCTGAACGCATGCCTCATTTTGCCTGGCTAACTCCTTCTCACCCTTCAGGCCTAAGAGCAGGTGTTGCCTCCTCTCAGGGCCAGCTGCCTCCTCTGGGCTCCCAAGGCCACAGCTGTCCTTCTCTATGGCACATTGTTGGCTGGCCCGAGGATCTCCTGACTATGAGCTTTTTCAGAAAAAGCCTGGATCGCATTTGCTCATCCATCTTTGTGTCCCCAGGCTAGCAATCCCGGTAACTGGTGGGTGATTAATAGATGCTTGGATGAATATGTACCTCCCTCCCAGGTGACTACATGTTTACTTGCTCTGAGCTCCTCCAGGGCAGAAATCTTGACTTTTCAGTCTCTTTGCAGCAAGTATCTGGCATGTAGTGCTGCAGAGATGTTTAAGGAAAGACAACGAGTGTGCACCTACGTGGTGGACCTCACCCTCTCCATGGTTTCCAAGAGTAGCTTAGAGTCTTCACAAACTCTGCCCCTCATTTTTTGTCTTCTGTCAATCATAAGATTTACTCCTTATCCATCTTTCAAAGAGCAAGCCTGGGGAGGAGAGGGGTGCTCCTGGAATGCAGAGGCAAGGCCGATGGGGCTCGTATTATGGGGATCAGCATTGTCCCCCTCCCCACTTCCAAGGTGTTTGTAGCCTCAAGAGCAGTGAGGGATCTTTGGGCTCAGCGCGCCGAGGGCTCCAGGAGAGAGTGCAGTGTGCGGAAAGCCTAGGCACGGCCGCCCTTTACTTCTAGCCTCTCCCTCCCGGAGTTACCTGGGGTCCTTCCAGCCAGGGAGCCTGTTGGCGAGGGGAGGGAGGGCCGCCCGGAGGGGCGGGCTGGGCGGTGAGGAGAGCGAGCGGGGCGCCGCGGGCCGCCGGGCTGGGAGGCGGGGGCGCCGGGGCGCCGGGGCAGCCCGCCCTCCGCCCGCCCGCGGCTTCCCCGCCCCTCGCGGCCGCTCCCTCCCGCCGGCCGCTTACTTAACCTGCCTGCGGCCGCGGCGCTCTCACTTCCTCGCCGCCCGCCCGCCCATCGCCCCATGGCGCTCCTCGTGCGGCTGCTGCCCCTCGCCCTGGCGCTGGCCCTGGGCCCCGCCGCCAGCCTGGCGGGCCCCGCCAGGTCGCCCTACCAGCTGGTGCTGCAGCACAGCCGGCTCCGGGGCCGGCAGCATGGGTAAGCCGGGCCGCCCCCGCCGAGGGTGGCGGAGGGACGGGCTAGGGGCGCAGGGGACAAAGCCCGAACGAAAAGCAGGCAGTGTTGGGGGCTCAGAGGGACCAGCCCTGCACGAGGTGGAGGAGGAAGGTGGGGGCGACGGAGGGAAAGCCAGCCGAGGACGCTTTGTCGAGGAAAGGGGTGGGAGAGCCGACCAGCCACCGGACTCAGGTCAAGAGCTTGAGACGACCTGACCCGGCCGGGGTTTTAGCTTCTCCCAGCAGTTGGGAGGAAGGGGTAGTTGGAAGCTCTGCCCAGAAGCACCGTGGGAAGGTGGCAGGGCCGAGAGCAAGCCCACCCAGCAGTGCAGAGAGTCCAGTCCTGCCAGGTCCTTGTCCAGTGCCTGAAGACCTGTAAGACTGGCAGCTTCCAAGGTCCCCAGGCTCCTGTCCACCTGGCCAGGCCCTGCACCCAACACCTGGCACCAGGTAGTGCTCTCCAGGCACAGCAAGGGCAGTTAAGGCAACGTGGGATCTCCCCTGCCAGAGGATGAGCAGAATTCCATGGGCTTCACATACACTGTACAGATGGGGAAACTGAGTCCAGAGAGGACACACTACTTTCCCACAGTCCTGCAGTATGCAGTAGAGCCGGGATTGGAATCTCTTTAGAACAATACCTGGGTTTGTAAATTTGGGACATTGTCGTTGCATATATTCCTTTGAGATACTGAAGATGTGTTGGCTTTAGGAGGCAAGCCCAGGCAGAGGGTCTGAGCTGGTAAAGGCCTTCACCCAAACCCAGGCCAGTGTGGGCAATATTGCTCCCTCCCAGACAAGACCAGCTTGCCGTGCACATACCCAGGCTTGGCGGCAGCTTCCAGCCCAGCTGGTCACACCAAGTCCTTTTTCACAGCCAGGTCAGACTATATGTGGTTAGTCATGTAGCAGCCCAAATGCCATGGGTGTCAGGGGGACCCCATTGCCATTGCTCTGGCATTTGCATCCTGGTAGAACCCAGACCACCCCATGACTGGACAGGTCTGCACTCAGATCAAAACTCATGGTCAGGGGTGAGTAGAGTTGACTTCGAAGGACTTTACAAAGTCTTGGCTCCACCCCTAGGAGTGCTCTGGGGGTGGGGGCAGGCTGCCCCTCACAGGCAGTACTTATCTTTGTCCTCTCTGCGTGTGGCTTTATGGGCTCACTTGGCCTTTCCGGTGCCCACAGTTGTGGGGTGGGGGCCTGCTGGGAGTGAGTCGGCCGCTCTGCAGAATTGAAATCAAGCAGGACCCTGCCGCAGCCTCAACACCCTCCTGGAAAGAGGAGAGTAGGGGGGATGTCCTGGGGTCTTTAGGGAAGTGGGAGAGTCCCCTTTGACGTAGGCTTTGTGTATTAAAGGGTGAGGGGGCAGGTCGGAAAGACGAGGGGGATATGAGACATGAAAGTCTAAATGTGAGCAACTGGCATTTTCATTGTCTCTGCCCAGCTCACCTTTGTCCCTCTGCCTTTCTTGCCAGTGGAGCTTGTTGTGTTCAGGTGCCACAATCTGCCTGGGAGGTTTCTGACCCCTCTGTATCTTAACCACTAAGTCAGGAGAAGACCCCTATAGCATGCCCTGCAGCACTGCGACCCGGAATGATGTCTCTGTGCACACCACAGTGAAGCTTCCCCAAAGGGGTTTACTCTGTTCCGCCCAGACCATCTCTAAAGAAAGCCTCCTTCCCATCAGAGCCCGGAGGAGACACTGACCAGTCAGAAAATAGGGCGCTTTTTTTTAATGCAAATGCTCTTCATTATGACTTTCAGATAGGAGATCAACTTCCACTCCACCCCAACCCCCATACCCCTGCTGGCTAATCCTCTTGATTAGCTTCTTGCTGTGCAGTTGGAAAGGCCTGTAGTGATCTGTGAGGGGCAGAGGGAGCTAAGTCATATGGGCACCCCCCCCCCAGGAAAGTCTAGATGCACAGGCAGATGCACTGTGACGAAACGCTTGCATTTACTCTGATCTAACCGTCCCTGAAAATATCACAGGGCCGCCTGGCCTTGCACATGGGTGTGGCACCCTGTGCAAAATGGATAACCTTGTTCAAGCTCCAACCCTTCATTCAAAGTGAGAACTGGTGAAAAGGGAAGGGAAATGTCTCTGCTATTTTAGGGAAATGTAGTGTGCCCCAAGATATGAAGGCAGAAGTAGTGCGTGTGCCTTGCTTGTGCGCGGCACTTTGTCACCCGTCACCACTTTGCTTTCGTCTTCACTGCAACACAATGAGATCTATTGTTCGTATTCCCATTTTACAGATGGAGTAACTGCAGCTTAGTGAGATGGCGTGACTTAGTCCAAACACAGAAAGCTGTTGGGAGAGTAGTGACTGCTGTGGTCTCTTGACTCCCGGCTCTATCTATAGGGAGTTCCTATAGTTTTCCTATAGGGAGGGAAAGAAATCATACCGAGAGAGAAGTAAAAAGGCAGTCATACTTTTGAATATCATCAACCAAAACTGGACTGAATTTCCTGAAGCACTTGATTTTCAAGTCCAAGTCGAACAGCAGAGCTGTTGTGCTTGAGGCCAAATGCCTAGAAATGGCTTGCTCATTTCAATTAAACTTCAGCCTAAATTTCCTATATACACAGCTCACCTCTCCCCTCCTCCGACCCCAATGGATGTGAGAGGGAGTGGGGCACAGTGACCCCAGCCCCCGCTCCTGTCTCAAAGGGCAGCAGCAGTGGAAACTCACTCCGCAGAGGAATGTTGGAACCACATCCACAAGAGACTCACTGACGACCCGCCAGACGCCTACGGAAAGTTGCAGGGAATTCATCGACAGTAATTGTTTCCTGCTTGGTCAGATAGAAGAACTTCTGAGATTGCGCAGTGAGGAATAGCATCTAGGGCTGGTGTGTGGCCAGCGGGGATGCTCCAGGGGTTATGTGGGGACTGTGAGGACTGCTGCAAGCTGTGAATCCCAGGCAGCAAAGAGAGAGGCAAGGTGGCTTCTGTTAGAATCCTCTGGAGGCTGTGGGCATCTGGCCAGGGCCAGCCAGAACTAAGGGCACGTGGGGCTCTCCTCCCTGTTGGTCTGTCATCTCCTCTCCACCCTTCTCTTGCCCTCAGGTTCTTACATCGACCCACTAAGATTTACTGTGCCTCCTTTGCTCGCTCACCTTTGCCTACTGCACCACAAACTGGACAGGAGGTGACATCCATGCAGTAGAAGAGACAGGGCAGAGATGTAAAGAGTCACTGCACCCTCCTACCCAATAACCTGACTGAGTATTTCAGAAGTGACCAAGTTTCTGCAGCTGATAGGATGGGGATGGCAGCTGTAGCTCTCACTGCAGTATCAGTATCTTCTGAAAAATACTGTGCACATCAAATGATGGCTATTGGTTACAGTTCTAAAGTAACAGAGGAACTGATATATAAAAATGATACCTGAAGTTCTCTGGGTGCAAAGGTTTTGTGAAAGCCCTCAGTCTCTTTGCTTCTCTTTCCTCTGACTTGTGATTCAGTGGATGAACTGCCTACCTCCAGCTCAGGAAGACCCCCTCCCAATTGTCACCACACAGCCACAGCTGCCTCCTTTCCCCAGGGGCTCCTAATGAAGGTCCTGCCACCGCGTGGCCTGAGCACGATTTGGGTCAGGACTTGGTACACTGAATAAAATACGCAAAAACAAAACCCCACAGTGCTCGGCAGACCCCAGGGAGGTTTGCACTCAGCTTTTCCGCAGAGCTCCTGAGGACTCTGCAGAGCTGGGCGGTCCTGGAAGGATTCTGTTCAACAAGTTTGGTCCAGGCTCCTTCTTCACCGGGACGCAGTGCTCGGCCCCACCTAGAATATAAAAGAAAGAACAAGGCAGAGCACCTGCCTTCAATGTTCTTTGGAAGGTAGTGGAAGAGAGGAGACATACACACCATGATCAGTTTTGGATTCTGTTGGTACCCAGTGTAAACAAGGGCCGCGTCCCAGGTCAGAGGATGGACAGAACGTGTTACCTGGGACAGTGGAAGAAGGCTTTCTGGAGAATGGGACTCAGCTGGAGTCTAAGTAATGAATGACTGAGAGTCCAGTGGGAGAGCATCTCCCGCCAAGCAGCTGCCATTTTGTGTTGGGGAGCCAGGCAGCTGGCCTAGGGACGCGGAGTATGTCTGTGAGTGGAGCTGCCTGGAAGGTGCTGGGCCCAGACCTCAGCCCCCATGACAACAGGACCAGTGATGGGCACTGGGAGCTGGGTTAGAGCTCAGTGTGGGGTGGGGGTGCAGAGATAGCCTGGGGGTTCCTCTCAGAGCTGCTTTGCTTAGCAAAAACACCACTTTTACTTAGCTAGTTTTCTCAATCTGTAACATACAATCTAAAATATTTAAGATGCTTTTATTTACACTTACCAAATGTCCGTGTCAAAGAAGGATACTTACAAGAAGTTATGTCAATGTGTGAGATATACTTTGATAACATTTAGTTTGGGAGAAAACTTCCGGGAGGGCTGTGGATGGAAATCCAGGCCAGGAGGACCAAAGTCTACCCTGAGCCACCTCCTGTTACCAAGACTGAAATGACTGTGGCTTCTCCATAGCTAGAAAGTTCTAGGGACCCAGGAAGGCCCACATGGTGGGAAGGACATGGAGGTGGGTGAACATGCTGACCATCTTGCTTAAGCTGCTGCCTTTATTTTCAGCCCCAACGTGTGCGCTGTGCAGAAGCTCATCGGCACCAACAAGAAGTACTTCACCAACTGCAAGCAGTGGTACCAGAGGAAGATCTGCGGCAAATCAACGTGAGTATCTGCAGCCATCTAAGACCGCCAGCCACCAAGGAGGCCGTGCCGCCTGTACGCCGGCTGCAGTGCCCCAGGCCTGGGTCAGCCTTTGGAGAGGTCAGGCTGTCTAAGGAGCCATGCAGATGCAGACGTGTCAGGGCACTGTGTGCTTGGGAGTGGCTTTTAATAAGCCGGCCAATTTTGTTTTGCATTTTTAAGGCTCCTGACAAGACTTTGATATATTTTTCAGGGCTGATTTGGGATTACAAGAAGCATGAAACATGGTGTGTGTTTGTGTGTGCATCTTAATCCTCACTAAATGATACAAATATTTACTGGAGAAGCCACCGGCCACCAGCCTGTGACTCTAAGAAAGAAAGCCCGTTGGTAAACTTATACTAAATAACACCACCCCTGCTCTGCGATCCTAAGCACACATCCCCAAACGACTTAGAATGCCTATAAATAGGCACATGATGAGACAGCACAGTGAATTAAGAACATAGGCTCAGACTTCCTGATTCAGCTGCTGGCTCTGCCACTTACCTGAGTAAGTCGCTTCACCTTTGGAACTCTCAGAGACCTAGTCTGTAAAATAACAATAGGACTACCTTTTGGGGTTGTCAGGAGGATTGACTGAAATAATGCACATGGGAGGCTGAATATGGCGCCTGGCACAGCTTAAGTGCTTCATGAATGCTACCGGCTATTATTTGCAAATCTAGGCCATGCAAACAGAAGTGTGATGCCAGTGGGGTGTGGACCAGTGTAGTTACAGTAGGGCTTGTTGGTGCCTTTATCCGCATGGAGGAAGGCGGCATTCACCCTAACTGCCCCATTGCCTGGTGTTAACAGGGTGGCGGGCATGTTCGAACAGAATTCCGGGGAAACCTAATCTGTTTTGACACCAGTCATCAACAAATCTCAAAGCTGGCTGTCTCCTACAGACAGGAAGATGTGCTACGCAAAACCTCCTGAGCCACTTGTGAGGGCCTCCCCTTCCTCTTCTTTGCATAAAAGGAGGATTAAGAGACTCCAGGCCACTATCTTGAACCCTTTCTCATGTTAGAGATTCTTAAACGTACAGCTGTAACATTGCTTTTGAGCAGACATCCCCTCCACCTTCATAACCAGCTGAAGGAAGGGAAAATGCTCTTTCCTTAAAATGTACATGGAAATAAGTATCCCAGCTTGGAACCCCGATTGTGATAGGCAATTATCAATCCTGGTATGAATCTGGGAAATTAGGGATCATGGCAGAGCAAGAGAGACCCCCAGCTCCCTGGGAGCCTATTGAGGCCAGGTCCCTGACAGTTGGCTTCCCACTTGACCAAGCCCAGTCTCAGAGCTAAGGCTGAGTGAACTAGGAGGACATACCCTCTGGGTTCTGTGAACAAATGCCCAGTGATAATTCTTGCTATGGGCAAAAGGAGATTATGCAAATTCTGTACCACGCGTCCTTCCATGGTGCTCACTTAAAAAAAAAAAAAACTTTTAGTACTCTTTGATTTTTCCTGTGTGTGTATTATCTACTCATATAAACAGCTAATTAATTACTTCATTAAATACACAACCAGGCCCCACATAATTGCTTCTTAGAAGGAGACCACAGCGCCGGTACCAAGAAGACAGCTCTTCCACATCTCGGAGCCCTAGGTTTCAAAGAGCTCCACCTTTTTGTTAGTTCCAGTTTCTCTAAAAATGGGACCTGCTTGTGAGGTCAAGCTGGCAACAGAGTGACATTGGCCGTGGTATTTTGGGTGGCCCTGTAAGGAAGCATTTGCCTGCCTAGTTAACAGTAGCTTAGTAAGATCCCTGGCAGTGCCCAGGCTGACACTGCTGTGGATGATGGGTCATCTTGGCTTGTTGGCCCTTGGTACCTGCACCATCCCTGTCTCTGTGCCTGGACAAGGCAAGGCGGCGCAGCTGTGCGTTGTGTTCCTGATGACCCCATCTTCCTTCTGGGCAGATTTGGCTCTGAGAGTGTGGTGATGAGGTGGTGCAGCACCCTCACGCCGGTGGGCACATGGGGAGCCAAGGTACTAGAAAAGGAATACATGGGAGCTGCGGGTGGGGAAAGCAAGGTGGAGAGTAGAGTCAAGCAGAGCCAAGTGCCCACTCCTAGCCGTTGACCTGGTCTTACAAACCAGAAGGCGATGATATGCATGTTCAACTCTTCAGTGCGGCTGTTGCTTTGGGCAGCTTCAAAAAGAGGAAATAAGGATAGGAAAACATGAGTTGATATAAAACTTTATGATCCAGGACAAGAGGGGTCCCTTCCTGGAACATCACATGCAGTGTCGTGAAGGTGGAGCTGACTGGGAAGAGGTCCAGAGAACTCAGGGAGGGAAAGGGGAAGCAGCTGAACTCATCTCCGACGTCCCCAAGAGAGCCGAGAAAGCACAGCCTTGTTCAGTTGTGTAGCCGGGACCCAGACTCATAAGAAAGCTGCCACCTGACCCCAGGATTCAGTGCCATGGGTGATTAGGAGACGAGGGAGAGAGGGCTGTGCTGGCCGGAGTTGACATCATCTTGGTGAAAATGGATCCCTAGGTGTATTTATTTGAGTGAGGACCGACTAGGAAATGGGGAACATGGTGGTGGTTGGAGTAAAGAGGACCATCTCAGCATGGGGCCACCTTGGGCAGTGCGAATTTTCTCAGCAAGACTCCAGGGAAGATGCTGGAGCAGAAGTGAGTGTTGGGATGAAAGGCAGCAAGGTGTCACGGGAAACGGGCACAGGTCTCCAAGGGGCCCAAGACTTGGAAGGAGAATTTGAACCTGAAAGCAGACAAGTGGCACCAAGCACAGGGCCAGGGAGTGAAGACTTTGCAGTGTCAGGTCATACAGAGACTCAGGAGCCTGGAGCCACTTGTCTGCTGCTATGAGGCCCCGAACTCCACCTCCATGGAGGGAAGAAGGGAGGGGACTGGCCTCACTCAGCACCCAGATCAGAAAACACTACATTGTCTTCAAACAGTAGCTTTTCTGCATTTCCTGAGTCTTTGATGCTATTTGTCAAGCCGAACATGTGGATTTTATTACAGGAAGTAGTTACCAGTGGGCCCCTATTTAGTGACCTAAGTGAATTTTATTTCTGGGAAATTCACATTAGCTTTTATTTCAGACCCTAAAGAGCACCAGAGCAATACAGTCGCTAATCAAGCGAAGAGGGTTATGAGGGAGACAGCATCCCATTCTGTGATTTCAGGCCCCCGTCTGATCAGTAACCATAAAATTTTTAAGTGCAACCGCTTGAGCGATGGTGCAGGAAATCGTGGTCAGGAAGCCTCGCTGCCTCTCGACAAGCCTCCTTTGTGCGAGCCCCAGTGAGAGGGAGTCCTATTTAACAGCCAAGTCGGAGTTGACATCATGGGGTTGTAATAGTCCTAGCAGGAGTTCAGACATCATAAGCGTGGCTCAGGGAGGGCCAGCGTGGGAGCTAGCAGGTAGGGGTGGCAGCTCTCCGTTCCAAGTCTTGAAGTTGGTTCATGAGCAGCACATTTCACAAGTGCAGCAGCCATTCTCTGGAGCCAGGATGAGCTGGCAGAACACTCCTCTTTCCCTAGTAGCAAGCATTGCTTTACCCAAGGGCTGAAATGTTAATACTACTTCAGCACTGCGTTAAAGCTTAGAGATTTAACTTCTACCGAAGCCAGCTGGTCAGCTGGTGTATGGTTGGCTTTTCCATTAGCTGGCAGAGCTGTTTCCAGGAACTCTCTTTCTGGACAGGGCACCCGGGGACATCTGCAGTGAACCTGAGGAAGAGCCTTCCTTTTCCTCCCTTTCTTGTATCCTACAACCTTGATCCTAAGAGGAAACAGTAGAGGCTGGTGAGAAGGTATCTAGGGAAGTCAGGGTGTCCCAGACCCACTCCTGTACCTTCTTCCCTGTCTCATATTCTTTATGCAGCCAGCTGGGACTCTGTGGATAATCTGCTCTGAAATAACTGAGTTTTGACATACACCATACACAAGTGGTTCATCAAACATGTCTGTCGGGCAGGCTTTTTGAAGGTTTTATCACATTCTGTAAACTCCTAAGAGGCAGCTTAGCTGACATGGAATTTTATTCTGTTGAGTATTTACATGAGTCCGTGCACCATACCATCTGGGGTAAGGCCCTGTGGTAGGTGGAGTAATAACCCTATAAAGATGTCCACATGCTAATCTTTGAACCTGTGAACATTTGCCTTACACGGGAAAAGAGACTGCAGATATTGAGACAGGAGGTTATCCTGGATTATCTGGTGAGTCCAGTGTAATCGTAAGGGTCCTTATAAGAGAGAGGCAGCAGGGTCAGAGTCAGAGAAGGAGATGTGACAATGAAAACTGAAGGTGGAGTGATGTAGCCACAAGCCAAGAAATGCAGTCAACCTCTAGAATATGGAAAAGACAAGGAATGGATTCTCCCCTTGAACCTCTGTAAGGAATGTAGCCTTTGATTTTAGCCTCATAAGGCCAACTTCTGACTCTAACACCTAGAATGATAAGATAATAAATTTGTTTTGTTTTAAGCTATTAAATTTGTGGTAATTTGTTACAGCAATAATGAGAAACTAATACAGGCCCTATGTATTGAGTTATAGCAATGTGTTATAGGGAATTTATTTATTACAATGTGATTTGATCAGTGGTCTTGTGCAAGACATTGCTTTCAATGAAGTTATTAGCTTAATTTCAATTTTAAAGTTTATACCTGGAGTTTTTTGAGAAGCTCAACAACTGAGTGCTTAGTAAATATCCAGAATTTTTTAAGTGCTTCTCATTTGTACGTTCATTCAATTCTCACAGTCACCCTACAAGATCAACATGATTATTAGCCCACTGACAGATGGGGAGACTGAGGCTCAGAAAGCCTAAGCAACCTGCTCAAAGTCATGTGCTGGTGAGTAGGTGAGGTCTAGCTCTCTACTATGCTGCTCCAGGGAAAATCAAGCCTAGCAGCTAATGTCAGCGACTCATAAGTAAGCAGCCCTGCAGGGCCAGGGTGAACTGCCCCAGATCTCTCTCTAGGGCTCCAAAACCTGTGACCATCGTCCCAGAGACATGGCCTCTTCAGGGTCAGCAGGGGCCCAGAGTCACTGACCCAACCTTCCTCTGGTTGCTCACCCCTAGTCTGGTGGTCACTCTGATCCTCTGCTGCAAGGGGACTCCCCAACACCCCTAGACAGACGAAGGGCATGGGAACGGAAGAGAGAGTCAGCATCCAGGAGCCCCCAAAATGCCCTCACACCCCCACATAGATTGTCACAAAAAACCTAAGTACACTTTCTAAAGGCCCTATCTTCCTCACTAACCAAGCTGGACCCTGGTGAATAGGGTAGTGGTGAGGTCTTTGGTGGTGCGCAGTAGGTTAAAGCAAACCCTTTTTCACCGGGGGGCTCAAGATTTTGATTTTTCTACTGGGACACTCGAGAAACCTCCACTGAGTTTTCAAGGCCAGGAATACAGAAAATGAGCCACTCCAGGCAGGCAGTCTGGGGGGCATGTCGAATGTCTAGACGAAATGGGTCTGTGTTTGCTCTGCAATTGCTTGGAAAGCATGACACACTGAACGGTTTCCCTTCTGTCATGGGAAACTGGCTCTCAGGCTCCATTCCTTGCTCCACCTACTTCCAGAGTCTAGTTAATCCCTAGGTATTTACAGCCACAAGAGCAAGCCAAGGCTGTGGAGCACACTTGGGAGAGTGACTGTTTTAACTTACTGTATTGACTTCTTGGAAAATTACTTTGGGGAGAGGAATACCAAGACTTCTCTCTTTATCCAATTATGAGTAAGAATATTGGAGATGAATGGAGGAGAGCTTCCCAAACATCTCAGTTCTTAGACCTTGGATTGACACTATCTTTTTGCCCCCTCCCCTCCCCAAAGGCCCTTCTAAATTGGGCACTTTCCTTTACTTTCTTCCTCAAATTGTTCTTCTGACCAGGGAAGCTGGAACAAAACAATTAGTGTCTCATTGCCCTAAAGGAGATGCTTTCTCTGACCTGAGCTCTTCACTCCTTGGACTATGTCAGGCCAAGGAGAAGCCAGGAGCTTTTAATCAGAACAGCTTTTGCTGATGAGATTCAATTCAGATACCAACAGATTGGTCCTTTCTGCACAGGGAAGCCAAGGAACTGGGGAGACACCGATGGAGGCTGCCCATGATTTCCATCCTTTGCTGCATTCATCCTAGAGAGATGGCATCAGGCCCAGGACTCTGTGATTGTCCCCAGCCCTGTCCACAGCATGTGTGTTCTCCCCAGGACCAGAGCCCAAGGAGAATGGTACACTAGGCTGAGAACAGGGTGTGCTAGTCCAGAAAGATTGACTCAAAGGCTGTCTTTTCAGTCTGCAATTTCCAGCTGCCCTCTTGCTTCTCTGGGGCCATTCTTCTCAGAATACCAGTTCTGAGAAGAGCTGGTATTGTTGGGACAGTTGGGAGCAGGGAAACTGGCAGCTGTGGAAGCATCTCAACCCATAGAGCTGCCGTGCTCAGGCTGAGAGGCGTGGCTTACACCTGCACACCTAGAGAGTGCCGGGGATGCCAGACTGTGGGCAGCAGGAGAGCAGAGGAGGGAGAGGTCAGCAAGGCAA
This sequence comes from Equus asinus, assembly GCF_041296235.1. Classification (NCBI taxonomy): domain Eukaryota; kingdom Metazoa; phylum Chordata; class Mammalia; order Perissodactyla; family Equidae; genus Equus; species Equus asinus. The sequence continues at coordinate 43,159,108 of NC_091798.1, read as the reverse complement.
GAGGATTAGGAGAAAGCTTCCTGGCAGAGAACCACACTCAGTTAACCAGGAAAAAGCCTTCTGCTGGGGGACTGAGCCTCTGCCTGGGGTAGTGTGCCACCCACATCCAACCACTGTGGGACATGGGTACAGAAAGCCCACCGAGAGGCACTGTGAGTGGTGACAAGGGTTAGTTCTGGTCACATGGGAGAGAAAACCTCTGTCCTCTCGATGTCAAACTTTCCAAATCAGACTGCTTTTCCCCAAACACAAGCATTGTCAAGAGCAATGGAAAAGGGATTGGACTTGATACAATTCCAGGAGGGTCTGAGATCTGGCCCTCCCCAGCTGTCCTTTTAAGAAAGGCCTCATCCCTCAGAGCCCTTGCAGCTTTCTGATTCCATCCTAAGTATCCTTCTCCATGCTGAGACTTTCTCCTTAGATCCGTCCCTGCTCCCAGCTCCTTCTCCCACACACACGTGGCCACAGGAACCAGGGAGTTCACATTCGGGGGTTGGTTTTCTTTTGTCCTTAATGAAATCCTAGTGAGGCCACCTGAGCTGTTAAGCTTACTTATGGTTTTTAAGGATGGAACTCAGACACTGACGTCCTGGAAGAAGAGTCTTTGGCTGAGGTGGCTGGGGCTCCAAGGCATGAAGTGTGCAGCACCCATGTGTATGGGGGACCCCAGAGATGAGGAAGGCTTTGAGGAGATGACCTATCTCCCAACTGTGCTTCTCCAACTCCATGGAATGTCACCCAGGCTCTTTTGGAAAGAAGCTAAGCTTTGGGGCACTTGACCTAATCTCACCTCCCCAACCCTGGCCACAGAGCCCTGGTGTTTATCAGAGAAAGCCAGGGATCCCATGCCTGGCTGTCCCCTGGTCCTATGGGCTCAAGGCTTGCAGCTCTCCCTAGGTTTAGCTGGAGAAGCTGGCAGGCACTCTCCTTCTTGAAAGAGTGCTTCTCTGTCACCTAGAAATAATGCCATTGACTGGAATTGTGAGTGTGAGATTGAAGGAACCTTAGAGATTCTTGAATTTAACTTCATCCCATTTTATAGATCATGAAACTGAGGCCCAGAGAGAGAAATGGACTTTCAAGGTGGCCCTGCTAGTTACTAATGGATCACAGGCCAAGTCTCCTAATCTGTTATGCCACATAGCCTTTCAGAGGTCGTGTATCAATCAAATTTGACATTAGTTGCAGAAGATAGGTTTAGTTTCTGAAGATAAAATTGTGGGTCAGTTAGGGTCAGTCCTGAGCCCACCAGCCTCTGTAGCCCTTATAAGTATGGGGATGAAAGATTGGAAAGAAACAGGATGGCACAAGAATGAAGAGAGCAGGGCTCTGCTTCTCTTCTGGTGATGTCGTTAAACATCCTGTGAGAGGCCCGTGGTGAGCAGTTCTATAGTAAAACTTGCTGCAATTAAAGTCTGAATTCTCTCTTGTCCCAAAGGGCGTAACCATGTGTAAGGAAAGAAGGGACAGGACGTGGCTGTTTGCTGAGGAGGGGCTGTGCTCACACTGCCGGTGCAGGGGTGGCCTCAGGTAGCACTTGGGGATTTGATATGAAGCAAGCCTTTCTTAGGTGTAGGCTTCTAGAACTCTTACTTCCTTGCAATGTTATTGGGGACTATGGGATGGTTGAGGGATGAGGGTGGAAGGGGACCATTTTGCTATATAATCCTTTGTGTATTTTCCATTTGAAACCATATAACTGTTTTTATATTAATTTTAAAAGTTTGAAGTTTGATTGTAAAGACTGAGAAAAACTGGATGATCACCTATACGCTCCTCTTCTTGCTGTTAAATCAGAGAGCTAGAAGACCATGAGAAATTTAGTCCAACAATCATCACATGATACATACGTGCATTTTACAGATGAGGAAACTGAGATGCAGAGAGGAGACGGGACTGGTTGGAGAGGTCCCAGTTAGTTAGTGGCAGACTCAGAGCCAGAAGAGGTCCAGGGCTCTTTCTGCTCCTCTCTGCTGCCTCTCAGGAACGCTATCCATTGGATTCCCTACAAATTATGTTGGAGGTAAATTCTTGGTGAGTGTTTTCTAATCCCACTATTGAATTTGCTGCCGCAGTCCTCTGACCTTTGCCTGTTGCATTGCTGTGTGTGATGGCAGCTGTTGGGAACATTCTGCAAAGCTGAGGGGGTGTGACAAGCTCCTTGCCAATGAAAGGCACAAATATGACTTGATGAAACATCTCCTCTGAGAGTGGGATGTTCTCATTTCCCTTCCTCGGCTGTGGAGGCCATTTTTCCTGGAGAGAGGACTGATGACATGCGAGGAGGAGGGAAGCCCTGCCTCATAACATGTGTGTGTCTCATTGCAGAGTCATCAGCTACGAGTGCTGTCCTGGATATGAAAAGGTCCCAGGAGAGAAGGGCTGTCCTGCAGGTGAATAAGCCAGGCCTTGCCTGTTGGCACAGATGGAGGGGAGGAGGGAGAGGAGCACTCCTGTAAAAGGCCACAGAGTCTGAATGGGAGTCTGAGGGATGAAGCTGTGTGAACACTCTCATCACATGCTCTCTGGCCTCTAAGTTCCATGTGAGGGCCAGAGGATGGAAGCTGGAAATAGTGAGTTTCCCACGCTACTCACTTCCTGTTCAGGCTGACCTGCTTGACCAGCTGGTGGAACAGACTCCACTTCTGACCTGCCCATGCTCTCCTCACCAGGCACAGGCTCCTGGCCTTGTTGTCTCTGGCTGGGAGTGATTCTAAACACGTCCAGTCCTTCCGATCGGCCCTGCTAAGGAGCGGATGGGATAGGCTTGGTCTGCTGCTGGGCTGCGAACACCAAGCTGCCCCCACCTTATACTGTTGAAACTTGGCCCATTGGAGTTCCGTAGGGAGGAGAGTGGCAGGCCAGGTGGGCTTACCCAGAGTCACCAAAGGGTGCTGTGTATGGCCACGTGCAACTAAAGACCATGTGGCACCTGTGAATTTTATCAGAGCCTTTCCTTTAGTTCTGCACACCAGCAGGGACTGTGCAGAGGAGTTCTTTTTTTTTTAACTTTGAAATATTTGCTAGTTTATTAGTTGAGAATGTGAGACTGAGACTTAAAGAGAAGGGGGCAGTCTGGTTGGTGCCAAGGTCAGAAGGGGGTGTGGTTGGCATGGGCTGGGGCCATGGCGTTCCAGACTTAAGTGGAAGGACAGGCAGGAAAGAGGGAATGGGAAAAGGATAATGAACTCAGAAGGGGAGCTCAGCCTCTGAGCCTTGGTTCATGCCCTTTAAAATGAACATTAAGCTCCCTGTGTGAGGGGAGGTCCCTCTGAAGCTTCAGCCTACTTTTAGGAGATAACATTTTATCACTTATGAATACGCAAAGTACCTTGAAGATTTGTAGTGTTCTTTCATTCTAATAGAGGCCATTAGGGAACCAGTTTCAACAACTAGATAAATCTGTAAGACTAGTTTGTAATTAGGGTATCTATTTCTGGTGTGCATTCCTGCCTGCATTATCTAAATGTCTGTGAACAAAAGCTTTGCGCTTCTGTGGTTAAAATGATTAAAAATGACCAATTAGTTGAGTTCAACTAGGGAGGCATTTGACCTACAGAGTTGTTTTAAGAAGCGTGAGAAGCTTCAGGCTCCCCAGCAGTAGGCTGTCTCTGGGCCTTCCCACACTCTTCTCCTGCAGATGCCCTGTCCTCTCTGCAGACAGGGGAGGCTGTGGTCTGGTTGGGATGGACCTCACAGGCCTGGCCCTCCTCTGTCCTCTGCCTCTGCAGCCCTGCCTCTCTCAAACCTTTATGAGACCCTGGGAGTCGTTGGATCGACCACCACTCAGCTGTACACGGACCGCACAGAGAAGCTGAGGCCCGAGATGGAAGGGCCGGGCAGCTTCACCATCTTCGCCCCCAGCAATGAGGCCTGGGCTTCCTTGCCAGCTGTGAGACCTCCTTCTGCTGAGGGGACTCTTACTGGGAACTGCGTTACTTCCTAGAGGGGTGGGCTGGTGGGCATGAAAGATGAGACTCTGTAGTGAGTTCCCACTATTTCAGGAAACCTTGTCCTTAAGCCCTCAGATAAAGCTGGGAACTTGAGCTAAAATATACCTCACCAGGTTGCTTCCAGTGCCCCATCCATCCAGCTGGATAGACAGACCTCAGAGCTCACTGAGGAGGGGTCCTTGGAAGAATGGAGGCCTGGGGTCACTGAACCTTTCCCAGGGTAGCAAGAACCCATCTCTTGAATGTGGGGTCTGAGCCTCATAACTGCCACACGGACCTTCCTTCTAGGAAGTGCTGGACTCCCTGGTGAGCAACGTCAACATCGAGCTGCTCAACGCCCTTCGCTACCACATGGTGAACAGACGGGTCCTGACAGATGAGCTGAAACACGGCATGGCCCTCACCTCCATGTACCAGAACTCTGACATCCAAATCCACCACTATCCCAACGGGGTAGGCATCCCCAGTTACACAGCATTGCTCCCTGCCAACTGAGCCCACGCCTGGTCCACATGCGGGCTGGTTTTGGATGTCTGTCCTGCAGGTGGGGTAAGCTATAGGTAACCTCTGCCTCCTGCCCCTGCTTCTCCTCAGGCCCTCTAGTTCCACAGCTTATGGAACCCACATTCTGTACTGTGTTGTCCCCTCCTGGGGCTTCGAGACTGTGCCTCTGATGTCTTCCCCACTCATCCTTGCTTCTTCTCTGGGCAGATCGTGACTGTCAACTGTGCTCGGCTACTGAAAGCTGACCACCATGCGACCAATGGTGTGGTGCACCTCATAGATAAGGTCATCTCCACTGTCACCAACAACATCCAGCAGATCATCGAGATCGAGGACACCTTTGAGACCCTTCGGGTGAGGGACTGCCCTGGGAGGAGGCCCAGCCTGGGGACACACCACCTCCCAAGAGGGGCTGCTTCTGCAGGAGGAACAGAGGATATCTCCGTGTTCATGGTCATTTAGGGGACATGGAGCAAGTTCCTTTAAATGCCCATGAACATGGATAATCCACTAATCAGATACTCTGCTTGGTCACAAGGAAACATCCTAATCCTCTGCGGGGAATTTCCTCTGCCTGTCTTCTCTTTCATAAAGCTTTCCTTTCCTGGGCTCCCCTGGGAAGTTCAGTGTTTGTGTCTGCAGCAGTACAGGGTCCTCTGAGCCCTTGGCTGCCTGGCCATGTACTGTGGGTTCCACAGGTGGGAAGGCCCTTCCTCCCAGGTGGTGTTTCCCACCTGGGGAACTAGAATAAATGGTCTGTCAGGCTGCGTGATCTTCCAGACTACATGTCCCCACCATGGACCCCTGCTCCAGCCGTACCCATGTTTCCTTGGAGCCCAGACCAGCAGAGGGGCCTCTAATGTGTAGACTGGGGGTCGACTTCTGGCCTGGCTTCTAACTGCTCTGGGGCCACACAATATTGTTCCTTCCCCCGTGCCCAGCAGGCATTTGTCTTACATCTAGAGTGGTGAGTGGGCCTTCCTCTTGGCAACGGCTGCTTGGAGGAAGTGAACACAGGCTGCCCCGTCAGGGTTTTTGCCCTGATTCAAGGAGAACTTCCTGACCACAAAGGATACCAAGTGGGAGTGGGGTGGTTCCTCCCCTGGAGATCTCCAACACAGACACAAACACCCCTGGGCTGGACTGGCACTGAATGGCTTCAGGAAGTGGCTCTGGAGGGTCTGGGGACCCTGCTCTCTCAGCTCTTGCCCTGCTTGCTTTCTGGGTCACTCGACGGTCAGGGGTCTGCAAGGGAATGATGTTTCCACAAAGTTGGTGGCGTGTTTCGCTTACCAGCAGCTGATTCGCCGCTGAGAAACATCCTCTTACTGTTTAGATTTGGCAAATAGTCCTTCCTTTCTTCTTCCCCCTTGCCCTCCCTAATGCCTAGCTTTCCTTCCAGTAACATACTTATTAAGCACTTGCTACTTCTCAGATATTGTTCTACGTGCCAGGGCTATAGAGGTGAACAAGACAGACAAACTTCTGTCCTCAGTAGCACTTATAGTCTTTCTGGGGAGGCGGACAAGAAAAAAACAAGGTAGCCTCAGACCTCAGATTGTGCCGAACGTGTGAAGTCAGGGCGGCGTAAGTGGTGAGCAGAGGAGGCCAGTTGGGACTGGATGGTCAGGGAAGGGCTCTCAGAGGAGGTAACTTTGGAGTTGAGGCCTGAAGGATGAGAATGGCCAGTTATACGACATGCAGTGGGGAAGAGCAGAGCTGGCAGAGAGGGAGCAAGAGCAAAGGCTCAGAAGTGGGAATAGCAGAAGGGAGGCCAGGGGGCCAGGAGAAGACAGCAAGGCAGCCACAATGTGAGGTGGGAGCAGCCAGATCCTGCAGGGCCCTGTAGACCTGGCGGAGGCAGGTATCTTCATCCTCAGAGCGGTAGGGAGCCACTTGCGCTCTTAGAAGATCCTTCCAGCAGCTCTGTAGAGAATGGTCACATGATCCTTCCACTCATGGAGCTCACACGAGTGATCCTTACCAGTAACTGTTTGTAATGTGAGGAGGAGCGCCACCTGTGAATGTGTGTGTAACGGACTCTCTCGTCTGGGGGCCGGGCTAGGGGGGGGTAATGCCAAGTGGACCACCTAGAGAAACAACATTTCAGTCCAGGTCCAAAGAAGGAATAGGAATCAAAGAAGCAAAAAAAGGGGGAGGGCAGAGGGAGCGACAGGCAAGGCCTGGTGGTGGGAGGAGCAAGGCATGTGAGGTCACTGGGATGGCCACGGTGGCTGGAGGTCAGGCTGGGCAAGGACCCCACAGCCACAGTAGAGGTGAGCTTTGCTTTGGCTCCTCTTCATCTTGGGCTTCTCCATAACCTGGAGCCCTCCAGGGAGCACGACAAGGCTGTGTGTGCCTGTGGTCTGCACAGACGCCCAGAGCCTTCAGGGAGCACTGTGTCCCCTCCCCTCCCCACAGGCTGCCGTGGCCGCCTCGGGCCTCAACACCCTGCTCGAAGGGGACGGCCAGTTCACGCTGTTGGCCCCGACAAATGAGGCCTTCGAGAAGATCCCTGCAGAGACCCTGAACCGGATCCTGGGGGACCCAGAGGCCCTGAGAGGTGAGCACCCCTCGGCTCCTGCTGCTGCCTTGTTGCAGCAGCCAGACCTAGCCAAAAGCCTGCTCTCGTCCCAGACAGACATGCTGCCTGCCATCCTTCACAGGATAGACACTCTACCTGTCCTCCTGTCCCATTGCTCCCAGCCAGCCATGTCTCTGCAGAGGCCAGAGCAGAGCCCTGGTCAGACGGGCAAGGATGGAATGCAGCAGCCTTTGTCTGGGGACACAGTTGGACTGAGGAGGGAGGCAAGGGTAGAGGTCCAAAGCAGGTCCTGGCCAGACTCAGGAGGAGTTAAAGGCCCCAGTGATCTAAGCCAAAGCACGGCTGCCAGGCGGGCAGCCGCTGGGAAGTGTGGGAAGAGGAGGACAAGTCTTGGATCCTTGAAATGGAATCATCATTCTGACCCTTAAACTTTTCCTGTGTCTGGCCAGGAGTCTCATGGGTGATCCAACATTACAGTTAAAATCCAGTAATAATCAACTCTTGACTCTTCCTTGCTGAGTCCTTCCTCACCTCCTCAGTGGGCTGCTAAGTTAGGGGATGCGTTGATGATCGCTGGAGGAGAGGGAAGGACCAAGCATGGGAGGGAGATCAGAAGAGGGGACCGGGCTCTGCTTCCCCATCCTCCCACTGCCCCCTTCAACACCAGGACCACTGAGCTGCTGCCTGCTGCTCCCTGAGTCCCCTGCAGAGGGGAGTAGGCCCCAGGTCCCCATGTACCCCAACCACATTTATTCCTCCCAAATACAATCCAGGGATGACTTCATTCCTTTGAATTCATTTAAATCCACCTTTGAAATGTACTATATAGAAGCCTGATGCACTTTAGATGCCCTCTACATGTAATGTTCTCCTTGCAGCCGTGCAGGGATGGCAAAGGGCACATTTCTGAAAGCGCAGATGGGGATCTGTTGTGTCCAGATGTTGTGTTGCCTCTACATGCCTGGCCTGTGCCAGAAACTGGGGCCACAAAAGTGAATACAGTACAGCCTTTGCCTTCAAAGAGGTTTAAGCCTCGTTGGGATGATAGGCTTAAAAGCAGGTTGTTGGGATCTGATGTGGTGAGTGTGAAGGCAGAGACACTCCTGACACCATGGGGATGAAGGCAGGGTGGGGCGCCCACAGCCCAAGGGTCCTGGAGGCTTTGTGGAGGAGGTGAGACTTGGGTGCCGTTCAGCAGACTGAGCTTCCTATTAGACCTAGGTTCTCCCTACAGCAGGCTTTGTACAGAGCACATTTTTATTTTTGTGGATATCAGGACTTTTCATTATAAAGTGAAAGGAAAAGAACACCCAGATTTATCCCTTTTGTACATCTGCCTTTTCCTGCTCAGTGATCCTTTTGCTCAAAGCAAGACCCTCGGTGTGGGGTGTAGCAGGCAGGCTGGAAGGCAGAGGGCCACCCTGACAGTCTCCTGTTGTTCCTAGTGGGTTGGCAGACGGGCAAGAAGCGGCACTGGCCAGTGTGCCTTGTTTGAAGACTGGCTTCCAGCCCTGGCCCTGCTCACTGTCCGAGTAGCCCTGGCAGGTCACCCCTACCCCACACTGGCCTTCAGTTTCCTTCCCTGGGAAGCTAATCCCCAAAGCCTCATTCCCATAGTGGTCTTGCCGTCCTTTCTCTTCTCCGCCGGCTGCATCGGGTCAGCACTGGTTTTTAAGGCCCTCGACACTTCTGCAGGAGCCCGGTGCCTCTGCAGGGCCTCAGCACTTCCTCCTGTCTGTGACAGCATGGTTTTGGTTCCCACAATCAGGCCAAGTTGAAACTCACATCTGTGGTGAGAACACCAGACAAAGGGCCTTGGTGACCTTGGTGAGTGGCTGTCCGGGAACCTGCTCTGCCTGGCTGGGGCTGGGGGCACGTCCCCCTTGACTGTACTTTGCAGCTTCCTCAGGGCCCCCAGCCCCTGCCTTGGCCCTAAAGCAGCACTTGGACAAGTAAATAAACAACTATATTTATGATTTATGGGTGAGGTGAATGGGGCAACACAGACCACGTCTTTCTGATCACCATCCCCAACCCCCAAGACACATCCTGGCAGCTAATAGACCTTTGAGTGAAATGAACAAAAACAAATAAAATGTACAAATAATTCAAAACTCTCATTTGCTAACATTGCCATCTTTTCCCACCACATTCTACATAAAGGTCAGTAGATAAGAAGTCCCAGGGTGAAATCATTTGAGTTTTTCCCCTGTCCCTGTAGTTCAGGTACTGAGAAGCTAGTTGCTGACACGTGCTGGGCATTTACTCTGTGTCAGGCTCTGGGCTGGGTGCTCTGCACCCGAGAATTCATGTCATCCTCACAGCAGCCCTGGGAGCTGAGTGCTGTGCTTCTCTCTCCACTTGGCTGATAAGGAAGTGGAGACTCAGAGAGGCTAGATGACTTGCCCAGGGCCCCACAGCTGGTAGGTGGCTGAGCTGGGATTGAAACTAGGGCCGTCTGACCACCGAGTCCCAGCTGGTTTCAGAAGTCAGCAGGCAGGAGGAGAGGAGGATCCGGGCCGTGCGGTGCCCCAGACTCGTCTGAAGGTCAGCATGGGAGAGAACAGGATCCCTATAGTCGTGGGCAGGCTGCAAGCTGGCCCCTGAGCTCAGCCTGGAGCAGGTCCTGACTTGACCTCTGTCCTGTTCGGCCCCCAGACCTGCTGAAAAACCACATTCTGAAGTCAGCTATGTGCGCCGAAGCCATTGTCGCGGGAATGTCCATGGAGACCCTGGAGGGCACTACGCTGGAGGTGGGCTGCAGCGGGGACATGCTCACCATCAACGGGAAGCCCATCATCTCTAATAAAGACGTCCTGGCCACCAATGGTGTAATCCACTTCATCGACGAGCTGCTCATCCCGGACTCAGGTAAGCCAGGCCTTGGGGACTTCGGTCCTGCCAGGCCCATGGCCCCCTCTGCCGTCCATGGTGGCAGGGCTTGGGGAACTCAGGGGTCTTTGGGGCTGCTTCCTTGCCTGCACGCAGCTCACAGCCTCTAAGGAGAGAAGGCCTAGGCACCCAGCAGGTTGCGGCCAGACAGTGAAGAATCTTGAGCTGCAGGCGTGGGAGTTCAGACATTATCTTGGAAGCAGTGGAGAGCCACTGAAGGTGTCTGGAGGGGCAGCGACTCAATTAAGGAGATTTTCAGCAGGTCTGCCTGCTCTTATTGGGCACGGAGGGCCATTTGCTGACCTCAGAGCATTTGTTTTCTCAATAGTGCCTGAGCATCCCAGGGTCAGTGACCCTGGGAGCAATGACCGAAGGGACTCTGGCTTGGATTTCATTCAGCGTCCTAGCCTCATTGTAGAATTCCAGTGAGGTCTACTGCCCATGAGTGAAGGAATTTCACAAGAAAAAAACAAACCAGAAGAAAACTCTTTGTATGGGTGTGGTCACTGGCATTATCTGCTCTTCAGAAGCCATGACACAGACACAGCTGTGTTCCTCCCGAGCAGTAGAAGTGCCCTCACCAGGGGCTGGGCCAGAGGCTGACCTCTACCGAACCTCACCTCACTTCACTTCCCCGACCAGTGAAATTTTCTGGGCCACTGCACCCCTGATGACACAAACCTGCTGTGCCCCAGCAGCATTTAGAGGGGTTGTTGACTCATGAGATGACATTCCTGCTGATCTATGTCATGCTTTGGGGTGGACAAATGATAAATGAAAACAGCACTTTTAACTTTGGAACCGACTTTCTCCTTCCTTGTAGCCAAGACGCTGTTTGAGTTGGCTGCAGACTCGGATGTTTCCACAGCCGTGGACCTTTTCAGACAAGCAGGGCTCGGCACTCATCTCTCCGGAAGCGAGCGGTTGACTCTCCTGGCCCCCCTGAATTCTGTATTCAAAGGTAACATGGGGAGGGCATCCCTGTGAGCTTGTCTCTGGGGACAGCTGCCCCCCGCTGTCACCTCCACAGCACTCTCCCCGATCGGCAGCACCGTGTGGAACGTGAGCGCTTCCACCCAGCTCAATGGAGAGCAGAGGTGATGTCACCAGCAACTGCAGAGGCCCTGTTGTTCCATTTGGCAGAGCAGAGGATGCACTTGGGGATCTGGTGCTCAGAACTCCAGAGTTTGCATCTGTCGGGAGAGCAGAGCACTCCCTTGCCTTTTGATTTGCAGAGTCAACTGCCAATGTGATAGTCAGGAGGTCAGAGTGAGGATACAGCCGAGCCGTGGCCACGGGGAAGGCGGAGAAGAAGGCCAAGTTGTGTCCGTGCTTCCCCTCCCTCTTAGGGCAAAACTCCAAACACCCTCGATGATCCAGACCTTTCTCTGTTTTTTTAATTCTCAGAAGATGCCAGATGTTAAGGAATATTGGCAGCCTCCCTTGATTTCTCAATCTCCATTTCCAAACTCAAAGAGGGACGGGCTTCCCACGGCATTTGTCTCCGGTTCTCCTCATTTCTGGAGCATGCCTCTGACCTCACCACACCTTCTCTTGCAGATGGAACCCCTCGAATTGATGCCCAAATGAAGAATTTGCTTCTGAACCACATCATTAAAGACCAGCTGGCCTCCAAGTATCTGTACCATGGACAGACCCTGGACACGCTGGGTGGCAAAAAACTGAGAGTTTTTGTTTATCGTAATGTAAGTTCTGGGTCCTAAGTCATGCTCCTTCTTTGTCTCAGCTCTAAGAAATGGCACCCATAGTAGTGTCAAAAAAAAAAAAAAAATGTCCTCAATAAGCAGGAGCTTGCCTGAGAACTGGTTTCTAAGGAGGGCGGAAGGAATTTCTGGAAAGTGTATCTGATATCAAAGAGTTAAAATGGGATCCTGTGGAAGGATGAGAATCTCCTTTTCCGGAGGCCTTTGGGAGTAGACCATGCACCCGTCTGACCTGGCTGGGTAGTCAGTCCACCTTGAACTCAGAGTGATGAACAAAAATAAGAGGGATGGAAGTTTTGAATCCTTTTTAGCTTATACGAAAAGAAGCCCCTGAACTAAAGTATGGCTGTCTTTGGTCCAGAAGGTTCTCTTCTCTCTCTTCAAACCCAACAGTTACCCTGGAATATCAAACAGGAAGCACAACAAAACATAACCCTTTCTTGGGACCAGCCAGGAAGTTTGGCTAAAGATGGTTGTCCTCTGTTAAATAAACGAGTAAATAGATTCGATCCTTTTATTTGGTCGTTGTCAATAAGCCTCACATGTAACATGATATCCTCATTCTGAGGACTCTCTGTGACTTTACTGGGCCCTCTGTGGCCCTTCTTTCCTTAAGGAACATCATTTTAATTTTTTTCTTTCCTAGAGAAAACACATCATTTTGTCCTGTCTAAAAGACCCACCCTGATCTATATTTATTGATCTTTGTGCATGAATCCATCAGCACATGCCCAGAACAAGTTGGGAGGCCCCTGCCTGGGTGGGTAACCTGCCCTTTCTCTGCCCCTCTTTTGCACAGAGCCTGTGCATCGAGAACAGCTGCATCGCCGCCCATGACAAGAGGGGGCGGTACGGGACTCTGTTCACCATGGACCGGGTGCTGACACCCCCAGTGGGGACCGTCATGGATGTCCTGAAGGGGGATAATCGCTTCAGGTAACCAGCCCCATCCCTGCCAGATGGTCATGGTGGGGCAGGACACCAGGCCTCAGCTCTCTCTCAAGCTCCCCACTTCCTTGGGGGTTCAACTGATGCTGGCAGTGTGCTTGTGTGACCTTCCAGGCTTGGGATGTGGAAAAGATGAGGGTCACCTTGAAAACTTATGTTGGGAAGAAGGTTACTTCTGGGAGTGTAATCCTCACATCCATGGGAACAGGGAGAGACTGCATTTTTATTCTTGAAATGCAAGGAAAACATCACACTTCCATTTTAAAGTCCCAAATAAGCTGAGAGCACCTGGTTTTGAGTATATGATGAGTCTTGTTCTGTGCTGTATCTAATAATTGCACCTATTCCTTGCCACTCCTTCTCCAGCTTCCCGTGTCACTCTATTTTCTTGCCCTACTCTCTCCATTTCTGACTTGCTCACTCACCACTGGGTGCTGTGACATTGCATATTTCCTATTCGCGAGTTCAGCCACCTGCAGGACAGCCTGGGACACCACCCACCCTTGACCCTCCCTGGAATCACATTCTCAGGGCCCAGTGGTTCAGCCAGATGGCTCAGCCAGTCTCTGGGTCAGCCACGCTGCTGGCCTTTCCCTTCTGGCCGTTTAACTGAGCTTAGCATTTATGGACAGAAGGTGCAGACTGGACTCGTTCCCTCTTTGTGTGTGGGGAGGAGGTGAAAACCAGCAAGGGGTGTGAATCCCAGTGGTCTTGGCTCCACCTACCCTCAGTGGTGAGGTATTTGGGACAATGACAACCCCACTCCCCCTCCGGGCAGGTGACGTTTTCTGTGTGTATCCACAGCATGCTGGTAGCCGCCATCCAGTCTGCGGGGCTGACAGAGACGCTCAACCGGGAGGGGGTCTACACGGTCTTTGCTCCTACAGATGAAGCCTTCCAGGCCCTGCCGCCAGGAGAACTGAACAAACTCTTGGGTAAAGACCAACTTTAGTCCATTTTTCAACTTTTCTAAAGTAACTGTCTAGGTCAAGTTCCCAGCAGGAAACAGTTGGCACATTGTAAAAGGTTCAACTGAAAGAAATTTAATGATGAGACTATTTGCAGAGATGTGGACAGGATTAAGGAGCCAGCAGAGGGTGATGACACCCAGGCACTAACTACCGTGGGAAGCGTTTCCCGCTCTGGGCCTAGAAGCTGAGCAGGGAGGGCAGGAACAGGGGGAGCTGGAGCCCTGGAGCAGGGAGGGGCACAGGACAGTGGCCAGAGCCACATGCAGCTGCCATCAGAGCCACCGCAAGGGGGCCACTAAGTGACTCAGCCTCCTTCCCCTCCCACACGCCTGCTGCCTGCCTGGCCTCCTGTCAACTGATTACAGGAGGGCAAGGGAGCCCGCATCATGCCCTTCCCAGCAGTCAGCCTCCCCAAGCACCAAACAAGGCCGAGAAGAGTAGAAGGAATTGATGGGGGTAACAAGCAGCCCAGTCATCCGGCGTGTCTTCCACTGAGGACCTGTGAGAACAGTGCTAATGAAACCGTAATGATAATGAAGTCCCTCAGGAGAAAAGCTTTCCCCAGAAGCTAGTCATAGCCCTGAGAAACTTAATTCAGGATGTCTGAGAGGCAATCGAGTGGTTAATAGCTTTGGCTACTGGATAACCTGAGATCAGATTCAAATCCTGGCTCTGGCATTTACCAGGTGAGTGACCTCTAACAAGTTGCTTAACCTCTCTGAGCCTCAGTTTCCCCATTAGAAAAATGAGAGTGGTCAGACTATCTTGCTCAGTGTGTTGTGAGGATTAAATGAGTGTTGCCCACGGTGCTGGGCACTTGGCCTCCGTCAGTAGTGGCTATGATGACGGGCAGGGCGGTGGTGTTGCGGTGTTTAGCTCTGATGTGTGTTCCTGAGAGACTCTTTCACGCATCACAGAAAGGTGAGGCTGAGGGGGAGGAAGGACCTTGGCCAACCCTTGGGGCCCACGTTGTCTACACCTCCCTTCCCGCTCTGCAGCAGGAGAATAGAAAGTTCAGGTTGCAGGCAGCTGGGAGCTGAATTTGTGTCCTGTTTCATTTTCTTTATTGCTAAATGAATGCCTGTGTCTATGATGCTGATGTATGTTCCTGAGAAGAGGGGAGAAGTGCATTCTGAACATAAGCTTTCCATCCTCTCCCTGTCCAGCAGGAACAGAATTATTTCCCAGGTGGTCTGAGCCTGCTCAGCTTCCCTTTCATTTCCAGTGTGAGAGGGGCAAAGGGACAGGGCAAAGCTTCCCACTCACACCCTCCCCCAGGCCTGCAGCAGGAGTAGACCCCAGCACTCCCTGGACGGACGGAGGGCAGCCAGGTGTTAGAGGTCGATGCAGGTGTTAGAGATCTCAGAAGAAGGAGGCCCTTCGCACCCTAGGGGCTGGCTCGGCTCAGCGCCCCCAGGCAGTATTTTTGTGGAAGGGAGCTCTTATCAGCTCCAGGTTGTGGATGTGCAGAACTCACTTGGTACCTTGTGGCTCCATCCCAGGGCACTAATGTGGATTTGTCGATAACCAAGAGAACTCACCAAAATGCTTTAAAACTTCCTCCTTCTCAGTTTCAAGATGCTAGAAATAGCCATCCGTACGCCCGGGGGAAATCCAGCCATTTGGCTGGTAATGTGAGTGTCAGGGGCAGCCTTGACGGAGATGAGAGGGCAGCTGGCAGCTTTCAGAATTGCCTCCCACACTTAATTTGGGAAATGCCTGTGCACCTTTATGAGCAATCGGTTGCTTTCCCCAGTTGGTGGAGAAGCTGATGTGGGCTGGAAGGAATGCTGAGACGTGACAAGGAGGGATGCTGCTGAGGGAGTACCCCCCTCAGTCCTGACCTCATCGGCTCCATAGCTCCTCCAGAATGCAGCTGTTGAGTCTTTTAAGTTCTCCCTTCAGGAAACAGCCGTCTCAGAATCTGCATTTGAGGGCAGAATGTGTAAATATTTCACTACTGTGTTATAACCGTCGGGAGCCACACTGATGATGAAATATCCCAGATGCTGGTGCTGGAAAGGTCCCTAGCTTTCCAAGCAAATATTTAGCTCATGGAAACATGAGTCATACTCACGGAAGAGTATGGATTAACTCTTTCTCAGCAGCACAGAGAGCTCTTGCTTAACCAGCAGCCCGTGACTGCTGCCATGGACTTGTGCCTTGTGCTCCTGACCATTATGCAGACAGTGGGTCAGAGGGCTGAGCACATAGTGGGTGCTTAATGAGTGCTTGTTACCTGGGCAAGGAGTTCTCCATTTCAGGGGTAACCACTGGCATCTTCTCTGGGGACCCCCCTTGACCACCCCAGTTACCAACCTTGGGATTAACTCTGTCTCCTTTTCCCATAAACCTGCAGGCAATGCCAAGGAGCTTGCCAACATCCTGAAATACCATGTTGGCGATGAAATCCTGGTTAGTGGAGGCATCGGGGCCCTTGTGCGGCTGAAGTCTCTCCAAGGTGACAAGCTGGAAGTCAGCTCAGTGAGTGTGTCTAAAAATTAAAAGGCTGGCCATGCCCTGCCACTAGGATTCCAGGGCACATCTTACCCCTGGGATGGCATTAGACACACACACCATTTTTAAGATGCATCTTGAATCTCTGAGTGCATTTTGTCCAAAGAGAGAGAGAAAACAGAAAAGGTCTTCAGGGAAATCAAGCAAGGTTGTGGTTAGACATAAATAAGAACTTCCAGCTTTGCAGAGGAATAAGCATCTCATTTGGCATGTGGGAGAGGCTGTTAGATCTTCCTTCCGTTAAGGAGGTGATAGAAATTACATGTGTGTCTTGAGAGATCAATCCCCAATCCCCTCCCGCCCTCCCGCAAATCCAGGAGCTCACTGTGCTGCACCAGGAGCCAGACCACCCCAAGGGGCTTTTTCTTCTCTGCTTGGCCTGTGAGCCTTCCCTTGCTCTGCCAGCTGATGATGCTTATTCCACTTTGGAGCTGCCCCATTGGACCCCTACCTTGAAGAGAGAAGAGAGAGCCAGCCCAGCTCCATCGAGCTGCCTGTGGCCTCCCTGGCTGCACCAGCCAAGGCCACTGACCCCCTGTGGAGGGGCTGCTCTTCCGGGTGTGGCTGGCTCAGCTTCTGTTCCCTGATCCTCTCCTAGCCTTCAGCCATCCCTTTGCTCGTCACTTTCTCTCTGGAGCCTGGGAAGGCTTGGTGGGAGGGATGGGATGACTTGCCTCACGTCTGCAGCTCACCTGAGAATCTCCCAGCTCATGGATTTGGGTGTGGGGTCCTGTCTGTCACAGGCTTCAGCTGCCCGCTTCTCCCTGGGGTCTGATGTGTGGGTTGTTGGGGAAGGCCTGAGATAGACTTACCCTGGGTGTGCTTCCTGTGAGGAAATCTTAAGTAGGGCACCGAGGAGAAGTGGAAAGAGCTCTTCACCCAGAGCTGGAGGCCTGGCTTCTGTTCCCAGCTGTCCCACCTACTGAGTTCAAAGGAGGCGCTTGGCCTCTGTGGAGTCTCCGTTTCCTCTTCCCTTAACGGGGGCAATAGTATGGACCTCTTCACCATACGTTGCTGTGAGGACTAAGTGAATAAGGCAAAAGAGCATTTTGTAAATTACAATGTGCTGAGTCCATCCGGGGATCAGAATGAATCCCCGACACTGCAGGTCTGTGGTGGATGGGGAGGGCTCCCTTCGCCAGAGCATCCCCAGCACTTAGCACAGGATCTGGCGTCTGGAAGTGCCCGGTAAACCTTTGCTAAACGAATGAGATAAATATGCTCCACACTCAATAATTGTTGTCTTTTGTCTCCTAGAAAAACAATGTCGTGAATGTCAATAAGGAGCCTGTTGCTGAAGCTGACATCATGGCCACAAATGGCGTTGTGTACGCCATCAATACTGTCCTGCAGCCTCCAGGTCAGGCCTAGAGTACCACATCCCCACTGAGTCTGCAGCTGGCCCTTCTCTACACGTGGCAGCTGGTGCTCAATAGAAAATCTATTCTAAGCAAAGATAAGCATAATGTGCGACATGCAAGCTGAGCCTCTGTGGATGGCATCGCTGTGGCTGATTGAAAAGCGAATCAGGAGCTGTTGGCTCGAATGCACTAGCCTAAGGATCTGGAGGACAGACCTCTCTTTGCTGAATTGCCTGGCTGTCTTGGCCCCATGCAGACATGGCCCATTGTTTGTTACACGTGGATGCTGTGAACGTGGTTCTGAGCACCCTCTTACAGCATCTCACCTCGTGAGAGCTCTCTTTACCTCCAGCAAAGCTGAACTTGAATCCAGCCTCTGTCCTCACTTGTGCATTCAGCTTTCTTTGAGCTCTTTCCCCATGGGCCAAATTCCACCATAAGTTATGAAAAGTTATAAAGGAAAAATTCATTTGAGAACGTGAGCCAGAAAGCCCAACAGTGCCCCTCAGTCATGGTTATGAATGACATGCTAATAGTTTCCCTCCCACCAAAGCTGCCTTTCTTTCGTCTCCAGCCAACAGACCTCAGGAACGAGGGGATGAACTTGCAGACTCTGCACTTGAAATCTTCAAACAGGCATCCGCATTTTCCAGGGTAAGATGCCCGCTGGGTTCACCCCTTAGGTCCTCTGCTGGGGCCCATGGAAGAGGCTCTCCCGGCCCCTGTCTTCCTTGGCTGCTCTCCCAGGGCTCTCTTGAAACCTCTCCCACTCCCACTGGGGCATCCTTAGCCTTGGCTTGTATGGAGTTCAGAGGAAAGAACCCAGGCAGCCTGTGCTTCCTTTGTGGGCCAAAGCCCAGGCCTTCAAAGTGAGGCCTCTGAGCCTCAGTCTGTGGGAAGCCACTGCTGATAAGAAGAGAAACAGCTCTGGAATTCCTCTGTCCAAGGAGGGCAACCCATCCCAAATTCACCTTACAGCGGCCTGGCCTGCCCTGAGCCTGGGCCTCCAAGTCTCTCTTCTGTGTTCCACGACGTAGCCCATCTTGGGTGATACCGGAGCTCTCCTGGGTGGTGGTGTGGATTCTGGCTACAGGGCCAGCTGTGTGTGTAGAACCTCGCTTCCTTGCCTCAGCCCCACCTCCCTCTCAGAACCTCTCTGACTCTTTCTGCTCTTCTGTGCCCACCTCAGACTCTGCTTGGGAGAGGCTTGCACATCACTTAGGGCTGACAAGACCAACTCTGGGGCTCCCCAGGACCCGGCAGTTCTCTGTGCCCCTTCCTCTTCCTCAACCCCAGCATTTTTTCTGAGTAGGGGTAGCAATGGGCAAAGCCACTGCCATAAGCAGGTGTGGGTATGACTGTCACTAGAAAACCTGACACCTTGTGTTTTCTTTCAGGCTGCCCAGAGCTCTGTGAAACTAGGTAAGTCTGGTCTGGGTTTGAAGTCCTCTAGACTTGTTTAGGCCTTACCCCCAAGCAGCCCCAAACCTGCCATCTGCTGTGTATAAATAAGAACATCATGGTGAAATAAAATGAGCCTGGCCTTTGAGGTCAGACACAGAACACCCAATTTCCTTCTCCATAAGATGGAGATAATAAGAGTGCCAAGGTTTTAGGGTTGATCTGAGTTTTTGGCTTTGGGAGCTGGGAGTGTTGCTCAGGGGCTTGGCAGAAGCCCACGGTGCAGACGTGGTTTCGAGCTGGTAGATGTGGAAAATCCCAGTTCAGAACATCACTGAGTAAGATACGAAGCTTCACAAACCGAAAAGTGCCTGCTGTGTGCAGGAGGGTATGGTAGAAGGAAGCCACTTGTCCCCCAGGTTCATGATTCTGACAGCGTCCTAGACTGATCTAGGGAAGTCTGCATCTTCTTAGTCTTTCAAACTTCTCTCTTTCAGCCCCTGTCTATCAGCGGTTATTAGAGAGGATGAAGCAGTAGTGTGAAGGACCACAGGAGGAAGGCACCTCAGAGGCTCCCCGCCAGTTTCTCTCAGTTTGCCAAAGAGACTGAATGTTTTTGAAACCAAATATCATACTTCAATGTACATGGGCTGCACCATAATGAGATCTGAGCCTCGGGCGGGTTGGGGGAGGAGGGAGATGTACTTTTAACTTTTTTTCCCCCAAACATGGCTGTTAACCCACTGCATGCAGAGACCTGGATGTCCCTGCCTGACATTCACTTCCAGAAAGGACCTGTCCCAAATGTGGAATTTTCTGCCTATGCCAAGTTCTCTAGAAAAGGAAGCTGAAGTTTTGTGGCGCTCACGGAACATGAATCAAGCAATCCAGTATCTTGGGGGAAGCCCTGGTATCATTTTTGTAAAGCTCTTTCACAGCTGGAGAAATGGCATCATTATAAGCTATGAGTTGAACTGATCTGTCAAACATGTCTTGTGCCTACTTGTGGCTTGGACACTTCCGTGTGGCCCTGTCCAGGTAGAAGAGAGAGGGTAGGTAGAGTGTGCGGAGCCCAGGGTTTCCCAGGTGTGGCAGAGCCATGGTGTGTTTGTAATAATAAAACCAAAGAAACGTATGCCCGTGTGGATGGGAACTGTGTGTTGGCCTGGGTCTTCACGAGGGATGGGTTTCTGCTCCTTGGGGCTCTGATGCTCCTTCATACGGAGATTCCACCCAGAGCAGCTCAGCAGGAGCTGAGGGATGGTCTGGGAGATGCCAGCAGCTGGCCCTCGCACACCCAGACAGCACATGGAGGTTCAAACCTAAGGCTCTGTTGAGCTTGTTTTCATTTCAGTCTCAGTCAGCTCTGGGGTCTCGAGTCCTCACTGGTCACTTCACCAGCACTTTACTCCTCTTATTGGCCCTAGGCGTCCATCTCCCTTCCAGGATTGTGACTGTCCCCCCCATCCCCGCCCCCGCCCCCGCTTTGTGTTGGACTTTTGAATCCTCGGCACCACCCTGTGAAGTGATTGCCAGCACAGTCCCATTACACAGATGAGGAGACCCAGGCTCAAGAAAGGGAGAACCACTAGTAACACAGAAAATAGCCAAGCTAGAACGGGAACCCCTGTGTCCTGACTCCCAGAGACCACCATTTGATAAGCAAGCAAGTCCAGGTTTTCGAGCCTCATACCCTCTGTGCTGACCCACATTCAAATCCCTTTCCCCATCTTCATCTTAAAATGGCCTTAGCGCTGAGAGGCTAATGCGGCCATGGTATCATTTCTCCCTTCCTATGTGGCCTTGGGTCTGTCACTTAACCTTTCAGTGCCTCCGTTGCTCATCTGTGACAGGGAGGACCATAGCAACTACTTCATAGATCCGTTGTGAGGATGAAAGGAGGTGATCCTTATAAAACGCCTGGCCCGGCATTAGATATCCTTACTCTTATCCTGCTCTCTGGGACTGCTCAGGATCAGTGCAGCTGCGAGCCCCTTTTTGTGTCTTTCCCAAAGGCACCCACTTTCCTGGAGAATGGGCCAGTCCTGCCCTCCACTCTTCACTCTGCCAAGGCTGACTCGCTCCAGCAGGGGGAGCTCATTTCACTTAACGGACCGGAAAACCCAAAGATGGTGCGGTCGACCGCACCACTGCTGGTGTGTCCACGGCCGGTGTGTCCACGGCCAGAATAGAGCAGTGGACAGCAGGCAGAGCCCTACCCTTACACAGCTTCCAGTCTGGGGAAAGACTCGTCATCCAATAAAGTCATTCGTCCATTTGTTCCGCAAATATTTGTGTTAGGTCCTGGGGAGCAGACACGTCCCTATACTCACGAAGCTTCCCTACTCCTGGGGAAGAGAGTTGTTAATCAGCACGATTGCCTATGGGTCCACGTGGACTCTGAAGGACAGCGCTGGTTCTGCGACAGATAATGAAGGAATCTGAAGAAGTGGGGGCCGGGGGAAGGGACACCCCGGAGTTCCCGGAAGTGGGAGGAAATGACCCCGGAGCTCCGGGAAGTAGGAGGAAATGAGAGGAGTTGAAGATGTTAACCTGGAGGGGAAGGAGTCAGGCTAGAGGGAGCTCCGGAGAAGGTGTCCCGAGAGGTGAGGTTTGGCTTCTGCGTGTGCCTGGTCCCGTTGTCACTTTCCCACAGCTCTGCCCGGCTCGCCCGCCCCTGGGTGGTCGTACTGCCTCGGGCTGCCAGTGACAGCCTAGCTCTCACTGGGTGTGCTGCGGCTGAGCTTCACTTTGAGCACCCAAAATGCGCACCCCTGGACTTTACGAGACAACATCAGAACCCAAAGAGGCGATCAGTATAACTTTTAAAGATCTCTTAATTTAAAATAAAAATCACTACACGATTCCTTAAGAATGCCAACCCACCTCCATCTGTCCCTGTGACCCTGGCCCTGCCCCCATCCCATCCCAGCCTCCGGGACAACATCTTCACCCTACTCTTTCAGCCAGAGAGTCCCCCATGTGACAGAACCATAAGCAGCGGTGGCCCTGCCTTCCCCTCCCAGCCAAAGAGGGTCAAGTTCCCTTTTTTGGGTCCTAAGCACCCACTTCTCCCCCGTTTTCCCTGGAGACCCATGCTGAGAATTAGGTGCTGCAGACTCCCAGGGCCGAGGAGTCGGACAATGAATGTTCCGGGGGGTGGGTGATTGCTGGAGGGAGGTGTGCGCCTGCCCTGTGCCCGCCTCCGTCAGAAGGCCAGAGAGCAGCCCAAGCCAGAGGGAATTTGCCCAGGCCTCCTGTGAGCCCTGCCCACTCGGCCCCAACCAGGAAAAGGAAGGAGAGGGAGGAGGGAAAGGGGCTCTGCTGGATCACCTTTTCTGTGCTGTCACTGGGGCTACCAGGCCCCTGGGGTAGAGAGGGCTGCGTGGACCCTCAGCAGTGGGGCCAAGGACTTCCAGGCTGGGCTGTGCCTTTCCCACACAGGAGGCCGCCTTGGCCAACTGAGAGGCCAGCTCAGCTATCAGGCCAGAGGAGTGGTTGGGCTATGCACCTAAATGTGTGATCTTTCCTCTTCCTTCCATCGGTCCTATGAAATAGGGAAGTCCTTGTAGAATTCTCATCTTACTGCTGTGGACATGGAAGCCTAAAGAAGTAAAGTAGTTTGCCAGGTCACAGGATAGGAAGAGGCTGGAACACAAACCTGGCCCATGTGACTCCAGACCCTACACTTCTTAACCACTCCGTCCCCTCCATCCCCCCACACCAAGGCCCATTGAGGAGGAGGCCAGGCAGCCCTGGGAAAGTAGGACATGGGTACCAGAGTGACCAGAAAGGGTTCGAAACCCCCACTCCTCCTGAGAAGCCCCAGCAGGCCTGGTATCTGTTTGCATGGCCTAGACCATAACTTGTCTACACGCTGCTGGGGGGCTGGGAGGGGGCCAGCAACAGTCATAGATGCCCCAGCCACGTGGGTGTCAGGAAAGAAGAGAGGGCGAAGGGATTCCTCACGCAGAGGAAAATACCTCTGTGCTTGAAACCATAATTCAGTGTCATAGTCTGAGAGGGGCTGCCTGGAATATTGTGCTCAGAAGAATTTCCAAGGCCAGAAGAGAAGGCCATGGAATGAGGGACGGGCCCAATGCCCTGTCCAGAGAAGTCAGATGGGGCCGCCTCTGGCCGTCCTGCCTGGAGAGGAAAGAAACACATCCGCTCGGTGGGATCCTTCCGCCGAATCCCGAACTAAGCCAGTTCAGAGAATAAGCAGTGGGGAGTGGAGGCCTGGGACACCGCCTATATGTACACATTCACGCACACACACAAACACACACACACAGCCCTAAGAAGCCCAAGACAGAGCCTGGGGTCCAGGCAACTCACACTTCACACTCCCTTGTGGGTGGGGAGAGGACTCTGGGACCTGGGAGAGGAAGGAAGCAGCTGAGGTAGGCTTGCCCCACAGGAACCTTCCCCCCCTCAGGCCGGTTGGGGACAGGCTGCACCCAGCCATCTACACCTCAGCCAGCGGCAGCAGTGGTGTCCCTGCCATCACGGAGCTTGCCATCCATGAGAGAGGCGGTGGAGTTGACACTGAGACCTGAGGGGTGAGGGGGCTGGGGAAGAGAGTTTAGGCTGAAAGGACAGTGTGCATAAAGTCTCTGAGGCAGGTGCTGGAAGGATTTGTGTGGCTAGAGTGGAGAGGTAGAGAAAATTCCTCTGGTGAGATGTCTGAGAGCCATACCGTGCCTGGCTTGCAGGCTGTGGTAAGCACTTAGGACACTATCCTTACGACAATGAGAAGCTCCTGCAGGATTTTAGCTCAAGAAGAGAGATAGGGAGGGGTGTGCCATGATCAGATTTTTTTTATTATGGTAAAATATATATAGTGTGGAATTTACCATTTTAACTATTTTTAGGTATACAGTTCAGGGGCATTAAGTACATTCACATTGTTGTGCAACCAATCTCCAGGATTCTTTTCATCTTGTAAAACTGAAACTATATCCATTAAACACCAACTCATTCTCCCGCCCCCTCAGGCCCTGGTTACCACTGTTTGACTTTCTCTCTCTATGTATTTGACTACTCTAGGTGCTTCATATATATGGAATCATATAGTATTTTTCTTTTTGTGATTGGCTTATTTCACTTAGCATGCCTTCAAGGTTCATCCAAGTTGTAGCATGTATCAGGATTTCCTTCATTTTTAAGGTGAATAAAATTCCACTGTGTGTATACCACATCAATGGACACTTGGGTTGCTTCCGCCTTCTGGCTATTGTGAATAATGCTGCTATGAACACGGGTGTACAAGTATCTATTCAAGTCCTTGCTTTCAATTATTTTGAGTATATAACCAGAAATGGAAATGGAATATGGTAATTCTATTTTTAATTTTTTGAGGAACCGCCATACTGTTTTTCATAGTGGCTGCACCATTTTACATTCCTATCAATAGTGCACAAGAGTTCCAATTTTTCTACATCCTCACCAACACTTGCTATTTTCTGTGTTTTGATAATAGTCATCCTAATGAGTGTGAAGTGATATCTCATTGTGGTTTTGATTTTATTTTTTCCCCTAATAATTAGTGATGGTTAAGCATCTTTTCATGTGCTTATTGGCCATTTGTATATCTTCTTTGGAGAAATACCTATTCAAGTCTTTTGCCCATTTTTGAATTGTGTTTCTTGCTTTTTTAATGTTATAGAAGTTGTTTACATATCCTGAATATTAATCTCTTATAAGATATATGATTTGCAGCTGTTTTCTCCCATTCTTTGCATTGCATTTTTATTCTGTCGATAGTGTCCTTTGATGCATAATTTTTAAAAATTTTGATAAGTCCAATTTATCTATTTTTTCTTTTGTTTCCTGTGCTTTTGGTGTCATATGCAAGGAATCATTACCAAATCCAATGTCATGAAGTTTTTCTCCTATGTTTTCTCCTAAAAGTTTTATAGTTTTAGCTCTTATGTTTAGATCTTTGAGCTATTTTGAGTTAATTTTTGTGTATGATGTAAGGTAAGGGTCCAATCTTACTCTTTTGTGTGTGGATAGCATCATTGTGTTTTCCTAGCATCATTTGTTGGAAAGACTATTACTTCCCCATTGAATGGTCTTGGCACTCTTGTTGAAAATCATTTGGCCATGTATATGAGGGTTTATTTCTGGGCTCTCTATTCTGTTGGTCTGTAGGTCAGTCTTTGTGCCAGCACCATACTTTTTTGATTACTGTAGTTTTGAAATCAAGAAGTGTGAGTTGTCCAACTTTGTTCTTCTTTTTCAGGATTACTTTAGCTTTTCAGGGTCCCATGAGATTCCATATGAATTTTAAGATGGATTTTTTTATTTCTGCAAGAAACATCATTGGGATTTTGACAGGGAGTACATTGACTTTGTAGATCACTTTGTCTATTATTGACATCTTAACAATATTAAGTCTTCTAATCCATGAACACAGGATGTCTTTCCATTTATTTGTATCATCTTTAATTTCTTTAACAATCTTTTGCACTTTTCAGTGTACAAGTCTTTCATAGAACCTTGGTTAACTCCTAAGTATTTTTTTTTTTTTTGGATGCCATTGTAAATGGAAGTGTTCTCTTAATTTTACAACGTGTTTTTGAAACATTGCTTTGCCTTCAGTGTGGAGGATAAGTTAGGGTGAGGGTAAGAGTGAAAGCTGAGAATCCAGTTAAGAGGCTGTTACCATCATCCAGGCAAGAGATGATGGATGACCAGGGCGGTGGCATTAGACATGTAAGGACAGGGAGGGATCTGTGATGTATTTTGGAGGAAGAACAGACAGGACTTGAAGATGGGCTGGAAGAGTGGTGTGAGAGGAAGGGAAAATTCAAGGATGATGCCTATGTTTCACCTTGAACAGCTGGCTAAAAGGTGGTGCCATTTTTTTCTAAAATGCAGAAGAATGGGGGAGGAGCTGCTGGTAGAGGAAAACTGAGAGTTCTACTTTGAGTATTTTAAGTGGAGGAAATTGTTTAACATCTAAGTGGGATGTCAAGAAGCCTTCTAGATATCCAAGCCCAGACCTCAGGGGAGAGATCAGGCCTGAGATGGGGTATCTGGGAGTCATCAAAAATAGGTGTTATTCAAAAGTAGCCACTGGGCGAGATCATCTAGGGAGAGAGGATAGATAAAGAAGAGTGCCTGGGACAGAGCCCTGGCTTGCTCCAGCGTTTAGAAGCCTGGCAAAGGAAGAGAAATCTGCAAAAGGGCCTGAGAAGTTATGTGTGGAATCTAGAAGCCAAGAGAGGAGAGCCTTTCGAGAAGGAGGGAGCATCAACTCTGTTAAATTATTGGTGTGCCCATTAGATGCGGCCAGGCGAATGTCATCAGTAACCTTGGCGAGAGCATTCTCAGTGGAGGCAAGAGGACTGCATCTGGAGGAAGAGGGAATGAGGGGTGAAAACGATACGTTTTCTGGTTTGAGTGCTTGACTGGATGCCATTTTTAGGGATTGAGAACCCTGTAGGTAAATGAAAAGCTGGAAATAATCTACTTGTTCAGTCTCATCCTTCATGCCTGGATCAGAAGCCCCTCACGCCATCCCCTGTGCATCCATTATCACAGCCCTAATAACTTATTTGGAGTAATTTCCCACTTCCTTTTTGGCTATACCTGCTAGGGTGTGTGCTACTCCAAGATAGGGATTCTGTCCCACCCCTGTGTCCCAGCACCTAGCACAGGGCCTGGCACACAGGAAGTGTTCCAAAGGTGTTACCCCAGAGCCTGGTTTCCAGAGAACAAATGACTCCTTCATTCAACAAGGTGAGCTCAGGCCCCTGTCGCTCTCTGAAAAGGAAGAGGGGGCTTTCCAGAGACTTTGGTATCCTTCTGGGGGTTCTCATGCATGTGGGTTGGAGGAATCCTGCATCCAGAATGCTCCTCAGGTTTCTCCCAGAAAAGCAGAGGGTGGCCTGTGGACATCACCATCCCCAGGGCAGCCAGGTTCCCAGCTCTACTTTAGTCCACTTTGGCTAAGAAGACTCCATGGGTCAGCAGGCTCCAGGTCAAGGAGAGCATCTAAGTCCAAAGAACAGACAACAGCGGCTTAATCACACTGCAGAACGGGTCACTTCATCTTGAGCAGGTGACTGGACCCTCTAACTCCTTTGGGGAGGAGGTTTTGTGCTTAGAGAGCTTTTCCCCATTTCTAAGATCCTCTTCCTCCACTTCTGTTAGAAGGAAGAAGGTCTGAGATTTGTGAGCAGCAGAGACAGAAGGGAAAGACTTCTGATTAAATATGCTCATTTAGGCAGAAATGAGATTTTGAGTGAACAGATGGAAAACCACTCTCTCCTGTCAGTGAGGCCAGTGAGTCCCTATGGCTTCTTGGCAACAGCCCTTAAATAATTCAAGTTCAAGAAAGCCATCTGCACACAGGGACCTTTCTCTGATGACAGCTCTCAGTAGGGCTTCTGGAAGTGGAAGTGGAGAGTGAGGGAAACAGCCCTGGGGGAGGAGAAGGCTAAGTCCCCTGGTGGTGGGGAGCGAAATCCGGGCCAGCGTGTAAGCCCCCTGTGTCCTCAGCTCTTCAGTCGTGCAGGGGCGACACCTCAGAACAAGCCTGAGAAGGAAGGACGAACACTCTGAACTGCCAGGATGCAGCCTCAAATCCCTGCCCTACTCTGAGAGGAAACACCTTTATTCAGATCCTACTAACTTTCAGCCTAGAGTAGGGACTCCTAATCTTCCTTCAGCCGGGGACTCCTGATGAAAGCCGGGGACCCTCCTCTGAGGAAAATGCACAGGTAGCTACAACACACAGTTCTGAGGACCACGCCTCCTGAGCCCTACTCCAGGTACAGCCACTCAGCCTGAACTCTGCAGCACTGCATGCTTCTTGAGTGAGCAGGCAAGTCCTCTGCCCCAAAAGCATCTAGCTTAGACATGCAGTAGGTCATCAATAAATAGAAAATGAGTAAGCTGTTGATCTGCAACCCATTTGCTGGGCCTGCAGGAGGGCTCTGAGGCCGTCCCTCAGTGGCCCAGGGGCAGCCTGACAGCAAGAGAGGAGACAGAAAAGTCGGGATCAGGCATGGTGTGGAAAGGCCTTCCCACGAAGCTTGTGCGCCGTCTGCCTCAGCAAGGACACTGGGGAGACCCCTGCAGATGTCAGGAGGGTGGGAAGACCTTTGCTTAGAAGCTAAGACGTTTTCAACTTGGGAGAATCCACCCTTGTGGGGACCCCAGGGCGCTTGAGTAACATGGAAACACCTTTATTTTTGGTTTATAGTTTACATACTTGAGAGAATTCAACCAGGAGAAATATCCTATAAATAAAGTGAATCTTTGAAGGTATTTATCAATAGCTTATACCTTTTTAGAGATCATGAAATTTATACCAGTGAATGATTAAAAATAAAAGCCCTTTGGTCTTCTTTCTAACCATGTTTTTAGTTTTAGAAAAATCATTATTTGTGAACTTAGTTTCATTTCCTAATGTGTCTATCATTTTCTTGCGAACTTTAAAGTCCAATTTGAATCCAATATACTCTAAGATGGGAATTCAGGACCTTAATGAACAATTTCACCTCCAAATTTTTATCCCGCCACTAGGAAGTCTCCAGTCACTTCCTTCCCCATGACTTTGTTCTGCCTTCTTGGACATGCGCTTTCTTTTAGCACATCAGCTTGTATTTTGAGGTCACATTTTCTGTGCCTTTGATCTACATATCTGTGCTTGCACCTGTTCCACACCACTTAAATTGGTGTTAATTTCGTACCTTTTAACATCTCATGGAATCAGATTTCTTTGCTTTTGAAGATAACTTTTTTCTTTTTATAAAATTAACACTTTCTCCTTGCAAAAGTTTTAGAGCATACAGAGAAGCAGGAAGAAAAAGTAAAGATTCCCTATAATTCTACCAACTAGTACAACCTTGTCAGATTATTGGATCAGACGCTTCCAGATGCTTTTGAGGAGAATGTGAGCATACATAATGTATAATCTTCCTTATTGCACCAAAATAAATTATTAATAAGTTTTAAAGTAAAAATAAGGCAGGAAAATGGAGGGGGCCGGGTGAGAAGGAATGCAGGCTCCTCTAGGAGCAGAGAGCTAGACCCCAGCCCCAGCGCCCCACAGCCAGCAAGGAAAGGGGACCCTCAGACCTCAACCACAAGCAACCGGATTCTCCCACCTACCCACCCATATGAGCTGGAACTGCTTTCTTCTCCAGAGCTTCCGGGTAAGGGCTCACAGACGCCATGAGACCCTGAACAGAGAACCCAGTCAAGTCCACCCAGAATTCTCACTCACAGAGCTCTGAAATAATTGGTGGTGTTTTAAGCCACCAAGTTTGTGGTAACTTGTTACACAGCCGGAGACAACTAATAGAGGCATTTAAACTGGTGAATGATTAAGAAGAAAAGCCCTTTTATCATATTTCCAACTATATTTTCAACATTAGGAAAATCATATTTGGGAATATTCTTGTGAATTTAGTTTCCTTCCCTCAGCATCTGCAGAGGCCTCTGAATCACCCTCGCTCCATGGAAAGCTTGTGTTCTGGGCCAAGATGGGATGTCTGGGACTGGGATTCAGGACCAGGCCCTGCAAGGCCCTGCTGTGCAGGTGAAGGCCCTTCCTTCAGGAAGCGGGGAGACTCCCCACCCTAGAACTGTCCCACACCTGCAAAAGACCTGCTGAGAGCTGGGGTGTGGGACTCCCTTGGATTGGCTGCACCTCTCTTCCACGTGCGTTCCTGGGCATCCTCCCTGGTGGTCTAGCTGTCACCCTAAAGGCTTCCACATGCACAGTGGGACTACATTTGGCTGACAAACTGTGATGCCCATCAGCTGAACCTGTGAGCTTTCACAGGGCCTTCAGGGAACAAGTGCCTCCTTTGCATTTTAACACACTTAAGTCTTCACATTTCTGTCCTATAGCAGCCAAGGGCTGGCTGCTGAGAGTGGATCACAAAGGGCTGTGGAGCTCCTCCAGCCCCACCCTCTAGTGCCAATCATCATAATCTTCTCAGGAGGAGAAAAGGCCCCTTCTCCCTGAAGGCCTTGTACAAAACCTCACGCTAGGTATTTTACACTCACATTCTCATTTGTTATCTTATCATTGTTCCAGTTTACAGCGAGGGGAACTGAGGCCCAGAGAGGTTGTATAATTTATGCAAGGAGGCATCGTTAAATAAGTGATGGAGCCGGGATTCTTAGTAGCCAAGGGGAAGGCATGCATTCAGCAACGACATGCAGAGCAGTCAGTGGTGCTCAGTACTGCTGCTGTGTGTTAGCAGTACTGAGGATGTTAGAATCCTCAGGGGGGCTTCTTAAAATTCTGAAATCTGGACTTCAGTGCCAGAGGCTCTGATTTTAATTGGTCATAAGGGAACTGGGGCCTCAGTAGTTTCAAAACCTCCTTGGGTGATTTTGACGCGCGGAGCAGTGGTTCTCCCACACAGCCATGTGTAAGAACCCCCTAGAGACCTTGTTACACATGCAGATCCCTAGGCTCTACCCTGGGAGATTGTGTTTCAGTTGGGCCAGGGTGAAGCCCAGGAATTAGCATAGTGAACACCACCCCCATGCAGTTCAGCTCAGTGCTTCTCAGACTTGTTAAAATGAAGATTCTGATTCAATAGGTCTGAGATGGAGCCTCAGAGTTTGCATTTCAAGCAAGTTTTCAGGTGACATGGATGCTGCTGGTCCAGGGGCCATACTTTGAGTGATAAGTGTCCCAGCAGATTTGGAAGAACTGCCCTAGCTAGACCAATGTTTCTCAAAGTATAGTCCTGGGACCAGCAGCGTCACCTGGGAACTTGTGAAAAACGAAAATTTGGGGGCGGGGGAGGGGGGCCCAGCTCCAACCTATTGGATGAGAAACTCATGGTGGAGCCTGCAGTTTTAACAAGGCTCTCTGGTGATTCTGATGCAGGGTACAGGTTAAAGACCCCTGTTACAGAAATGGGCCACATCTGCTGGGACAGAGCCAGCAGAAAAAGGGGGTCTGGCTCTCTCAGTCTCTGCTTTGCATTCCAAAGGCAAAGCTTTGTTTCCCCAGAAGCCAGGTCAGGTTGAGCAGGAAGCAGAGGAGGGTCCTGCCAGCCACATCTGGAGCCCAGCCTGGATTCTCAGCTTCCTGACAAGGTCAAGGGCAGCAACTTTGGTATCATTATGCAAATAGGAAAAGAACATTTTTGAAGGGAAGCCATTGACTTTGTGATTTTAATGAGATGTGGCTCAGCCCTCTCTCCAGATGTCTATTTATTGGTTCACCAACAGCTGCCAGGGAGATGCAATGCAGAGTTCGTTGGGGTTTTTTCTCAATTTAATGCATGAGTTTCTGGAGTTTAAACACCCATTTCTGGAAAGCAGTGGGATCTCCCCGGCCTCTGAA
The DNA here is from genome assembly GCF_041296235.1 of Equus asinus. Lineage (NCBI taxonomy): Eukaryota > Metazoa > Chordata > Mammalia > Perissodactyla > Equidae > Equus > Equus asinus. The sequence goes on along the minus strand of NC_091798.1, from coordinate 43,127,961 downwards.
AAGAGGGAGTGGGATTAGCATTCTGAACATTCATTCATCGATTCTTTCAATAAATATGTATTGAATGGCACGGTGCTGGGAACGGGGGCTGGGAGGAGAAGCGGTAGTACCATTTCTTGTGTTAGTTAATGGTATGTTAGCTAACATGCAAACTTTTAAAAAAATAAAATTCAACTGAGTGAATTTTAAGATCTTATTGGCTTTATTCAATGATTTGTGAATCGGGCAGCATCCAATCTAGCAGATAGAAAGAGCTCTAAGGAGCTGTACCAAATGAAAGACTTATAGGCAGAAGGGAGCGGGAACAAGGAAGTTAGACAAGAAAAAGTGGGTTAGTTGTGGCAAGGTCCCTTTCCTTTAGGGGATGGCAGGGGTCTATCAGGCAGACGACCTCACTAGTGCTGACCTGGTGACTCCTGATTGACTGTTCAAGATTGCATTTCCAGGAAAGGCCAAAACTGTAATTAAGTCTGTTTGGTGACATGGGGCTTAGTATAAGTGACTCCATTTGGGGCCTATTTTCTTGTTTTTAACTGTATGTAAGGTTAATTAATGTGTATAGTTAATGGTCTCTTTACAATTAATATTTTCTCACCTATGAGGTAGGTAATATTATCTGTAAACCCCCAATTTTGTAGATGAATAAACTGAGGCTCAAAGAAATCCTCACATGCCAGGTGGGGGTGAATGTAGGGGGCAAGGCTGCTTTACCAATTACCTGTGTTCCTGCAAAACTGTGGGTGGAGGCACTCGGTTAAAGAACCCAAAGCGGGTTGCTGTTTGTGATGTGAAGAATTCACCAGTGTCTGCTAGTCAGTGTCTGTTAGCTTAGCCCACACTGACTCTGTGTGCCTCCCCCCCACCCATCCACACAAGCCCCAGGAGTGTTAAAGAAAGAAGAGCTTTCGGGCTCTGAGTGTCCTGTTCATGGGACAACTGCCCTGTGAGTCATTTATACCTTATTCATTTACTCACCATCTCTTCATTGGGCCCTACTCCATGCCAAGCGCAGTGCTTGTCATTGGGGACACAATGAGGATAAAAAAGCAAGAGAAAGATGGAAGGGACAGCTTGAACTCACTGATTCAGCTCTCAGGATTGGCAGGGTCCTCTTCCTTCCCTACCCTGAAGATATGCCATCCCACCAACCCCATGCCCGCCCCGAGGTCAGGCGGCAGGATCTCCATCCCCACAAGGTCACCAGGTATCCTTTTCAAGGACACATTCCTTCATCCCCAGGACTACTGGCTTCTAGACAGGGGTCTTTGGGACAGTTCTGAATGATCTCCTTCTAAAATAAACACAGAGCCGAAAATGGTTGTGCCTCTTTGAGCTGGAGTACCCCCGGCCGCTGAAGAGCGGGGGTTCAGTTACAGAGGAGAGTGGAAGAAGCAGGAGAGAACAAGGGCCCTGGGCCACTGGGGGTGGCCACCGGGGGCATAATAAGTGGGCCCTTCCCCTTTCTGAGAGAACAGGCCCAGCCCTCCAGCTCCCACACCGGGGCTCTGGGGAGGTCACAGGAGGCTATTCAAAGCCCAGCTGTTCTGCCTGGCCCTGGATGAAAAGGCCCTGGTCCTTAAAAACCAGGACACCAGCAAGACTGGCCATACATGCAGCAGGGTGCAGCCCCACCCAGGAGGCTCTTTTTTTTTTTTCTTTAGGAAGATTAGCCCTGAGCTAACATCTGCTGCCAATCCTCCTCTTTTTGCTGAGGAAGACTGGCCCTGAGCTAACATTGTGCCCATCTTCCTCTACTTTTATATGTGGGACACCTACCACAGCATGGCATGCCAAGCAGTGCCATGTCTGCACCCAGGATCCCAACCGGCGAACCCTGGGCCACCGTGAAGTGGAACGTGGGAACTTAACCGCTGCGCCACCAGGCTGGCCCCCAGGAGGCTCTTGATAGGTAAGGGACAAGCTCCTCACAGAGAAGAGAATCTGTGTTGCCCTGATGCTGTTTCAGGTCTGAAACAAAGGAAACCTCAAGGGCTACACACCAACAGCCAATGAAGGCAGCCCCTTAGAGCTGCACTTAAGCAAGAAAAGTGCTGTCTCCACTTCATCTTCTGCCAAATATATGCATTTTTCAGCATCCAGTTGTTTCCCACCTGAGGCTCTAGCATTAAAGATGGGGTGTGTCTCCAACCATCCTCTGAGATTCAGATTCAGGGATTCGAGTGGGCCCAGGTCATCTCTGCATGCCCATCTGGACCAGCCAGCTTCTGTATCCTTCTAATGTGACCCTGGGAGTTTTAAGCGTTTCCTTGCTTTTTTCGTAATAGAAAACTGAAAGGGAAGATCACTCTGCTGTGCAAAGAATGAGCTGGAGGGTGCTAAAAGACAGCAGGGAGCCCATCTGGAGGCTGTCAAGTAGTCTAGGTGAAAGGCGATGGAGTCAGGATTTATTCGAGCCAGGTTGCAGTGGCAATGATGAGAAGTGATTGAATTAAGGATACATTTTAGAAGTAGAACCAAAAGGACTCGTTCATGGATTGAATTTGAGGGAGTGAGGAAAAAAGAAAAATGAAAGATCGCATCCAAATTTCTGACTTAAGCAACGGAGGGCACGGTGCTGCCATTTCCTGACGGGAAAGACTAGGGAGGAACAGGTTTGGGTGGGAAGGGATCAAGAGGTTTGGTTAATTCAAGTCTGAAATGTTTGAGACATTTCAGGTAGGCAATTGAATGTTAGAATCTAAAAGTCAGAAAAGACCTGGCTTGAGATATGCATTTGACAATCATCACCCTACAGACAGTCTAATGCCTGGGGCCTGAATGAGGTCACAGAGGGAGAGAGCAGGGGTAGGATAGTCACAGAAAAGACTGTGGAACTGTGGGCCCTCCGCTCCTTGGAGGCCTGACAGAGGAGGAGCCAGCAAAGGAGACTGGGAAAGACTGGCAAGCGAGGTGGAGGGCAAGGAGGAGAGGGTGGTGGCCGGAGGCTTAGAGGAGAAAGTGTCGCTAAAGTTGCTGGGGTGGAATGAGTTAAGGAAAGAGAATGGACCCTTGGATTTGGCCTGAGTTCACCTTGATACAGGCTAATGACTCGTAGAAGAGCAGCTCATTTGGAGTGGGTTGAGAAGAGAATGGAAGGCTAATAAATGGAGACAGAGATGCTTTGCCATGAAGGGGCAAAAACCTGGGATGCTATCAGGAGGGGAGATGGGTTAGGGGGAGGTGTTTTTGTTTGTGCATGTTTTGTTTTGAAGGGGGAGACCATATCCACTTCCCCTAGATGCGCCACATTAAGGCAAGTTTGCAGGCTAAAGGGAATAATTCAATAGAGAAGGAGAGGCTGGAGACGCAGAAGGAGGTTAGGGGCTGGGATCCAGGTCCCGAGTCGGGGGAGGGGTCACCTGTGATGCCCTCTCCCGGACAGCTTCTCCACTAGAAATGGACAGAAGGCAAGCGGAGAGTCGAGGACCACAGCAGGCAGGGTTTGACTTTGGTGGTGGGCAGGCCAGGAAATTCTGGGTCTACATGAACCCATTTTATGAAACATAAGGCAGGGCCATCAGTTGGGGAGGAGGTTTGAGGAGAGGAAATATGCAACAGTCACCCTAGAGTTCTTTAAAATGCAGATTCCCGGGCACCACCCGATGATCCTGATTCCACTGTCGAGGCTGGGAATCTTAAGTTTTAACAAGATCCTCAAGTGATGCCTGGTGGGAGGTGTCCTCCTAACCAAAGCAGGAAGGGTTTGTCGTTTGTTTTGTTTTACAATAAGTATATAATGTGTTCTTTATGGAAAATTAGAAAATGAGGATTGACCAAATTGTCATATTTAATCCCCCCTCATCGCTGTTAATATCTCAGCTTTCAAGCTGGGTGTAGCTCAACAGTTTCCCTCACTAACTCAGTTCCTCTCCCTTGTAAGGTTCAAGGTCCCCTGGTGGGGGTGGAGCTCCTGTTTCCGCGCCAGGACCATTTTCCCCCAAATGGAGGTGCTTGCCCAAGGGCGGCTCGCCGCTCCCAGCCCCCTTTCGGGAGCCTGCAGTCGATCGAGTGGGGAGCAGAGGGGGTGCACGAGCTCCGAGGGCCTTCTCAGCACCCGCCGGCTCGAGGGGCACCCGAAGGGCGCGCAGTCCCGGGGACTCTCTCTGCCTCGGGAGCAGGCAGAAGGGGAGGCGCGCTCAGCGTTCGCAGGGCCGCTGGGGCAGAGCCGAGGCTTGAGGGCTGAGCCGCGGTAAGCGAGGCAGTGGGGGCAGCGCCCGGGCACAGACATGGAACCAGGAGACAACGTGGCGGCGTGATCGAGGGACATCACCAGAGCCAGGAGGGACGGACAGCGAGGCCGGACAGCTGATCCGAGGTCCCCCAGGGGCTCCGAGGGCCGAAAGGAGGAGTCGGGGAAGTAGGCCGAGAGCGCCCCCAGGATGGCCTCCCCTCTGTCCCTCATGCCCCCTGCCTCTGGCCCTCATCCCACTGCCGCCGGCCCTCATCCCCCGGTCTCCCGGCGCGCAGTCGCGGCCTCCCTAGGGCCGCACCATTTCCCCCGCTGAGAACCAAGGCCCCTTCCCCACATCAACCCGACTTTTCAATAGGGAACTTCGGCAACACGTGTATCTAAAGCCCCGGAGACCTGCCAGTCCTGAGCCTGCACCTCCACGTATGGGAATTTCGGAGGAACAGTGCTTGTGTACTCCTTTGCGCGTGAACCCGGTCAGCCCGGGCTCGATGTACCGGGCGCCGTGCGAGGTGCCGCGGCCGCAGCGCAGGTCCCAGGTCCCTGCCCCCGTGCGGCTCCGAGTCTAGAGGGGAGCCCCACTTTAAACAAGATCACGGAAAGTGTCTGGAAATTGCGCACGCGCTCTAAAGGAAACCAGTCAGGGGTAGTAGGAGGGTAAGAGGGGAGAGCTCCGTTGGATTGGGAGGGAGGCGTGCGGAGGAAGGTTCCACCAGAGTAAAACAGTGCAGGCACCGTCCCGAACAAGGAACCGGGGGCGTTAGAGGTCCCAAAGAAAACCTCGGGGCAGCTGCAGGGTAAGGAGGGGGCGGTCTCCCCGCTGTGGTTGATCGAGCAGACGCTGTAGACCGCGGTCCACGCGGAGAAAATAATCTAAGGATAAAATAATAGTACATGGAGCGATTGTTATTAAAGTTCCAGAGGCTCTCTTGGTGTTCTTGGGATGAAATCCATGCTCCACACCGCAGCCTGCGGGTCCCGGGCTCTGACCTTGACCGTGAGTCTCCGGCTGCGCGCTTTGTTTTTTGTTTTTTTCTGCCGTCACGTATCCCACCTCGCAGCAGAGACTGGTCAGTGGGTCTTGCTATAGGACCAGGCCGACTCCGGGCCCAGGCGTGAGCCTCTTCATACACTCGCAAGATCATCAAAGCTACCCCAATTTATGTTATCAAAGGATTAACTAAGCAGTTAGGCAAAATTAAGAGCCATGGTGAACAGATGTTAACATCCTCAAAGAGAAAGAATTATACAGAATTCCGAGCAGTCTGGCACAAAAGGGTCAGAGGGCGCCCGCGGGTCTCGAACCCTGGAATGGGTTGTCCAGAAGCATTCTGAAGTTGCGAAGTAACCGCTTGAGCTACAGCCGACCCGTGAGACAAGCTGAGATCGTAGCCTCTAAACACTCCAGTGGAGTGACGTGGCGGGGCGGGGTGCCTCCAGTCCACGCCTCCGAGCGGTCTGCGTCACTGGGTCCCGCCCGCGCCCTGCTCGGTGTCCCCAGAGCTTGTCCTTCCCTGGCCTGATTCCTGCACCCGGAACCACGGAAAGGGAGGGGGATCCTCGACGCGAGGGGAAGGCCGAGGGCCCGGGTGAGCAGGTCAGGGCCGCCGAGAAATCCTCTCCTCCTAGAAGCTTTTCAGAGTGTCCCGGAGCAGACCCTGGTAGACCAGGACGCTCCACAAAATGGTCCAGGAGCAGCCTGTGAGCTTGCCGAGGGCTGAGGTCAGATCGTTTCATCTCTGTGCTGGGCCCTGGGGACACAAGGCTCCTGATCAGCGAATGGTTTTTGTACGGGGAGGTGAGTGAACTAATGAATGATTGATTATCAGGCACCGGGCCCAGGATAGGACCCGCAGGCCGAATGCCTTAGAGCCTCATGGCTCACGAGAAGCTCCCTGTCAAGGGTGAGGTAGGGCTAGTCATTTCTTCCTTCCCCACCCTACCGCCTCGTCTACGCTTTCCTTGTGGAGAATTCAGGAACTGGATGGAGACCTTACCCACACAATTGCTAACAGGGGGACTGAGACCTCAAGGATGATGAGAATGTCCCCGTTTATGGAGCACACGCCACAGTGCCAAGCTCTGGATTAAACATTCACTTCATTTAATGGCCAGAGCAACTCCGTGACGTGGGTAATGTTGCTCCATTTTGCAGATGAATAGACAGGCACAATTATTCAGGCAGGGAACCAAAGTTTAAACTCTCAAGAAAGAGGAGGAGTCACCTGTAGCATCTGTCTGTCTGCCTGTCTTGCTTTTAAATATTTCAAACAACTGGTAAACTCCACTAGATGGTGATCTTCCATTTTGTTCTTTGCTGTTTCCCAGTGCCCAGCACCGCCCGGTCCACGGAAGACCTTCAATAAAGGTTTGTTGAGCGAGTGACTGGGGAGAGTGGAACAGCCTTATACTAGAAGCTGTGCTTTCTCAACCTGGGTTGAAGCCCAGCTCCCTCGCTTCCTAGCTGTGTGACGTCAAGCTCAAACTTTTCATTAATTGGTTTTTTTGTATACGTTTTGTATGAAACAAAAACCACATGAAAAGTTAAAACCAGTGCAGGTAATGAAAGCCACCATTGACCTAATCCTACCTACCAGTCCAGACCCCTCCCCAGCGCTAACAGCTATTTTCTTAAAAGTTCGCTGTGCCTCTTTCTAGTCCTCTTCTATAAATTTACGTATAAAGGTAAATAAAAATAGAGAGCCTTATTTGGGTCATGGCTGTGTTTTGTTTGATCTGATGGGACTGCTCTAGACCAGCTTTGGGGAACCTTCGCGGTGTGTCTTGGATGTGTTCTCACGACAGCGTCTGGAGAGCTCTCACTATTTATAATAGCTCCCCACAAAGACGTGAACCGTGGTTTATCTTACCATTCCCCTGGTAGGACTGAACATTGAAGTTGTTTCTGGTTTGTTCACTAGTTTACAAAATAGTGCTCCAATGAACATCTTGGCACAAGCCTCTTTGTGAACACAGACAAGTATTTCTTGAGGCTAAATTCCCAGAAGCAGAATTGCTGGGCTGAGTGGCATACACATTTAAAATTGTGATTGCCAAGTTGCCATCCACAAATGGGCCTATATTAATGGTATATACCTGATGGAGGCCTGGGACGTTATGCTGTAATCATGGGCCTCACGCAGGCCAGGTACGCAGCAGTCTCAGTAAGCAGTTGCCAAAGTAATTGCCAACAGTCATTCCCCTCCAATCCATTCCCTGACCCTGAGCTGAGCCCTGGCTTTCGAGCCTGGAGCCTGGGTTTAGGAATGAGACAGGCCCCAGAGAGGGAAGGACTCAGTGGCTGCGTTCCAGGTGCTCCCCCTGGTGGGCAAATGCCTGGGACAGTAGGAAATCCCTCATCTTTGTAAACCCCGAAGCAGATTACATGGATTCCTGCTCAGCACTCTGAAAGACCACCTCTCATTCTTAGAAGCCAACCCAGACCCTATTCCCAGGATGATCTGGTGCCTGCCTGTCTTTCTGATGGTACCTGGTGCCCCTGTCTTCTTTCCTGGTTTTGTTGCAACCACGTTGCCTTCACCGGTTCCTCAAGTATGCCCTTTCTAGGTCTTTCGCAGAGATCTCCGCACCCTCCAATCTCATTCTTTAACACTCAACTCATATGCCACCTCCTCAGAGGGGCCTTCCTTGAACACTCTATCTAAAGGGCCACCTCTCTCCTCTCCACACCTTCGCTCTCTTACTCTTTGTCACATCAGCTTGTTTTTCCTCCATTAGCAAGTACACACCTAAGTAAACCCAGACATTTCCAAGTGTGGTAAAGCAGTGTCATGAGGACAAGGACCGTATCTGTCTTACAAGTGATCCTTGTCTCCACAGTGCCTGCCACAGCACTGGGCAGTAGCAAAAACTCAATGTTTATTAAATGAATGGATGAGTGAGTAAATGACACTAACAACAGGAGTGGATTTGAAATTCAGGGCTAGCAGAGGTCAGGCAGCTTATACCTCCAAGTTTTTGGCTCCCTTTCCTCTTTAGATGTCCTTTCATGATCAGTAAAACAATTTTTTCCTGGGGTATTCTTTAGCCAGAGGTTTTGTTCTGAGTGTCCTGGGGTGAGGGGAGGGGACAGAACACAGGGGAGCTTTCCATACCTTTCCTTTGGTAACCTCACCACAGTCTGCAAGTAGACCCTGTTATTTTCTAGATGAGCAAACTGAGGCTCAGAGAGGCAGAGTAGGATGCACAGGGTCAAAGAATGGTAATGTCTGCTGAGGAGAGGGTTAGCAAACAGTCCCCTTCCTCCAGTCCAAACGGACACGTCATCCAAAGGAAGTACGACTGCACACTGATGGCATGGCGGCCCTTCTCAATGGAAAAATCTACACTGGCTGGGATTGGGTCGTGAGTTCATCCGTTCAACAAACCCTTAAAGATCATCTACTGTGTACCAGGCCCTTCAGAGATGAGTAAGGGGTGATTCAGCTTTCAAAAGCCTTATATCAAGAGATGTAATAGACTATTGCTCTGTAGGGTGTCAAGGTATGTTTGGAGTAGGTACAAGCAGGGCGACCACATACGGCCAGGTTCTGCATAACTCACATCTGGGCATTGCCCTTCAGAGTGACCACAATGTGAATGGTGCTCTCTGGAGTCACCCAGTGCACCATCAGAGCAAATATACGTGGCTGCTTGTGCCAATGGGGTAAGCATCTGGAATTTGGTGATCAGTCTGAGGAATGAGAAGAGAGAATAAATCTCAGGGGAGCACCAATATCTGGGAGTCTGTGGAAGAAGCAAAAGCCAGAAAGGCAGGAGGAGGGCCAGGCTGTTAGAGACATCAACAGAAGAGGAATCAAGATGGGGATACAGACAACAATGCCAACAGCCGCGAACAGTCAAGCAGAGAAGGGCTCCTGAGTGACTGGCAGCAAGGAGTTTTTTGGTGACCTTGGCAGGAGTGGTGAGGATGAGGGTCAGATTCCTGTTTGTTGGGGAGTGAATGGGACATAGGGACAGAATGACGGCGTTCAGCTCTTTCTGGAAGTTGGGCTGTGAAAGGAGAGAAGGAGCAAGGGTGGTTAGAGTTCAGGACTGGGGAGAGCTTTTGTTTTGTTGTTGGTCTTTCAGAAGAGAGCCTCGTGCATGTCTAAATGCTGTTGGGAAGGAGGTGGTAGCAAAGAGAAGTTGAAAAGTCACTGGGGAGGGTTTTCGCCAGGATGATTCACACAGGAAGGTTTCTAGCAGGGAGAGGGGTTAGATTCATAGAGGGCAGAGATTGCAGATGATAGCTAGCCAGGACTCCAGAAGGCTTCAGGGAAGTGGTGTGCCTGAGTCCTGGGCAAAATGGGCCCAGCCCTATGCTAAGTGATTTAAAGAGCCCTGCCTACAATGCTCTCCACAATGCAATGAGGAATTGTTGAGGAACCAAGGGAAAATGCATACCCAGAACTCTTCTATATCAGCCTCCTGGTAACTAGAACACTCAAATCACCTGCCAGAACAGCCCTGAGGATCTTCCAGGGTCTTTCTGGGCCTTTTTCTCAGGATAACCTCCCAAGAACAGACCACACCCAAGGAGAAGCCAGTTCATTTTATGAGGCTAGCGTTACTCTAATACCATAACAGAAAAACTCATTACAAGAAAACAACAGACCAATAGCCCCCATGAAGATAGATGCAAAAATTCTAAACAAAATTTTAGCACATAGAATCCAACAATCTTTAAAAAGGGTAACACCTCATGACTAAAGGGGATTTATCCCAGATATGCAAGGTCGGCTTAACATTTGAAAATCAGTCAACATAATTCAGTATATTAACAAACTGTATATATATCTCACCATACCAATAGATGCAGAAAAGGCATTTAACAATCCAACATCCATTCCTGATTTTAGAAAAAACTCTCAGCAACCCAGGAACAGTAGAGGGCTTCCTCACTCTGATAACGGGCATCTAACAAAAGGCCTACATCTAATATCATACTTAAGAGTGAAAGACTGAGTGGCTTTCCCTCCCTAAGTTCAAGAACCAGACAGGATGTCCACTCTGATCACTTTTATTTAACATTATACTGAAGGTTCTAGTCAGTGTAATAAGTCAAAAAAAGTTATCCAATTTAGAGAGAAAGAAGTAAAAGTGTTCATATCGATCAATGACATAATCATCTCTATAAAAAACAGATGGAATCTACAAAAAGCTACTAGAACTAATAAGTGATTTTGGCAAGGTTACAGGATACAAGATCAGCATACAATAATCAATTGTGTTTCCATTTATAGTAAGAAACAACTGAAATAAAATTTTTAAAAATACCATTTACAATAGCACCAAAAGTTATTGGATACTTAGGGATGAATAGAACAAAATATATGCAAGATCCATAGATTGAAAACTACAAAACCTTGCTGGGACAAATTAAAGAAAACCTACATAAATGGAGAAACATACTTTGTTCCTGGGTCAGAAGACTCAATATTGTTAAGTCGCCAGTTCTCTCCAAATTGTTCTGTAGATGCAATACACTCCGGTAAAAACTCCAGCCAACTTTTTTGTTAACTATTGACAAGCTGATTTTAAAATTCATATAAAAATTAAGGGACCTAGATTAGTCAAAACAACTTTGAAAAAGAAGAATAAAATTGGAGGGCTAACACTACCCGATTTTAAGACTACAGTAATCAAGATAGTGTGATATTGACATAAAGATGGACAAATAGATCAATGGAACAGAGTAGAGACTCCAAAAATAGACAACTGATTCTTAGTAAATCTGCACAGGCAATTCAGTGGGAAAGGTGTAGTCTTTTCCACAAATAGGGCTGAAAGAATTGCTTATCCATATGCAAAAAAATGAAGTTTGGGCCATACATCCTCCCCCCACATACAAAATGAAATGGCAAAAAAAAAAAAAACAAAACCTATTGATGGATCATAGACCTAAATGTAAAACCTAAAAACCATAAAATTTCTAGGAGAAAATATTTTTGACCTTGAGCTAGGCAAAGATTTCTTAAATATGAGATCAAAAAGTATGATTCATAAAAGAAAAAAAAAACTGACCAATTGAATTTCATCAAGATTTAAAACTCTAGGGTCTGGCTCCGTGGCCGAGTGGTTAAGTTCGCCAGCTCTGCTGCGGCGGCCCAGGGTTCAGATCCTGGGCGCGGACATGGCACCACTCGTCAGGCCACATTGAGGCCGCGTCCCACATCCCACAACTAGAAAGACGTGCAACTAAGATATACAACTGTGTACAGGGGGGAGTTTGGGGAGATAAAGTAGAAAAAAAATAAATAAATAAAAATAAAAAGATAAGATTTAAAACTCTGCTCTTTGAAAGATGCTGTTAAGAAAATGCAAAGATAAGCCACAGACTGAGAGAAAAATCTTTGCAAATCATATACCTTATAAAAGGCTTGTATACGAAATATAAAAGAACTCTCAAAACTCAAGAGGATGAAAGCAAACGGCTCATTTTTTTAATGGGCTGAAGGTCTTAACAGACATTTCTTCCAAAGAAGATATATGGATGGCAAATAAGCACATGATAAAAAATTCTCAGTATCATTTGTCTTTAGAGAAATTCAAATTAAAACCACAAGGTGATACCACCACACATTTATTAGAATGGCTAGAATGAAAAGACTGACCATTCCAAATGTTGGTAAGCATGTGGAGGAACTGGAACTCTCATACACTGCTGGGGAGGTGGGGGGCGCGGAGGTGAATGTAAAATGATAAAATCACTCTGGAAGGAAGAGTTTGGCAATTTCTTAAAAAACTAGACAAAAGGGGCCAGCCCGTGGCCTAGTGGTTAAATGCAGTGTGCTCTGCTTTAGTGGCCTGGGTTTGGTTCCCAGACGCAGACCTACACTACTGGTCATGCTGTGGCAGCAAACCACATACAAAATAGGGGAAGATTGACATGGATGTTAGCTCAGGACAAATCTTCCTCAGCAAAAAAAAAAAAGCACTAAACATACACGTATCATCTGATCCAAGCATTCCACTACTAGCTATTTACTCAAGAGAAAAGAAACCATGTATTGAAACAAAATCTTGTATACAAATATTACTAGCACCTTCATTCATAATATCCCCAAATAGGAAACAACTCAAATATTTATAAACAGGACAATGGATAAACACTCCATGTCATATCCATGCGATGGAATACTATTCAGCAATAGAATGGAATAAAATTTTGGTACTTGCATCAACATGGATGAATCTCAAAATAATTATATGTATATATCTGTGTGTGTCTGTATATATGGTTCCATGTATATAAAACTCTAAAAAATGCAAATTAATCCGTTTTGAGAGAAAGCCGAACAGTGGTTGCCTCGGGATGGTGGGGGTCAGGTGGGAGGTTATAAGAGGGTGGAATTTTAAAGGGATCTTTTGGGAGTATTGTGTTCACTATCTGCTTATGGTGATGGTTTCACGGGTGTACACATATGTCAAAACCTACCGTGTGCAGCTTCTTGTGTGTCAATTATACCTCAATAAGCTGTTTAGTATATAGGCCTATAGTATATGGGCCTCCCTATTACTCTGCTTTTTACCCCACAAATGTTAGGAACGAGCTTAGTGATAAGACATCAGTGATAAGAGTTGAACATTAAGGAAGATGAAGAGCAAGTAGCCTTTTTTCAGTGTGTGTCTGTGAGTGTGCTGTGTTTGTGAGAGACAGAAAGAGAAAAGATGTTTTTCTCAATTTCCCAAACACCCAGCAGTCTCCAAAAGTCACTGGATAATAAAATTAACAGCAAGTTTTTATTTAGCAACCACCATGACCCCAGCCTCGAGTCAAATTCTTGACAAATGTATACAGTAATCCTTTTGGCCCTCCCAACAAATTTATAATATTTTGACAGTTTAGAAAAGTGAGGCTCAGAGGCCTCAAGTCACCTATGCAAAATTGCACAGCAAATAAGTGTCAGAGCCATGACCTGCGGGGCCTGAGCAGGCTGGACTTGTTTCCTTTCTCTCTTTGAGGACCCCTCCCTGCAGGCAGCTCCCAGTTGGGCGGCTGCCCGCCTCCGGCTGCAGGTGGGCAGCTGTTGAGACAATAGGCCAAGCCTGTCCAAATGTTCTAACCTCCAAGGTTAGCTATTGTGCATGGGGCTATATATAGCTCGCTGGTGGGAAGAAAGAGAAAATAAGATTTACTTTCTGGAGGCTCAGAGGATTTAGGCAACTTGAAATGTCCTGGAGGCCTCTGCAGACCAGCACTTAAAGGTCATTGGCTGAGCGCAGTTGGAGTGTGGTTTCTTGGCAAGGGAGGAGGTGTCCTGGCCCAGGGAGGTGTGACACGTTCCTCTGCTCAAAATAGAGACTGGCTATTTCCTGAGTGGGAGTCAGCCCTCTGGCCTCTGACCGTTGGAGGCTCTGACAGCCCTGGTGGAGAGTGAGAAGTGCTGCGAGCATTCAGGGCCCCTGAGGGTCTCCGGCTGGGGTTGGGGGACGACAGCCAAGGGCAGTGAGAGAGCTGCTATATTGCTGATGGGGGAGGGGTTGGCTCCCACCTCTGCCTGGTGTAGTATGGGGGAGGAAGAGGGGAACATGGAATGAGCCTTGAGGACTGGGAAGGGTTTCCAGGGAGAGGCCAGTCCATGCAAAGTGTGATAGTGGAGGTGTTCTTGAGGCTGCAAGTCGCTGGGTGTGGAGGGAATTGATGGTTCCTGTGTAGAAAGTGACTGAAGAAGGGTCCAGAATGGAGGCAGAGGCTGGACGGTGACCCTGGTGGTGTGAGTGAGCATTCAGAGGTGATGTTCTAACTGGGTGAGAACCAGCAGTGCCCTGGGGTTTAGCTCCTCCATAGGATTAACTCAGTACTGGCTCCTTGCTGGTGGTGAGCTGGTTTACACTGGTGTAGCCATCTTGGGGTTTTAATGTAGAAATACTTCTGAACTGGTTGGTAACTAGCCACTGCCCAGGTCCCCAAAGGGACCTCCACCATCACAGCCTTCCCTGTCTTCCCCAACCTCTGTCCTGGGGTACCCTAGTCCTCATCTCCCACAGATCCACCAGAAGGTTAATGCTTAGCCTCCCTCTGATTGGCTCATGCCAGGGTTATTAAATATTTGAATATCACCTTTGCTGGACCCAAAGAGTCACTATAGTCAATCGATATTTGCTATATGCCAGACATTCACCATTCTAGATGCTTTCCCTACATCTACAACACCAGTAATAACAATAAGACAACAATGGCTGACAAGTATTGGGTGCTTATTAGGTGCCAGGCACTGTGTTAGGTGCTTTGCATTGATTATGACATTTTAATACCCACCCATTCACTCTAACCCTATGTAGTAGGTTCTTATCTTATCCTCCATTTTCAGAAGAAAAAAAACCCCAAGGCCCAGAGAGGTTGAGTAGCTTGCTTTGAGTCACACAGCTGGTATGTAACAGGGCCGGATTCAAACCCAGTTCTTGCTGACTCCAAAGTCCTTGCGCTGGTATTACTCTGTGCTGTGAGAAATAATACCAAATAATACAAAAATGCTTGTAAAATTGAAAAACATGACTCTAATATTAAAAACACTCTCCTCCCTTCTGATCTGAGTCCAACCCCTTCATCAGGCAGTTCCTCCAACTTTGCTGCTTAAGTGTTTCTAATACATCGTCTGAAATTGATGGGTACCATTCTCATGCTGTGAAAATAAATTTGATCATGCCAGGAGTTTCCCAGTTAATCTAGTTGAACAGTGGCCCTGAAATACTCTCTGCAGCAGAGCATGCAGGTGAGTCCTGGCTGATGTCTGCAGGAGACTAATGGGGTTACGGAGCCTTCCCCAGCTCCATGACGTCCATTTGCTCTCCCCTTCAGAGCTTTCCTGGAAACTCTCCTTCCTGATTCTTTTTTTATTACGTTGTGCTGCAGTCGATGCAAAGGCCATTAATCTGTGTGGTGTCTCACTGGCAAGCTTTATAAGGGATGCCCTGTTCCCGAAAGCTGGCCGCCTTCTGCCTGTGTTCCAGGAACTGTCCAATGTATTAATGGCTGGTCATGAACACGCCCTGGTCCACTCAACAACTATCTAGGGAGGGCCAGCCAGGGGTCAGGCACTGTTGTAGATATGAAGGATAGAGCCAAAGATAAAAACAGCCCCTTGGCCTGCCCTCATGGGGCTTGTAGTCTAGGAAAGAAAGAGATGTCTACAGAAATACAGCCAACTGTATAATTATGTTTTGTGATAAATGCTATGAAAGAAAAGTCCTAAAGTAAAACGAAAGTTGATGTCAGATCTTAGATTGGATTGTCAAGAAAGTAGGAAGAAGGGATATTGCAAGTAATATTCAAGCTGACACATGAGGAGGCAGCCAGTGGAAGGAAGGAGAGGGTCTCAGAAGAAAGAAAGTTCCAGGCAAGGGGAACAGCGTGGGTGAAGGCCCTGCAGTCAGATAAAAGTTTGACATGTTTAAGGTCATGAAAAAAAAAACCTCTTTTCTGGAGTTTAGTGAGCAGAGGGAAGGTGAGAGGGGATGGGGCTGGACAGTGGGAGTGGGCCAGATTTTCTATGAATGAGGGTCTCCATTCAGGAAGTACAGAGGAGGATATGGGGCCTGAGGAGGGCAGTGGAACTGTCCCCAAATACCCTTTGGCAGGACAGACAAACTACTTGATAACGGTAAGAGGAGGAGCCCCCCAAAGCTCTCTTTTTCTCGTAAGGAGAGTGCAAACGGAGTTGCTTTCATAGAAAAATCTGTCTTGGGTTAAAATCCTGTCATACTGGCAAGGGAAAGCATTCTTGGTGAAAGTAAACCCAGCCAGGCCATGTGAGTAAATGCATCCTGAACTTTTGGGAGCTGGGACACTGCCTCAGTGAGGATTCTTTTAGTTAAAGTGACAGAAACCAACTCAAATTAGCTCAAGTGAAAAAGAGAACTGTATTGACACAGACAGCTGGGGAGTCTGGGGAAGAAACCAGCAGGGGAGAGAGGCTCCAACTGGTCATCAGTTGTCTGTCTCTTCTGGTCTGTCCAGCTCCCTCTGTTCATCTCTCCTTCCTTCTCTCTCCTCGCTGAGTTATTCAGACGGAAGTGGCTTCATTCTGGGACAGACAAGATGACCTCATGCTACTTCAGATAAAAGAGCTAGATTGTTATCCAAAGTCTGACTCTCCGCTTGGATCGTATACCAATCCCTGGACCGACTGCCAGGACAGAGCCGTCTGATTGCCCGCATCAGTTGCGCCAGCCACGTCGGTCAGACAGTGAGAGTACAAAACTGGAGAGGGGCTGTTCCCCAAAGGCGTACCGGCAGACCAAGCAGACCCCTAGCATCAAACAAGTGCACAACTGGTCCTGCCTCCATATGTAGAATTTTATTCCATTATTTTCGTAAATGTAAAAAAGAAGAAATGTCACCCATAATCCTACCATTTATTGTTAATATTTTGCCGTATATCCTATTAATCATATGCACACACATAGAGGAAGATAGATATACACTTATTTTATTGGCTTTGTTTTCCCCTTTTTGTGTAGTCATTTGGTAGAAGATTTTAATTCCAATAATATTAACTTTTAATTTTTCCGAAGAATCTTAAACCTCTGTTCCTCTAATCAGAGATGTCCCAAGTGAAACTTTTGTTGGCACTCCTGTATGCAAACCTCCTTCAAAAGCTTTTACTCCTTCCCATCTTTCTTAACATTTAACACTGATATCAATGTCCCTAGTCACATTGTCATCATTGGCTTTCAGTTCAACCATAAATGGTATGCTCATGTTCCCAAATGGTTTTTGTATCTTCATCTAACCTTAGCTTGCAATCTTTATTTTCTGATTTAAATTTAACCTAATTAGAGTACTTTTCTTAGTACTTTCCCCTAGAAAACACTAGCGTACTTGCTGAGTCCTTGCATGTCCAGAAAAATAGTCTTTACGCGTGGATGATAAGTTGGCTGGATATAAGATTCTTGGAATGTGGTCCTTTTCTTTCAAAGTCTAGGATCCCTCTTTCATTGTCTTCTCTTTTCCACTGTTGCAGATGAGAAGTTTAATACCAATCTGATTCACTTTAAAGAAGCTTCCTCTGTGCCTGGAAATGTGTGGGATTTTCTCTTTAACCTCGAATTTGAGAAGCTTCACCAGGATATGATTAGTTTGGAATATTTTGCGCAAGTTGGAAGTTATTATTTTTCTCTTTCAATGCCTTTTGCCTTAAGGATCCCTTGCTATTTGCATGCCAGATCATCTCCCGAAGCTACCCTTTATGAATCTTATCATGTACACACAATTTGCATTTCTTTGGGTTTTTTGCTTCTGGGTGTATGTGATGCTTCCCTCATTTTGATTTTCCAGAACACAAGTTTCATTCTCAGTAGTAATTTTTCTCCTTTTCCAGTTTTTTGGTTAATTTTTAAAAATATTTTTGCAGTTTTTTTTCTTTTCTTTCTTTCTTTCTTTCTTTTTTTTTTTTTTGGTGAGGAAGATTGGCCCTGAGCTGACATCTGTTGCCAACCTTCCTCTTTTTGCTTGAGGAAGATTGTCACTGAGCTAACATCTGTGACAATCGTCCTCTATTTTGTATGTGGGACACTGCCACAGCATGGCTTGATAAGCAATGTATAGGTCCATGCCTGGGATCCGAATCCATGAACTCCAGGCCACTGAAGTGGAACATGTGGACTTAACCACTATACCACCAGGCTGGCCCCTGCTTTTGCAGTTTTCAGGTGATATCTTCTTTAATGTTTTCAGTTTTAGAGATTTCTTGCCCTTCTCCCAGTAGAACCACTAGGTGCATCAGTATCTCTTGGGGACTCAACTTCCCTTCCTCAAATGGCTGTGAACTTCCTTTCCTCAAACGTTGACCATTTTGCTCCGTTGTCTTCTGCTGTATAGTAGTATTGAGGAAAAGTCTGACACAAGCCTGATTTTTGTCCCTGTGTAGGACACCTATTGTCTCTTTCCTAGAAAGCTGTCCCTATGCTGGTATTGCTGATGGGGTGGCTCTTCTCTTTCAATAGTTAGGAAAGGTGACATTGTTAAAGTGTTGGACCACACTGAGAGCAGTTGGAAATCCCCATTATCTTTTTTCCCTACCTGTGGCCCCAGCAATCCACCACTGGGCTTTGTCCAGGCTGTCACTGATGGAGGGTCCTCTTGATGTCTAGAATCATTGCCCAGTAGTTTGATGTCTAACATTATAATGAAATGTTAGAATTCTCTATATGTCTGCATGGATATTTCTGTAAGAAGATGGTGTAGGGAGAGGAGAAATGATTCTGTCTAGTAGGTAAGCTTCTTAATTGCAAACAACATAAACCTTCTCTCTGTTGTTTTATTTGAAAGCTGTTGAGAAGCTTCAAGAACTAATGGACAGACTAGAGAAGCGGGTTTGGAAAACAGGTAGGAACCAAGGGAGGCAGGGTGGCTGGGTACAAGACTGGGAACAGTCTGACTATGACACTATCGTCACTGCTTTCCTGGAGACTCACCATACTGCTGGACTCTTAACCTGGCTACTACCACCTTGAATCATCACTAACTGTCCCTGAATCTTTGCGCCACTCCCTGCTCTCATATGCAGCAGGCAGGGTATAAACATTCTCCATTGGGGCTGTCATCGTGGAAAGGGGCTCAACCTCTCTCCAGGAACTATATAATAAGAACCTTACCTTTTAAAGGCTGACATCCTAAAAGGGGCACGTGTCCGTCTAGGCAAACATCAGTAGATTTCTGATTTCTTCCACTGAGTAGGAGTCTTTAGTTCTGTTTGGGAATTGTGACACTTCCCGAGAAATGATGAAGCAGATGCTGTCATTACCCTGCCTGTACCCTCTCAGCACTCATCTCTACCCTGATCCTTCCAGACATCTGCAGCTCTCTGCCAGCTGCAGGGATGCACGTGACCTCGACCCAGGACAAGTTGGGAGAGCCAGATCCTTAATGCTCCTTGTCTCGGTTCTCAACCAATAACAGGACATGAGCATAATGGATAAGGACCCCAGCTCCTATGTGCCATGGTTGGGGTAACTCTGGGCTGTATATTACAGTCTTTCCCAGCAGGATTGAGCCCCAACTGCCCATAGTGGGAAATGGTTTGATGAAACATCCTTTATACCTGTCTCACTTTCCCATTCCCCTACTTGTATTTCCTGAGACTACCTACCAAATAAACTACTTGCACTTGAATACTTGTCTTAGGGCCTGCTCTTGGGGTTACCCAAACACAGACTGTTGGTGAAGCCCTATTGGGAATGCGGCCAAGAGTGCCTGGAATGAGGGACAGGGCTGAGGAGTCCTAACCCTTTCCTGCTTCTCACTTAGAGTTGCTGAAGGAGTATTGATGCTTTATCCTGAATGCCCACTCCCCTCTTCCCCCACCCCCACATATGCCCCTTGACCCAGTCTTATCACCCCCACTTGTTCATCTTACAGAAGGACTCACTCATGTGCAAAGATAACACAAAAAGATGTCCATTGCAGCTTTGATTGTGATAGAAAACAAAGTGGGAATGCTGAAATGTCCATCAATCGGGTCAAACAAATTACAGCGCATCTCTACAAGGTAACACAATGCAGCAATGAGCAACAATGCTACCGATTACCGCGAACCAACGTGGCAAGATGCCCCAAATATACTGTTGAGAGAAAAAATCAAATTGCAAAAGAGCATTATAGCTTTATTTCACAAATAGATAATTCAATAAATATTTGTCTACTATGTTCCAGGCTTTTATTGTCCTGTTTTTAAAAATTTTCATCTCTTCTATTATCTCAGTTGTGTTTTATTTGAAAAATGGCTTCTTTTTCAAAAATATTCAAAGAAGATGAGATAAAGAGGATTCAGGGTGGCTTTTGAAAACTGTTTAGAGTTAATAATTTAAATACCTTCTGGGAGCATTTTCTCCCACTTTTTTCATAAAAGGCCTAATTGGAAGGTGAACATTAAATATGAAGATTCATATGTATATATATCTGGTTTTCTAACAGTTATGGAACTTAGGTCACCTATTCCCTTCTGTACTACTTGAATTTTTACCCCTCCAACACACACACACTCACACACACACACACGTACACACATGGTTTTTCTCTCAGACGCGTCTCCCTCATTAGTGGCTTTCTGCTCTTTGGAAGTCTTGCCCTTGCTCACTGCCAGATGCTTCTGTGGTCTGCTCTGAACTATCTGTCGTACCAGGCAAGGAGCCATATTCAGCCATCCTGGTAGGCCTGTTTCCTTTTGTCTGGTGCCCTAACACTTGCATCTCCTCCAGAGATAGTCAAAGAAGATGAGGAAGAATGCAGGGGAGCATTTTAGAACCGTTCAGAGTTCAAAGCTTGAATACCTTAATAAGAGCCTTAAGAAAGTTTTTTCTTAAAAGACTTAAGTTGAAGAAAAGCATACCGTGTGCTGTTTTCCCTGAGCCCCACCCTGTGCATGACTGCCATAAGGCGTTGCTCATTGTAAAGTAATTGGTTATTCTGACTCCTTCCGCAAATTAATTTACCTCAGGAAGCCATGTTCCTCCATAAAGCGAGGGGAAACAATGGGCTCTCTTACATTCTCCACAATATGGTGCTCATTAGCTAAATACTGACTTTGTTGGGCTCTAGAACAGAACAAAATATCCTAAAGCAAGGTTATGGCTGTAGCAAACTGGAAAGAAAAGGGACCCTCACACCTGTGTCTGAGCCCGGGGTGGGGAAGGAGCCAGGCTGGGGAGCCAAGGGTGGGAGGCCTGCTGCCCAGGTGGCTTCCTCCCCCTCTCCTGGGGCCTGGGCCCGGAGGGAGTGATGAAAGAGGGACAGAGGGTGGCGTTTCAACCTCCTGGTGGAGGTGCCAGAGTATCTTACAGACCAGTGGCCTCCACATTATTGTTTCCCCATCCTGTTTTAATCACAACTGCCTCTAATGGCAAAAATGTCTGAGCCAGCGCTCCCAATATACATTAATGATATATTGAATATCTTATAAATTAAAAGAAGTGGACATTTTAAAGGATGAAATTTAAAAACACATGTAAAGACAAATTTAAATATAAACGTAAGACCACTCCTATAAATGAGGCAGGAGCAGTCCTATGCTCCCCATAGTCCCCAGATGAATCATGAAATGGTCCTTGGAACTTGCATCTTTCAATACAATCAAGCACCCTCATACCAACCCCTATCCCCAATATCCCACTAAAATATTTGTGAAAGTTCAGAAAAGGCCCAGAACTCGCATTGCCTGAAGGATAACCTATAAACTGAATTTGGGAAGACTTTCCACCAAGTATTGGGCTAATGGAGTAGGATAGAGGAAAAAAATAGTCACAATCCTGCTTCACCCATGAAACAGAGCATTCCTGCTTCTTGTGGAAAGAATCTTCAGCAACTTCCATTTCCTAGTCTCTAGGTGTTCTGCAACAGCGGTAAGGTCAGGCAGGCGTTTCTGAACACCAGGAGGCTGCCTTTTCAGGCGCTCTGAGGACTGTCATTTCCCACTCCTCCAACACCACATGTGCTACATCCATCGGGAGACTGCAAATCACAGAAGGAAGGAGGGCAGGGAGTTTGCGGGTGGGCAAGACAGAAAGAGATGGTATGGGGAATTTTAAAGGGCTGAGCTCCCAAGCTCGATGCTTTGACAGTGAGGAAGAAAGAAGAAATCTTCACAGCAGTGCCTGATGAGGGTTTGCATTTCTCATTTATTCCACTAAAGAGAGAGAGGCACTCGAAAGTAGGAGAAAATCGGCCTTGGGACAAGAGGCACGTGACAGAAGTGATGTTCTGGGCCATTATCCCTCTCTTCAATCAAGCTTCTAGGATTTCATAGATTTTTATGTTGGAGTTCCAAGTAAGATTTTTTTCTGGAAAAATGTTCTGCTGAAAACCATGACAGTTTTTCCTACTGGACTTTGGGAATTGGGTCGTGAGCTATTACAGCCACCTACTCGACTGCTGAATTCATGAAAAGTGGAGCTGGGCCATCTACCCACTCCTCCGCCCTGTAGTTAGTTTCTGTATAGAACTAAGTGGAAAAGGAGGAGCCTGACAAGGGACAACTGAAACCCCAGGGCAGAACACAGGAACAGAAATATCCTCTTAAAAATTCAGAGGAACAATGTAATGATGAAAATTTATGGCAAAACCCAAAAGAAGATTTTAGAAAACTGGACCCTTCAATAAACACAGCTTCTATGAAATACAAATAGAAAATCATGAAAAGAAACAAGATGAAAAGGGATAGAAGGAGGGCAAGGAAACTCATATATTAGTGATAAGATTAAAATCATCTGAATTGGAGGCAGTAAAAAACTAAATTAATGCCCAGAAAATTCAATCACTGACATGGGGGATAAACTCTAGCAGTCTTTACAAAATGCAGAGGAAGTTGGAAAAGTAATAAAGATTATGAGAAAGGAAATGATCTACTCGTAGGATAAATAATAGAGACTAATTCTAAGCAGTGTAGGCTATCCTAAGAATCAAAAAGAGGGTATAGAAGCAATAAAACACAATTGAAACATTGCAGAGATTTAAAAGAAATTTATAAGGATGTGAATCAAAAACAAAACCAGAAAAGAGGAAGAAAATATAGGTGAGTGTTTCTTTGATGTTAGGAGGGGCGAGAACTCTCTAAAAAGATGAGGAACATCAGCAACAGAAAATGCATTTATCAATGGACTTGGATAGGTAATTTTTTTTTAGATTAAAGAACATTACAAAATTGAGATAAATTACAAATTTGGGAAAATGTCTATGACAAATATGACAGAGAGTTAACATGTTTCGTATAGAGACAGCTTTTAAAACTAAATAAGAAAAATACAGGCCCCCTCCAATAAGAAACTTGGGCAAAGATCATAAATAAAATAATTAAGAAAAGACTCAAATGACTAACAAATATTTGAGAACATATTTAATCTCCTTAACAATGAAAGATATACAAATACAAAACAACACTGACATACAAATGCTTTTACATTTGCAGAGTTTTTTTTTTTTAAGATTTTATTTTTTTTTCCTTTTTTTTTTCTTCCCCAGAGCCCCCCAATACATAGTTGTATATTCTTCGTTGTGGGTCCTTCTAGTTGTGGCATGTGGGATGCTGCCTCAGCGTGGCTTGATGAGCAGTGCCATGTCCGCGCCCAGGATTCGAACCAATGAAACACTGGTCTGCCTGCAGTGGAGCCCGCGAACTCAACTACTCAGCCACAAGGCCAGCCCCACATTTGCAGAGTTTTTAAAAGTTATAGTATTTAAGTATTCAAGGTGATTCTGATGGAGTTGGTTTTTGAAAAGCACATCTGATTAGTGCCGGTCTTCCCCCATTTGAAGGATGCTTCTTATCCTTTAGGTTTCAATTTTACCTGCACTTGCTCCAAGTTTTCTCTGACCACGCAGGCTAGGTTATGCTCTCCTATTACCGTTTTCATTTTCATTGCACCTTACACTTTGTGACATTTGTCTCAACCTTATTGTGATAGTTTGTGTAATTTACTTATCCAATATTTGGCACCTCACTGAGACTATAATAATAACTAAAATTTGTATTGAGAATTTACTTTTTGCTAGGGAATATTTAAATGCTTTTATGTGTTTTATCTCATTTAATCCTCCCAATAACCTTATAATATAGAGTCTTTAATTGTGCTTGTTTTGTAGAGGAGGAAATTGATAAAATTTAGAGAGGTTTAGCACCTTGTCCTAGGTGATGGGTCTGGTACTTGCCTCCACGGGCTAGAAGCTACTGCTCCTGGTATCAGAGCTGCAGGTGTCTTTTCTACACCTTTTCCATCCAGATTGATCATACAGAAACAAAGCCCCCTCCCTCCAGAAGGGGATTGGATCTCTCATTTTCTGAGCCTCAGGCAGCACCATAACTCCTTCTTCTGGGGCTATACTAGCAGATCAAGGTTACATCTGAACGATATAAAGCAAGTGGCTTCATTAGAAAATACTCAAAATTTGCCTTTATTTTTTTGGTTTGTTTCAGGAAGCAAAACTTTTCTCCATGACAACCATCTCCATATTTCGAGATGTCGCATTCTACCATAAAGATACAAAGCAAGACTGGGGCCATTGAGGAATTCATGACTCAAGTGTGCAAATCCTTTCTTGAATCCAAAGGAAAATATCTTGCCGCTTTCATATGCTGCTTTGTAAATGCCAAAAAGATAACGAGAAAAGCCACTTTTTTGAGGATACGGGAGTCGTTAGAATTATTAAAAGTTAAGTCAAGTGAAGATGGGGTTATCGCCCATGAATTTCCTGGATGGGGTGAACTGGTGCTGGGGTCTTCAAGTTTGGAGGAGAGAGGGGAGTGGGCAGCTAGAAGAGAGAGAGGATTTTCTAATTAACATCTGGAGACTTCTTCTATGAACTGCGTAGAATGGAGACACTTCTATGAACCTCTAATCTGCCGCAACCCCCTAAATACAGGATTCACACTGAAAACAAAGCAGCTCAGGGCACTTGTTTAAGAACCTGAGCTTTGGTGTTAGAGAGGTCTGAGTCTGAGTCTGAGCTCTGTAGCTTTGTGTCCATGTGCAAGTTTCTTAACCTTATGAGCCCAACTCTCCTGTAAATTCGGGATAATAAAAGGGACCGCTTCAGAGGGTTGTAATGAGAGGTACATGAGATAAGCAAGCAAAACGCTTAGCATAGAGCCTGGCATGTCATAGTTTTTGATACATGTGAAGCATTGCTCTTTCATAGTGGCAACGTGACCTGCCAGTGCAAACAATCCTTTCCTTTATATCTTAATTATTTTTCTTTATACCTTAATTATTTTTTATGGAAACATTCTAAACTGAAATGCATATTTTCCAGGCGTATTAAATAGACTGCACTAATTACAGTGAGCACTTTTGCTTTTGTTATGCTTAATATGCCTCACTGTACAAACAAACAATGCAGGAGTCTGTAAAGTTGACGTCGAAGTCTGCCCAGTCTGCTCCTATTCTCCAGGCAACCACTCTGACAGTTTCTCAACTTAGAATTTTCCTGAAAGTTATATCCAATGCTGTGATGCAGGGATGTTCTCGTCTGGAGCTGTGACAGTGTGCGGCGCAGTGTACTCTTAGACTCAATGGCCCCTGCCAGCCAGCTCCTCCAAGCTCCAGGCTAACTTCTTGGCTTTTCTGCTTCTCCCTTGATGTCAGCCTGTGGCCCTCCCCTCCTGCTCTTTCCCTCGTTAGTTGGGGTTTCTAGTCTCCTTTGCTTAGAAAACAGAAAATCAAGTTGATTATGAGAGGGGGCTACTAGGATTGTGATTTCAGATGTTTCAGACACATGATAATACATTTCGTATATTTCTAACCTTATGATTCTACCATAGGAAGAGGGGTAGTATCTCAGGAAGAGTCCTCAAGGAGGAATCCAAACATCTGGTTTCTAGTCCTGGCCTGTGTCAACCTGGAAAGTCACGGAACCTTGCTAAACCTCAGTTGCCCCATCTATAAGATGATATTCCTTCACTAATTCATCAGACTTATGGTTGATGATTGCTTCTCTGGGTCAGGCATCTTTCTAAGTGCTGTGCATACAGCACGGAACAAGACAGAAGGATATTTCAAGGTTTGATTCTGGAAGTGGGAAAAGAGGTGATAAACAAAGTACATTGCCCAGTTCATCTCTGATAGTGCTCCCAGATGGTGCTGTGCAGACAGTCAGACAGGGAGGCAAGATAGAACGTGACAGGCTGCCTGTCTCCCAGGGTTGGCAGGCCTTCAAATAAGTTCATCAAAGGATTTTGAAAACTATAAAACATGATATAAAATATAATTTAATTCTTAGAAAACAAGAGAATTCATACATTTGTAATACTAACCACCCAAGATTCTGTGATTCTCAAGGAAAGAGCTGTGCCTCAAAGGAGAAAGGGGCATCTGGATGGCATATGACTGAGAAACGCTGCTTTACAGTTGATAAAACACTTGCTCATACTTGTCTGAATCTGCCCCCTAAGTTTTCAAAATGTCTCCCAAGTATGGTGGCAGAGAGTGATGTAAGAAAAGGAAGAAGTTTTCTTTTATATGACTTAAGCTGGTCCAGTACCGTTAGCCTGGTACTGGAACACATGCCAACAATAAATTGGAGGGTGAAGCAGAGCCCAGAGCTGAAGCTCTGCAGTGTCCTTTTGCAGTGCAACCTCTCAAGTGTTTGTTTACTGCTCATTCAACTTTAATGGTAGGAGAAACCCAAAGCAAAGTGCTCCAACCGCCATGATGAAGACCAGTGAGACATTACATGAAGCAAATCTGGTAATATGATAAAGGCACACTTGCATATTTCAGTTTAGGATTTCCATTTTACTGGGCTGGAAGCTGATCATTCTTTCGAACATCTAATGGGGTTGGTATCACTTTCCATCCTTTACAGATGAAAAAACTGAGGTACACAGTGAAAACATCTCCCAAATGGGTGGTGGAATGTACTTCTTGGTTTAGCAGCCTCCTTTCAGGCCTCCCAGGAGCTCAGGCCGCACTGGTTTTCTTCTTGAGTCCTCGGGCCCCATCACCCTCTTGCCTCTGCTTTGCCCTCCCTTTGTGCATTGTGCTCTCCCTCCCAGCCTGCTAGACTCCTTCCCCATCTTGAATACAGGTCCTCCTATTAATTTTTCTCTACTGTAGCACTTTTCTTCTAGGCACTTATGAAGAAATATTATTATATTTTCAAACATGTTAATTTGTGTATTGTCAGTCTTCCCCCATCAAGAAGTCACAGTTCATACCTGTTTGGTTCACTGCTGTATCCCCAGCATCATGCCCAATGCTCAATAAATATTTGTGGAATGATGAATGGAAGAAGGGAAGGAAGGAAGACCAACTCATCACTTTTTATTTGAAGTGTCATACATAAAATAAAAATTATTTCCTCTGATATTGTATTATGAAAATGTTCGAACACATAGAAAGTTGAAAAACTGCGTAGTATTGATTCAACAACTAACACAAATTAAGAGCTATTGATTGAAGTTTATTTCAAGGAAAACTGAATTTCAAGTTGGGTTGGTCTGTTGTGACACAGATAGGCATTGGACCAGCAATCACTACCAGATGCTTCAGGAGTTGTCAGTGTCAAATAATTGGTTCTACCCTATGCGGCCCAGAAGCAGCACCTTGGACAGAAAGCTACAGGTGCCCACACACAGAGCTCAGGCTTTTCTTCCCAGTTCTTGGTGACATAAGATGTGGGGGAGACAGGGACAAGTCTGGGCCTGGAGGCCTAATCAAGGCCTCATGAGGCTCTCTGATGTGGGTTGAATTACTCCTCTTTTCTGAGCCTGTTTCTTCTTCTCTGAAATGGGGATTAATATCCCAGGTCTGACCCCCTCATCCCTCACCAAGATGGGATGATGGGAATCAGATGTTGGACATCGTCCTTTGTCAAAGTACAAAGCACAAAGCGCTGTTAAAATGTAAGGGATTACTGCAGTCGAGGGCGTCCACAAAGCATCCTGGTATCTGTTTATTTTCCTTCTCGCTCATTTGCACCGTTAATGAAGAATTCCAGGTTAACTCCCAGCTGCTGTGATCTGGCAGGACTTTGGATCCCGGCCGTGCGGCTCCTCCTGAAGACGTGGAGTTGAGCCAAGGGCAAACCTGAAAGGGCCTCTTAGATAGTGCTCACTCCCCGGAAGCCAGATTGCTTTGAATATTTTGCCAAGTCTCTTTCCCACTCTTGGAAGAAGATTTGAGCCAAAAGAATATAAGAATGGCTGTTTTTGCCTGCCCCGTTCGCCTCCCCTGGCTGCAGGATTTCTGTCTCACATCCACCCTCCTACTCCCTTTCTTCTCCTCCCACCCAGATCCAAACTTGTAGAGGACCTTTTGCCCTGAATTTCAGCAGGAAACACAACCAGCAACCAGATGTCTGACTTTTTCACCCCATTGGCAAGGATTAGCCATCTTCCCTGTAAACTTCCGGCCTTTCCTCTCCGTTAGATCTTTCAGCTTCTTCACGGTCCGTCTCCTTTAGCTCACACACATGAACACCCTCCAGAGGAGAAACAAAAGGGAGCCTGCAAACTGCTGCAGACATGCAGAGTATTTGTACACCCTACTCAGTAAGTGGCATGTGGGGGATGTTGGAGAGGGCGCGGGTGGGGGTGGTGGTGCAGGGAGCAGTTCAGCTCTCCGATTCATTTAGCCTATCACTAAATCCAGATCCAAGGAAGAATAGGTGGCCTTGATCAAAGACAGAGATAATTAAATAAATTCACAACGTAAAATAACACACAAAGGAAAATAAGTGCAAACTCTGTTACCATCAAAGTATTTGGGGGTGAAAAAATAATAGGTAAGGCAGCTTTCTCAGCTTCCAGAATAAGGAGAGACCCAGATCTTCTTTGACACAAAGCAGAGGACTTTAGAACCGGGTGAGACCTTGGAGGGCAGCTTATCCCATTCCTTCACCTTCCAGGTGGAGAAACTGAGGCTTTGCCTTGTTGGGAAGGGCTTGCCCCAGATCCCTTGGTTGATGGCAGATCAAGGATCAACTCTTGGCTCTACTTGTACCTCCCCTGAGATGTTTCTGGAAAAGCCTGGTGGCAGTCACAGATCTGGGGTTGGCCTGCCTACTCTTTCTGCCTCCTGTCCTTCTGCTCTTGGAATAGTTGACTGGGTCTGCTATTCAGGGGGCACTCTGATATACAAGACCCAGCCATGCAACAGCAGCAGCCACAGTGATGGGGCTTTTCTCGCCTGTGTCCAGCAGCCATCCAATAAACACCTTGAAGGGAAGGAGAAGCAGAAGCCTTTCTTTTTTTTAAACGTAAGAGGAAACATACCCAGAAAAGACTCTGGTTTTCAAGTCAGCACTTGTGGACTATCCACAGGCAATAAGAGCAAGTGTTTCCCCAAGAACTGCATGGAAAGCGGGTGGTCATCACAGGAAGGCTTTAAAATGGGATTTTAAGGAATTATCACTCAATTGCACAAAGTCTTGTGCCCCCTCCTTCCTCGTTTGTATCTCTGTTTACTGGTATAAATCTCCATTCTACTATTCCTAGATGTGTGACTTTGATCAAGTCACTGCCCTTCTCTGTGCCTCAGTTTCTTTACCTATAAGATGGGGAAAATAGTAGTTATTTGATAGAATCGCCATGGGCATTGTGTGAAATGAGGGCTATCAGACTGAGCGTGTAGTAGATGTTTAATAAACTTCAGTTCTCTTCTCATTCTCTTTCTTCTGTAATGGAAGACGATAAATGTGTCCCTTAAGGAGTGGGTCCCAACAGAGCAGGAGGGTGCCATCTTCAGCAAGTCCCATAGCACTTTGCCTCCTCTCGCATCTGCATTTTTGTCCTGCAGCCTCAGCTGCCTCCAAGAAGAAAGACTGATCTGGACCTTGAAGGATGTGTCCAATCTGTCTAGGTGGCCAGTGTGCCTCATCCTGGCAGTGTCACTGTGGGAAATGTGTGAACCTTCTGTCCCGGGCCACAAGCGGGGTTCTATTCTGATGTTTCTAATTGTTCATGTCACAAAACCTGAATTTTTCTTCTAAAAAAAGAAAGAAACCAGGGCCCCAACATTAATGTAAATGAATTCCAAGAGGGGCCTGCTAGCTTGGGCTCAGAACAATGAGTTAATTGAAAGTGGTAATGAGAAAAAGCAGCTGACACTCATAAACCCAGGGGCCAACAAGCAGTTCAATTTCTGGGCAGCGGGTGACAGCCAGGCTTTCTAGCCAACCAAGATGTCAACGGCTTCTGAAAATAATTGCCCAAGGAATACCAGGCGGTAGGCAGAGACCAAGCTTGTCTGCAGATCCTCTCACCTGGCTTGGAGCCACCTGTGGTGGCTCAGCGCCCAGTTCTTCAAGCCCTGAGAAAACCTTGGGCTTTGAGGAAATACCTGAGACCTAAGGACTTATCTGAGAAAGATGCATCTCCAGGCCTCAGTTTCCCGGGCTGTCAAATGAGCACTTTAATACCTGTCCTCCCAGCCTCCCAGCACTGCTTTGTTTGAACATCAAGTGGAATGATATATTTGGAATGCTCTATAAAATAAGAAACTTGTTGTGCAAATAGGAGAGCTTAGAGTGAGCTGGGGTATTAGACTGCCTGGTTAACTCAGGTTAGATTCAGAAAATAATTCATACCTGGTAAGATTGATGAGAGAATTAAACATATTAAATATATATGCACGATGTATTTGGCCTGGCAGCTGATGTAGGGAAAGCGCTGCACACATGTCACCTGTTATTTGAGATGAGTCCTTATTGTCAGGGTTGCCTTGTCTTACAGTGGCTAAGCTGAGCTCATGGCCAGAGGTCCAGTTTGGATTTACACTTTGCTTTTTTTTCTAATCGTGGATCAAAGGCCCATTCTTCCCACAGCAGTCCTGCATCATACAAAGAAGGGCAGGCTGAATAGACAGAGAAATGGGGAATTTTAAAGACAAAATGATTCATAATGCAGCTGAGATCTAACCAATCGAGATACCATTTCTTTCCAGAGCTTGACAATCACACTGTACCACGAGCTTGTTGCACACTTGTCCCCCTGTAGGGCCAAGCAGGGATGTAATGGAATCCTCAGTGAGCCCTGGACCATTTATCTGGACAACTGATGGAGTCCAGGGCATAGGAAACTGGGAAATGTGATTGTGTGTGTGTGTGTTGAGTGGGGATGCAGAACATCCAGTAAGAAAAAGTGGTATGCTCCTCGGATAAGAGGGAGGACACAGGGTCTCCCTGGCTGTCTGTCCACCTCCGTTCTGCCTCTGTCTGACTCTCAGGGCTTCTCAGTAGTTTCCTTGGACCACCTCATTACCCACATGCAACCCCAAGTGGGACTTTACAGCAGGTGCTGAGTGGTGTCGCCCCCTCCTGTGCTGAGCACAAATCCCACAGCAAGTGCAGCAAGAGAGTCCGCGTGGCTCTGTCTTACCACGTCCTTCATAAAGCCAAGGACTGCACTAAAGCACAGCCGAGTAACTCACACACTGCCAGTAGGAGTAAAAGTTGGCACAACCTTTTTAGGGCACAGTTTGGCCGTATTTGTCAAAACTAAAGATGCACCTCCCCTTTCACCCAGCTTTTACTTCGAGAAATCTGCTGCACAGAAACATGCACGCACAGGCACAGAGGCACAGAGCCGTCTGCTGTAGCGTGCCAGTAATAGAAAGGGCCTGGAAACAACCCAGGTGCCCATCCAGATGCACGAAGATGCAAGGATGCACACTACACCAGGTTTGTAATCACGGGAAAAAGAGAGAGAGAGGCCATGCAAAATCTGTCTAAAATATTGAGGGGATTTAGTACATGGACTACAGTGGCATGAAATGTTCCGAATATATATTAAGTAGAAAAGGTAGATTGCAAAATATTAAGTGTAGTGAAATCCCTCTTGTTAGTATATGCACAGAAACAAGGTCTGGGTGAACAGACACAGAGCTATTGACATTTGTTACCTTGATGGAGGCGGGGGGAGAATACAGGAGGGTTGCAGTTTCTATATTACTTATTTCTTAAATTCTTCATGATGAAGATGTATTAATTTTGAATTAAAAAAACAGTAAAGATGATTAAGGAAATACACGTCAACAAATCTGAGGGAAAATAAATCCAAGGTGCTGAGGGTACACGCTTGGCCTTTGGGACATTCAGCTAGGTTGGAATGCAGTTTCAAGGATCCCGTGAGGTGGTTTGATTTGGGATCTTTTGTGGGATCTTCGGTAGGCAGTGGTCAAATTTTGCTGGACCTGGAGCACCGGCAGCTCAAGGATCTATTCCCGCATTGAGGGCGGCAAACACTGACCAACTTCAGAGCCAAGAAGCAGTTTGTCCAGCTGCCTGGATGCAGGGACAATCTGTCCTGTGGAACTGGGGGGCAGAGAGGCTATGGTCAGAGCCAGCTCCCCCTTGGGAGCAGATCTGGGTCTGAGCCAGCCTGGAAGGAAGGGCTTCCTTAGGGCCCGATCCATCTCGCAGGCTGGGAAATCCGCACAGCAGGTCTTCCTTTCCTTCCGTGCTCCCAGAGGCCCCAGAAAAACTTTTGTGTTTCCCCTTCTGACTCTCTAATTCCTAAAATTTTGGTTCCAGGTGAGCTGGATAAGAAAAATCTGACCACACACTGGGGACCGTCAGTTCTGCAAACCAGATGGCCGAGCAGGCTCTGCTTGTAGCTTCTCATGGTCTGCTGGTTCTCACCACTAAGGAGGCCTCCTCTCCAGCAAGACGTCATCAACAGCACTAGAACCAAAGCTTCCTGGGTATCGGGAACAGAACACATGCCTCTATTGATTCAGTAAAATCAGCTGGACGTATAGAAAATGTGGTGTGGTGTGGGAAGTCTTTGGTCCCCTTAATTCTGCCTCATCCAAGATTAATATTATTTCTGAGGAAAGGCCAGAACTCTCATCTGAAGCTTTTTGACATTAAAAAGATTTACAGGGGGTCTTGTGAACTACCCTTGAAAATCTAAAAAATCACCCATGGAAGACGGCATGTGACCTATTCTGTGGATTTCCAGAGCATTTACTTCCCTGTCAATCGTGGGTGTGAGTTACAAGGGAAGGGGGCACACCTGCTGTGGACCAAGCCCAGTGCTAGCTTCCAGGGATACATTGGTGAACATCAACAGTCATGTCTACTTTTGTGGACTAGTGAGGGAGATGACCTTCAATCAAGTAATCATCATCCTTAGTACATAATAGCAAAAGGGCATATGTGCTCTGACAAATGAAACAAGTTCTGTGGGAACCTAGGATGAAGGAACTGCTCTAGACTGGGGGTCAGGAAGGGCTGTCTTGAGGAAGTGGTGCTGAGATCTGAGAGGTGAGTAGGAGTGGACAAGGGTGGAGGGGGTTGGGGAGTGAACGCTCTTGTAGACCCCCAGACAGAGGATGGTGCTATGAACAGGGGGACAGTAGGGAAGATGGAGAGAAGTGCACAGGAATGAGAAGGGGGCCATGAGGAAGAGAAAAGAAATGATTTTTATGGAGATACACATGACTACCACCACCACTACCCCCAGCTCACATGCATGGACACACACACACACACACACACAGCATCTGAATCTTACCCGGAAACAGGCAGAGGGTAAACTTGTCAAGACCAAAAGATTCCTCACAGGGCTGGATCTCTCTCTTTACTAAACTAGTTAATCCTTTGCTGAGAGAGAAACTAAGAGTTGAATTCACTCAAGTGCCTGCTAATTAAGAAACTATGAGAAATAAAGATGAAGAATATCTGAAATGAACATAAGAAAAATGTACACGTCACTGCCTAGTTTTAATCTTTGTCCTTTTTACTGGACAGGAATCTAAAATGCCAGACTGTCTGGTTCAATACTGCACACTCCTTGTCCGGACTCCTGGGCCTTCTTCCTTCCTCAGGAAACCCAGGCTATTGCCCACGGAGTCAGACTCCCAGACCCTTTCCCTCTTGAACCTAAAGAACTCTCAACTCAAAGCCTCGAGACCTCTCGCCGCCAGATAACCCAGGCTTCCCCTCACCCTTGCACACCCTGGCTCCTTTCCCTCTGGTTGACTTAGAATACCCGCTTCCTGATAGCGCCTGCACCCGACCTCCAGCCTCCTCTCAGCCATGCAGAGCCCTCCTCACATTCATCTCATGAATCCCAAGCCTCTCATCCCCTCACACAGTTCTCCTTCCTGGCCTGATGCTTCACTCCACCATTTTGTTTTCTTTGTCTGAGCTCAAACTCGAAGGCCCCTCTGACCAGATTCCCCAAGGCTGGAGGCTGCGAGTAATGGGAGGGGAACAGGAAGGACTCTCTCAAGACTCCTGGGCCCTCCCCTACCCCCCACGCTCTGCCCCCTTTCTCTCCATGTCTTTCTTGGTGGCCAAGCTCCCATCAGAACCAAGATCCAAAGTGCCACTTGGGGCAAGGAAGGGCGCTGTGAGTATCTGAAGATGGCCTCTTGGAACTAGAATCCTGGGGCTGTTTGACCTGAGGAGAGCCGCAGGCAGAAGGCCTGGGCTGAGGGTCGAAAGCACCTCGCCGTGAATTCTGCATCAAAGGAGCAAATACCTCCTGGGAAGAGTACCTTCCAACCCGACTGGGTTTCCTAGTCTGTCACCTTCCTTCACGGATTCAGCGGGCCACTGTGTACCTGCTCTCCTTGTGGGGGCACTGAGATGATCAGACCAGAATGAGGCCATGGTCATCTGGGTTTCTGGAAGATGAAATAAAATATAGAGAATTCCCTTTATAAGGATAAGAGGTTCTTAGCTTCTTGGAGATCACAAACCCTTGGAATGGGTGAAGGGTCCTCTCACCAGAAAATTTTACATGTGCAAAAGTGCCTGAAGCTCTGAGTACAGCACAGGGACCCCCTGCAGAGAGTCAGGAGAGTGCCGGGACTTCCAGGGAAGCTGGAAGCCATTTGGCAGGCAGGGCACCTGAGTCCCCTTCCCCAGGCCACGGAGGGCGAGGAAAACCTGGCCTCATCCTGGGCCCCACCCCAGGTCCTGGCTGCAGGGCAAGAGCAAGTGAAGGAGCACTTTTCTTTTTCTCTCTTGGGGACAGTGTCATCACATAGGAGCCCTTCCTCTCTACTGTTATTTAACTTGGGGCTCCCGAGCAAGAATCTTTCTCCAGGTCCAGAGGGAGTGAAGTGCTATTTCCAGCGCTTTCATAAGGCCAAAGGCTATAGAATTCACCCTACAGGTTTGAACTAATCTGCTGACTCCTGACTGGCCAGCCAGACCCAGGGCTTATGTGGGTCCATCGAGAGGAAAGGGCATCCTACATACACATGTGCCCACACACACATAAGGGCCAAGCGACCCGTCACCACCGTGAAAACTTGTCTGGGCTCCAACCTGTGCTGCAACACTGACTTGGGCAAATAAATGAAGTCTCCACAATTAAAACAAACCAACCAAAAAATCAATGGCTTAGAATGTAAGCAAGGTTTGCGGGAGACCTGGTTTAGTCCAAGATTTCTCTGCTCATTTAAAACATTTACGATGACCTGAAACCATAAAGCTTCTAGAAGAAAATATAGGCAGTACACTCTTTGACATCAGTATTAAAAGGATCTTTTTGGACACCATGTCTTCTCAGATAAGGGAAACAATAGAAAGAATAAACAAATGGGACTTCATCAGACTAAAGAGCTTCTTCAAGGCAAGAGAAAACAGGATTGAAACAAAAAAACAACCCACTAACTGGGAAAAAATATTCGCAAGTCATATATCCAACAAAGGGTTAATCTTGGTAATATATAAAGAACTCACACAACTCAACAACAAAAAATCAAACAACCTGATCAAAAAATGGGCAGGAGACATGAACAGATATTTCTCCAAGGAAGATATACGGATGGCCAACAGGCACACAAAAAGATGTTCATCATCACTGATCATCAGGGAAACGCAAATCAAAACTACACTAAGATATCACCTTACACCCGTTAGAATGGCAAAAATAACCAAAACAAAAAGTAACAAATGTTGGAGAGATTGTGAAGTAAAAGGAACCCTCATACACTGCTGGTGGGAATGCAAACTGGTGAAGCCACTATGGAAAAGAGTATGGAGATTTCTTGAAAAATTAAAAATAGAAATACCATTTGACCCAGCCATCCCACTACTGGGTATCAATCCAAAGAGCTTGAAATCAGCAATTCCAAAAGTCCCATGCACCCCTTTGTTCATTGCAGCATTATTTACAATAGCCAAGATGTGGAAGCAACCTAAGTGCCCATCAACTGATGATTGGATAAAAAAGATGTGGTGTATATATACAGTGGAATACTACTCAGCCGTAAAAAAGAATAAAACCATCCCATTCACAACAACATGGATGGACCTTGAGGGAATTATGTTAAGTGAAATAAGCCAGATAGAGAAGAACAATCTCTGTATGACTCCACTCATTTGAGGAATTTAAACATGTGGACAAAGAGAACAGATTAGTGGCTACCAGGGGAAAGGTGGGTTGGGGAGTGGGCACAAAGGGTGAAGGGGGTGCACATACAACACGACTGACAAACAGTAATGTACAACTGAAATTTCACGAGATTGTAAATTATCATAAACTTAATAAAAATTACCTTAAAAAAAACCCTAAAAACCGCTTATGATGAACTCACCCTGCCCTGACTTGGAAGACAAGAAAGGGAATTATTTTCCATGTTAATATAGGGTGTTCCTCATCGATTTTTCCCTCAAAGTAATAAGAGAAAAACAAAATTGCCTTTTGTATGTTTTGCGTTAGAATTCAATTATTAAACATTTACTGTGGGTCTGCCGTGCACCACTATGTACCAGACACCACAGCAAAGAATTGGACAGATGTGTCCCTACCCTTTCCCTACATCACAGAAGTAAGTCCAGAGGTGATGAGTCTTCCCACAGGTGGTCCTGAATGTCTTGTCATCTGGGAGTCATGGAAGACTCCCCCTTGGCCCCCACCCTAGGAGAAAGCAAAATTTAACACCTCCTAGAAGGATGAAAGTAGTATGTGGGGCTCAGTCTTCCTTGAGTCCTGTTTGCCTCAGACGTAGCTTCCCCGCTCCTCTGATATTCCATCTTACTCCTACCCTTTCCATAAGCAGGTAGGGAGGTGGGTGAGGCCCTGGTCTTCACAGTAACAACAGGGGCCATAGCACAACTGGAAAGTGGTACAAGGCCCCGGGAGTGCCAGCTGGGGTGGGTCTGGGGTGGCTGACTGGTCCTGGGTTGACCTTGGATAGAAGTCACAGGTGAGATAGTGATAGTGCTCCTGTAATGCTGGTAGAGAGCTGGTCCTTTGAATAACCCGATTTCCTACCTCTTTCCCCTCGGTACCCCTATCTCTTCTCTGATGCCACCAGTGTTCCTCCTTACTGGGAAGACAACTACCTAAGGCCAAGCTCTGACATGTGATGCATAGTTAGGATATTGCCCAAACACCCGCCATGGCCTACAAAGCCCTGGGTTGTCCTGCCCACCTCTCCAGGCCCACCCCACTTGTTTTCTCTGTCCAACAATGGTCTTCTCTCAGTTTCTCATTGTCACCACCATGCTCCCCTGTCCCTGGGGTCTTTGTACATAGTATTTCCTCCTCTGCCTAGAAGGCTTTCCCCGCCCTCGTCCCCACCCAAACTTGGTCCTCACTTAACTAACTCCTGTTCATCCTTCAGATCTCAGCTCAAGCACCTCTTTCTCAGAGCAACCCTCCCTGCCCTGTCGTCCTGTGTGCTCACTGACCCATTTTCTTTTTTCTAAAATGTGGTTATTTGATTAAGACCTGTCTCTCCTGCTAGGTTATACAGTCTGTGTGGGCAGGGACTGGTCTACTTTTGCATACCACTGTGTCTGGCATCTGTCAGAAAGCCTGTTGCATAGTAGGCTATCAGTAAAAGTATGATGAATGCTTGGATGGATAAATGAATCAATGAATGCCTTGAATGGAGGAAGCTGTCCCTACCAAGCAGATCCCCTGGCCCTCGCTTTGTGGGATGGGCTGGCAGTAGTGGAGTCCAGGAAGCCCAGGGTCTCTGCCATGCCCACGACAACCTTGTTAGGAAAGCAACCTGAGCCACTTCATTCCTGGAGAAGTGGTTTTGACTCGTGCCACGTGGTCTGAGTGTAAGCAGCCCTACATCTCTGGCCACAACCGCCTAGAGCAGGACTGATGTCCCTGCCAAATTGCAAATGAGCTGGACGTGCGAGAAGTCAATCCTTTTTGAGGGGGCTTGGCATGGAATTCTATTCAGTAGAATTCATTTTGGGTGGTGACAAACTTGGGAGTTTTAGATTTGAGAAGTCTAACTACCAGGAATTCTGGGAAAGCAAAAAAAGAGAAGGAGGGTCACTCTAGGGCTGGCTGAACCCCAACCACGCCCTGAGCTATTGTTCTAGAAGCCTGATGGACAATCCAGCTTCAGTAGCCCTGGGACCAGAGTGACTTCACAGCTGAGGAAACCGCATTCCTTGCCACACTGCACTGCCGGATTGCCTTGCAGTGGGCCTCCTTTACTCCTGGTAACTCACGTCCATCACTTCCTTTCAATCTGGAGGAGTGAGAACAATCCAAGTGTGAGGATGAGGAATGGGTTTCCCTCTGTCTGTTTTTCCTGATTGCGTGTTGTGTAGAAAAAAAATGGACCTCTTTGGTTCTTCCTAAGGCTGTGAAGAGTCTCTAGATGTAGCAGCTAGAAACTACCCAGTACAAAAATCTGGGTCTGGTGTCTATTTTCCTGATATGCTCACGTAGCTGTGGGGCATAGCCTGCTGATGAAATTGCTCATGGTACCCTAGTAGTTCCAGAACTCTTGGGGTCCTTAAGGTGAAACGTCACAGCTAAGTGAAGACATGGCCCGTTTGTGAGTCAGTAGTAATCACCAGCACCCCAGGTGCTAAATCCTTTGGGAGTCAATGCAGGTGTGGGTGCTTGGGTATCTGGGTGCCTCTAGTTATTCCAGTTTGTTTGCAGCTATGTCAATGTTGCAAAAACAACAAGAGCAAGCAAGACATGAGTAAATCTATTTCTGTGAGGTTGGTTATAGACCTCAAAAATGAATTCCAGGCATGTGATGATGAGATGAGTAGAAGCAGAAAAAAAATTTTGCAGTTTAAGAAGTTTAGCTCAGCCAATGCTGATCAAAAGAATAAAGGGGGTATTTGGGTATCATCTTAGTTGGGCAGACTAGAGATGGAGCGATTTATGTCTGTCTTGATTGCCTTCCATGTGAGCAGAGGCGCTGCCTGTTTTTGCGCTCTAAGGCATTCCCGGTGTCTAGCCCAAGGCCTGGCACATAGCAAGCACTCCACAACTGTTTGTTGAATGAGGAAATGAATCAGAAAGGAGGTTTCAATCGTGAAGCCAGAGATCAGAACAGAGAACTGACTGAAGGAAGAGATAGGGAGAGAGCTTCAAGGAGAAAGGTAGGTGATCTTTTCCACTGTTATTTTTATCTTTGAATATCCCTATTTTTCATGAATAAATACAAGCATGTAGGGGACAATTTCCTTACCATTATAGTGCCTAACCTATAATAGAAACTCATCCAGCAATCATAAATACGTAAAATAAATATTTTAACCTATATGAGAAATAGGCTTCTTTCCTGTGGTCCTGAAAACCAGAAGCAGTCTC
Source organism: Equus asinus (assembly GCF_041296235.1). Taxonomy (NCBI): domain Eukaryota; kingdom Metazoa; phylum Chordata; class Mammalia; order Perissodactyla; family Equidae; genus Equus; species Equus asinus. Next base: position 43,088,793 of record NC_091798.1, on the reverse strand, counting down.
CAGATGGTTTTTGCTCAGATCCAAGAGATATCATAGTCAGGACCACATTGGACCTCAGCCATCTCATTTCTGGCAGAATGACCTGGCAGGGGCCTCCTACTACCCCATCTGTGACAAACTGAAGGCAGGCGACTTTGTTGACTTCTTACTTTACTTTTAAAACGTTCAAACTCTGGTTTTTAGTACAGAGTGTGATAGTGCTCTTACAAAAACAGGTTTGTGGAAGCAACACAGATGGGATCAACACTCCTGGACTGCTCAGCATGGTTCCTGGCTGCAATGGAAACATTACACCGCGTGACTTGGGTAGCCAGAGTTGACTTAGAGGAGCTTAACTGATTTGATTCATCAGTTCAAATCACCTTTAATGTGGCACATTAGTAGTGCCACCATATTGTAAATGATACATCCACAGAGGCATTAGTCATTATACAAATAGAATTAATAGGTTTCACTACACTTCAAGATAAACATGTCAGAACAGTAACTCCATTCACTCATGGCCTTTTGAGCTTGCTCAGGGCCCTTACCTGACTGTTAGAATAAATATAAAGTTTTATGGCCAACTTGCTCTGTGTGACTTCACCATCACCAAATGACACAAATTTAGAAATTGCAGTTGTGTTCACTGACACATTTATTTATTCACTCATTCATTCTCTTACTTAGCAATCTATGGTTTTTCCAGCTCAGTTCACAGAGTATCATTGTTCTCTGACTACTATCATAGGATTCACAAGAACCATTTGCTGGGGTGCAGAAGTTTAGAATGTCTCGATGACAGTGAGTCAAGAGAGCAGGCAGTATTGTGTAGTGATTAGAGAAGGAGTTTGGGCATCAGACTCACCTGGATTTGAATTCTAGTTCCATTACTAACTGTATAAACTCAGGAATTGACTTCACTTCTCTGCGCCTCCATTTCCTTATCTGCTAGATGGCTGTGAAACTCCTCGCCTCTCACCATCTCTACACTGCATATCTCTTTTCCTTCTTGTGCATCTCCCATAATGCCATGCATCAAGAGAAGATCCTTGAGGACCAGGTAGGTCTCGTGAAGGAGGAATTTAAGTTGACCTCAGAAGGAAAGATAGGGCTGGCTGCAGGAGGGGACATTTCTTACAGAGGTTACTGTGAAAGCAAAGGTGTGTTGATGGGGGTGTGTTGGGAGTAGTGGGGACAGCCAAGAGACCAATTTAATGACAAAGGGAAGGAGGGTAGTATAGGGCAATGATGGAGAGAAGCTGGAAGGGACTGGGCTGTGGAAAGCAGAGAATCCAAGATTTTGCTGAATGCAAAGACCGAGGAATGGGGCCTAGAGTACAAAATATTTCAACCAAATTCTGTTATGTCTTTCAATGATCAGCAAAGCATTTTGAAAACACTAGTTTTTAAAAAAAGACAGTCTCCAAGGCAAAGTTAGAAACAGTTCTGGGAGTTGTAACCCCAAGCAGGCTGTGGAAATATGCACATTCACGATAGCTAGTTCCTTAATGGCTTGTGCCTTAGTTTCTTCATTTAGAAAAAGGGGGATGATAATGTTAGTAATAGTAACTACTTTGTGAGTTTACCGTGGCGTTTAATAAAATATATAAAGCACATTGTTCTGTACTTAGCATAAAGTATGTGTTTGATCAACATTAGCTATTATTATGATATGCATGGAGAGATGCCTGGCAAGATATTACGTCAACTTTATTAACTGTGGACATTTCTGTTCGTGTGATTTCAAATATTTTTTACCCTTATTTTTGCTTTCTCTCTATAATCTGAATTTTTCCAATAAACATGCAAGATTTTTATAAAAACTATAAAGTTATTTTTTTTAAATCCATGCTTAGCAGTGACACATTTCAGGAGATGTAGTTTAGAGGGCTGAAGCTATGCCTCCAACACCCTTTCAAATGGTCACATTCAATAGTTCAGTCCTCTAATGCTAAAAATTCCATATCAGAATCGGGTCTTCGTTTTGCATTTTCATGGTTAAATGGTCTGTTATATGCAGGAGTTTTTATAAAACAAGGGGCTCCTGAAAGGTATGAAGAGTCTCTTCCCCTGTGAATGCTTGGGCTCCCTGTTCTGAAACAGCAGATTTTGATTTTATAGTTTCTGACTCCTCTTCAAGTGTTCAAGGATCTTGAAGACAGAAGACATCCAAACATCCCCAGGGAGACTGTGAGCTTCCCCAGGGCAGAGAAAGCAGCACTCACCTTTGTAGTCCCAGTACTTGGCACAGTGCCAGGCACACAGTAGGGACTACATTAATACATCAGTTGAATGGATAAGTGAAAGAATGAATGCTAAATCTAAGAACAGAGTTTCTGCTTGGGAGGTGGGGAGAATGACACTCTATTACATATTAAAATTTGATTAGGACATTTTAAAAAATTAAATGAAAACAAAGTGATTTTACTAGGAGCAAACATAAAACAAAATTGAAGCAGAAATTTCAATGACACTTTATTGAGAGCTGACAGCACTCCAAGCCCTGATCCAAGTATTGAGAGTTCAGTTGTGAAGAGGAGTTTAATTCCAGCGGGGAAGATAGTCTTTGATCAAGTCATGACGTGTGAGAAGTGAGCCCCAAGAGGGAAAGAGTTGCATGCTTTGGAAGTATATAATGGGGAGACCCAATCTAGCTGGGGTGGAGGGGTGGGTGGAGTGGAGGTGGCCAGGGAAAGCTTTTGTAAGATAGTGGCCTGTAACCTGAGACTCAAGGTTGATGAGAAGCAGTGAGGCAGTGAGGAGTGGGAGGCAAAGCATTTCACAAGTTACTAAGGCGGAGAGTGAGAACAAGAAGAGGGGACCATGTGCAAAAAGCCCAAAGTTGGAGAAGAGCTAATAGCACATGAGGACAAATAGAAGGCCAGTGTGGCTAAGGTGCATGTTGGCGAAGTCAGGGGCTATATCAATCAGGGCGAGGCTGTGGGAGAGAGTTTGGATTTTATCCTAAATGCAATGAGAAGACCTTGAAGAGTTTTAATTCACAAGTGATCATAATCTTATTTACGTTTAAAATACGCTGTTTCAATAAGTTTTCAATGTAATAGCTTTTGAGTGATCAAGAGATTGGTGGCTGAGTGGAAGCTGAGGATTGTCAGTCCAGGTGAGAAATGACAGTGACTCGGATGAGTACCTGGACCTGACTGTCTGTAGATAGTAGACATGGAGAGAAGCGGATAGATTTAATAACTGATAAGACTTGAAACTGGGTTGGAAGGGGAAGGGGAACCCAATTTAACCCTGACTACACCACTGAAACAGCAGCCATTGCTCCCCCTCATCTCAGCACTCTCTCTCCCAACTCCCGCTCATGGTTTTATTTTCTACCAAGCACTTATTACCACGTGACATGCTACATTTTACTTATTTTCATATTTTTAAAAATTATCTGTTTACTCTATTAGGGCTGGAATTTTTGTCTGTTTTGTTTAGTGTCTTTTCCCTGGTGCCCAAAACATGCTTGATACATAGCAGGTGTTTGATAAATATCTGTCACCTTACTGAATGAGGGAGTTAATAAAAGCATAAATAAATGAGGATGAGAAATAGGGATAATGAAGAATGTTTTAGTTGGCTATCGTTGCATAACAAACAACCCCAGAATCTCGGTGGTGTACCACAACAAACATTAATTTTTCCCACGTATGGGTCTGTGAATCAGCTTAAGTAGCTGAGCTTTAGGCTGCAGTTCTGCTAAGCTGGGCTCCAGACTGTGGAGTTCTGCTTTATGTGTATTTTCTTCCTCCTTGGACCAATGGCTACCTGAGGTCTATTCTTCTAATGGTAGATGGCAAAAGCACAAAAGATCAAGTCAAACCCTCAAACGCATCTAAAGATTATGTTCATGTCATGTCTACTGGCCAAAGTCAACGTGGCCAAAGACAACATCAAAGGGGCAAAGACGTATACTTCGCTTTTCTAGGGAAAAGTAGTGCAAAGCCACATGGCAAAGGGTATGGATGTATAATTCCACAACAAGGAGGGAGTGAAAATTCAGGACAATAATCCAGTCTACCACAGATGACTGCCAGGTATGGGGGACTATGTGGATGGAAATGCCTTTTATTGATATGGGGAAGATTGGAAAAGGAGCAGGTTGGGGAGGGAGAGTGACAAACACCAAGGGTTCAGATTTGGACCTGATAAGTCCAGTTAGATGGCCAAGGGCAGATGTAACAAGTGGTAGAAGCACAACTAGCTTAAACAAAAATACAATGTCTAGGCTAATGTAATTGGGAAATCTAAGGAGGATCTTCAGAGCTTCGGGCACAGCCCCACCAAGGCATTTTGTCAAGGCGTTGTCTTCCCCTCTGTTTCTCAGCTCTGCTTCTCTCTTTTGGCTTCATTTCCAAGCAAACTTCCTCTACGTGGTGGCAAGATGGCCCCTGGCAGCCTCAGAGTCACCCTTAGCTTAGCAATGACAATAAGGAGGACTCTCTCTCTCAACGTCAATCTAAGAGATGATACTTGTTCCCTTACGTGGGTCATATGCACATCTATGAACCAGTCAAGGTGGCCTGGCCAGTGGGAAACTATGATAACCCTCCTGGGTTATGCATCCATCTCTGGGGTGAGGTGTCTGGTACTGTGGTTAAAATAGAAAGGGAATGGTACCACAAAGGAAGCAGGAGAAAGGGATTGGAGAGTATGGCAGGGAGACAAAATCCTTAACTACTGCAGTCTAGTAGAGACGTGAAAAGGGTAGTTTAAGAGCCTGGAGTTCATTAGCCAAGTCCAAGATGGAAACAGCAATCTGCAAATTGTCTACAATAGATAGGACCAGACACCTGAAAGTGAATGAGATCACCTATTAAAGTAAGAAGAGAAGAGAGTCTACTGTTTGGTAAAATGAATACATCTCTTACATAGCAAATGAATTTGCTAAGAATGTTTTAGAAGTTGCTCGTGTATCAGGAGAAAATGCATGCTTTTAAAACAAACGTTTATGTATCACTTACTATGTGCCAGGCACTGTTCTAAGTGCCTAACAAGTCTCTATTCATTTAATCCTCATGATAATTTTATTAAGTTGTTACTACTGTTATCCCCATTTTATAGATGAGGAGACTGAGGCACAGATTGGTTAAGAAACTTGTGCCAGGTCACACAGGTAGTAAGCGAAACATGCTGTGCTCAAGTCAGGAAGTCTGGCTTCAGAGTCCTCATGGCTAAGATTTTATCCAGTTGAAGGGCATCCTAGAGAAGGAGAAGTTTCTGTCTCCTTCCCCTCTCCCCAGTTCCATAATGCTCCCAGATTTTCACCTGCTGCTCTGGATTTGTGGCTGAGTGCACATGTGGTTTGGCTCATCTGAGACTACGTCTCTGAGGATGAAAACTGAGAATGTAGAACCGTGGAGGTCAGTTGAGTTAACTCGGAGGGTGTTTGCCGTCAGGAGGAACAGATGCTGTTGAAGTCAGGAAGAAATGAGTGTTCCCTTCAAGCCCTGCTTTAGAAAGCCTCTTTGTTTTACTACTCTGGGTGCAAGCAACGCTTTTAATTTTGTGTTTTGGATTCCAGCCATACGAGGCCTTCTTTAATGTAGCAGATGGCTGGAGGCAGGCAAGCTAGTTCCTACGCTGTACATCAAGCAGCCTTCCCTGGAGAGGAATCTCCCAATTACGTTGCTCTGAAAAAGTGAAGAGAAGAAAAGATAACTTAAAATGGACATTAAATTTATACCACATGTAAAGTAACCACTGCTTTAAGCATCTGTGAACATTTGGAGGTCAGGAAACCTTTTGAGAATCTGATGAGCTGTACATAGGTTTATACATGAAAATGGGCATATTCATTCCAGGGGGCTCATGGAGTCTCTGATGTCCATCCCTGAAGCTTTGAGGAGTTGGTGGCCACGAGATTCCTGTGCTTCCAGTGGAGGCTACTGTCATTCTTTCATTTTACTTTTCCTTTTTTCAATACATTACGATTTTCAACTTCTGAGTTGTGAAAATAGAGGGTCTTTGGATTATTAAGGAAGCATTTCACACCAGAACACTCAAACTTTGCTGCAAAAATACCCTTTCAAATATTGGATAAAATCAGTTTAGTGTACTCTCTGGTAGGTACAGAGTCTTGGCTCATTCTACTAAAAAATAACATGAAGTTTCTTCTGAAAATTGTAACATGATGATTTTCTTCACTCTTGGCCCATGGGATATGTCCTTGCACATCATTTCTTTGGGACTTCTCAGAACTTTTCTCAGTTCAGCTCTGCCTCCTGTACTGTTTCCAGTATTAAGGATTGGGGGTGGGACTAGTTTGTCAATTGAAGAACACACATAGAACTTTTAGAACTTGGAAAGGCAGCTTGACTGTTTCCCGGACACTGTCTGGAGGAGTCACACAAACTTAGACATTTCTTCCTCTCGTGTCCACCTGCCATGACTATCTGAGGCAGAGAGAAGTCTTTGAGATAGCTACCGGGACCCTACATGGATCTCTGTGATGTCATTCACTGATTCTTCTAGGCCAGCCGACTCCTCTAAACATCACCATATTCCTTCAATTCCACTAGGTGTGCCCTGGTCATTTAGGGAGAATCTTCTGGGCTACAGCAAAGGGTAGAAGTGAGATATTTATTAAATATATTGAAAACAAAAACAATTTGCCTCAATTATCCTATATTTAAAAATAAAACTTTAAAAATATGAGAAGACTGAGTTAATTATTTCAGATCTTCTTGTTCCGTATATGGTCTCACCTCTCCTGAAAGTTACCGCCTTTTTGGATCTGGGAAAGTCAAGGTGGGAGTGGGTCATGGACTAAACATTTAGGCTGGTTCTGTACACCAAATAAATAAGGAAAACAATTATTGGAAAAATTCAAAGAAAAGGCCCATTTTCTCCCCAAACATTGACCCAATTAAAGAAAAACTATTCTGAGCTTAAATCAGGGTTTCTCAGTCTCAGCACTATTGACATTCTGGGGTGGATACTCTTGGTAGAAGGAAGCTGTCCTGTGTATTGTAGAATGCTTAGCAGCATCCCTAACCTCTGCCCAGTAGACGTCACTCCACTGACTTCCTATATGTGACAAGCAAGATTGTTTTCACATATTGTCAAATGTTCCCTGGGGGCACAGTCACCCTTGATTGAGAAGCACTGGCCTAAATGATCCAGAAATAGGTTTTTCTACAAGTAAGGTAAAATTGAGTATTGAAGCTGCTTCTGTCTGAGCTTCTTGATCAGGGGAAGGCTAAGCTGAAAAAGCAGTTTGTCTATTTTGATGCCCTACAGACTGTATCTATCTGTTCAGATCATCCTGTTCCACATCTGTTTGTAGATCCCATTTGATTGTCAAAAACAGGAGCTTTCTTACTCCATTCCTATAGCTCTGGCAGGCCTGTACATTTGCTGTTTGATAACCTTTCGGCTATATAGATATTTAGTGATCTGTCTGATTTTTCCATACCCTTGGAGGTCTGGGTAATTTCTCAGTCTTTGGCAGGCATCTGCTGTGCTCTTAAAGTTTCCATTCCTCCCTTCTGTCTTCCAACTTAAGACCTGAGCTGAGCCCGTATAGCAACTTGGAAAGGTTGGAGTCTGGTTGATTTGATCAGTGTGTAGACACATAGTTAGCAAGCAGAACTATTGGCTTTGAGATTACAAATATGATTGTTAAAACGAATCCTGTAATCACAAATTGTTCCTTACATATGTGCAGTGACTGAAAGACAGCAAGCTGTTTGTTTTGGGAAGGATTTTCCTAGCTATCTGAAGTGAGGAGAGGCTCTAGTGTACAAAATATTTAAACCAAATTGTTATGTCTTATAACGTTCAAAAAGCACTCTGAAAATATCAGTTCTTGAAAAAAAGCCATCCTCCAAGGCAGGGTTATAGGCACTTCTGGGAGTTGTAAACCCACGCAGATTCCAGAAATACGTGCCTTTCAAGGGCTGGAAACTTCTGAATTAACAACAAATAAGCAGTGAGTGTGACAAAGAGTTAAAGTACACAGACTTTACTTTCACAAAGTTTATGATGTAGTTAAGAGGTTTAAGATGTGGACCTGGGATTGCAAACTGATGGCCAACAGGCTAAATTGGGACCATGGGTTTGTTTTACTTGGCTGGTACAGGGTTGGTGTCCTGAATGTCTAAGAAAGAGAAAAAGAACGAATGAAAGAAGTTGCTAAACATAAAACTGAGATTTCTGCACTAAAATCCAGATTTCCAGTTGTTTTTGAAAAATCAGAAGATCTGCCAACACTGGCTCCTTATTCCCACGTTTCCCCATGGTGACAGTTGGCTGCAGGGGAACACCAGCTGCCCTCTTTGATCAGAGCAGGTCGTCAGGTTCTCCACCATGACCCACTACACTCCCTCAGCAGGCCTCTGTCCACGTTTGAAACCGCCACGCTTAACGTAGAGATGTCTGCAACGTTTCCTATGTTTCTTCACTGTGGAAATAAACCACTGGAACCTGAAGCAAAATCGCAGCTTCCGTTTGCGATTCAGGTGAGATGACCCTGGCTCAGGCCATGGGGGTGGCAATAGAGGCAGTGAGAAATGGTCAGATTTGGGATATATTTTGAAGGTAGAGTTAATGGAATTTCGTGATGGATTGGATTAGGGTATGAGACGGAGGATTAGCAACGAGTTCAATTTTGATTTTTGCTGAGATTGATTTATTTAAAAAGGAAACCTATAGTGGATTATTGGAAAACCAGTATTGAATCTTTAGAATAAAAACAGAATTATTTAAATGTTTTTCTTCACTCTCCAAATTGGGTGCCCTAGAAGGTACCACGATCAAATTCTGGGAAACGCTGACACTTTGGGGAATGTGCAGGGAAAAAGCATTAAGAGTTCCAGTTACCAAGAAGAGAGAGTTAGGCTCTCGTCCCAGGAGACAGGGTGGAGGGATGTCAGCCTGTGGATGGCCTCTCTGCACCTCAGGGCCCCAACATCCAGGAGGGTGTGTGCATCTTCAACTGCCTGGTTGATCTCCCAGTACAGGGGCAGACCTCCTTCGGAGAACTCCAAGGTCCTACCCTACAAGAGGGGTGGAGGGTAGCAGAGGCTCCAAGATCTCCATATGGGAGGGATTTAGGGCTGTATCTAGTAAAAAGCTCTAAGATGTTGAGAAGCTGGTTTTGAAGCTTTTTCACAGAAAGAGGACTCTCTTTACTCAGATTTATACTTATATTACAAACCAATAAAAGTAGCAAAGTTGTATCTGAAGATGTTTTTATTTACACTTTCTATGACTGAGAAAATCTCCAACTGTCCGTGTCGAGGACAATGGTTTTATTTCATTGTGCTGTGGGTTGATTTGGTTAGTGGAGACTACTAGTGGCTACCGTGGTGGTGGGAGCGAGCCGACCCCCACTCCCGGGCCCGGCCATTGCGCGAGAAGCCTGCGGCTGATCGGAAGCCCGGGTTGGCCGGCGCCGAGCCAAGCGCAGAGGATGCCTTCAGCCGCCAGAGCGAGACAGACCTTCCCTCCGTCCCGCAGCGGTCACTCGGCCGCCTGCGCGCATGCGCCGACCCCAGCCGCGTCCTCCCCGGCTCCTTCCCTCCCTCATCCGGGTCCTGGGCGAGCGGGCGCCGTGCGCGTGTCCCGCGGTCGAGCTGCTAATAAAGTTGCACTGAGGGGAAGCGCAGCGACGGCGCCGGGAGAGCGCGCCCAGGCCGCCCGGGAGTGAGTGTGGGGCCCGGGGGCGGGCGGGCGAGCGAGCTGGACTGGGGGAAGCGGGCTCTGCGGGGACGCGGCTCCCCCTCTGGACCCAGCGGCCGGACTCGGGCGGAGGCGGGGGCGTTCGGCCGCGGGCGGAGCGGAAACCACCCGGGCCTGCGGGGCGGGAGGTAGGCCGAATCTGGGCCTGCGGGGTCCGGGCGGCGGGGACGGTGCGGCCCGTCCGGCTGCGGAGGCCTCGCCGACGGCCGGGGGCTTCCTGAGGCGGGGCCGCGACTGGCTCTCGTCCCAGCGCCGCCGTTGCCGCCCGGACGGCGGAGGGAGGCGTTCGGGACGCCCCCGAGGGCAGCTCGGCTCCGCTTCTGTCCCGAGGAGCGGGTGGTTCTGCCTTATCTAAGCCCCACCCTCAATACACACCCCCGGTCGGATTGCCGTGCTCGGCCGAGCAGCCTGGTCTGCTGCGCCGCAAAGCTGTCCAATGGCTTGATGAATCCGTGCCGCCGTCGCTTTGTGTTTCAAAGATAAGGATCCGCGCTTATCGGTGGGAATTACGTTCTGGGCAGTTGTGGCCTGCTGCTGCACGCAGCCGGTCGTTAGACCTGGTTTCTGCCCCTTGCCGTGCCAGTGTTCACCATTGCAGAGATTTCTTCCACTTCGTGTAAACTTCTGCGCTGCTGCAAGGAGAGTGCCAAGCAGTGTCTGTTGGCCTGCCTTATATTCTGCCCCTGCCCGGGTCCTCCACTTCAGCATCGGTACTCAAAGTCGTATTCCGGCCTCTCTCCCTCCCCCGCCCTTTTTCCTCTCTTCCCCTTTCAGCTGCTGTTATTACGTGGAGTTTGGAGCCTAAGCTTTGAAAACTCCCATGTGGCGCCTGTCTAAAGTCGGAGCATGCTCAGTAGCCAAAACAGATTTTGGTTGCAAAAAGAACTGGGGCGAGGATAGTCGGGTATTTGGACGTTTGCCCGCTTCCTAACAGAATGTTCCAATTCTGGTTTTGATGGCACTGGAGAATGGAGCTGTAGGCCAGCCTGGAGGTGAGGAATGCCTGAACACCCTGGGCCAGATCTGTATCTTGATTGTAGAGGCATTGTTTCCTGACCAGCTGGAGGTCTAGAGAGGAGGGGAGGGGGAAAAAAAAAAGCATTCCTGGCTGCTTGTGCGTTTAAATGGGTGTGGTGCTAAGTATATCTTGTTTACCTTATCTTTCTGTGGAAAAAGTTTTGAAGTCTGGTTGGGTTTGTCACATCATGCCTGTTGCCTAGCACTACCGAAAGTGTGCGTATCTTGCGAGGAAGACTGGATCAGTGGAGGTTGTGGCTTGGCCTCACAGAAGTTGAGAGGAAAGGGGCCTTGAGTTGATGTTTTAAAAAATTGTTTTCAATTTTTTAAAAAACTAATTTGCTTAAATTTCTTAGAGTACCTGAATTGCCCAGAGTGAGTTAGTTTTTAATTTTAATTTGAAAGCTGAGAGGTTGAAAACCTTAGATTTAGTAACATTCCAAGTAGTTTAAAATTTCTGCTGATGCCAGTGTGGTAGTGTCTGTTGTGGGGAAAAACAATGCCTAGACACAATGTGACAGTTTCACATTTATTGATCTGAATATTATTGTGAAATTAGTGTCTTCCAAATTCTGTCAGTAAGGAATTATTTATAGATCTGAACAAATTACTTTATATTCTTTCTTCTACTCCTTCGTTGGTAACTTTTTCCTCTAAGGTAAACTGGGAGGTTACAAGAATACCAAACAACTCATAAGAGACAAGTTAACAAAATGTAATCTTCATAAAAGTTGTACATACTATGTTTAGATTTTTTTAATTTAACTTTTGTTTGTGATTGTTTGCATGATTGTCTATACACTCCTCCTTTCTTTCCCTCTCTGGGTGACTGCTGCCTCAGTCAGTGTGCCTTTCTTTTTCCCATAGCTGCTATGGCATAAGCTTTACCCGTTAATCTTTGTTACAAAAGTCCATTTGTCATTTATGCTTCTATTTCTTTCGTATTATAGCTGAAATAGGCAGTAAAAATTAGATGAACCTTCTCAACTTACTACTTTCCTCTTAGATTTTAAATGCATCCGTATGATATGGTCTAGTTAAAAGGAGGAAGAGAGCAGTGAACTGGAGAAGAAAAGAGTGAAATGTTTTTGTAGATTCTGTGCAGATTTGGTAGTATTATCTGTTTGTCTGGTTCACTGTGGTAGGCGCCACAGAAATGGGTGGATTGATATGTGTTGCCTTTCTTGCCCCTCTGGCAAAGTCAGCTATTAATTTCAGTGGGAGACTGGCAGAATGTTGTTACTAATGAGGTTTGAATCAGATTGTTGTTTACTATTGGTTATGTAACATGTTGCTGGGAGTATTATTAAAAGTTGCCTTCTGTAGCAAGGTAGAGGCAAGTAAATTCTGCTTACCCTCTTCACTGGGTTTTAATTCTTGGCTGAACCTGAAGGCGCATTAGACTATAACCATAATTATACCTGGGCAGCCTGTCTGTTTCCTGTTTTCATCATGAACCCAAACATTATGATTTGCAGTGATGGTCTTTTTTGTCCTTCGCTTTAAACAGAGGCAATATGTTTTCTTTCTCTACTGAAAACAGATTTGTAACTTGGTCAAATCAAAGATACTGGCTTAGTGTTTTGAAGACTTGGCAGTAAAATACCAGTTTTTTATTTCTTGGTAACTTAAATTGAAATACTATCTAAAAAAAATCCTTTTTACACATTTGTTCGATTGTGTATTATGTAAATTTTAATGTTACCAATAGTTTGTAGAGTCTTTGAATTAAGAAAGCCCTTTTTGTTTATGACTTATCAGTGTTTATTATTACCAGATGTATATGTTGGTTTAGGCAGTGAGCCACGCATTTGGGTGAATTTCAGAGCTGACTTGAGTACACTTTAGGATATAGCTGCCTTTATTCTCCTGATTTATCAGTCTTCCCCATTCTCTTTACTTCTAGATGGTCTCTGTTCTTTGTCTTTTTGTTGTGCTTCATATTAAACACAAAGAAGAAGCCAGAATAGTTTATTTTTTCCAATGTTACAGGCATCTTATATCTTATGGGCTTGCCAGTCTGCTCATAAGGTCAAAGACATTGGAGATGATTTCCTTTTATAAGGGACATTAGCAGCCTAAGGGATGATTCTGATCTCCACCAGCCTGGATATTCTAGAGAAAAGAATACCTGGGAGGGTAGGACCCAAGAAGGCTGCCCATAGGTAGGATGCTTTCCCCACCAAGTAGGCGATGAGTGACTCCAGGAATCCTAACCATGTCTTTTTACACCTTGTTTTTCTACTTCCAAGGTTATATGGAATAATAGTAATTGAAATTTTTAGTGCTGGATTATCCAGTTCATTGCCATTGTCTAGAACTCTGAATTTGAGAGGTGTGTTTATTAGTTGAAAGATTAAGATATAAAATTTTTCGAAGAATTGTTAAAAGCTAGATTGTTGTTAGGACCAGCTAATTTCCTGATCTCATAGGTCACCTTCATATTCTAACAGTTTTTATTGTTTTACAATTTTGAAAACATGGAGTAATTACAGAGTTATTTTTTTAATAAATAATCAGCTGGTTTGGGGCGCTTTCGTTTTGATACTTTTTTTGCCTTGGGCAGCTAGAGGGGCAGAGTTTGGGCCCCATTCTAGTGGAGAGGTGGTTTCAATGACTTTTCCTGCTTTTACTGTATTCCTAACTTGGTTTTGACAATATTTTAGAAGAAAAAATGCTTTGTTAGACAGTTTGTGTGTGGAATACTGTAATTGTAATTCACTTTTGGAAGCTAGTCGTACATTTTGTAAACAGATTTTGTCCTTGAATTCTTTGGTACGCCAGTCTCTGCCTGTAATGTATATGTGATTTACAGACTGGTATACTGGAAATTTGAAAATGGTTTGATCTGTTGTGAGATTTTAACTGGATTTTTCCTTTTGATTTCCATATATGTTGTTTTGTTATTACTGAAAATAATAGTAAGAAAATAGTGCCACCTCCCCACCTTCTTCTGAGCATGACAACTGGAGTCCTAAGACTCTTCAGATTTATCTATGATCTCAGAATATGGCTGGTGCTTTCAAGGCAAGTTTTGTTTTGTTCAGTTTTGTTTTCATGATGTATTAGGATCTGCCTTGCATCCCATCTGGTAGGCTGTATAACTTGAGATCTAGTTATTCTGGTTTGTGTGTTCCCAGAAAGAGGGGCACTGCAGAAATATTTCAAAACTAGTCTTTTGTTTTCTTTCCCCTTATTTACATCATTCTGTCCATTTAAGTGAGAGCCTGCTTAACTCCCTAGCCATTTCCACTCTTTGGAGTTGAAGGTGTAAATTAAATGAATGATGACTAGTGCTGAATGATGTCTAGAACCGTATTTGCTCCCTTTTCTTCTAAGTAGGCGACTTGAACTCTGAGCTGCGTGTGAGGTATCTGGAGAACATCTTCGTAAAGCATTGGAATATCGTGTACACAGATTCGCACTTTGTGCTCCAGAGACGCATTTTGTAATGTGTAATGATTTCGTATCTGCCGTTGACGATTTTGTAATTTGAAGGAAAGCACTATGAAGGTTGACCAGCTCTGTGTCTATTCCTGTGCCTACAAGCCTATACAGGTTTACTCAAACACATCTGGTAGCAATGTAGGAAATCTTGCAGGCTCAGTGGGGGTGAGTGATACATCTAGATCTGACTCTGCTTAATTAGAGGACTTAGAGGAGCAGGTGAAGTTTAAAGCGTGATTAAAAACTGGGAAACAAAAGTCTGGATGTGGGAGATAAAAAAGTATAGACTTGTGTGGGCCCAAAGAGAGACTGGGCAAGAAGATTATACTGTGAGAAGTGTCAGGGATCATGAGTTCAGCTCCTGAATAGCTTTGAAATCCACTACAAGAATTTTTGAAGTCTTTGGAAATTGGGAGCCACAGTTGGGAAAAGTGGCGATTTAAGTGATTCTCTAGGAAAATGATTTTGGTGCCCATGTGACTGTATGCCCTCTTTCTTGTAGATGTTCCCATAAAAAATAGGATTTCTGAATCTAGGAGAGCTTGTGGGCACACTTGCTCTTGGTTTCTTTCTCTTTTCTGCTTGCACTCATGGATATGGCTTACATGTCTTGTACTAATTGTATACCTGGCTCTAGAATTGGTTTGACAGTGGTGGTGGGTGTCTACTCTTGCTGATAATTGATAACTACTATTGATATTAGATCTTTTTAAAGCTTTACCCCCACCACCCATAAGAAAGTTACCCTTGGATGAATATGGATGAATGACTTTTTTCCATTTTGGGTGATCCATCCTAAGGGCCTTGGTTTTCATACCTGCTGCAAAAATGTGGGAGGTAGGGGCCTACTCTCAAACCTAATGAATCAGAATTTTGTGGGATGGTTATGAGGAATTTGTTTCTTTAAAACCCCCATCTGTAATTCTTTTGTACAGGTTTGGCTGAGATGGTGGTGGGTTGTAACCCATATCGGCATTTATCACCTCTCCTGGGTTGATGTGCTCACTAGGTTTTGTTTTGGCTAAGTGTTGGGTGAAATTTTTGGATTGATTTACTTGCCTTTTGTTTTGGTTTGGAGCAATTAAAGAGATGTTGGAACAGAAAGTGAAGGAGCTGTGTCTGTGAATTTACCTCTGAAGTCTCGCTGTGAGCAGTGTGTGTCTATGTCTCTGTCTCTCTCCGGGAAAGTTGAGGGTATTGGAGTTGGTCAGGAGGTCCTACTCAAGTAGCTGGAGGTACGAACAAGACCTTTGGATTCTTGATATTAACATGACTTCATTTCAGAAGCCTGGCGAAGCTTAACAGTGTTATTCATACATTTAATGTATGTGAAATGTGCCTCCTATCTTCTTTTAGCTTCCCTGTCACCCTTCCCTAAATCAGTTGATGACAAATCCTATTCTTCTAGTAGCCCAGGCTGACACTTTGGAATCATTGTTGACTCCTCTGTTCTCACAGTCCCCATATCTCTTCATCAGGAAACCTATTGCCTCCCAAAATATATGTGAAATTGTCTGCTTCTCACCACCCCCCCCCCCCCCCCCCCCCCGACTGCTATCGCCCTGGTCTAAACCATCATCATCTCTCACCTAAATTACTGCAACTCTGAACTGGTCTCCCTGCTTTTACCCTTGCCACTGCCTCCCCCCCAGCCCCCCATATATGCTCAGTGTATCAGCCAGTGTAATTCTTTAATAATGTAAGTCAGAAAGTGTCATGACTCCACTCAGAGCTCTCAGCTGGGGCTGCATTTTACTTCTTGTAAAAGCTAAAGCCCTTTTCTTACTGAGCATGCCCAATCTGTCTCTTTTACCTATTTGACCTTATTCCTTATTTAACCCTCCTTGTTCACTTTATTCTGAGACTGCACTGGTCTTGCAGTTCCTTGAGTGTGCCAGGCATGCTCCCGTCTTGGGATCTTTGCATTGCCTGTTGCCTTTTCCTGTGATGGTTTTCCCCCAGATAACTGGCTGGATCACTCTTACTTCCTTAAAGTTTTGACTTAGTTGGTGCCTTTCAGT
This sequence comes from Equus asinus, assembly GCF_041296235.1. Lineage (NCBI taxonomy): Eukaryota > Metazoa > Chordata > Mammalia > Perissodactyla > Equidae > Equus > Equus asinus. The sequence continues at coordinate 43,072,630 of NC_091798.1, read as the reverse complement.
GAGGCCCAGCCCAACCACCCTATTTACAATTACGCATCTCCCACAGCACCTCTGCTTTATTTTTCTCCATAGCACTTTTCACCTAACAAACTATATTATGTCACTTATTTATTGTATTTTTTCTGTCTCTCTGCACTGGAATGTAAGCTACATGAAGACAAGGGTTTTGGTCCTCTTTATTCACTTCTATATTCCCAGCTTCTAGAATGCTACTTCAATAAATATGCTTTTGAATGAATAACTTGAATGAATTTAACAAGTTCTCTGAATATGCTTAGTACTCTTTCTTAAAGATTACATTCTAGTGGGAGAGAAAAAATCAAGTAAACCAACAAATAATTACAAATTGGTTACTATGGTGAAGGAGATGAACATAGTATTGGATTAGAGATGGGGAAAACCTACTTTATTTAGGGTTATGATCAGGGAAGATCTCTGGGATGATAGCTAAAGCTGAAGCCTGGATGGTGAGAGAGCTAGAAATTTGTAGTTGGCACTTGAAGAAACTGGTCCAGGCAGAGAATGGCGTTAATAAAATCTCTGATGTACAAGAGACATTTCAGTACAGGAAGAGAAATGTTTTTGAAAAATGAATTGTTACTAAAATTTTTTGGGAGCAGAAACTGTTTGCTCCTAGTGTCTGATTGATTTTTCTTAAATTTCAGCCTCCAAATTTGTATAACCCTAAACATATTGGAGAGAATTCTTTTGAAATATGAATGACTCTTGTAATGTAAATCCTCTCTTTAGTAAGGATTTTAATATGGCTGAGGTATAGCTACACTTTGGTTTAAAATAAAATCTCTTTTTTTCTCTTGACTATACAAGAAATAGGGGTTTTTTTTTTTTTTTTGGAGAAGTACAGAATTGTACAAAGCAGAAAGTGGAGTAGCCCAACTCGACCCTAACCCCAGAGCTGATATCCTCTCAAAAGCTCTTTCTGCATATTCTCTTTCATTCATTAAACAAATTTTGTTGAGCATATAAATCACTAGGCTTACAGTGATGGGTGAAAGCAGATATGGCTCCTCTCATTTACATTCTTGCAGAATTTACATTCTTGTGGGGTTGGATAGATAAATGCAAAAATTTAAGTATGTTAAGTGCTATAAAGTAGTGGTATGTGAAACTGTAAGAGTGTGTAATAAGAGGGGGCCGGCCCAGTGGCACAGTGGTTAAAGTTCACACGTTCCGCTTCGGCAGCCTGGGGTTCGCCACTTTGGATCCCTGGTGCAGACTATGCACCGCTTGGCAAGCCATGCTGTGGCAGGTGTCCCACATATGAAGTAGAGGAAGATGGGCACGGATGTTAGCTCAGGGCCAGTCTTCCTTAGCAAAAAGAGGAGGATTGGCAGCGGATGTTAGCTCAGGGCTAATCTTCCTCAAAATAAAAAGGTATAATAAGGGAATTTCACCTAAGCAGGGTGGTCTTGGAAGCTTCCCTGGAGAGAGTATGCTTGAGCTGAAATAGAAGTAAGATGTGTGTGTGTGTGTATGTTTTGTAATGTGATAGATTCTTTTGTAATGTACGATCTCTCTTAATTTTCTAAGGTTTTCATTGTTGGCTGAGGTGCCAATGTATTTCTTTGAATTTCCGAGATACTGTTCTGTGTTATTGTTCAGTCAGTGGTTTCAGTTTTTCAGAATAATTTGAGGGAACCTCACACACACAGGAATTTCTAAATATTGTCCTGGTTTTCTTTCTAGATCTGAGGTCATTTCTCTAAGAAATGACGAAACATATCAATGAAAGGGTCATCTAATCAGGTCTGCATAAGCCAGGGGTAAACTATAAAAGGCTGAGGTAATAGCAGGTAATGTTCGTAATTATTTTCACTTAGTTCTTATGTAAGAACTAGCACACATTCCTGTTTGCTCAATTATTGGCCTTCTTGCTTGCTATACAGAGTTTTTACTCTTAATGCTGTATCTGTGTTGGCCATCATGTGGAAATGAATCTAGAGGAAAAGTAAGTGATGTGTTAAACAGCGTTAAGCTCTTCATAGCACCTTCTGTGTTTTGCCCTTACTCTTTAAGATCTTTGAGATTACAGATAGTGTCTTTAAAGCCTCAGTTCCTAGCACAAGGTGTTTCTGGCTTATTAGGTACCCAATAAATCAAATATTTACTCTCATAGATTCAACTTTCACTTCTATTCCTGTGATCTTCCAAATCTGCATTTTCATTCCTTCTCTTCTTGAGCTTTAATTTCGCTTCATTTAATTTGCTTCCTTATACCCCTCCACCATCAGCTTCTTGCCTCATCTTGTCTATGACTTGAAATTCCCTTTTTAAAGTAAATGCTGTCTTTATTCTTTCTGCTTTTAAACCTTTACCGTTCTGACTTGCACCTGTTTCTATTTTGGGTGGTCACCAAGTCCTTTTAATTGTTTGTTTGTAATGTCCCTCATATCTCTTCCTTTTCTATCTCTACTACCATCACTACCCTGATCTGTGTACCACGGCCCTAGTGTGTCTTCCTGTTATAGTTGGATTACTACCATGTTTTCCATCTACCCTCTCTGACCCCTGCCCCTTAAGTTTATTTGGTCATGTGCTGTTGCCATTTTTGTCTTCTTGAAATGCCTTTTTTAACATAACTTTCTGCTTAGATAGACCTCTACACTGCACATAGGATTACATCTAGCAGACTGACTCCTTAGCTTTGTCGTCAGTCTTTCCCTGTTTGGTATTCATTCTGTGGTAGTGCCTTTCCCTTTTGCTTCACAGACTGGCTAATTGTCTCCTCCCAGCCTCTCCTGTCTTTTTTGGCTTAATGATACTTGATTTTCCTTGTTCTTGTCCTTTATTACCAACTGGACTGTGGCTTATAGATTGTCTTGTTCCTGTTTGTATCTTGTGATAGTTGCTCCCAAAATTTGTGCTAATATGATCGGCACTTATCCATACCTCATCCTTAAGGCTTTTATTCACCTAGGTGTAGTGTGTGTCTGTGTTTGAAGGGGAATGGGGAGTCTGTCAGAGCTAGGTTTTTTGTATACTTGGCTAAGCCCTCCCCTTTTTTCTGTCACTAGCTATTTGCAGCGCAGTTAATGCCTTTTAAGCAGTCTTATTCACAAGAATATAATCTTTATACCTTTTTCCTCCCCTGTTTTCCAGTCATATTGTGATAATTCCTCTTTGTTTCTATTTATGGTCCCCCTAAATAGATCTAAGTTTGAAAATGTTTGATCACTAGATTTCATTATATTCTCTCAAACTGCAATATTGATTAGAATTGACTGACTCACTTTACACAGATTGTCCTGTGTATTTCCTAATGGAATTTTAGATTTTGGAGGAGTCTCTGGTTATTAAGCTAGAATTAGGAATTATCTGAAAAATATCTTGGGCACTGTTCAGTTTAGTTTGTGGTTTTTATTTTATTAACTTCATGGTTAGCCTACTATACATTATTCTAACAAGACTTGGCTTTTAAGGAAAAGGCTCAGTTTGACATTTAGCATTCTAGAAGGTTGGTTTATTATGGTCTCAGTAAGAACAAAGAAGAGAAAACAGAATTTGTCTTCTATCCCTGATTGTGCTCTTGAAATAAGGCTTTAATATTTATAAATAATAAATGTTTTGAAATAGCTTCTTATGTAGGCTTCTTGCAAAAGGAAATAGTTCCGTGATTTAAGTTCCTTGAAGTCTAATGATTTTTTAGTTTTCTTAGAAACAAATATGTCACCTTTAAAAAATAATAACAAATACATGTTATTCCCAATGGCGTACTTTAGGATAGCTTTAATGTGTTAGGTGGCCCAAGATAAGGATGGCAGAAGCACAAATAGATTCTGCTCAGAAGCCAAGTTTTCATGTAGGGCATTGTCTTCCCTGTCTGGGCTGTCAAATACATCTATACGTCTTCCCTTCTGCTTAGAAGAGAAAGAGTTAAGCAAGCCCTGGAGCACATGAAAGTACTAAAGATACAAATTATGTACTCTTTGCTAATTGGATCCTTTTGGAGATAGAAGAAAAGTTCATTTTCATTAGGTAGGTTATACATCATTAGGTAGTAGCCAGGCTTCTCAAAAATCAGCACTGAGGAATGTGGAAGGAGCCATGAGGAATGGAGAAAGAGGGGGCAAGAAAGGAGAAGAGTCAAAGGAATGAGAACAAAAGGAAAGGAGAACAATAGATATGGTGGGAAGTGATGAGGAACATCAGAAAGGACTTTGGTAGAGGAGAACAGAATAAGTTGCCTTATCTTTTCTAAGATGTTCATTTTTTTCACTCCATAACATCTCTGAAATTGGGATGTGTCTTACAATTGATGGCATCCGAGTATTGGTTTTGGCAGGTGGCAGTTTTGATATAATTGTCATTGCATGTACTCTGCCTTTGCTGTTTATGTTGCTGTCATTTCTTCCATTTATACCTTTGGGAAAGATCAAGCAAGCACCAGTATCAAAACTTGCAGGATGGGTGTCAGTGGCTTGAATGACAGTCCTGAAGTAGTATTGGAACACTCTTCAGACCTACAGTCTTGATGGTGGAAGGATGATATTGTGAAGAAAAATGTTAAGTGATGAGAAAGCATTGTGTGATAGTTTAATTTATAGCTTTTTCTTCCTTTGAAGTTCATAAAATGATGGTATCTCTTAAGTTGATGGCTTTGTATATTTGTTGAAATAAAGTAGCCCAGCTGTATGTCTACAATCCTCAGCCTGATGCTAAAATTTTTTATGATTATTGCAACAATAGTAACTACAGTTCCCCTTTACTGATTATGCACTATGCCAGGCACTGAGTTAGTGTTTATCTCATTTAATTCTCAGAACTGATGTTCATTATACAAAATAGGAATAATGGAGAGGTGTAAGTGTTAGATCCGGAATTTGAACCTAACTTGATTAGACTTCAAATCTGGTGTTTTGTGTATTAAAATACATATTTTTACTATCCCTGTGTAGATGAGCCTTGTTGTATATTTCTAACCAGTTCTGTTGTTCTCCCACCTATGTTCCAACAAACTGAACTGTGGTATTTCCTTATCCTGGTAGATAAAAACTCTGATTTTGTGTCTTTACTCACAATAGCTTTTGTGCCTAAGATATAGGTACTTCATGCTCCTCGTTTCCCTCCACTCCCCTCCTCAAAGGACCATCCCCTGCATTTCTTTCAAGACCTTGTACACCTTTAGGGCATCTGCCATTCTCCACTGTGTATTGTAGATAGGTATGGGCACATCTTAGTTGTCTATTAATTTGTAATTCTTTAGAGTTAAGGTCTGGATCTGATTTATCTTGTAATCCTTTAGCATCTAGCTTAGTGGCTTGCGCTTTTTAGGTACACTCAGTGAATATGTGTTGTATAAATAAGACTGTAAGTCTGAGATTAAGTTTAGCACTGGTTATGTGTATTTGCATCCCAGTAGACCCCAAAAGCATTGCAGAAAGAGAGTACAGAGGACCAAATTTAATTGCCCAGATTTAATCTGTAACCTCTAACGACTACAGTTACTGAGTGCAGCCTTTTGGGGCTTTTCTCTATTACTAGGATAAGTTTAGAGGTAATAATAGAGAAGTATTATGGATGGTTATGTACACAGTCAGCTAATTGAATTGAGGATGGGTGTTCTCAATGTTTCGAAATTCATTTTATTTAGTGGAAGGCAAAAGGTGTAAAAAATTGAACTATTTAACAAGGTTCAAAATGAAGCCTTTTGGTTACTAGAAAACCTAATCATACTCTTATTTTCAAAGGTATTGCAAGTTCATGTTGCGTATGCTAATATATGCATATCGGAATAAGTATAGTATCTTACTTTATGTTTTGTATACATAACGAGAAATTCTTTCATAACCAAGGACTTATTTGAAGATAGTAAAGTAAATCTGTTGCTGTATCCCAGGTATTCTAATACTTTTATTTCAACTTATAGAACAAGGTGTTATTTTGAATATGATATAGTCTACAGAAAAGATTACAGAAAATTGATCTGTCATAATGGTACCATAAAACAGTTTTAATCCAAATATAACAATTTCACTTAGAAACCTAAATGTTAAATATTAAGGAAGTGGATGAGTGAAATATGGTTGGGCCATGAAAAACATATATATATATATGGCAAATGCTCTTTGTGTTAAATGGAAAATGCCAAATACCAAGTAGTATCATGGTATACCCACAATCATGGCCGGACAGTATATATGCAGGAAAAAAATATTATGAGGAAGTAAGTGTACCAAATGTGAATGAAGTGATTGTGGGTATGCATATTTTGTAATTGGAAATTTTGTATTAGAAAAAAGTGTTTTTAAAAAAGTAGTGCATTATCTCATCTTTTCTGAGATGGTTATGTTCTAGCAATAAATGTGGCAAAAATGTCCTAATGATAAATAAAAAGGCTTTGGAGTAAGGCTGCCATAATAAATGTAAATTTTTATACGAAGGTAGTAAACACTTAGATAGTTCTTTCATACCTACTGACTGACTTAGCTCAACTGAGAGAAGAGTGGGTTAAAGTAAAGAAGTTGATGAGATATGTTAAATGGTATAAAAAATCAGTTTGAAAATGAGCACATTGAACTGGATTATCCTTGGTCTCTGAAACTATATGATCTTACTTTTTGATAACATGTTGACGATTTGACTGTTGGAGAAGTCAGAGAGACATGAAGAACAATAGAGAAGATCTTTAAGAGAAGATTCCTTGGCAGGACGCTTTCTTTTTAGGAGGCAGTGTGTATAGTGGTTAGTGGTATGGATTCTGGAGCTGGGCTGCCACGGTTCAATTCTGGCTCTATTAGTTCTTATCTACGTAAATAAGCAAGTTACATTTAATTTCCCTTTGCCTGTTTTCTCATCTGTAAAATGAGAATAAGGGAATTTACCTCATTTGGCCATTTTGAGATTTTAATGATTTTCGGTCTATAAATGTAAGGTCCTTAATAGTACTTGCAGTAGTGAATGTTCAATAAATGTTAGTGGTGTTATTATTTTTATCATCGTCATCATCAAAGGAATATTACTATCTTTGCTTTAGCAATTGATTTTATAGAAAGAAAGCTGTTGAAATCCTTGAAATAGCTACATTCTTTTAAGAAAGTCGAATGTCCCAAAGTCTACTTTTTTAAAGTAACTTTTCAGGATCATTCATGCACTTTTGTCCCTTCAGTGAGTAACAGTGCAGCCAGGTTCCATGCTTTCTATAGAGGATTTCTAGCACAGCACAGTAACAGAGGTTCATAACAATAACTAAGTCATCAAGAAAAGCTCATGCTCCATTTAGGTCTCTGTGAACTGATGATAATTGGTTCAGGAAAAAGCCCATTTAAAGTGAAACCACTTGAAATGCAGACCTTTAAATGAATAAAAGGTCTGATTGGGACTTTATCTTGAAAAATTAAAGTTTTGGAAAAACATTAGGTTGTAATTGTAAACATGCATTAATTTTTATAATGAACAAAGAATGAATCAAGTAAGAATGGATAGGTTTAATTTTTCTCACAAAATAATTTAGTAGCACAATATGACATCCTTCATGTTTGACATTTCTGGTACTAACATTAAGAGAATTTTTTTTTTTTGCAAAAACATCCATTGGAAAATATATCTCAATTTTCCCAAGGACCTCTGTTAGTCCTTTGATAGTCAAGTTATTCTTTCTCCACGAATAGGCTTGCTTACTGATTTTACTATAAAAGCTGTGAATTCCCCAAGCTCAGTGTTCCTCACCAGTACAAACCTACTGCAGGAGCATTTACCATCCATCTGGGCCATATTGTATCGCTCCTGTGGATCTTGGAGGCAGAGGGAACCACAAATCTGATGCTTTTGCTGCTTGGTGTGCCATGAGTAATAAAAGTCCCTAGTCTCTGACCTAGGAGTCTCATGCCCTTTGTCAGCATCCAGGAAACAGTAACTGACTAACTTATTTGGCGTTAAGTGGATTCAGACTCCTAGTGACTCTTTGTACAGCAGAGTGAAACCCTCCCCAGTCTTTTTGAGCCATGCTATTCATATGGTTTTCATGTCCAGTTTTTTCTGAAGTGTGTGGCCAGATTGTTCTTCCCAATCTGTCTTAGTCTGAAAGGTCTGCTGAAACCTGTCCACCATAGGTGACCCTACTGGTATTTGAAATACCAGTGGCATAGCTTTCAGTATCATAGCAACACACAGCTGCCACAGTGTGACAACCAACAGACTGGTAGACTGGGTGGTGTAATTCCCTGACTGGGAAATGAACCCACCCGCCACAGTGGTGAAAGCACCGAATTTTAACCACTAGACCAGCAGGGCTGGATTGTAGGGTAGTACAGTAAAATTAAATCCTAGATCCTATGTTATTTGCCATCATTTTAATAAACTTTGTGAAATCTTGCAGTTTCACTTGTGGTTTATAAGCCATTATGGTGAGGGAGATGCTAGTGAATGAGAACTGATTTTATAAGTAATCAGTTCACTAGTAAATCTTTAAGATTTTTTTATATTGAAGTATATCTTATAATAAAGTACATAAATCTTGTGTTTATAGCTCAATGAGCTTTTATATATTTGTACATCTGTGTCATCACCCAAATCAAGATAGAGAAAATTTCTAGATCCCCAGAAGGCTCTCTCTTATCCCCACTTAGTAACATTCTTGCCTCTGATGCCATAGGTTAGTTTTGCCTGTTTTTGATTGTCATATAGGTGTAAGGATATAATGTGTAAACTTTTGTATCTATCTACCTCAGTTTTATATCTGTGAGACTCATCCATATTTACATGCATTAGTTTGTTCCTTTTCATGGCTGTGAGGTATTCCGTTGTAAGAATTTATTAATATCATTTATTTACCCACTCCATTGTTGATGAGTATTTGGGTTATTTCCAATTTGAGGCTATTGCAAATAAAGTTGCTATGAACATGTACTTGTCTTTTGGTGGACATAGTACTTGTTTCTGTTGGATAAATACCTGGGAATGGAATTGCTGGGTCATAGGGATCTGTAGTTTAGCATTAGTAGCTAATGTCAGACAATTTCTAAAGTGACTGGGCTAATTTATATTCCTACTAGCAGTATATAAAGAGTTCCAGTTGTTCTGTATTGTCATGAACACTTACTCTTCTATTTCTGTAAGTCTAGCTATTCTGGTAGATAAGGAATGACATTTTCTTTTTAAAAAATTTCTCTGGTAACTAGTGATGCTAATCCCATTTTACCATCTCGTGGCCATTTTGATACCTTTTGTGGAGTGCCTGATCAGGTCTTTTGTTTATTCACTAGTGAATATTTATGATGAATTTTGCTCCCTTTTTTAGCTTTGTAAGTTGAGACTTAGATAATGAATATTTGGATTACTTGCATATACCACTTATGCAGTTTGGAAAGTTATAAAACATTTTTAGAAAAAATTCCATTAAACATTTGTGAAATTTTTAAGCATTCTGTGTGTGAAGAGTTGAAGAGTAAGGTTTGTTCCAACCCTTTTCCTGGTGCTGGTTTTAAGAAAACACTAATTTTGAGTCTTAGGCTGTTGGAGTCTAACACCCATTATTCTTTCTGAAGCCAGTCTTACGAATGACATCCCCATTCACCAAAGTCATTGGCCTTTTCTTTGTTCACATTCTCTTTCAACTCCTCCCTTGTGTTTAATCTTCTACAGTACCATCGTGTCTAGTTCTAAGCTCCTGGTTTTAACAATACTTTATCAGTGGCTCTTTCCCTTCTTTCCTACCCGTGAGTGTTCCCTAATATTCAGGTGTTTACTTGCTGCTCTTTTCTTTCAGTTAAAAACCTATTTTTTCTTATTGTTTCAGCTCTTTGTTGAAAATCTTAAATGTTTCTCATCTTTTCCTTGCCAAACCTGTATCTCCAGTCATGACCATTTTCCAATAGAGTTAACTATCTTCTCTGCTGACTGAGCCACTTTCTGAGTGTCCTTAGTTCTGTTAATGGAATTATCATTATCTTAGTCATCTTAGTTTAAAATTTGAGATTATCTTTAATTTCAAGGTACAGTTGATAGAAAAATCAGCGAACATTCTTTAAATACTTCCTTAGTATGTGGTATGGTGCATGGAGTAGTGTCAAGGTGCTGATGACTTTCCCCTGGAAGATCGTTGTACCTCATTTGGGAAGTTATGTTTTTATCAGTGTTATGTTATTAATTAGTTTTTATGATAAATCTTCAGTGACCCATAGCCTCTTTAGGGTGGTGAAGGAATTCTTCGCAAAAGGGCATGGATCTGAGTTCATCATTAAGGATGACTGAGATTTCTCTGGAAAGACACAGATGGCAGGGGTGCAGGGATTTGGGCTGGATGGGAAAGTGTGTGTAGTGGTACGGTGGTGAGTGTGTTAGACTGGGTCTAGATCCAGCCAGTCGTTGAAGTCTTGACTCTTCTTCCTTTGAATACTAATGATCATCATTCATGTTTGAGTAGCACTTTTCAGTTTATAAAACATCTCTTTTTTATGTATACACACATTATTATTTCAACATTTCAACAACTTAGGAGCCATCAGCCTTATTTTACAGAAAAGTTAACAGGCTTAGTCATGGTCACATAACTAGTAAAGGACAGAATCTGATCCTATTCTGTTTTCATTATACTATTTTTTTCCCCTTTTTTTTTTTTTTAAGGTATGCTTTTTGGTGAGAAAAATTGGCCCTGAGCTAGCATCTGTTGCCAGTCTTCCTCTGGCTGTTTTTTTTTTCTCCCCAAAGCCCCAGTACACAGTTGTCTGTCCTAGTTGTAGGTCTTTCCAGTTCTTCTGTGTGGGATGCCGCCTCAGCGTGGCTTGATGAGCAGTGCTAGGTCTGTGCCCAGCATCTGAACTGGCAAACCCTGGGCTGCCAAAGAAGAGTGCGTGAACTTAACCACTATGCCACTGGGCTGGCCCCATACTACTTTTTAAAATTAAAAATAGTGAATTTTTTGAGTTACGAAATATTTAAACACACAGAAAAGTAAAGAAAATAGCATATCTGATGATTTGCCAAATTTTCTTCAAATTTGTTTTTTGTTTTTGTGTTTTTTTTTTTTACTGTTCTCCCCAAAGCCCCCCGATACGTAGTTGTAGATTCTAGTTGTGAGTGCCTCTGGTTATGCTGTGTGGGACACCGCCTCAGCATGGCCTGATGAGTGGTGCCATATCCGCACTCAGGATCTGAACCAGTGAAACCCTGGGCGGCCAAAGAGGAGCACACGAACTTAACCACTCGGCCACGGGGCCGGCCCCTTCAAATCTAGTTTTAAAAGAAACACGGCTAAAGCTTTTTCCATTCTTTCTTCATCCTTCTTTCCTCTTTTGACCAGTGGCAACCAGTATTCAGTATCCTAAGGTTAGTATGTATCATTTCCATGCATACTTTTAGTCTCTTACTGTATCTGTGCATATCCATAATTAACATTTTTTTTGTTTTAAATTTTATACGGTTGCTCTTATAAAGGTATGTATATTTTTGCAAATTTCTTTTTTTTACTCATCCACTCACTCACTCACTCACTACTTGCTCACTCATTTATTTAATAAATAGGCACTGTTCTAGGTCCAGAGGAATATGATGGCGGAAAGGAAGATGAGGCTACCTGCCTATTAACATTTCACTTGGGAAGATATATAGTAAATAAATAAAATTGATAATGTAATAGGTTAGGATAAATGCCATGAAAGAAAATTGGGCAGCATCAGAAGATTAAAGAATGATGTGGGAGTGGGATGTATGCTATTTTACATAAAGTGCTCGTGGATGTCTTTTTTCAGGAGCTGACTTTGAGCAGCTGCATTAATTGAGAGAGTAAGCCATGTTAAGATCCGTGAGGAGAGAATTCCAGGGGAGGGAACATCAAGTGCAAAGACCTTGAGGTAGAAATGACCTTGGAGCACTTGAGAAACGGAAAGAAGTCAAGTGTGGTTAGATGCAAAGTCAGCTATGAGGATGGTGAGAAATGAGTTTGGAGGAGAAGCCAAGGGCCAGATCATGTATATCCTATAAAGTAATGTTAAGGAATTTGGATGTGGAGTGTAGTGGGAAGCCACTGGATGATTTTTGAGCAGAGGAATAACATGGTTTGGTGTATTTTTAAGATTACTTTTATTCTGGAATTCTGTGTAGTAGAAAAGAATGTGGAAGCTCTTTCTATATTAATATAGAAAGATCTTGAAGATACATTTTTATACATTTTTCTGTACCTTTTTTATTTTTAGTATACCACTATTTATGTAAAAAAAAAGATTATATATATATTTTTGTATTTGCTTGTATTTGCGAAAAATTTCTCTGAAAGGACATAAAAGACAGATACAAAAGAGATTACCCGTGAGAAGGGGAACTGATGATGGAGAGAAAAATGAGAAGGAAACTGACCACTCTACACTTTTTATATGTCAAGAAAATATTTTTAAATCATGCAGAAGAGGGCTGGCCCCGTGGCCGAGTGGTTAAGTTCGCGCGCTCCGCTGCAGGCGGCCCAGTGTTTCGTTGGTTCGAATCCTGGGCGCGGACATGGCATTGCTCGTCAGACCACGCTGAGGCAGCGTCCCACATACCACAACTAGAAGAACCCACAACGAGAAATATACAACTATGTACTGGGGGGCTTTGGGGAGAAAAAGGAAAAAATAAAATCTTTAAAAAAAAAAAAATCATGCAGAAGAGTGTACGCATCTTGAGTATACAGTCAGCCGAATTTTCACAAACTGATCTCTCCCATATAACCACTCAGAGCGAGAAGCAGAACTTAGTAGGATGGCAGAAACCCTCATGTTCCCTTCTAGTTAATACCCCCACCCTTCCTTTCACGGGCAGCCACCATCCTGACTTCTAAGAGCGTGCATTAGTTTGGCCTGCTTTTTGACTAGCACTCTTAGCTCCTTCTATTCACCATGATTTGTTTTAGATCATCTGCTATTTTTATTTTAGCATTATACAGTAATGCATTGGTAGATTCCCTTTGTTAAAAGATTAAAACAGTACTGAAGTGTATAGAAAAATCATGCAGGACTACTTTCTATTGCATCTCTCCTACTTTGTGCCTCTCCTTAGAGCTAACTGCATTGAGTAATTTAGTATGTAGCCTTCTAGTCCTTGTTCTGTGTTTACATCACAAATAACTTTTCCTTTTTTTTCTCGTTAGTACTTAATATGGTTAGTACTTAATAGTAATAGAGAGTAGTTAACATTTATTAAACACTTTCTAGTGTTAACTACTAATCTAGTAGCTGGTCGTCAGGTGTCTCTCCTTTTGTTTCTCCCTTCCTCAACATATTTCTCCATTGCTGTTGCGTACTCTGTCTCACACGCGTGCACTACCCTCTCTAGCCTCCATAGTATTCCATTATTACTCAATAAGATCTCAGCCAGGCCTATCTCCTCTCTATCCTAGGAAATGTTCTTTTCTTGTCTGCCCACATATTTTTTTGTGTCTCTTTGCTTTTGAAATTTCTCTTCTCATCTCAGACAACCAAACCATGCCTTTACTTTCTAACTCAGATAACTTTTATCCTATGTCCTTGATGTAGCTGCAGCTGAGGTCAACTCTTCTTAACAGTTTAACACGCAACACTACACTTTGTGGCCTGTTACTGAAAAATGTGCTTTTATTCTCCTGTTGTATTTCTTTAGTTTAATGAAGCCAATTTTGCTTTCCTGGCAAAAATTATCCTATGTAGGATTGGGCATGTCTACCCATATGTAAGGAATATACCTTCACCTCCCTGTACCCTTACCCCCATGGTTCCAGCATAACCATCTGACTAGCCACTACTGGTTGATCAGCATCCAGAACAATGTTTGGCGTTTGGTAGGCTCTCACTAACTATATGTTGAACAATGAATCAGTTGGCTCTTAAGATGAAACCTATTTGGTATGACTTTTTTAAGCACCTCATGGCTATTCCTAGTACATGGCATATAACAAGCAATCAGTAATTATTTGTTGAATTTAATTCAGTTTTATTTTACTTTGTGTTTAGGTTTTAACTGAGCAAGTATTCTTTTCTGGAAAAATACACTCCAATCCAGAATAGTCTTGATGCTAGAATTTGTCAAAGGCAGAGCTGCAGCATTATTTGGCAATTTTAGGCACAGGAAAGGAAGCATCTTTTGTTACTGACATCCTTTTTCCAAACATTACTCCTGGTATTTCACTAGCTGCTCATTGTAGTTGGTTGTGTAGTGACTGCAGAGGATTGTATCCACTCTTATCAGTGGAGTGCCAGTGCACATCACTTCCTCTTGTTACCATCTCCAAGAACTTCTTAATGGTGTAGAGTGGTGGTCTGCCTGGAGTGGGTTCACTAACTTAACATGCTTAAAATATCACAGAAGGCAGTAGGAATTATAAAATTATAAACTGTCCTTTTTTGAGTTAAACTTTGAATTTACTCTCTTTAAATCTATTCAGCATTCTTAGTTTAAAAAATAGATACTTCCCATTTTTCTGGCACCTGTATGTGTTATGATTTATTTCAGGATTTGGTACATCTTATGACGATGTTTAATAAAATTTGCATCTAATAATGTGACTTGAATAGTACCAGGGCTTTTGCCCAAACTTTATAAATCTGTGAAATGTTTTAAAGAGAATAATGACCTTAGGGAAGCTCCAGACTTCTCTTAAGACTTTTGTTCGGCTCAGGATATATCGTGTTCAGAATTGACACAGCATGTAATGTGTGTTTCAGTGAATAAAAGTACTTCAGAATCAGTCCGTAGAAGGCTGTTTGAGGGCTTGCTGGCCTGACCAAAAGAATTAAAAGTCTAGGGGCTGTTTTTTTGGATAATACATAGAAGGTAGAACAACCAGTTTTTGCTTTAGGTTATCATTTGGCATTGCCAGTGAATTATTTGTTCACGTTATGAAGAAGGAAGTGAGTGGTCACAGGTCTTTAGAGAAATTTTGTTTTACTTTGCAATGCTTTTCTGCTTTTCTTTAAAAATAACATATTTGTCAATTATGTTAATTTAAATGTATGTTAATTACATTCATTTAAATTAGGGATCTTATCCTTTTCCCCCTTTCTCTTTCAGGACTTGAACCAATGAAAGAAGCTTATGGCACTTATGAAGATAAATGTCACTCCCTTTTTAATTGGAACTTCTGCTTAGGACCTGTATGTATGTGACTCTTCACCTGTGATCTGTTCTTTCAGTAGCCACTGACTTTGAGTTGCAAGAAGGTCTCTGAAGATTTATATCAAATGACGTCAATGGCGAGCTTGTTTTCTTTTACTAGTCCAGCAGTAAAGCGATTGTTGGGCTGGAAGCAAGGTGATGAAGAGGAGAAATGGGCAGAAAAAGCAGTCGATGCTTTGGTGAAAAAGCTAAAAAAGAAAAAGGGTGCCATGGAGGAACTGGAGAAAGCCTTGAGCAGTCCAGGACAGCCGAGCAAATGTGTTACTATTCCCAGATCTTTAGATGGACGCCTGCAGGTTTCTCACAGAAAAGGCTTACCCCATGTTATATATTGTCGTGTTTGGCGCTGGCCTGATTTGCAGAGTCATCATGAGCTAAAGCCATTGGATATTTGCGAATTTCCTTTTGGATCGAAGCAAAAAGAAGTTTGTATCAACCCATACCACTATAAGAGAGTAGAGAGTCCAGGTAGGTTTTATTCCTCTGAGAAGAATTAAAACAATTTCTCTTTTCGTGATTTGTATTTAACTGAATTTAGTAATTAAAAGGTTATATTAGCCTTTTGTTTCCTTCTTAAAGATTTTAATCTTGGAAGGAATACTGGATTTTGAATTTAGCTTTTTATGTGTAGGTGACATAGCTCCCAAGTGGCTTCATTGTTCACTGTAAGCAGTCAGTCATCTGTACAGTCTGCCATTCCTGTGGAGGAGCTGTCTCTATTTTATCTAAGGCGTAAGCTCCGTGAGTGTACTATATCCCACTCTTTTTTGTCTATTCAAGAACTTTGTTTTTACAATTATCACCCCTTTCCCTAGCATTGTATTTTCCCTCTGCTGGACTGTTTCTGACTGCATATAAGCATGTCATACTGCCTATCCTAAAATAAAAGTTAGAAAGAAATCCTGTCTTGACCTTATTCATACACTCCCACCCCCAATCTACTACACTGTTTCCTCTAGTTCTTTTATAGGAACCTCCATTTTTATTATCTCCAATTATTTTCCTACCATTCTTTCTTGACAGCCCTCTGGTTAGTCCTTCTTCTCTACCATTTGACTTGACTAGTGACTGCCTTTCTACAGAGAGAGGGGTCATTCTCAGTCCTCATCTTACTTGCCCTCTCAGCATCATTTGATATAGGTGCTCTCCTTCCCTCTCACTCAAACCTTTTTCTTTATTGGCTTCTGAAACACTACACTCCCCTGGTTTTCTTACCTCCCTGGCTCTTTTGCTTAGTCCCTTTGTTGACTTATTTTCCTGTTTTCACGGGACTCAGCCCCTGGACCTTTTCTCCATCTATATTTTCCTCTTGTGTTCTTATGCTTTCACATGCTTTAAAACCATGTATAAGCTCATGCTCAGATTTTGAACTCCAGAGTCAACTTCTTTGAGTTTTAGGCTTCTATATCCAGTTGCCTACATGACAGTTCCACTTGAAAGTCTAATAAACATATCAGATTTAATATGTCTAAATAGGACTTTTAATTTTTTTTCCCACTAAGTCATTTTTTCTCTAGTTTTCCCTATTGAAGTAAATGGCACCGGCATTCATGTAGTTGCTACCTGGAAGTCATCTTTTCTTTCTCTCTCTCAAGTCCTGTATTTGAGCTATGAGCAAATGCTGTTTGCTGTGCTTTCAAAATATATTTTGATAATATCACCTTTCACTATCTCTAACACCACTGCTCTAGTACAGACCATTATTGTCTTTCACCTTAAGTAGTCTCATTGGTCTCTGCCTCTTTTCTTCCCCCAACCCATTCTGTTTTCTACCCAGCAGCCAGACTGATCTTTAGAAAATATATTTCAGATCATGTCAGTCTCAAGATACTTTAAAGGCTTTCTGTCACTCTTTGAACAGATTTCTGTAAGACCCTACATGACCTATCCTCAAATTTCCTCTGTTCTTGGACTTGCCATGTTCTTCCTGGATCTAGGCTTTTTTTCTTGCTGTTTCTTCTAGTTAGAATACTCTCCCCCCAGGATCTTTTTAGGCACATTTTTTCACTCCATTCAATCCTTGCTCAGATACCTCCATTATTACTTGACTGTTAGATATTTATTTTGTTACTGACTCATGAGAGCAGGACCTTCTCTGTCTTATTCTGTACTACATCCCCAGTGCCTAGAATATTGTTATTACCTGGCACTTAGTAGGTAGTACTCAGTAAATATTTTTTTGTAATGAATGAATTGTATAAGCTGAGATACTAGCTGAGTGCATTACTTATCTATTGCTGCATAACAGATTACCACAAGCTAAGTGGCTTAGCACACATTTATTGTCTCACAGCTTCTGTGGGTCAGGAGTCCAGGCATGGCCTAATTGGATCCTTTGCAAGGCTATAATCAAGGTGTTGGTCAGGGCTTGGTCTCATCTGAGGCTCAACTGGGGAAAGATCTGCTTCCCAGCTCATGTGATTATTGACAGGATTCAGTTCCTTGCAAGCTTTTGGACTTTTGCTGGTTGTTGACTGGAGGCTGCCTTTATTTGCTTGCCACATGACCTTCTTCATAGGTAGCTCACATTCATTCATTCATGGCAGCTTACTTCTTCAAAGCCAGTAAGAAAGAGAGTGTCTTCTTGCTAGAAGGGCATTACGTCCTTATGGAATGTCATCATGTACATCCTGTCACCTTTGCCATATTCTGTTGGTTAGAAGCAAGTCACAAATAATACACTCAGAGAGAGAGGGGATTATGTAAGGGTGAATAGCCAGAGACTGAGTCATGGTGGCCACCTTAAAGTGTATCTGCTATGCTGGATTTCACATGGAGCTAATAAAAGCCCAGTACGGTAAAAAGTCTCTGAAAACAACATTGGATGTGGATACTAGCAGAAAGAACAGCAGTGATGGTGCCGTCAAGGGAATGTTCAGTTTAAGGGGCTTTAGAGCTGCCAGCTGGTATTTGAAGTGATTCTCGTTTTCTTACTGTGTTGTCCAAGGAGAGCTGTTGCCTGAAGGAATTCATGAGGAAAGGAAGATATGAGGATTTAATAGAGAAGTATAGTCAGAAAAACTCCCAAACTTGATATTTTCTAGGAATTGCTGGAAAGTCTAGGAATCTTAGGGTGTGACTGATAATTAGCCAGTACAAATGTCTTAGTTTTTGTAATCCATTTTTCTCACCTATGATTCATTCTATAGAAAAGACTGGGGCATAGCTCTGATATGCTTCAGCAAGTTAATCTAGCAGCTATGGTTGCTAGACACAGGATGGATCACTTTATAGTATTCGTGTTAATAAAGTGGTAGTAATGGTAACAGGATAGTAATAGTAATGAACATTTTTTGAGCACTTATGAACTAGGCAGTTTTCTGACCTTATGAGGTTATTTCTTCAAAGGGTTAGAAAATGGTACTAACATTTTTCAAGCCTATAAGTTTACTAGTAAGTTTAGAGATAAGGAAGCCAAGACTTAAAAGGCAAGTAACTTATACAAAATCACATAGCTAAAATATGGTGCAGTCAGATGTATTACAAAAAGATAAAAAAGATGGAAGATAGTTGGAGAGTGATAAGAGAAAAATAGAGGGGCAACCCAGATGGTCCAGGATTTAATAGGCAGTAGTGTCTCGTGGTTAAGACTGGGTTCTAGAATCAGACTTTCTGGATTTGAATCCTGATTTTACCAGTACTACCATTGTGACCACAGGCAAGTTACTTAACCTTTCTGTGACTTAGTTTCCTCATCTGTAAAAATGCAAATAATAAATACCTACCTCACGGGTTTGTTATAAGGGTTAGATGAGTTAATGCATGAAAAATGCTTAGATTAAAATGTTAACTGGCTCAGAATAAGTTTCAAATTAAATATCATTCTAGTAAAACAGAGCATAGGGGAAAATGGCAGAGAGAAAATTATCAAAGAAATACTACTAGAACAATTTCCAGAACTGAAAATTGAGAGGCCTAGTGACTGAGTAACCAGAACAAAGGATATAAAAAGACCCACACGTGAAATTTTAGTATATTGTGGATAAAAAGAAGATTCTGGAAGCTCCCAGAGAGAAAAGACAAGAAACGTACAAAGGACTGGAACTGAGAATGTTGGATTTCTCAATGTGATTCTGGATCCTAGAAGAAAATGAAACAGTGCCCCCGAAATTTAGATAAAGTTATCTATTCTGGAATTTGCGTGCAGACAAACAAAATACAAGATAGTTTCATATAGGCGAGGACTCAAAATTTATCTTCCTTACATCCTTTCTTAGGAAGCTAATAGAGTATGAAGTCCAGGAAATGCGATCCAACAGGAGAGAAGAGAAGGGAAGCCTAAGGACTTCAGATTTGTAGGAGACTTAAGTAGCAATCAGTCTAGATCATAGCGAAAGGATGGAGGATCTAGGAGAAGAATGGAATCAATACATAGTTATTTGTGGCATCTGGAAGCTGGTATTGATAGGAATTTGACAGATCTGTTGGATTTCTGGAAATATTTGTGGTACATACTTAAGATTAAGCAAATGAAGGAACAAAGCAATAATTAATAAAAGCGCTTTTCAAGAAAAAATATAATCATAGTAAATAGTTGGCTCAGCAGTGAATAATATTTTTATATATGATATAAACACTGGGTATTGATTTAACCAAAATTCTTTTTTTTGTTTGTTTTTTTTTTTTTTGGAGGAAGATTAGCCCTCAGCTAACTACTGCCAGTCCTCCTCTTTTTGCTGAGGAATCCTGGCTCTGAGCTAACATCCGTGCCCATCTTCCTCTAGTTTATACGTGGGACGCCTACCACAGCATGGCTGCCAAGCAGTGCCATGTCCTCACCCAGGATCCGAACCAGCGAACCCCGGGCCGCCGAGAAGCGGAACGTGCAAACTTAACCGCTGCGCCACCGGGCCGGCCCCTAACCAAAATTCTTTATGGAACTTTATTGTGGGGAAGAGGAATGAGAGTGGGATAGAATGATATAAGACAGCTACTTCATTTCCCATAACAGCAAGTCTAGAAATAACATCTTGACAAATCCACAATAGCAATATAAGTGTATTACTTAGCAATGCACAAAGTAAACGTTAAGAGAAATGGCTGAGAGTTTAAATTGTTTTCTCTGAGCAGTAGGGGCGAGGCTTAGAAATTGCTGTTTTTGTTATAATCTCTTATAGCATCTGTCTTTTTAAATTATCCATGTATAATTTTGGGTGAAAATAAAATAATTTCTAAAAAAAAGTGTATGGATAATAGTCAAGTAAGAGAGAAGTCAATGATTTTAGCTCTGCTTCTTAAAAAAAGAGTAAAGAAATCCTTACTGGATTGAATTCCTAAGTAGTTATTTCAGTAAGTCTTTCGATTGCTAGCCAGCTAAACATAGAAATTCTTACTGTCTAATGCCCTACCCTCTGATGGCAGCTGTCCCGTCATTCTGTGAGGGGAACAGCAGTTGGTAATACACAGTAGAACGAAACAATCAGATGTTAACCACATAATTACAACACTAATTCAGTAAAATGAAAAGAGACCAAAAATCAGTACAAATATTGCCTTACAGAGCCTCTGATTCCTCAGGTACATCCCTGCTTCAGGGAGGCGAAGTATGACCTAGTTAACTTGAAAACAGATTGCTTTTGTTGCTGCTGAATGATGTCAAAGTAAGATTTTTTGGAAGTGAAATTACGTTAACAAATATGCGAAAATTGTTAAAGAGATGAATTGGTACAGTAGAGTTTAGAGAAATCAGGTTTGTTTCTATTTCTATAGGGAAAGGTAGTCCAATATTTGTATGTGATTGATCACTTGGGTCTTCAGAGAAAGTGAATGCTTGATTAAAGTTAATCTTTTAAAAACATCTCTCAATATGTGTAGTCTTTGTTGTATATATTTTCATTATGGTCATGTTTAGAAAACTGATGTTGAATGGAAGGCTTCTATCTAGGAAATATTTTGCAGTAGGGAAACTGTTTTCAGTAGGGAAAGCTTTACTGAAGAACATAAAATGTGAGATCCCTCAAACTAAGAAAGATGAAATGTTCAAAATTGGAGACATGGAGGCATTCAGGAGGTCTGCGTAGCTGACCTCAGCTTCACTCTCTACTCTTACCTCCTAGGTGAGTGCTTAGGCCACCCCACTGTCTTTTCTTACCTCCTTCCTGGGGTCTCCCCATCTCTTCCTCTGCTCTCCCCACCCCTAGCATTCCCATGTGAAATTCTCCTGCTTCTTTAAGGTCCTATCAGTTGTTGTCTTTTCCACAGTATTTTGTTTGATTCCTTGCTAGCTGGAAGGGCTCATCTTTGTTAAATTCTCAATGCAATTAAATTCTCTGTATTATGATTGTTTTGAAATATGCTTTATCTCCTGTTGAACAGGAGTAGTATCTTTTCTGGATTTTCTGTCTTCCAGAGTACCCTATACAGGCTAAGTACTTAGAGTTTTTGGTTTAGTTATTATGTAAATAATAGATTCAAGGTTCTACAAAGCAGACCTTCCTAAAAGTAAATTGTTTTAATAGATTCACAGTCTTACCCGAATCCTTTCTGCCCCTTAATGTGTATGGGATATTTGCGTTAGTCCTTGCTGACAGATGACTTTTGATTTTTGTGTTTCAGTCTTACCTCCGGTGTTAGTGCCTCGTCATAATGAATTCAATCCACAGCACAGCCTTCTGGTTCAGTTTAGAAACCTGAGCCACAATGAACCACACATGCCACAAAATGCAACGTTTCCAGATTCTTTCCACCAGCCCAACAACACTCCTTTCCCCTTATCTCCGAATAGCCCCTACCCGCCTTCCCCTGCTAGCAGCACGTATCCCAACTCCCCAGCAAGTTCTGGACCAGGAAGTCCATTTCAGCTCCCAGGTAAGGATTTGTTTTATGGATACAAAAAAATAATCCCTGAGAATCAGCAGTTACTCTTATACTGCTAGCCCTCTGGGTGAACTGTTGTATGCCAGGAGCCAGCTACTTTTGACTCTCTACTCTTTGGATATTGTTTGGTTTCCAGAAGGCTTTTGGTTTTTATTTTGCCAACTACCATATGTTTAAAAATGGATGTAGCTATATTTGACTTAAATATTTTCATATAATTTATAATACTAAGTACCATTTATTGAGTCCCTCTATATAACTGATATTGTGATGGAAGATATTGCATTAAAGTTAATCTTTCAGAACAACCATGTGAGATAGGTATTATTCCCGTTTTATAGATGGAAAAATAAATTGATATTAACTTCAAGAGTTTAAATACCTTGCCTAAGATTGCACAGCTAATAAGTGGGAGTTCAGACCCAGGTTTCTCTGACTCTAAAGTCTGTGCTTTTTTAACTTTAGCACATTGCTTGTCGAATCATTTTAGACTTTGGAATGTTAAGAATGAACCCCAGTTATCTTTAATTAGATGACTGGTGAACTAGTTTGCCTGGAGAAAGATTGTAAGTAGATTTTATAAATTTCCAAAGTTTTGTTAATGGTGTGTCATGTATGGACACATCACGTCACTCTGTCAAGAAATATTTGAATGCCTGTTGCAGATGGAGTCTTACGTTAAGTGTATTCTTTATAGTTTCTCTCCTGCAGCAAAATTTCAATTGATACAGTTTTTTTTTAATAGAAATTGAGAACCAGTTGTTTAACTTAGTATTAGGTGTTCAAAAACTAATTTTCATACTTTGTCGTAGATTCAGTGCTGATTGTAGCTCTGTCTCAAAATATGTCTTGTACAAACTAGACCTTGGAGTGAAAGAAATTATATTGAGTATTTATAGTTACTGAGACAAAGAAGTATAGCTGTAGCTTTTGCACAAAGGTTTTCAGCCATGAGTGTTGGAACTCAAAAGCTTTTCTAGTTAACATGCAGTTTTCTGAAAGAATTCACTAGCTTTTTAATAGGGCAGAACAGCTATTTTAGGACGTTGCAAAAGAATTAGACAACTGCTGTTAGTGTTGAAGGCAAATTTTGAAGCAATGTAGTTTTATTTTCTAGTTTTAAGTAGCAACATACAGTATGTGACGATCTTGATAATTTAAAAGTGTCTCTGTAGATACCCAAACTAGGATAATCTTTGTCCTTCAGATTGATTTGCAGTAGTTGCAATTTCTCAAGCATATGATTCTAAGCAAATAAAGGCAAAATTCTTGACCTTCATTTCTATTTTAGTGAATTTTAGCACTAATCTTACATCACGGATTGGACCAAATACATGTGGACTTGTAATAGGTTTTCAGTAGCTAAGGATGTGCTGTCTTTTCTCCTTTTCCCTTGCCCTAAGATAGCATTCTACATTTTTGTGTGCCTCTAATGTTCAGTGACGAACCCTGCTGGTAATCTTAGGAATTTTTAATACTTTTAGAATAACTTGGAGCAGGAAGATGATTTTAACTATTGTTTTGGGACTTGCCTCATTTTCTTCCTTTTAGCTGATACTCCTCCTCCTGCCTATATGCCACCAGATGATCAGATGGGTCAAGATAATTCCCAGCCCATGGATACAAGCAATAATATGATTCCTCAGATTATGCCCAGTATATCCAGTAGAGGTAAGAGAAATACTCACTATATTTATTTTCTTATTGTTGCTGTTTTGTTTTTTAATTTCTTGGCCACTTTTTAAAAACAACTTTATTGAGGTATAATTTATATACAATAAAATGTATCCATTTTAAGTGTATGTATGATTCAGTGACTTTTAGTAAATGTATAAAGTTTTATACCATCACTGCACTCTAGTTTTAGAACATTTCCATAACTCTTTAAAATTATCCCTTGTGCCTAATTTGCAGTCTATTCTGGCTCCTATCCCCAGCTCCAGGACCCTCTAATCTGTTTTTTATATCTATAGATTTGCTTTTTCTGAACATTTCATGTAAATAGAATCACATAATGTGTAGTCTCTTCCATCTGGCTTTTTTCATTTAGCATAACGTCTTCAAGGCTCATCCGTGTTGTAGCATGTATCAATAGTTTGTTCCTTTTTATGGCTGAACAGTATTCCATTGTATGGATTTTGTTTATGCATCACCAGTTTATGGACATGTGAATTGTTTCCAGTTTTTGGCTAGTGTAAACAGTGTTGTTACATTTGATATATAAATGCTGAATATTTGCATGTAAGTCTTTGTGTGGACATTTTTATTGTTCTTCAGTAGATACGTAAGGTGGAATTTCTGAATCACATGGTAAGTTTTAACTATTTAAGGAAAACTACCAAACTTCTCCAAAGTGGCAATACCGTTTTACATTCTTAAAAGTAACATGAAGATTTCCGGTTTATCCATATCCTCCTAACACTTGTTACTGTCTTTTTTATTATAGTCATTATAGTGTATATGAAGTGCTAACTCATTGTGGTTTTAATTTGCATTTCCCTAATGAGTAATGATGTTGAACGTTTTTTACATACCTCTTAGCCATTCGTATATCTTCTTTGGTGAAATGTTTATTTAAAATCTTTTGCCCATTTTTTAATTGGGTCGCTTGTCTTATTATTGAGTTGTGAGAATTCTTTATATATTCTAGATAGAGGTCCTTTACCAGATATATGATTTGCAAATATTTTCTCTCCATCTGTGGATTGTCTTTTCATTTTCTTAATGGTGTCTTTTGAAGCACAAAAATTTTTAATTTTGATGAAGTCCAGTTTATCAATTTTTTCTTTCCTGGATCATGCTTTTGGTGCTGCATGTAAGAAATCTTTGTCTATCCCAAGGTCATGAAAACTTTTCTCCCGTGTTTTCTTCTAGAAGTTCTATAGCTTTAGCTCTCATATTTGGGTCTCTGATTCATTTTGAGTTAAGCTTTTTGTATGGTAAAGGACTAAATTCCTCTTTGTTCATGTAGATATCCTGTTGATTCTAGCACTGTTTGTTGAAGAGAGTATCATTTCACCATTGAATTGCCTTGGCATTGTTTTCAGAAATCGGTTGACTTAAGTGGATGAGTGTATTTCAGGACTCTCAGTTTTGTTCATTGATCTGTATATGTATATCTCTACCTCCTTGTTTTGATTACTAAAGCTTTATAATAAGTTTTGAAAATGAGAAGTGTTTAGTTCTCCATCGTTTTCTTTTTCAGAATTGTTTGGCTACTCTGTGTTCTTTGCATTTACATGTCATTTTAGTATCAGTTTGTCAAGTTCTGCCCCCACCAAAACCGCTCCTTGGATTTTGATAGAGGTCACGTTGACTTTCTAAATTCATTTGGGGAGATTTGCTGTCATCTTCTAGTGCACGAGTGTTGAATGTCTTTCCGTTTATTTAGATCTTCTCAGTTTTCAGTATACAAGTCTTTTACTTCTGCTTCTGTTTTTAAATTTGTTCCCAAGCGAATGGGATTTTTTAAAATTTCATGTTTGGATTCTTCCTTATTAGTATATAGAAATACAGTTGACTTTTGTATGTTAATCTTGTAATCTGCTACCTTGCTGAACTCATTTATTAGTTCTGGTAGTAGGTTTTGTGTGTGTGTATATAGATTCCTTAGGGCCTTCTAAATACAGGAGCATGTTGTTTATGAATTAAAAAACAGTATTATTTTTTTCCTATCCAATCTGCGTGCCTTTAACTTCTCTCTCTTATTATTAAAGGGCATATATGAAAAACCCACAGCTATCATCATTCTTAATAGTAAGAGACTGAATTGCTTTGTCCCTACAGTTGGGAACAAGATAAGGATGTCTCCTCTTGCTGTTTCTATTCACCATTATTCTGGAGGGTCTAGTCAGTAAACTACTAGGTCTCTTCTATTCCTAGTTTGTTGAAAATTTTTATCATGAATGAGTGTTGGGTTTTTTCAAAAGCTTTTTCTCCATCTATTGAGATGATCATGTAGGGTAGTTTTGTTCTTTTTTCTAGTAATAAGGTGTATTGCATGGACTTATTTTCTGATGTTAAACCAGCCTTATATTCCTAGGTTAAATCTCACACGGTCATGGTGTATACCTTTTTTATATATTGCTGGATTAGGTTTACTAATATTTTGTTGAGTATTTTTGCTTATATATTCGTGAGGGATATTGGTCTCTAGTTTTCTTGTGATGTCTTTGTTTGGCATTGGAATCAGGGTAATAATAGTCTCACAGAGTGAATTGGGAAGTATTTCCTTCTATTTTTGAAGGAATTTGTGAAGTGCTGGTATTATTCTTGAAATATTTGATAAAATTTACCAGTGAACCCATTTGAGCTTGGACTTTTCTTTGTAAATACAGATTCAGTTTTCTTTAGTTATTATAGTGATTGGTCTATTGAGAGTCTCTGGTTTTTCTTGAGTCAGTTTTGGTAATTTGTGTCTTTCCAGAGGTTTGTCCATTTTATCTGAATGGTCTAATTTGTTGGCATAAAATTTATCATAGTACCCTTTATAATCTTTCTAATTTCTATAGGAGTTGGTAGTGATGTCTTCATTCCTGAATTTGGTAATTTGTGTCGTTTTGTTCTTGATAGGATTTAACTAAAGGATTGTCAGTTTTGTTCATCTTTTGAAAGAATCAACTTTTCTCTTTTTCACTGATTTCCACTCTAATCTCTATTATTTCCTCTATTCTGCTTGCTTTGGGTTTAGTTTGCTTTTCTTTTTATAGTTTCTTAAGGTGGAATGTTAGGTTATCGATTTGAGTTGTTTCTTCCCTTTTTGACATAAGTAGTCAAAACAGTTTCCCTCTAACCACACCTTTCGTTGCATCCCATAAATTTTGGTATGTTTTGTTTTCATTTTTATTCTGTTAAAATATTTTAAAATTTCCCTTGTGATTTCTTCTTTTACCCTTGGATTATTTAGTAGCATGTTAATCTATTTCCAGATATTTCAGAATTTCCTGAATTTCTTTCTGTGAAGTTGTATCTCATTGTGATTTTAAAGCCAGTTTGTTTTGAGACCTTAAACTCCTTAGTTTGTCACAAGTTAGCAGAAGTAAGGTACTGCCATTTTAGACATTTCTTATAAGAATGGTGTATTTGTGTGTTCTGCATGTTTGTGATGGTACCGAGTGACTGTAGTTACACTATGTTTTCCCAGGAGCCCCACATTCCTAAGAACAATTAAATTTTAGGCCCCCTAATAGTTTTGTTAATGTTTGAATAATATCTTTGCTTTTTCAAAATCTAGAATTTATCGAGGATGTTTTCATACTAATTTCATTTACAGCAAAATATGTCAGAGTGTGAATTTCTAGATTTTAATTCCTACATCTTTCTTTATTGGCTTTGCAATGTAGGGTAGCTTTTTAAATTTATAAGCCTAACTTTCCCCATTTGTAAAATAAATAGAGATAATATTTATACAGGAATTATTAGTATGTTGATTGAATTAGACAATATATGTAATGCTCTTGGCATACACCATCAGGTAATACCCAGTAAGTGGTATTATCGTCCTCTTTCTGAAAATATAGACTATATTTACCCCCCAATCATTTTCCTTTTCTTCTTCTGAGTCTCAGAGATCAGAGTGCAGTTTAGTAGAACGTTAGATGTTCCTTGGAGTATCATTTATCTCAGCCAAAGAACTGAGTCATTTTCGAGGCACTTGGCACTCATCTTCTCACCTTCGTAGATGTCTTTTTTCACCAAAGTTTCTTCTCATCTCAGTCATATTTTGTGTTTTTTCTCTTTTTTCTTTGACAGAGAGGTGACAAAAGGAAAATCAAAGTTAAACTGCAGTGCCTTGAATCCCTGGTTAACAATATGTCCTTTGCCTTGAGCAGAGGCAAAGCTTTCCTCTCCTTTTTATCCTGACCAACATTGTCTTTTTAGTTTTGCTTAGCATTTTTTCCCCTACAAGCTTCTGCTCATTCTTGGCTCTTGTTTTCCTGACACTATGCTTGTAACTTCCTGCTACTCATTTGTATGTCTTTGGTTATGGGCCCCTCCTTGTTCCATCTTTTGTATAAACTTCTTTAAAATCTGAGCTTTTAGGACTCCTCTCTATGGGTCCACAGTGGTTTGTTTCTCTCTGTTCCTCCTCATCTGAATTCTTTGCAATTGAGTAATTAGAATTGAGCTTTAAAAGTTAACTAATTCTTTTGCATTGCCTACATAGGCCACATGACTACTCTTTAAGTTTTTGTCAGACGTTTTTTTGTCCCTGCCTTTCTTGAAAGAAAATTGAGGGTCTGTAACTTGTCTGCCTGATTTCAGCTCCAAGAAAGACACCCTACTAGTACTGGATAAAGAACTTCCGTGTGTCCCTCTCATCCACTGAGTCCATTATGAGTTGTTGACTTTTTCTGGCACTTAACATGTAAATGCGTATACCACCTTTTACGTAAAGGTGATGCTCATTTAGTTGTGTCTTTCTTTCTTTCCTTTGTTTCTTTGTTTTTAATAAGACTTTATTTTTCAGATGAGTTTTAGGTTCAAAGCAAATTTGAGTGGAAAGCACAGAGTTCCCACATACCTCCTGCCCCTACACACGCACAGTCTCCTGTGCTACCAGCACTTGCACCAGAGTGGTACATATATTACATTTGATGAACCTACATTGACACATCATTATCACCCTTGATCCGTAGTTTATGTTAGGATTCATTCTTCGTATTGTATGTTCTGTGGGTTGTAATGAGTAATAATATGTGTCCACCAGTATAGTGTTATAGAAAATAGTTTCATTGCCCTAAAAATCCTTATACCCTGCTTATTCATTGCTTCCTCCCTCCTAACTCCTGGCAACCACTGATCTTTTTAGTCTCCATGGTTTTGCCTTTTCCAGAATGTCGTATAATTGGAATCATACAGTATGTAGCCTTTTCAGATTGTCTTCTTTCACTTAGCAATATGCATTTAAGTTTCCTCCATGTCTTTTCATGGCTCAATAGCTCATTTCTTTTTGGTGGTGAATAATGTTCTGTTGTCTGGATGTGCCACAGTTTATTTATCCATTCACCTACTGAAGGACATCTTGGTTGCTTCCAAGTTTTGGCAATTACGAATAGAGCTGCTATAAACATCTTTATGCAGGTTTTTGTGAGAACGTAAGTTTTCAGCTCCTTTGGGTAAATACTAAGGAGCACGTTTACTGGATTGTAAAGTAAGAGTATGTTTAGCTTTGTAAGAAATTGCCACACGGTCTCAAAATGGCTGCACTGTTTTACATTCTCACCAGCATTGAATGAGAGTTCCTCTTGTTCCACATCCTTACCAGCACTTAGTGTTGTCAGTGGCCTTTCTGGTGGGTGTGTAGTGGTATCTGATTGCTATTTTAATTTGCATTTCCCTGATGACATACTATGTGGAGAATCTTTTTATATGCTTATTTCCCATCTGTATATCTTCTTCAGTGAAGTGTCTCTTCATGTCTTTGACCCATTTTTTAGTTAGGTTGTTCATTTTCTTGTTGAGTTTTAAGAGCTCTTTGTGTGTTTTGGATAACAGTCCATTATCAAATATGTCTTATGCAAATATTTTCCCCCAGTCTGTGGCTTATCTTCTCTTTCTCTTGACAGTGTCTTTTATAAAGCAAAAGTTCTAAATTTTTAATTAAGTCTAGCTTATCAAGTATGTCTTTCATGGATTGTGCCTTGGTGTTGTATCTAAAAAGTCATCACCATATTCAAGGTCATCTAGATTTTCTCCTATGTTATCTTCTAGAAGCTTTATAGTTTTGTGTTTTACATTTAGGTCTATGAACCATTTTGAGGTAGGTTTTGTGAAGGGTGTAAGGTCTGTGTCTAGATTCATTTTTTCCCATGTGAATTTAGTTATTGTACCATTTGTCGAAAAGACTATCTTTCCTCCATTATTGCCTTTGTTCCTTCATTAAAGATCAGTTAGCTATACTTATGTAGGTCTATTTCTGGGCTCTCTATTCTGTTCCTTTGATCGTTTGTCTGTTCTTTCACCAGTACCATGCACTCTTGGTTCCTGTAGCTTTATAGTAAGTGTTTGTCGGGTAGTGTCAGTCTTCCAATTTTGTTCTTCAATATTGTGTTGGCTATTCTGAATCTTTGGCCTCTCTATATAAACTTTAAAATCAGTTTGTCAATATCCACAAAATGATTTTCTGGGATTTTGATTGAGATTGCATTGAATCTACAGATCATGTTGGGAAGAATTGACGTCTTGACAATATTGAGGCTTCCTGTCCTAGAACATGAAATATCTCTCAACTTATTTAGTTCTTATTTGATTTCTTTGATTCGTTTTATAGTTTCCTCTTAAAGATCTCGTACCTATTTTGTTTGACTTTTACTTAAGCGTTTCATTTTTTGAGTACTATTATAAATGGTAATAAGTTTTTAATTTTAAATTCCACTTGTTCATTGCTGGTATATAGGAAAGTGATTGACTTTTGTATATTAATCCTGCATCCTGCAACCTTGCTATAATTGCTTACTAGTTCCAGGAGGGTTTTTTTGGTCGATCCTTTCAGATTTTCTGTATAGACTATCATGTAGTTGGTGAACAAAGAGTTTTATTTCTTCCTTCCCAATCTTTATACCTTTTATTTTCTTTTCTTGTCTTACTGCGTTAGCTAGGACTTCCAGTTTGATGTTGGAAAGGATTGGTGAGATCATCCTTGCCTTGTTACTAGTCTTAGCGGGAAAGCTTCTCATTTCTCACCATTAAGTATGATGTTAGCTATAGGTTTTGTGTAAATGTTCTTTATCAAGTTATAGAAGTTTCCTTCTACAGTAGTCCCCCTTTGTCCACAGGGGATATGTTCCAAGACCCCTAGTAGATCCCTGAAGTTGTGGATAGTACCAAAACCTGTATATGCTGTTTTTTCCTATACATACATATGTATGATAAAGTTTAATTTCTAAGTTAGGTACAGTAGGAGATTAACAACAATGACTAATAATAAAATAGAACAATTATAACGGTATACTGTAATAAAAGTTACCATAGATCTTAGCAACCTCAGCACACGATTTTTTCTTTTTCATTCCTTATTAAGTTGAGAACTTTCACCTTTTCACTTAAAGGAAGCTCTTTACAGTTTCTGTTTGACTTATCTGAATTGCTAACATCACTACTCTCGTGCTTTGGGGCTATTATTAAGTAAAATAAAGGTTACTGAACACAAGCACTGTGATATCACAACAGTCAATCTGATAACCCAGACATGGCTACTAAGTGACTCAAGGAGGGGTAGTGTATACAGCATGGATACGCTAGACAAAGGGATGATTCACGTCCCAGGAAGGATAGAGTGGGATAGGGTGAGATTGTTCATCACGCTACTCAGGATGGTGTGCAATTTAAAACTCATTAATTGTTTATTTCTGGAACTTTCCATTTAATATTTTTGGACCACGGTTGACCACAGATAACTAAAACCATGAAAAGTGAAACTGTAGATAAGGGTGGTCTACTGTATTCTTAGTTTCCTGAGAGTCCCACTCAGTTTTTTAGTTCAAATTTTTGTTTAGAATAATTGTATAGATACTGGTATAGTTAAATCTTTCAGGTTGCTGAACCAGAGGTTTGCCATCTCAAATTTAAACCTGGATTAGATTCTGCTAGCAAAACAATTTAAAATGTGATGGTGCCTATCTTTGTGTTTGTATCATTTTTTTAATTGTCATTTTCAAGGCATTTCTGTTTGTTTTTTGGATACAGACTTAAAGCCAGGAAGATGTGAAATATCTGAAATTTTTTGTGTGTGCATAGTTGCTTGGGTTAGGTTGAAGGGAAACGCATAAAGAACTTGGAGTTTCTGATACTCATTCATTAAACCTTTTTTATTTGTGGTTTGTTCACAGATGTTCAGCCTGTTGCCTATGAAGAGCCCAAACATTGGTGTTCAATTGTCTACTATGAATTAAACAATCGTGTTGGGGAAGCTTTTCATGCATCTTCTACTAGTGTGTTAGTAGATGGATTCACAGACCCTTCAAATAACAAAAGTAGATTCTGCTTGGGGTTGTTGTCAAATGTTAATCGTAATTCGACAATTGAAAACACCAGGCGACATATTGGAAAAGGTAATTTTGTCATTTCCCTGCGTTCGGTTGAAGTCAGTCATTTGTTCTGCTTGCTGTGTGCCATGCCTTGTATGAGGTGCTGGAGTGTACGAAGAAGCCTAAGGCATGGCCTCTGCCCTCGCGTTGGCAGGTGTTTGAGTGTATTTAGTAAAGACATAATCAGTCCTCTTTTCTTTATCCTGCTTATTAGTTTCTCTTCATAGTACTTAGGATGTGAAATCATCCTACTTTTATGTTTGTTTTTTGAGTGTCTTCCTGACTGGATTATAAGCTTTACAGAAATTTTTCCAGGTTACAATAATATCTTCAGCAGCTAGAACAGTGCCTGGCTCATAGTAAATATACAATATTTGTGGAATATATGAATGCTGGTGAAGGATTAGAATCCCGTAATTATAATATTTGCGGAGTATTTTGGGTTGAGATGATTGTCAGAATTTCTCTTACGTTGGAGGAGCAGGGTTACAGATAGGAAAGCCAGTTTGAATGACATAAGTCTTCAGGGGTTTCACCACCACCTCTCCCACCTTTCAAACTCAGGTAACAAGGTTTTATTTACAATTCATCCTGCAAGAAAGTTGTCACAACAAACAAGGAACTTTTCACGCTTCAATGAATTATAAGATTCTCCTGCAGCAGGTGGTCAGGAAGGAAGCCTATCCTGTGTAGAGTGTATTCCCTGTCCCTTAAGAAGTTTTGTCTGTACCACCTGCTGCTTTTTTGCTTCTTTGATTTGAGAAAGTCTTAGTCCAAATTAGGAACAAAAGGTAAATAACTGTATTTGTGATATGCTTTCTTATAGAAGAGGTTCAGAAAAGTGCTATGGCCAAAAATAAGTTGAAAAGAGTTTCCAATCTCTCTTGACTTTACTGCCAACTTGCCATGACTGTTTAGGCAAAATGCCTCACTTCTGCGCATTGATTTTCCCACTACAGTAGAATAAGAGAAATCTACTTGGTGAATTCTTAAATTCTGGAATCAATTTTCCCTCTTTTCCCAGTATACCGTTCTAGGACACTTTCTTCCATGGGAAATTTTTATTTGCTCAGAAATAAAACATAGTTTTTAATATAACAGCGTGATACAAGTCTGTGACTCACATGTGTGCAGAGAGGTACTTTTGTACAAGGATGGTCTTTTTAGCACTGTTTGCATTAGTGAAAAGTTAGGCAGGCATTAACCTCTCCATTATCCTTGGCAGTGGAAGGCCATCTAGTGGTAGCTTCTACCTAAAGACTGTTGGGAGTTTGCCATAGAGGAATGGGTATTCTTGGTTGCACCTCACACCGCCTCTTTGGTTTCATTATACTGCTTTGTTAAGTTGACTCTCATGATGCCTGTCTTCTTAAGGTGTTCATCTGTACTATGTTGGCGGAGAGGTGTATGCAGAGTGCCTCAGTGACAGCAGCATATTTGTACAGAGTAGGAACTGCAACTTTCATCACGGCTTCCATCCTACCACTGTGTGTAAGATTCCCAGCAGCTGCAGCCTCAAAATTTTTAACAATCAAGAATTTGCTCAGCTTCTGGCTCAGTCTGTCAACCATGGGTTTGAGGCAGTATATGAGCTCACCAAAATGTGTACCATTCGAATGAGTTTTGTCAAGGTGAGTGGGTTGTGACCTGTAGCTTAATTTGAGTCACTGTAAATATGTTTATTATGTGTCTGTAGGATATAATTTTTAAAAGTCTTTGTTAAATGAAGGGCGGTAGTTACTTTTGACCTCATGTAATAGACTTTTAAATGAAATTCTTGAATTTATAACTTTAACCAGCATGATAGGTCTAAGATTTTATTTTATAATCCAGACATTATAAAATGCATGGTATTGATGTTAATTTTGATATTGAATAGGGGCTGAATTTATAAAGAATTTCAGTTAAAGACTGAATTGCTAGAAAGTATTTAATATTAAAATTGCTTTTTAAGTTCTTTAGCAGTTTTCATTATTATATCCCATTAAAGTGACTTAAAGAATCTTCAGAATACTAAAATTATTTTCCTGTAGCCAAGCTCTGTTATTAAGGGTTTGCAAAAAGTTCAAAGAATTTTTCAAATTTATCATTTACTCTTGGCCTGATTTTATTGGCATTCCAAAGATGATGGTTCATGAGCAAAATTTGGAAAGAATTTTAGTGATATATTTAAGCAACCTGTATTATATCCACTTAGTCCTTGAGGATTTAGCCAAAGAAGAGCAACTGTCAAATGCTGTGTGTGGCTTTTTTCTTTCTGGCATTCGGTCCCACAGGCCAGTGTTTCTTTGCTGCTTTCCTATAGGTCTGTTATGTGCATTAGCTTGTCACTAGCCTTGAAGGCATTTCCCCCTCTTCTGTAGAAGTAGGACTTTTCATGACTGGTAATCTCTACTCCTCCATCCCCTCCCCACTTCCCCTGGCCTGATCTTCCTGGACCAGACTACAGTAAGTAGTAAAGCAGAGAGCTTGATAAATCCATGCAAATAAAAGTACAAAAATTAAATTTTAATCTTTGTCTGGAGTCTTAGGCTAAAGTGTTCCAGCTCAGTTCACCCCAGTAATTTCCTATCTTAGTGGATAATTGATACATGGTTGCCACTTAAATTACACTTGCATACATTGATCACATCTACACTGCCTTATCTGATATTAAAAAAGAACAAACCTGAATACCAAAAACTTTTTGGTAACAAAATCTGTTGTGAATTTCCGTGAGGCTATTTATGGGTTTCATTTATCCCGTTAAGTGAGACTGCGTCTCCCTGCAGAAATGCTGTTTTAATTGTGAGATATTGCACTATATCAACTTTCTAAAATTCAAAAAAGAATTCTGAAACATAGCTTGCTCCAAGGGTTTCTGTTAAGGGGATTATATGATTAAAAACTTCATATATCTTTCAATAATGCAGCTTTTGTGTTATTTTTAATTCCCTGGTGAATGCTAAGATTGGTTTTGTGATCATTTTTTCCTTTAAGTACATTCTGCATGTCTCTACTATTAAAGTATCTTTTTGTTAGTAAGTTAAAGTTAGTTTAGACTAGTTGACTGTTTAAAGAGGGATTTGCTGATATCTGTTCATTTTCACAGGGCTGGGGAGCAGAATATCACCGGCAGGATGTTACCAGCACCCCCTGTTGGATTGAGATTCATCTTCATGGGCCTCTTCAGTGGCTGGATAAAGTCCTCACTCAGATGGGCTCCCCTCTGAACCCCATATCTTCTGTTTCATAGTGCAGAAGTATTCTTTTCAATTATATTACTAGTGGACTTGTTTTAATTTTAGAGAAACTTTCAGTACAGATACTGTGAGCTTACATGGAAAACAGATATTACAGCTTATTTTTTTTCTACATAATTGTGACCAATACATTTGTATCTTGTGATGAATCTACATTTGTTTGTATTCTTGTTCATGTGATTAACTCTCAAAAGTGTTGTGAACGATGCAGAGTAAGTATGACGCCCCAGTTCAAAAGTTTGGCATTGATTTTAAACTGGAACATAGTTGGCCTTGTTGTCCCAGCAGTTTTCTTATTTGTTAAATTTTTTTGAAAAAGTGATGCATCGCATGATGAAGAATTATAATAATGTCAGAGGATACACCGTGAAAAGGCTTCCTTCTGCTCTTGGTCCTCCAGAAGCTGTGCTTTTACCAGTTTCTTTGTCCCACCAACTTTAAAAAAGTGTAATTCGTTGTTTTGTAAAAGCGTATGCTAGGGGCTTAAAAGAAACTATAAAAAAATATGTTTTATTTGAAGGAACACTATGCACTGCTCTAAAAGTAGTGTTCAGTAAAAGCAAAGTGATAGTTTTCTAGGTGACATCATAAAATTTACATTTAATACAGCTAAATGTTTGTCAGTGTATTGTGACTTTACTCATTATATCTTTTGTAAAACATTTCCTTTTTTAAAAAAAAAATTACTGCAAACATCGGCTCTCCAGTAGATGTCATTTACTTAGAATCTGTCATCAGTGCTACTCTATAGCTAGTGGCAGTGCGTGCACGGCCTTGTTCAGCTCGGTTTGCTGCTTTTGGCCAGTGTTGCAGGAACTCTAATTTTGGCATGCATTAATCTTTTATTTTGCACTTTGATGGGTGACAGTTTTTAGTATAACCTTTTGTGAAACACACTCAAGTGACTTGGACTTAGATGCTCATCCTTACTTGGTACCCCTTTTGTATTAACAAACACTGCAATTTATAGATTACAGTTGTAGGAAGTTATGCTTTTTCTAGCTTTTGTTGTATTTTCAACCTAGGTTATAAGACTTATTCTGTAGCTCCAACTTAAGGTGCCTTTTTAATTCCCTACAGTTTTATGGATGTTATTGATGTTGGAAAATCATGTACTTAATCCCATTGCTCTTACTTTCATCAGTCTCCCCATACAGGGACCTGTGTACTGTAGCCGTAGGAGCCTCTTAGTCTGGCCCCAAGGATGAGGCTGCTGGTCTGATACTTAAATGAATCAGTGGTTGTTAAGATAGCTGATTTTAAACATTCACATATTAAAGAATGCAGACTGTTCTCTCAGTTACCGTGCATGCTCTGTCTCCATTTTTTTTTTTTTTAGCACCTAAATGGATGCTAGTCTCCCAAAACACAGTCCTCAGAGAGGAAAGGCATGAAAACTCTAAAATATCCATTTAATCAGTTATGCTTAAAGGCTTTGGGTAAAGGACTCCTAACCCCTTTTTGTAGGGAGCAGTCAAATGGACATTTAGTATGGCATGAGAGCAAAGACATTATTTTGAGAAAAATGACCTAATTTACCTATCAGAAGCAGCCTATTTTCTGGTGCCTTTTGAAAGTATATGGAGCCTTGTCAATCTTCTGTTTAAAGTGTTAGTTTGGCTTGACTTTCTACTTTGCCCTTTCTGCTTTTATGAGGAAAAAATGCATTTTTTTGAGGAGAGGAGAATGCTGTTCCTTTTGTTTTTGTGACATAATTTATTGCTTTTACAAAGTGCAGCCAGTGGGTGGTTCTCCTTCTTTCAGATGGAGCGGCGTATGTGTTTTAGCTCACAGTCCTTGGCTGGGTGAAAGGAAACTTGCTGACGGTCACCTGAGCCTTAAACATAAGTTTTACATGATGTGTTCTCAGTCTTCCAGAATTGTGTCAGCCTTGTGAAAGAGGATTATTTGCTTACTGATAGAACTTAGATATTTACATCATTCTTTTACTTACTAGGTTCATGGTACAATCTTTGGAACAGATTTGTGGAAAAAACCACACAGGTTGAATGACAGATATGTGTCATCAACTCAGTGGGCTTGAACTGGTGGAAACCATTGAATTGTTTTATTGACACTTTCAATTGAGTTAATTAAAAATTGTTTTTATTCATGCTACAGCCTTCAGAGTTAGCGGGATTTTGTGTGATTGGCCTTTTCTGTGTTTTCTCTAAGGAGCTGTCGCTCGTGAATAGCAGTACTGAAGCTGTTAACTGTTAAGAGTCTCATGGAGAAGTATAAGCCTGTTGTGTTTCCTAAAAGTTGTTAACTCCACACCCCTGGATTTTAAATGAAAACTTTATTCAGTCTAGCTGCTTCTGTAATTCCTGAGGATGCCCAATATCCATGGCTGGGAAATAAAAATTGCCAGTAAGGTAAAAACAAGAAAAAACTAAGTAAAATTCTGACTAATGAAAAGAAAGCACCTCTGAAAGAAACTATTTCAGAAAATTATGGTTTTAAGTTTCTATTTAATCTCCTGAATGGTTTATAGTCAAATTTATGAAAACATCAACACCATTAGAGTAATCATGTTTTTAGCATGTACAACGTATTAATATATACCAGCTGGAAAGACAGAATCTGGGAATAATAAAATTACAGCCACTTTGATAAATGCAGAAGTAGGAATAGGATAAAAATTAATGTCAGTAATGAATAAAGGACAAAAAGATGTTGATTGGGGGGAAAAACCAGAATTTGAGGTGCGTTTGACTAACATCTCTACATAATAGATATTACAGTCTGGTTGGTATTGCCTGGCTTAAGCTATGGAATGTAAAGTAGCAGGCATGTTATTGATCAACTGAAGCCAGCATTGTTTCCTTAGGGAAAATATGAGTAAGATCTCAATCAAAATGTCAAATATATATACCAATATATATCATTTTCCACATTTTATTGCTGTATAAGAAAACTGTGTTAATAGAATTGGCTGGGTTTCTGAGGCGAAATCCACGATAAGATTACTAGATAGTTCAATAAGCTACACTAATAGTACAAAAGGAGGATGTAGCTGTTGTATACTTTCCATAACATTTGAGAGTAAGACATCCTTTTAGGATGTAAAATGATGAATAAGTATTCAGATCTGAAATCTGTTGTAAAGATAAGAACTGGGGCTCCCGTTATGCAAACTTTGGTAATACCTGAAAGTGCCTGTGGGAAACCATTCCCCTGTAACAGTGTTCTGTGCAAGGGGTAAGTTTATACAAAAAATAAGATCCTCCCAATAGCAGAGGAGCTCTACAAAGTTTGCGAGTACCTGTGTAAGTGCTGTGCTTCTAGTGCGGAGAGCATCTGATGTACCAGTTGGTATCTATTTCTTTATACTTTTTCTAGTTGTTTGCTTAATATTGCTTTGGGTCATTATGACTTTCCCACTTAAAATAATATATTAATACTTTGTGTACTTCCTGAAGAAGGAAGAATCTTTTGATAATTATTGAATTTAACTTCCAGTGACTAAATTTTGGACCTATTAACTTGTAAGAGGGTCAGAGCCCTTTTTTGTCCTATTAGTTAAATCCTCTCAGTCTATTGGGTAGGAACATAATTGTGTGTCCTCATTATACCCATCAGCTAGATAAGCAAGGATCTTTTAAGGTAGTAGTAACCTTGTGCTTTTAGAAGTGTTGGTGATTTTTATGAGAGGGAGTTTTCCTGAGTGTCGGTTTATGGGTGGTCTCCTCAGATACTAACTAGGGCAGCTTTTTGGGGGGGTAATCTCAGGTTTGATGCCTGTTTCCACCAGAGTGTCATCATTTTTCTCATTGATACAGGTGGGATTCTGGGGAAGTTTTCTTCTCCCAGAGGACGCGTGTATGGAAAGTGAGAATTCAAGGCATTTGTTCTGCATAAACAATTCTGCCTACTGGGCAGAAACTTGGACAGTTTTTTGGAGTTCACTGAATTGCAGTTTAGCATGTCCTAATTACAAGAGGCAACAGTATTAAGCCTTTGTTATATTGGACTATTCATAATAGAAGCTTCTCTTCTAAAATAGAACTATGTTATAATTGAAGTGTTACCCTAAAATTGGATGGTTTACAAAAACCAATGAGAGAGATTTTACATATCCATTTGTTTTTGAAGTAAGAGCTTTTATGGTATAATGTTCGCTGGTAGCAGTTGCTGTAAAACAAGGGTGAGTTGTTTTGTTGAAAAGATCCAGTCTTAGGGAAAGATTCGTCTGTCATTCATGGCAGAGTGAAAAAAGTTTGTGTGGTTCTTGTCCAAATGATTCTGTTCTTAAAATTCTTAAAATCATCATAAAGCATTATCTTTTAAGGATTTATTTGAAGATGCTATTTTTCTAAAGTTGAGGAGTTTGTGTACAGGTAGATTTCCCCATTAATAGGTAGTGCCTTTGTAATACTAGCTGGTGTCAGCTGTAACGAGACTCCAGTGAGGCCGTACAGTCCCAAGTGCTGTGTGAAGAAGCATCTTTTAGAGTCAGCTTTTCCCTCCTCACACCATAAGGAGGTGATGGGCTTTGATTGATTCGTAAAGTATTTTGACACAGGGACTCTTGAAAATAATAATTGGGCGAGTGATTTTGTTCTTAACCTGATTAGTTAAAGTTGCTTTTTGAAAATCTCATTTTAAAATTGGATAGGATTGTAATCATGAAAACTGGATATTTGTATATACCTGCCCATGTTCTCTTAAAAAGTATTTCATACACAGATGATGACGACCAAACCAATGGCTGCACTATAAGTCTGCTTCTTGCTTGTACTTGTTCTGCTTCTGTTTATGTTGTAGAAAATGAAATTCTAGCAACATGCTTCAATTGTGTTATCTTTTTGATACTTATAAAAATGTATTAGATTTTACTATATTGTGCTTTTCAAAGCCATAACTCTTAAGAACTTTGTTTTTGCATTTGTTTGCTAATACTTTATTTTAATAAACCTCAAAACCTGCTAAATGTATGTGTGTTTCTTCATTTTTTGGTACTCTGTTTTGACTTGACATGTTTCACTGAGTGGAGTTGTAAGGAGGAGATTGTCCGTTGCTGGGGCCGCCATGTTGCCTGTGTGTGTGCCCTCGTGGTAGACCATGCGTAGACCCTGCCTTTCCACTCAGCATGAGGTTCGCTCAGAATGATCGCTGTTTTCCCATTCTGTTTGTAAGAGAGTTGCTGTGTTTTTCTTTGTTTAGTTTGGTTTTGAAAAAGGATTTGGATCTAGAGTCTGGGGTTTCTGTGTTTAACCACTAATTTCCCTTCTCTAGATTTATCTCTAAATGAGAGGTCTTGACTGGATGATTGGAAGACAGAATAGCTCTTAGCAGAGCTGGCTCTGGAGTCTGCCTTGCCTGCATTTGAGTTCTGGGCTGCATAGCTTTCTTAGCTGTGTGCCCTTAGGCAAGCTGCTTAACCACACTGTGCCTCAGTTTCCTGATCTATAAAGTTAAAAGACTACTTCGTAGGATTTTGGGGAAGATTAAATAACGTAATACAAGTAAAGTACCTAGAAAGTACCTTATTGTTATTATTATCTCTTACATTTTTTCTACGTCTTTGATTCTGAGGAATTATTTCTGTTGCTGCTTGACTTGGGTAGATCAACCCTTGTTTATCCACATTGCAAATTAGCTTTGTTTTTCTTTATTTTCCCTTTTTAAAAAAATTTAAAATCACAGATTAGTTTTATCATCCCCACCAAGTGCACACTTCACCCACCTCTATGTTGTGTATATAAGAAATGCAAACTCATTCTGCTTAGAGAGAGATGGTGAAAATCCATGTGCCCCCACTAGAAAAGTAGAAAAATCCAAACTAAATATTTTAACTCAAAATAAATATAAAAGCTTTCATTATTCTATTTAGAGAAAAGACTTCATCGAAAGAATCCATTTATGCAAATCAGTTCCTTCTTAGGCCTTTTTATTTCAAGTATAAGGCATTTAGTAAGGTTATTTAGTAGTGACTTCATTGGCTGCTTTAGAAGCATATTTTTTTTAAAGCATATTTTAAAAATCATTTGTTCTGGCAAAAGATTTCAGTGAACAGTCAGTGAGAGGTGTTGGCTTCTCTCAG
The DNA here is from genome assembly GCF_041296235.1 of Equus asinus. Taxonomy (NCBI): domain Eukaryota; kingdom Metazoa; phylum Chordata; class Mammalia; order Perissodactyla; family Equidae; genus Equus; species Equus asinus. Next base: position 43,031,420 of record NC_091798.1, on the reverse strand, counting down.
ATTTAAGATAATTAGTTTTCAAATTCCTATAACCAAGTCAGTGTAGGTGATGAGGGCACCAATTGTGACATGTGCTTCAGTTTTCTTTTAGACAGACTCAGTGGGTAATGCTGTTCCATACTGCAGCAGTTTTCACACCGTCCATATTTTATAAATGTTTATGAGAAGGCTGTCAGCAGGCTGGGGCAAGCTTATAAGAAAGTACTTATTTGGAGCTCTGTAGGTATATATAGTTTAAAGAAGGAAGCTTTTTTTTTTGGTGAGGAAGATTGGCCCTGTGCTAACATCTGTACCACTCTTCCTCTGTTTTGTATGTGGGAAGCTGCCACAGCGTGGGTTGATGAGTGGTCTGTAGGTCTGCACCTGGGATCTGCACTTGGGATCCAAACCCATGAATCCCGGGCTGCTGAAGCAGAGTGCGTGAACCAGGCTGGCCCCAAGAGGGAAGCATTTTTAAAAACTTTCCCCCCATTAGTATCATTGTGTTTTTTGTTGTTGAATTTGTAAGCCTATCTTTAATAAACTGACTTTTATAAAAAAAAAAAATTGTGTTCTTTTGATCTAAGTCACTTTTGTGGTTGTATTTTAAAGAAAGGGGAAATAGCTATAGGGAAAACACAAAGAAGAGTTGTTGGCGGCTTGCTTAACCGTCTCCATCGTAAAGTATCCTGGGTGGGAAGTGGAAGGAGGGTTTAGGTTGGTGGTGAAGACTCTTATTGTCCATACTGCATCAAGTGGATGTGTGTGTAACTCCTGTGAGATGTTCCTGAGGCAGGTTTCTGAAGTTTGGGGATGGACTTTGAAAGCTTCCTTATACTTTGTCTTAATCTCTTTCCCCACCAGTAAAAACCTCACCTATTATTTCATCTTAAGTATTTTTATGTGGGATAAATGCTGAGAATTTTAACAGTACAGAAAAGTATAAACTAAAACTCCCAAACAATAGCTAACCACTAAACATTTATGCATTTAACTTGTTCTGGTAGTCACTCTACATCCATGCTTTCTTTTCTTTGACAAAAATTTAGCTGATTATGGGTGGAGCTGTAGCTCCTTCTCTGAGAGGGTTCTCAGAAAAACTGGTTTGGTTTCAGTGTTTCTTAAATTCTCTATACCCAAGACAGCGTTGTGCCCTCTGAGCTACCTCATATTTTGTTGAGTGGCAGACCTTTCTAACATGGATAACATCACGCCTCTCTATCAAGATATTTTAATGAGATTGCTGAAGTGACAAGCCAATTGGCGTTAATCTGGGAAGGTTTTCAGAAAGAAGGAAAATAAGACCCTGGTATTTAAGGAGAAAGAGAAAGATTTTCTTTCTCTATAGCATTGTCACCATCCAACACACTGTTTTATTTCTCTGCCCTGTGTATAGACCATCTCATCTCATGGGAATGTAAGCCCTGTGAAGGCAGGCCTGTGTTCCCACTGCTAGAGCAGTTCTTGGTAGATTGTAAGCACTCCACTGTTTGTTGAATGAATGCGTACTGAAGTCAGATTGACTTTTTTGTATTCTAAAATTCGTCTTTTAAATTATGTAATAAGACAATTCCTAGTTGAGTGGATTCTAGCTCAGCATTTTAACTATTAGAGGTCTATTCCATGCCTCGTAAGGGAAGAAAGGGGGAAACTCAATTAAGACATTAGAACATTCAGACCTATTCTTTTCTCTCTGAACTTTGGGGCCTTTGCCCTGAAGTTATCATGTTCCTGGGATTGTTGATTAGAGAACCTACAAAATGAACAGTTATAAATATTTTCCCAGAGAATGTCAAAAGGGCACTGTTTCCTTGAGTATTTGACGAGAGAAGATAACCAAAAAAGTGTCTTTTTTTTTTTTATAACTCACAGGGGTGGCAGTGTTAAGAACCGTGTGGTTTGATTTTAGTGCCCTGGTTTAGATCTCATAATACCATCCCCAGCTGTTGGCCTTTAATTGCACTCAGGCAGGGCACCGCTGGTAATGCCCTGGAGAGACAGAACATGGTGACCTATAGTTGTACTTTAGAATAAAAAGATGCATTTTGCTGAAGTATGTGTGGTTGTAGGGGGAGAAAAAGCACGGGGCCGGGAGGGGGTTGAAGGGCTGTGCCAACTTTAGTTAAGATTAGCTAATAGTAAACATTCCCTGATTGCCTTTTCTTTACCTAAAATTCTGCGTATTTTACAGAATTTGTTTAGGCCAAGTTAGTGATAACAGTGAAGGTGAAGACGATGGACGCAAGCACAAACAAAAATAGTAAGACTACAAAGGTGTTCTTCAGACGACGAGAAAGGCGCTTTCCTTTTACCGTCTGTCTAATAAACTGCAGCAAGTTTTCCAATGCCCGTTCTCCCCTTCCTTAATTACAGACCACCTGTGTGGAGCTGCGGACCGCATTTCCCAGCCTCCCTTTCAGTTAGCTATGTCCTGCGACTGAGTTCTGACCAATGGGATACGAGCAGAGATGACGGGTGCCGTTTCAGCATCATGCTCCAAGGAGGAATGTTCTCCTTGCTGCGTTCCCCTTCCCACCAGCTAGAACGCAGCTACGATGGCGGGAACCTTGAAGTGGACCTGGAAGCCAAGGAGGGAGGATGGTGGGACAGTGCTACTCCTGGAAGGCTATGTGAAGAAGAAACTTAGAGGTGGGGAGTGATCTTTGTTCTAACAATTCAGACTGTAGCCTAATTAATCCTTGCTCATTCACTTCGACTCTCGCCAGACCTTTACTCAGTGCTTGCTACAAGTCAAGGTTTGTGCCAGGCACGAGAGGTGTAGTAGGAGAGGCATCTTCAGTCCTCAGGGAAGGTGAAGCTGTACCACACTTTATTGTTCTTGGTCCCTATCCAGTTAGGGTGACCTGATCAGTTTTGGAGGATAGAGAAAAAGAAGAAACGGAGAATGAGGGAGACTTTAAAAGTAGACTGTGCCCCTGTTTTTCTGAATATCTGTATTGTTTCTGGTCCTGAGCAGTATCAGTTTGTTTGTTCATTTGTTCAACTAATATTTGAGGGCCTATTAGATGTTAGGCTGAGGATAATCTGAATAAAGCAAAAACTCTTTCCCTCATGGATCTTCATTCTGGGTGATGGAAACACAAAACAAGTGAAATATATAGGGTAGTGGTAAGTTCTAGGGAGAAAGAGTAAAGAAGGAAAGAAATTTGAAACGTCCGGGGTCGGGGGAGGTTAAAGTTTTAGATCCAAAAGCCAGGGAAGGTCTCATTGAGAAGGAAATCTTTGATCCAAGCCCAGGAAGAGGTGAGGAAGTAGAAATGTGAAGTAGTGATTGAACTGATTCTTAGTCAAGGCAATTCAGAAGGCACGTGCATGATACTGCACCGATCTCAGCTGCCCTGCAGGAACAGGAGTCATTCAAGAAGAAATTGGTAAAGGCACAAACAAAACTGCACGGTGCTTTAGTCTCTGCGGGAGGTACGATAATAAGTGAGGTGTTACATAGAGGAGACAAGAAACGTCAGTTGCTAACAACTTTGTGGATTACCACCTGCAGGAAACTGGCCACTTGGAGGATCAATCAATAAGGAAGCTCACCTCAATATTTCATCTGATGCAAGTTTAGTTTACGACAGAAAATCAAAGGGGAAGTGTTTGGGTGAAAAACCCAGAGGCAAACTTACCTTAACCTCCAGCTCTGTCTTTCTACTCTTTTCATTCAACAAATATTCAGTGCCTCTCTTGTGTTGAACGCTGCCAGGCATTGGGAACGCAGCAGTGAACAAGGCGGGTGTTGTTCCTGACCTCAAACAACTCACATGTTAGTAGAGGAGAGACGTTAGACTATGAATTATACAGTTATTTAATAGCTGTGGGGGCTATGAATGAATATAACTGATCTTCTCTGAGAACTCAGGCAAGTCCTTTTTGAGGAGGAGAGATTTAAATTGAGACCTGAAGGGTGAGAAGGCATTGACCAGTTAAAGGAGGAGAGACAAAGAGCTTAGGCAGAGAGAACTTGGGGATGGAAAGGTCACTGTGACTAGAACTGGGAGCACAAGAGGAGTGTGAGGAGATGAGGCTGGAGAGGTTGATGGGTGCCAGGTGATGATGGGTCTTGTAGGCAAAGGTTAGGGTTTTGTTTTAAATCCTGAGAGCAAGGAGAAGCCTTGTGTAAGCGTAAGCTGGGGCTGGAGGCAGATATGGGGATCAGCTGTGTGCTTTGATTGGCAAGAGGCAAAAGTGGATGTTGGGCTTCGACTTAGGGTGGAGATGGTGGAGATGGAGGAGAGTAGATGGAGTAGAGTGGTGTCTAGGAGGTGATGAAGTGCACGTGGGAGGATAAAGAAGAAGTTGGGGTCAAGAATGACCACCATGTGTTTTTATACTTTGGGCAACGAGACGCTTGTGCGATGGAGAGGACTGGAGGAAGATCTAGTTTATATGGAAAGATTGAGTTTAGACACGTTGAGTTTGAGCTTCCCTATGAGATATCCAGATGGCAGTGTTGAATGGGCTCAGGGGTAAGGTCTGGAGAGAGTCATTGGAAAAGCATCTGTGCCATGAGAGTAGATGAGCTAGGTTAGTGGGAAAGTGCAGAGTGAGAAAAGACCTAGCACAGCTGCCCTCCAACTCGGGCATGCCTGCTGGGGAGGGACAGGCCTCTTTAGTGTTTTGTGATAGCACATGCCTTTTGAAAATGGATTTCAAGTCACTGAGGGAAAGCAGTTGCTGTTTGTGCTGCTGCAAACACTTCTGAAACGGACGTCCTGGTTAATGGTAATGACAGCTCACCTTCAGAGTGCTTACCACACGTCACACATGAGGTACACACTTTACTTACAATGTCTCAAGCAATGCTGAAAAACTCATGAGGCGCATACTATTATTATCTACTCAGATGAGGAAACTGAGGCTCCCAGAAATCCAGAAACATGATCAAGGTCTAGAGTGGATGGCCAAGGTCAAGTTACCTGGCTCCAGGACTGACGCTCTTGGTCACTACACTATAATGCTTCTCCTTTGTTCCTGGCATCTACAGCCTCTAATTTCCACCCTCACCCACCCATTCACCCCTCACCCCCCATCAGAAATGTGTTCTCAACCCTCTTGCCTGCTCCCAGTGGCTGGTGATAGCTGAGCAAACCAAACACCTATGTCATGGGTCCTACTCCTATTTTTAACCTGCCATGCCCATCCTCCAAAGAGGGTTCTAAGGCATCGTGGGATTGGGGGAAGAGTGAAGGGCGTGAGGATGTGTGTGTTTAGACCTGTCTCCCTGATATCCATCCAAATGTCCAGTTACCACATTGTAGTCCACTTACCCTGCGTATCAGTAGAGGGCAGACATGAACTCAGCCACATCCCTGCTTTCCAGGGGAGAATCCGGGGCTAGGTCCGGCATGAGAAAGGACCCGCCACTGCTCACCTGGTCTAACCGAAGCCCAGAGAAGGGACTGAAATTACTCAGGGTCATAGTGCTGGCAAAAAGCAGAATGCCAATCTAGTTCCTCTCACTGTCCCTGCTTGGTTTCTAGATTCCAGAGCTACACGGGCCCAATTACCTAGGAGTTTCTTCCAGAAGTATCTGTTCATTTCAAATGGCCAAGCCTATGGCTTAGGTGGCTGTGGACACTCCAACCCTATGGAGGCATCAGTCTGCATCTTAGCACTTTCAACTTTAACCCCTTGGTGCCTTGGGCCAGTATTTTATTAAGGGATCCCAAGAGCCTCCTGGATCCCTCTGGCTTTGGCTGATGCTGGCCCAGGAACTTCAGGTGACCTCTAAGCCAGCCGTCCACTCATATTCCCCCTGCAGGGACCAGCCCTTGCATTTGTTGGTGGTGCCAGCAGACAGTGAGCCCCAGTGAGAGCGCGTCCTGTTCGTGGGTCAGCTTCTCTTTTCACCAGCGCTGCCTCCAGCTTACGGCTCAGATATAATAACAGCTAATATTTGGGTGCTGGCATGTCACATTGGTTCTGTCATTTAACATTTAACCCTGTAGAGCTAGGTGATATAATACCCACCTCACAGATGAGGAAACAGGCCACAATGGATTAAGTAATTTGCACAGGGTCACGCAGCCAGTAAGCAGTGGAGCTGGGACTTAAAGCCAGACGGACCCCTGAGCTTGTGCTTCCGACCTCTCTGCAAACTGTCTTTCGATCTATCCACTCTGTCTCTACATCAGTCTCCTACCCCTCCCAGCCCCCAGGTCAAGGCTGAAGGGTTCCCCGTACCAGCAGTGTGTGATTTCATTATCCCAGCCAGCATCCCCCATATCTTCTTACATTTATTCCTTTTAGTCTTCCCTGTAACCAAGGATCACACAGAGTAGCAGGGTCACCATTACTCTAGGCTGGAGAGGTTTGGCTACATTTCCAAAGACCAAACTAAAATATTCTGTGAGGTTATATCATAGAATGAGCACCACTAGGACTTGGCTGGTGTGAGCTCCCCAAGACCTGGGTAATCAAGCCTCAGGTGAAAAACCTCTACTGCTCATGCCTGCTGCTGCATGGGCTAGAAGCCAGGAGGGAATCTTGGGCACTGGCTGAGGAGAAATGGTGGTGAGAGCCCTGGCCTGAGACTGGAGCCCTAGCAAGTCTCTTCCCAGCCTCAGCTTGGGTCTATAGACCCGTTTCAGTGTCTGACACTTATAAAAGGTTTGCAGAATTTTGTGCCTGTATGCATTTTGCCAGAGGAAAGCATCCTTAGCATTCTTCAGATTCTCAAAACCCAAGTGACTCCTAAATGGTTTAGAACAGCTGGATAAGATAATCTACTAAATCCTTTTTTTGTTTGTTTGTTTTTTGGTGAGGAAGATTTGCCCTGAGCTAACATCCATTACCAATCTTCCTCTTTTTTTGCTTAAGGAAGATTAGCTCTGAGCTGACATCTGTGCCAATCTTCCTCTATTTTGTATGTGGGTCGCTTTGACAGCATAGCTGCCTATGAGTGGTGTAGGTTCACACCCAGGAACTGAACCTGGGCTGCTGAAGTGCAGCGCACAGAACTTAACCACTAAGCCACCAACCGGCCCCCAAATCCCTTTTTTAGTCACACATTCTCCAAGCTCTAGTGCCTTCCTTAGCCAGGTGACTCTTGAAATTATTTTAACCCCCCATAAATAAGATTCCCTAGAATTAGATTAACTTTGAAATGGTCAAGGTTATCACAAATCTTTCTATTCTCACTCAGGTTCTTTGTTTTTGTTTTTGTTTTTTTTTAAAGAATGGCACCTAAGCTAATAACTGTTGCCAATCTTTTTTTTTTTTTTTTTTCTGCTTTATCTCCCCAAATCCCACAGGATCCGAACCGGCGAAACCCTGGGCCGCCACAGTGGAGCACGTGGACTTAACCACTCAGCCATGGGGCCGGCCCCCCACCCATCTCAGTTTGTTTTTTCAGCTAGGTCTTTTCCTAGCTGGATTTATTGGTCCATTGCTTTCTCACTGTGCTCTCCAGAGCAGGCCTCCTACCTACTTTGGGAAAAAGTGTTAAGCAGCTGCCCCCATCGCCTGACCAGCGGGCCCTTCCTTCACCAGATGGTTCTGGTCCAGAAATGGCTCTTGGAAGGTATTAGGCCCAAGGAGGCTCTGAGAGCAAAAGGGAGGACACCAAAGTAGAAGGAACCGCCCTGCACAGAAAGTCTCCAGGGAGCCCCATCACAGGGAATCTTTTCAGATGAGGCAGCAATGCCTCTTGGAAACGGGCTCTGGAAACACTTCCCAGAGCAAGGAGCTGACTGACCCTGGGGAAAAGCTGGAGAGGAGGAAGTATCATTCAAACTGACCTGGGCCTCAGTGAGGTGGGAGGCTGGAGCGCTTGGGTCTCAGGGTGCTCGGGAGATCGCCCTGTCCTTTTCCCCTTTTTCAAAGCGGCGCAACCAATGACCAGGACATTCTCAGCACTGGGTCTAATTCGGTGAGGTTTTATTGTAGAAAGGCAGGCCCTGGAGATGTGGGACGGATCCCCACCCCAGGGTGCTGCAGGTGAGACCCGCCACCTCTAGACTGGCTACCCCTCCGCCTGTGCCCACAAAGAAAACTGAGTCCTTGGACCCCAGCGGGACCTACTGAAACTCCGTGTCCCCTCTCTTCCCCCAGGGAACATGGCCCTGGAGGGCCATCATTCCAAAGTCCAGCTGAATTCACTCTCGGATCCTAGCAGAGTCCTTGGTGACACAGAGCGGGAGAGGCGGTAGCAGCCTCGGGAAGACAGCCACGGGGCCAGGGCGTCCGGACAGGGCAGGTCCAGGCTAGTTGCCCTCTCGTCGTGCCTGCCCCTTCGTGTGCAAAGTAAGGAAGTCAGCAGGTGGAAAGGAAAGCTCCTGGGTCCGGGCGGGCGCGCCGTCGTTTAGGAAGGCGACCGGCTGCACCCGCTGTCCAGGGGAAGAAAGATCCAGCCAGGGGATCAGAGCCTTGGTGCCTTGCGGTTACTAGGATCCGGACCCTGAGCAGCCTCCTAACGCCTCAGACTCCTTTTACGCCCAGCTTGCCGCTCGAGGTCAGGAAGAGTCTTTGGGTCAGAGCGCAGTGTTCCCAGCGGCCAGCGACCCCCCTGCGTCAGGCCCGCCCTGCCCGGCTCGTGCCGATCGCTCGTGGCAGGACCGGGACACGGCGCCCGCCGGCCCTGGCTCGCTCCACCGCTACACCGGCCGCATCTTCCAGGGCGCGCGGGCGTCGCGCAGCGAGCGGTCGTGGGGCAGCGCAGCGAAGGCCGAGTGGCGCAGCTGGCAGCCGATGAAGAGGATGACGAGCGCCACGGAGAGCAGCAGCAGGAAGAAGAGCAGCAGGTAGGTGGGCAGGTCGGGCTTTGTGGCCGCGCCGTCCCGCATCCCGCGCGCGGTGGCCAGCTCCAGCGGCAAAGCGCCCTCTGCCTTGACCGTGGCTGCCAGGGCCAGCGCGCCGCCTACCGCCGCCTCGGGGCCGCCGGTGGCGTTGAACACGTCGCCGTACATGGCCCGTGGGGCCGCCGACCCCGGCCCGGCCGCCTCACTTAGCCCTGCGCGGACCGGCGCCACCCGGCGCCTCCATGGGGCGCCCCTCCCGCCCTGCTGCGCGCAACCGACCGGGAGTCGGTGCCTTCGGGTCAGCTGGGGCCGAGAGTCCCCGGGCCGCGGCCGCTCTCTCGCCTTCGCTCAGCTGCCTTCCCCGCTGGGCGGCGGACCCCAGGGCTCGGAGCTGGACGGCCCCGCGCCCGCGACCCTCGGGCCTTCCCTGTTTCTCGTCGGTTCCGAGTCACCCGTCTTGCGGTTTTACGGTCGCCCTCGCAGCTCGGACCCCCGGCTCCGGTGAGCTCCGGGATCCGGGGCGCCTCTGGGCTGCAGCGGCGGCGAGAAGTGCCTGGCGAGTGCGGCCGCAGCTCGGGGTGCAGGCTCAGCGCCCGGACGCCCAGCGTACCGAGGGCGTGTGGCGGGAGTCCTCTGCGTCCTCCGCCGCCGCCGGTCTCCGGGCAGTCCTGCAGCCCGGAGTCCCTGTCAAGATGCTCGGTGTGCAGCGAGCCTGTTCCACTCGCTTTGGCTGCTGCCCTCCTGTCTCGAGCAGGAGACTGAGCTCTGAGGCGGCTCTGAGCGCGCTGCGCTCAGGTCCTGGGCGGGGGGGGGGGGCGGGACTGGCAGCGGCTGCCCCCGGGGAGCGGCTGCGAACCAATGAGGGCGAGAGAGGACAGGGCTGCGACTGCCCCCGGCCCGGCCTCACATCACTCACAGAGAGAGGGACACACAGAGAGAGGCAGGGAGAAAACACACAGGGTCACAGAAAGACTGACGGACAAAGAGACGGACGGTTACAGACCTATGAGCAGAGACACGCAAAACAGAGACAGTTGTTGACAGCAAACCGACTCAGAGACAAGGCTCAGCCGGGCATGGACACCTGCTTTCATTCTTCTCCTTGACATTCTCCCTCCAGGCGTAACCGGGTTGGTTGGAGCCCCACTGGCTGCTGGGTAGCTCAGGCAGGGCACACTGCCTCCGGGGGAGGCCTGGGCGAAGGTAGAGGGCTCCCGGACAGGCTGGGACTGGTTCCAAGTCTCAGGCTCCTCTCTTGCTGTGCCCTGAGGGCACACGTGCTTCCCCCACCGGGAGCTCCCTCGCTCAGCTCTCCTGGCCAGTTCCGCTCGGCTGGGGAGGCAAGAGGAGGACACGATGCTGGTGATGGCTTACCTGCCCTTTGCAGCCCTGGTGAATGCTTGGGGGCCAGGGCAGAGGTGAGCAGTCAGCAGGACTGAGGGGGGGATCTCCTTTTCCAAGAGTCCGAACTCCTGACTTCCTCTGAGAAGCCTCTGAAGCCCCCCAGGCTAGTATGGGAGCCCCTGCCCTGGCTGCTGCAGCCTCTGCTCTGCTCAGGAAGTACTGACGGCACTGACTGTCCTCCCCACGAGATTGAAGGAGGCGCTTACCCCCAGGGTCCTGCAGGCGCAGAGTCAGGAGCGAGGTGCCTCCGTCCGTTTTGCACCCTAGCACCTCACCCCTCACCCTAGTCCCAGCAATGCTGTCTGGTCTCTTGTTTGAGACCCCTGCAGGGTCGGCCAAGATCATGGCTGTGTCTCCCCCTTACCTCCTTCCCCACTCAAGGGGTGCAGAACCTGGGAGAGCTTGATGAGTGCTGGCTGAAGGAACCGGGGGAAGATGAGTTAGCGATTGCCCTCTCCCTCACCGCACCTCACACCTGGCCACAGGCGCAACAAGGACAACCGAGGAGTGCCAGGCCGACCTCGGCCAGAGCTCATTCCCACAAATCCCAGCTGCCCAGAAGAAACACTTCTGCAAGCTCTTTGTCCAGTGTTGAAACTGTGTCCCCAAGTCATGACCCCACAGAGAGTTTGACTGCTTGTTGAGTGAGGTGGAAAATGCTCCGGAGGCCCACCTCAGTGTTTTCCTCTTAGTCTCGTGGATGGGCCTGGGGGGCCTCCCTGGGCCGGAAGAGGCCCGTGTGTGTGGGTATGGGGTGGACAGCAGGACCCGGCAGGACTCAGCAGTGCCCCATCTACCCACCTGGTCCGGAAGAGCCGCCTAGTGTGCTCCAAGGGCATAGGAGCCTGCGCCCCTCTGCCTGGCTGCTGCTTAGGCCACCCCCTCATTTGCAGATGGGAAAGCTGGCTCTGAGAGGGGCAAGGCCTACCCACATCAGCACAGGCCAGCCGCCCAAAACAGTGATGCAGCAGCCATGGAAGGGGCCCACCAGCCGAACGCCAGGAGTCCCTTTCTCTGAAGGCCTGACTTATTTCAGACAGCATTTCACCCAGCCAGCAGGATCCCAGGGGACATTATGTGACACGACAACAGGCTGTCTCATGGACATGTTCAGCCAAGGGGAGGCTGAGCGTGTGGACTGGATGGAGGGCATTTTATTCAGGTGAAGCCCCTGCTGTCAGTAACTCCCTGGGTCCTGGGGTTTTTTTAAAGGTATAACAAAATTATTTTTAATTGAGTATTAAAATTTTCTTTTTCATTAAAGGTTGCAGCCATCTAAAATACATACGATGAGGAAAAGCATCAAACAGTTCTCAGTTTGTAGCTCAGTTTGGGGTTTGGCCTAGACTTTCCTCCATGTGTTTATATGGGGAGTCACATGGCCCACGGACCCCGCTTCCTCTCCGCTCCGCCCAGGAGATCAGGTCAGACACCAGGCGATGGCGGAAAGTCTGGGCAGCTCAGTTGGGAGGTCCTAAGTGGAGTCTGGGGCAAGCCTCAGCCTTTTGGGCTGTAAGATGAAGGTTTACGGTGAGTGATTTCTGGTCCTGCTCTGGAAACGTGCTGTGATCCTCCGAGGAGCAGGGGAGTCTGCGAAGGGTTTGGGGTGGATGGAGGGCTCCTGCTGCTCCGTTGCTCATGTGGGACAGGGGACATCTCTGAACCTGGGGTCCCTGGCACTGCGCATTCCTTCCTCGGAGCTGCTGCTTTTCATCAGCACATTGCATTTTGCAGAGGTAGGACAGGCAAGGTCTCGTGGCCTGTGAATAGTGGAGCTAGGACTTGAACCTGGCAGCCAGGCTCCAGAGTCCATGCACTTAACCCCTACAGGGACCACCTCTAGTAGCTGCCATGTGCAGACCTCCTTTCACAGCCAAGCCTGGCTTGGGTTTCAGCATGACCTCTTTCTCCTCACAGCAACCTGTGAGAGAGCCACTCCATTCTCCCAAGGAGGAAGCTGGAACCCTGAGAAGTGGGGTCACCTACCAAGGTCACACAGCTGGGTCACGTTGCCAGGGGGCCTCAGACTCCACTCCGCAGCCTGTGCTTGTCCACTCAGTCTAAAGCTGCTTTTTCTAATGAGAGCATATGGTCAAAGCGCCTTTCCTTTTGGTAAAGTTGGAGGAGATCTCTTGCCCTTTTTTGGGGGTCTTTTGGTCCCAAAGTGGGGAGAGCACTGTTTCTTTTCCAAAAGATGTTCAGAGCCCCAAGAGGGCAGTCACGTTCCCCGAACATCCCCCGGCAGGAAATTAAACAAGGCTGATGCTGAGTAAATGCAGAGATGAAGTTTACACAGCTTTTTACACAAACCAGAACGACCTTCCATTAAGGGAGCTTTGTGTACCCACACATTTAAGTCTCAGAAAAGATTATAAAGGGGCTTGGAGGTTGACTTTGACGGGCTGAGGTCACAGGGCTGGGACCCTGGAGCGACCTCTTCCCCATTACATGGTCACTGAGTGACACGTGTTCCTCCCCCACCGGCCTGTCTGTGGAGAGACCCAGAGAGGCCGGGCGAGTGTGCCTTTCCTGCCGCGATGGGGCCATTTGGCAGCTGTTTGATGGAAATTAGGGAGCCGGGGACCATTAGGGCCCCAGCATTTCATAAACTATGCCGCGCCGACCTGTGATGCTTGGTGAAGCTATTTCTGTTTCTTCTGCACGCTCGGGGAATTATCATTAAACCACTCAGCGTCACCAGGAGGCTGGGTGAAGATCGAGGGTGAAGAACTGCTGTCTGAGGTTGGAGCTGGTCGCAGCCGGAGTGGGTTTTCCCTGTGCACTGCGCACATCCGGCTGCTGCCGCCGGCCCCGCTTCCTCTGTGAGTGCTGCCCGTGCCCTCGCGCAGACCTTTTTATTTTTACCCTCACCCCAGCAATGTTGGGTTTTTTTTCTTTCACAGATGGCTTTGGTAACCACAGTAGTTGGTTGGTGACATAAGGTTGCATGTTTGAATGACCATTTTAGGAACTAAATAACAAGTAGGCCAAGCCCAGGCTCTGAAGTGAAGTGATCTTCCAAATGCAGATAGGCAGCAGTGGGCTTGGAGAATGGCCGGGTGGGGGCCTGCAGGGGTTGGAGTCTGGTTGGTGGAGCGGGGTCAGTGGAGAAAGGCTGGCTGTGAGGGAGAAGTGGCTCTGCAAGGAGTGTGCTCACGAAAGGACTCCTACCCCAGAAAGGGCATCTCTGTTTCTGTCCTCTGATCCCTAGGCCTGTGGGTGTCTTGCAGGATCAGACGGTGGGACGGAGAGTCAGTAATGCGATCCACAAGGCTGCCTGGGTGGGGCTGGGAGTTCAGGGAGAGGGTGCAAACCTGGATCTGCGGGCTGGGGCTGTTGGCTCTGACTCTGGAGATAGGATGACTCCGGGTGTGCCATTTTTTGGACAAAGTCTCACTGGTTAGTCCCTCAACATCTTTCTCCTTGGTCCCAATGACATATGACTTTGCCTGCCTCTCTGGGTCCCTTTAGCTGTATGGCCTCTAGCCAAGCGGGTCATAGTGACACAAAGCTTGCTGGCTCCTGGGACTGATAGCAGACTGATTGCCACCCCCTGGGTGCGTCACCTAGCCTTCTCTGGGAAGGACAGAGGTTTGCGTGCTGGTGAAGATGCACTGCCGCCTGGTCCTGATCAGGGGGTTCGGGGTGGAGTCCCTGCATGCTAAGGAGCAGGCCACCTCTCTGGCCAAGAGTGGGAGGTGGCCTGAGGCTGGGATAGAGCCAGCATGTGCCCAAAGGAGTAGGAGGACTTGGAACAGGACTGTTGTTTATTTATTTATTTATTTTTTCCAAGGAAGATTAGCCCCGAGCTAACATCTGCTACCAATCCTCCTCTTTTTTGCTGAGGAAGACTGGCCCTGAGCTAACATCTGTGCCCATCTTCCTCTACTTTATATGTGGGACACCTGCCACAGCATGGCTTGACAAGTGGTATGTAGGTCAGTGCCTGGGATCTGAACAAGTGAACCCTGGACCACCAACGCGAAACGGGTGAGCTTAACTGCTGCTCCACTGGGCTGGCCCCCTAGGACTGTTGTTTAAATCAGTAGCCAGGCTCGGGGGCACCTGGCATCTGGCTGGGGTCCTCTGGTCCCTGTCCCTGTACTTCAAGGGAGGAAGAATGAGAGCCAGAGCGGGTGCCTTGGGCCCAGAGGTGGAGAGAGGCAGCAAGGCAGGGAGAAAGTATGTTTAGTCAATTTGGAGGCCCCCCTCAACCCACGCCATCTGTGGCACGGATCAAGAGCTACTTCATGGAAAGGTCAGGAAGAGCTGGTTCTGTTGTAGGATTGCATTTCCCGAGATCTGGAATGCACACTTCAAGTGGGGCGCAGTATTAGTTTAGCTAGCAAATGGGTACGTCATTGAATCACACAGTGAAAAAGTTACTGTCTTGTAATCTCTTTTAATGATTCTGATTATGGCAAGAAGAATAACCCAGTTTGGTCTCATGTCAGTTCGGGTCCTCCGAGAAGCACGTGTGGGAGACTTATTGGTGGAAATGCCAGTGGCGGATAAAGGGTGTGGGAGGCGGAGTAGGCTGGGGGAGCCTTCGGATCACAGTGCAGGTCTGACACCTGTGAGAGGAGAGAGGAAGGGAGGACCTGGTAGGAAGCACCCAAACTAGACATGTGGCAGCCAGGCCAGCGGGCTGCCTGTTAGGAGAGCCCTGTCCGGCAGGGGGTGGGCAGCTGGCCGCAATTTGGGGCTCAGTGGGTGGTCAAAAGTAGAGTGATCTTTCTCTGCTGAGGCTGGGGCTGGTGACCCTTTGCAGAGGGCTGTCGAGGCCTCGAGGAAGCGGCAGGTGCCAGAGGTTGAAGTCACCTCTGCTCAGAAGCCCTCTCTCCAAGCCCTGGGCCTGGCTAACCCTTCCTCTCTGGCCTCTCTCCCGGGTGCGTGAGGCCCAGGCAGTCTCCAGCTGTTTACAGCTGGTTTTGACTGTGTGCCTCAGATTCAGAATCTTCCAAGGGTGAGAGGCACACCCTTGGGTTTGCGCCTGTGAGTCTGGGCTGAGGTCAGGTTCCAGGGGCTGAGCCAGCCCCCCTTCCCTTGTTTCAGTGGTCAGTGGTGTAAGGTCCATGTGTGTCCCGGGCTGTGTGTCGCGGCTGGACCTGCTCTCTCTCCTGGCATTGGCATTTCCACAGACACTGCTACTGCCCAGGCGCAGAGGCCCACTGCCCGACACGGAGACTGCAGCAGCCACCCGCCCTTCGCTGTCCCTCTGCAACCCATCCTTAGGGGGAGATGGAGGTTTTGTGGAGCCTGGAGCTTGTGCATCTTAGGGGCCTTCTCTGAGAATAACACCACAAAATTAGGTTTTAAAGTGAAGATTTATTTAGAAAGAGAAACAGAATCGAAATAAATTACGAATTTTGAAAAGCTGACAAAGATCCAAAACATGGAAAAACAATCCAGACTGGCTTCTGGCGCCATACATTTCAAACCGCAGTTCCCTTCCATAGTCGCATTCCCTGCTCCCAGGTGGTTAGCGACACTTGGTCCAGGGTACTCTGCTCGGGACCCTGCACCTTTGTGTCCTAATACCAGTGAGCTGACACAGCGGGCGGTGGGATCGTCCCTGGGAACCACAGGCGGGCGGCGAGCAGAACCAAAGCTCTAAGAGGCACCTCCAGCACAGCCCCCTCTCAGCGGGGTGGCCCAAATTTCACGGGCTCTTCAGTGCAGTCAGACCTGAGGAGAAGTGTGGCAGAGGGAAGTCGTAGTGGAAAACAGTAGTTTTACCTGATAAAATGCCTTACTTTTACAAATTTTATAAAAACACGTGACCAAGTGAACAGGAGTTGGGGCCCCTAAGTCTGAGCTGCAGTGACCTCACGGAAACCCACCTCCATCGTCCTGGGCACCCCGGCTGCCACAGGGAGCCCAGATTATCGTGGTCACTGTCTGAGTCAACCACTTACATGGTTCCCACTGACCTTTTTAAAAATAAAACACACTTCCCCCTATTTTTATCCTGGTTATGAAAGCAGTATTTGGTCATTACTGGGAAAACATAAACAAGGGTAAAAAAGAAAATAAAAGTCATCGAGGAGTAAACCCCTAGGCAAGCAGTCACGATTTGGAATTCCGCTCTTCTCCCCTCCCCTACTAGGAGCTGAACATGACGTTGCGGCAGAAAGGTTGGAGTGTCCAACATCACCACATAGGCTCACTTTATTGTCCTCATTTCAGGCTGGCTGGTTGTTCTAGCGTATCCTTGATTGTCAGCCTCCATCATTGTTCCTACCCAGATCCCTTTCTGGCTCAAATGAGGGCCTGGCCAGCAGATGAGGCACCGTGGGGGCTTTGATAAGTGAGATGCCCGTCTTGGCTCCAGCATGTTTGAGCTGGTGGGGAGAGGTCTCTCCTTGCTCTCAGACCCAGACCTGTGAGCCCGAGGTTCCCAAGAACTGACAGACTGAGGACTGGCCTGCTTCCAACTCTGTCAGGAATGTCTGATGTCTGGGGTGGGGGGATCAGGGTTGGGGGGCGGGGGTGCCTGCCACAAAAGAAGGACTGGGAAGGGCGCATCGGGCAGCCTTCTTAGGGTTTAGGTATGGCTGAACCCATATCTGAGAGATACAGGGGATGGCCCAGGCCACCTGTAACCCCACCCATGCCAGAGGGCAGCACCAGCCAGAAAGTCTTGATCTGAGTCAGCAAGAAGCTCTGGGATTGGGGACCTGCAGGAAGAGTGTCACCAGCTCCCATCTCCAGTACATCCGTCTTGCAGCTGCCTGCAGAGCGAGGACTCTGGGCAGGCTGGGGAGCCTCAGCAGGGGCAGGCTTGAGCTCTGCCTGCAGATTCTGCTCCTGAGCCGAGGTCCTGGGTGGGCAGTTAGAGGCCTGGCTGCCATCTCAGGGGATTAGTCCTGGCTCCACACAGACAGGCACCACCTCCCTACCCACCACCCTCCCCAAAGACCAGGCCAGCCTGCAAACTGGTCCTCCACAGGAGGCTCAGCCTTCTCCATGGAGGCTCCTGGTAGTTGGACCAGGCCTCCTGCACACCCTGTCTTCATGGGCACAGGCCTGATGTCCCTTCCCAAGTTAACGGGAGAGTGGGACAGGAGAGACGTCCTCCTGACAGCGTTCACTCTTCATGGCCCTCCCCCGACCTATGCTTAAAATATAGAGAAGGGTCCATCCTTGACTAGAAAAAGGAGGAAAAGTCCAAGTTTACAAAATTTGGGAGCATATTCCTTCAGGTTTTGAAATGATGTTTTCATTTTCTCCAAAGCTTTTAAAAAGACAAAACAAAAAACAACTTGGTTTCTCTCCCATAAAAGTCTTGGGGATCCCCAAAATCTTAATTTTGGATAAGTTCCTCCCTGCAGCCAGTCACCCCTGCCCTGAGACTTCCCCTTGGCCAGTGCCTGGGCGACAGCTCTCATTTCTTTCCTGGTCCTTCCTGAACCTCTGCCACTGGGTGGTGCCGTCTTCTCCCACAGGGGAGTGGTGGGGTCACGATCAGTGTCCCAGAGGCCATGGGTAGAAGGGGCGATGGGTGGGGGAGAGGGGCAGAGAAAGGCCCCCTAAACAAAGCAGTATGTTGGTCACGAAAATCTCTGAGAGAGTATCCTTTTTGCTCTGTCAGTTCTTGACAGGAAGGGAGGGACAAATATGCCCATGGCCTGATTCATGAGGAAATGTGATTATTTAAAAAAAGTTTTAAGTGAGAGAACTGAAGCTGTCCTTTAAGTGGCATTTTAAAACTTAAATTGGAAACTAGATTAGCATTGCTATTTTATGCGGAGGCAATAGGAATCTGACCTGCTCCTCCTCTTGAGCCCCGGCTCCCAGGTCATAAGTTAGGGTGTCTCCATCCTGGAAGGTTTCCTCTGGGGAGGCACGTGTGGTCCCTGTACCCAGAGCTGCTGGGGAAGGGGCTTCTCCGGCCGCTCCCTGTAGGCTGCCAGCCCGCTCGTCTCTGCTGGATGACTCGGAATGGAATCCTTTGGCCCTTCTTTGAGACAGCCTTTAAGATGACACTCCCCCAGAGATGGTGTTGAGTGGATGTTCTCAACATCTCAACTAGAACCAAATCGGGAAAACAAGAAGATGTGTGGGGGTGTTAAGGGCATTTTGAGATGTGACAGTTGCCCATCCAGCCCCACCTTGTCCTGAATTCATCCACCCAGGCAAGAAAGGCAGGGTCCTGCACTGCCCCCCAAAGGGAGCCAAGGCCGTGGGGCAGGTTCTCCAGGGGCTGGGGCTCAGTTTCTACTCATGGCACCTCCTCTCTCCCAGCCCTTCAGAATCACCTGGGGAGATTGGGAGATCAGCTAGTGGGAAAGTAACGTCCTATTCTTCCCCACGGGAGTTTGGGGATTAAGATTGATATAAATATGCAAATAAAACCACGAGTAATACCCTCTAATAATGATCCCTATGGGTGGGATTAAGGGCGATTTCCATTTTCTTCTTTTTGAGTGCCAAGGTTCTTGAAAATTTCTCCAGTGACCATAGTTTACTTTTGTAATGAGAATAATAATTTTTTTTAAAAACAGTGTAAAACAAAACAGCAAAAGTAATTTGCTTTTTTATTTCTCTCCCTCTCTGTGGTCCTCATTTCTTAAGTGCCTCATCCGGCAGGCGGCAGGCGCTGGCTGAAGGTGAGGCTGGGTGCTGGAGCCGGAAGAGAAAGGGCCCAGTCCGGGGTCGGGGTCCTGGAGCCACAGGCCCCCTTTCACATGATGCTGACAATATTGTCAAGAAGGCCACTTTCCATCCTTTCTGCACTCACTTGAGAGGATAGCCAGGGTGGAAGGGACACGGAGGCATTTTGGGTTTCAGGAGAGTGTCCCTCCCCCCCGACCCGGGCAGGAGGGTCGGGCTGAGCTCTGCTGCGCCAGAGGTGAGTACACTACGCCTTTCCACCGTCCAAGTTCCCAAAATAGCGCTCTTTCCGGGAATCTGTGCCTCTGGCCCCTCAGAGCCCTTGCTCAGAGCCTCACTCTGAATCACACGCAGGAAAAGGCCCACCCTCAATAGGGCCATTTGGAAAGAAAAGGAAAAGATGACAAGCCAGCTGGGCCCTTTAAGGAATTCCCTACCTGGGAGGGGACAGCATGAAAATAGAACGGAGGCGGGAGGGGGAGGCTTAGGGAGCTGGCAGGAGGAACAGGCTGATTATTAAAGAGCCGATTACCTGGGTCTGATTATGAGCACACTTCAACAGCACATTTCCTGCTCCAGATCAGAAGTGGCTCAGAGTCCGTCACAAAGAGTAGGACAGGGTTATCCCAAGTACAAGGTGGATCTCAAATATGAGGAGCCAGCCCTGTCCCGGCCCCATCTCCCCTCCCCCCTTTAGTTGGGGCGAGAGGAGGAGTGGACACCCAGCATACCCCCTACTCACTGGAGCTGGCAGGACCTCTTCTCCCTGCTGTCACTGGGGCAGAACCTGCCGGAGTGGGGGATTGAGGGGTCCCCCCAGGGTGGACTAATGCCAGGACACTCAGGAAGCATCCCCACCGGGGCAGGTTGTCCTTCTCAGGGCTCTGCTCTCTGACTCTAGGGGAGCCCTGAGATCCCAGGACAGAGGGGAGGAGACCCTGCCTGTGCCCCAGTGCAAGAGTGACACTTCCTTACCCCCAGGGAACACGAGACAAAACCCAAACCAGGCCATCCCCGGAGGATGTTGTCACCCATACCCTTGTGTTTCCTGTCCCTTTCTCATGAGTTTTCACTAGTGACGATGGTGTTCAATAATGGATATGTGACTGAGGGCGGTGTGGCAATGAGCTACTTACCCTGCCTTTTTTTCTTGCCACCTCCATCTTTTCCATGTGTCCAAATCTTATACATCCTGCCCAAACTGGATCTGTCCTGCCTCCTCGGTGAAGACAGGAGAGGCAGTTCGAGCATTGGACCCCAAGTCCTTGCCTCCCATCACTGAGTCAGGTGACCTGATAGCCATGCTTCCAGCAAGGGGACTTCTGTGGCAATAGAGTTCAAATATGATGGACTAGCCGAGTCACCTGGGAGAATCTTAATATGTAGATTCCTGGCCTCACTCCCAGCCTGTAGATCTACATTATTAAGTGTCCCAGGGGATTCTGAAGCAGGAGGTCCTAGGCCCACACAGAGAAATACCTGCAAGGAGCGTCCCTCCTCGCCCAGGCTGCCTCCCGGGACACTGCTTCTACACTTGTCCAGCCTAAGGGCATCCCTCCCATTAGCTGTGTTCATTGGCATCCACTCTGCACCCAGTCCAGTTCATGGGGCTCGGGGTCCCAGGGTTTGAATTTCCAGTTCATGGGAGTCCCACTCAACGGGACCCCTGCACCACTTAAGCTCTTTCTACACAAAGGGGATAATGAGTCCTGCCCTGCCCACTTCACTGGGTTGTTGTTTTAATGGAATGAGATAAGGGACGTAAAAGTGCTCTGATGGCTCTAAGGTTGGAAATCTAAGGGAGTGTTATCACTGTCCATTGGGCAATGATTCACTGACTGCCTTGTGATTTCTCCCCTGTATTGTCCACCATCCTTATTAGGATCTCACAAATCTACTTAACTGTTCCCAGGCTTCCCTCCATTCTCGCGGTGAGCCTGCAGGCTCCTCAGCAGTTTGAGTCCACAGCATCCTTTCCATCCTTTGCACATTGCAGTCCACGAGCTGAGGAGATGGCTGCACTGACTGGCTGCCTTCAGCTTGTTCAAGAGAGTGTGCATCCTTCTGCAACATGGCCAGAGCTGCTTTTTGAGGTTTCTGTTGGTGGACAGAGACAGGGTTTCTTCTAGGTGGAGCAAAGCTGACCTGGATAGTTGGGAACCCTGACTGCAGCTTCATTAACACCGGCTGACTTGTATTCCTAGGGCACTGTCGGTGAGGCCCTAGGAGTCAGTCATTGTCCTGGGGGGAATGGGTGAGATCCCTCTCCTGTCATTAGGCTGAGTATGATGTGAAAGTTCCCGGACCATCCCTCAGTCCCTTTATTTGCGTTACCTATTGCTTGGGTACCATACCACCTCAAAACTGAGGGGCTTAAAACAACACTGTTACTTCCTACGAATCTGTGGTCAACGGGATTCAGCTGGGCGGTTCTTCTGCTCCACGTAGCTGACTCACTCCTACGCCCAGCTGGGAGCCTGGCTAGATGGAAGGACAAGAGGCCTCATGTCCTCCACAGTTTTTCTCCACGTGGCCTCTCACCATTCAGTAGGCTAGCCGAGCTTCTTTACAACATAGCAGCTGGCGTCTAAGAGGACAAGCCCCACTGGGCACTTCCTCATCAAGCCCCTCCATGTGCTATACTTGCTAATGTCCCATTGGCTCACACAAGTCACATGACCGAACCGACCATCAATGTGGGAGGGGAATAAGCGAGGTCAGGAGGACCAGGAGGTACATTTCACTGGGGCCACTGATGTTATAATTCACCACAACCTCACTTTCTAGTCTTTCTTGGGAAGTCACCCAAACACTTCATGGAACAGGATAGCAGCCAGGCCAGGCGTTTGTGTTCACTTGCTCTCTTTCCTCTGGCACCCTGTGCTGCTCGCCCTGCCACCGCCTGGGCTTGGCGGTCTGGGGTGTGACTTGGTGAGGTTACACAGACCATGCAGGCTCCGCTGCTCTGTGCCAGTGGCGATTTCTGCCCCTGAGTGACCACAGCCTGTAGGAGGAGACGCAGAGGCCTGGCGGGTAAGCGGCTCCTCTATTATTTTCCCTCTGCAGGAGCTCAGCTTCACACAGCTGTTGCCTCTTTTGCGTTGGTTCTAGCCTTCTCTTTCTGGGGGCGGCCTCCAGAGAAGCCTCGGGAAGTCCGTGCACACAGCACCCAGGCCCCACAAAGATGGAGCCACGGACATCATTGTCCTCCACACCTGCTTGAGTTGCCTACGGGTCTCTGCTGCCAGCTGGACCCATGTGGGGACGCATATGGGGCAGGAGTGCTGGAGACGTGGGACCAGATCTCATTCTCACCTCCAAATCCCCCTCCTCATCTCTGACCATGTGGTGGGGCACTGGGGTGACCATTGATGCCCTGTGGGCTTGGGGCACACCCTGGGTCCCTTCAGAGTTCCCCAGGCACTGGCCGGCTGACCCTGCAGGTAGACGCACACCCAGGCAGTGTGGGGAGAAGCAGTTCCCGTGGCTTCCTCACGCATCTGTGCTCTCATCTCAAACTGTTAGCTCCATTTTCCAGAAGGGATCTTTATGTTTCACCTCAGGCTGAATCTTTCATGTCATATGTATGCAGGGGGAGGACTGACTGGACAGTCTTTAAGAATCTGGAAAATGGTATTTCTACCCTTTGGGAGAAAACTTGAAAATCTGTCCAGAGTGACTAGAATACTGATCTATAGCATCCTCTCGCTGCAGCCTTGGGGCAATGGAAATCGTCCCCTCTGAGCTGGTGCTTGGGGACATGCGGGCTCAGAAGTTCCAGGGCACAGCAGACACGTCTGCGTATCTTTGGAGGGGAGATGTCGTGAGAAGACACTCGTGCCCCACACCCCCGTGGCCTTTGCCAAAGCGCAGAATACGCATTCTGTTCACGCTGTTGGTGACAGACAGTGATGATGCTGTGAGCGTCTTTATGTGAAGATGTGTCTAAAAGCCAGCTTGGCTCTCAGATGGAACGCTCACCTTCAGTGGGGCTCCACAGGCTCCGGGGGCTTCTAATTTAGTTCTGCAGACTGCGGAGGCCGCAGAGGCTCTATTTTGCTGGAGTGTCTGTCCTGTGATTGATTTGAGCTGAGCCAGAAACCCTGGGGCTCTGTTCTGTTCTATCATGGAAATGATCCAAAGAGTGACTTCCTTTCTCGGAGGCTGATCCAGCTCAGATCTGGGGCGGTCAATGCTCCCCTGGCATTGACCAGTCTGAAACTCTGAGTCAGTGGTACAGCTGCTGGGGTTCATGCTACTGTCCATGATCTATGCTTATGGGAAGCAGCAGAAGTCCCCCAAATCCAATATGGAGTTGTATTTATGTAACTTGAGTCCACTTCACCAATCTGCACCTACAAAATAAGGCTTGATGTCTCCTACTTATGGCAGGAAGCTCACCACCAGAAATGGGTCGTCCTCACAGTGTCTACTGGTTATTTCTTGAGTCTCTGAGCAGGGACTCCCCAAACAAGGGTGATAAGTGGAGTCACTGTGTTGACCGCCTTGTCCCCCTCTCTGCTTTCCCCTCGCTTTGTGTCCCCACTGCCTGCTGCTGGCACAGCTGTTGAGAGGTGCCTCACTGGGGTCTGTCACAGAAGTGCCCAGGGTGCCATTCTGGATCCTTCCAGAGCTGAAGCCTGGGCAGAGCAGGGAGAAGACTCTCCTCTCGGCCCTGAGGAGAATTTGTCTCCGGGGCCCCAGAGCAGCCCTTATGGCCAGCATCTTGTAGATCCACTCTTGAATAGTTGAATCAGCTCCAGGAGGTCCCTCATTGTCCAGACCTTCACAGGGTCTCAAGAAAAACACTCCTGGCAGTTTCTGGCCATCGCTCCTCTACACACAGAAATGCCAAACAGCCCCAGGGGAAGGGTAGGGCAGAGAAGTCCTAGGTCACTTTTGTGTTCATCAGGACTCTGAGGATGTAAATGACATCCAGAAACCCAGTGCAAAAGAGCTTCAACAAAAATGGGGTTGATTTGGCACAAAACTGAGAAGGCCTCTGGAACAGTTCGGCAGAGGTAAGGCAGAGCGCCTGGACGAGGATGTCGCATGGCTCCCTCTCTTCCCCTCCCCACCGTTCCCCCGCTTCTCTTCTTCCCTCTGGTCTCCTCTCCCTCTCCCCCTCCTATGTCCACGTCTCTCTCCTTCGTTTCTCATCTCTGGCATTGTTCACAGACAGTCCCTGTCTGTGTGGCAGGAAGGGGTCTACTGGTGTCACAGATTCACATTCTCTTGTTCCTGACCCTTCTTGAAAAAAGCACTTCTCTTTCCCAGTCCACAAGTATCTGAATGTCAAGGCAGGAACTGATCGCCTTGCTTGGGGCTGCCTTGGTTTCAGGGGCACTGGGTACTCTGGTCAGCTGGGTTGGGATCAGAGGCTGGCCTTGGCCTGGGGGAAGGTGAGATCTGTTTCCCGCCAAAGGGGAGGTCACAGCTCCCCCATACAGAGCTGACAGGCCCCATGCCCTCCCCTGCCCTCCGCCCTGCCTTCCCTCAGCTTAGTCTGCATGTCCACCTGCTCTGGAGGTGGTGGGAGTGGAAGTGGCAGAGTTAGCAGGGGGGGTCTGTCCTGATGGTGTCCGTCTGCACTTAGACACCAGCAAGCGTCCTGGTGAACTTTTACCTGGAGAATTTAAGCTGCCTTCTTTTGCCTTCTATGTCCCCACTGCGGGGGTGGGTGGCCACTGGCCTGGGTATGTGTGGGGTCTGTGCCACCAGACCCAAGGGCCTCTTTTGTCAGTGGCCTCGCTGATGCTGCGTCCCTGTCAAGACACAGCGGGCTCTGTGTGACCCAGTTGTCTGACGCAGACACTCTGAGGACGTGGAATCCACGCTTCTTAAATTTTTGTGCACTTTGCCCTCTGGGGGGCCTTCCTCCTCCTCCTCCTCATGCCTCCCTGGTTCAGGGGCCCTGGAGGGGCCGGCAGCTTTGGATGTCCTTCCTGGATGCCAAAGGGAGGGAGGCCAAAGGCTGGGCGAGGATGTGGCCTTCCAGCGTGGTCCTCCCTTCTATGGGCATCCGGCCGCTTTTCCTCCACAGGTAGGGCCAGGCTGCCTGACCTCTCTGTCCTTAGGACCGAGCCTCCGTTCCACCCCACCCCAGTCTCAGGGGAGCCTTTCTGGGTAGGGAGAGCCCTACGCTCCTCGACCACCAAACACCATTTCTCTTAACCATTGATTCTTCCCTCAGTCCTCTCCCTTCTTTAAAGACACAGGTCTGGGGCCGGCCCATGGTGCAGCGGTTAAGTTCGCATGGATGCTTTGGCGGCCCGGGGTTTGCCAGTCCGGATCCCTGGTGTGGACATGGCACCACTCATCAAGTCATGCTGTGGCAGGCGTCCCATGGATAAAGTAGAGGAAGATGGGTACAGCTGTTAGCTCAGGGCCACCAGTCTTCCTCAGCAAAAAGAGGAGGGTTGGCAGTAGATGTTAGCTCAGGGCTTATCTTTCTCGAAAAAAAGAAGGAAAATTCAATAAAGACCCAGACCTTTGAGAACCCAAACCCAGGACACTTTTATTTTTTTCTTGTCTCTGTATCATTCATTTCCTAAAGCAGATGGCATAGGACATCCTAGCTGCCTGACTCCAGTGGGGAGGCAGAGGGAGAAATCCTAGACAAAGAGTCGGTAGGGATTTCTCCAGGAAGGGCCAGCCCAGGTGCTTCGGCTCCCAAGGACAAGGATGAGCTGGGCCAACCTTAGGAACTTGCTGTGCCTGCTGACGTGGGGTGGAAGGGGTTTTGCTGCCTAGTTAACAAGCCTGCATGGATTTCATCCATGTGTCTCCTACAGTCCCTTCCCTCTAGTGCATTCACCCTTCGGGGACGAGGGAAAGAGATGGAGTAAACATCCAACGGGCCTGCCTCCCTGCCTCAGAGGATCAAAACTCCTGATTCCTGCTGGCCCCTGGGGCCTCAACGCCTGCACTTTACAGAAGTGTCAATGAGCACTTTGAGGAGTGACAGGTGGCATCGCTGCTTATTTTTAACCAGTTGCTCGGTGCTCCAGAGCAGGGCAGGGTGTCTTGGCTTCCTGGGGGCACTCAGATGTGAAGGTCTTGTGGCCTTCCCAGATCTGTGGCCCCTGGGAGGAGCTTTCACAGAGTTGCGCCCACGTTAAGGAACCTCCTCCAGCCTGGAGTGTTGGCCAAGTTTTTGTCTTCGGGGCTCTGTCGGGAGGGAGGAAGGGGGATATTCCATGATGGGCAGAGGAGGCTGGCCGTGCTTTCTCAAGTGTGTGAGTGAACGTCCTTTAGGAACAGCCCTGGGGACTAATTGGTGGTTTTTGCCCAGGAAGTGTCACTAGGATTTGTCGAGTCCTATTAGGAGCCATCAGAAGGTGACAGGTTGCTGGAGAACTTGCTGAATTAACCACTGGTTGCCCGGAGACCTGGACCGGGCTGCCGCTGCTGAGTCCCATAAGTGCCCCCAGCCGGGTCTACATGGGGGTTGAAGAATCCCATAGTAGCAGAAGGTGCTAGAACTGCGCCTCCTTCCATGCTGTGACTAGAAGGGAAACTGCACGTTTCCGCTGAAGCTGCACTGAGCTGCAGCAGGGGATGGCTTGCGTTTCCTGCAAACTCACCGGATTTTCAGAGTGCAGGGTGCCATCTGAAGAGTCCAGCAATGACTCGTTGAGTGACTACTCTTTAGCCTTGTGCTAGTGCACAATGGGGAATGAAACAGACCCAGACTCCCTCATGGAGCTTCCCCGGGAGCCATGGAGACAGACATGAGATGCGCACATTAATGTTATTGATGAAATAGTGACAAAGGTCCAGAGGGCTGCAGGGGCATGGGTAGGGTGCTCTGGGGCGTGTGCAAGTCCAGGCGGAGTCTGTGTGCTTTGCAGGGAGGGCCTGGGCCCTGTCTCCTCCCCATGTCTGTCCTTGAGCCTCTCCCAGACTCCAATCTTCCCCCTGCTGTTTCCTTTCTCCAAGAGCTCCTTCTCCTGCCTGGCTAATTCCACACCAAGGAGATGGAGGAGCAGCGAGGGAGGGCGTCTGTGCCTGGAAATGCCCCGGGCTCTTGCCCCGGCTCCAGGCCGATAGCACCGCCAGCCCTCAGTTCCAAACCCTCTCCAATAGCTTTCCATGAAAGAGGGGTCCCTCTCCTCCCCCTACAGCCATCTGGCAGCCATGAATCCATTCTTGGACTACTCTCACCTCCCAGACATGACATCAAAGCCTAATGGATGGTTCTAGTTTTCCTTTCTGGTTTTTAATTACTTAGAGGGACTTGTTTTTCTTTATCTCCTTAAGGGACAGCTTTGAGACTTAGGTTTGATAGGAAAAGGGTGCCCCAGGCTTTGAAAATGGGGTTGGCAGCTGCTTCTGGTTGAAGGCAGATAGGGAAATTGAATAATGCATCTTAGAAATGTTTATTAGCATTCTGATGAAGATAAGTGAGGGATCTGAAAGGAAATCTTCCAGAAGTGTTGGTAATTTGTCCCCTGGATAAGTCAATTGCTCTTCCTACAAAGCACATCAGCCTCCCCATTCAGAGTCCAGGCTTAAAAAGGAGCCCCACTGGATGCATAAGTACTTCATCCCCAGGACCTGGCGAAGGACTCAGTACATACCTGCTGAACGAAGTCAGTCATCATCTGCAGGCTCTGGGGCCATGGGGCCGGGGATGAGTATCTGAGAAAAGCGGCACGTCTTCTCTTTAGAACAACGCACCATCACTGAGACAAGCACACAAGCTGATGAGCACTTTACGATTTGCAAGTTCTCTGAAATCCATTCATGGACGCCCCCATGGACCCCCAGTGAAAAACTCCTGGACCAGAGTTGACATCTGTAAAGCTCCTTACACATACAGTATGCCCCCTGTATGCACGGACGCCTCTGCTTCCTTCTTGTTTGAGCACTGGGTGGGAGAGCTGGGCGGCCCACAGGGGGAGCCACATTTCCAGGCCTCTTCCCCAGTAACCCGTCTTGGGCTGCCAGGGGCCCAACAAACACCAGCTTCGCCCCCCCCCCCCAAAATTGTGAAGATTTGGCAAGACTGGGCCTGTATTCCTCATGGCAACGGTTGGCTGGGCTGAGTGTCTGTGGCCTGCTTTAGGCGGGGCATGGCTGTCCAGTTTGTCATGGTTCCTCCCCACAGCCCCAATGCTGGGACCACCTTCAGCTCTGTTTATCACCCCATTTGATTTGCTCTTTTTTAAGGGAATTATTACACAAAACACGTCTACCTCTGAAGATATACTGTATATCACGAAACACAAGCCCCCTCATACATGTACACATATAAAACACACACACACATGCACACGCACACACATATTTTGCCCTTCCAGGTGTCTGCAGAACATCTGAATTTTGATCCCCATCCACCTCTTCCTCACGGGGTTGCTGTGAGGGGTCAGTGGCCTGATGCAGAACCCTCAGCACGGTGCCTGGTACACAGCAAGCGCTCACTCAAGACATCTGGCTAGTGTTACTAGTGTTTCCTTGGGGCCAGTGGGCTCTCCTGGAATCCAAAGGCATCTTCTCCAGGCTGCTCAGAAGCGCATTGTTCGGGACCGGGGCGCCCTCTGGTGGCTGCTCTCCCTGCTCACAACCTGGCCCCTCGCTCAGAAAGATTTGTGGCTGGGTTTCACCAGGCACCCACTCCTCTCCCACACCGTGGGAGGGGGTCAGAGGTGGGGCAGGAGAAAATGTTCTGCTTCCCACCCATTTCCGTTGCCTCCCTCCTGACCTTGGCGAGGTTGGGGTCACCAGGTCTGGGGAGAGAAGGAGGGGCTTGGAGGTGGGGTCCTGGCTGCCTGACTCAGGGGGCAGTACCTTCCCCCTTGTACCTGCCCCATTCTCCTCCCAGAGCAGCGCCTGCAAAGGCCTCCTCCAGGCAGGGCGCAGGGCGGCCAGCGAACAGCGCATCCAAAGAGGCTTCTCCGGCTATGATGAGGTAATTTTATTTCTTTCCATTTTAGGTAAAAATAGTAAATACAAGATAATCTTAATAAAGGTAAAAATACATCATTTGGATTTTGTTGTTGTTCTCTAAACAGTGTTACCTACAGTACAATTTTTGATTTAGGATTTTTAAACTTTTTTTTTTTATAAACAAATAGAACTATTTTGCTATTAGGCTATCTGTGTTCTCATCTGGCACTTAAGAATAGATCACAGGTCACCTCCCGGTTCTGTGTGGACATGTGTGGGGGCGGGGAGAGGGAGGGAGAAGGGGAGCATGGGATGAGGTGGTTTGTCTTCCAGGGATGCAGACAGAGCTGCCATCCCGTGTGCAGTGGGAGGGCACATGTGTGCATCCAAGATGGCCTTTCCTGCCCTGGCCACAGGGACGTATGTCACTGTGACTGGACCGAAGGTCTCACATGTGTGTCGGGGGGACATTTCCTCCCCTCCTCCTGTGGTTGCGTTTCTCACCCAGCAGCCTAGATTCACAACAGTTCTGGGTCCAGGCAGGCCCCTGGGCTGCAGATGTCAGCAAGGCTGCTCAGGATGGAGCCAGTGGGTCTCTTTAGTGTCCTAGAGGAATGGGCCTGGGACCCTTCCCCACCAGGTTGGTGACCAGGGCATCCAACCTGGCCTTGGAATGCTGGTAGAAATCACAGATGCCACCGCGAGCTGCTAAATGTCTTTGCCCTTGTTCACTCTCAGGTGGTCTTTGTTTAAATTCTTTCCAAATTTCTCACTAAGCTGTTGGATCAGGTCTGCCAGCTCACCGGTAGCTTGAGATTTCTCTTCAAGAAGTTCATAGCGCAGGCTGGAGATATCTTGCTTGATTTCCTTCAGTTCGCCTGCAAGGACAGAGGAGATCTTGGTGAGTACGCACAGGCAGAAGGGGCTCATCCCACATGCATCAGGGGTGGGCATCTTTCCAGCAGAATGTAGGGTTGGTGGTCCAGCCCATCAGGGTTGAGGTGAGGGGATGGGAGCTCAGTTTTGACCTAAGCACCACCCTGTTCCTCCCCATGATGGACACATTCATCCATTTCAAACCCTTCTCCTCCCATTTCTGGGAAAGCTGTCCTCTCCGTTAAGGGTTTGGGTTGATGGAGGGGTCAAGATCAGGGTTGTGAACTGCTAGTACCTATTTCACATCATGATCGTTAGAATGTTATCCTGGAGCCACTAAAGGCAGATTTCAAGACTCTGGGCAACACCCCTGTTCCTAATATTTGTTTTCATGATGCTCCATGTTTTGTTCTGTTGTTGTCACTTGCAAAGAGGAGCAACTCCCAAGTGCAAAGGGAACAGCTCACACAGTGGACGGGGCCACAGCTCCGGTAGCCTCGCAGGACCGGGGTCCATCCAGACCATGCAGGCAGCACTGCCCCACCGAGGCAAGCTGCCACAGGCCCGCCTCCTCCTCCTTCCACAGCAGGGGACGACCCGGTGGGGACTTCCACTCACTTCCACAGTGAACCACATGGTTAGAAATCTGCGGGGGCCTGGCCTGCGGGAATCTTTTTAACCACAGAGGAGAGTTGAAAGGTTCTTTCCTGACATTATAGATACTGGACTTGGCTCCAGTGGGAGTCCACTGCCTGGGGAACACATTCCTATCTATTTTCTGGGTATGCCTCATATACAGAAAATGCAGGGCTCTTAAGGATATAGTTTGGCCAGTTTTGACCCATGCATACTTCCCCTATCTACTTTTTGTCAGGTGCTTCACTGAGCCCCAATTTCCTGGTATAATTCTAGTGGCATGAAACCCCACCTTCTATAATCAGTTCCATTCCTGTCAATCATAATTACACACTGCTTGAGACTGGCTGGCATGACACCTGGCAGTTTTAAGTTCAAGACTCAAAAGCACGGGTGGCCAGAGCCCCTAGAGAGTGAGCCCAGGGGTGGGTTCAGTCACTGTTGGTCTTCAGGCTGCACCCTGGATGGCCCAGGATGAAGCAGAGGGCCACTCAATGCCCAGGCTCTTCCAGTAGGCCCCTGTGGCCCAGGCGAGGGGGAGACGTAGTGCCTTCAGTCATGGAGGAAGCAGTTTGTAGGTAGCAAATATTTGTCCTTGGTGTCTCATGAAGATTAATTACCTCGTATAAGGTAATTTGCTTTCACTTAAGAGTAACTGCTTAAAATAGCCTGGAAAATAACCCAAACAGTGAAATAATGTAGTTCACAAACTTCAGTGAGCATCAGAAAGACCTGGTGCTCTTTTCAAAATGCAGACCCCCGGGCACCAGCCCAGAGATGCAGACTCATTAGGGCTGGATGGGGTCTGGGGTCTGCATTTTTAACAAGTGATTCTGACGCTGGGGTTACTTTGAGAAACACTGCTGGTTGTCAGACTCTGAGAGCCTGGAAGTGAGAGGAGAAAGCCAGCTAGCACGGAGGCAGGGGAAGCCTCTGAAAAAGGTGTATAGCTTGCTGCTGTCTATGTGCCCCCACGGAATGAGATATTCTGGACCATCCTGAACTCAAGGGGTGAGAGGCCAACTCAAGGCAGCCATCATTGCAGGAGGAGGAATAATTACCCACAGCCATCCTCCCAAAGATGGCCAGGTCCTAATCCCTGGTATCTGGTCTGTGAGTACGGAAATATTAGATGGCAAAAGAGAACTACAGTTGCAAATGGAATTAAGATTGATAATCAGCTCACCTTAAATAGGGAGATTATTTTGCATCATCCAACCTAATTACAAGTCTTTAAAAGTGGAAGAGGAAGGCAGAAGAGTGGGTCAGAGAGATGTGATGACAGAAGAGGCAAGAGAGGTGTCAGCGTGAGAAGCGTTCGATGCTCTGTTGCTGATTCTGAGATGAAGGGGCTACACGCAGACTGGAGGGCGGCCTCTGGGTTAGCCCTAAGGGCAGCCCCGGCTGACAGCCAGCCAGGGAACAGAGCCCTCAGCCCTACAACTGCCAGGAACCGCGCATTCTGCAGACACCGAGTGAGGAAGGAAACCGAGCCTCCCAGGGGCCTCCAGGCAGGGCCCTGCCGACAACACCTTGATTTTAGCCCCGTGAGACCATGTCCGACCTCTGACCTGCAGGAAACGAATCCAACCACTTACCTTCATTGACTTCATCATTTTCCCTATCCACCTGGGCCTTCAGGACATATCTTTTTATGAGCCGCTTCATGATTTTCTGAAATGTGAACATAAGGAAGGGATCAAACGACCTGGGTGAGCACAGAGGCAGCCTGCGTGGTACACACGACTCTTTCCTCTTGCAGAGCGCCGGGTCAGCGGTTGGGCATCCTCCCACGCCTGGTGCCTCACTTTTGAGGGGTGCCCTGCCCAGTGGGGGAAGCTGGGGCAGTGCATCTATTTAACCTTTCCCCCCAGGATTCAATACCTCCTGACACTGGGATGTAAGAACAGGACACACCTAATGGCAGGAGGCCCAGCCAAGGAGACAGAGAGAGAATCCTCTAAGATCCATGGGTGTGGCTCCAGCATCCTAAGCCTGACTCTACCCTGACCTTTGTGACCTTAGCCAGTCATGTCCTCTTCTCCGGGATTCAGCTCTGAAGCACTTTCTTCTATTTCAACAACTGACACGATCAGGAGGGAGTACTGAAGTCTTAGCAGGCCAGCCCAGGTGGGGCTGCGACTCTTTCAGGTGCTGTGCATGAGAGGAGATGGACTTAGGACAGAGTCGGGACCAGGCGTGGAGGACAAGTGCACTGTACCTTGGAAAATTCCTACCAGAGGCAGAGACAGATATAGCTGGGCCTCAGGAGGTTTTGCCAAAACACCGCTTCCCCGAAATCCCACACGTCTGGCCCTGCGCTGCCAGTCATGCTGGAGGGGAAGGGTTTGGCCTGCAGGTTCCACTTATTATGCAGATACTGGATTCTTTCCAGCAAATGAGGCATGAATAAACCCTTTAGAGACATCAAGAATAGAGCCAAGTGTGAGAAAGACCGCAGGAGGTGAACTTTGGGTTTTGCCAGCTAGTCATTTCAGGGTTCTTGCGAAATCACAGGATTTAAAAATATTCTGGTAGCTGAGACTTCTGGCTCTTGCAAAGAGCTGAGCAGCACAGCAAAGACAGAGGGATTCCCTGCTCCTTGGTCATCCCTTCCTGGGACCTGCTCACCTGCTCATACTTGAGGCCTGAGGGGACAGAGGCAACATTTTCTAGATTGAAGGGCCCTGAATTCTGTCCCTAGCTTTGCTGTGTGACATCAAGCAGGTTGCCAGGGTCTCTCTGACTACTTGGGCTCTGGAAAAGCTTCTGTGAGTGAAAAAGAAGTGACCTACTGGGACACAAAGAGCTGGAGGACTTAACTCGTTATTATCACCAGCTGGTGGCTCTCTCAGTGCCTTTAATGGTGAGGAGGCGTCTCCCAGCCCTGTGAGTCCAGGACTTCAGGTGAACCTGGCCAGGGCTCTCTACCGCGAGCTCTGAGTCAGCTCCTTTAGGCCAGGGCTGCCCCTGCTCCGCCCGAGGGCCGGTGGTCCAGGTTCACTGGCTCTGTGGTTTGAGCTGTGACCTGTTTCAGGTTGACCAGTTAAGTAGCAAGTTGCCTTCGTGCTGCCCCTTCTCAGAGGGGCCTGGGTCTTGTCATGTTAGTGGTTAAACTGCGTGCTAGAATTCTCACCACAGTCTTCTCATCAAGAAGGCAGGTTCCCTACGTTCTAAGAATAGATGCCTTTCCATGGGGCTCAATAATGCTCTTTTCACTTTGAATGGGAAAAACAAAACAAAAAGATCTTTGTCCTGAATCAGTTCTCATGGGAAAAAAGAAACAACTCAGATACCCAAATATCTAACATTCTTACTGAATAAGGAATTCAGAAGTATTCTCCCATGGTAAACTTTCAGGCTGACACAAGTCAAGGGGATCTAGTTAAAGTTTGTTGACTTTTTAAGGAAAACTTCAAGAATTAAGCGTTCTTTGGTCTCTGGATCCATCAGTTAAAGAGTGTGTATGTTGATGATGTAAAATTATCAGCCAGAGTTTGGAAGTGAAGAGTCGTCTTTTCTGTGATGGGGATGAGGGGCATCCTTTCATGCTACAGAGCAATCGCGGTCCTCCTGGCTGAGTGTGCACACTGTGTTTTACTGCAACATGAATAAACTGATTATTTAAAAAGATTCCGTAGTATGTGTTTACTATCAATACAAAACGTGCCCATCAAACTCCGTTTGTTTAGAATAGGCGAGGCCCCGCTCACAAGCCCCCTTTCAATGCAGAGTAGCCTTCCGGGAGGAAGAGAGGAAGGGTGGAAAAGAAGCAAAGACAGATGTATTGAGTCCTCCGTACACAACAGGAGTCGTGTTAGCCTCCTTGACCAAGTGTCCTGATTGGATCCTCCCAGAAACCCAGTGAGAGGGGGGTTGTCATCTCCATTTACAGATGAGGACACCAAGGCTCAGAGAGCAAGGTGACTTCTCTAAGGTCACACAGCCAAGGAAGTGGCAGATCTGGGATTTAACCAAAATAGAAACCAAAGCTGGGGCTTCGTCCAAGCTTGAGAAAAGGGTTAAGTGTAAGATGCTTTAGGGATGAGATGCAGGCAACTGGCTCCCATTGTCAAAGGGGGATTGGGCCACTTTGGGGTACATATTTGTCCTTTAAAAAAGCACAGTCTTTTATGCAGGAGGAAATCTCAGCTATATTTCAGAGGATGGATGGCTTTGTTTATTAGTACCCTGGGGATATTCCAATTAAAAAAATTGTTACCCTTGGGGCAGAGGGTCACTGGTATGTCATCATCACGAGTGCTCATGGCCCACTTTTGAACATGGCATGCTTGACCTGAGCTATGGTTTCTGCAGACCTGTGGCTCTAAAGGACAGAAGCAAAAGTTTACTTTTTTTTTTTGCCGAGGAAGATTTTCCCTGAGTTAAGTTCTGTGCCAGTCTTCCTCTACTTTGCACGTGGGATGCCACCACAGCATGGCTGACGAGTGGTGTAGGACCACGTCCAGGATCCAAACCCACAAACCTGGGCTGCTGAAGTGGAGCATACTGAACTTAACTGCTACGCTGTAGGGCAGGCCATGCAAAGGTTTGCTTTTAAGCCTTTCACCATGCATTAGGATTACAGAAGCTTAATATGGAAGCAAATCGCATGAGCACTGCAGACATGCAGGGGCCTTTAACCTTCCTCCCCATCCCCACTTCACTCCCAGGAGCGATAGGTACACTAAAGGAGAACAGTGTGACTTCCTGTCAGTTGCTTAGAGACTTTGTGTCCTGATGGGGACCTAGCTTCCCCTCTGGTGTGTGCACGGTAGACAACTTGGGATCTGCAGGAGCAAGATGCCAGTCTTGCCCCAGAAAGTCTGAAATGGTTAGAAAATGCCCAAAGTTCTATTTAATGTGGAGGCTATAGAGGATATCTGTTTCTAGAATAAATGGACATCAAAAGTCTCCCCTCCTTCACTATGTAGGGGAAAAGCTTGTTCCTTGGTGATGATTTTGAGATATTTCCTTGCTGTCTTCCATAGAGTTCTTTCTTTCATGAAGATAATAAACTTCCCCCTAGTTAACCTGTCCCTGTTGGTGGCAACTCTGTCCACCCTCCCTTCATGCATCTAGCAAGTGCTGGAGATGAGTATGTTTAGCGATATTACTCAGACAAAAGAACTAGCACTTGAGGATGAGAGTGAGATGCACATGGGTAAGAATGGCCTTGACACTGAGACCTACATCCAGGGGAGAAGGCACACAGTTCCCTCTGCCCAGACTCCGAGGGACCAGATGGCCTCGGGATGCTGCTGGTTGTGGGGAAAATGGTAAGTCTTTCTATGGAAGAGACAACTCTCTCTGTGCAACTTATGACCAAAACGAACAAGAGAACACATACAGGATGTTGAAGATGCTAAATGAAGTAAATCCAGAAGGAAGCAATGTTGCCACCTAGGAAAACAGAAATTGAGGAGCATTTGGAAGAAAGTGGGCAAAATGGATCCCACGACAAGTCATTTGTTAAACTGGGATTTATCACACACCAGGATAGAAGAAATCAGCATTGGCAAGTTGTCTACCCTATTTGCTTTGACCTCTATAGAAGAGGCATCTAGAAGGTGAAAAAGGGACTCCCCGCTGAGTGTGGGGAAGGGATTGCATCATGAAGGTTGGGGCTCATTTGAATGAAGGGCTGTGCCTC
Source organism: Equus asinus (assembly GCF_041296235.1). NCBI lineage: Eukaryota > Metazoa > Chordata > Mammalia > Perissodactyla > Equidae > Equus > Equus asinus. The sequence continues at coordinate 42,995,609 of NC_091798.1, read as the reverse complement.
GGTTCCGGGTTCACTTGGAATGCAGGTGGTTTGCTTTGCCCCAGAAGGAAATGCAGCTCTCAGAGTGAGGGTGTGGGGTCTGTACACACCCCAGCGAATTGAACAGTGGCTCTTGGAACAGGCAACGGTGGCTGTGAGAGGAGGCACATGTTGGCCACCTCACCAGCATTATGGTTTTGTTCCATTGTTTAGTCTCATGTCCACAGAGCCCAGACTAGAAAAAACATTGCTAAAGGAACCCAGTTTAGTGAAAAATAACAATTCAGATCCCCGGAAGCCTAAGCAAAGCAAAGCACGCAGAGCCTCTGTTCTGAGGGCACTGCCTTCCTTTACACGGAGAATCTCTCCAAAGAGCTGAAGCGTTGACAAGCTTAAAGCAAACAGCTCAAGCACTAAGTTTGAAAAGTCAAGAAGATCTACTGAAGAGACACAAAGGAGACAAGCTTAATAGCTACATGTACATGAACAACGGGGCTTTTGCCTTACTGGGAAGGCTACAGAACCCCTCAGAACCACGACAGTGTGAGAGGCTGACAGCATCCATACTCAGTGAGATGGCAGTGCCAGGTGTGGCCTGGATAGTAAGAAAGGGGGAGTGAATTGGGCACATTTGGAAGTTGCTCTGGGAAGAAGGCAATGCAACTTGGAAGGCCACCAGTGGGCCCAAGAAAACAGAAGAGCCATTGTCAGGTCCTTGCCCAAATCCTTCCTTCTGCTCCGCTGGTTGCTGCCCGGTGATAGCAAAAGTAGCTCCTCCTGCTCCTTGCCTCCTCCCCACAGGCTCCAAAGGCTCAGATGGGTCTCTTCTTAGTGACTGTCAAAAACAGGCGCGATGGTGCAGCACGATGAAGATGGATAAGATGCAACACTATGAGGATGCCCAGTGCCTGGCAGTATGATATCGTAAAAGAAGGGTACCCCTTTGAGTCAGACAGATCTCAGTTCAACCAGCTGTGTGACCTTCACCACTGAGCCTCAATTCTCTCCTCTGTTAAACCGGATTGAAGACACAGCCTCTCTCACAGGAATATGGTGAGATTACACCTGGGTTAGGGTCTAGCCTGCTCCCAGCTGTCCTTTCGTGCCATCTCATGGTTTATTCTTATTTGAGCAGATGATGGTTCAGGAAGATGCCCAGACTTCTCCTAGCAGGGCTGAGCAAAGTACAAATGTGCAGATGCAAGGAGCTCTCTCCTCCTCTGTGCTGTCCTCTCTACCTCCTCTCTCTGAGGTCTACTAGCCCAGTTCTCCTTTCTTCTTTTCTGTGACAACTATTTGAATAAGTAGCCCCAGGCTTTTCTGGGTGGATTCACAAAATACAGGATGAGCAAGCTTTCCAAAGTCATCAGTAGCCTCAAGCTGCAAACCAGCCAGTCTCTGTAATCGCAGCAGGAAGCTCTCGGGGAGATTGAAGGCAGCGGGGACTCAACCAGTGATGATGAAGACAGAAATGGGATGGCTCTGAGACTGTTTTTGAAAATGGCCTCGTTCATGAAGGATTCATTCTGGTTACAGGACCGTCACCACACAATCAGTCTTCCTTTATCTCAGCAGCTGATGCTGCTCAAAACACATGAGAGATTTGGCCCTAACCCATTAGGGTTTTCTATCTTTTCTGTAACGCAGATAATCTATACTTCTCTCTGAGAAGCTCAGAAATAAAAATCCTTCCACTGACTAAAGGATTTGTCCTGTAAAATAACTCAAAGCAGATCAAACTAGTCAGGCCCAATTTTGTGCACAATTAAATACAAGATTTGCCCATTGCCAATTTTGAGCTGGTGTCATCTGATAAAACTGTGAGTACTTTGAGGGATGAGCCATTTCTTAATCGTCCACTTAAATCCTCCTAACTGCACAGCTGGCTTCTGAAACGTGGACAGAGATTCAATTAGAGACCTGGGCCTGGAAGACGCTAAGTCTGTAATTGCTCCCTCTGAGACAGTGGCACCAGAGACACATCACCTGGGCCAAAGGAACACTCAGGAAAGCTTCAGATTTACATCTGATAAGAAATGATCAGCATGGATAAAACTCCTGATCATTGAGAAGGGGAAGGCAGGAAAAGAATGGCCTGCACTTTTATAATCAATAACCTGTAGTTACCATCTATCACGGGCTCAGGCTGATTCACACTGATTCAGAGATTCAGCATTAATTTCCAGAAGCAATGAGAGGATTGCAAGCATAAAAGGGCCTCTAATTTTTGTAACAACAGACTTTGGCAGGCTGGCAGCCTAAGGTCAGGTATTCACTGAAGACACCAACATCCACCTGCTTGATTCAGACAGATACCTGGGAATCATGCCGGGACCTGCCTCTCCTTCCCCCCATCCAAGGGTACACGTCAGGTCCTGTTGGCTGTATGTCCAGAACATATATTGAATGTGTCTGCTTTTCTCCATCACCCTACTCACACCCCAATCCAAGCCACCATCCTTTGCACCTGGATGACTGTCACATCCTCCTCACTGGTCTCCCTGCTTCCACTCTTGTCCCCACCTGTCTCCTCTCATTATAGCAGTTAGGTGATCCTCTTAAAGCATAAATAAAATTTTATCATCTTCTCCCTCCCCAAGGTTAAACTTCTCCCACTACCTTCCTAGACTGAATAGAGTAAAATCCATATCCTGACCTTGGCCTGGTCCACTGCCTTTTCCTCTGACCTCATTGTCCACCCCTCTCCCCTCTGGCTTTTGCTGATGCTTTTCCCCTGCCTGGAAGCCTCCACTGGCTGCTTCCTTCTCTTCTGTGAGGTCGTAGCTAACTGTCCTCTCCTTAAAGATGCCATATCTAAACAGGGGATCCCTATTTTTCTCCATTTTTGAACCCCATTATTTTCTTCTTGGCACTTTTATTGATTTCAGGTTGTATATTTATTTGTGTGTTTGCTTGTTCATTGTCTCTCTTTCTCAGTGGACAGGAAGTACCACTAAGACAAGAACAATGTCTGTATCCCCAGGAAGTAGCACGATGCCTGGCATGTAGTAAGCACTCAATAAATATCTGTTGAAGTAAGGAAGGAATGCAGCTGTGTTCTGGAGGGATGACACAGCCATGTGACTAAATTGTGTCTTGATGGAGTCCACTTCCGCCCACACTTTGAAAAGGGGTGGGTACCTGGTATCTGGTGGGCTTGCTGAACGTGTTATTTGCTGTCAGGTTTTCAGAATTCCTCATGCCAGCCTGGTAGCGAGTCTTCTGGGGAAAAAATACAAAGTACACAATAGATACATACATCCATACATGGTAGGACTTGAACAGCTCCCACATATGGGGCAGTTTCTCAAAAGAGGACCCTCAGGAGGCCAATATACCCACGCTGCTTGGCTTCCTAGAACACCGTTCCTTGGGACTTTAGTTCTGTAGGATGGCAACAGGTTACAGAATATTGTTTGGTCAACTTTATTTGGGAAGCATGGAATTAAAGTTCTATGGGTATCTTTCTGCCAGGACTCCTCAAAGATTTTAATGTGCTAATAAACACTGAGAATCTCCAGGAAGGGGAACAATGGGCAGGGAAGCTTTCTTCCCAGAGCGCATTCTCCAGATCCTTTCTGGGAAGAGCTATTCTACTTCCAGGTCCACTAAGGAGTCCCCTGAGTCAGGTCACGGCTCAGCCAGGCGGCTTGCTGAGCCCCCAGGCGTCCTCCTCTCCGAGGAACTGCAGGGGGAAAGGGAGCTTCTGCAGGCAGCCTCTGCTGGGGCTGCAGCTTTGCTGACGCGTCAGCAGATTCTGAAAAGCATCGGCCCCTCCAGGCTCCTGACTTCCCTTGTTATCAGGGACACCATCTGAATGAAACACACACAACCCCCTCCTTCCCCTCTGGCTGCCTTATTAGCCCCATAAACCCCATGCTACCTACCCTGAATTTGGAATTCAGCATGCCCATTTCAAGGTCATTTTCACAGCTTTTGGCCTTAGATTTGCAGAGTTTTATGAGGCACATCTTGATTCTCATTATGAGATAATAAAATGATTTAGGGCTTGGCACTAGATTAAAAGGAGCAGGTAGAGTTCTTCCTTCATCAAAATAAGACAGCCAGAGCTTTGCTCGGGCGAATTTCCATTCCACATCTGCATCCTCCTGTGGAACAAGGGGAACGACAACACACCATCAAAGGCCACGATTTAACAACTGAGCTCAGTCTGAGGAGTGGGGACGCAGCCTGCAAATTCGGAGAGATCTCTAAACAGGACTGATGCTTTTGTGGATGTTCTCCTTTGCTACAGAGACACCAGATGGGAAGTTTGCTCTTGCTAAAACCCTATGCAATTAGTCACCCGCAAAGATCTCCACCTAAATCCCTGGATTCATCTCTGAAAACCTCAGCCAGTTCCTCCTCCCTTATCCCCACTGGGGATTTTCATCCACATTTTTCACTTCCCACTTACCCAGGAACTTTTCTCCCTGTCACTTAATCTTGTGATCCGTTAACATTTACAGCTCTCCTAACTGATTCACCAACCACTCCAGGTCAAGGTATTAATCTTTTAGAGCATCGCTGCCTAACAGAAATATTTGGTGAGCCACATAGGTAAATTTAAATTTTCTAGTAGCCACATTACAAAAAGTAAAAAGGAACAAGCGAAATTAATTTCAGTGCTGTATTTCATTTAATCCAATAATCCAAAATGTTATCATTTCAGCGTGTAATCATTATAAAAAATTATTAATAAGATAGCTCCCTTTTTTTTTTCTCCCTGAGTCTTCAAAATGGGCATGTCTGTTATACCTATAGCACATCTCAATTTGGACGAGCCACATTTCAAGGGCACAACAGGCACATGGGGTTAGGATGGCTACTATATTGGACACCACAGTGTTTCCTGTTGGTCAGAGTGCTGCCAAGGAGGATGTTAGAGATTCTGCATATGGAAGTCACGGGGAGCAAACCTGACTGTAGCTAGCAGGAGGGAGTCTGGCCATGCTCTCTTCCCTGGTGGTGGTAAGTTTAAACCCCAGGTCTGCCACTTCTGATGTGGTGTCAATGCCAGAATGCTGAGGGGCCCCCTGGGAGGCAGCAGGTGTGTTTTCTCTGTAAGCAGGCTCCTTAGGCCTCTGTCCTAGGTGGGCGGTTTGAGGCCAGGAAAGAGGCATGGGATTTGGAATCAGACAGACTCAGGCTCACAGCCCCTTACAAACCGTGTGACTTTAGGCAAGGGCCGTGGGCGCTCATCTGTCCATGGAGATAACACTGCCTCCCTCACAGAGCCCTGAGAGTGGCATTGAGTACGTGCTCCAGGAGCCGTGGGTTCCTCTCCCCACAGGCAATGACTACACTTCAGGGGACCATGAACCCAGCAAGGGCCCACGTGAGGCTGCTGGGATGTGCCATGAGATAGAAGGTCATCACCAGCAGGCCCCACTATTTAATTTGCTTTTGCTGAGACCCCATCAGCACCTGGCCTGGTCTATGGGGACAGCCTATGTGGGTCTTTTAGATTGGCAGCTTTGTGAGGGCAGGGGTGACTCCTGGTGTCTGCTGTACCACAGAGAGGTGTACCTGGGACATCCGACCTGAGAGGAAGGGTGGTACAGTGGTGAGAGCACGGCTCTGAAGCCTGCCTGGGTTCACATCCTGCCTCTGTTCCTTGCTAGCTGCGTGACCATGGCAGGTGGCTTGGCTGCTCTGGGCCTCAGTTTCCTCAGCTGTAAAATGAGGATAATAATACCTACCTCATAGGCTGTTGTGAGAATTAAAGGAGTTAACACATGAAAAACACTCAGTGTCAGACACTTAGGAACCCCTCAGTAAATATTTTTATCTCTGTAACTTAACACAGTGCCTAGTGGTCAACCTTTAATCATTCAGAAAACATTTATCGAGCACCTACTGTGCACCTGGCATGTGCTAGGCAGGCACTGGGGAAGACAATCCATGTCCCGATGGAACACGCAGGCTGGCCAGCGCCATGGGTATGCTAAAGAGCTCATCAGCTAGTCTCTTCCTTACATTCGTGCTAAGAGCTGTGGGAGGCTCTGGGTGCTGGGGCCCCTGACCTGGCCTGGCGGTCAAGGAAGCCTACCTTGGTGGCTGGTGTTTGAGCTGAGATCCAAGGGGCGAGTAGTTAGTTCTCAACCAGGTCAAGTGTGGGTGGGGTGGAGTTAGGAGTTAATTAGTGGAAGAGGCAGTGAGAAGCATAAACAACCCTTTCGAGAAAACTGGCAGTAAAGAACAAGAGAGAAAGAGGTTGAGAGCTGGAAAGTGAGAGCGAGGGAGGGTTTTTTGCAGTTACTTTTTGTTTTTTGCTTTTTAAGATCAAGAGACTTATTTAAATGCTGACAGGAAGGATTAGACAGAGAGAGAGAAGGTGAAGATGCCGGCGGAGAGGGAGAATGTGTAGGCGCGGCCCCTGAGGAGGCAGGAGGGCTGGGAGCCAGGGCACATGGGCAGGGCTCTCGATGGAGGGCAGGTGCAGAGGCGGGCGGGTCTGTGGATTGGGATAATGGGTGCTCGAGATCTCCTGACTGAATAAACAAGCATTCTCATGGAAGGATTTACAAACATGTACTTCATCAGAGTTGAATGTGACCGTGAATACCAGGCACTTTCCGGGGGGCTCATTTCCCTTCTCTGGTCCTTGCACAGACCTCACCAGTGAGACGGGTGGGGGACATGTGCTCTCACCTGTCAAGGAGAAGGCCAGAGCCCAGTGGAGGGGGGGTGGGCTGCAGTGTGCTCTCTCCATCTCATGGCACCACGCTGTGGTGGGCTAACTTGACATCACAGCTGTGGGCTTTCCCACTCGTGCCCCAAACTAGTGGGCATGTCATGCCAAACACGTGGCTTTACATTCCACATTCATTTGGAGCAAAACATGAATTGCTTTCTAGGATGGGGCCGACCTTCCCAGGTGAGTGGTACAGAGAACCACAGATCCTCCAGGCACCATCTGGTTTCTCTTACACATGGGGAAACTGAGGCCCAGAAGGGCAGGGAGGACTTATGAGCAATAGCTCATCCACATAGGTGACCAAACATGTAAAACACTTTAAAAAAAATATGTTTGTCCATAGACTCAGTGCTGCACTTGCCTGGGAGGTCGGCAGGGGGCGCTAAGGCTTCATGGCCCAGCTCACTTCTTCCTCTCACCTCTCGCCTCCTTCCTTGCACGATCTATGCTCTTACAAGCCAGAATATACCACATTGTTTCACCCCTCCCTGCCTTGGCACACGTTGCTCCTACTGTTTAGAATACTCCTTTTTGGGGGGGTGGGTATTATGGACCAAATGTGTCTTCCTAAAAGTTGGATGTTGAAGCCTTAACCCCTGGACCTTAGAATGTGACTGTATTTGGAGATAGGGCTTCTAAAGATGTAATCATGTTACATGAGGCCATAAGGGTGGGGCCCTAATTCAATATGACTGGTGTCATCAGGAGAGGCAGAGATTCCAGGGGTGCACCACACACAGAGGAAAGGCGATGTGAGGACACAGCAGGAACGTGGCTGTGTACAGGCCCAGGAGAGAGGCCTCACCACAAACCAACTCTGCCAACATCTTCCTCTTGGACTTTACCTCCTGAACTGCAAGGAAATAACTTTCTGTTGTTTAAGCCACACCTTGCATTTTCTCACTTAACAATATCACAGGGATTTTGCCATATCAGCACAAAAATTTTTTCTCCTACATACAGTATTCTAAGGTCTATGCTATATGTTCTGATATTGATGAGCTAGTTTTAAGTTTTCCTTTTTTTTTTTTGGTGAGGCTAACATCTGTGCCAATCTTCCTCTATTTTGTATGTGGGATGCCACCACAGCATGGCTTAATGAGCTGTGTATTGGTCTGCACCTGGGATCCAAACCTGAGAACCCTGGGCCACCAAGGCAGAGCGTGTAAACTTAACCACTATGCCACTGGGCCAGCCCCTCCAAGTTTTTCCTTTAACGAACATCTATGTAAAATCGTATTTCTGCATAGATCCATTCCTAGAATTGGAATTGTTGAGTCAAAGGGTTAGTGCATTTTATTTTGGTTTAAGTTTATTTTTTTAACTTTATAATAAGTAAAACAATAGATTTATAAAACATAAAAAGGTATAAAGAGAAAGGCATTCCACCACCATGTTCCCCAACCCCCACCTCCCAGCAGTTATCTCTGCTGTGCATTTCTTGTGTATCCTTTCAGAGATCTTTTTCTTTTTCAAATACTTATACAGCGGAAAATGAATATGTATTCCCTTCTCTTCCCCTCTTACACAAGAGAGAGCACACTATATACATTATTCTGCAACTTGATTTTTTTTTCACTTACTGTATCTTAGAGGTCTTTCCACATTAGTGTATAGAGAACATCTTCATCCTTTTTAAAAGCTGCACAGTATCCCACTGTTCAGATGTATCATAATCTATTTGACTAGATTCCTACTGATACTCATTTAGTTTGTTTTAAATTTCTTGCTGTTCCAACCAAGGCTGCAGTCAATAGCTTATGGATTGTGCATTTTAGATTTTGATAAATTGCCTCCTGATACACTCCCTTGACTCCCTTATCTGTTCGGCAAAATTGTATTAGTCTTTGAATGGCCGTCAAGCAGCACCTCTGGAAGCTTCCTCCCTACACAGTTGATCACAGACTCTGCTTTTGGGTCTCCTCCACCTGGTAGGACTCTCTGGGTGCACTTCCCCAGGGCACTGCAATCTGTTGATTTACATGTCTGTTTTTCTCACTGGATAGAGTTCTTCAAGGGCAGAGATTGTGTCTTAGTCAATCTCTGTGTCGCCCGTTCCCAGCACCAGTGTGGCATATAGTACGTACTTAATAAATAACATATGAGAGGCAGAAGGGAATGTGGGCTAAAAGATAGTCATTCTGAGTTGCCCAGGTTCACCTGCATGAGGGGACACGTAAAATAAGAAAGATTCATGACCCCTATTCTTTCTGCCCTTCTTGGGCCATTCTGTGTGGTGCCTGCCATGCCATGAGGCAGGTCGACTGGAAGTCTTCTTGGAGCAATCCAGGAAGAATGCTGGTGGTTTGCTATCCTGGCTTCACATTTAATAACACGTGGCTTCTAACATCCTTACCCTCACTGCTGAAAACAGCAATATAACCTAAACCAAGGGAGAGAGAACATTTCCCATTAACTGGTCTTACCTCGATTTCCTGGTAGGAGTTGTTGATCATGGCTATTAGCATATTGAGCAGCACGACCACCATGGTGACGTTATAAACGCCGTAGAGAACGTAGCCGATGTTCTCGATGAATTTGTGGTCATATTTCAGCACCACCGAGATCACTTCAGACAAGCCAAAGATGGACCAAAATAAGGTTTTAAAACTTTCTTCAACCCTGCAAAGAAGCAGACAGTCCCTTCAGGCAGTTTGCATACGCTAACGTGAGCTTTTCACGCAACAGCTGTCTTTACGCAGACATTAGCGGCTACCCTGGAGTGGGGCCGGGGCTGGCTGCTGGTGCCTGTATCCTGCAATAATGAGATGCTCAGATTTCTAAGAAGACTTTGAAAGAATGTGATAAAGGGCAGGCTCTTTCTTTTCCATTCAATCCGTTTATTGGGAGTCCTGGCTGCGCTGTCGTTTTTATCTTGTAATTAATTAAACATTTAAAATTAAACACAAGGACAAATGCTTGTTCTTGTATGTTATTAGCCTCAGAAAGCACACGCTTCCTTCAGCAGTCTCTTGAGTGTCTCTTCTCAGACTACCCAGCCCCACGTGAAGGGGAAGAAGCTGGTGTTGACTGATGGAGCTGGCATCGTTGGTGCCTGGCCCTTGCTGGGTACTTGCCACAGAGCAACTCACTTAAGCCTCATGCCCACCTCTGTGGTGGGCTTGCTTCTTACCACCATTTTGCAGATGGAAGCACTGACACTCAGAGCCTTCCATGCCTTTCCCAGTGGCACCCAACTGGAAAGGTGTGCAAGTCCAGGTGTGTCTGAGGTTTTCAAAAGCATGTACTTCTAACCACTGTGCTTTACTGCACCCTGCCTAGGGGTAGTGAGGCCAGACACCTATACCAAGTCCTCTAAACTGGAGCTAGATTATGAGAGTGGTGAGTTTGTGAGTCCATATTGTTCAAATTCACCCTACAGCTCACTCAAGGTAGACACTGCATGTGCTTTGAGGGCAGTTCAGTGAAGAGCTGGATTTTAGGATGCTGCCCTTTGACCTTTTTGAGACTATGAAGTTACCAAAATACACTGGCTTTAAGAATAAGATCCCAGCACATTTCACAGTCTGTACTTCATGGCTATGACCCTATATCAGGCTTATGACATAGAATCCAATCAGAAAGCTGGATTTTGGCTTCATGGTTTAGGATATGCACGTGTATCTGATAACATCCGAATGGTTAAGTACAGTTCTTTCAGCTTGCATCCAGATTTTTTGGTACGATTATGAGAAAGCACTTTCTTTTTTTTCTTTAACATTTCAGACTTCCGACACTCACCCACAAATGGCCAGGATTAGCTAGATCTCAAAAAAACCCCAAGCATTTTTTAAGGGTTGATATTTAATTGACAAGATGTACTAAAATACTAGTACTCATCACGTTGGCTGAAAATTCAACTCTGACTTGCATGAACTTTCAGCTCTGCTGTGAGTGTGGGTGGATGTAGACGTGTGTGTCTAGCCAGCTGTTTGACGCATTCCCTATGCATCCCAGAGGCTGGAAACTAAAAATTGAAGTGAGTTTTTGTTGTCATTACTTGTTTTTGGTTTCTTTTAAAACTGTGAGTTTGGAATATTTAAATAATTTTCATTTTAGCAAGAAAAAATTTAGTTGGGGATTTGGAAGTAAGGACTGGGTATCAAGCTGTTATTTTAGAGTTCCAGCTCCTGACACTATTCTGAGAAAACAGGTTCCTCATGCGAGATGCAGCATCCATTTTGTGTGGAAAAGGTACCCTCAAAGTGTGGGCATGATTCACCGAAGGTGTTGTCTTCCACTAGGAAGCAATCTTCGGTTATCACCCTAGTGGAGGGGAATAGTGGCAGAAAGAATCCAAACCACTGGATGAGCCCCAAACCCCAAACTGGAAGGAGCCAGAAGGACATAATCTCTGACAGTTGTTCCCTTCCTAGTGAAATCACTGAAAACTGGAGGACACCCTGTCTGAGGGAGGGGCTGGGCAGACAGGTACTGGTCCAGGCTTGTGTTCTTACCACAAACAACCTAAGAGATGGATGATACATGTGGCTGAGAGACGTCCTACAGAAATTCATCTTCCCTCTCTTATCTTGGAGAGCCCCACAAACCTTTGACTGACACAAACAAAGCAAGCAATTACAGAACACATTCAGGGAAAACCTTCTGAATTTTGATTAGAAAAAATGGCCTAGATTCAGCATGTACTTTTTTCTCATTTGCGTCTTGCTATGAATTCGGCCATTAAGTTCTGATTTATCCTTGGTGCCTACACTTAGACTTTCTATGACAATGCTCTGAAGGAGGCAGAGCTGGTCCATTAAGCACTATGTGTTCCAGTTAGAGAGTATTTACAGATCCCTAAACCCGTGCCTTAGCCCCTCCCCTGCCAGCCTCCCTGCTCACAAGCCCACGGCCTCCATACTTGGAGGCTGATCTGTTCATTTGGTGTCTGGCTTCCAGACAATCTTCACACCTATTTCATTTCTATTTTATAGTTTAAGGATTAACTTCTGGACTTGAATTTGGCTATGACCTCTAGGAGAATCTAACTACAAGAGGCCCAGACTCATTGGGATTGGCAGAGTGAAAGGGACCCCTTCCAGAGCAATAGCCCATGGCCCCTGATTGGGCAGGAAGAGGTCTTAGCCAAAGCATGCATTTTTAACAATCTCTTCCTAGCTCTTTAGGGAATGTCTATAGCCCTTGCTTCCTCTTATTATGGGGCAAAATAGGTTGCAGTAGCAAAGACCTTCTTTAAAGAAAAGCTAGGTCTATTGGCTTGAATCATCCCAAATGGCTAGATTCACCATTGGGATTGCTTGGGTCTTTCATTTGTTCCCACCCCTCTTGACATGAGCTAGACTAAGTGAACAGACTAATTTTGTTGTTGTTGTTGTTGTTTCTCAGAGGGGACCTTATGGGCTGAGTTATGCACGATTAGCTGGGCTAAATGGTGAGCAATACAATATTTCATCCATAGCTCAAATCATGTTACTAAATAAATTCTGAATGGAATTGAAGAGTTCAATGTTAAAAAATTACATGATCAAAAAACTAGAATGAAATATTAGTATTTATATACAATTGGGCAGGGAGAGATTTCAGAAACTAGAAAGGGAAAGACGGAGAGATCTAACCACATAAAACTTTACTAGTATACATCCAAAAGATAATAAGTTAAAATATAAGGCAAAAGACTAAGTGAGAAGAGAATTTCTATTTGCAACACATACACCAGACAATGGATGATGTCTTTCTTACATAAAGAGCTCTTATAAATCAACATGAAAATGACAGATATTCTAGCAGAAAGAAAAAGGGGGAAAAATAACTTCCATGAAAACTTGATGATTTTTATGGTAACAAGAGCTCCATAATTATCATGATATGCCATGCTAGTGGTGCCTTCTTGTTTAGCATGTAGCAGGAAATAAATGAAACTTGCCCTCACTGCCCTGAGTGAGAAAAGACTTGTGTTCTTACCTTGACCTTGGAAACTTACAATAATATATTCTCAGAGAGAAGGCTAGCCTTGGAAAGGAGCCCATAGTACATTACTAATCCCAAGAGCTTGAGTACCAGAGCTGGCCCCAATGTCTCATGAGGTTATGATGCTCTCTGAGTCATGTATTAATCATCACCCACAACATTCAGGAGCCATGGGACCCGGGGCATGGAGCAGAAGGGGAGTCACTGTGGAGGTCAGGGCCTGTCTTTCACGAAGAAACTATCTTGGAATTGGCCTAGTTGATATTCACCATGAAGCTGTTTGTCTCACAACAAGCCCCTAGAGTCAACTAGCTGGTCTCAAGGCTGAATTTGAGGTTCCCTACTGAAAGACATGGTGGTCACTGGCTCCACATCCCCCTCCTACCCACTCTGGCTATCTGCAGAGTTTGCCACAGATTCCTGCAACTGTGTCAATCACAGGAAGCTTCACAGAGATAGTTGGAGGAGTAAGAAGAGCAAAGATGCACGCCTGGGTTCAGATCCCAGCTCCACCATGCACTGGCTGTGTGAGTTTGGGCACGTTACAAAACATATTTGAGCCTGCGTTTACTCATCTATCAGTGGGGATAAAGGCACCTTATTATTAAGTTGCTGTGAAGATTAAGTCAGCAACTCATATAAAGTATATAGTAAAAGCCCAATAAATGGTAGCTGTTATTTTTATTTATTTATTTGCCAAATATTCACTGAACTCTGATTATATGCCAGGTACTGTACCAGGTGACGAGGATACGCTGGTGCCCAGAGCTTGTTTCTGTCCTTGTGGAGGTCCCAGTCTAAAGCAAACCCAACAGTGTGAGAGAATGCTGCAAGCCTGTGGGCAAGGTGGCTCCGTTTGCCTTGCATTACCCAGGAACACACACAACCCCGTCAGCTTCTCAGGTGCTTCCACACAAGGCCGAATGGAGTTAGTAATTCAGATGCGTATTGACTTTTCTGAACAAGCCTCATTTTCCCTCCTATCTGCAAAGATCATCACAAACCCTTGATTTCAAGCAAATACTTTCTGATTTCCCCAGCTCATGCTATCTTTTAATATTTGACTCTTGGCCTGCAGTGGAAGGGCCTGAGAAGTTTAGTCAATAGGCCACCCCCGGCATAAGAAGTGCTCCTAATGAAGTGAAAGAGGAAAATGCCCCTGACTGATGCTGAATAGACCTTGATTCACCTCCTCTCACTGGGGGGGGAGTGTGTGGGGGGAAGGTTGGGGCTGATCTGTCATACAGAAGGCAGGGATGGGATAATCAGTTCTCTACCGGGTCTGTCTCGCCTGGGGAATGGGACCGTAATAATAGGTTGCCTGAGAGGCAGTTGTGTATGGGTCTCAGAAAACAAACTGATCAACAAGGGGCGGGTTTGGGGCAATTGTTATGAAAATTGCTGCTTCTTCAGAATGCCATGACGCCCTCCCCGCAGTGTCATGGAACTCTGCCCGCCTCTCAACAGTTTTCAGTTACCTACCCAAATCTGCACATAGCAGGCTAAAATTAAGCAGGAGGATGAGCTCCCGAAAGGCTGTTTCTCAAATTCAGAAGACAATAGCTGGTGCTGTGCTAGACGTCTGCTGAAGTGGAAAGAGTGCTCACCTGCCATCCGAGCTGGGATGATGCAAGAAGGTGCTTGGAATATAGAAAGGCCCTGGGAGAGGGCTGCGTTTCTGTAATGCCCAGACCTGGAGGCTGAGAGCAGCTGGACCAGACCTGAGGAAGGTCAGGGGAGAATCAAACGCCCGAGGAAGTCTGAACCTCGCCCCTGCCATGCCCTGCAAGCTTGCGTCCTCTGAATCACCTCTTGGTTTATCTTGGATCCTAAATGAGGAGATTGATTTAGACAACCCAGGAGTAGAGGAATCTGGCCCAAGAATCAATGCCAAGCAACTGGGGTGCACAAAGCCTGTGCATCCCAGATTTATCCTATGGAGGGTCCAACTCTACTCCTGGTAGCCTGGCTGCTACTTGAGGGCAGAGCTGTGTTTTCTTCACTCTTGAAACTGCAAACCTAGTACAGAATCTGGCACACTGAAAGCGCTCAGTAAGTTCAGTGTCCATTGAATGAATCCCTGATGCCCATTTTGACCCCCTGGGCCCTGATCCCAGTGTCCAGGGAGGGCTCTGGTGAAGCAGTCAGAATGCAGGCAAACCTGGATTTGATTGTGAGCTTTTGACCAAATAACAGCCTCTCTGTACCTCTTTTTTTTCTAGCTATAAAATGGGAAAGCTACAATCTCTACTTCATAGGGTTGTGGTGAGGATTAAATGAGTTAAGAATGCTTGTGAAGTGTATAAAATACTGCCTGGCACGTAACAAATATGCAATAAACATTACTAATTTTATTATAAGTGTTAGCTTTTTTTTTCTTTCTTAACTGCGATAGGCTCCAGCATCAGGCCTAAAGTCTCGTGTACCCCATAATCAATTCTCAGAATAACTCTTTAAAACTGTAAATCAGCTCTTGTCTCTCTCCTTTAGTGGCTTTCCACAGGCTAACGATTGAATCAATGACCTCCGCACCTCACACTGCCCCGCCGGTTGACCCTGGCTCAGGGCCCTGTGCCCTGGCCCATGCTCGTCCTCTTTTCCCTCTGCCTGGAATGCTTCAGCTTCACCGTCACACGCTCTGGTAGGCCTTCTGTGACCACCTGTCTGAAGGAGTCCTTCCTCTAATTACTCTTTTGCACAGCATTTTTATTTCCTTCCTAGTTCTCAGCACAATCTATAATGATCTTACCTGTTTATTTATTTTTATTTCTTTTCCCTCTTTTCCCATTCATGGAGGAATGTGACCTCCACGAGGGCAGTTCCTGCTGACTGGCTCACTGCTCTGTCATCAGTGCCCAGACAATGCCCGGCTCAGTGTAGGAACTCAGTCAACAATTTTTGTCAATGAATGATTGAATGCTGGGAAACTGAGGCACGAGGTGATTTGGTCTTAGCCAGCTTGCTTTGGACCTGCCTAAGAACTGCCCCTTCTGATAATATCTCTAGAGCTAACCCCTGACAGTCCAGTTTCCTGTCACTCTGTCACTTTGAGAAATGACAGTTTAAACGTTATTTCTATTCTATAATAAAAAGGCCAGGATTTTTTCCCTTTAAGATGGCTATACTCTGTCTGAGAACAAGACGGAGGACTTGAGGGGAATGCCTGAAAAGACGCCACCCAAAAGAGCACATTTTCTGTGTCATCGAGTCTTTTCCCTCAGAACTTTGTGGGCTCTCAGCCTGTTCCCGAAGCTCAAAGGCATCAGGCTTTTAAAATTTCATGTCACGGATAAACATGAGGAGAGGGTATAAATAAACATCATATGATAGTACAACGTCTGCTGTAACAGGCATAATCATTCTTCTAAAGTAGCCCAGGAAAAGATCTATATTTTTATCACTTATTCGAGAGTTATGCAAAGATGAGAACTTCAATTACACCCAAACTATTTTTTTGACACGTAAGGTCATTTCCAGATGCCTAGCCTCTCTGAGCTTGACCTGGGCCCCACCATTGGCCACTGCTCCCTTCTCCATCAAGTCTCAGAACCTCTCTGTGCTAGTTTCTCCACAAGAAAATGGGCCTAATAAGCTCTCTCATTCTCCCAAACCCTTATGCCTAATTTGAATTTATAAGATGAAAGGCAAGATTATAACTTCAAAAATATAATAAAGTGTGATGATGACACTTCTGTATCAGAGATGCCCATCTTTCAACACTGACCCGGGATCCTGGGAGAATCTGTCCTTTGTAAGGCCCAGAAGGCCGATTCCATTCCATGTTCCCACCTGCACACACATTCACCGTGCTGTGCACGAAGAACGTGGCGGTAGGCCACGGTCCTGTGATGCCACGTTATGACCTTTCCCTAGTTTCTCTTCGCTGGCCAGTGGTTATGGTGAGTCTCACAAAGGCAGATAATGTGATCCAGACACTGTAATCTCAGCTACCCGAGCAGGACCTCCTCTGCAGCCTGATCCTTCTTGCAGGGATGGCCCTTTGCTGTGAGGAGGCCCCTCTGGCTCATCGCTCCCTTCTGGACGTCTCAGGGCCTATACGGCTCATCTGACTGTCTCCCTCTTTGCCCTTCCTTGGGCCAGGGAAGTCTCAGGCTCTTATCTTCTGTTTGCAAAGCACAATACAGCATTTTTAGCTAAAGAGCCCATTTTACCCCTTCAGCAAAGCTCTGCTTGGCCCTTGGTGCTGAGCGTGGGGCCCTCCTTCTCAAGGCCCAACTGCTCCTCCAGGCCCTTAGGGCACGGACTTCTGCCAAGTTACTGAGTGTTCACCAGATCTGAGTACCTACCTTCAGCTCTGCTGGGTATGGGTCCTGGGGAAGGTCAAAGCCCCTATCCCTTTCCTGAATCACCAGGGAACTTGCCTTCCTCCCAATCGTACTCTCTTTGGCTCTCTCCCCCAAATGTTTGTAGGGCACTCCCAGTGTCAAAACTCAAGAACACCTCCCACCACATTCAGTCAGTCACCACATCTCATCCATTCTAACCTCCTCAGCACCCTTCTCCTTCTCCCGTTCTCCATCCCCACCGCCACTCCCTTTGTTCAGGCTTGCTGGCTTCCTGCCATCGCCTTTATCATAATGGATCTAGCTCAGCTCCCTTTAGAGCTGCCTTTTTTTCAAGTTCCTTTCTTTCAGAACATTTTCTCAATTTGTAAACATGCCCTCATTCCTGTGACTACTTGATTAACATCTGTCTTCCCAACCAGTCTGCAAGTTCCATGAGGGGAGGAACCACGGCTGCATTTGCTCATCGTAAAATCCTCAGCACCAAGCTCAGGCCAAGCTCCGGCCTCCCCTCTCCCTGCTTTCAGCCCAGGCTTCACACAGCTGCCCCAGCACTCTTTCTGGAGGCAGACCTGATCACCTTCCTCCTCTCAAAAAGTCCTTAGCGGGGACTCTAACACCCTATCAGGACTCGTAAAATCCTTCACTGTCTGGCTCCTGCTGGATTGTCTGATTTAGTCATCTGCCATTTCCCCAAACTCTTGCCTACTTTTTTTTTTTTTTAACAAAAGCTTATTCTTAAATGTACAACAGGTTCCAAGACAACACTTCATTTTAGCTATAGGTGGAAACAGATGTTATGGCAGGGAATCCAGATGTTTAAATAGGAATGGAATTAAGGATCGCCATTGCCTCAGGCACAAGGAACAGCTTACTTTTTGGCAGATTTCTCAGTTTTCCACCTGTCACATGGGGCCCTTCCCCACGGCCTTCACTTTCAGCTCCTCGAATTTCTTCTTTTTCTTTCTGCTTGAATGCCTTCTCTCAGCCGTCTGCTTGGCTTCTTCCTTGGGCTGCTTCAGGGGCTCCTTCTTGCCACTTTCACTGCCCGGCATAGCACTTGCCGCCCCTTCCTCAGACCCTGCCACACCGGAAGTGGCTTTGTTGTCGTTGTTGTTGAGAAAATTATTCGTGGTTTTATGTATCATGAGGCATTGAAACAATCTGAATAAATCAGTATCTGGGCAGTAAGGCAGCTGCTTTCTCCTTCATTTAAAAAAAAATGCCCCGTTCCTTTGCACAGGTTGGAATGCCCTTCTAGTCATCCTCCAAGACCCTCTGTGTAGGGTCACCTCCTCCATGAAGCCTTCCCTGATCCTGCCAGGCAGAGTTCAGTGTTTCCTCCTCCCTGTGCTGCCCAAGCACCCTGTGATGATGATCACAAGGTCTAACAGCTGATGCTTTTATTTTTTTCTGAATCTGCTCCTTTTTTATGAGTTCCTCAAGGATGGGAGGATTGTCTTAGTAATCTCTATGACTCCAGGGCCTAACACAGAACTTGGCATGGAGTGGCTGCTCCATAATGTTTGTCACATGAATGAGCATGCTTTGGAATAGAAATTGGCTATACTGAGGGGACAATCACAGGCTGCTTATTTAGAGCTGAGATGTGTAGAATCACAAGGTTTTCAAAGATAATCAAAATCTGAATTTAGTAAGCTGTTCTTTAGAGTTTGGAGCCACAGGAATGTGACCCAACTTGCACAGATACTCCCCCTCCCCCTCAGAGCAGAGGCCCTGGTGCAGGAGTGGGGGGCCCACTCTGGGCATTTCAGGTCAAAAGGCGAAGGATGGGCTTGAAATCCTAGAGATCTGGGTTCAAATTCTCTTTTTGCCTGTGTGATCTTGGGCAAGTCCAGTATCTCTCTGAGCCTCAGTTTCCTGGTGGTAGTATCTGTGTCACTCCATTGTTGTGTGGATTCAATGAGGGAGCAGATTGTGGGTTCATCAGGAGTTCCACAACAGAGAGGTGCAGCGATCCTGAGGTGGGGGGGGGAGGTATGTGTGGGTAGAGTCTCAGGGACCCTCTCCCTCAGCCCCAGTGCCCCCAGGTTCACTGGAAGGAGGATCTGGCTTTTCTGTGGCCCCGTCGAGCTGGGTGGAGCTGAATCAGTGTGTCCTGCCCCCAGTGGGGATAAGAATCTCTGTCCATAGAGTGTGGAAATTTCCCATAACTGTCTTGGAAAAACAGAAGCTTCTAATTTTGCCTAGCACTGCTGAAGCGCCTCCCATTAAAATGATTCCTGGGGAGACAGAATAACCTTAGGAGAGGTATTATTTTTGATTAGAAAAGGCTCAACCTAGCTGTGCTATGAAGCTGATTCCACAACAGCCTGTAGAAAAGATTGTCTGGGGTCATCTTTAGAGGGTGAGGGCCCACATTTAATCTCCAAACAGAGCTATGTGGGGGAGGCCAAGTTCACCCAAAGGGGAGACCAGGAGCCCATCACGGGTCATGTTAGAGAGCCCCTCACTTCCCTGCTCTGGGTTACCACATTGTCCCCAGACCATCCCTTTCTTCTCTGTGAACCTGTACCAGCCTGGTCACCAATCAGAGTATAGGGAAAGCCACTCTTTCTGTGCATTCTCACCCGGCTGTGTTTCATCAGTGAGCCACGGACTCTTTGTCTTTTTCTAACACTGTAACCAGAGTGCTGGGACCCCAGGGTTTCCGTACAATCTCTAAGCAGAAAGTCTTTGCTTTATGGAATATGTGCATTTCAGCAAAGTTGGCTACAAAACAAACCTCTAAAAAGCAAATCCTATTTGTCTACTGACTTCCATGATAAAATCAGATATGTTCCCCAAAGAACAAAATTCCTAATGGAATTTCTAGTCGGAATTGAGACCTTTTCTGAAAGCCTGTCTTAAAGGAAGAGCATTCTCAGGCGATTTTCTCTCCACTTGCTCACGCACGTCTTGGGAAACTTTGATTTTGTACTCTGAGAGCATAAAACTTGTCGGAACACCTTCTCTTCCTCCCCTCTGGTCATCTGCCATTTCTAATAGAAGTGGCTGGGAGATAATGGGCTGCCAGCAGGTGAACTATCTGTCATGCCCAGACAGCCGGGCTCACCAGCCAACGACCCACGCACACGCATCCCTGCGCCTCCCTCAGGCCAGCCCCTGACACAGAGGCGGCTGTGAAAAATAACCCAGACCTCTGAGAAAACCGTTGGTTCTGAAGGAGAAGGAGGCTGAAAAGTTGGGAATTGCTTATAGGATCTGACTCCAGAGCTCGCTCCCTGGTGGATCTGGGGACCTCTTCTTGCTTGTGCTTATTAAAAAACACCCCTCCTGCACATGACCTAAAATTCTACCAATAACATACTCACTTGGGTTAACAAGTCCTTCTTTCTTGAAGTGCACACAGCTGAGTGTGGGTTCCATCTCCCCATCTGAGTAATGCTGAGGTTGGACAAGAGCAGCATTTCTCACCGTGTGGTCCTAAGACCACCTGTATCAGAATCCCTACTGCCCCATCTGCTTGTTAATGCAGATTTCTAGGCCCTACTTGGAGCCACTTTAATTAGCCTTTCTAAGGGGTGAGGCCTGGAAGTCCCAAGTTTTACCATCTCCCAGATGCTTCAGGTGGGGTTCTCAACCCCACCAGAGATCCACTGATCTCAATTAAGACTGTTTATACTGTGTGTTTATTCAGACCACAGGCAGAATTAATTCCATCTATTTTCTTCTAACCCCCTCACTGAGGTCTGCTGGATGGAGGGAACAGGAATTTGGGGGTGGGGAGGGAGGTACGTGAATCTGGAACTGGAACACACTGGAGGATAGTGCAGGGCTCGGCTGAGGGTTGAGGGTCTCCGGTTGGTAGAGAAACCTTTTGTTTTGTCCCAAGATATCTCTACTCCTCCCATTTGGGACAGAACTATAACTTGGTGGGATTCAGGTGGGACAGGCTTTTGTGAGCTGGCCTGGGACTGTACCCCTAGGGTGAACAGGGCTCTTAGGAGAAGCTCTCTGTTGGGTCCTAACAGCTGACTTTCAAAGTGGACTCCTGAGTAGACTTTAGGGACCCAAGCTGACTTGAACATGGCAGGGATGGGGTTGAGGGGTGAACGAGGGGGAGGGTACCTGCAGTGTGCTCTGGCCCAAATTCTCTTCTGTAGGATTGAATCTTCCAACTCCATAGAAACAGATGAGAGGACCCATCTTACCCCAGAAGCTCAAAATTCCACAGAGAGAAGGCCCCCTGTGGGTGGACCAAAGGGAGGATCCCCAGCTGGGCAGAGCAGCCTGAGCACGAGCTGCTCAGAGCAGATGTCCACCTGAGAGGGGTCATTTAGCTTTATTAGCAGTGGAGCTGGCGCTCAGAATAGCTCTGAGTCTCCTAAACCACGAGTCTCATTTATCCTAACGCGGCTTTTTGCTTATCAAAGAAGATCTCTTGGTGACATGCTCCAGAGAGCAGTCAAAAGGTAAGAGATGACATTTACAGGAATCCATTCTTTCCTCCCCACTTCGCTGCTCTATTGACTGTTTTCCTGTTCAATCAAATCCTATTCACAGCTGCACAGCCCATTTTAGGAGCCACCGAGATGATAATGTCCTGTCGTTTCTTCACTGTGCTTGCTGCCGCTGGACCTTTTCTTCCCTTCCCCATCCAAGAGGGCCTGAGGTCCTCTTTGGTTGAGTCCCTCATGTCTAGAGAGGCTCCATCCAGTTCCTGGGACACGGGACAAGCCAATTGCTTTGCCCCTTTCTCCTGCTTTCACCATTTCCCATGACTTTTCCTGATCGTAAAGACTCCCTCTATAGATTGGCTGTGCTGCATTCAGCTGAGAATTGTGGCCAGGCCAGCCCTGCTCTTAAGTCACGGCCTTTCTCATTTTCCCATGTGTCATGGCACTGACCTTCTGAGGAACTGTGGGCCGTTGTACAGGTTCCCTGTAAGGGGAAGGAAGGGGCACTGCCCAGGACACCAAGGGCGTTGAAATGAGACAGAAGTTCATATGGTCAGATTCCCAGTCTATTGCTTACCCTCCTGCCTTGAATCTGGCTGTTTCTCCTGTCCATTCCTTCATTCTTATTTATGAAGCATTTAGTGAGGATACTGTGTACAAGGCATTGTGCTAGACTGGAAACACAGGAGGGATGTCGGGGCCTGGCTACAGAGGGTGAGAGCCTCTGTTTATTGACTGACATCTTGACTGTTGTTCAATAACAATGCAGCCCGCACCAAGCAGATATGTTTGGCTTTGCCTCCAGCAGATCTGGAGCAAATTCGCTCTTGGGGCATTCAAGCTTATTTCCTTCCTTCAACAGTTAATCACTGCATATTGGAGTGATATAAAGCATTCTGACTGATTCACTGCTGCGCTTGACCTGGTGATTCCTCCAGAAGAAGGGTGAAGTGAGGCCCTGCTGTAATCGCCCAGGGAATCACTCAGGGAACCTGTGTGGTTGAGGCTGAGTCCTTTTTACTGGCTTGAAAATAATCTCCAGGCCACTCAGGGTGCTCAGCCCAGCTGATCCCAGCTGCTATACGTGTGGCTGGAGATCTGCCTGTCCTTTCCTTAAGGTTCTGAGCAGGAGCTTGGTGAAGGCAGGAAGTTCCGGGACAGGGTGGGCCTGGGGAAGGACCTAGACTGGAAAGACGTCTATGCTTCGGGCACCTTACATAACAAGCTCATTTATTCATGACGATACTTAGGAACAAGGTGGGAAGTCATTTCCATTTTACAGGCAAGGACACAGAGGCTCAGATAAATCAAGTGACTTGGCATAAAGTCATCAGCCAGTAAATGCCTGTGCCAGGATGCAAACCCAGGTGTGCCTGACTCTTCCACGTGACCACTGCTCAGTGCTACTGACGGCCCTCCAAGAGACTGTCTGGCAGGCCCCCACAGAGAGGTGGAGCTCTGGGTGGTGGACACAGGCTCAGTGAGCTCCAACACTACCTCCACAGGGGAGGCCGTGGCATTGTGTTGCTCTGGCTGCAGCAGCTACTTCTGGGTCCCAATGTCAGTCCGGCTGATAGTGCCTCACGCTCATGCACACGCCTCTTGTCTCCCTTGCCTGGACCCTCTCTGCTGCTGCTGAGGCACACGATGCTGCAGGACTTGCTCGGTGCCCATGCACAGATGCTGGCTTGCCCAGCCAGGCACGGAGAGCTGCTGGCCTGTACCTACTCGCACACCTACCACTCACGCTGTGTGGATACGGCTTCCCCAGGAGCTGCCCTGGATGTACAGGCGAGTTAATGTCTTGTGGAGTGAATTTGACTAATGAAAGGCAACAGATGAAAGGATCACGCTGATAAGTTCTCTATTTCTCATTCTGAGGTATGGTGTTTCTATATAATCTTCTCAGAGAAGTCTGTCATGACCAAGTGTATATTCTAGGGGATGGTGGCCAGGTCAGCAACCTGAATGTGCTTTCCCTCCTCCCATGCTTCACTTTCCTTTCTCCTTCAGTACTATTTCATTTGGATTGCAATTCCCTTGCTCCAATAAAATGCTGGCATGCAAGATTTGCCCAGGGTTCTGTTTTCTAGATAACACAGGCTAAGACAATAACAATAGCAAAAATAATAATTCCTTCCATTTATTGAGAGTTTACTGTGTGGCAGCTATATTATCTCACTGAATCCTCATACTATCCCTATGAAGCAGGTACTGTTATTATTTTCATTTTAAAGATGGGGAAACAGTCTCAGAGAAGTTAAGGAACATGCCCATGGCCACACAGCATATAAGTGGCAAAGTGAGGATTTAATCCAGCTCTTCTGTTCTTTCAACTCCTGAACTGACCTCTAAGCCACGCTTGAATAAAGTTGCCTCTAACCTTTAGAAATACCAAGGACCACTGAGTGTCTTCAAGGAGCCCTCTGCAAGAGACTCCCAAGGGTCCCCGGGAAACCCACAGAGCCCCTCAGGGGAGAGTGCTGGGATACTCACGTTGTAAATGCTGGGTTGTACTTTGCACCTCGGTAGTAGGAGTACAGATTGAACATTCCAATCATGAAGGCCACAAATACCATGATGAAAATGACCATGAACTTGAAAATATCTTTCACGGTTCTCCCCAGGGAGATCTGCAGGGGCCCAAAGCTCTCGTTGGCTGGCAGGATGTACGCGATGCGAGAGAAGCTCAGCACGACAGCTATCGCATACAGCCCTTCTGATATGATCTGAGGATCTGAAGGCCACCACTTGTCCCTGGCTAAAAGAAAACAGTCTGGGTTACTCACTGGGGGACGGGATCTACTCTGGAAGAGAAACCAGTTAGGCATCTTTAGAGGTCTCTAACCTCATCACTTGCCATTCCTGCCCTTGTCTTTTAATTAATCCCAATACCTGAAGGTGCCACCCACCCTCTTGGAACGTGCTGGCCCATCTGCCTGGAACACCCTTCCCTCACTTCAAGGTCTGCTTCATTCCCAATCATCCTTTAAGACACTGCACAGCTGTCATCTCTTTCAGGAAGCCTTCTATGACGCCCATGGGCTGGGACAGGTTTCCCACTCCCCTCTCTGCTCCCACAGTATCCTCTGAACCCCTTAGTCATGGAACTTACCATGCTGCTTGCTAGTCTGTCCTCCTTGCCAGTGTTTGAGCTCCACAAGCAGGGGGTGTCCCATTTGCTGGGAAGCACCATGAGGAGGTAGTGGGGAGGAGCATGGACTTGGAGTTAGACAGAATTGAAGTTGAAAATGCCCTTTCTACTCACTGGCTGTGTGATGCTGAGCAAGTCAATTAACTTTTTTGAGCCTCATTTTCCCCATCTGTAGATTGGGGATAATATCATCAACCTCACAGAGCTGTAGTGAGGAGGACATGAAAGCATACGTGTAATGTGCTTAGAATGGGGTCTGGCAGATACACAGCCGGTGCTGATAAATGCTTGTTAAATGATCAAATGAAATCCTAACCACAAGTTTAAACTCGCCACAAATCAGAACAAATGAGTTCACATGAGGTTCAGGAATCTGAAGGCTCTTGCCTGAGAAAATGCTCTTGGGTTTTGTTCCTCAGGCAGTGTGTTTCTGGGAGAGTTGCTCCCCGGTTGAACTAAGGACCCCGAAGTGGCGACCAGTCAT
The DNA here is from genome assembly GCF_041296235.1 of Equus asinus. Classification (NCBI taxonomy): domain Eukaryota; kingdom Metazoa; phylum Chordata; class Mammalia; order Perissodactyla; family Equidae; genus Equus; species Equus asinus. The sequence continues at coordinate 42,970,636 of NC_091798.1, read as the reverse complement.
TCAGGTTTGCTATGACAGCCTTGTTCCAGGTGGCAAGAGTCCTGGGACCTGTCCTGGGTTGGAGAGATTTTGCTTGTGGTCACTGGTGAGGTCTGAGCTGTCTTGGGGTTATGCCTACAGCACAGCAAATCTGTAAGGTGTTCCTATTGCAGTTCTAACGGTACAAGGAGCAGCATCTATTACTAAGCTGCCTACTATGTGGCAGAACATATATGATTCTCAAGCCAGGGTATCACCTTCCTCCTGAGGAAGTGTGTGTGGGTGTCTGCAGTTGTCACAATGACAGGGTAGGAGTATTACCGGGATGTTAATATCCTGCAATGCTCCAGACAGACCTGCATCATGAAAATTGCTCTGCTGAATAAGCCAATAGTGTCCCTGTTGAGAAATGCTAAGTGAAACTTAAATTGAGAAACATTGAGAAACCTAAATTAGCCCTTACACTTACATTAGCTGTAATTTTCACAACAGCCCTGTAGAGTAGATACTATTATTGCCATTTTTAAGATTGGATTTGGGGTATGGGGTCCTTTTCAGAGCCACATAAATGCAGATAGTAAGAATATTACATAGCAATTCTTGGCAACCCAAGGGAGATGGAAAAGGAAGAATTTTGTTCTTTATTTTCAAACCTAGACTCTGCTAAACAATTACAATAATAAAGAGGCAGTAAGAAACCTTTAGTAAAGGAAGCAAGGTCTCTATTTGCCATAAAGCTTCACATAGTGCATTTTAAATTACATTTGGAAATATAACAAAATTATAGACTCTATGTTCTCATCAAGATCATAACTCGTCCACAAAAGACAAGTAAGGAGAACAAATTATGTTTTTCCAATATATCTGTCGCCCTCTATGGATAAATAACACATTTGGATAACATGAAATAAAACTTGCCTTCTTCAAACAGACACCAAAAAGGAATTTCTTTTTTATGCCCCCTATAATTTACCATTTTAAACCTCAGCTGTAATGATAAAAGCTACTCCTATAATCTACTAAGATAGATTTAGCTGTTGTCAGACCCTGGTGACCAGGTCAGAACTTTTAGTGAAAAATATTCTACTTGGACTGGCTTGTAAGAGTTATGATGGATGTAAAGGCAAATAGGACTGTGATGATTCAGACAAGGGGATTTTCTTCTTCTTGGAGCTCTTTCCATGAGAAAAATTGCCCCATCACAACCTGAAAAATTGGGATCTGCCTACTTTGGTGCTGTAGAGGTTGGAAGGTACCATTGCCTGGCTGGCCACAAGAGGGCTCTCTTCTCCCGCAACTAGAGCACAAATGAACACAGAGATCCCAAAGATTTCCAAGGGCACATGGTGATCCATAAAAGCAAGGGCAACAATGTGCAGTACTTTGGGAGGAGTGAGACCTTACTATAATTCATAAAAGGAACAGAAGTCACAAGTGGACAACGCTGCAGCCTGAATCATGGCATTAAGAAAGGTATCCAACATAATATCAAGATTCTCTAGTCTTTCATTGACAAACGCTGAGCAGCACAGAGGGGAAAATATAGAAGCTCATTTTGCTTTTAAAAAGTCTGAATTTGCTAAACCCACAAATGAAGAGTGGATCATTTGTAATACTACAAGACTCTCCGTTTCTCAATGGGTGTCTCTCCACCACATTTACTGTAACATAATCTCATAACACAATCTACATTAAATATGGGCAGGAACTCAACTTTTGTGTTAAATAGGCAACCCTCTGCAGATCATTGCACCTGACCATGAAGATTCTGAGGTCAGAGGAGCCCTGTGGCTTCACGTATCAGGTACATTTGACACTCAAATCCTTCATGCTATAGCAGCTGCCATTAACGAATGCCTATTAAGCGTCCAAGTAGTTTACTGGTAACAATAACAAATATCTACTGTTTCTTCTCCCCACTCATCTTTCTCTTTTAGTACACAAAGTACAGTGGTTGAGCAAGAGAGTAACTCAAGACGTAGTAGTCATACTGTTACCATTTAGCAGGCATTTAATATTTTCAGAGCATGGTGCAAAATTCTTCATAGGCACTATCTTATTTAATCCTCAAAACACACTTTCTGACGTAAGTAGTACCCTGGTTCTACATATGAGAAAATGGAGGCTCAGAAGAGTTAAGTAAACAAGGTCTCACAGAGAGCTACAGAAGTAGGATTTGAATCCGGGTCTCTCTGACTGCAAAGTCTGGGAACATAAGCACTGTGCCATTCTGCACAGTTTTCAGTTCACATTGGGCCAGGAGCCCTTGCTATTGACGGCATTCCTCTTTTTCTGAGAACATTGTGAGCCCTGCCGTGAAAACTTGTTTCTTTGTCTATAAAATAGGGACAAAGAAGATCCTTTTTGCAGGGCTCTTGCAAGGATTGCAGTTTACGGCGCAAAATGTCTATATGGTTCCTGGCACCTAGGAGGTCCTCGATAAATGAATGCTGTAACTCTTATTTATCCTAAAATTTCAATCTACTACCTCACACTGTATGGTCTTGTGGTGTGAAAGAGTTAAGGCATCTCCTAAGAACCTATCTTGCCACATGAAAAGAACTTTTGAACTGGGAAAGTAGGATTTATCTTTGCACAACACAGGTATCCAATACAGAAACAAAATTTTTCCATATATACATTTGCCCTTAGTGCTCCTAGATCCATATCAGAAAGGAGATTTTTCTTTAAAAAAAAATTCCGTAGAAAGGTTCCAAGAGCCCTTCCAAAACAAATCCACCCTTCATAACACAAAAAGGTTTATTTCTTATAGTCACTAGTCCCACTTCCTGTTCAGCTGATTGTACTGCAGGGAGCAGGACATTTGCGGACTGGTGTCTGCAGCGGCAGTAGAGACGACCAAAGCTGGCCACGTTACAAACCCCCCGCTATGGGACCAGCCACGCCGAACCCATGGCCACGCCCCGGAAGCGCGTGGGGCAGACCGTATGCGGAGTACCTTCTGACTCACCGTAGGTGAAGTACGCCACTTCCGGCGGAAGCGAGACGTTGTGCAGCGAGTCGTCCTGCACGTGCTGGTTCACGTAGAGCTGGGCCTCGCTGGCCTTCAGGAAGGCCATGAACCTCGCGGTGAAGGACGCCACGAAGATGGAGAGCATCCCGAAGTCCAGCAGGTTCCACAGGTGCAGCACGTACTCCCGCGGGCCCTCCTCCCAGATTTCCTTGCATTCAGACCAAATCATTCCTGCAGGCGAGGGAGAAGGTAAGGCTCATTTTTCACTTCCCTTGGCGTTTGTGACCACAGAGGGCACGAAGGGAACAAGGGTACAAGTGTAAATGGAAAGTCTTTGGAGCTGAGAACGTTGATAGCCAGCAGCAAATGGAAACGTGTCTTCAGAGGCAGATTTAGAATCAGGAAATCCTCAGACTGCGAGATGAGTCACCTGTCCCTCTGCTTACAGATAAATCATCTCCAGAAGTGAGGAGAGAGTGCTCATCCATTGATAAGTTCTGACAGGCAGTACGGGAGAAATATATGGCTAACATTTGTACATTTGAACTGGGAAGTCTTAAGGAATCATCTAGTTCTAAATGCAATATAAGGAAACTGAGGCCCAGGAATGGGGGGCTTTCTGAAGGTTCCGCGTATGACGTAGAACCCAGTTCTCCTGACTCCCGGATTAGAATGTTCTCCTGGGTATTTCTGTGACTGTTTCAGTGAGCATTAATTTTGGGATATTTTTTCTTACTCTTTTATAACTCATTGGATTTTAAAGACATTTGTCGTCGTTGTTACAAATTAAACAGTGTAGAAGTATGTAAACAAAATGTTACTAGTTCACCCACCCCCCTCTAAGCCAGCCTTGTGAGGCAGCCTAGACTAGCCATTTGGTGTCTCCTTCTTCACCTGCACTGTTCGACATGGTAGCCGCTCATCACATGTGGATATTGAGCGCCTGAAATGTGGCCCGTTGAATTGAGAGGCGCTGTGTAAGTGTAAAATGCACATCAGATTTCAAAGACAAAAGAAGGGTACAATATCTCAATAATTTTTCATATCGATCACATGTTGAAATTATAGTTTAGATATATTGGGTTAAATATATTATTAATTAATTTCACCTGTTTCTTTTTATAATGTGACTACTAGAAAATTTAAAATTAAATATGTGGCTTGCACTATATTTCTATTGAATAGTGCTATTCTTCACTGATTATTAAAACTAAATTTGTTTAGATTATTAAAGCTTAACTATTCAGTAACATTTTGAGCACCTTCTCTGGGCTAGGCACTGTTCTCTGTATATATATGTATATATTAACTCTCTTAAAGCTTTGCAAAAACCCCATGAAGTACGTTCTATTATTATCCCAATTTTATAGCTAATGTTTCGTTAGGCACAGAAAATTGTAATGCGCCCAGCTAAGAGGCAGGAGATCTGGAATTTGAATCCAAAAGTTCTGCCTCTAGAGTCCATACTCTTGACCAGTATGTTCTTCCACCTCTCCAGAAGATAAAATTGGGTTCAAAGCAGGTAATGTTAGAAAAGACTCTTGACCATTTTGTAAATGACATCAGAGAGTCTTATAGCTACTCAAACCTGGAAAAGATTTGATGCAGAACCAGCCCATTCTGTGTGTACCATGCTACACTTAACCTGCATACTTAGGAGGTTAATGTGATAAAAGAATCACTAACTGGTTGGCTAGTGAAACAGTTCTAGCTCACTGAACACATGCTCCTAAAGGTTAACACTGCTGACCTCTCTTGGCACTCCTCTGGCTCCTGCGCGTCAGACATGGCAGCCTGCCTTCCCAATTGCTTCTTGCCTCTCCCACTGCTGCTCCTCAGCTTCCTTTGTTGCTCCTCATCCTCCTGCCGTCCCTTGAAGGCTGCTGCTTTCCAAGATTTCAGCCATTCTCATTCTTCCCTCTCCCCTTGAATAAGTATATCCACCCCTGCAGCTTTGTCTTTCATTTCCTTGCAAAAATGTCCCACAGGTGAATATCTTCTTATTTTTCTTAAGAGCTTCAAAACTGAATTCCTGCCATGCAGAGAGACTGCTCTAAGTGGATGTTCTGCCAGTGCCAGAAATACCACATATCCTAAGCTGGCCTGCCTGTCTCTCCCTACCTCACGGTCGCACCATTGCCCAGTACTCCCTCTCTTGCAGCCTTGATTCCTTGGGCTGTCACCCTGATCACCACAGTTCTGCAGATCTTCCTCTGGTGGACTCTCAGATCCATCCTGACCTCTCAGTTTTCAGTTCCATCTTCTTGCTTCCTAAAGTACAGGTTAGATCACGGTCGCTTCCCCCCGCAGTATATTCCTTATAACCCCAAGATAAGGTCTGGACTCCAAAGCTAGGCCATCAGACCTTCCCATGATCTCCCACTATCTCCATATGTCCGATATTCCAGCAAAGCAGGTCTGTCCAGCCGTCCCCCGACAGTTCCACCTGCAACCATTTGCTTGTGTTCTCTGTCTCCTGCAGACCTCAAACTCAAGCGGACTTGCAGATGACCACATTATAGCACGGTGCTCTGAGGACCCAGCCACTTAAAAAGCCTCAAGTCAAAGATGATATTAGGAGCAGATGAACAGTCATGGGGGCTGAAGCCTGGCTGACTTGGTCACAGCCCACATCTGGCCAAATTTGAGTAATTAGCTGATTATCCCTACTCCTCTGAGACTCTGCCCAGGGACTGTTTTAATCGGAATTTTCCCTTTTCTGGTGAAAATGGTCCGTTAAATAAAAGGAATTGAAACTAAATGTTTTTCTAAGGAGAAAAGTAATTTGAGGGCAGCTGTTTAGAGCAGTTGTGGCTTTGATGGAACAGATTCTAAGATGTGCATGTCTGTATCAAATTGGAGTCCCCATAGTCGGAAATATCCCCAAACATTGCAGGTCTGTTTACAAGACACCTCCACCCCCACCGTGCCTTTTTTTTTTTCCTTAACGAAGCCACACTTCTCAAGCTTACCCTTTCAAAATTTGTGTGGTAATTCAGTGAAGTAGTAATTTTCCTGACACTGAAATGTACTTTCTTCTGTGCCTGTTCAAATAGATATTTTAAAAGTGTTATTAGAAAAACCATTACAGGCTAGAAAAAATAATGTTTGTTGTTTCCCTCTACCCCCAAATTAAAATTCCTGATGTCTTAGTGAACTCCTTTTAGCTGGCACTAGGACAATCACAGGCTATCACTTAAGGCCATCACTGGCCTTAATTCAGGAAGCCCTGGGTTCAAGTTCTAGCTTGGCTACTTACTGGGTTTGTGACCTTAGATAAGGTCCTTGATTTTCTTGGGATTTTGGGGTAATTTCAAGCACTGTAACCTCTATGAATCTGAAATGCAAATTATTTATAGAAAATAGACTTTTCTGACCAATAGAGTAGCTCCTCATTGGGCATTGCAAATCACTTCCTCCAAGGTCGAATGCCCATGTCTGTCTTCCTAGGTTTAAATATTAACTCACCCAGACTAATTTAAATTATTCCAAGGCCATGAGTAAAAGTAGCATGGGCCCAAGGGTTTGAGCAGCAGGAATGCTTAATGAAAAAAGAAATGTGTGAAATTAAGTACTTTAGTGAGTGAAATTAGGCCCCCTGCTTCCAACGTGCTGAGGGCAGTTTAGCATTTTATATCCAAGCTGAGCCTCGTGGTCTCTTGCCTCCAGTGTGTCAATCAGAGGAGTGTTTGGAGCCCAGGAGCTCAGGGGGTAAGGATGCTGGGCCCTGGAGCCTCCTTCAGACAAAATCCCCTTCACTGGATGCCTGGAGCCCAGAGAACAAGGTCACTGATAATTAACAAGGGTGGCTGGGAGAGGAACAGGCTGGGAAATGCTGGGAAGCCTTGGGGGAAATGAGTGGCTTCATTTGGGCAGGTTCTGAGTAATGGCCTGCAGGCTGCTGAGATGGAGCTTGATAGTTCAAAAGGTGCTTCACTCTCATCCCTGCCTCAGATGCTGTTCAGAAGGGATCCCCCTTCAAAATCCTGTGAGACTTAAAAATGCATTCCATAAGTGATCGTGGCCCCCAAGACTTCCTCTGTGCTGTCCCAGGGGCCCTAGCAGAGCAAACTTCTTCCCAGAGCGCCTCCTCCTGGGAGGCCTGTCTGTTCTTCCTGGTCAGTGTCTCATCATTGGGCCAGAACATAGGGGTTCTGTGAGCTCATAGGAGGGAGAATATGCCTAGAAGCTCTCAACTCTTAAGCCCTAACATCTAGACACTATCTCAGTGGCAGGCCCTTTGCAACAAATCTGGGCCTCAGATACATTCAGGATTCATTTGTTTTCCAGGCGGGAAGATGATATTAATAACAAAGCTCCTCCTCCTCCTCTTCTCTGATTTTAGTAGCTAACAATTACTGTGCACCAGCTAGGTGCCAGGCCCTGTGCTAAGCACTTTGCCAACACGAAATCTTCCCAATAGCCTAATAGGCAGCTACTGTGATTATTCCCGCGTTACAGATGAAAAACCTTGTGTATGAAGATGGCAAGTAAGTTGTCCAGAGACACACAGGCAGTCCAGGACCCTTGCTCTCCACTGTGCTGTTGCCCACCATGCCTTCTGCTAGGCACAAGCTTACTCTCGCTGGTCAGGAACTCATTCACCCACCTAACAGATACTATTGGGTGTTGACTCTGTGCCAGCCACCATTCTGTGGATACAGCCACCAAGAAGATGACATCCCTTCCCTAGGAAACTCAGTCTAGTGCTGGAGACAGATGTATCCACAGACAAGAGTGCTACAGGATGACAAGTGCTATAATAAAAAATGTCCAGGGAACCATTTGTGGAGACAGAGAGATAAGAGCAGTCTGCGTCATAATCAGGAGACCCAGCAGAGTGCCTCAAACAACTTCTATCTGTTGACTGAATGGAGTGAATTCACAGAGGAGGTAACACTTTGCATGAGGAACCATAAGTTAGCTCAGTGAAGGAGGAGGGATTGGCATGGTGTTCTAGATGGTGACCATGGAAGTGAGGGACAGCAGGCCCTTCTAGGGAACTGCAGCCTGCTCAGTATGGCTCAAGGGTCAGGCAGTGGAGCTGGAGATTGGCAGCAGGGAAGGTTAGTGAAGGCCCAGTAGACCATGGAAGGCCCTTCTTCAGGCCATGAGGAAGAGACTGGGCTTCACCCTGAGCGCTAGACAGCCCCTAAAGGTGATGAGCAGAGCAGCAACATGATCGAACTTCTTGGGGAAACTTTGGCAAGTTAGTTGGAATAGTCTGCTTGGAAATCTTACCTAAGTAAATGAAGGCACCATCACAAGAACAAATTAGGCCAGGAACCTAGCCCATAAGATTTTACAGTTTTGTTCTTGGCCAAACCTAGATGTGTGATTCTGGAGCTAAGACTTAGCACTGCCTTCAGATAGTTTATAATCCTCGGTTGGGGGTGGGGTGCACGAGGGAGCAGCGTTATCCTCACATTTTACACATGCAAAAACTGAAATTCAGAGAGGCAGAGCCACCAAGAAGGAAGACACTCAGTTAGGACTGGGTTTCCTGACACCCAGTCCCAAGCTCTTTCCTCTTCTGCAGCCCTTTAAGTGTGTGTTCCCACTATGCTGGGCATTTACGTCTCATTCCATCAATTGAGCATTTGATAATGGGACATCTGTGTAAGGACACATGCCAGATTTAGGAGTGCTGTAGAAAGAATCTTCATGGCATGATTCTATTCCTAGATAGAGAAATGACATGCATTGTGGCGAGGCTCCCCACCCTCCAAGCCTGATGGCTCTGTGGGAACCACTAATGTTGTTACACAGTCCTCTGGTGAGTGTCTCTAGAGCCACAATCTGTAATTGGAAAGCTTTATTATAAGGTCTTACAACTACCCAGAGTTGATGCTTATGATACGGCAAGAAAGATAGGTTGCTATGATATGAATTATTGTTGGAGATTATCCAGGCTGGAAGGAGTGGTGGTCTCTGGTTCATTTAGTCCTCCCTAGAGAAGCTCTTTTGACAGCGCTGCAGAACACATCTACCAGCAGATTCATCCCTTCTTCCTCAGTGGTACTCTTCTCTTGGCTTCCTTGATATGTGTTCTGGTTTTTCTTTTACGTCTGGGTGTGTTTTCTTAGTCTGCTTGTGTCCTCTACCTCCTGTGCCCATGCCTTAGATTTCCTGGATTGGCAATCTAGAATTTTCTTAAAATTCTCCTAGTAATCAAGTAAAGCATCTGGAGTGAAGGAAGAATATATTTCTAGTTGGGTTTGACCTTCCCACAGAAGTGTACAGCAGAAGGAGAATGACCTACTTTCCCAACAGGAGTAGAGGCTTGGGGAAGTAAGTTAGAGTTTTGTCCTTCTCTGTGGCCGTTGATGAGCTCATTGGGAAAACCATATGGCCACATGGACAGAGGGCTAACAGAGGATGACAAGAGTCACCTACAAATTTGTATGATTACAGGAATTTACAGAAAAATTAATATTAATCAAGACAGGCAGGAAGCAAAGGAAAGCATGGAGTATCGGCAGAGGTGTTAGGAAGAAAACAAGAAGGGGACTAGGAGGACAGTGGGGGTGGAGGCACGTGTGATTTTAAATACTTGGTTTAAAAAGGCCTCACTTGGAGAAGGAGACTTTTGAGCCGAGACCTGGGAGGTGAGGGAGTGAGCCTTGCAGCTGCCCGGGGAAGGAATTCTCTGGTGGAGGGGCAGCCCGAGCAACTGCTCTGAGACAAAAACAATATGGAGCAAGGAAGCCAGTGGGGCTGAAAGCGAACGAGTGAGGTGGAAAGTGGTGGGAGATAGGTCATAGTGTGGGCTGGAGGAGTGCAGGGCTTTGCAGGCCTTTATAATGACATTGGCTGTTTGCCCTGCAGGCGATGGGAGCCACTGAAGAGTTTTGAGGCAAAGTGTGACAAAACCTGCTGCATTTTAAGCGGATCACTCTAGCTCCTGTGCTGAGAATACTCTGAGACGTGGGAGTGGGCAGGGCAGAAGCAGGACGCCTGGGTAAGGCCTTTACCTCTTTACCGTCACCCTCTCCATCTCCAAAAGGAGCAGGTTGGACTTGTTAAGGTCCTAAAGTTCTCTTTAGCTCTTGGGCAGCTCCTGGTAGAGAGTGCGTAATGGTTTGGGTATTTTTCTAATCGGTCTGTCCGAAGTACTGCCTTTATGAGTATGATACATCATGGGAGAAAAGAACTGGGCTGCTGTGTTTCTAGCTGATCCTAGGCCTTCTCAGCAGTGCCTGGGAGTAGAATTTGAAGACTCTATCAGTTAGGGACCTGATGCCATTTCAAGCCTCTCCATGTGTGAGCAGAAAGTAGATCAGATTGTCAACTTCAGGGTGGGTGTGCCAGCACAAGAACCCAGTGAACACAGTGCTCCAAATCTTTCTCTCGAAGGTTATTATTATTATTTTGTAATAATTAAAGAGCTCCAGAAGATATTTAGGGGTAAGATAATGTTAGTCTTATTTTATAGCTTCTTTCCAGTATCTGACACAGTGCCTGATACATAATATAATGCTTAATAACTAGAAAATATTTATTGAGAACAAAATTGAGAAAATAGAAGAAATATCAGAAAACTTCCACATTGCTCCCACCACTGCATATACTAAGCCACCTGCTCTGTGCTCTCAACACCACCTTTCCTTCTGTTACAATGGATGAAGTGTCCATGCTTCTCCTAAGGCCAAGTCCTCCACTTGCATGCTGGACCACCCCTCTTGCTACTCAGGAACTTTACTTCCAGATTCAGTGGTTGAGTCTTAGGCCTCATGTTACTCGATCTCACAGCAGCGTTTGACTTAAGTGACCACTCCCTGGTTCTTGACACACTTACTTTGGTTGGCTTCTGGGACACCACTCTCTTGGTTCTCCTCTTACCTCAGTCTCCTTTGCTGGATTCTTCTCGTCTTTCCATCCATATTGTTTCCATTCTTTAATTACGAGTCCTCAGTTCATCTGTTCACATTCACAGTTGAGGTGATTGCTTAAAATTTGCTTCAAATACACTGAATGCCCACATTTATGTCTCCAGCCCCAGCCTCTCCTCTGAACTTTGCACATGTATATCCAATTGGTACTTGACATTTCTGCTTGGATGTCTAATAGATTGCTCAAACTGAACTCCGGATTTCCATCTCTACTTCCTCTCCAAACTGCTTCTCCCTGGTCTTTCCTGTCTGAGTGAGTGGCTCTCTTTTATACATTACTTGTGGTAAAACACTTGGAATTTGACTGCTCTCTTCTCTCACACCTCACAGAAAATCCAACAGTAAATATTATCAATTTTACCTTCAAAATGTAATCACCACCTACCACCTCCTCAAAACCAACCATTTCCTGTCTGAATTACCGCAGTGGGCTCCCAACTGGCCTCCCTCCTTCAGCTCTTGTCCCAGAATCATCTGTTCCCTACACAGCAGCCAGCGATCCATTAGAAACTTAAATCATACCATGTTACTTCTGGCTCAGAATTCCCCACTGGTTTCCTGTCACACTCAGAATGAAATCTAATCCCTCGACCTGGGCCTGCAAGGCCTTGCATGATCTGACTCTGCCTCTCCCTCTGACCTCATCTCTGCTGGCTCCCCGTTATTCACTATGTTCCAGCCACACTCGTTTCTTTGCTGTTGCTCACACATGTCCAGCTTGCTCCTGAATCCAGGCCTTTAACACATCTGATCCTTCTGTCTGGAATGCTTTTCACCCAGATATCTGCATAGCTTGCTTTCTCTCTCCTTCAGGTCTCTGTTCAGGTTTCACATTCTCAGAGTAGGGAGATAAGAGGGCTTGCCCTTATCTGTTTCACCACCCTGATAAGGTACAGTTTGGGCAGAGACCTGAGGGAGAGAGAAAAGCAAGCTATGCAGATATTTATTCAATGTGTCTCTTCAATCAAAGAAATTTATATACTGACTAGATATTTGAAGATATGAAGAAATTATTAATTTTCTTTTATGTTTGCAGTTCTGTTTTGGAAAGAGTCCTCATTTTTATTACCAGCCATGATGGAGTAACAAACAGAAAAAAAAAAAAATTTCAGACATTTGGAAATAGCACAGGACTGTGATCCTTAAGTCAAGGGAAACAAGTGAGGTAAGGCCTATGGTCGTCGTGTCTGTCTTTCTGGAGGCACATGCAAGCCTGCAGCGCATGGAGAGGGATCCCAGAAGCCTGGAAGCAGTCCCACTGAGTTGGAGAGATGGCTTAGCGTTCAGGAATGCTGAGGTGATTAGATATTTTGTGGCAGAGTTCCAGAGAGAAGGGTACTATGCGAAACAAAACAAAAAACAAGCAAACAAACAAAAAAGTTCAGATATTTACATCAGGGTCCTTTAGAGTGTTTCCTGAATACAAAGTCATGAATGCATAGAATGAAACTCCACAAACAACAGCCAGAGAGCTGCAAGCTGAACAGTTTCCAGACCTCACCCAGAGTGAAGAGATGTTTGAGTTCTGACCATCCAGAGTTGAGAGTCCTTGTTGATTACCCAGGACCTTTAGTAGAGACCCCAGATGCATGTCTCTATAGTACAAGGATAAACAGTCCTAATGGTAAAGCTTCTCCAGATCCACTCTAAGCTTAAAACAGACCAAACTCATCTGCAAGTAATTTTACAGCCTGTCAGAATAAAACCAAAAATTCTTTAAAGGAAGAGTTCTTTTAAAGGAACAATATCCAGCTGCTCAATAACATAACGTGTCAGGTGCTCATCAGTTAATCAAGAATTACTAACACACCAAGATGCAGGAAAATGTGATCCATATCAGGAGAAAGATTAGTCAATAGAAATTAGCCAAGAAAAGAAAGAGAACGTGAAATTAGAAGTCAAGGCCTTTATAACAGTTACTATAAACATGCACAGTATATTCAAGGATTTAAGGGAAAATACAAACATCAGGAGGAAGGAAATGGAAGATATAAAGGAGAACCAAATGGAATTTCAAGGATTGAAAAATACAATATCTGAAAGGAAAAATTTACTGGTTGGGGCTTAAAATCCAGCAATGCAGAAAAAATATCAGTGAACTTGAAGTACAGGGAGAAAAAAGATTATAGAAAAGAAAAAGAGAACTTATCTTTTAGTGATGCACACAGAAATGTTTATAGGTGAAATACTATGATACCTGGGGTTTGCTTTAAAATACTACAGAGTTGGGAGAGGGGAGTAGGGGAGCTATAGATGAAACGAAGATTAGCCAAGACTTGCTAATTATTGAAGGTGAGAGATTGGTCCACAGGGTTCATTATACTCTTTTCTTGATTTTTGCCTGTTCTTAAGATTATTCATAATAAAAAGTGAAAAAATTATCTAAGTAAGAAAAAGTAGTCAGAATCTTTCTTCTGTTTGAAATGTAGCAGGAAATACATCAATGAGAAATAAGTCGTCCCCTCTACAAAGCTTCTGATGTAACAGTCATGAAAACTCAGCTCTGCCTTGGTGGGCAGAAACTGGGACCAAGCTAGGAAAGTTAGGACCCCTGTAGCAGGAGATGCATCCCTCTTATTGGGATAATGCCTGATACCCAGGAAGAGAAATACTAGGAAACTCAGGAGGAAGTCAGGGTTCTGTAGGAGCAATTAGCATATAGTAGCTACAACTACTTATGGGGAAGTATGGTTCCACTCACCTGAGTCTTCTACCTGGGTCCAGGTAGCTACCCAGGGAAAATGGGGTGGGTGAGTGATTGATGCCATAAGTACTTTGTTTTATTCATCAACCCAACATGTGAGGTTTTTTTTGTTTGTTTGTTTAAAGTATGTTTTAGTCAGTCTGGACTGTTTCAACAAAGTACCACAGGCTGTGTGGCTTATAAACGACAGAAATTTATTTCTCACAGTTCTGAGGCTAGAAGTCCAAGATCACCATGCCAACAATGTTGGGTTCTGGTGAGGGTCCTCTTCCAGGTTTGCAGACTGCTTGTTCTATCCTTACATGGTAGAGAGAGGGTCAGAGAGTTCTTTGGGGTCCCTTTCATAAGGGCACTAATCCCATTCATGAAGGCTCCACCCTTGTGACCTAATCACCTCCTAAAGGCCGCACCTCCTAATACTACCACATTGGGATTAGCATTTTAACATATGAACTTTGGGGGACAAAAACATTCAGTCCATTGCAAAGTTTCTAGTGTTAGAGTGCTTAGTTTAGTTAAACCATGGCGGATGTACTAGGGAGAATTGGGATAGATGCTGCACTGTGAAAGTGAGACCACAGGACTCACTCTGCAATAGGCTTTAATGTCCCTTTCCAACTTTGTGCCAGTGACTCCACTAAATGAGCCTTTGGTCCCAGACTTGCTGGTTGATTGAAAGCTCCTAGGAGCATTGTGTGCTTTTTGGCCTCTGCCCTTTGGATCAAACCATTCTTTTCCATTCTTCTCCTCTTCTCCCTCTACCTATTGAGAGATTCAGTTTAGAGCCCATATTCCCAGTTCTCAGCTTAGGCAACTATAGGATGCTCTCTAGTGGTCCACCTCTGTGGTTCTCTTAGGGTGTATCATTTAATTAGCACAGGCCATATGTTGGGCTATCTTTTAAAGTATTTGTTCTTTTGTGATTTTGTTGATTGATAGTATAGATGCTTTGACCCTAAATACATTTTGACTTAATGTTTGTGAACTTAAACATAATGAAAGTTATACCAATACTGAATTTTTGTCAAGAGAGCAAATATGGGATGAGAATACCATTAGAGCAGTTTAATTAATCATATCTTGATACTGCATAGTTAAATTTTTTGAGTCTTTTCTATCTTCAGTTTTGTTTTTTCCAAAACATTCCCATCAAATTCAAATCCTTTTTATGTAAATCTTACGATTTATTGATCAGGTTTTGGTTGTATACAATATCACTATTATAACTTTTGCAATTTTTCAATTTTTTTCCTACTAAGTCTGATTTTTTTTACCAATGAATTTTGCGGTTTTCAGTGTTAGAAAAATCTGTAGCACATTTTGTCATGTACTATTTTAGCCATTGCCAGTTGTATTTTATCTTACTTATCCCTACTAAGAGTAGTTCTTAGGATTTGGGCAAAAGAGAGATAGCCTTTCTTAGCTATTCAGTGAGGAAATGGAAACAATTTGTTTGGCAATTCCAGTGGCAGATCTTGGCAGCACAAAATATCACCATGAAGAGGAATTTCACAGCTTTGTTGAATTTGTTAACACAAAAAATGAGAAAATATTACTCCTAGATTTCTATTCATCATCAGAATCATACTATATATCAGGATTCAATAACAGAAAAATATCTTTTAAACAATGCAATTTTATACTCTTTTTAAGAAGCAGAACTTGATTTCCTAAGGCCTCCAGTAGACTATATTTAAATGAGCAAAATAATATGTTTTCCCATGCAAAGCCACTTTATAATCAGTTTCAATACTTGTATAATGAAAAGTATGTAACGAGTTTTCCGCAAACATCCCCTTTCAAAGTTGGGATTTCTGTTACAAGGCTGTGCATCTTATACTCCAGCACATACAGAAGTTGACTGTGACTTCCTTGTTGGTCATTACTCCCCATTTTGTGTGTCAAGAGTGCACTCAAGAAGAGAGGAAGAAGTTCAGAAGTCAGAGTTGAATAACGTCCTATTATGATTGGGGGAGGAGAGAATAAAAGAGGGACTTGCTTACCTAAGACCCACTTCATGATGAGCATTTCTGTCCAGGAGAATTGTGTGGTTTTCACTCTGAAGATCTGTTTCGGGTAGTCTGTGAAGGTTTCGTTGGGCAGGATTTTAATGCCTTCGAAGCGGTCTGATGCGTTCACAACTAACAATCCCAAGAAGATTGTGAAAGAGACTGCATGGGCTACAAATTTCATGAAAGGACTCCTCAGGGTTCGTCCTAGCTGGAATCAAAATATGTACAAGACGTGTTAAACTGGCAGCTCTAGGTGGGTGCAGGTCTCTCTTGAAAACACTTTTGCCAACAGTTGAACCAGAAAATCCTCCATCTTAGACAGAAGCTGCTAACTGAACCCAGACAACATTTTATCTAGCATTTTTATGTGAGATGCTGCTTGACCAAATCTATTTTCTACTGACTTCACTTTTTCCTATTTAGAAGACTTAGTGGGAGTAATAAGAGAAAAGAGCAGAACACACTGATATATCATCATGTTTTAATCTGACTGCACAGCTACGCCCAACCACATAGATATGAGTTCTATGCCCTTTGGATCTGGAAGAAAAACAATCTGTGTCAATAGAGTTCAGAATTTTAAAAAATACACTTTGGATATGCTCTGTTGTTCTTTTGTCCTTTTTCTTGAGTTTTATTGCTTAGATGATTTGTTTTCAATGTGTCGTATATGTCGGTAAATTTATTTAAAGCTATACGTTTTCCCACTTTAGCTGTGTTCCCTTAAATTTTGACATGTAGCATTTTCATTGATATTTAGTTATAAGTATTTTATAATTTGCCATTTGATTTCATTTTTAACTCAGAGGTTATTTAGTTTCCAGACATATAGGACTTTTTCTCTTGCTTTTAAAAATTTTCATTTTCTTGCCACCTGTGGACAGATCATAGACCTTGTGATGCTGCTCTAAGACTCACTGAGATTTCTGGGTGGCCTGGGATGTAATTAACTTGTGCAGTTGTTCCACGTGAGCCTGACATGATCCAAAAGATGCCCTGTTAGGGAGCAAGTACTGGGCGTATCTTCCCTATCCCTGGCATGCCATCCAAAGGTCATTTAAATCTTTAAGGTCTAAATTGGAGGCTGCACAGTGAATCTTTGCTGACCTCCTCTTAGTGAGCTTACTTGGGTCTCTTCCAGGTCACTTCCGTCACCCTCACCTAAGCATCCAGGTATACTAATAAGACAAGAACAAAGAGAGAAATTTCTTCTGATGCCCAGTTCCTTCTCCAGGGCAGATGTTCAATTATAGCCAGTGAGTGGTTAATTGAGTTCACATTCTGCCTGGTTCAGGAGTCCTAGAGTGAAATGTCGCCCAGGAGATAGAGTATTGGTTCAGTAGAAGATCAGTTACAGGGGTTTCTCCAGGTAAAGTTTCCCTAGTTATGACTATGTTCAACATAACATTTATAAATCAGATGGCCTGATAATGTTCTTTTAATATACCTCAGCATGGTAATCATCCACTTTAATTGTGCTAGTTATTAGTGTAACATGATTTATTATGGTTCTAATACCATAGAACCCATCTATTGAAATTAACAAAAGATGGTTTTTATCTTTGTCAAAAAACCATATCTCAAGCCTGGACATTGGGATTCCCTACTTGTGCTAGAAAAAGCTTATTTGGATTCACCTGCACTGTCAAATTGTCACATAGCGCTACAATAACTTCAGAGATGGAAAAAGATATTTGCCTCAGAACCACGAGGCCCACAAACATCTTACAAATGACATTTCTTTTTAATGTTTAACTTTGTTGTTTACAAAATAGGGACTGTAGATTATTTTTGGCCATAAGTAGATGTGCTAAATTCAGAATGCAGAGATTAAATATAAGGACAAATAAAATATATCACATAAATTCAATAAAAGCTGAATTAAACCATGTCTCATTTTGATTTGTATGATGTCAAATAGCTAGTTTGATTTTTTCAGCGTTTTAGCTGACTGTGTTGGGATCTTGGAGCCCCATTTTTCAACTAGGATGCTAGGACTCTTTGGTATACCCAGGAGACATCCTTAAATAGTCATCACATTGTTTCTTGTCACTTGTGTCCTAGCTGGGGTAATGGTGAGAGGCAGGGAAGATGGAGAATGACTGTAGAGTGGGGAATAGGTCGTGGGGAGAGGGAAGGTTGAGGAGAGGGCAAGAGATCCCAGATCTTGTGTGTCCAGCAGGGTCCCAGAAATGTTAGAAAAAGATGGGGAACACAGAGACAGACACAGCTCTTAAGGGACTGAAGGCCAGATTTCCCCAATCCTTTATCAGTGGGCTCTGTGGAGCGTCTTCTGGTGACTACCTGGGTGAGGATACAGGATACCTCTCCATCTTCTAGCCCAGATGAGGCACCTGATTGTAGGAATCTGCACACAACTGTGCCCAAGCTAGCCTTGAGATTCCCAGAAGAGCTGGCTTGATTTAATGTTCTCTTCATTACCTCCTTCAAGTTGTTATCTTCTGGCAGAAGATGCGTCTGTAAAAACTATATCTACTGCAAACCATAAGAAAAAGCCCTGATACAGCCTTGTGGTGATTTGGAAGGTTACCTTGGGTTCAGTCCCACTTGATCTAGGCCATAGAGGGGAAAAGTGAGGTTACGAATTGATGCTCCTTTCCTATTTTTCTTCTGGGCTTGAATGCATCTTTTTAACTGGTAAAACTTTGATAAAGGTTAGATTAGATCAGATCATTTCAGTGGTCTCCTTTCTTTTTCTTTTTTTGTGACATTCCCTATTTTTCTCAGAAAGGTAATTTTTGAAGCAAATTACACTTGGGGAAAACTTCCTCTGTCACAAGGCCACCAGGTGAGCTGAAAGAAAGGAGGAAAGTCAACCAGTATATACCAGCAGGTCTTAGCTGGGGAATCATTAAAGTTGGGTCAGGTAACAGCGTTAGGCCTAAAAAGAGATGGTAGCGCTTCAGGAAATGTGGACCTTGGCCTGCTCTTCCTGGAGTGCAGAACTGGTGAGTCTGAAACGTTGGCTAGAGCAGCTCTGTCATTATTTGGACCTTACGAGCTGAGAACATACCAGGAAATCCAAGCTAGTATCAGCTCAGTCTCTGGTTCATCCCACACTCCCTGGGTACTCTTCTTTTACACTGGAAAATACATATATGAATGTGAGAGCAACTGAATGGCACTCCTGAATTAGCTCCAAATGAACTGCATTCATGAGAGCACAGGGGTTGGCACCTGCTTTTACTGGTTGGCACACCTCTGTGTTCCATGCCACCAGGCTCTTAGCCCTAACCACAGGTGAAAGCACCTAACTGGGACCTAGTAGCCACGTACCCACAAGGTAGGCCATGACTGCAGTAGAGCACGCAGAGAACATTTGCAGCATCTCTCCCTAGTGTATCACCAGAGTCCCCCATACCAAATGCCACCCTCACTTGTCACCAGGTGCCAATGGCCTCAAGCAAGGGCTCAGTGTAAAAGTTGGAGAGCTGAATGGAGGCAACTTTGGATCAAGCATACTAAAAAGAAACATGTACATCCTTGTGGTTGGAGTGGTTCTCAAATTTTAGAGAAAGACTGGTTAAATTAGTGGAAGATTCCTCAGAATGCTCCCTCCAAAATTCTTATTCAAAATATCTAACCTAGCGTTCAGGAATCTTCCTTTCTTTGGGGTGAGGAGAATGTTCACTAGGTGTCTCTGATCAGGGTGTCCTCACATTACCTTATGAATCCACCCTTTGTCCTGGGGCTAAAGAGGTGCTGAGTAATAGTGGGAGTTCAAAAGTAGGACTTCTAAGGAAAGAAAAGGAAAGAGTAGAGTTTGTCATGTAGTGGTTTGACTCTCCCATTCTAGAAAAGTCTGGCTAACTCTAAAGATCTGAGTCAAGTCTATTCCAAAGTCAGTTAGTCAGCACTAAGATGTCTACATTCAGCATCGAAGGTTGCAGTGCTGCTGATGTAACTGGGTGGGGTTGGAGGGGAAGGCTGGTGTGCGTGTGTGTGTGCACGCACATGTACAGTGGTTAAGGGCAGGTCTGTGGAGCCAGAGACCCTAGGTTTAAATCACAGCTCTATAGTTTTTGGTAAGTTACTTAATCCCTTTGTGTCTCAGTTTTTTTACCTGTAAAATGGGAATAAAATAGTACTGCACAGGGTTGACATAGGAACAAATTATTTAATACGTGCAAAGCAGAACAGTGCCTTGCACATAGGAAGTACAAGGTATGTGGCACTGGAGCGCCTCAGGCAGTTTTCTTAAGGAGAAACTTAAACTCAACTGACTTGAAAAGCTTATATGCAAGGGTTCACAGAGGGACACCTACACAGAGTGCTTATGTATTTACGTCACAAGCCCTTGTGGAGTACTATCTCTGTGCAAGATGATGCTGGGCACTGGAGGTGATGGAAATAAAACAAACTAGAAGAGTTGGTCCTTCCCTTCCAAGTTGCTGATTTTCTAGTGGGGAGAGACACAGCTAAACACTGTGGTAGGAAACAGATGGAGAGATTGGGAGAGAATGTTGCAGGGCTCATTCACTTTCATACTGACCTAAGTATGAAAGTGACCAGCCTTCTGGCACTCTTAAGTCCTATCCCAGCAGGGTGACAGGGGTTGCACTCTCTTTTTGGATTTGAGGGCAGAAGTTTCGCAGCAAAAGAGCGAAAAATGCTCTATTTCCTGGCACCGTGCTCTATTTCCCCTCCTTGACAATTCTTCAAAAATTGCACTGTGATTTTCTTTAGTGTAGCTCTATGGTAGAGACAAGTGAGGGGGACACAGAGGCCTTTGGAGCACAGTCTTCTCCTGGTTTGCTCTGGACCACATGGTTTGAGAACCCTTGTTTCAAACCATTTCAGCTTTGGCAAAGCAGGGATCTTCAAAAGCTGCGGAGTCCCTCATACCTTCCTCGTTAGATGTTTTTGTTTGGGATGGGGCTGAGGGGGTTGGGGGCGAAGACTAACACTCTGATATTTCTGCAGGCACAAGTGATGTGGCAGTAAGGACTGATGGATTGCACACTGCAAAGACATCAGGTAGGAGTCTAAAGTTCTTTACAGCTCTCCCTGCCTGAGTCCTGGGACTAATTTATAAGGATAATTGAACAGCAAAGGTTAACAGGTAATGGAGGAACTCAGCTACCCCCTCACACTTTTATACTTAGAACTTGTGTGGTTTCTCAACACTTTCATGATGCTGACTTCTACCCCAGTCCACCTGCTATAGAGACACTGTGTGAGCCCTGGAGGGTGACAATTACTCTTTCAGCTCCCAGATTTTAATAGGCAAACAACCTAAATTATGAATCAGAATGGAAGAGCAAAGGATAGAAAACAGCCTAATCAGTTATAAAGGCCCTTCGGCATTGGAGCCCTTGTTGAGAGGATAAAGAACTCTCTAGGAAAAGATTACCAGAGACCATCCATGCAGATGAGAACTCACCGGCTTCCCAGTGGGCTGCCTGACCTCACCCATGTTGATGATTACAATGAGAAATGACAGAAAAAAAATCACCGTTCTCTTGAGGGAATTATGTTAAATGAAATAAGCCAGATAGAGAAGGACAATCTCTGTATGACTCCACTCATATGAGGAATTTAAACATGTGGACAAAGAGAACAGATTAGTGGCTACCAGGGGAAAGGGGGGTGGGGGGTGGGCACAAAGGGTGAAGGGGTGCGCCTACAGCACGACTGACAAATAATCATCTACAACTGAAATTTCACAAGATTGTAAACTCTCATAAACTCCATAAAAATTAACTTAAAAAAAATCTCTGTTTTCTTTACTGACCCTGACAAACCTGTCCCATACTCCAGACCTGCGGTTATCACCATGTGTACGCATCTGTGACTTGGTTGCTTCTTCAGTCACCATATTAGTAGCTGAACTTCTGTTGACACCCTTGACCTTATAATCTCCTTATTTAACTGTCTTTGTTGGGGACCCTCAGAAACTTGGCAAAAATAGAATTGACAGCCTTAGGGATTCAATAGGAGAGAAATGATGAGGTCATTTTGACAGGCTAATCAAGGAATTTTAGTGTCCCTAATAGTCTCTAAATTAGGACAGCAGCTATCAGGAAGTAAATGCACCATTATGTTTGAAACAGAAATACCAACGTGTGCTGGACATTGATGGACATTAGCTGGTTGATGAGGTTTAGCAGGGACATTTTATGAATACACTTATAAAAGAATATCAGGGTCTGATTTCCTCAGGGGAGGTATAGTAAGGTCATTAGAACGTGGAAGTCCTGGGATGACACTGGCTGTTTCATGGAATTACTAGACAGATATAAAGGCGTCTTCCTTGGGAGGAGGGATACTACACACTCACAGACTTCTCCACTGTGCCCTCCTCTTGGGGGACATTGTTTTCTGGGCCTCAGGAGCCTTTAGAGAGGGCTGGTTTCTTCACGTGGAAGATGTGACCCCTCCGTAATCCCCAGTAATACAATATCTCTGCCAAACTTGAAAAGATTTCTTTCTAAATGGTGAAAGGAAAGACTAAAAATATCTTGACTATTTTATCTGTCCTTTGGCTGCCTTAGAACAAGTTTGACAAGCTCTTTAATAAGGACATTTTTCCTTGGAATGAGCGCTTGCCACCAAAAATTATCTCATGCCACACACTAAGACTTGTCACTCAGCTGTGGACTCACCCTCCACTGCACTGAGTTCAGACTTGGAGCCCAGAAAGGGCACGGAAACTCCAAGTGGCTTAATAACCAGCTAATGTTTATCTTGAGTGCCCTGTCTTATTAGTCTTACTGGAAGCTCCACGAGCACCAAATGCCAATCAGATATATATCTGAACAGAGGAGAGGAAGCCCCAGCTTTGGGGCCAAACTTTTTTGTAATCATTTCTTCTAGAATGTTCCAGACGACTGCTGTAGATCTGACCCCCTATGTTCCAAGGTGGCATCAGCCTCCTGGATTTACTGGGCCCCCAAGAAATTCCAAAATTCCCTCCCTCTCCCACACATTCTTTCTTTCTTTCTTTTTTATTTTTTGCATCACATCTGTATGATATTGGCAAGATTCTTCTTCTCAGATGTACTGAAAAATCTAAAAAATTGTCAGCAACTGGCATATCATCTCTTTCTGAATATTTCCTTGGCCAGGCAGAGGCAAACCAATTTGCTGGTGTTGGTTAGTCCCGGTTTCCTGGAAGCTGTCACATTTAGTTTTATAGAAAAAGTGAGGATTGGCAGTGTTTTCTCAATCAAGTGGCTGTTACTTGAATGACTGAATGTCCTAGAATTAGTTTGGGGCTCAGAGAGTGTAGGGGCAAGTGTCCCTATCCATCTAGGTTCTGGGTAAAGGCAATGATCTAACTTGCAGCAGAGACTAGATAATTCCAATATGAAAACATGTGCCTAAAACCAATGACCGGCTCGAATCCAGCCTTAAATCTGGTTAGTTTTCTTTTTCCCACTCACTGTGCTCTTTCAGCTCATAATGAAGGACAGAAGAAATTTCCTTCACCTCCATCTGTAACATTTGGGGAATTCTGATTTAGAAATCCATGTCATGGTAGACTGCCATGGAAACAAACTCCTTGATAGATATAAGATTGAACAGCACAGTTATTCAGTATGAGGACTTTTGTTTTAAATACCATTCTAAAGAAGAAATAGTTGGAGTCCTGTCCTCTCTCTCTGACACCCTCTTACTCTAAGGCAGTCAGTTCATTGCCTGCCTGGTTAGGTGGCCTCTTCAGCAGCCCTAAAGTCTTGAGCCCATCATCCCAGCATGAGTTCCCTCTTAGTGCAGTTGACAAGAGGTTCCACTCACTCAGGACACATTTGTTGACTGCATTGGCTGATCAAATTCCCTCTGGAACTAATCTCCCTGTAGTCATAGTTCTTCTTCTGATGTTGATTACCTAAGCTTAATTCCTTTTTTAATATATTACTATGTAAATACAGCTTTGGAACCTTTAATGATTGCCTTAACTCATGAAACATATTTCAAAATTTCGGTATGGTTTGTTTTTATAGGCACTAACTCTTGCCTGAAGCTGGAGTGACTGCTGGTACTTTCTGTGACTTTGGATCAGATGGCTGGGCTGTAGGGATGGTGGAGCAGGAAGCTTGGCCCCTGTAGGCTCCACTCCTTCTGTCACCAGTGGGTACCAGACACTCCCCCTCCCCTGTGAGAAAAGAACCCAGCTCTGCACCTTTCGAGTTCTCCTTCTCTTTCATTTATCTTTTCCTTCTTGTGACCTAATTAGCTGCCCATGTGAGCCAGAACCCGATCGAGGAAGCCAGTGAAACTGGGACGATGCTGCGATGGGTCTGCAATGCCCCAGCATGAGCTGTGTTTGACTCTCAGCCTACTAGTTGTTTCTCTTCTTTTTTTTTTTTAAAGATTTTATTTTTTTCCTTTTTCTCCCCAAAGCCCCTAGGTACATAGTTGTATATTCTTAGTTGTGGGTCCTTCTACTTGTGGCATGTGGGACGCCACCTCAGTGTGGCTCGATGAGTGGTGCCATGTCTGTGCCCAGGATTCGAACCGACGAAACCCTGGGCCGCCTGTAGCAGAGCACGTGAACTTAACCACTCAGCCACGGGGCTGGCCCCTTAAATAGAAAGGAACTTTCTTATTTTTATTTTTATTTTTTTTGAGGAAGATTAGCCCTGAGCTAACATCCGCTGCCAATCCTCCTTTTTTTTGCTGAGGAAGGCTGGCCCTGAGCTAACATCCATGCCCATCTTCCTCTACTTTATATGTGGGACACCTACCACAGCATGGCTTGCCAAGCGGTGTCATGTCTGCACCCAGGATCCGAACTGGTGAACCCCAGGCCACTGAAGTGGGACGTGTGTACTTAACCGCTGCACCACTGGGCTGCCCCTATTTCTCTTTTCTGAACCTACTTCATAAAGCATATGCATCACAATGTAATCAAGAGAGTGAAATGAGATATTCTATGAAAAGGGCTTAGCAAAAGAAACCCTACTCAATAAATGTTGGCTATTCCTATTACCATTATTATGATGATTATTCCTATGAGTTTGGAGGACATATTTAGGACACTGCATAATCAGAAGAGGAAAAGTGCCTTTGTTCCCTCTCTATTCTGTTATTGATCAGATTATGCCTCACATATTTTAAATTTCCCATTTTATCACTCCTCTCTCTTTTTAAAAAATGATTTTAAAAAAGCAGGTCTGTGTGGTTTTCTACTTTTGCTAGGTATCCCAGGCCTATTTAAATGTGGGAAGCGATCAGCTGCTGATTTGAGCAAATGGACTTCAGATCATGCTAAGAAGAGACAAGAAAGAACTGCAAACGACATGCACCTTCAGCAGTCTGTACCTTGCTGCACGGAGCAATCCAATAGGCTATGGCGAGAAAAGGGAGGCCTAGGGAGACTCCAAAGACAGCCAGGAATTTCACAGCGATAGACTGTTGACGTAAGCCTGACAGGTTTTCATACCACATGGTAAGCAATTGCTGCTGACAGTTAGGATGAGCAACGAACTGTAAAAACAAAACAAAAACAAAAACAAAATGCAAACAGGAAAATGGCATTGGTAGCATTTGAACAGTAAACGGCCTCTGAGTAGCTCGGGGCTGAAATGTTTCACCTGTTGGGTGGCCGGGTGTTGGAGCTGGAAAAGATGGGTCAGGTACCTGCTGGCCCTTCTGACTCTGGGATGCTGGGGGTATTTGTGCTAAGATCAGAGTCCTCACAGGACTGGCCACATCAGTACTTTGCAAATTGAGGGCCCAGAGAAGTCTCAGGACAGAAAACGAGAGCCAGCTTCTGGGTAAATGCTTGTCTCCACTCCAAGGGGACTTATCTCTGGGCAGAGCTCATTTGGGAGGCAACACGGAAGAATGGATGGAGCATGAATGGGGTTTTAGAGTACCAAATGGGTTTGAATTTTGCTCTACCGTTTACTAGCCAGGTGACCTGGGGCCTATTACTTAACCTCGCTGAGCTTCAATATTCTCATTTGTAAAACAGAGCCTGTAATGTTGTCTTGTAGAATTAAATGAGATATTATAGAAAGGTTTCCCTCTTTTCGCATGTTGTCTAAGAAAAGTGCTTACAGTGTTTCCAGAGGACATGTTAAAACTCCTCAGTATTTCCCCACTGAATTTCAGTGGCGTTTGGCTTGGATCCATGGAGCTTTTTGTGACATGCTGGAGCATTGACACACTGTATTCGTCATGCAGTAGCTTCTCACCACCACCCCCCTCTCTTGGAACTGCCCTCCGCTAATGCCCAGGTTACAAGATGGACCTCTTGTGGCCATTTTGTATTGTGTGACCTCACCCCTCTGGATATAGCTTATTGGACTAGGGGTGGAACCCTGACTTAAAGTGGGCCTATCGCATTTTCTCGCCTTGGCATTTGAGGCTGTGATTGAGAGAGGCAGTTTGTTTATTTACTGGGGAGTTAACATGTAACCTTGGGAGATGTGGACAACCATCTTCTATTATGTGGACTAAGCAGCAAAACAAGCCAGTTACAAAGAGAGAAGGAAGAATGAAGATGTGTAGGAAGAGGCTCAGCTACTGTCAGAGCGTCTCTGGGGCCCAGCCTGACTCTGCCCACGTGGTCCGTGAGACACTCCTATATTCATATACCACAGTTGCCTTTTTCTGCTTGATCCAGCAAGGTGGCTTGACTTGCTGCAACCAGACAGCCTTTTCCTGCGAATATTTGGTGCTACTTGGCCATTTGTTTAGTTGATTCTGAGTCCTGGCTTGTGAAAACTGGTAATGGGACAATAAGTAAAATTTATGCCGATAAAGTTTACATTTGAGAAAATTATACTCATTTGCTTATATCCCCCCTGTGACAGGAAGAAGCCATCGTTTGCTTTTGGCAGCACTGCTCTTTGGCCTTACTCAAGATAGCCATGTGCCATAGGAGCTGGGACCCATGGACTAGAGCAGATAGACTGGGCATTCTATAAAGGGACTGACTTTTCATCTGATTACCCGGAGCATAATGTGCCAATTTTCATCCTGTTTGCCTCATTGGGTATTAAGGGGAAATGTGCAACAACTCCGAGGAAATGCAAGACATTCCCTTTTCATTATAAGACAATATAAATAGAACTGTTTTTAAAAATTCTCAGTGCAGATGGCAATATGTTCCTGTTTCCAGTTTCTGGGAGCTCAAGGCAGCAGCCAAGTAATCTGGCGAGGACACTATCGAAGGTTTATTTGGCCCTGCTGCAACCCCTGATGATACTTATTACTCAAACATTAGTTGCAAGGGAAGCTTTTTTGTAGCATTATTGGATTTATAGCTTCCATTGTGGTCTTTCTCTCCAAGAACAGGAGCAACGGATTCTCCTCAGACTAGGTAGGAACCTGCAGGTCCACGGCGATATGCTTTCCTCTGCCCCTTCTGCCTCACAACAAAGTGGAGCAAACAACAGAAAACCCTGCAAATATTTTAGTAATTCTTAGTGCCTCATCACAACACAGGTCTCAGAGAGGGTGGGAGTGCCGAGCAGTCAGTTTTTGTTCTTTTTTTTGGTGAGGAAGATTTGCTCTGAGTTAACATCCATTGCCAACCTTCCTCTTTTTTTTTTGCTGAGAAAGATTAGCCCTGAGCCAACATCTGTGCTAATCTCCCTCCACTTTGCATGTGGTATGCCTCCACAGCATGGCCGGTGAGTAGAGTAAGTCCACACCCGGGATCCGAACCTGCAAACCTGGGCCACCACAATGGAATGTGTGGAATTTTAACCACTGGGCCATGGGGCCGGCCCCTTAGTTTTCTTTTTAAACAGCCAGCATTCCTCTAGGTGCTGAAATGGCCCTGCTCTGGGGAAACTCATAGTCTGATTAGAAGGTGAGACATATGCTCATGAAATGGCAGAAGACCACTTGGCTCACCCGATGGCTGCCTGCACTGTAGCTGCTCTGGAAGGACTCCAGTCCTAATCCCCTCCATTGGCCTCTTTGTATCCTCAGAGAGCCCAACCGTGCTTCGTCTGCTGCCTCCTGCAGACAAGTCAGCACAACAGATTGGGCAGCAGAGCTGGAGGGAAGAAATTCTGAGAGAGAACACAGGGAGAACCATTCCCACTTGCCCTTGCCAGCCTCAGAGGAAGACAGCGCTCCTGACTAAAACACAGGAGGCTTTCCTGAGACTCGCCCCTTCTCTGGTTAGACCTTTGCTAATTTCCACAGCTGCATTTCTTCCTCCATAGTAAAGCAACCCAGCTCCAAATATGCTATTTATTTGTAGATAGACTTTATAATGCTCCCAGAAAGCTGACAGCAGCTGATAGCTGAAGCCCGAATTGTTTATATGTGGGCACTTTTCTGTATTTGTGGCAGATCTTCAAAGACAACTTCATGACATATAGTTCAGGGTGTATCAAAGGATTTTTTCTGCTGTGCTTTTGAAGCACAGAGAAATATCATCCCTGACTCAAGGAAGATGAGAGTGACATGAGGCATGCCATTAGGACACAAAGAACACCCTAACCAAAAGGGCACTCAGTTAGGGAACAAGGGCAGGAAGAACTCCTGGGGGCCGAGGGGCAGAGGGAGGATTTTTAAAAGCAGGGTCAGAAAAAAGCCCACAGCTAGGATAGAATGGGAACTCAGAAAATCTGTGTTGTCTTGGGCTTGCTTTCTTTGGCATCTAGCTGGATGGATGACAGAACCAAGAGCTTTGCCCAGGCCATTCCCCCCTAAACCATTCTAGGCTGAGAGCATGGTATGCTTGTATGGAAGTTCTTCAAGGGAAGAACTGATGTGACACCTCAGTTTTCCTGGGGACATGATTCACACTCTTCATAGCAGGGAGTTTGTAGTGGCCTGGAGCTGAGACTCTGTTAAGGTGGGCCTACGTGGAGTTGAGCAGCCTCTTAAGAGAAAAATAAATCAAACCACATCCATGACTGGGATGGACTGTCCAGAGAACTGGTGGTGGTGGTGGGGGGCTTGTTAGGAGAAGTTAAATTGCAGAGAAAGATAGGAAGGAGCTCTGAGACAGAATTCCCTGTAATGAGAAAGGAGACTGGTAGGGTGAACAGACTGGAAAACAGGACCTGAGAGTCCTGTTCTTAAATTTATCCCAAGCCAGTTATCCTGGTGGCACATTTGACCAGCCTTTATGGTTAATATAACAACATTTGTACCCAAAGCTGGTTTTCTGTTAATATCCTACCCAAACTTCTTGTTCCTCCCAGCCCCTAGTGACATAGTGAGAATATAACACGCCATATAGGAATTCTTGGGCATATTGTCTAAATCTTGGCTGTTACTTTGCTTTTAATTGATCTGTGGGCTACTATTTTTCTTTTATAGCCCAAAGGGAAACCATCCCCTTTACTCTTTCCCCTGCTTTGTATTCATGCACAAGGAAATAGCTGATGTTTTAAGAATAGATAGTTGTTGAAGAGCTATAAACATTCCTTAACTAACTATTGAGTATTTTAGGGGCTATTTCATGGGATGTTAATCCCTTGGGCCAGATACTCACATTACAGCAGGGTCTAAGACTTTCCTGATGGGGGGTGGTTAAGTGTGTGGACTGGTGCAAGGCTGCCTGGGTTCAAGTCCTGGCCTGCCACATGCTGGCCATATGCTCTTAGGTCATTGACTCTTTCCATGCTTAGCTTCCTTCTTCTGTAAAATGAGGCTAATAATGAGGACTGAGTGAGTTAGTATTTGTAAAGTGCTTAGAACAGTACCTGGCAAATAGTAGGCACTATGTTAGTTATTGATAAATAAAAATAAGCCCATGACTCTCCTTTCCTTTCCTATCTTTTCTGTCCCTCTTCCTCTTGTTTCTCGCTTCCTCCCTTCCACTTCCTACAGCTCTACTTCACCCTCCTGTCTTTATTCTGACCTCCACGTTGTTTCAGCAGTTTCTTGAAGCGTTAGTGCCTTTGGAAAGGTCCCCGTAGCCTAACCAGGTGGGTTAGGCCACTCCCTCCCTATCCAGTCCCTCCGTCCTCAGCCTTCACAAAGGTGCAGTTTGATTTATCCAGGCAATTACTTCAAAATGGGCTGGTGTCTGCTGGGACAATGAGGGTCACCGTCAGGTCTGTTTAGCTACACACCAGTACTCGCCCTTCTACTGATTATGGAGCCCTCCGTCAGTGAGGAGCAGTGTGGGTACTGTACCTGCAGAAAGCACCTCTCCTCCCTCCATAGGCCCCTCCCTCCTCCACCTTAAAAGCTGTCGGGTCCTGCGTTTTGCCCTTTCTGGGGGAAGGGAAGAGGGCTGTGTTTGAGCTCAGAGGCTTTGAGCTGGCTGTGTGATTTCCATATCCCTTAAGCACAGGTTTTCCTCTCTGACACTAGGCCTCACTTACAGAATGATGAGATGTGGCAATGCGTGATTTGATAAGCTGAAGAATAACTTAGCTGGGGGAGAATTATGAAATCCAGTGCTTATAGAGAAAATGGCTTTGTTTACTGCATAAACCATTGAAGGCCCAACTGGTGTCCGATGTGACTGTGGTCAAGATTTTCCACTTAGTTGATCGCCAGAGTTTCCTTACAGAATCTTATTTTTCCCCCCTGGAAACTGTCTACACAGGCAAAGGGAGACAGACACTGTACCAGTCATCAAGTGGCTTTTCTTAGTGTGGACTGTCAATCTGAATTAGAATAATTCTGAGTGCCATTTCCTGTTTGAAGCATCTCATAGGACTGGGTTCAGTGGTGCTGATGTTCCTCCCTCCCATTCATCTTGGCAAAGCTCTCAAGTCTTTGAAGTTGAGGAGGGAAGAAGAGAAATGAAAATATCAGCCATTTACTAGTTTAGTTTGTTGATTTGTATATTCGTTTGCTCATTCATTTGTTTGTTCATTCAATAAACTTTTCCTCAGTGGCCCCTCTCACCAGGCACTGTGCTCAGCACTGGAAATACAGAGAGAAGTTGCAGTCCTTGTCCACATGGAGCTGTCAGCTCTGTGACCTTGGAAGTGGAATGGGCTTAGTAGTAGGAGCCTGCCAGTTCTAGAGTAGGCCCATTCATTCAGGATGGTGAATGAACGAACACCGTATGCTCATCCTACCAGTGGGTGCCCTTTGTGTGCCTTCTCCTCGGTCCCTTCTCCTTGTGAGACCTGCTACTGAGAGCCCCTCATCCTTGGTCCAGCTGGTTGGTTTGCCCCTGTTATAACTTAACCTTCAAACTGCTCTTTTCTGTGCTAGCAGTTAGCAGAGTGGTTCCACGCACAGGCTCTGAGGTTCAAATCCCAGATCTGCCATTTCCTTGCTGTGTGACCCTGGGCAAGCCATTTCACCACTGCCAGCTTGGTGAGCCACATGAGAGGAAGACGTGTGTTGGGTGCTCAGCACATGGCCTGGTGCTTGGTATTTACGGTGGCCATTGGCGTTACTGCTGCTGTTCCTGCCAGCACTTCTACTCCCTCCCCAGGGCCGTTTGAATAGTTTTCTTAGCTCTTCCCTTTGCTGAGTTTATGCCGTCAGCAGAGAGTGTTGAGTGGCCATGGTGTTTTTAGGGTTAACCATTCCTGAAAAACTCAGTATGCTTGATGACAATAAAAAAAGTAGAAATTGCCATCATTTTATTAAGTTTTGAATCAATGGAGCATTCTGGTATGGGACCAACATTGTCACCACGCTCATTGAACCTATTTATTTAGCCGTGCAGCTCCCAAGGGGCCACCACAAGAGGATAATCCATGACACTTCTGGGTGGATGGTGGTGGGGAGTGGGAAGAAAAAGGTGTGGGGCTTAGAGCTTTGGGTGGGAAGCCCTCCAAATCATACCTTTTTAAAGGAGCCTATAAGCATGGGCACTAGACAAAGTAAAAAGTTTTAAAGTCACAGCTTGAGTGTTTCTTCTATTAATTATTGAGGATTTACCATATAAAGGAACTTTACTTATGTTATCTGTAATCTTCACAATAACCCTCCAAAAAGTGATGTATTATCTATACCCTCACATACAAATGAGGATGCATTATCATCCTCACCTTGTAGTTGAGGAAACTGAGGCTGGATCAGCTCAAGTTGCTCATAGTCCCACGCATAGGGAGTGCTACAATCAGAGTTCCAACTTGGGTCTGTCTGATTCCAAAGCCTGAGGTCTGTCCATTCCATTAATTCCCTCTGGAATTCTGTTGATTTGGTTGGCTTGGTCTTTGACCCTCCTGGTCTTAGTTCTTTGTCATAAATAAAACAATAAAAAGCCAACGTATTCTGAGCCCTCATATGGATCAGACCCTGCTGAGCACATTATGAACATTTTCTCATTTAATCCTCATTACACAATGAGGTGGGAACTATTATGCCCATTATAAAGCTGATGGTACTGTGACTGTTCAGCTCTGAGTCCAGAGTGGACATTCTTAACCACTTCCTTGTATTGCCTCTCCCAACTGAAGTTTGCGGCATCTCTTGCAGGTCAGGTCACTGTCTCATTCTGACTGCCAAGCAGGAGGGCATCTCTGTGAGCCTGCAGATTTCAGGTGTGCCACAGAGAGTCTTGCATGGTTTCCAGCCAGACTTCTGGGTGTCTCCTTTCACTCTGTGGTGTGGGCTGTGTCCTCTTGGGGAGGACAGTTCTCTGACTTCCTTATCCAGAGCAGTAGAAGTTATGAGCTAATCCCACACCTGCTTCATTTGCACTATTGGGATTGATGGAATGATGGAGGTATAGATGGAGGGGATTTTAATTGGGAAGAAAGGATGCTAGTGAAAAGGAATAAATGAAAGGAAGGAAAAAGAAGAGAAGAACAGAGCAAAGGAAAGGAGAGTAGGAGATGGAATTGAAAACCTGACTTCCAGCTTGACTCCTACTCTTTTCCTTCCCATTGCTAGTCTCTGGCCAAACTCCAACAAAGCTGTTCTCAGAGAGCCTTCCCCAGCCTTGAGCATCTCTGAACCTCTGCTCAAGGTATCTCTGCTACCTGGAATGCTTTCCTTCTCATCTCCACATATCCAAGTTTTGTCCAGCTCAATAAAACTCTCTCTTCCTTGAAAGCTTATTCTGCCCACGCAGGTGAGAATCTCTTTCTCCCCTCATGTAATTCTTGGTCTCTCCCTTTTGTCATAGTTATATGCCTGTATGATCCTTTACCAGAGAGAAAACTCCTCCTTGGGGGCTCCTTAATATAATGCTCAACGAGCAAGTACTCAGGCAGTGCTGTTTGAGTGAGTAAATGGTGCTGCTAGAAGTTATCTGTGTTCAGGTGCCCAGACCTGATGCCGTCTACAGGACCAGAATGGCCTTCCGTACTCATTGTCCCTGTGGGATGGCAGCTTCCTAGCACTTCTGGCCATGGTGCCACATCTGGAAGAGGCACAGGAGTACAAGAGGATGAAAGTTTTGCTTGCTCTCCAGGAAGCATGATGAGCAGATAAATGATTGAATTCTTGTCTTCAGTGAATTTATTTTCACTGTATAAATGTGCCAAGAGATTATAAAACAATGATAACAACAACTTTCTTCATTCCCAAAGGCAGTTGAGCTAGGAATTTAAAGGTCTTACCAGGGAAAAACTCATACCATCTTCTGTAGGGGGTGCCCAAGAACTGAGCCAAGGAGGGGGACAGGGACTGGAGCTCAGCTCAAGGGGATTTTTGGTTCTTCATTTCATATGCATTGCCTCAGCACACTGCCTCCCTCTCCTCACCTTTTTGCAGCACCACCTTCAAAATTCTCCATTTTCTGACCACGTAGGTGTCTTTCAGATATCTCCTTCATTGCTGGGAGATTCCATTTGGATGCCTGTACAAATGTCTCTCACTCTATTCCAGCTTCCCCTATCTCCTCTTCCACCTGTGCACCTGCAGGACCAACCAGCCCTGGCATGCTTCTTAGTTATTTCCACAGCTGAGGGTCCTGTCAGGCAGCTGCCCACTGAGCCATTCTGGACGTCTTCTGGGCAGCAAGAGGAGATGGGCACATCTGAAGACTCCTCAGTTGAGTAGCTTGCTCCATTGTTCTCAAAGACAGCTCTCTATTTCTCTTTCCCAGGAACAGCAGGACATGTCACAGTCTCTCTCACCTCAAATTAGGCAAACCTCCAGTTTTCCAGACCAACAGGCATTACTGACAAAAATGCCCCAGATTGGTGGGTTGCTCTCAGGACTGTACATGTGACTCAGCAAAGAAAGAATGACCAGAGAAAGAATGTGTTTCTGATGAAGACAGTTATTCATGAACCAGCCCATGCTTCAGTCTCTGGGGTGCAGGGACCCAAACAAATGGTGCTGGGCTTCTCCCAGAGCTGTGGGTGAGTCATTTCCTGAGTGCGCATGCAACACCGGGGGGCCTTGGCTGGCCCTCCTGGAGGCGAGTGCCAAGTGTGTGATTTTCCAGTGCTCACCAGGAGTCCTCCCACAGCACTGAGCCCAGAGGGTGCTGATGAAGTGACTCTGTTTCTAGTCTGGTTACGTTGTCATGGCCAGAGTCCTACTGTGGGCTCAGAGTGAGCATCTTCCTGGCTCCAGAGGACTGCCTCTGCTCTTTCACAGTGTCACAAAGACACCACTCTCCATACCTGGGCACTGACTCTCTTCACCCCACTTAGGGCTATGTCCTAGCCTGAAGCCAAAGGAGAAATGGAAATAGCTTCTAGCAAACCTTCTTGGATTATCTTCAACAACTCACCTTCCTGAACCTTCCTGTCTGGCCAGGCTGCTCACATACTGTTCCCAAAGATGGCCTATGTAGCTCTCCTGCCTATGTTCAAGGAAGGTCCATCCTGCTCCTCTCTGGTTCGATTCCTAATCAGCCTTTGGGATCCACTTTTCTCTCTGCCTTCAAGTCCTTCCAAGTCCTTCAGCCCCCTGAGATAGCTTGGACTCCTCTGGGTCTTGTTCTGTGGCCCACTCACTTGGGAGTCATGGCTCATGGGTCAAGCTGTGAATAGCTGTACTATTGTATTGACATCTGATATATTCTGCTATTTTGTGTGTGTTTCTGTGTGAGGAAGATTAGCCCTGAGCTAACATCTGTACCAATCTTCCTCCACTTTGTATGTGGGTTGCTGCCCCAGCATGGCTGATGAGTGGTGTAGGTCTGCACCCAGGATCCAAACTGGTAAACCCGGGCCACTGAGGTGGAGCATGCTGAAACCTCAACCACTACGCCACTAGGCTGGCCCCTCTTCTGCTGTTTTTAAGCTCTTTGAGGGAATCAGCTGCCTTTGTGTCCCCAAGAGTGTGTAGCCTTATGTTTTGCATATAATAGGTGCTCAGTAAGCATTTATTGAGGGATAAATTGCATACTCTTCCAAAGCCTCTAAGATTGCTCCATGATTTTCTCTGTGATTCATCATCCCAGAATAATTTCCAAATACAACAAATCCTCTGTTACTCAAGGTTTGATGAACATTTACCTCTTTTCACATCTTTACTAAGGGCAGACAGGGAGAGTGATGGAAACTAAACCAGGCTCTTGTCTTCTTGTGCAGGAGAAGATTGAAATGTAAGGCTAAAATAGAGTTTGAGGATTATCTTTTGGATTGGATGAAGACTGCTTAATTTCTATGTATTCTATTACCACTGCAAACTGACATCAATCTAGAAAATATTTATACGGTAGTAATTATTATTATAGTAAAGAGTAGCTAATGTTTATTAAGCATTTATTCTGTGTCAGGCTCTGTACTTAACAGTTACTGTATTATTTACCCATCACATCAATTCCTTGAGATAGGTATTGTTATAATCCTGTTTTAAATAGGGAATCAGGAGATGCAGAGAAATTAAGTAACTTGGCTATAATCACAAAGGTGATTATGACAGGGTCTGGACTTGAAGCTGGGCCAGTCTGGCTTCAAAGACAGTGTTTTGAACTGTTATCCTATATTCCCACAATGTAGATTTTATATCAGGCAGACATGCTAAAGCATGAGGGACCACGGTGATTTCTCCAAGCCATGGAAACTAGGGGATCTCATGGTTCAAGATGCTGTTAGGATTCTCATCTCTCTGTACTTCTACCTGTGGGCCAGCTGAGTCCCAGTGGAGATAAAAATCAGTACTACACAAGGGGAAGGGCTCAAAGCCGGTTTCCTCAACAACTCCATCTTCCTAAAAGGAGTGAGTCATCACGCTGAAGATGAAATCCTGGGCTCTCTCCCGCATGCAGACAAGAGTAGCAGCACCTGATTCAGCAACAGCTCAACTGCCTGGTCACCACTTTGCCGGGAACCAGGTTAATGTGAGGCCCCCTAAGCCCAGATTTACAGCCTTGAAAAGTACAGACTCCAGTCAGAAAACTGCTTTCCTGAAGGACCTAACTAGTATCTTGGGTTCTTGCCAAATTCATCCTGACACTGACATCTTAATAGGAAGAGCTATAGTTTCAGATCATTCTCAGAGCCTACGGTCTGGATAATGTCTCTAAGTTGGATCTGTAACTCTGCAGACCTTCCATGGTGGCTGTGTTGTCCCCTGAGTGCAAAGATTCATGGGGTCATAGAACATGCACAGACTGCGGGGTCAGCCCGCCTAGCTGCCAGTCTTGGCTCTACCACTGACTAATGAGGGACAGAGTAGTTTATTCTCAGGCCTCAATTTCTCCATCTATAAAATGATCATAATCATGACTAACTCAAAGGAGGTTTCCAGGTTGAGAAAGTACAGTTCCAATTTTTGGTTTATGGTAAAATTTTTAAGTGCCAAAATGCTGTTTTGTTAATTGGTATAATATTTTCTTTCTGTAATAAAAGTCAGAAACATAAATCATTTATATCTTTAGCCCCATCCAAAGAGTTATATCACACATTAAAATTTTTAATCAAATGCTCACTTACACTGTATTTGTCTAAAATTTTCGTGGTTCTTAAGTAGAGAAAGAAATTTGATTATCAATAAAAGCAAAGTTTTTCTCGCAGGAATAATTCTTACTCTACTTCAGAGACTTTATCAGTAAGGAGAAGGTGCGTCCAAAGGCATTGACCTTGATATAGAGAATCTGCATCTATGTTTAATTAAACAAAAGAAAGATAGACTGGGAATGCTTTCTGGAAATATAAAACACAGCTTTCATCCAATACAAAAACCATAATTGTAGGTCGATGGAGCTGACGATAGAGTAGATGGGCTGGGGGGTCATACATTTTTCAAGAAGATTTTCTCGAATTATCGAATGAAATATTAGGTCAGTTGCAGATGAGGGAATTGGAACTATTTGGAGTTTACATATAACTTTCTCCTTATGATTCCAAATTTTCCAAGTTTTTCTTGCAGAGAAATAGGCATATAGCTCAGCAGTGATGTATTTGATAACTTTACTTTTAAAAATCACACTTGACATTTTACTTTCATGTAATTATTTTAAAATAACACTTTAAAATTAATTTCATCTCCTCTGAACTTATAATGCTGATGTATGTGTAACATGTTTTGCCTCTGTTTTTCTTGATGTTTTGATTTGTATATGAAGTTTTATATTTAAAACATACTCAAGATTTAGTCACTTTTTTAATTTAAGTTTTTGAATCCTCAGTACTTACAAAATGTTACTATTACCAGTATTTTGATAATATGTGACATAAATGCTGAAATAATGGCATAGCCATTGATTCAAGAGTTAGAAGTAGTGTGCATGTGACCCGAATCTTCCAAATTTGACAGCTGATGAGTACAGACCTAGCCCCTTGGTAGACATGCATCCATCCATCCATCTGCCAGACAGATAGCAAATGCCGATTGATACTGTGCACCAAGCACCTTCAGGCATGGCGGACACATCATTGAGCAAGACGGTCAAGGCCTCTGCCTTTGGGAAGCTTGTTAATTCCCAAATCTTGACAGTTTGGAGCCCTTTCAGGCTAATGGCAGGGTTTTTTTTCATGACAGCCTCCTCCTCTGTATCTCTACTTGTTTCAAATACCCTACACAAGTCATTTCACCTGTCACTAATGTTCTCTGAAATATGCCCAGGCATCTGGTCCAGTGCACAGGCACAGCTGCTGCTGTGCCTCTGTAGCCCTGCTCTGGCTGCCCCACTCTCCGCTCTCTGATCTGCTGTTCTACTTGCATTGAAGCCTCCGGGGCTGGTCTGTTCTTCTATGGAGGGCACGTAGCCCTCTGCCCTCTGCTGTGCTCTGAGGGGCTGACTTTCTCCTGCAGTTCTGCTGCTGGGCTGGTGGGCTCCCATGTGGTAGTGGGTGCTGAGTTCCTCAGGACTTTGAATGCCTCCTTGGAGTGTGGGGTGTCTACTTTCTTGGCAAAGATGGCAACTTGCTCTCCACTATGCCTTTCTCCAGATCTCCATCTATTTACCACAGAAATGACTGCATATTCTCATGCTCATCTTTTTTAGAGGGCAGTCCCCCAACTGACAGTTGCTGGAAGTGATGCTCAGGGTGAAGTAATACCTTCCATTCCACAATTTTTCCTTCTCTGGATTCAAGCCTGCCTAATTCTGCTTCTGATGATCCCAAGTAGAGGATTACTTGTCTTATTTCATTTTACCTCCATTTGACTGCATGAGTTAGCCTTCCAAAAGCTGGATGGAGAGAGCCGTTAAATCCTGAGCCAGTCCTCCCAGCTCCCTATGAACAGCTCTTCTTGGCTTGTGGGGAGGTTGGAGAGGATCCACCTTATGCTGCGCTCACAACCCCTGCTCATCCCCTGCGCTCAGGCCTTGGCCAGACTTCTCATGTCTGGGAATTTTTCTCTCAGACTTTCCTTAAAAATTAACCTTATTTCCTGCTCTTCCACCTCCCAGCACCAACCTAACCAACAAAGTTAAACCCAGTGTAGACAGTGTTCAAGTTCTTTGTCACATGGTTCTGGGCCCTAAGCAAACAATAGGGTGTATCTGATGAACACCTGCCTCGCCAACAACCACCATAATTCCTCAAATCTAGAGCACACTGAGAACTTTTAAAGGGTGTCTCCTAACTCCATACATCACACTGCTCATTTCTACTCTCTGGTGCTTTAAAGGACATTGTTACTTAGACAAAAAGCCTGACATGTACCTTAGCCAGATACTTAGTAAATCTTGGTTTCTTTTCTCTTGCTGGTGTCTGTGCCTGCTCTGTCACCCAAGGTTTCCTGCCTGGACATCCTCAGTTGTTCCTTTCACTTCACTGGGAAATGTGGAGATTCATAACACCCCAAACGCTGTGAAACATGTAGCGTTTATTTCTGGTGAAGGCACATTCTAGTCATGAAGGTGCCTGCTGGCTCCCTGTTCTTAGATGTCAGATGAGGGGTATGAATATTCAGCAACCAATGCAAAGGTCCCCTCGACACAAGCGTTTAGTATTTGGAGAGACAGTAGTCCCCTTTTGTCATTCAACCCCAATCCATGATATATATAGAAAATTTCTTGATGGGTTAATTTTGGTCATACTTTGAATGCTGGTTTTTATCAACCTATGGCAAATAAAATCTCTCTTTCTCTCAGCATGTTCATATTCTTCAGAAGTAGAAACTGAGTCCCATGATTTATTGATGTATTTAAGGTTATATCTACGTATACATTAATTTATATCTATTGATCTATCTAACCATCCATCCATCCATCCATTACTGAGCCAGACACCAGGAACACAAAGTCTGAAAATAATGTCCTGGCTCTCATGGGAGTCAGGGAGACAGACAGACAACAGGCAAATTCAACTTAGCTCAATCAGTGCTATACCAGGGGTTATCCAGGATGCCATGAAAGAGCAGAGAAGAGGCACCCAGCCCAAGAGGGAATGTGGAAGCACAGTGGGGAAAGGGTTCCTGGAGGAAGGGTTCTTGAGCTGAGCCATGAAGACTCTAACCAGGCCACCAAGTGAGTCGAGAAGGTCATGCTGAGGAGAAGGAGCTGCAAAGAGTCTGGGCTCAAGAGTCAGATAGATCTTGGTTTAGATCTTGACTCTGCCTCTGAGATGAATCTTTTCATCTGTAAAGTGGGGACTACAGTATTGATGGTGCATTGAATGACTGCATTCAAGGTACTTGGTGAAAGGCACAGATTAACTACTTAATTAATTATTGCTATTATTGTTAATGATGCCTCGGAGCCTGGTGTGTCAGGAGAGGTGCAGGTAGCTCAGGGTGGATGGACCACCGAGCAGTGATGGGAGATGGGAGCCCCTCAAAGGGCTTGCATCATGCTAAGATGGAGGCTAAACATGCCTTGGAAAAGCAGGGTGCCTTGGGTGGTAGGGGGAGTTATAATAGACTTTTATTTTTAGATATGTGGGCCAGATACCCATAGTGTAGATTGTATGTGCGCACACACTTGTCTCCATTTCCATCCCCGCTGTCCTCCCATTTACCAAAGAGCAGAACAACATACATCATCAGACAGTCTCAAAAGGCTCCAGTGGCACCTGATTCATGGAACCTACCCAGTAGACAATGGTAATTTATTGCCGCGTCCAGGATTCTGTTTGCAACCTCTTTAAATGTTAATGATCAATAATGTAATTATGATGGGGAAAGTTCCTGGGCCAGTTGTGGGTTTAATTTAATTTACAAAGCCATCTGGAGCTATGAAGAATTCTTTTTACATTTTTTCCAGACCAAATTTGGATAGCTTCTGGCCACTATAATGTCAAACATATAGCAAAGACACTACTCCCAAGCTCTGAGAATCCAGAAAGAAAGCCTGATGACCCCAGGAAGAGCCAGAGGGTGCAAGGATAACGAAGGATTCTGTTAATCTCCCTTCCCCCATCTCCCCAAGAGCAGAGAAGGGGCATTATTTGGCTAGCGAGGATGAGTTTCTACTAAGAACTGAGCCTTCTTCAGCTGGACGAGAGGCCAGACCAATGGCTGCCCACTATGCTTAGAAAAAAATCACATTTCTTCCCATGTCTGTAAGACTTTTGATAATCTGGTCCTTGCCTACTTCACATCCTGCCACTTTCCTCTTTGCTCATTATGATCCAGCCCCACAGGCTTCTCACTGTTCCTGAAACACACCAAGGCCTTCCTTGACTATCCTAACCAAAACAGAAGTCTTCCCTCTGCCTACCACTCAGTCCCTCCCTGTCCTCTTACCCTGCTGGATTTATCTTCATATCATTTAGCAACCGCCAGACTGTATGTTAGCATTTATTGTCTGTCACTGTACTAAAATGTAAGCTCCATAAGGGCAAGGACTTTTTTTGTTGCATTGTATCCATAGTACTCAGAACAGTGTCTAGTACATAGTAGGCTCTCAATAAATATTTGTTGAGTGAATGAATGAACGAATCTTCCAGCTCATCTCCTTAACTCTACAATGCACCCCCACAAATAGGAACTCTTAACCCTTCTTTCCTTCTCAGGTAGATGGCATTTCCAAAGATGTTGGCAACAATATCTCCCATCTCACATGCTCTGCATTGTGACCTTGACTCTCTCCGCATCAAGAGGTGGGGTCTATTTCTGCTGCCCTTGAAGCTGGGCTAGGTCTCAGTGACCTATTTTCGTATGGCAGGAGTGATGCTGCAAAACTTGCCAAGACTGGGCCTTGGAGATCTTCAGCATCTCCCTTCACTTCTGGGAAAACTCCCTCTTGGAAGGCAACTACCATGTAAGAGACCACCTCTCCAAGACCACCGTGCTGTTAGGGACCCCAACATAGCCATGTGGAGAGAGAGAGAGACCATATGAAGGAACATTGAGGTGCCAGACACGTGAATGAAGCCATCGGGCATCTTCTGTTCCAGACTAGCCACCAACTGAACACAGCTGAGCACATGACTCCAGCTGATGCACTGTAGCATGTAAGACCTTCCCACCAGAGCCCTGCCTGATTTCCTGACCCACAGAATTGTAATCAAGTAAAGTGACTATTGTTTCTTTTACACCATCAAGTTTTATGCACCAAAAGATAAGCTGAATGCCTCTCTTCAGTTTCCAGTCCCCAGCACTCCATCTTGTCTCCTTCTCCACGGGGCTGTTGGGCAACAGCTCTCTCCTCGGTCCTCACCTTTTCTCTGCCATGATGCTAATCCTCTGCTCCTCTCTCTTCCCAGAGGAAGAAGCATCCTCTTAATCACAGCTAGCTCTCAGTTGTATTCTTGATCTTCCCTACTGCCTCCTGCCCAGCTGAAGTCTGGCTCCTGAACTCTGCTGCAATTGCTCTCTCAAAGCTGTGTTAATTTCCTCTGGTTGTCAGACCTGTGAGTCTGTCCTCTGTCTTCCTTGCCTCTGGCAGCTCTGTAGCCCAGATGCTGCCTACCGCCGGCTGAGCCATAAATACCTCCTCCCTTGACCCCCTTTGCATCACTGGGTGTCTGAATAACTTGCCCGGGAGATGAACCATTTTTGTTTTCTTGCTGAAGTCTCCTCATGGGAGAATGACTGGTGTTCTGTCCTCGACATCCTGAGGAGGTAGCCGGGAGGGCTCTGGTGAGCCAGGTGGTCCTGACACCAGTCTGGCCCGGAGATCTTGCTTCATTGGAAGCTCTGTGAGGGCAGAGGTTCTTGTCTGTTTTGTTGTTATTATTGTATTCCCAGTACCTGCTGTAGTATCTGGGACACAGTGGGTGCTCAAAGAACAAACTGTTGAATGAATAAGATGGAGCCACAGCTTGGGGCAGTCAGTGTTCAATGCATGCTAGGGACATCGGGTGTCCACAGGGAGAAGGGCACAGGCCCAGAGCCCGCCTCTGAGTACACAGGTGAGTCTTCCGGACTCTGGTGTCCACAGAGGTGGATGCCCCAGAGTGACTAAGACAGAATTTCCTGGCAAACTGGGTAGGAGACACTGGGCCAGATTTCGCATGATTTAGAAAAATTAAAAAGTGATGAGCCAACATTAATTGAGCATTTGTGATGCACCAGACATTGTTCTAAGTGATTTTCATGTATTAATTTAATCCTCACAATGATCTTATGACATAGACACAATTATTAGCTTTTTTTTTTTTCCAAATGAGAAAACTGAGGCACAGAGAGGCTAAGTAACTTGTCTAAGATCACACAGCCAGGATGTGAACCACCCAGATAGTCTCTCTCCAGAGTTTCATCTGTATCAACCAGCAGTTAAGATGTGAGATTTCTTACCTCTGAGAGTTGCAAAGCAAATTCATACTGGTTACACCTGTTTCTCCACTAATTACATATTTAATATTATATATACATACATGTATAATATCTATAAAATTTTAATAATACAATAAAGTAATTCCAACAGAGCAGATTAACGTTAGAAATAGAGAATTGGTTTTTAGTGATGGAGTATAACAACTTGGAGTGGGCTGTGCCTTGCCTGCCACCCAGATAATATGCAGCCAATCCCTGAACTAGTACCTGCTATGGACCAGAACAGTTCCTGAAAGATAGCATTTGTCCCATGCTAGTAGCCCACATTTATCCAGTACTGAGTATACTGGAACTTTATAAGGCAAGTATTATCACCCCCACGTTAGAGATGAAGGAGGAGCCAGGTTAAGTGATTTGCTTAAGGCGACCCCAGGCTGTCTCACTCCAGAGCTCATGATTCTAACCACTACTCCATATGGAGTCTTTTTTCCACATCATGTTGAAAGGTCTGTTTTTCAGCAGAAACATGCATTCTTGGATTATCTGAGAGGGTGTCAGTTATTTCAGGAAGAAATCTTTAACAACCATGTAAGGAACCTTCAGGATATGTGTGCACTCTTTGTAAATATAATAACCAATTACAATTATATTAGAACTTTTTCTTTTCTTTTTTTGCTGAGGAAGATTTGCCCTG
Organism: Equus asinus; assembly: GCF_041296235.1. Classification (NCBI taxonomy): domain Eukaryota; kingdom Metazoa; phylum Chordata; class Mammalia; order Perissodactyla; family Equidae; genus Equus; species Equus asinus. The sequence continues at coordinate 42,927,504 of NC_091798.1, read as the reverse complement.
AGCTAACATCCATGCCAGTCATCCTCTATTTTTCAGAATGTGGGCCACCAGCACAGCATGGCTGCTAACAGAGTGGTGTAGGTCTGTGCCTGGGAACCAAACCTGGGCCACTGAAGCAGAGTGCGCTGAACTTAATCACTGGGCCACAGGGGCTGGCCCATAATAGAACGTTATATACATGTGTTTGTCCCCCATGCTGATAGTACACCATCAGTTTTCTCTGGGCAGTGGTCTATTATCAGTGGAGGATCTGTGACTGGTGCTAATGGATTTGGTTGTTGGAATGTTGTCTTTATAAATCCTCCCTAACAGGTCTTAATTTCACTAAATTTCAGCCTGATGTTCACTGAAAGCAGCTTCCAAATTAGTGAACATTTAACATCTCCTTTTTGCCCATAGAATGAGGGTCCTTATTAGAAAATCAAGTGTTATTTTGTGTCCACTGAAGATAATCTGGGGAAACCAGGTAAGAAGGGGTAGCTGAGGATCTGGTGAGAGGTTTGGTATCTCTGAGGATCTCGCTGCGTTAGTTTATACAGCCAGACCCCTCCTCATTTCTGGCACTGCTCTGCCTTCACGCACAGGGCTTGCGGACTTGAGCAAGAGCTCCTGGCTCTGCGGGTTCACTTGTCCCCCTGCCCCCCCACCTCCCTTCAGGAATTCCTCTGGCAGCCTGCTAGGCAGGGAGAGCTGGTCTTAGCCCTGCCGATCCCAGCACACTGTGGTGGTTACCAACAGAGGCTTTGGCACCAGGGAGGTAAGCTGGAGTTCCTGGTCTGTTTTTCACCAGCTGCCTAACGTTCAGTCACTTGCTCTCCCTCTCTGGGCCTCGGTTCCTTCCTCAGTAAAATGGGGAGAACATGACTATGAGGATATGACTTGCACATGAAGAGTGGGACATGGCTCATACTCAGTGAGAGAGAGCTAGCCTACCCGCCTACCTTCTAAGCAGCTCTCTGAGTCCTGCTTCTTCTCTCCTTGTCCTCCACACAATTCCGCCCCCATCCACTGTGGGCCTGGGGCTCTGCACTGCTCCCTCCTACCACAGAGTCTGCCAGGCTCCTAAATGCCTCCAATTCCCTTCCTCCCCCATATGAAATCTCTGTGAGGGCAACTTAGGGATCTGAGTGATGCAATTTATCCTATGGTTGGTAGGCCAGACTCTCACAGAAGCTTCTAGGTTGAACTTGTGCCCTGGATTGCAAAGTCCTGTTTTTTACCTCCAAAATATCAGTTACACAAATTCCTTTCTTTCGTGAACATATCCGCCACCATTAGGCTCTCTCACCTCCCCCTGGGCTCCTCCAGTAGCATCTTGGCTAGTAGTCCCCCTTCTCGTATACAGCATCAAACCTTGCTCCTAGAACTGTCTTATGCGAGCAAGGCAACCTATAGTCGTGACATACCACTGACTTGGCCACAAATGTGTAAAAAGTTCTGTATTGCACAAGAGCCATACAAGTCAACATGGAAAAGATCAAGGCTCCAGGATGGCAATGCTAAAGGCTGTTGGTGGTGCGGTGGTGCGTGGCTCTGGGCAGGGAGAATTCACATAGAAAATGCTCACCTGCCTAGTGACCAGAGGAATGCATTTTAAAATATACGTAAGATAGTATTTTACATCTACCAAGTTAGAGGAAGAAATCCTAATAATACCTAATGCTTACAAAGTACTGGTGAAACCGGTTCAGTTGTATGACACTATTGACAGTGAAAAATAGTTTAGTCCTTCGGGAAAATAATTTTTGCAAGGTGTTTTGCAAGTATTTGTGTCCTTTGATCCAGTAGCCTCACTCCCAGAAATTCAATTGTAGGAAATAACAGAAAAGGAGGAAAGAAGGTGATATGTATGGAGAAAATAATAAAATAAAAAAATATATAAAAAGTGTTCGCCTGTAGAGAAGATACAAACAATGGTACATCAGTCTTAGGCTGGAAGGCCGTATGCATCAGCACGCCCTCACAGCCCACCGCAGCTGGCCCCGCTTCCCCAGCCCGCTGTGTTTCCTCCAAGCCCAGGCCCCTGGCCCCTACCTCATATTGTGCCAGTCTCCTCTCTTCCCGTGTTCCCTCACCCCGACCACCCCGACCATCCGTAATTCTCCAAACATTCTCGCACCTCTGTGCTTTCCTCTACTGCTTCCTCCGTCTGGGATGTCTTCATTCCCCTTGTCTTTTGAGCTCTGCTCCACCTTTTGAGCTCTGACTCCGAGGCTGCCTCCCCTTCCTCCATGAAGCTTTCCCACGTCATTTTTGCCTGAATTAATCTTTTCTTTCCTTGTTGGATAAAAGGCTGAATTTAGATCTGTGTAGCCCTTCAGGCTGTAAGCTCCTGATGGCAGGGGCTGGGTCTTACTGTGTTTTTAATGTCCACAGATTTAGCTGATAATAGGTGTCACGTGATTATTCCCTCCTTCAAGCTTGCAAGTCTGCCTGTTCAGAAAGAGCTAACACCTGTCAGGAGGGGAGCAGGCAAAGCAGTCAGATGATGACACAGCAGACAGGTTTATTACAGAATAATAAGTATAAAAAGATTAACTAATTTGTCATTTCTTCAGGATGTAATTTGGTGACCAAATTATTACTAATGTCACTAATCAAACAAATTTTGTATTTCAGTGACCTTTCTTCTTTTTTTAAATAAAATAAGGCCATCAGTCATGAGCTGATTTCCTGTGGACTCAGTGCCAATAGTTGTAGGAATTCAAGACTGAGACAAGTAATGCTTAATATCCAGTAACGCACCGTGGGCTCCTTTCCTATTTATCTCCTTTGATCCTGAAGAGAACCCTGAGAGTTTCCTCAACAGCTTTTAGGACTGCATCTCACCTGGAACGTGGGATTTTGTTGTATTTCAGAAAAGTAAAAACTGGAGGAAAACTCGGGTATAGTGTATTCATTCATTCATTCACTCATTCTCTTATTCAATAAATATTTTTGTGAATCTTCTACTTTCTTGGTCTGCTCTGGGGCGGGAATACTGTGGTGAGCTGCTGCCACCGAATTCACTGTGTTGGGGGAAATAGGCAATAAAAAAGTAAACAAAAGAAACAAATGGTATTTCCTGCAAAAGAGGGCACGGGGACAGAGAGTGGCTGATGAGGGAGGGAGAACATGGCCACGTGTCAGTAGTGCTGCTCATTCTCCACGCTCCCCGCCGAGATGAGCCTGAAGTTAGGCTTCACCCGTACTACGTCTTAGCTGAGCTTCTTTCCCTGTCCCGTCCTGCTTCTGCAGATAGTGTGGTCAGGGGTCTCTCTGAGAAGGAGGCAGTTGATCTGAGTTTTGACTGATGAGAAAGACCCAGCCAGCAGAGATTTGAGGGGAAGGGATCAGTAATTTCCCTGGGGAGGGAACTAGCACCGAGCGTTAAGAACAGAAAGGTGGGCAGTGTAGCTGGAGGTGAGTGGGCAGGAGGGAGCTTGGTGCGAGGTGAGTTTGGAGAGGAAGGCAGCGGCCGGGCCATGCAGCACCTGCAGACCATGGTTAGTAGTATGGATTTGAAGCACTTTAGGGGCAAGGAAATGTTGGTGACCTGCCAAGATCCCTTTAACAGTAAGGTGCACCCATCGCAGCTATGGGGGGTGTTGGCTGCTGAGGGCTCATAGACACACCATTCTCCAGAGATTCCCTTCAGCCACTGGGAGCTACTTCGTCCAGAAATGCCTCGGAGGTTATGCCCTCACCTTGAGGGCAGCCTGCAACTAATGACTGATACAAGTGTACAAAAGGCCAGTCCCTTTGCCTCAGTCTGGGGCCTGTCTGCAGTGCTACTCGTACTCCAGACTCCCCCACGAGATTAGGCTGAAGTTAGGCTTCACCAGTACTACGTCTTAGCTTCTTTTCCTGCCCCATTGTGCTTCTGCTCCTTCATTGCACGTTTCTCCTAAGATAGCTCAGGAGATCACTTGCACAAGGACCCATGTTTCAGGCTCTGCTTCTAGCAGTCACGATTATTAGACTGTGAGCTCCCTGAGGGCAGGGACTATTTCCTGTCTTGTTCACTTTTAGATGTAAGATTTAAGAGGGGGCATGCCACAATCTGCTTAAAATTCTCTTGACTGTTGCTTGTGTGTGGTGGGGAGGAGGGGAGAGGAGAGAGGGCAGAGGTAGGTAGATCAGTTGAGGCTATTGCAATAACCCACGCAAGATATGACTATGGCTTGTATTTCCATAAATTAAAGCATCTCTATTCAGCAAAGATTTGTAGCATCTATTAAGCATCTGTTTCTTGGGGACATTGGGATATATGTTCCTCCCTTGATTGCTCCTCAAATTCCTCTCTTCTTGTTAACCCCCGCATCAGGATGTAATAATAATCAGGCTCTGACTATCTTAACAAATGCAGCGCATGATGGATATTACAATAGTTACACAAGCTAAGCCTACATGGGTTAGGAAAGATGACAGCCAAGAAGAAGAAAAATGCTTTAAAGGATTATCGTTTCATGCAAATGTTTTATATTAAGCTAAAGAATAGGCAGCAAAGTAACCAAAGGCAGCAATGGTTTTCTGCCCTGTTGTGACATCTCATACCTTGAGGATCTGAAATCACTCTTACAAATGTGCACCAGTATCTGCTCTTCAGTGAAAGTTGTGTCGAGTGATTCACAGGAGGCCTGAGGGAGGGCAGAGGGGAGGCATCAGGCACTCTGCTTTTCCCTCTTAAAGCTGAGCCAGGCAGGGTGTGGGGCCAGGCCAGCAACTCAGGCCAGTGAGTGGAGGGAGCACTTCTGAGACCCCCTGTGGAGTGCTCTGAGGGCCCCTCTGGAGGTCAAAGGCCCCATGCCTCTCCTTGACTGTGCAGGGCCACCTGGGAACCACAACCTCTCTTCTCTAAGATTGCCATGCCAGAACCAGTGTTAGGGCTTCTGTGGAGAGTAGAGCTCTGTTCTAGAGTTACACCCCAAAGGGACACAGGTCAGCAATGGCGGGAGTGGAGATGATGGCTCTATACTCTGAGACCAGCTTGGGACCTCATCTGAATTCTGTTATATGGATTTTTAATCACAGGGAGAATTACAGATATTTGGAGTTCATTAAAGCCTATGGCTTCACACTTTATGCTCATGTATTCATTTACTTACACGGAGAGAGAACGTGACGTTATGTGTGGGGCAAGTACCGTTCTCGTTCTCTGCCTTCAGACACCAAGATGAATGAGGAGAGGTCCCACCTTCTAGGAGCTCAGTTTTACAAAATTTAGAATCATCAGAGAGCCTTTAAAAAACAGTCCCTGGGCTGCCACCCAGAAGAAGTGGATTAGAAACTCCACGGGTGGGGCACCACAGTGGTGGTGTTTAGAAAGCTCCCAGCTGGCTCCATTTTGTAGCCAAGTTTGAGAACTTTGTTCTGGACAGATACAGTGAGTCTGAGTTTGCTCTAAGCTTGAGTTTGCTCTAGAGAGATGCATTGTGTCCTTGGAGAACTCTGATCCCTGCCCTCAGGGCTTTACAGTCAAGGGGGGATGGCCTAGATCCTGAAAACCCTCCCAGAGATTCTCAACACGGGGTTATTTTGTCCCCACTCTTTCCCCCAGGGACATTACAGACCACGTCTGGAGACGTTTTTGGTTGACACAACTTGGGGGAAGGATGCTACTGGCATCTAGTGGATAGAGGCCAGGGATGTTGCTAAGCATCTAATAGTGCCTAGGACAGTGCCCACAGCAAAGAATTATCTGGCCCAAAAGATCAGCAGTGCTGAGGCTGAGAAACCCTGGTTCAGTTTTAAGGGTGGTTCTGCTTGTAAAACCAACATGGCAAACAGCTTCCATTAGCTGACATTTATGCACTTTCCATGTTCTAGCTACATTGTGTGTTAATAAACATTGATTATTACTTACTAGGGGCTATTATTTGTTCCCATTATACAGATAAGACAACTGAGGCCCAAGATGAAATAACTTCTCTAAAGCCACATATGTAGTAAATGAAGGATGTGGGATTTGAACACGTGCAGGCAGGCTTCCAGTTACAACACTCTACTGCTGCTCAACAGATTCTATTTTTCTTCACCTGAGAGTTTTTTCAGGCAGAAAAAGGATACATGCATACTTGGATTAGTCCTTCTTAAGATTTGCTGCTTGAAAGAAACAAAACTTCTTTTCCTATGCAAAAGATAGCCCAGCACCTCTGAGCTGAGCAATTAATGGACACTGATCATTTTTGTGCCATGTGGTCTGGCTATGGCCACGGAAGTGCTGAGAGGAATCCCTGAAGAGGTTGCTGATTGATGCTCTTGACAGCAATGAATTCCAACAGCGTTTGGCAGCTACTGGGCGTCCTGTGGCGCAGTTTGGGGTAGTGCCTGACCAGCCAGACTGTGTTTGTGACAACTCTGATCTTCTTAACTCTGAGCATCTGTTAAAACGATGCCTCAGCAGGAAAACACAGTGGGAGAATGTCTGCTCAGAGCATGTGAGCGTCTGACTGGCCTCTCAGACGTCCTCTAGAGAGCCATGGTGTCCCCAGGTCCCCTTTGCTCACTGGCCCTGTACTCTGTGCAGACAGAGGAAATGGAACAACCCCAGCAGAGGTCGTCTGCCCTCTCTAGTGTCCCTGTCCGTGGTCATTGCACTAGGGTGAGGGGTTTCAGCCAATGCGGCATGTTCTGCTGGGCCTCATTGTCTCTCTCAGCACAGATTTAGGTCAGGAGGCTCTTGAGGGTTGAAGCAGTGTCCACCTTATCTGGGAGGCCCCTGCAGGCCAGCAGATTAAGTAACTTGTCTAAAGCCACATTTTCTTTTTGGTGATGAAGATTGGCCCTGAGCTAACATCTGTTGCCAATCTTCCTCTTTTTGCTTGAGGGAGATTGTTGCTGAGGTAACATTCCTCTATTATTTGTGGGATGCTGCCACAGCATGGCTTGATGAGTGGTGTGTTGGTCCAGGCAGGGGATCCGAACCTGTGAACCCTGAGCCGCTGAAGCAGAGCACACGAACTTAACCATTACACCACTGGACCAGCCCCAAAAGCCACATATTTACTAAGTGGAGAATGTGAGCAGCCCGGCTTCCAGCCATAACACTGTATTGCTACCCACTAGGTTCTATTTTCTTCTCCTGGGAGTTTTTCTAGGTAGAAAAATGGGCCCATTTATGGCATGGTGATTTTTGGAAGAAAGAAGCAAAGGGCCTTCTTCTGGGGTTGGAGGCTCTAGCCCAGCTTTAGACAGAATGGTGATGTGGGTGGAATGGTCCCCCCACGCCTCTCCCCTCCAAGATTGCCCCTCCCTCCTTGGCATTCTTCTCTGAGGGGAACCTTCTGTGTGCTGTGACCTGTGGGCATATTTTGTGCACTTCTGGGCCCCGTGTCTATGAAAGAATCTGAAAATAAAGTTGATAGCAGGGAATTGAGGTTCACAAAGGGCTTTGACTTGGTGTATTACCATTTTTGGTAGAGATTTTCCATTTTTTATTAAGAACATAGGCTATCGTCGGAGAATTTACAATCTCGTCTTGGGCGGGCTATTGGATCTACTGTTGAGGTCTCTCTTCCATCTCCCACAGAATTTTTCCAGAACTTTTTATTTTCAGGCTGCCTTCTACCTCAGAGGGTAATTCTGCTTCCTATTTACAGAGAAGGTGAGGCTATTAATATGAATTCCTTTGGCTTTTGTCCTGTTGGTAGTCGTTAGTGCTATTGCCAAATAGCTCCATTTTTCTCTCCTTTCAAACACATGGCACGATTGTACTTCCTGGCCCCTCTCGTGGTGGGTTGGGTGATGTGACTCACTGCTGACAGTGAGTTGCAAGCAGAAACGATGTGTCACCACTAGGTGAAAGCCCCTGGTTGCTGGTCGAGTCCCCCCAGAACTGGATTTCCCTTTGGCAGGGTGGAAACGTTTGAGACGGTGACTATTCCAGCAGCCTGGGTTCCTGAGAGAATTCTGTTCCAACATGGAAATAGGATGAACAATAAAAACCCTTCTTCTGTTAAAAGCCACTACAACTTGGGTTTTGCTTGTCAACACAGCATAACTTCACTTATCTTGATTAATATACTGCCCCTTTTGCCCAACAAATGTGCTGCATCCCTTTTGCCTACTAGCCTTCTCAGAGGAAAAGCTGTCTCTCCATCTGTCCTAATCTTTCCAATCGCTCTCATTGAAGTCTTTCCAATGGCTTCCTATTGTTCTTTAAAAATGAAAAAGAAACAAAATCATCCTTCAGTGTGATCTCCAGGCCTCTGCAGGGTTTGGTTCCTGTCTGCTTCTTTAGACTCACCCCACGTCCCACTCTTCCTCATGCCTTCCAACTTGGCCACATTCACCTTCTTTCAGTTCCTCTTGGATGCTATATTTCTTCTCACCACAGGGTCTTTGAACATACTTTGACTATGTTCTCTCTGCCAGAATGTCCTCTCCACCTCTGGTTAACTTTAATCGGAGCAAGCACGAGCTCCTCATGGAAACCTTCACTGACCTCTCTGATTAGGTCACATCTACCTTTAGAACTTGTAATATCATGTTCTTCTCTTTTATAACACTTTCTTCAATTGCAACATTACCGTTTGTTGCTGTGAAGTTTTGATTAATATCTGTCTTCCCTCTGATGGCTGACACTGTGTCATTTTTATTCACCACCATGTCCCCAGTGATTAGCACAGCATACTAAGTCTCTCAATGAAAGTTTGTCAAACGTGTGAATGAGGGTCTGCAACCATGCTGTCCAGTTTGGTAACCACTGGTCACATGTGGTATTGAAATTTAAATTAATTTTTTAAAATTCAGCTCCATAATTAGCCACATACATATTAGACTACCACATTAGGCTACCATATTAGACTGTAGAAAATACAACATTTCCATCAACACAGAAAACTCTATTGGATAGTGCTGGCAGGATAAAGTCCAAGTACCTATGGGTGGCATGTAATGCCTTCAAGGATCTAGTTCTGACAGGCTTCCCAGTCTCTCTTCCCCACAGTGATACAGCCACAGGGAAACACTCATCCCTCTCTAAAGATGTTCCCTCCTGAAACGTGCCACTCTTCCTCAGGCACCTGTGGCTTCTCACCTTTCATCTCTCTCTGCCTAAACTGTCCTCCCATCCAGCACCTCTCCTCCTTTAAGCCCCATCTCAAGCATTTCCACTTCTGGGAAACATTTCCTAAGGTCCAGATTGAGCTGCTCAGTGCTTCCTCTGACCTCTGTGCTGCCCCTTCCAATTCCTACTTGCCCTGCTCAGACAGGACCGTAATCCTGTGTTCGCACATCTCTCTCTCCATTGCTACACGAACCCCTCAAGGGCGAGGCCTGGGTCTTGGTATTCTAGTTTCTCCAGGGCTCAGCACAGAGCTCATGGTATAGTAGATATCACGAATGTTTGTTAAATGATGAGTGAGTAAATGAATGAAAGTCACAGGGGCTATTATTTCCTTTGTGCAACAGTGTGAAGAGAAAGGGAACTGTGTTATTGAGTAGGGCTAGAGAAGATCCTCCCCGAGCTCTGCATTCATCCCCCCTTCCATGGTCCTGTCCCAGATCTTTATTCCATGGGAGCCTACCTCACTGAGCCAGGAATCACCCAGGAGCCTGGCAGAGTCAGGAAAGGGTACCTCTGAAATTCCATGGTCTGGAAGCCTTGGTGGAGTAGAGCTGCTTCTTTTCTTTTTTTTTTTTTGTCAGGAAGATTGTCCCTGAGCTAACATCTGTTGCCAATCTCCTTCCTTTTTGTTGAGGAAGATTGTCCCTGAGCTAATATCTGTGTCAATCTTCCTCTATTTTGTATGTTGGATGCCACCACAGCATGGCTTGATGAGCTGTGTGTCAGTCCATGCCTGGGATCTGAATCCACAAACCCTGGGCTGTGGAAGCAGAGTGCACCAACTTAACCACTATGCCACCAGGCCGGCTTCACTTGGAGCTACTTCTTGAGGAGAGTGAGTAGTATATCATCAGTTGGAAAGAAAGATGACTGGCACCATGATTATATCCCTCAAATCAAGACACATGCCAAGATGCAAGAACTGGGGGCCACCTGGAAGTCTGAAAGAAGTAACTGCTGTGAACTCTACTTTGCTCAGCTAGTGAAGTGCAGAGGCTACTGCTGCTGCAGTCATAGCATATCTGTCCCCACCTCACCCACCACACTGATGGCTCTTTGAGGGCAAGACTGTGTCTTATTCTCCTTAGGATTCGTGGCAGCTGATCACTGTCTGAAGAGCTCATAGGCAATGGCTATTGAACTAACCACCTTGTTGGTGATATTGCCTGATAACAGACATGCTTTCTGCAATGGGAATAATATCATTTTGGACAAAATATTCATATGTTTTCCTTTTCGCCTCTGATTGGTAGCAGACCTTTGCTTAGTTATGTCCAAAGGGGCCTCCATCTCCTCTACAGGCAGAATTAAGGCCTCTGTGATAGCACAGTAGGACCTTCTAGGTCTCTTTGTCCTACTCTCCTTTGGCAATTGAGCCTGGATGACTCATGCCCAGAAAGTTCTTTGAGTGAACAGGAGAGTCATTTGATCCTCATTAAGGCAGACCTGGAGTCAGGAAGAAGGAAGAGAAGATAGAGAGAAAAGAAAGGAAAGTACCATCCCTGTAAGCCTAGAAGTGAAGAAGTGATAAAGAGGACAGAGAGGGAGGGATGAGAGTAAAGTGCCCAGATATGTGTCTTCAGTTAGCCAAGTTAGTACCAAGGATTGTGTCTGGGTCTCTGTGACTGGTCACTCAGCAATGACCATGTGTCAGACACTGGACCCCCTTCATGGGTGCAGCCTGGGACCAAGTATACTTCGACCAAGTATACTCAGAGACTGGTTGGGTCTTCCCTGTTGGTGGGGCTGGAAGTCCTCTAAGCATTTATTTAGGGTATATATGCAGGCGGTGAAGAGGGCCTTTAAGAAGGATATTTAGGCATGGTTCCCTGGAGACAAGAGAGAGTAGAAATGGAGAGGACAGCAAGATGTCTGTTACTTAAATTGGCGCTGGAGGAGAGGACCATGACCTGTATATATATGGAGGCTGCAGCCCAAAGCTGAGGGGATTGTTTTCTTTATCTGTGAGGCACAAGTAGAGTCCCTTCTGAGCTTAAGTGTGACTCAGCGTGGGGAGAGAAGCATCCTTGCTTCTTCATGAGGCGATCTTGGCTTCTGAAGGGACTGTGGCCTGTAAAGGCTGGGATGGACTGAGAGGGGAAACAGAAATGTCTCAAGTAATGTGAACACTGACTCTAATCCAGTGCAATGTGTGTATTAATACTGCCTCATTTATACCCGCAGGCTGGTGAGGCCTGGGGCTATTTGAGGCACACATACTTTATCCCATTTGATTTTCATGGTAATCCTATGAAGTAGGCATTATTATCCAAACTTTATAGATGAGGAAAGTGAGACACAGAGAGGCTAAGTGACTTGCTCAAGTGACCCCATTAATAAGTGATTGGACCAGGATTAATTTCAAAGGGTACCCTCTTAGCCACTTCTCCAACCCTGTCTTCCAAGCACAATGGTTACCATTTCAGATGACACATCTGCCTGGATTATTGGTGAGGCTGAGTTATCCTCTTAAGGCAAAAGTCGTGGAGAACCACCATATCCTCACAAGGTCTTTGGTCTTTTTGGGAGGAATTTTAGGCTGTAAGGACGATGTCTTTACCCATGGGGACATTTCTAGCATTCTCTGGGGAGATAACAAAGGACAAGCCAGGGAATGTCTCTGGGGATAGAGGACCCATGTAGCAAGGGGGACATCATTGCATGACAGCAATGATGCTTCCCTGTGGAGCTGCAGAGAACTTTACAGTTTCTGGAGCTTTTCTTCTCATATCAATTCATTTGAAAGTTCACAGAAAACTCTGTGAAACAAAAACTTATAAGCTCATTTTACAGATGGGGAATGAGACCCAGAGAGCTTCAAAGACTTGCTCAAGACTACATGGCTAGTAAGTGTAAGAATCATTCTAGAAATCTGGTCTTCTGAGACCCACTTCTTGATTCTTTCCTCTTTACCAGGTGGTCCCTTGTGTCACAGCGGGATAATTGTCTTTATCTAATGGAGGCTGACATTATGACTGAGCCAGCCAAAGGACCAGACATTAGGGTGGTGCCTGAAGAGAGGCAAACATTCAAATGAAGGACATGATCCAGAGTACAGTCCCAACCACAGAGCAGTACCCGCTTCATTCAGATCTATGCATTTCATAGATATATAGGCTGATTTTACATTAGAGTTTCCCAAAGACTGTTACATGGAAAACTACTTTCACCAGATGCTTCATGAGAAATAGAGTTCTGTGGTCAAGTAATACATATTGTACCCTTCATAAAGTAGCAATCCATATTAAAGGCTCTGTATTGTCTTTAAGCAGAGAAATCTGTTTTACTCTGCTCAACTCGAGGTCTCCAAATTTATTTGAGCACAAAACCTTTCTTGAAGGTCACACTTATTAGCTGCCCACGAAACTGCCAAGAACAACTAGTTTGCTTTAATCACTGAATTAATGGTTTGCTTTGATATCGTGTTGGCAGAGCTTTAGGAATTTTTTATGGTTTTATATTCCAGCCTTAAGACTCATATATGTATCAGGTATAAAAGCCAGTGTATTTGTAAATAGGCCTTGATGCTAGTAATTTCATAACTCAAAGACTCAGGATTAGATTGTGCCCATGTAAGCATGCTAAACTTCATAAATTAAAATTGAAATCTCATTATAATATTAATAAACCTTTTAAATATTAGGTATTTTTGCTGGCAATTCACAATAGAATAAATGTCAAGGAAAACTATGAGTCTGTCTGCTGCCTCATGGTGGTATACATGGTTTGAGAGAATTTACCCACTGGAGGTCTTTAAAATGAGCAAGGCTGACATTTTATGCAGGTCGTTTATCATCTTCCCACCTATGGATTGCTGCAGACACTTGACATCCACGATGGATATTTCCTGAGAACTTTATGACTTCTCTAATTGGCAAATACCACTAGAGTAAATAATTTTCCTCATAAAACCTTTTTATTCTGACCTAAAGTGTCATGTTCATGGAGTGCTTCACTCTTTCTTCTCATTCATCACCAGGACTGTTTTGTACTTGGTAGTTGACAATGAGAGGGAACGTGTAGCTATGAGGTGGTGGCCAGACTTCTGGGCTAGCTGACTAGTTTTGCTAAGAGATTTGGATTTATGTTTTGGAAAAATGGTGAGTGCCTGCATTTCATGGGCTGTTGGAATTGCTCATAAATAGCCAAAACTGTGAATGTAAATCTGCAAATGCCAAGCATCTCATGTTCTTTGGGGTTTCAGAGACATCCTCACCTTTTACCCTGTGTTGGGAGGCAGGAGGATACTCTGGCTTGGGGAAGGAAGGAAATGTTTGTGGTTCTGGAAACTCCAGCTCATCTTTATCATTGCCAAGCAGTCCCCACAGCAGGGTTTGTCTGCACTCCAAGGCCACAGACATCTCACCAGCTTCAGGAAGGGATTGCTGTGCTTTGATGAAAAGCCTCAGTGAGCTCTTGGCATAGGCTAAAAAATGATTTTCCCTGAGCTAAGAAAATAGGATTGTACTTGAAACTGAAGCCTGACTCCTACGCTCCCATAACTCTACGCTTTTGAAGATTAATCTAAGGCCACTTTTCCCAAGATTTATCAGTTTTATCTGTGGGACTCAGATCTTTGAAAAAATCTATTTTTCTTAAATTTTTGATTATTATTAAAAGTAGAAGGACAGAAAGACTTTTTCAAACTTGGAAGTTCTCTCTAGATGAACTCCACAGATATAGATGTCTGTTGAAGGATGGTTCACCCCACACAAATTAAGATAACCAGGCAAGAGGAGAAATGCCCAGAGGCCAATTTGGGGGCATTGAAAATACCCCCAGCACTGACCCAGTGAAGTAGTGGGAAAACAAAAAACCAAAACCCTTAAAAACTGATCAGCCATCCTGCTTATGTGGAAAATACGCTGATACTTAAACACATGGATCTTTGGAGTGCTGCAGTTTTTATCAGGATGAATGACGTCATCTAACATAAGAGCAAATTCTGAAGAAGCCAGAGTACATCCAAAGTGGAAACATAATTGAGTTTTGCTCCTTAGGACCTCAATCTGACCAGCCACTGTGGGTCTGAGGGCTACCGGGTGCCAGTGGCCATTAAAGACACCTTGAGGTTAGTTGAGGAGGTGGGACGAACTTACTCTTGTGAAAGTCTACTCAAGCTTCCTACTATGGACTTTTGTAAGCCTTGGGAGTGAAATTCCACTAAGCCTCCCAGAACCATGGATCCTACAAAGCCTCTACCCTAAAACGTTTTCTACACAAGGCCCCAGGCACACAGAGAAAGCTCAATAAATTCTTCTGAAGGAGCTGAGTAATAGGTTTCTCATGAAAACTTGGGGACTGGCCTGCTAGCTGATGGGAATACTCACTGTGACATTGTCCTTGCCAGTGCTTTGGAGGCTGCAAATCTCTTTTTTTCCCCCAGGCTCAAAGCCTGTTCATGGAATGGAATGACTAGCATCATACCTCTCTTTCTCCTGATAGGCTGGGGGTGAAGGGAGGGAGGTGGTAAGAGGGGTTCTGAACAGTCCTGCAAGGCTTGCAGCTCCCTGTCTAGAGAGAATTCCGGTAATTGGCGTTGTCTCTGTCACCTCGCGGGAACATAAAGTACGCATGAGCACAAAGCTGGGCCAGCAGCTCTGTGAGGTGGGAAGGCCAGGAGAGGTGGGGAAGCTTACCTTCTTGACTTCGTATTTAATGGCGAGTTTGATCCGGCTCAGACTCGGACGGTGGTGGTCGGACCAGACTTGGAAGTTCACATCACCATTTAAAATCGCTTCCACCTCTTCCGTGTCTCGGCATAGGTCCAGCACGCCCACCACAAAATCCTTGCATTGCATAGATAACTTCCTGTAATCATTCTAACAGAATAAAGAGAAATCAGGGGTGTGTCACACTGAGCCCCACAGATTGGCTTGCCCAGCACAGCAGTGTAGATCGGCAACTGTCCACGAAGTGTGAGCATATGGAGTGCACTGGAACCAGGGGATGTGCTGGATCCAGAAGGCAGGGCAATTTCTCTTGACACAACAACCTAGAGGACATCTTCTCTAAGCCAAGATTTGTAAAAGTGTGCTTCACGGGCCACCTGCCTCAGAGTAATCTTGGGTGCATGCTATAACTGCAGATTCCGGGACCCTGTTGCAGACTTACTGACTCAGAATTCCTGGGGATGAGGCCCAAGAATCTGTCTTTTAACCTTATTCTCTAAGTGATTCTGATGCCTACCAAAGCCCACCCTGGGCCCTTTCAAAGCAGCAGTTCTCCATGCCCATTTCTGAGCCAATTCTGAGGAAGGAGTGATAAGGAAATGCACTTTGAAGGCTGATAGAAACAACACTTCACTCATTTACTGCCAATCTGTAATGTAACTGCTCTGCACAGGAAGTTTACTGGAAAGACATGGCTGATATGCTAAAATTGGAAAAAAATGTACACAGGTGTGTTTTCTATGTGCCAGAGAATCTTCTTGTAAATTCTAAATTTAAAAATCAAATGTAATTTAAATCCAACAGAATCCTTTCTTACCACAAATCCTTTTGTACTGCAAATCATGGCTCCTTAAATTACTCACCTGTTGAATAAACATCTTTAGTACTTGACCTTTGTTTTGTTTTGTTCTGTTGTTTTAATGAGTGGCCTCTGGATCTCTCTCTTCTCTTCCCTAAGCATACCTTTCTGAAATTATCTTTAAGCGGCTGACTTCCTTTACTAGTGACATACCATTTTCTCTCTCCCCTAAAACAGACTGCTTCAGCTCCAGATAAGAGACAAAATGTCAGACAAAAGAATGTTTCGTGTCACCCTCAAACCACTGCTCCCCCAAAATATTTTCCCCTAGAGGCTTCCTTATTTGTTTCTTAGTTGAAACGAGTCTATTTAGCAGTGGCACAAGAGCCAAATGTCACTTTCAGTGTTAATCAAAGTCTACAGCCCTCAGACTGGTAAGTAGTAGTTAGTAAACAGGAGTGCAGTTTTGCTTTTCTAGACCTGGATTCCTCAGCAAATAGGTGGGAGCCTGGCAAACTTCGGAAGCTCAGCCATTTTTCTGAATTAGGGATTCTTGTCTCCTTCCAAAGCTGCTACCTCAAAATGTCCCTTTGCATTAGAGAGAGAAGTAAATGCTTGTTTGCTAGGAAAAGGAAAAGAATCAAGAAAATGTTTTCAGACAAGAGTGGCTGCCCTTCATTTTTACATATAACTTAGGTAGAAGAAGGGAGTTTCAGAAATGCTGGGTAGAAAAATGACCTCTCAGCTGAGGCGGATTGTCATGGAGAAAAACTCAGGGAAGATACTTGGAGGATTCTAGATTTTGGCACCTAGCGCAGAGCTGGGTGGTGACGTGAAGAGCTGTGCTCTGTGCTCCTCCATCCCTAACACCCACTCATCCCCCTCACCCACTTATCCATTCATTCATTCACTCATTATTGAGGGCCTACTATGTAACAGGCAATGAACAAGGCAAATGGGGTCTCTGAGTAGTGTGGGGGTGGGGGTTAGGAATGCACTCTCAGGATTGCACAAGAACAATGCTAAGCAAAACTTGCTCAGAGCTTGTCTCAGATAAGATATTCTGCAGAGCCCTGATGAGCCAGAGGTGGGAGACTTAAGAGTCACTGGGGTCGGCAAAATGGACGGTTACTTCATCACGGGGACCCATTCAACTCTGGTAGGCCTGCTGCTGTGACTCAGGTTCCTTGAATCTCTGGCCCCCACCCCACCAACTTTATTGACTTTTTCTTGAGAACGAAGAGTCTCTAACTATTGCCTATTCTTGGTAAAACAGACAATGTTCTATTGACTAGACAGGACCTCATCTCTTGGTGGAAACCTCTGCCTAGAGCTGAATGCATGGATGGATACAGAAGGGAAGCAGAAAGGGCTTTACCTACTGCTTGGCCCAAGCTCCCCATGTCAAGAGCAAGTCAGACTGTACTGTCCCAAAGCCTCTGCACATTTCTGGGTTCAGCACAGTTTAGAACAGAAGGTACCATTTCATTAGAGACTTTCACTTCCCTGGGCTCTTTTTCAGCTAGCCTGGCCATAAAAAGGGGAGACACACCAGAGCAGCCAAAGCATGCAATTTGCTTTTTGCCTTCTGCATTAGACACTCCAGTTGGAAGGCAACAATTCTACAGATGACTGGAAGGGACAGAGAGAATCCAGGCTTGCCAGGATGATGGAGATGACATGGACATGAATAGCTGCTGATGGGAGGGTCATGGCCAGCCCCAGGCTTACCAGGGAGAGCCAGAGGTGAACATCTCTGGACAGTTATGATGATTATGCTTTATTGGGTCAACCTTGAACTTAGTGAGCCTTCCAAGCCACACTCCTCAACTTTAGTTGGAAGTGGATGAGACACCTAAGACTTCACAGGTGCCTTTTAAAAATAATTTAATATTCTTACACACTGCCAGTCCTGATGGATGACAGATGTTCTACCTGAATCATCTCACTCAATCCTTATAAAAACTTCATGATGGAAGGACTATCATCATTCCCAAATTATAAATGAGAAAACTGAGACTCAGAGAGATAGACTAACAGGCGAATCCACTTTTCCATGTATTAGCCACTTACTCCTCTCTGGGTCACTCTCTCACCTTCCTTGAACATTTTAGCTCCTGTCTCACTGTCACTCTCCCAACATTACTGCTGTTGTTATCTTGCTGATTTCAATATCCAGGAAGATGACCCTCCTATTTCCCTACCCTCTCATTTCCTTGACAATATCTTTTCCAATGACCTTATCCTCAACCCTAACTTAGCCACTCATTCTCTTAGTTACTCCCAATAACTGCAGCTCCTCCATGACCCCAACTTCAAGATTCCCTCTCTCTGACTACCACCTCCGATATGTCTAGCTCACTCTCTCTAGCAATCCTTTGATTCCACCAGACCTTTATGCCGTTGACCATACTACCTTTTCACTGGTTTTCATCCCCTTACGTCTCTGTCTCCCTCCTCGTAGAGCTTATATTTCTTGGTCAATTATTATAATCATCCCTGCACGTATCACCAACTGTCTTGCCCTCTTCTTATCTCATCGTCCTCACTAGATAAAAGCCTGACATCAGCTGAGTCTAACTCTCCACCGCTCTGCTTCTGCCTCTGCACAGTAAATGCAGCTGGAGAACACACACCTGCGCTGATCAGGCATACTGTAAACTCACTACCTCCAACCTCAAAAAGTCCTAGTGCTCCTGGGCAATTTATTCTCCCTCTCTCCTAAACAAGTGTTTCATACCTTCTCTTCTTCTCAGTCTTCTAACACCACCCCTCCTTCCTAATTCTCAGATGAGGACCTTGTTTCCTATTTTACCTGGAAAACAGAAGTCATCAGAAGAGAAGCTCCACATGCTTACACGGTTACATATTTTACCTACATGCATCTGTGCTCACGTACTCTGTTTTCCCTCTTCTTACTGTGGATGAACTGCCCCTGCTCCTATCTTAGGCCAACTCCTCCACTCGTGTGCTGGATATCAGCCCCTTATGCCTATTCCAGGACACGGCTCCTGTAATCTTCCTTTGTCTATCCTGCATTGTCCATTTTCCCCTTTCCTACTGGCTCAGTGTACAAACGTGCTGCTATTCTCTTGTCTTAAAAAGGAA
This sequence comes from Equus asinus, assembly GCF_041296235.1. Lineage (NCBI taxonomy): Eukaryota > Metazoa > Chordata > Mammalia > Perissodactyla > Equidae > Equus > Equus asinus. Next base: position 42,908,876 of record NC_091798.1, on the reverse strand, counting down.
TTTCTCTTGATCCCACTTCCCTCTCCAATTACTACTCCAATTTTCTTTTGCTTTATAGCAGAATTCCTCAATAGACCTGTCTACACTCATTGTTTCCATTTGTCCTCCTTACACTCTTCCTTATCCCATTCTATAAGGCTTTCACACCCACACTCACTACCTCCACTGAGACTGTTCTTGTCAAGGTCACAAGTGGCTTTCATGTTGCTAAGTCCAATTGTTGGTTCTCAGTCCTCATGCTGCATAACCTATTGAGTGCTTTGACATAGCTGACAACTTCATCCTCCTTGATACACATTCTTCACTTTGCTCTCAGCATAACATACTCTACAGTGTTTTTTTCTTCCTGAATAACTACTTTTTGTATTCTTTGTTGATTCATTCTTATCTCCCTGATGTCTTAATTTTAGAATTCCCCAAAGATGTGCCCCATTCTTTGAATTCTTCTTTTATTTATTTACACTCATTGACTCAGTGATCTTATCTAAGATCATTAGATGCCATCCAAATGCCAATGACCCCAAAATTTATACCTTTAGCTCAGCCTTCTCTCCTGAACTTGATACATATATCCAATTGCCAACTTGATATTTCCACTTGGATGCCAAATATCCACGCATATCTCATATCTTTATTTTTTATATACATTTTTGAATAAGCTTGTTCACTTCTACAAGAAATTCTTCTGGGATTTTTCTTAGAATTGTGTTAAGTCTATAGATTAATTTGGTTTGGGAAGAACTGACATCTTAACTATATTGAGTTCTCCAAACCATAAACATGGTATATCTCTCCATTATTTAGAGCGTCTTTGATTTCTTTCATTAGTGTTTTATAGCTTTCAACATATAGATTCTACATATGTTCTGTAAGACATATCTAAGTCTTTCATTTTTTTAGCTATTGGAAATATTTTTAAAAATATTTGGTTTCTAATTGTTACTGTATGTAGAAATATGATTGATTTTTGTATGTTGACTTTATATCCTGTGACCTGGCTAAACTCACTTATTGGTACTTTGTAGATTCCTTGGAATTTTCTACATAGAAAAGCATTTATTATTGAGATGAATTTCCGGCTCTAACACAGAGGACAAACCAAAACCATTTAACAGGATATGTTCATATCTTGAATTTTTGGTGCTGAAGCAATTGTTTTGACAATACCAATTTCAGGAAATTATTAGTTTGCTTGACTTTAGTTGAAAACTCCAACTATCAAACTTTTCAACGCTCCTGAAAAAATTATATTAGAAGAGAGAGTGAAGCTCATTATTCTGATCAGTCAAAAGTTAAATGAATTTCTCAGACTGATGCTGTGGAGACACCCACACAATACAGGATAATTAACACTCATTCCTCAATGGAGACCTTAGATATTAGATTAAAAAAGAGTGTGGGCCTCAGATCTACTCCCCCCTCTCCTCCCTCCAGAGACCCAGTAATGGGGCAGGAATATTTATTGAAAGCTCTAATTGAAATACAAATGGAGGTAGATAAACATATGTGTGCTTGCTGTAAACATAGGAGGTTTTCTGTTTTTGACATTTAGGCTGAGTTTAAAGAATGATTACAATAAGACTTTACAATAAGAGTGTTCTAAACATTTTAGTATTTCATTAAATGGTCACAATTACCCTATGAAGCTGATAGTATTATTATTCCCAAATATGAGGAGGACTAAGAATTGACCATTGGATTTAGCAACTTAGAGGTCATTGGTCACCTTGATGGAAGCAGTTTTGGGAGAGTGGAGGACATGACTGATGAGGATTAAAGAATGAGAAGAGAGAAGAATTGGAGCCAGTAATATAGATAGCTCTTTGGGGGAGTTTTATTGCAAAGGAGGACAGAGAAATGGATTAAGTGGCTGATGTGAGAAGCAGGGTCAAGAGAAGCTTTCTTCCTCTTCCCGTCCTTCTTTCTTTCCTTCATTCCTCCTCTTGATGGGAGAAACCATCATATTTTGTAATGATGGGAATTTTCCAGTAGATAATTATACTGATCATTGTGTATGATATCAGCAGATTGTTATATTAATCCAGTACTTCAGTAGCATATATGACAGAAGATTGGGTGTAGTGTATAAGTGGAGGAATGAATTTAGATAGAATCACGTATCCTTTATCTGTAGAAGGAGGCAAGGTCAAGTACAGAGGTGAGGATGCTAGTAGGTGGATGCATTGGTGACGGGAATTTACAGATATTTTCTTTCTATTGCTTCTATTTTGTTTTTCAGTGAAATAGGAAGAAAAATTATCAGCTGAGAGTAAGAATTGGGGAGGAGGTGATGGAAGTTTGAGGAGAAGAGGTCAGAAATAGCTTTTAGGAGAATTTAAGAGTGAGTGAATTAGGGAGACGAGATATGATTGCTGGAGAACAATAAGGTTCATGGTCATAAATTTAAAATGAAACCAGCTAATATGGTTGATTTTTTCTAATCACATTCACCTCCCTGCTTGCTGGCATGGAGTAGGTAGAGAATTAGATTTTACCAGTATTTTAGCCAAAGTGTACAACAAATCAAGAGAGGGTCAGAGGGATTGAGGTGTATGTGAGTGAGATTATAGTGATAGTCCATGGAATTGAGGCTGGTTTGAAGGGACATAGGCCTTCCAGGGGAAAAGGAAAGTTGAAAGATGGTTAAAAAAGAAGCCCAAGTATATGTTGTCTACAAGAAGCCTACTTTAAATACAAAGTTGGCAGTTTCTTATACAACTAAACATAAAGCAGTGACATAAAGAGAGATTAAAATGCACGCTTAAATTATGTTGTGAGGATTCAAGGAGGCAAGGCAGGTGGAGCACATAACACAGTTCTGGGCACGTAGGGCATGCTCAGTGCTCAGTATCTTTTAGCTAGGAAAGGACTTCAAAGCCACATCCTGCCCTCCAGCACTTCCTCTTCACTTCCCCTCACTGGGCTGATGGATAAGAAAACTGAATGTTAAGACTTAACACACATGGCTAAATCCTTATTAGTCATAACTGGAATCACTGAAATAATTAATGGATGTGAAATGCTGGGTAAAAACCTGAGCCTGGTGCTCATTATTGCAGATGAAAATTGAAAAGCTTCAATCCATGTTTTAGCTTTCATGCATACGCTTAATTGTTTCATTAACCTTCACCATATCAATAAGCCCATGCTCCAAAGGATCATAAAAGGCAAATATCCTTCAGCATTTAATCTCCATTTAGGAACACAGATCCAAGGAAGGTGGTTCAAGTCCAGTAAATGAGTCAGACAGCCAATATTTCTTGCCTTGTGTTTCCCAGCGGGATTTAGACAGCCTCTAGGTCCTCAGAATCCAGGGTTCTGCCTCTAGTGTGGGGTGGGATAGGGCTGGCTCCATGTTCCAGTGACTCTTTCAAAAGCCTGACTCTAACTGCCACGGTCACCCACTACCTCCTTGAGTTTATTATTTGCTCTCTGCAGGAGGCTTTCCTTTATTCATCCCAAACTTACTCCCTGCATTTCCCAAAGGGATCTATCTCTGTGTCCTAAATGTTTCAGGATTTGGGAAAGATGGTTGTATGTGAGCCATTGGTGATCTTAGAATTTTTTGGCACAGTCTTGATCAGTCTTTGCATGAGAAGGATGACTAAGTGGTTAGTGCTTGGGCTCTAGACTCAGAGTACCTGGGTTCAAATCCCAGCTCTGCTGCATACTGGCTGTGTGATTTTGAGTATATGACTTAATCTCTCTGTGTGCTCTAGTGTAATATAACAGGGATGATAATGCTATTTACTTTATAGGGTTGTTGCAGGGAGTAAACGAAATAAGATAATCCATATAAATTGCTTAACACAATATGTGGCAAATATTAGCCAAAATTAGGATACTTGTGGCCATAGGTTAGCAGAGTATAAAAATTTGTCCTTTTTAGGATATTGATCTTCAAGTGCCTTTTCTAACAAAGCTGACAAAGCCCTCATTGGATTTGATTCCACAGTTTCACCACATGTGAATCCTCAGGTGGAAGGTGAAAGCAGCAGGACAGAAGCTAGGAGCCTGGGGTTGGAGCAGAGTCCTTGATAATTCACAATGCAGATGCAGGCCCCTGCGTGATGAACCTGAATCTGCAGATGACTGCACTGCCTTTCTCGGCCAGGCAGTGTTGACAGTGCCTCTGTTGATACTTTGGTTTCCAACCTGATTTTGCTTTACTTAGTTGGCAGCTACTGACATTGTGAGGGGCTCCTTAACCCATCACCATGACATTGTGAAGTCCCAGAAGTAATGGATGGCTCTGCTTGTTGATTTTATAACAAGTCCTCTCTGATGGATTCAGAGGCTGGCCTAAGGAGGATAGAGGCTGTCTTTCAAGGAAACAGATCAGCAACTCAAGTATTTTATTCACTAATTCAGCAAGTATATTTGAGCACCCACTGTGTGCCAGGCACTGGGGGTATAGACCTAGATGAAACACCGTCCTTGCCCTTGAGGAACTCAGGATCTTGCTAGAGAGAATGACAAGTAACCAAGTACGGACCACAGGGTGACATAAGATGCTACAGATATGGGAGACTTCGAAGAGGAGGCAGAGTATAAACTGAGACCTGGGAGTGAGTAAAGCTATCAGGGGCGAAGCAGGTGTGGGGAGGAGAGGTAACCGGGAATATACATTCCTGGAAGAGAGACTGGCAAGTGCAGAGCCCCAGAGTGGAGAGAACATTCACCAACCTGTGGACTGTGATGGGTATCAGCTACTTTAACCACAGCATACGTGGGTTATGCACATTATCCACTGTTTTACATAACTTCTCATAACTAAATAAACATGAATGTGCTTATGTATCCAGAGAGGAATTCATGTACACTCTGCACGTCCTTACCCAGATTAAAGATGCTGCTCGGTTCTCTCTCGCTGAGCTCCCAGAAGAGTCTCACTTCAGCTTTCTGCTTTTTCTGCTGGAACCATAGGGAATGGAGACTGGAAGGGAGGTCTACCTGTGTGAGCCTCGCCCTGTCCCCACATCTCACAGCCACAGGGCCTCCCTGAGAGGCTCCAGGGCTCTCGTCCCTCTTTCCTCATGCACTCTGTTCTCTCTGTCTGTCTCTCTATTTCTCCATCCCTCTCTCCTTCTCCCTCTCCCACACATCGCTCTATCAACCATAGGTCAGTGCTCCCTGGCAGGGTGATTGCTCCAAGCTGTGACTCAGGAAACCACTCAGGATGTGTGAGTCAAAAGAGAAAGAGGGACTCTCAGGAAGCCCTATGTTTCATTTATGTGAACATAAGCAGCCCCACCTTTTTCCTACCTTCCTGCCCTGCCCCACAAGAGATTGGCCTAAGCATGATTGGTTGGTCTCTGTACTCACTAGAATGGGAGACAATATTAAAACATGATTGTTAGAGTTTTTACTACTATTATCATTTATTGAATGCTTACTATGTACCAGGCTCTAGGCTGAGTGCTTTACATATTTAGCTCATTGAATTCTCATAACAAACCTAGGAAGTAGACACTATCATCACTCCTCTTTTATACACAGGGAAACTGAAGCCAAGAGACTTCAGCAACAGGTTGGATTTGGATTTGAGTGTGGTTGACTGCACATTCCATAATGCTAACACTGGGAAGTACTCATCTGAGAAAATACCAACTTCCCTGGCATGTGCTCTAAAACCCTGAGCACCACCCTGAAGGGGCAGGTTCAAGGTCCTTCCTGGTGAAGAGGAAGAGAGAGATGAGGGCCTATTGGTAAGAGGCAAAGGGGCTGAAACCGACTAAGGCAGTACCCTGTGCATCCACACCCAGGGGAAGGCCAGGGAGGTGAGACTGGCTGAACCCATGTTGCTGAGTTTGCACTTCACTGTAAGTTACCAGCAGATGTGTTGGCAATCAGAAGTCATGGTGGAAGTCATCCTTAATGGGAGGGGCCATTCCTATCGCTCCCAAGGCCTTAAGCCTATTATCAAAGTGCCAGTCTGTCCACTTCCCAACATCCTTTCTGGTATTATGACTCTCAGCAGGAAGTCATTCACCTCTATTCTGTAACGGATCCCCGTGCCACATCTAATCGTCACAGTGACAAGTTATGGGAATGGGTGGGAAGCAGAGGGTTTGCAGAGTTTCCCCACTGCAGTGGCTGGGGGACCTTGCAGCTCTTTCCTTAGATATACAAAGAAACAGAGCGTGGCGGGATGAGTCAGCATTGCTTGTGCCAGCTGAATTTCAAAGGTGGCAGCACAGTGATTGTTGTTCACTGTGTTTTAGCAAGCTTATTTTTTTGAGTCTGTTTGCTCTGTTGGCATTGAAGCATACAATATAGCTGCGGAGTGGTGCTGAATTAACAACTCTGTTCCTGGATTCTTCCAAAGCTTTCATCCACAAGCATACTTAAGCCACTTTGGTCCATGGATTGGCTCATGGAAGAACTCATGTATTCATTCATTTATTCATTTAATCAACAAAAATGATTAGAGATCTACCAGGTGCTGAGCACTATGCTAGGTCCCTGGAGATACAATGAAGAGCAAGGCAGGCATGGTCACTGCCCTCATGGAGCTGACAGACTAGAGGGAAAAATAGACAGTGAAGGTCCTGAAGCAAAGTGTGATGAGGATCTCTCCTTTTTATCTAAGTCAGACTCAAGTGTCTTTACATCCAGTCTCATAGTAATTCCTGGGAAAATGTTTTCTTCCAAATAAACCTTGAGTGCTTTCCAATAATCCATCCTTACAAATATGTTCCACCTAGTTCAACATGTCCTTAATGAGCCTTCTGCATTCTAGAAGCTGTGCCCAGCACTGGAGATGCAAGGAGGAATGAGCTGTTGTCACTGCCCACCCAAGGGGGAGACAACACATAACCCAATCGTTTTAATATTATTTGGCAGTGCTAGTCATTCATTCAACAAATATTCACTGAGTACCCACTCTGTGCCAGGTTTTTTTCTAAATCTTTGATATACAACCATAAGCAAAACAGACAGAGCCCCTGCCTTTGTGGAGCTTATGTTTTACTAGGAAAGTGGGGACTGCAGAGAGGAGATTGCTGTTGTTTATAGATGGTTAGGCAGGAGTTCCTTGAGGAGGTGATTTTGGATAGAGAGTTGAAGTTGGTGAAGGAGGAAGCTATGTAGACGTAGGAGGAAAGAGAGTTCCAGATAGAGGGTTACCAGTGTATAGAAGGAGAAGAGTACAAAGCCAAAGAGGGAGAGCATCTGGTGTTTTTGAAGAACAGTGAGAAGGCCAGTTACTGGGCCAAAGCGGGTAAGCAGGACAACGGGAAGAGATGAGACCAGAGGAACAGCAGGGGACAGATGGCCAAAGCCCTGATAGGCCTTTGTCAGGACAGTGGGTTTTACTCTGGTGAGATGGGGAGTCACGGGAGGGTTTCAAGAAGTGGAGTTAACATGATCTGATGTATCCTTGAAGAGGATCAGCCTGGCTGCTGGGAAGGGATAAATTGTAAGGTGCAAGAGCAGAAGCATGAAGACCAATTAAGAGGGCGTTTCAATACCCAGAGGGGAAATAAAGGTGGTCTGGACCAGAAAGGTAAATGGTTAAGATGAGAAGTGTAGAATTCTGGATGTCTTTGAAAGATAGAGGCAAGAGGATTTATTGATGAATTGACTATGAAGAAAGGAAAAAAGAAGGGGAGGAGATAAGGGTGACTGGGGTTTTTGCCCTGAGCAGCTAGAAACATAGTTATGGTCTATGAGATGAGCACGATGTTAGATTAGCTCATTGTTTAATAGTATTTCCTCCCTCCTTCCCCGTCTTCATGAGACTAGTGTACTTCCTTCTCCATTGATGTTGGGCTGGTCATGGGACTTGCTTTAGCCTATGAAGTGGCAGTGTTTGACCTCTAAACCTAGGTCTTAAGAGGCATCATGTATTTTCCCTCAGCCCTCTGACTTTTGCCAAGAGAAGAATGGGCCCTATGTCACCACTACCTATCCACCCTGGGCCCCAGAATGAGATATGTAGAGCAGCCTCCTCCCCTGACCCATAGACTTGTGAACATAACAATAAATGTGGACATGTAGACTATTGAGTTTTGGGGTGGTTTGTTACATGACATTATTCTGGCAATAACTGACTGATAAAGGGGCAGAGGTAGGCTCAATTCTTTGGGACATCAACATCAAAGATAAGCTCTTAGCCCTGTGTAGATATTCAGAGAAGTTACCCTGGAGGAAATAAGTCATAGCTGAGTCTTGAAGGATAAATCAGAGCTACCCGGTACAAGAGGTGGAGGAAGGGCATTCCAAGCTGGGAAATAGCATAAGCAAAGTCTAGAGGCACAAGAAACATGCCATATAAATATACAGGGAACTATGCAAGTAGAGGCAGAGGGTGGCGGAGGATGAGTCTAGGGAAGCAGACAGGAGCTGAGTCATGGAGGGTTTTGTATTCCCTGATAAGGAGCTTGCACTTTATTCCCACAGGCAGTGGGGAACTGCCAGAACTTTCTAAGTGGGAGAATGGCATGGTCTGAGTTGCACCCTCGTAGGATCCTTGCGGCCCTGTGCGGAGAACAGCCTCAGTGTTGGGGAATGTTGTGGCCTGGAGGTGGGATCGGGGTGGGAGCTGTTGTAACCATCTGATCAAGTGCAGTGGTGGTAAGGATGCAGGGGTGGAAATGCATTGGGGAAACATTTAAGTTTTAATACCAGCAGGATTTAAAGTATAGAGAGAAAGTGAGAGCTCAATATGTAGCATGCTTGGGTTATCAAACACTGGAAGGAAATTCCCTAACATGTTCACATTTGATGGAATTACAGATGATTTTTCTTTTCTTCTTATACACAAATTCATTTTCTGCATTAATTCTGCATTACCAATATAATAAGAAAAATTTTTGAGTGTATTATAGTGTTTAAACTTGCCTGTTTTCCCTTGGATCAAGTTTGCTGAACCCTTAAATCTCAATGATGGAGAGGAGTCTCCACCCTCGGTGCTGGCTTGGCTAGGGTTGCAATCTTGATATCTAATAACTTTGGTTTTTTTACTATCAAATCAAAAGAAGATTCAAAAAGATATTCAGAGCAAATGAGACCTATCCATCTTATTTGTACTAACTATATGTGAAAACATTTCAGATAAACACTGATTTAGAATTGGCATTAACAGATATCAGACCCTTCCAGAGGATTATGTCATGACTCACCTGATTATAGATTCAGAATAGTAAATGTTCATGAGACTTGTATTGAAGAGTAATTATAGCACAGTGTATGTATAGAAGTAATTTTTCAAAGTTTGCTTGTGATTGCTGAAAATGCTATTGATTAAGACGGGCTAATAACTAGATGGCAAAGAAGGAATTAAAAAATGTAGAGCCTTGCTCATCATAAAACAAAAACTAAAAGCCAAGTTAGGCAAATCAGCACTTGTGATTTTTCGGATCAAAGGTGCTTACTCTATTTTTCTCACTTTGGTTCCTCTGTCAATTGTGTTCCCAAGTCTGGACTGATGCTCCTCTTTGCTACCTCTAAGAACCCCTACCCTTTCTCAAGACCAGCTGGAAGGGAACTCCAGGATGTCTTTCCTGATTCCCCTGGGGAACCACTGTGTCATGCCCGGGCCCTCACTATCTTTTATTCTTTGAGTCAAATAGCCCTGTCAAAGTGCTCTCTGTGTTTTTGACATTTTCATACTTAACTAATCAACTTTGTTCATTTGTATTTTCCAGTCCAGGGCATACCGCATTACACATTAATAAATGTTGTATAAAATGACTTAATATATATATTCTGATTTAAGAATTTTATTTATAGGAAGCTGAGGAGCAAATAAGCGCTGGTGTGTGGCTACCAGGAAATTGATCTAGGCACAGCAAGAGGGGTATGCTTGGCTCTAAGAGATGGTCTTGGAGCCAAAGCTGATTGTTAAAGGCTCATTGTCTTGTGCATAGACAACTGCAGTCACTTTCTAAAAGTCCCAGAAGACATGGGTAAAAGATGAGGAAGTGATTGCATTTAAATAAGTTCAAATCTAATCAGGAAAATCAGATTCCACTTTTTTGCTTTAAACTGATTTATCCAATGAATGACTGGATAATACTTGGAAATAGGACTTATACCTATTTTGTAAATATGAAAAAAGGAGACTGAGGCTTTGACACGATTGCATTTATCTCCATAGCTTCCATTGTCACCTCTGCTGGTGATTCCCAGGTTTTTACCGCCAACCCCAGCTGTATTCTAAGGAGCTGACTGGAATATTCAACTGTCAAGTGGTCATCTACACTGGTAAGCTCCGCAGACATGTCATACTCTGCATGCTCCACACTAAACATGTCTTCCGTCTAACAACAAAACCTGATCTGCTTTCTGTTTCAGGAAATAGAGGTCCTGTCCACTCAGCCTCCTGAGCTAGAAACCCTGGGTTCCTCTTTGTCTTTGCCAATTATTTACCAAGATCTGTTGATTGTGATCTGAAGTATCTCTTATGTCTGACCCCTCCCCCTCATATTCATAGTCATCATCTTAATTCAAGTCCTTATAATTTGGTGTCTAGACTTTTGAACCAGCCTCCTGATTGGTCTGTTTCCAACAACACTTCCTTCTTCTACCCAGATGCCAAACCATCATCCCCTTCATTACAAAGCCACAAGATAAAATCTAAGCATCTTTATTGTCATACCTCAACATACCTCACCAATATCAGCCTCCTTCCCATAAACCCAACTCCCCTCCAGCCACACCTGTCCACTAAGTACACTGGGCCGTCATGCCTCTGCACGTGCCCATTCCTCTGCTTTTCTGCCTTTCTTTCTCTTCTCCATTTGCCTAACTCCTACACATCCTTCAAGAACCACTTCAAAATTTCTCTTCCTGAAAGCCTTCTCTCACACTGCTAGGAAGTTCGTTGCTCTCTCACAGCATTTTGCTCCTTCTCTACCACATTACAATTATCCCTTAACATTCCAGTCTCTCCCATTGCTTCAAGGACAGTCTGGGTCTCACCCACACTTGTAGCCCTAGTACCTAGTACAGTATCTGGCATACAGAGGGAAGACTGACCTTTGCTGGTAAATCATTTAACCACTCTCAATCTGTTTCCTCATCTGTAAAATGTGAATAATAATCTCTTCTTAAATCTCATCTTAGCTGTTGCTTGTGAAAAATTCTCTGTAGAAATGAGAAGCATAAAGGGCTAGGGAAGTGGGGAGTCATTAGTCCAAGCACCTGGCTTTATGAATGAGGAGGATGAACTGCAGAGCAGTAAAATGACTGAGCCAAGGTCTCACAGAAGTTCATGGTAGAGCCTGGGTCTCCTCACTCAATGCCTTTTTCTTCCACCTCTGTTTGTGGAGCCTCACCTGTCAAGGCCCATCCTAGTATTGCCTCAAAGGATTTTCTTTTATGATGTCATATCACATGTGACATAGGCCATGTCCTGGGCAGAGTGTGACCACAAAGCTCCAAGCTACTTGGTTCCTTCACGTGATCTCCAAAATCTGACTACCGTGAGAGCACGCCTCAAATATCTGCTTTAGGTGAAGAAAGGATCCAACTCTGTGTGTAAAATTTGGTTTCTAAATTTGTAATCTTAGAGGAGATACCATTTAGGGAAAGAAACTCTTGCCCCTAATTTTTTCAGCTAAATTAAAACATTTTTTCCTTTTCCTGCACATTTCCTAGAGCTCATCTCCATGTTTATGTTAAAACATCAGTTTTAAGCACATAAAACATCAGGTTTCTGATGTGCTGTGGGAGGGTGTTGGGTGAATCCTTTGGAGTATAAACTTTAAGCAAAATTAATAATCACCAGATAAGAGAAATTGTCATCAGAAAGATCCCTGGGCCACTGTTTTCAAAGAACATGTAAGAGAAGCTGGGGAGAGCTGTTAACTCAACAGGCAGAGCCCGGGCCTTCATCATGCAAAAGGCCAGCAGCTGCATGCTACTGCTCCCAAGAATGCGAACATGAGCTCTGACCCCCCCAGGTCCAAGACACTGTGTTGTTTGTCAGTGTGAAGTGTGTTTATTTCCAGGATGTGTGAGAGAAGCAGTGCTTAGCATATCAGTGTGGCTCTTCTGAATTTTCCAAGCATTTATCCATCAGAAATTGACAAGCCTGCTCTGGAGCCCAGAAAAACAGGTCATTATTATTAATTTCACACCGTGGATATGGGAGATGGAGATAATCATAGTCATATGAAAGATAATCATGCTACTGAGTATTTGGGGAGCCTTTTCTGTTTGAGAATTGGTAATCTTTAGAAAATTTTAGCTTCAGTCATTCTTACATCACTGTAATTTTAGGACTAGGTATACACCTTTAGTTGTCTTCATTTTCCTGGGTCTTATACCATACTGCTTCTATTGTGACCAGACCCTGTACCCCTAATTCCTCCAGACCTCCTGGGGTTGGCAAAAAAGTGTAGATGGTACCACACCACCTGATCTGTTTTCTTGAGAGCCAAGGGAAAAACAACATGGCCTCCTTTTGCTCAGGTGGTACCTGTTTTGAAAGGAAGCCTGTGCCGGGATATTCAGAGTGGTTATCGCAGGGTGTCTTACCCCTCCACAGTGTTTGAGTGTATAACACGCACAGTACGTACTGATCACATAGTTTATAAATGGAAAAGAGGAGAGAGAGACACTTGGTTCATCAATGCCAAGTGCGATTTCTCAATGAAGGAGACTTTTTTTTTTCACTCTGCAATCAAATGCAGTTCTCTCAATTTTCTTGATTGGTATTAAATGGAACTCTACCTTGGATCCAGGAGCTGCAGTGGTATTTGCCAGCTTATTATAATTCATGGGCTTGAAGGGTAGCAGAATATGCCACCCCAAAATATGCCACTTTAGCATAAGGATTATTTTGAGCTGAAGGCAATTAAGAAGCAGATACGAGAAAAGCTGTCTGCCCTCCCCCTATGTGGCTAAGAGTAGGATATAAATTTGTAGAAGGTGTCCTCCCTTCCCTTTCTACCAGGAACGGCAGAAGTTGATCAGAGAGATGACTGAGACCCTTATCGGCCCAGAGGCAGCACCAGAGGAATCTATATAACAAACCCTGCTCAAACTCGCCCTCACCTACCATTAGTTTCCCCATATATTTACCTTCCCACAATTTGATGCCCCTAGGAAGCTCCAAGTCCTTTTCCTTGTCTCGTCACTTCTGTAAAAATTTACTGCTCTTTTGTTAAGATGCTGTATAAACACAAGTCCTAACCACCCCTTTGACTTACTCATCTCTGAGTGCTCCCATCTGTTTGCAAGAGGCGCATGTTAATAAACTTCTATTTGTTTTTTTCTTGTTAATCTGTCCTTTGTCAGTCTAGTTTACAGGATTCTAGCTGAGGAACCTACGAGGGTAAAGGGAAAAAGATTTGTTTCTTTTCCTACAGCCTAATGGAAGAAGAGAAGGACCATAACTTTTTACCATCATACAGCCTAAAACCCAAACACTAAAATGATTCAAAGCCTGAAAAAAGAGCCTTTTAAAAAAAATTTAAAAATTGACTGGGGCTTTTGGCTGATCCTTCCTAAAAGCTTATGGCTTAAATATATGTATCTGGGGTTTGATGGGCAAATGGGTAATCACTTCCACTGGCAGCCACCTTCATTCTGCTTAATTGCATGTGTTCCCTTGGTTGATATTTTCAGATAGGAGTCTTTGACTATGCAAATGGATTAAATCTTGGTACTTAACTAGAAGGAGTAGAGGAATGTTGCTATTAAGAAGGTGAAAGAATTTCTTCATTATACCAAAATGAATTCCAGATGAATTAAAGCATTAAATACACAAAAATGAAACTGTAGTAATACTAGAAGTAAGCATAGGTGAATCTTAAAAATAATTTTTGAGTAGGAAGACCTTTTCAAACATGCCATGGAACCTGGAAACCATAACTGAAAGACTGACAAATAAGACAATATACAATTTAAACATTTTTCTTCAGAAAAGAATACCATAAGACATATAAAAAGACAACAAGCTGAAAAATATTTGCAACATACAATATAGATAAAAGTCTGATTTCTTTTTCTTAAAAATCATTCTTACACAGCAAAATTTAAAACAGAGATGAACCAAGCAAAAATGGACAAAAGACAGGAACAGACAATTCACACACAAAAAAATACAAATGAAAAATAAACAAAAAGTTGTTTAATCTTACTCATAAAAAATTCACATTAAAATAGCATTGAGTGACCCTTCCTCACCTAATAAACCCACAAGTAAAAAGTTTGATCATACTCATTGTGGGCAAGGGAGTGTGGAAAAGACACTCTCCTACTCTGTTGGTGACATCTATAATTTTAGACTGCCCTTTGGGAGGACTATCGTCAGTCTGTAGCACAATTTAAATGTCCATGCTCTTTTACCCAGCAATTCCATTTTGAGGAGCTTAGCCTACAGATATGCTCAGAGAAGTGCACGAATCTGTATGTATAAGGATGTTCAGTACAGAATTGTTTGTTAAAACAAAAGCTGCAACTAACCTAAAGGTCCATCTATAAGGGCATGTTCCGTAAATGTCAGTGCACCTATGCTGTGGGATACTCTACGGCTGTTGGGGAGAAGAGGGTGGGTTTGTAGGTGCTGATATGGAAAGATATTGCTGCAGATTTTATTATTGAGTGAAAAAAGCAAGTTGGGAACTGAATGTGGAGTATGTTTTAATACATTTAAGATGAAAAGTAAATAAATACATATATGTTTATATATACATATGAATGTATGTCTGTATGAATAAAAGATTCATGCCCAAATGTGAAATAAATATTAATAAGGCTGAGTCTGGGAATTGAGATTGGGGCGTTGGAGAGAGTTAAGGAAGGGGGAGCTTACTTCCTACTGGATATTGTTAGGTTTTATTTGAATTTTTCTTTTTTTCCTTGGTAAGGAAGATTGGCCCTAAACTAACATCTGTTGCCAATATTCCTCTTTTTCCCTGAGGAAAATTGTTGCTGAGCTAAGATCTGTGCCCATCTTCCTCTATTTTGTATGTAAGACACCACCACAACATAGCTTGATGGGTGGTGTGTAGGTCTGCACCTGGGATCCAAATCCATGAACTCTGGGCCACTGAAGTGGAGTGTGAACTTAATCACTACGCCCACCAGGCCATTTGAAGTATTTTTTGCATCGTATATTCCAAAAAATTTGAAAGGAAAATGACTGATTTCTTTATTTGTCCCTTGTTTCTGCACGCCACTCACTATAAGGGAACCTCCAGGAGAAACCAAACTTGTGACTGCTCCAAGCTGAGCTCTTGCATCTGACAAGGAACTCTTCACCACTTACATATCCAGCAGCAATACGGGACCACAGATGATTATCATGGTTTAGTTCTTGTCCTCCTTGTGGCTTAATTCAATTGAAATAGATGAAGCCTATCTGGGTCATGTTGCTGAAGCCATTTTGAAAACAGATCTCTGATCTTAGCCCTCT
This sequence comes from Equus asinus, assembly GCF_041296235.1. Classification (NCBI taxonomy): domain Eukaryota; kingdom Metazoa; phylum Chordata; class Mammalia; order Perissodactyla; family Equidae; genus Equus; species Equus asinus. The sequence goes on along the minus strand of NC_091798.1, from coordinate 42,893,506 downwards.
TATCATTGATTTTTAATTCCAGCTCCCTGTTGTTGATCCTCAGGAAACAGAAAACAGCCTTCACCTTTCTTTCCTTATAGCCCTTCAACTAATCTATGCACATCCTCTTGTTTTCTCCCAACCCCCTACTTCACTACTTCCTCATTTAACCCTAATGTGCAATTTCTAAGGGTCTTCTAAGTGTCTTTTACATATAACTTCAACAAAAAAAAATGGTAAGATGTCCGCCAGGACCACTGGCCATTAAGCTACCTTGGTCCTGCCTGGTCCACCCACTGGCAGATGTGAGCTTACATGCCTCCCTCTGCTCACCAAGCTAGTCCTACAGGGCAATCTGCAGAGTATCAAGGATCCCAGGGATCTGTCTTCTAATTCTGCCCAGTGCTGGCAACTGGTGGATGTGTATGAGAAAGAATCTCTCAAAAAATCAGGATGCTCTTCTCCCTTCTAAATGGCTTGTCACCAGCCCGCAAGAGCAACCGAAGATGACACAGTGGAAACCAGGTCTGGGTCCAAACATCATCCAATAACCCGTGAAGGATGGCAAAATATGCCATCCCAAAATATGCCACTTTGATATATTGATTATTTTGAGCTATGGGCACTTGAAAAACAGCAAATGCAGGGAGAAGCTTTCTCTGAACTCCCCTTGTCTGTCAAAAGACAGATCCTCCAAGAGGAACTCAGTTGTCATAGATCCCTTCCCTGGAAGCTTCATCACCAAGGAAGATGACTCTTGTTGCAGGAGAGGACACTAGAAGTCAACATCACTCTGTGACAGTTGACATGAATGGAGTCATATAAAAATAGTGCCAGAACAGCCATTTCAGAGGAATTGCCTTGCATATCTTGTTTTCTTCATCTTCCAAACTGGACCAAACCACCAACATTCCAAGAAGTCAGTAAGGACAAGAATATCTTGTCTGTAAGAACTGAAGGAACTGGACTTTGCTGATGACCAGATTGCTAACCAATCAATGAAGTACAAGTCTAGCCTTTTGCCTAATGACCGAATCTTAAGTCAATCTATGAAGTACAAATCTAACCTTACCTAATCTAGCACCAATGAACTCTTTTTTAATACAGCTCACCTCATCCTCCCTTCTTCCCATAAAAACTCTGAGCTCCTCTTCTGTAATTGCAACACTATTTGGGTTTCTACCTGAATCTGTGCTCCCTGAATTGCAATTCTTTGATCCTAAATAAATACTTTGCCTCTTAAACTGTTTCTGATTTTGTAAGTTGACAACTCCCAGATGGACTTTGTCACAAACTATCATACCTCCCATCTATTCTTCTAAGGGCCCACTCATCTTTCCTAGAAATTGTTTACTCCCCCCTAAGAGGCCCACATCTCCCCTCCCCTTTCTCTATTAAGATAGTATTTAAGTCTGAATTTTAAAGCCACCTCAGAGTTTTGGTCATTTTTCCCTGGTTGTCTCCCATGTATATAGGAAGTATATATGCTACCAAACTTTTTTCTTGTTAATCTGTATTTTATTATGGGATCTCGGCCAAGAATCTGGAAGGGTAGAGGGAAAATTGTTTTTCCTCCCCTATGCATGCCTGTCTGTCTCTCCTTGGCCAGGGTTAGGAACACCCTTCTTCAGGCGGCCCTTCCTCAGTCCCTGGGGCCCATCCCCTCCTATGCTGGGCCACAGGAGTTCCCTGGTGGGGACTCAGTGAATTGTCAGAGATTTAGTTTTTATTGATTTCGTGTAGGGACTCTTTTTGTTTGTTTTAAATTATTTCATTGAGATCATATTGGCTTATAACGTTATTGTATTTCAGTTTCTGTGTAGACTGCATAGTGTTCACTATGTAGGGACTCTTGAGCTAGGCCTGGAGGTCTAGTGGTTAAGGTTTGGCACTCTCACCGATGTGCCTGAGTTCGGGTTCGTTTCCGGTCACCGTACCACACCACCTGTCTGTCATTTGTTATATTCTGATGGCTGCTTGTTGCTGTGATGCTGAAAGCTATGCCACCAGTATTTCAAATACCAGCAGGATCGCTCATGGGGGACAGGTTTCAGCAGAGCTTCCAGTCTAAGACACACTAGGAAGGAGGCTCTGGGCACCTAGTTCCAAAAAGATTGTCCTGAAAACCCTGTGAGTAGCAGTGGAGCATTGTCTGATACAGGGCCAGAAGGTGAGAGGATGGTACCAAAAGACCCAGCAGAGATTTCCTGAGCTGTGCACAGGGTCGCTAGAAGTCGGAATCGACTCCATGGCACTAACAACAAAGGGACTCTCGACTCATCAGAATGGCATGAAGATTATTTTAAGCTAAAGACATCTGGACAAACAGCAGCTAAACTTCTTTTGCTGATTTAAGCAGAGCCTCCCAAAAATACAGCCACCATAAATTCCCTCTCTGGGGGGTTTACAGTCGGAAAGGAGACTGACCACTTGTACCCAGATGAGAACAAACATCGCAAACTATCAGACCTTCCATTTGTTTCCCTAAAAGCCCGTATTACCTAAAAGTCTTCTTTTTCTTTAGAAGTCCTTTCTCCCTCTCCTTTTCCCCTATTATGCTGGTATATAAACCCCTGTCTTTAGCTGTTGTGTAAGCCACCTCTTTAATGCACTTCTATATGCATATGAGTTAAACTCTGTCTTTTCTTCCATTAATCTGTTTTTTGTTAATTCACAGGCTGTCAACCATTGTGACCTAAGATGGTAGAGGAAAAGTTTTCCTCCCATCACTTGACACTAAAATTTTCCAGGAACTGTTATTTATAAAGTGTTGACATTGCATGGGGGAAATGCCAACGTTACAATATTCAGTGAGAAAACCAGGTTTCCAAATTATTTATAAAGTCTTGTCATCATTGCACAAAACAAACGCATCTGTGCACAGAAAAAAATAATTAGACCTCCCTATCTGGTAATAGGTCATAAAACAGAGTCTTAAGAATGAGACTGTGGAGGAATAGTCAGAACAATGGATGGGATAGAAAGTCAAGAAGCAGAAACACGTGTGTTTGGGAACTTGTGTGTGATAGAGGTGGCATCACAGAATAGTGGGGAAAGTTAGCATACTTAGTATTTGGTGCTGGGAAACTAACTCCCCATATGGAGAAAAGCAGAAATCTGATACCAACTCACTCTACATGTAAAAGTAAACTCCAATTGTACTAAAGACTTAAAAGGCAATGGTAAATCTATGTAGGTAATATAAGAAAAAAAATAGATATATTGTAGGAGAATATCTTTGCGACCTTGGGTGGGGAAGAATTTCTTAATAAGACTAAATGCACAAACCATTTCAAAAATAAGGATTTCCGTTCAATAAAGGGTGCCATAGACAGATTTAACAGAGGAGTGGCAGACTGGGAGAAGATATTTCTTCGTCTGAAATAGACAAGGAACTAGTATTTAGAATATATGAGGAACTCCTGTAAGAAAACTTAAGAATGCCCTTAAATAGAAATACTGTTAAAAAGTAGGTGAAAGAATGGTAGGAAGAAGCAATTCACAGAAAGGAGAAACCCACTTGGCTGAACAATATATGAAGTGCCCAGCCTCATTGGCAATCAGCGAAATGCAAATTAAAATAACTTTACATTCCTCATACTGGCAAACATTAGAAAGCAGGGTAGTACCTAGAGCTGGCAGCACGTGGCAAAGCAAAGCCCCCAAGGGCAGGCCTTCTGGAGAGCAGACTACTGTGCTGAGTAAATTAATCATGGGCATTCTTTCCTGGGTCTCTAACACAAGAACACTTAAATAGGATTGTAAGGCGGTACAGGGATGTTCTTTGCAGAATGATTTGTGATAAGAAGTTAGAGGCAGTCTAGGTATCCATCATTATGGGAATGAAAAAGTGAAAGCTGTAGATGCAGAGAATGGAATACTAGACAGAAGCAATGAACTAGATTTACATACGGCAGCAGGGAGAGACCATAAAACACATGGTGCTGAGTGAACAAAAGTAAGGAAGATTATAATTTTATACCATAATCTCTTTTATGTAATTTATAAACACACACACACAATGTATTTTTCTATAGTCTCCATTAAAATGTAAACTCCATGAGGGCAGAGATTACAGAGTTTGATGACATCTAAGTGTTCCCAGCCTCTAGAGCTTTGTACACCGTAGATGCAAAAGAAATATTTCTTGATTGCATTATATATATATATATGTACACACACACAAACGTATATATACATACATATATATAAATGCATTAAACACATTGAGGTGGATGATTTTGGGGGCCAGAGAATGGGAATGAAGATAAAGTATAAAAAGAAACAAAAATATGATGATAATGTTCCATCGGCTGAGTCATAGTATTAATTAAAACTTTTGCACTTGGAGGTAGGAGGAGCACTAGCAGAAAACATACCAAAATATGAATTGTTGTTAGATGGTGGGATTAATGTTGACCTTTTTGTTCCTTCTACTTTTCTAAAAATTCTATAATCACTGTGTTTTATTTTGATTATCCCCACATCCAACACTTGAAAATGTTTTTCTCAAGCTTGAGAGGGGCAGTGTCCCCAAACCAAGTTTTCCCCAATGATTCTGTCAGCTACCTCCCACCTCTTACCCACCCTACCTCCTCCAAACACCACACACACTTTCATGGAACTCCAGTATTTCTGTCTCAGCTTTCGCCTTGATCAATAGAAAGCAACAACAATCTCTCCCTTTTCCTCGAGACTGACCTCCCAGTTTTGCTATTGTCTTTGGCTTCCCAGAATAACGGAACTTGGGCATTTTATCCTGTGCTGCTCCGAGAGTCTGCCTGGATTCCTGGTATCAGCCTTCCCTAGTTCATCTCAACCTTGGGCTACCCACACTGTACTGGGTTGAATAGTGTCCCTCCCCCTCCTACATCCACATCCTTCCTGGAACTTCAGAATAAGACCTTACTTGGAAATAGGGTGGTTGCTGGTAAAATTGGTTAAGTTGAAGTCCTACTTCAACTTAGTAGAGTGGGCCCTTAATCCAAAATGACTGGTCCTTATAAGAAGAGGTTAAGAGACACAGAGACACACAGGGAGATTACTGTGTGACAACAGAGGCAGAAACTGGAGAGATGTGTCTACAAGCCAGGGAACACCAAGGAAGCTAGGAAGAGGCAAGGGAGGATCCTTCCCTGGAGCCTTCAGAGGAAGTGTGGCCCTGTTGACACCGTTTTGTACTTCTAGCCTTCAGTACTGTGAGAAAATAAATTTCTGCTGTTTAAGTCACCACGTTTGTGGTATTTTGTTACAGCAGTCCCAGGAAACTGACATATCCACCTTGACTCAACTGTATGTCCACCAGGAGGATTTGGGTGCCCAGAAAAGCGGTGCTTGCCCCAGTGTCCTCCTGGCCTGGCATTCTCAACACCCGAAGCCTTGAGGGAAGCTGAGGGAGAGGTCTACTTGATGCCTTTATTCATGCCAAAACCAGCTCCACTTGAACAAAGATCAGAGATAAGACTTAGCCATTTTCCTCTACTTTAATGGAAAATTTACTTGGTTCATGCATCCCACAGAGGGATAAAGATGTCCTCAGAATCTGAAAACGCAGTGGAAAGATTAAAATCCTGTGGAATCCTCTCTATTCTGGGGTTATCACTTCTGAACCCACTTCCTAATGCCTCTGCACTGACAGTGCCTTGTAATGATCAGTGTGGCAAAGCCTGGGGCATGCCCTTCTCTACCTCCAAAGGTCAGGGTGGAAAATCGGAATCCTCATTACTCTCCTGCCCTCCTGCTACTCCACTGGAGGAAAAGATAAAGAGCTGGCTCTTTTTTGCCTCCTATTCCTGTGGCTCTCCGTTGCTGGGACATCACTGGGAAGCACTGAGAGGCCCCAAGGACAGGAGAAGGAGGGTTCTGGGAACTCACAGACAAGAAAGCTGTCCTGGGAACAGCCAGGAGCTGGTCACCTTCTCTGACCGTATTGTTGCTCCAGCTCCATCTGTGATGATTCACCCGCTGGTTGAGATGCTCTGGTCCTTCTGTATTCATGTGCCACTCACCCCCTTCCTAGGAGTACCTCCGCTTCCTATAGCAGTCATTCAACTCCTCCCACTCTTGTCTCCTCCACTCCATTGTCTACAGAGGGCAGAGTGGATCTTTCCAAACTGTAGATATCAGTCACTCACTCTTCTGTTGAAACCTTCCAGTGGCTCCCCATTCACTTTAAAATGAAGTCCAGCCACCAATGGTAAGGCCATGGCTGAGGTGTTATTCAGCTCCTTTGTGACCTGCTACCTCTCCTCTTTACTCCCTACAGTAGACCCATACTGAAGTACTCACAATTCTCTGAGCCTCTCTTTCCCCTCTCTGCTCTGGGTTATTTCATGTGCAATTTATATGCCTGGAACCATCCTTCCCATTCCTTACTATTTGTTTATCTCTCCCATACCCTCAGGTTTCTCTTAAACATTGTCTCCCCTGAGAAATCTTTAAACACATGTACACACACACACAAGCACACACAGAGTCAGCTGTCCCACTACATCAACTCTTTGAAAACTGCCCTTTTACTGCTTAGCATGCAGCACAATTTGTAAAGCTCTGTTTATTTGTGTGATTCTATGAAGAAGACCTGCCTTGTTCCCTGGACTGTCAGGTCCTCGAGGGCAGGGACTTGGTTTCTCTTGTTCATCATTTCATCCCAGCACCCAACCCAGAGCATGGCTCTAACTAAAGGCTTAGTAAGCGATTGTTGCATGAATGCTGCATTTTCAGATGGCCCTGTAACTAGGGTCCATCCAGCTCTGATATTCTGTGGGTCTACAGATAACACCAGCATCCCACCCTCCTGACATCTATTTCCCACATTTAAGCTGAATGTGAATTTTCTGCTAATAAAACACAAGCCTCTATGTTGATGGTGTGTGCCGCATACTTGATTAACATTATCCTATTATGATTAATTTATATAGCATTGTAACTTCTTTTTCAGAGAAAAATCCTGTATTTCCATCATTTCCATTTAATTTGTGCTACTACTCATTGACTAATATTCTCTAAGAACTGTCTCTATTTTCTCCATATCTCTGATATTTCAGACTGATAGTTGCACTTGTATAGGAAATGATTTTTTTCCCAGTTTATTTTGTGTCTAGTGATGAATCTTTTCCACGGAGATATTTTTCAAGAAATAATCTCTGTCTGTGTTTGGCAGGAGCTGTGCCTGCCCGTTGCCTCCCTCCTCCTTTGCTCCTCTCTCTTTTCTGCCCACGTCGCTTCTTTTCACAGCAATATTTTAGCAGCACTCTAGGCTTGTTCAGTTTCAGTGGTCTGCATTTTTCCAATTGGAAAATATTCCCTTGGCCTATTTTTAACCATGGAGCTCACATGTACAGCCTAGACTTTTTCTTGTTCTGGAAAGATCTGCTGGGGGTTAGGTGAGGGGAGAAAGCTTAGCAGAAATCAGGAAAACCCTCTGAATAGAGGAGGTGCTGAAACTTAAGCTGTATTTATTAGGAGGAAGAGTTGTGGTGCTGAAAATCTAGTGGGCTTTGGGGAAAAAAAGGGATCTCCACTGAGCTCTCTGGGGGAAAGTTATGTACTTATTAGGGGTCAGGTTCTCTGCAAAGAGTTTTCTATTCTTCATCTCTTTTAATCCTCACCAACACCCTGGGAGGTTATTATTCATTAATTCACTCACAAACTCATTTATTTACTGAGCTAATATTTACTGAGTACCTAATATGTGCCAGGACTTTCTGGAGGTTAAATGGGATGAGGCATAGCAAGCTGTTGATCTTAACAACTAACAAGGAGAATCCTGATGTCATTTCCAGAGACGAGGGTAAGAGCAAGTGTTTGCATGGGGAAAACAAGCACTCTGTTTTGGACATGTTACAGTTCTAATACCTACTCTCCTCACAACTAACCCCCATTTTTCAAGTAAGAAAACCAACTTCCAATAGAAGCCCAAGATTGCATGGTTGCCAGGAGATGGCACTGGGACTGGAACCCAGGTCAGTCTGATTCAGGTCAGCCAAGCTTTCCTCTCCGCTCCACAACCTTGAGGAAATGAAGCATGGCTGCACAGGGTGCTCACTAGAGCGAGTCTCCTGCCCTTGTCCTCATCTAGCAAAGTGGTTTCCTTTATCCACCTGAATACCTGTCACCCAATGAACACTGTCTCCCTGTATTTTAGAGGCTGATACTCTTAGCATAAACCCTGGAAGAGGAAAATCATTTAACTTTAGGCATCAGTTGTGACCCAATGAAAAATTGTCATTAAAGGACAGATTAATTAGCTAATTTTCTCATGATGACTCATTAATGAATTCTCTGGTGAAAGTGCTCCTCCAGACACTTAGGTAGAAAAATAGAAAAAGACAAAGCTAACGTGAGCAGAAGTCACTTCTGTCCCTTCTCCTGAGATAAGCCAATCGCTGGATCTTGCTCTCAGATGTGGAAGCCTGAGATCCTGACCCCAGTGTGGACCTGTCAACCGGCATGCATGCTCTGGCCACACCTTACCTGCGCATGCTTAGTTGGGAGCCGTCCCATCACAGCTCGTCACCTGACATCTGTGATCTTTCTCTTTTCTGCTTACATTCTGCATCATCAGATGCTCAAGCAGAGGGCTTGGGTGACACAGTCAGATCCCTAAGTGTATGGGGATGATATATAAGTGAATACTTTCAGGAGTTTTCTGCCAAGTTCTCTTAAGAAAAAAGAAAAAAACTTGCCTTTAAGACCTGCAGCCTTCACAGCTTAAAAAATATTTTCCCAAAGGAAAAGGAAACAATTTTTAAGTCATTTCCTACATGTTAAGGCAGGGATTTGTTTATACTACTTATACCAAGCTTTCAAACTTCAAGGAAATGATTTTCCCGGGGTGTCGGTTTGTAGAATTTAAAAATCCTAAAAATATTCAAAGCATGTGAGAAACAGATGCAAACACAGATACTGCTGGAGGCTGGGGGCAGTGGGCTTATTCAGCCTTCAGTACTGCCGCAGGCCCTGGGTGGGCCTTTACTCAACCCTCCTGGCACCCTGGCTCCAGATGACCAGAGTTCAAATGTGCTCTGAGCTCTCCCAACAATACAAAGTCACTCCTCGTCATGTCTCCCACCTCTCTCCTCTTTCATTTTGATAAGTTTGCAAGCAGATTACAAACTGTCTTCTCAACATTTTTACCTTCCACAATGGGATCTCACTAGAGATCATAGCAGGTGGCAAATTGGTCTGATTTATCATTATTTGCATTTTTAATTTGTGGTATTTTAGGCCCAGAGAGTTTTTTTTATAGGTCTTAAAATGGAAACATAAACATTGATACATAATTCATTATCTGTTTTTCGTAATACATGTGGTTAACATCTCATTGACAAACAAAAAACTCATCAACGCTTTAAGCCAGACGAAGTTACAGCTTTAGCTCTCTTGGCCCTGCGCTTCCCCTCTGTGGTTTATAAGAATAAATTGCTTGGGACTGAAGCACCATCAGCAACCTCCATGCTGATGTTTTGTCAACAGGAAAAGCCTTCTCAGCTGTAGCTTTTTATTACTCAGAATGACCAAATCTTTAATACCTAAGGTGAAGTGTTGGGCTTCCACAATTCTCTGACTTGGGAACATTGGGTACTTTTAAATTTAAGCAAAAGGTTAGAGAGCAAGAGGGATACCTCCAATCCCCATCCTGCTCTCTCTTTCTTTCCAAAGCCCTAAACCTCACTCTACAATCTTCCCTTGTCGTCCTTGCCTTCCTCTTTCCCTCCCTGCTCCTGCTAGGCATTGCTCTTGGCATAACTCTAAGTTGGAAGAAAGATTAACACCCATAATCTTTTTGAAACAACAGCTCCACAGATAAACAACGTGCATAGACAGAAAGCCCAGGAATTTGACTGGGAAGACACCAGCAAAATAAAGGGACCTGGAGCAATTTTATCAGAAGGATGACCAGTGAAGAAAATCAAGCAGACTAATTCAAGAGAAATGTTGAGACCTTATTGTGTTCTTGGTGGCAGAAGCTGTAATTGAACTGAGATAGAAAAATTCCTTATTTTCCCATGCTACTCCCCGTGGCTCTACAAAGAGAGAGCCCATTCCAGCAAGATGGAATGCCTCTGAATAGTCTATCCCACTCCGATCTTCCCCTTCTCTATCTCCTACTGCATAGATAACCAATCAACCAAAATGTCATTTGTGGGCAGTACTCCCAGACTCCACATGTTAGGTATTGTGGGCAAGACCAAGAAGAGACCCTGTGCCCTCCAGGTGTCTAGTGGCCATTGGCACCATACAGTGCGGCATATGATTGGTCTGCAGTTATTTAGTGTATGTTGGTTTTATCCCCTTAACCATCCCATTTCACCACACCCATCAAATAGCTCTACTAAATCCATATGTGTAGGAAGAGTTTAAACCATAGATAAAAGTGATCACTTGCTTCATCAGTTGAAATGATTATCCTTTTAGGATTTCCTTCATTCCCTTCATCAAGTATTTATAGAATACTTACTGGATTACTGGGCACCATTCAAGGCACTAGGAAGGCCTCAGTGGCCACATTGAGTTTTAATACCTTTTTAGACCCAAGAAAATTAGAGAGACATAAGAAAATCTTTGAACAGCTGCATAATTTCCACCCAAAAGTAATGGCTTGCTAGCAGGCATCTGACACCAGCCACAATTTACTGAAGACGTTGACATTGGCTGTACATCTTACTAGTGACTAGAGTCTATTCTAGTGATAAAATGACTCTAAAAACAATAGCCTGGACAACTGAATCCAGGTTTTCATGCATGATGTTTTCTAGTCAGGAAGAGTTACTCCCAGAATGAGTGTTTTAGAGGATCTGGAGGATGGCATATGACGTCTCCAGTGAGAACCTGATAGCTTTATTACACAGTTGATGGCAGTGGATCATCTCCATAACACGGCTATAGCCAGCAATGGATAGCCCCTTTAAAGCAGAACACACTTCTAAAGAGTGCATTTTAGAACACATACACTTGCTCTTTGTTCTTTTATTATATTTGACTTCCCTCTTGTTAAGTTGCTCTTCTCTCTGAGAAGATTTACAATGTCAGGAATGCATATACAAGGATAGTTGAATAAGTAATAAAGTTCTAAAGGAACACTTATGTTAATTTATAATGCGCCATTTGTCGACAATCTGAAAGACATTATTTCAAACAAAGGTAACTAGGGGGATGTTAATAACCAGCAAATGTATTTATGCTAACTCTTATTCTGAGTAAATCATTGCATTGTAGAAAGGATTTGTCATCTTGTTAGTAGTGTTCTTAATTGTCCACAATTTTCATAATCTACTTTTTAAATGAAAATATCATAGTAGATGCTTTCAACAAACTTCCAGTTTTAGATATTATATATACTGAAATATGCCAGATTTGGGGTTTTAGTAAAGGAAACAAATGGCTGAGATGTAATTCCAAATGTTAGTCTAGCATCATTTTATTTAGTAAGGCTGGCATGCTCCCAGATTCCAGATAAGTAGACAATCGTGCAATTATCCAGATAATCTGATCCAAAAAATATTTTTGCTTGAATTTTTTTTTCTTGGCTAGACATATCTAAATTAATTGGCTTAGCCATTTCTTTTACATGGCCTGTGGTGATTCAGTCTGAAGCCCAGGGAACAAACAGAATTCCACCAAGTTTCCTTGGGACATCTTTGGCCATATTGTTGGTAAGAGGAGTTTATTGTACAGAAACAAGGAAAGAAGAGCCATTAGCTCCATTCCTTGGGAGCTTCTTTGGGTAATCTCTACATCTACATCCATCAGGTTTTCTAGATGAGGCTATGAACAATGCAGGATTTAGGGAAGTGGCTCTAATTCAGTAGATGGGTCCAAGATGGGGGAGCTGATGGGGTAACGTTAGTTTAATTATAGAATTCTTCATCTATTCGCAATTTGCAGTGCCCTGCAACTTCCTGCAGGCCTGGGTTTTCTGAACTTGGCTATGGTGATCCCATTCCTATAGACAGGCTTCCATGGCTTCATGCACGCACAACTAAATTGTCCCCATCTTTGGTCCCAGTGCCTCACATCTAAATCCTCTGATTCATCTTAACTACCAGTCAAGTAAATTTCCAGAACTGTGGCTTTCATCGTTTTAGTTCCCTAAGCACCAACTTTTAGTGGCTTGCCATTTCCTACAGGATAATATTCATAGTGCTCAGCGTGACACTCAGGGCCCTCTGAGATCTGCCCCCAACTCATCTCTTTAGCATTCTTCCCTGTGTCCCCCTAAAGGAAGTCTTTATTCTAGTCACATGGAGCTTCTGATCGGTCACCTGCCTGCTGTGGGCCATTCTAGACCTCACCTTCACTTGCCTCCTCAAAATGCTGACCTTTCTCTTCCCACTGATCCAGTTCTTCTTGCTTAGCAAGGCCCAGCCTAATTCTGTTTCCTCCTTTGAGATGTCCCTGAACAACGTGGTCCACGGGGCCTCCTTTGCTGTGAGTTAATACCCATCCTTGGCTACCTAATTGGGTCCTGTGTAGGGGCAGCTCTTGCACTGACGTCTTGTTTGGACAATAAACTTTTCTCCTGCAGGTGACATCTTTCCTCAGCTCCATTGTCAGCCCTGTATGTGACACCTCTTTGTATGCTCCATGGTATCATAGGCTCTGATTGAAAGGCAGGGTGAGAAATTGTGAGCCAAGTTGTAGTTTCTACTCTTTCAGCCACACATTCTGCAGTGTAGAATCCCTTCATCATTCAGATAAAGACAAATGAAACTCTGAGAAGCCCAAGGGATGAACAAGGTCTCTGACTCATAATTTCCTGGAATGGCTAAGAACTGGTTCTGGGGTCTGAATGCCTAGATTAGAATAATTGTTTTGCTACTAACTAGCTATATGATCTCTCTCTATGTCTGTGCCCTTGTATAAAATGGGGATAATAGTGGTACCCATAGCAATGGTTGTTGAGGAGATTAAACAACAGCATATGGGTAAGGCAATTAGTTCTCGGCATATGGTAAGTGCCCACTTAATGTTTGCTCTTAATTATTATTAAACACTGTGTCAAAAGAATTAAGTCTCAGTCTTCTCTTTCAAGGGAAGTCTCAGTTGACAGTAAAAGCACAGGACTACTATTGAATAATGGACTTTGGAGATGGGTCCCCGTCTCGTGAGCTAGCCTCATAGGTCCAGGTATGTGCAGAGTGGGTGAATTACAGGGCTGTGCCATTGGCCCATCTACTGGGATGCCAAACTCAATTCTACAGAGACAGTTTTATTTCCATTTTCATGTATCTCCTCCTCAGCCCTTTGACAGGACAATAGTAGTAGCTTGCTAAGTTGTGAAAGGTTGCAGCCAAGTCTTTCTAGCATTAGATATGAGACGATCTAGGATCAACACAGTCTGAGATGTGAACCAGACAAATTGAAATCATACAGGTGAGACAATCAAGAAGTCCAAGACCTGGACTGGGAAACAACCACAGGCATCCCAGACACTCCTGAGCTCCCTGGGGCAGAGCTGAGGCATTTCTGCCAGAACCACAATCTCCTCCCGCCTGTGTGCTGCTTGTCTTTTACTGCATGGATTTGTGCTTAAGTCACCTCATCACCACATTTACGTGGTTTCAAATATTCTACCTAATGGGTTGCTTTTCCTTCAGGCCTACACCTGACACGGGTTGAAGAAGTGCTAATCATCCCCCATGAGGCCGAACTGCAAGACCCCAAGGCCTTTACCCTGTGTTAGACTGGAATACAGCCCACTTGGCCACTGGACACACCTGGAAGAGCCCACCGGGCAAACCTGCCTGCGGGTTGGTGGGTGGGAGAGTTACCTTGAATTCAGTCTCAATGTTGGCTAGTCTGGCTAACTCGTTGCTTAGCTCCAGCGCGGTGAGGACAGGGTCTTCACTGGACAGGGACAAGTAGGCGGCACTTGCCAGTCCCTTGTAGGCGTTCATGCGGGAGCGCGAGTGACTAAATGAGTCCTTCCGCTGCTTCTCGGTGCACTCGTTGCACTTGCAGAAGTAGTCGTGGGGCCGCTCAATGCGGGCGCCCTTGAGCAGGAGGATGTGCACAATCTCATACTCCTGGCAGTGGGCGGCCAGGATGATGGGTGTGATGTCATGGGAGAAGCGCGTGCCGTCCTCGTCGTAGGCGTAGAAGTCGTCGTCCCGCAGCTCCTGCTCCAGCGGGCTGAGCGTCAGGCGCTGGCCCTGCGCAAAGGCCGGGTGGTTGAGGATTGCCTCCACAATGCGCACATAGCCCTTGCTGATGGCCAGCAGCAGCGCGTCCCCCACCCGCGCCAGGTTCTCCTTCTTGAGCAGCAGCTCTGTGACTTCCAGATGCTCATTACCGACCGCCAGCTGCAGCGCGTTCTGCCCCATGTAGTCTACACAGTTGAAGTTGAGGGTCTTGGATTCCTCCAGCATTTTCCTGACCACCGGGATGTTGCCATACTCGGCTGAGTCCAAGAAGCGTTCCTCCTCAGGCGTCAGGCTGGTGCCTTTCTCGTTGAACATGTAGGCGGGACCTCGGATGGCCTGGCGGCGGCCCTTCTCCCTCAGTGTCGTGTGCCGGCGCTGCATGTTTTTGAAGGTGTTGCTCCCCAACCTGTGGGGTGACAAGGCAAAGATGGTGGGTTACTCTTTTTGTGGGTTCCCCAGGGCAGAGCAAACAAAAATTGTTGAGATAAAAAAGGAGGTCATGACTGAAATCTTATGAGAAATTATGAAATTTTACTAGAAATCATTAGCTTATAATTGAGATTAAGAAAAATTGGATAACCTGAACTATTCTTATTCAAAAGAAGAATATTGGCTTAGTTATCCAGCATCTGTGCCCTTTGGGTGGAGGAGTGGCAGCAGAGCTGAAGTGTGGGTTTGCTTGGAACGTAATGGGAGATGGAGGTGGAGAGTGTGCAGTAGTGATGTGGTTGAAACAGGCCAAGGGCTGTGGGTTTTATTTCCATTTGTGCAAAGTTGAGCATGTCACTTAACTTCCCTGTGCTTTGGTACAGTGCTTTTCCGCGCTTTTACCTATACAATGTGGATAACTTTTTGTGTGCCATCGACGCCATAAGAGGATTATGTGATGTGCATATAGAAAGTGTTCAGTCAATGTTGGCTTTATTCTGTCCCCTCCTGCCTGTTGGTATGCCCAGTTCTCCAAGGGCACTGCCATAGAGGTGGCCACCACAGACACTGCTGCCACTGGCTCAGGTGTGTCACCACTGAGCTCCCCGCATTATGACAAAACTGCAGTAACAGGCAAGTGTGGCCACATACCTCTGTTTCTACATTTAGTGCTATGTTATATGGGGACTATGCTTCCTTTCTGGTCCCCATGCAGCCTAAGCACCGACTAAGGGGTAAGATATAGCAGGGAGCAGGCCTAGACTCATTGCTACTTACTGTTGACCACTGAAGTAGCCCTTCTGAGGAAATTCAGTCATAGCTTCTTAAGATCAAACATGGATGGAAGAATAGGTCAATTGATATGTCGGGTTTATTTCTAACTTGTCGTTGTTTCCCATTGTGGCATAGTGTGGAGGTAATACTAGTCCTACTAATAATAGCAGTTAACATTTCTTAAGCGCCTACTGTATGCCAGGAACTATACCAAGAAGTTAATATACTTCGCATATATTACTTGTGTAGTTCTTGTGTCAACACTATAAGGTAGATATTATTATTATCCTTATCTCAGATGAAGATCCTGAGACAAGTGGGACTGAAGAACAGGATTTGAAGTCAAAAAGGTCTGGAGTAGGCATCCTGGCTCCACCTTATGCCAGCCTCGTGACTATGGACAAGTTACCTAACCTTTAGTTTGCAGGATTTTAAAATGGCGGACTAGGGGCTGGCCCCGTGGCCGAGTGGTTAAGTTCACACGCTCTGCTGCAGGGGGCCCAGTGTTTCATTGGTTTGAATCCTGGGCGCGGACATGGCACTGCTCATCAAACCACACTGAGGCGGCATCCCACATGCCACAACTAGAAAGACCCACAACTACGAATATATATCTATGTACCGGGGGGCTTTGAGGAGAAAAAGGAAAAAAATAAAAAATCTTAAAATGGCGGACTAAGAGAATAACAGCTATAGTGTAATTTGAGCTTCAGCCGGATACCCCCTTCCAGCTAGCCTTGAAACCTTGAGCAGGTCCCCAGCTCAAGATGCTTTAACTGTTAAATAGAGAGGCTGGACCAGATGTCCCCTAACTCTTTACAAACTTGAACATCTCACGCTTTTCTGATTCTCCAATTGCCCCTACCCATATCTTCTATTTTCCTTTTCTATTCTAACTAATAAACCTATTATATATTATACTATATTATACTATATTATATTATAATAAATCTATTATATATTAAATAATCTAGTAAATATTATTTGAATAATATGAGTGGCATACATTTCAAAAAGGGAATATCTGTTCTAAAGAGTAAGTACTTGGGGATTTGTTTTGAACTATTTTCCATGTTCCCAATTGTCTTTTTGTTATTGATCGTGTCTCCATGCATTAAGAATACTCAGTACTTCACTTAAACCAATTGTAAAAAGCAAGCAAACAAAAGTAATCGCAGAGGAAGTCTTTTAAGTTAAACTGAGTGTTTTGAGATTTTAAATTTGGGGCTCCATTTAGGTTTCTGCTCATTTTTCCTTTTGACCTGCTCAAACCCTTTTGGTGTTAGCTCCTTTAGAGGGCCCTATCTAGTACAGAGCAAAGACTTGGAGGTCAGAATCTGTACTCTAATCCTGCCTAGGCCTGAGTCACACTTCTTAGGAGAAGCTGCTAAATTATTCAGGGGAGCAGTTTCTTCATCTGCAAAAAGTAGAAGGAATAATTATGGGCAACTCCCTCAAAAGGCAACTGTGGGTCATAAATCCTGATTAAAGAGCTCTGTGCTCCTTTAGGAAGAGTGTCTGAACTGCCATCCACTTTTCTAAAGTACACTTTGGTAAGAGATTTCTGGGAAAAAGATTCTCAGGATTCAAGTTGATAAGCTCCTTCTGAGCCAGTTTCTCTCAACAATACTATCATTCCAGGGAGAGAGGCTGCTCACTGATGCCGAAGCAGATTGGGACTGTTTATTGGGAGTCCAACAAAGATCTTTACAGGAGAGAGGGACTCACAAATAGGGTGCAGGCATTTATTATTATAGGATTTCAGAAGGAGAGGAAAAGACTGAGTTGAAAGCTAAGCAATTTACTCATTTGTGTTGCCAAAGGGCTTGTTTCAGAGGATGTTATAAACTCAGTTTCAAGGTCTGTCATCTGGGTGCAAACAGTCAGCAGGGAATTGAACCCACAAAAGACTAGTAATCTTTCTAATGGAATTACTCAGCCTGTCCTATGATGAGGCTTCCACCCCTCTCAGGAGCACCTCTCTGGACTTAGCTATCACAACTCAACCCAAGAAGAGGCAGTTTCCACTCAAGAGCATCTGAGCAGTACGCCAGAGATGAAACGTCAGCTATCCTAGAAGGAATTGGCATTGAGCTTGATTCCATGTCACTTTTTCATTAGAGGTCTGCTCAAGAGGGAGAATAGGTCAGACTTCAAGGTCAAGAGTACACAGCTATTACACAGCAACAAGCCATGGAGCGATTAATTCAAAGGAAATATAACTACTGAACCAAGTCAGAGCAGAGAAGCGTTTCACAAGGAACATATAAATACCCTATCTAAATTCAGAGTCCATAGGAATATCATAGACGCTGCAGCCTACAAGCTTAAAGGATGTTAAAGCATCATTTGTTAATTCCCCTCATTAAACAAACAAACATAAAAAACAAGGTATTAGCATTCTTATATTTTAGGTGGAGAAACTGAGGTAAGTGAAGCAAAATGACTAGACCTTAGTGCAAATAATTATCTGCACAAGAGTAGCACATCATATAAACCATGATGCTTCCATAACAATTATGTTTTATCAAAAAAATACACATATGGCTGGTATTTGTCAGAAGTTAAAGTGTCCTCATCACTTGACATGCATTTTCTTGAATGACCTTGAAAGCAGACACCCAGATGTAGTAAGAAACAAGCCTCTCTTTCCCAGTCTTTAAAACCTCAGCTTTGGGGATACATTTGGATGTCAGTTCTGCTCCTTTCTTGGCAGAATTTGGCATTGATGAAACCTTATGGGCCTTGAAGTCATGTATGCGTATAAGCATATAGTGGGATACACTACTCAATGAAATCGCTCGCACCGGAGGGCGTTTCAAAGCAGACCCTGGAGCCACAGGAAGTGATTCAGCTATTGACAAAGGCCTTTTAACCTCACTGAGAGCTTCTTATTAGCTTTGACTCTCTCTTACCCTAATATCCCTGTAATGATGGTTTTTAAACATTTATTTTATTTTTCAGCTTTATTAAGATATAATTGACAAATACAATTGTAAAATATTTAAGGTATACATTGTGGTGATTTGATGTCTGCATACATCATGAAAGGAATCCCACCATCAGGTTGATTAACAGATCCATCACCTCACATATTTATATGTATATGTTTTTTTGGTGAGAACATTTAAGTTCTACTCTCTTAGCAAATTTCAATTATATGATACAGTGTTATCAATTATAGTCACCATGTATTACATCGGATCTTCTGACCTTATTCATCTTATAGCTGAAAATTTTCACCCTTTTATGAAGCTCTCCCTATTTCCCCCATTAAAACATTTATACACCTATGAATATATTTAGCCACCATGTCCTTGCCATTCAGTCTTTACATTATAGGTAGGCTTTAGCCCTACATTTAATATGGGCTGGAAAAAATCCACAAAAGATGATATGTCAGAAAGATAAAGTCTTTTGATCCCTAATAGCCGATGGCCAAAGCTCTCGCTCATGAATCAGATGTGTTGCTCTGCTGGACAATGCAGATCTTATCACAGTTTTAGGGCCAATAATGAAGAAAATGATTCTTCCTAAAATGCAATTAGCACTTGATTGCCGTTACTTTAATATTTTCTTAAAAATGAACTTTGAATGCAAATACCTTTTATTTGCATATATTATTGAGATAATGAGTGATCAAACTCATCAAACACCTCAATTAAGATACTGTGTTTTTCATTTTCCATAAATGCATACATTGACATTTGATGTCATTGAGAAGAAGGGTTCCAATGGAAACAAAACCGTATTTGAGAGGAGGACTGATTATTAAACTCCCTCTTGATCCTTTGGTTGCTATTTTTACAATAGCAGTTGCTCTCTTACAGATGCATCAACTAGTTGAAGGAAGCCAGATGTCAGTGATCCATGAAAAGTATAAATTCTGTACCCTAAGTCCAGCTGCAAATGAGCACGACCATAGAGCTTTTTGGACACAGGGATTGTGGTTAATTACTGATGAAAAAAGGCAACTTAATCAAAATGTCTATTTAGAGATATTTGTTGTCTATTTTGGAAAATTGGTGCATACACCATAGATCTCCATGGAAATTATCCCAGTCTGAGACCAATTCAGTCTGTCACATTCCACAACTGAACGTAGAGCCACACGAAATCTAGGAGTCAGGTCAGTCACCTAGGAAAACCTACCTCTGGTCTGTGCATCCTCTCCAAGTGTACATATTTTGAGGTTTAGTCAAGAGCAACAGTGATGAAATAGTCAAGTGATTTGGAGTCTTCTTCTAAACCTTAATTCTCTTACTAATAGAAAGGGAATAAGAAAATGTATCCTCCATGTGCCTCAGGACCACAGTGAAGCTGAAATAATGTATATCAAATGCCTGGATACTGTAAAGCCTTATACAAATGTCCATATGATAATGATCAAAACTTACGTATCAATACACTTAAGTAAATGATTATAAATTGGCTTATGTTTTACTCTACACTAATATATTCAGCTTAGCTATTTTTCTAAATGACTACATAATAGTGATAGTTAACATATATTACACATTTGCCATGTACCAGACACTATGCTAAGTACTTTATATCAATTATTGTTTTAAATTCACACAGATCATAAGTTTAGCTATTCTCCTTGATGACTAATCATAATGATTAACATTTATTACACATTAACCATGTTGCAAGCACCATGCTGAGTACTTTTGTGTATTATCATTTTGAATTCTCATAAACTGCTACATGATATAGATGCTATTGTCATTCCCACTTAACAGATGATGAAATGAGGCTTAGATAAATGTCCACTTTTGCCAAGGCTGCACAACTTGTTAACAGTAGACCCACTATTAGGAGTCTAATTTGTCTGATTTCAAAGCCCATGTTTTTGGCTGGTATGCTGCTGCCATCCATCTTCCTCCTGCATTTTTTATAAGTTTCTTTAGACTGTAAATTTTTCTATTAGACTGCAGGATCTTTGAGGGCAGGAAATTATTTATTTGTACGGTGCATATACCTGCTGCCTAGTACTCCTGATGCCTGGCATTTGGTGCATGGTCAAATAACTTAATTCTTAAATACTTGAATTTGGGTTTGTCATTAAAGAAGACCAATAAAATAGAGATGTTAGTGTTTACCAGTGTCATCCTTCTTACAAATACAGGAGCCATGTAATCCTGTAGCTGCTATTTCCTATTTGTAACTGACAACTTTTTAAGTAAGTTATGAGTTCTAAAGCAAAATTAGTTTCCAGTAAGCTCCGCTATAAATAATGGCCCATAAATTGCTAGATAAGACAGTCAATATCAGAAGGTGTTTTAAGCCCTTTGGATGACTGTGGCAGAAAACTGAGGCATTCTCACTTTTCTAAAACACTCCTGAAAAATTTTATGTATTTCCAAAGGCTTCCAACTTATTTCTAAGTATCATCTTTCTTATTCTGTTGACGTTGAAGTGAGATAATGCATGTAAATTACAGTGCAGTACAGTAAGTGCTGTACTAACATTGGATAGTATTAATTAACTATTTTAATTTAATATAATTATAATTATTGTGGATCTAAAGCATTCAAGTTCCCACCTAAGCTGGCGACAATAATTTGCTTGTACAACACATGTATTTTAAATAAAAGAAAAAAGATATCCACCTATTTACCCCATGAATATACATGAGTTCATATACCTCACCAGTGGGGTTCTACAGGAAACATGCAAAATATCCTTCTGCTTACCCATTACAATTTTGCGGTGTACTTTCCAAACAGTTCTGCACATGCAGGATATTTTTTTCCATTGCATCTTGGATTGAA
This sequence comes from Equus asinus, assembly GCF_041296235.1. Classification (NCBI taxonomy): domain Eukaryota; kingdom Metazoa; phylum Chordata; class Mammalia; order Perissodactyla; family Equidae; genus Equus; species Equus asinus. The sequence continues at coordinate 42,872,400 of NC_091798.1, read as the reverse complement.
AAATATTACCTAGTACTCCCGAATGTTAATAAATGATTTTATCAGCAATTTATTTTTCATCAAATGATATCATTGAGAAGAAGTTATTCTCAGTATTTTCAAACTACCTTACGTATTAACCCTCCAAGTATAACTAGTGCTTTGTGTGTGCTTCTTTTATTCTTCTTTCTTTTTAAATCCTTGTCTTTTGCAACTGGGGAGTTATGAAACCTGATGTCTATATCTCACTGGGTATAGCTCCCAATAGAGTTGAAACAACAAGTTCTAATAGTTACGTATTATTTTCCCCCAAAGATTTGTCTTGGAATAAAATACATATGTGTAACCTTTCAGTTGTTTCATTGACCTCTGTGACAGAAGAGTCTGAAGTGAACATCTACCATCAAGAAAATAAGAGATACTCTTAAGTTGTGAAATGACAATACTGAAAAAAGCATGCTGAATATTTATCTGGGGAAAATGTCAATTGCTTTTCCTAAGCGAGAGATCCCTGGCAGCTCTCATCCAGGATACCACATGCATCCGAAATTAGCCTCAGTGAGGCTCCACATAGTTCTGATTTTTTTCTGGGTTAATTACTGCCTAAAGGAGTTAGCTGGTCTACATGCCCCTAAGCTTAGGTGCGAGTATTTTTGGAAATAAATTTTTATGAAATTATAATTGTGACATAGAACCTTGGCAAGTTGTTAAATAATTGAACCAATATCATTGTTTAAAAGATCTTACAGAGTGAGTTTGAATCATATCCATAATGAATATTCTGGATTAAATGTGAATTCATTCATAAATCTGATTTGTGCCCAGTGCTTCAGAAATAGGACCCACCAGCAGGTGGCATTCTGAGGCAAAAATTCACTCAGTGCCACAAGACAGGGTCAATCATTATTGCCTCTTTCAAATCTACCCTGAATCCATTAAGCCTTTAAATTACAATTAATGAAAATAGCATCCTGGTTATGTCTACTCAATCATACTTAAGTGATTACAACTTCAAACTTAAAGAGGGAGATTCTGTTTTCCAGAGTTTCAAAGCTTGTGTCAAAACCCTGCCCAGATTACATCTCTTATTAAAAGCGTTTTTGTTTTGTTGAAATGGGTGTCTAAAGGACATATTTTCAACAAAAAAGAGGAAAGAAACATAGCAATTGCTTTCTTCTCACCCATCATCCTTTAATGGTGACTACTTTTTAGAATACAGACTTCTTCCTCCTACCCCATATTTGTGTTAAGATAAATACAACCACAAAAAATATCGAATTAAAAGGCTATCAGCAGTGAAGTAGGAGGAGAAGAGACAAGGCACATATTCTCTTCTAGGAATAAAACTGCACTCCAGCACAAAAGGACCGAGCTACCAGGATGAGTTGTTTATTTCTAAATGGCTTTGTAAACTTAGACTTTCAACGAAAAGTGAAAAAAAAATTCTCTATCAACCCAACAAATAAGAAAGATTTCTGATCCAGATTTATATCCAAAAAGCCGAGCAATGCAAAAGAGGGAGAGGGCTAATAAATAAAAGTTTAATTCCATATTTCAGCCAGAAAACAACCCCTGCTGAAAAAATCAATATGAAAGAATCATCAGAGCTGCTTACATTGAGAGTGTAATACGCAGACTTGTCGCTCCTCTAGATGACCGGAATCCGGTGTTGAGTCCTGGGAATCTGGCTCCCCATGGTTGGTAGCGGAGGAGATGCCGCTCTCCGTGGTGCTGAAGTATAGAGCTGGTCGAGTGAGAGCTGGTCGAGAGAGTGGAGTTGTGAGGATGTGAAAGCGCGCTCCGCTGTCCTTTGTGCTGCAATGGTAAAAACCCGCCTTCCGAGGCCGACCCGCCTTACGGTCCCTTTCCTAATCTAGGGGAAATTTCCCAGGGAACATGACGAAGAAAGATCTGTGTGTGAGACTGGCATGCAGCGTAGTGATGGGTGGTTATAGTCCCCACCCCCTCTCCCAGACAGTAGCTTTGAAAGGACGGTAGCAACTCTGCCTTTCTACCATAGCTCTACAGGATTTTTACCTGCCCCCTCTCATGCCCCAGCACAGCACAGACAGCACAGAACACACACACACACACGCACGAACACACACACACACACACCCCTCAGTTATATAAGGTAGCAGGTTCTGTCTCCTGGGGCAGAATATTCATCTGTTTAGATAAATGAAAAATGAGAAATGAACTGGTTTCCAACCTGTTGTGTCTGTGTGTGTTTACAGAAAGGGAGTTGAGAAGAAAACTAAAACCAGAGTAACCTGAAGAATGACCAAAGTGGTTTCCTTTAGAAAGCTTTGAGGTCACATCCCCCTTTGTCTTCCGTAAGTGATGTATCTTCTACCTGTACCCTTTTGTTTCATGATCTTTTAGCATTGTCTAGGATCAGGAAGAGGTCAGTGGTATAAATAAGTTTCATGTTAATAACCAGACTTTAAAAGCATTAGCTTTCCATTTGTAACTTTTCAATTTTTGAAAGAAAATTCCTAATGCAAAAACCCATTTTTCCCATACTCCACCCTCACCAATTGCTAGGTTAACAAATGGTCTACAATTCTTAAACATTAAAGTATTTTGATGGCCTCATTGGAGAGAAATCTCTTTAATTGAAATATCGCCTGTGTGAGAGAAACCAGAATTACTCCCAGGATCTACCTGGGTCACTGGACAATAAATTGGAGTGCTTATTCTTTGAAACTAACTCATGGGTTAACAACTGAACTCTGTAAGGACTGTCTATGTGTGCAAATGCAATATTTAGGATTAAAGAGTTGGCTTATAATGTATTTTGTACAGTGCCATTCTAGGTTTATATGCAAATGAGATTGCATTGGTTCATTAATATGGTACTAGCATTTTATCTGGAAACAACATGGTGTGTGGGTAAAGACCTGGAATTTCCATTCACTTGGTAACTGTTTGACCTTGGGGATAATACTTAACCTCATTGAATCTCAGTCTCCTCATATGTAAATTGTGGGTAGTAATGCTTTTTTTCCAAATGTGTGGTGCTAATTAATTGAAATAACATTTACAAGGCACCCGGAGGACTTATCATTTAAGCGGTGCATAATACGTTTGAGTGTTCTTCCTCTCCTTCTTACTCAAGAGAAGTTAAAGTAATTCTCTAGTTAAAATTTTCTGAAAAGCACGACGACAAACTAATTTTATTCCTATAAGCCTCCACACAAGCTTTCCAATGTTGATGATTTTGCTTTACTGGATAAAATATTTTTTTTTAAAGATTTTAATTTTTTTCTTTTTTCTCCCCAAAGCCCCCCAGTACATAGTTGTATATTCTTCGTTGTGGATCCATCTAGTTGTGGCATGTGGGACGCTGTCTCAGCGTGGTTTGATGAGCAGTGCCATATCCGCGCCCAGGATTCGAACCAACGAAACACTGAGCCACCTGCAGCAGAGCGCATGAACTTAACCACTCAGCCACGGGGCCAGCCCCGGGATAAAATATTTTTTTAAAAGAAATTTGCTTAAAATTAAGACTTTAAAAAATTTTACAGTCTTGAAGGAAAACGGGATTTTATTTTTAATTAAAATCAGCAGCAAATACGTTTAACTCATTTGAGTAAAATGTTAACAAATTAAGAGCTATTAAGTATTACATTGAAGTATAGAACAAAATATGTGAAGCCAACAAAAATGTCTTAGACAACCACAAAGTTAGATCGCTGTGACACTAATATCTTTTCTATTTGGATCCTCATCTTAATTATTAGTGAAGCAATATAGAATAAGACACTCTTAATTATAAAATGCTTTCTTAAGAATACTGGGTTGTGGGGGCCAGCCCGGTGGTGCAGCAGTTAAGTGCGCATGGTCCGCTTCGGTGGCCCGGGGTTCACCAGTTTGGATCCCAGGTGCGGACATGGCACCACTTGGCAAGCCATGCTGTGGTAGGCGTCCCACATATAAAGTAGAGGAAGATGGGCACGGATGTTAGCTCAGGGCCAGTCTTCCTCAGCAAAAAGAGGAAGATTAGCAGCAGATGTTAACTCAGGGCTAATCTTCCTAAAAAAAAAAAGAATACTGGGCTGTGGCTTTTAGTTTATAATGATAGAGATGAAGTCTTATTATATTCTATTTTTAACAAATAACCAAGGGAATATTTTCATGAAATTCTGACATGAACTATGTTCTTGTTTCTACTCATGATGAGCTCATTAAAAAACAAACCATATTTTTAAAAGTGTGCCAATGATGGTACAACAGTTATATATGTGGAGGAAATGAGCTAATTGTTTTACAGATATATTAACTGAAGACAAGTCAGAATCAGGCCAGACAGCTCTTCAAAAGTTATCGGATAAGATGACGTTTAGTGAAGGATCCAGCCTCATTGTCTGCTTATTAGAGAGCTTTATCACTCTAGAGGATATCGTACATGACATTTGGTTCAATAGGTAGATACTTGTCATCTTAAAAATGTTACCCCCATATCAAAATATGATCAATAGTCAAAACACTGAAGTAATTAGGTCCTCGCTGTCAAAGTGAAAGTTCAGAAGACTATAGATCTCTAAGATTCCTGTGTAGGGTCTTGAGCTTTGTCTTCTCCTAGGCTCACAGTAGAGTGCACACCACTTCTACTCAAACTTCTCGTGTTTTAATTCTAAATCTTCCATTTTTCAAGTGTTTCCCTCAGTTTTATCACCTGTAAAATGAAAGTAATAACAGTCCCTCTCTTGTGGAGTTATAGTGAGGATAAAATGAGACAACTCACGTAAAGTGCTTACAGCAATGCCCAGCCCGTAGTCAGAGCTCAGCGTGTGTCAGCTTTCATTATTGCTTAACAACTCATTCTATGACCGAACAGTGAACATACATACTATTGATCTGTGGTTCTCAGACTTTGTGTGCTCCTTCATTACCTAACCAGCCTATTGAAAATATAAAAATACAACTGTTTGGTGCTCCTTCCACAGATAATTGGTATTTTTTCCCAAGAACTTCTGGTAATTCTGATGCAGGTGATTCATAAATCACACTTTGAAGAAGCCCTGACCTGTCTATTGCAAGACTAGGTTGTGTTAGAAACTGCAGCCATGAAAATGAAAGTCTTTTTCAAATGACTGAATCCTTTGGAACACTGATTCTATACTTTTTTCCCCTCACAGAATGTTTCTTAATATCCCATGCTACTTTGTTCACTTACTGGACAGACCTGGCTATTTCTCCGGGAAAGAAACAGCAATGTACTAAGCAGACTTCTTAGACTTTTGGCTTAAAAACATGATGCAAATCCGTCCCATAGAAAAAAAAATTCTGGTTGAAATTGCCAGAAGCCACTATATTAAGTTCATGTTCAGAAAGAATTGGGGATCTCTCTCACCTTGGCTGATGGAGAAGCAATGCTTCTCCAGAGTCAGCACAAGATCTGGTAAAAATTTTGTCCTCTAGACTGTTCTCAAGTCATGAAAAATTGTGTCTTTATTCACAAACAGGTGGGGAGTGACTAGAAATGGCACTATGTCTCAAAGTGATGGTAAGAATAATGCTAATTTAATCCTATTCATTCTTATGCAATTTATGGAAAATTATTGATCTTCCAGTTTGGTCTGTAACTTTGTGGATTTCAATGGTTGTTTCTTTATAGGATTTATATCAGCTATAAATGGTCAGTAATCTATTAAAGATTTATGTAAAAATCAAACAGAAACTAATATGAAATAATTATTTATACATGGAGATCTCCTTTCAAGGAAGGACTTGCGCAGGGATAGCAGTCAACTGATAGACTCCACCTTTCATATCCTTTAAGGTCTGCCTCAGCTGCAAAGGGCCACCTTACCTGAGGTCATATCTTTTCCTGGGCAGCCTATATCTGGTGGCTGAACAAGGTTAGAGTTTACAGGCCATTTTAGGGACACTCTTATGAGCAATATTTATTCCAGAGTTCACTGCCATATTGGCCAAATTATCATAATCTGATTTTCCTGCCCAATTCTAAATGCTCTCTTCCTTTCATAACTGTTGATCCCTAATAAGTACCTTTCACCTCAAACTCTGTCTCAGTGTCCGCTTCCAGAAAATCTGACCTAATTAATTTGTACCAGGTGTGGTTTGAGAAAGTAGATGTAAGATGGAGTTTGAAGCTGGATCACCACCATCCAACTAGTGGTGCAGAATCCATCACTGGTTATATGTGGAGCACATACGGCTCCTGGAACAAGGTGGTGGTCCAGTTCCTAAACTTTCACATGTGCTGAATGGGGAGGTTGTACTGGTGGAAGAGAATACATTTGCAGGTGTGATGTATCATGCATTTGAAATTTAAAGGAGAAATAGTAATAACAAGCACAATGGTATTGGATGGCTATTGTTAAATGCCACTGATGCCCAACAGAAAGATAACGAGTAGTTTAGGGTGTGTAATAGGCAGTTGAAATCCAGATGTAAAAACAAGAGGACCTCTTGGTTATCTACAAAGCTCTTATAAACTCTAGTGGTAGAGTAGAGAAAGTCAAGGTCTAAGTTTAGGAATTATTATTGAGAGGACTGAATTTCAGAGATGACTAAATGCCCAACCAAAATAGGTCTGTCATGCCACAGTCAGCACCTTAGTTAGGAAAATCCAAGATTCTGATGGGATGAGGATATCTGCATGGATGTCTCTGAAGATTTTGACTTCCCATACATCTCTGAGCCCTCTGAGCCTGCAGACATGGACTAGTCATTCCTATTAGGGGCTAATATCCATCATCCCACATTGGAAGACACTATATAGACCTCTCATCCATGAAGTACCACATGCCTTCCCTAGGACCCACACCATCTTCCCTATTGCCCGCAATGCCTATAACTAATGTTAATTTGTACATAGGATCTGAGATGACATTAATATTTAGAGACTCATAATACAGCAGAGGATGTTCTGAGCCTGATAAGGCAGGAAATAGACAATCTCCAAAGGAGCTGCAAGAACTAGTCAACATATACTGGAAGGAGTCATAGGAGTATGTATGGGACTGGATTCTGAGGATGCTTGATCAAGGGGGCCTGAAATAAAAATTGGATAGTGAAGAGTTTATTAACTTGGAAATGTTCTCTTGAATTATAGGATTTAACATTTTGTCAAGGATCCCAAGGGATAGTGTCAACTTACTACTAAGATGGCCCCTGGAAATGTGAAAAAAAACAATGGCTCACATTACAAAAAGTTGAAATGACAGAATTTCCATGGCAGAGCATGGAGGAAGGGAATAAAAAAACTTATAGATGTGGGGATGCTGAGATTAATATGTTTGGCTAAAAGGCCCGTGAAATGATTATGTTTATGGAGCCTGGAGGACACATCTTTTTCTAAAGGCATAAGAAATGCACTGACTAGAAGGGCACCAATATCACTAAATTTTTCAGTGTAGGCTGGGCTGACAATAGGATAGTCTGTTACAGAACTTGGCCCACTGAAAGAAATGGGCATGAGATAACCCTGAAACAATGGAGGTCAGGTGGCGGTACTTAAATGTTCTAAACAAGGCTGTTAAAATATTTTAATGACCAGCAGGACTGGAGGGGTGCCAAAAGGATATAACCACAGAGTTATGGAAATGGTTAATAGAAAACAGCATCTCCAAGGACAAAATAGATGCATAGATGACTAAGATACTATTCAGTTTGTGCCTATAGAGAAATCAAGAAAGAATGACCAGTAGGCTGAGGGTGTGTTACTTCAGTAAAAACATGATCCTGAATGCATATTATTTAGTGAAAAAAGCCAATCTGAAAAGGCTACATGCTATATGATTCTAACTATATGACATTCTTGAAAAGACAAAACTATGGAGGCAGTAAAATGATCAGTGGTTGCCAGAGGTTAGCAGGGAGGGAGGGGTGAACACAGAAGATTTTTAGGGCAGTGAAACTATTCTGTGTGATATTATAATGGTGAATACATGTCATTTACAATTGTCAAAACCCATAGAATGTGCAACACCGAGAGTGAACCCTAAAGTAAGCTGTGGACTTTGAGTGATAATGACGTGTCAGTGTAGGTTCATTGGTTGTAACAAATGTACCACTTTGGTGGAGGACCACATTGGGTCCATAGTGAGGGATGCTGTGCATGTGTGGTGGCAGGGGATATATGGGAACTCTCTGTACCATCTATTTAATTTTGCCACGAACATAAAGCTGTTTTAAAAAATAGAATCTTTTAAAAAAGTCACAATCCCTTGCTCAATTGCTGGATGTGATCCCATTTTCAGGTCTGGAACCCATTGATTGAAGAGGTGGGTCAGTTCCTAGTAGAAAGAACACCTAGGGTCTTTACATGACAATGATTCCTCTAGACCTTTCCTAAAGAGTCCTATGGTCATTTACTTGAACAACTTTGCACTAGGGACAAGAGAAAGGGGAAATGCTTAGGTATTTTGAGATCTGTTGGACATAGGGTCTTAGCTGACATTAATACCTAGGGGCCCAAAGCCTCATCATGACCCCCTTGTTAGAGTGGTAGCATATAGTGACCAAGTAATAAATGGAGTGCTTGCCAAGGTTGAGCTTACGGGAGTTCCACTGGGTCCATAAGCCCACCTGATGGCCCTTTCCCTGGTCGCAGAATATTAAGTGAGTTTGGCATACAGTCATATGCTGCATAATGATGTTTTGGTCAATGATGATTGTATATACGATGCTGGTCCCATAAGATTAGTGCCATATAGCCCAAGTGTGTAGTAGGCTATATCATCTAGGTTTATTTAAGTATGCTCTATGATGTTCACACAACGACGAAATCACCTAATGATGCATTTCTCAGAAAGTATCCCCATCTTTAAGCAATGCATGACTGTACTTGGAAATTGGTGCAACCTCCACATTGGGTCCTAGTCATGTAGGGTGGGAGCTATCACAGGAGGGAAAATCAAGTGGAAGGCTCTTGAACTATCTCCCATACCCCATACACAGCCAAGATAGTAAAGCAAAAAATAGTATGACATCCTGGAGTAGGAAAGTAGTGGAAATTAATGGCACCCTTTAGGATTTAAATGATACGAAAGGTAATAGTCCCCAAGGTACCTCTAGTTAACTGGTCAATCTAGCACCTGCAGAAGCCCATGGCCCTGGGGTGATAACTGTAGACCCTTGCAAAGTAAAGCAAATAGTAACCCCAATCAAGCCACTGTTCTAGATGTGGTATCTTTGTTGAGGTAGATAAATAGGACTCAGATATGTTGTCATTGTTTGGAAAATAGTTATTTTCTATCCAAAATCATAAAAGAGGATCAGATATCATTCAAATGGAATAGACAACAGGATATATTTACAGTTTTGCTCAAAGACTTATGTGAACTGTCCTACTCTCTGTCATAATATAGAACAAAGAGACCTGGACTGCCTGAGCATACTGTAGAACATCATATTGATTTATTAGATTGATAATATTATGGTGACTGGGCCAAATGAACAAGAGATGGTCAGCATGCTGGAGGGCCTGGTAAGACACATGTACTCCAGAAGGTAGGAGATGAAACCTATGAGGATTTATGGGTTTTCTGCATCCCTAAAACTTTTAGGGGTCCAGAAATGAGGAGCATGCTGGTATGTCTGCCCCAAAGTAAAAATCAAATTTTGTGTCTTACAATCTCCTACACAAAGAAAGATGCACAAATGACTGGTAGGCCTCTTTGGGTTCTAGAGGCAACAAATTCTACATCTAAGGATTCTGCTCCAGCCTATGTACCAGGAAACATGAGAGATTACCAGCTTTGAAAGGAGCCCACAGCAGGAAAAGACTCTGCAGTGGGACCCGGTTGTAGTGCAAGCAGCCCTGCTCTTGGGCCACACTATCCAGCAGACCAAACAGTAATAGGGGTTATCATTGATGGGAAAAGATGGTATGTGTGTTTTGTGTTAAGCCCCTGTGAAAGAATCATAACGTGAGCCTTTGGGGTTCTGGAGCACGGCCTTGCCATTTGTACTGGAGAATTATATACCTTTTGAAAAATAACTTCTGGCATGCTACCAGGTCCTGGCAGAGATGGACCATTTGACCATGAGAAACTAAGTGACCACATGTCCAGAACTTATCATCATGAGCTGAGTCCTATCAGATCCACAAGTCATAAGGTCAGATAGGTCCAGGAATAATTCATTGAAAAATGGAACTGGTATATCTAGGACTGAATAATATCAGGACCAGAGGACACAAGCAAACTGCACGAGCATGAGCATGTAGCTCAAATGCCCATCCACCCACTACTGTGGTACCAGTGTCCCTTCTTCAGCTCATACCTATGGCTATATGGAGAATTTAATATACCAGGTGAAAAAGGAGGAAAAAGTCTGACTTCAGTATGCAGATGAGTTGGCTTAGTATTTGGGTAGAAGTTAAAAATGGATGGTAGCTACCCTAGAATCTCACTCAAAGATGGCCTTGAAATATAAGGGAAATCCTCTCAATGCATAGAGGATTGATTGACTTTGTTATCCCCTTTGCATGGAAAGAGAACTAACCCAAGGTCAAATATGTACAGACTCATGGATAGTTACAAATGGCTTGGCCAGCTGATCAGGGGCCTGGAAGGAGAAAGAATGGAAGATTGGTGACAAGGAAGTCTGGGTTAGAGCCATGTGGATGGACATATGGGAGTAGATATGATTTGTGAAGATCATTGCACCACATGTTAATGTCCACTGGATAGCATCTACTGCAGAAGTGATACTAAACAACCAACTAAACAAAGTGACCTATCCAGCTGACATCAGCCAGCTTCTGTCATCAGCCATCTCAGTTCTGGCACAATGGGCACATAAATGATGGCAGCAAAGATAAAGGATATGCAAGACCCCAACAGCCTGGACTCCCATTTACCAAGCTCATTTCATCTTGGAAGGGTTTATTGTTTATTTTCACATATCTCACAGGAATGGACATGCATTCTGGGAATGAGTTTGCCTTTTCTGTCCATGTGGTCTCAGCTAGCACTACTATCCAAGAGCTTATAGAGCATTTGATTCATTGGCATGGGATTGTGTGTAACATGCCTCAGACCAGGGAACCTACTTTATAGCAGAGGAAGTTCATGCATAGGTCTATGACCATGAAAATCACTGGCCATATCACTTTATGCTCCACGCAGAAACTGCTAGCCCAGGAGATCATTGGAGACTCAGAGGCAATATTCTACACCGATGGGATGCCATCTTCTAGAATGCTATATATGCATTGAATCAATGACTTTTATATGATGTTGTGTTCCCAGTAGGAAGAATGTATGGACATAGGAATAAAGGGGTAGAAACTGTAGTGACCCCAATTACCATCACTCTCAATGAGCCACTGAGGGTCATTGTGTATCCTTTTCCCATAATTCTTGTTTCTGCTGAGTTAGAGGTCCTTTCCCCAAAGGGAGAGCACTTTCTCTAGGTGACACAGAAAGAATCCCATTGAATTATAAGCTTCAATTGTCACGTGGGCACTTTGACCTCCTTGTGTTCAGGGAACAAAAGCAAGAAGAGGAGTCACCATCTTGGTTGGGTAATTAGCTGATCATTTGGAGGAGAGAGGGCTGCTATTGCACAATGGAGACAGAGAGGAATATGGATAGAACTCAGTTGATCCACTTGGGCCTATCTTGGTACTCATTTGCCCAATTGTGACTGTAAATGGGCTGGTACAATGACTCTAGCCAAAGGCCATGGTGACCACAGGCTCAGGTCCTTAGGGCTGAAGGTCTGGGTCACACTAACAGGTAAGCAGCCAGGCCAGCAGAGGTGGCAGCTGATGGTTAATGGAATCTAAAAAGGATAGTGGAAGAAGAAGATAATGAGTATTAGTTGAGACTAATTAGTTGGGACTCTGAGACTCACTTCTGCTTTAGGCTCTGTAGTTATCACACTAACATTATGCTTCTTTTAGGAAAAGAGGCACACCAGACACCTGGAGGAGCTTCTCTTCCATCTTGTATGGAGAAGGAGACCAAAGTAGAAAAAGAGGTGGATGTGCCACCTAGCTTTCCCCTCAAGGAAGGACTTGTTGCCCAGCTGAGAGTATTATAATCAGCAGAAAGTCTCCATAATATAGCATCTTCAGAGCCTGTTCAGCTCTAGATACCCATCTTTCCTGAGCTCACATCCTTGCTGGGGAAGTCTGTGTCTGTTGACTAGTTGAGGGGGGTACATACCAGCCATTATGAGTTGGCCAGGACCATACTCACTTCAGAGTGCCCTGCCAAACTGATGAAGCTTTGATCAGGCCTGAATTTTTCCCTATACCCAATCCTACTTCCTTCTCCTTCTCTTCACTGGTGTTGATTACAGATAAATATCTTGCCCCCCAAACTCTCTCTGATCTGTTTCTAGAGAACTCAGCCTGCAACAGATGACTTATAGGGATATATCAAATGCAACACAAATTAGAGATAGGTGAAAAAGAACAGGGCAATAATAAAGATAGGGGTGTAAACTGCTTGGTTTAAGCTAAAGTGCTAGTATCTCCCTGAGTCCTATCCACAGGTTAAAGAAAGGCTTCAGGATTTCTAGAAGCCAGGGTGAAATAAAAACAAGCCAAATACCCACTGGAAACCGTGTGATTAGGTGAAGGACAACAATTCCTCATCCTAAGAGCAGAAAAAAACTTTCTGAGAAAGGACACTATGTAATGGAATGAGCAACATTAACAATTACAGTTGTGCTGCATGGTTAACTAGATGGTGCATCGCTATTTGATACGTTTACTTCAAATGGAATTACAATGAATCACGTTACCCTAAACAGGTTTATTGTTTGTCATTCACAGTCTTCAGGCTCTCAATCAGTGAGCACGTATTAGTCATTGGAACCAATTATCCAAGAGTGTTTGGTCAAGATGTTTTTATTGGAGATGGCATATGCAGAACCACGATGACTAATACTACCCCACGCGCTATTATTTATTTCATCCTTCTATACACCAAGATGTTTTTGCGTAAGCTGATTTCTTTCCCTTTTTGATTCTCCTTCCCCAAAATGGTGACACTACCCAGTGCAGAAGAGGACACTGACAAGTAGAAGGGAGGAAAGAAGAGGAGAAGAAGGGAAAGAAATAAGCGGAACACTGAAGGGCCAAGAGAAACTTCCAACTGGAGAATTCTTTCTTGAGTACCTGAATCACGAGTCAGCAAGATGTCTGATTTTGAGCCCTTGATTTACTAGGAAGTTGAAAAGAAATACATTATTGGCTTCCTTACAAGAAAGCGATCTTGTCTCATTGGACTCATTCTGAGAATAAATCATTCCTTCAAAGAATCAAAATCTTTCTTTTATGGCAACTAACATACCTTCAAAACTGGGGTTATATTTGGATTTTGCTAGATGAGCACGTATAAATAATTAGTATAAAGATTTCTTAAGGTATAAAGTAGGATATTAGATTTATTAAGGTTCGTATTTCTAGAAACATTACATTAAAATGCAGCACCTAGAGAAACTATAAAGGATAAAAAAGAAATTTTTGCTTCCTCTGAGTATCTAAATTCCTGCTTTCATTGTATATGGCTCATAATTTTTCTTTTTTTAAATTCAATTTTGATTGTTTTAAAATAGAGTTTAAATCTTTTTTATTTAATTATTTTCAGTTATTACTTTTTAATTTCAATTTCGTTCTCTTGGATACTTCTGATTTCCACAGGGCTAATTCTATTTTTTAAATCTTTCTAGTTCCATCCCCACATTTTTTATTTCCTCAGTTATTCTTTATCCAAAATACGTGCATAATAAGAATCTCACTGATTTAGATTATTTTCAGGAAAGATAGTTTGAACTAAGAAGAAGATTGTATTACACGCTGCCTTTAAACCTATGTTTAAACCTGTCTTTAAAGCCTTTTCAATTTACTTACAGGAATTTAACTACTGGAGTGTTATGTTAATAAGTTACATGATCTCCTCTGGGAATTTATTTTAATGAAAAGATAAAGAATTCTTCTTATACTTTTCACTGAGTGCTATGCTGGACCTTTGCCCTCAGAGCAATTCTTCCCCCTCTCCCATCTCCATCCAATTTTGCAAGGCAGATAAACTCTGCAGGATGCATTTCCCAGGCTCTCCATTAGCTGGCTTCCACCTGGTTTGGCTAATGAGAACCATTGGTGGGAGATTTGTGGGCGGGAGGAAATGAGGCATTTCTACACCTCTCTCTGTACAGTCATGCGTCACTTGACGATGGGGATACGTTCTGAGAAATGCGTTGTTAGGTGATTTTGTCATTGTGTGAACATCACAGAGTGTACTTACACAAACCTAGACGGTATAGCCTACTACACACCTAGGCTATATGGTGCTAATCTTATGGGACCACCATATGCGCTGTCTGTCGTTGACTGAAATGATGTGCGGTGCATGACTGTACTTAGGTGACAAGTGCAGCTCCTGGAGGGCTTCGGATGTTACTGGACAGACTGCCGTGATTTCCACATTTGCTTGGTGGCCCTAAATCCTGGGCTTCAGGAACATTTCCTTCTGCCTTTGCTACTTTAGCGCAGCACTGAGGGTGGTTTCCTGTGGTTGCCAATCTCTGAACTGTCCCATTGCTCCCTGTTTGGCTTCTTAGCCCATTAATTACTCATAAGACTAATTCTGTGCCTCAAATTCCCTCTGTTTTAGAAAACATGGACTTTAAAAATAAATGGTTTTGAGACAACTGTATAGTCATTTGGAAAAATATTAGTTTTGTATCTCATACCAACCACCAGAACAAATTCCATATGGATCAGAGATCTAAATGTAAACAATGAACTGATATGATAATAGAAGAAAACATGGGTGATTTATCTCTTGACTTGGGCATGAAGAAACTTTCAAACTATAATTCAAAATCTAGAAACAACAAAAGATTGATGATATAAATTACTTAAAAATAAAAAAAAGTATTTTTTACATGACAAAACACCACATGTAAAGTCAAAGATCAATGAAAAACCAGGAGCCTTATATCATGGTCAAAGGGCTAATTTCTCTACCAAATAAAGAAATTCTTAAAAATCAAGAAAAACCCCACAAAATATGATATACAATGGACAAAAAGCCCCAAACAGTACACAAAAAATATATAAAAATGACCCTTAAACACAGAAAGATATTTGACTTTACTCATAAAAAATGCTCACTAAAGTTAGAACTTTATTGAGAGACCATTTCTCACCTATCAGATTGGTTGAAAGTTCAAAATCTAGATAACACGTTTGTCAAGGCTGTGAAAATTCACATACTTTCATGCATTTCTAGTTGGAATGCAAAATGATAGCAAACCCTCTGGAGGGGATTTGATGATATCTGACAAAATTATGTATGCCATTTACCTTTTTTGAACTAGAAGTCCACTTCTAGAAATTTGCCCTGAAGACACACCTCCACAAATATGAAACAGCATATGTGCAAGGTTTCATTCAGGAATAAGTTGTAATAACAAAATATTGCAGTCAATCTAAATATTCACTCACAGGAGTATGATGGAAATAAATATAGTGCTCTATACAATGATGTATGATGCAGCCAAAGAGGAAGAATAAGGAAATTCTTCATGAATCCAGGATATAATGGAGTGCATATTATAGGCTACCTATCATGTCAGAAAGAAGGGGAAATTGCTTATTCTTGCAAAATGAAACAGGATATATCAACCAGAAATTAATGAAAATATTTACTTACATGGTGTGTAGAGATAATGTGGAGGATATAGAGATGAATGTGAGATTTCTCTTAGTGGAACATTTTTATATAGCTTTAATTTTGAACCATGTAAATATTTTAAATATAACAAAAAACATGAAAAGGCAGACATTAAATTTGAATATAAACAGAAAAAATGACCCAACTGCATGTCGTTGAAAATAATCACACAAAGAGAAGAATTAAGTCAAGTAACTTTTGGACACAGAGCTTTGACTGTACACCCTAAATAGAGCATATTATAAAATCAAAAAGAACTGGAAAGAACTATTGACATTTGCTTAGCAGCTTTGTTCTTGGTGGTGGTATTGGTGGTTATAATTCTGAAAGTGTTTTGTGTGTATAATAGGATAAAGCAAATGAGTAAATATACTGATGTTTTGGGGAAGCAAGGTTTTTACTTTCATAGGTGAGGACAAATGATACCGGGTTGGGTTTCAATATGAGCTCATATATATATATAGATTGGTAGATAACATGGACACGCATGTACTTCCTAGCTCTGTTCACTGAAAGGGCTTTAAGCAAATTCACTTCTGTAGCAATGAGTACAGTTAGCACCTAGATCTGCATTTCCAAATACCAATCACCACTAAAGTCCTTCTTAGAGAAATGGCTATTTCCAGGCCCAGAGCAGGGAACTGACAAGGTAAGCCTTGTCAAAAAGCAAGTTAAGTGCACAAAGACTAATGGGTTCATTAAAAGGAAAAGTACAAAAGCTGGATTGGCACGAGTTACACATCAAAAAGAATGATGATAATTGATTGTAACATGTTGAGTAAAAACTGAATTAATGAGTTCATAGTGATGAGATGAGAGAGAGAGATATCGAGAGAGAGGTCAAGAAAGAGAAGAAAAGCTCTTTTAATAAAAGAGCTATTAAATGCATAATAATAAATTAGAAAATGAGTGTTTTCACTCCAATGTAATCAGTTATTAATTATCAATCACTTATTCAAATTAGCTTGATCAGTGAATGCTGAAACCATTGGGCGAAACATTATTGGGGAATAGGATATTTTTTATATGGTCTCAAAGTATCATCCCAGAGGCTATTTGGGTAAGAGGAAAAATGTGCTTTTATAATGGTCATATCTGATGTTCCACACTTTAACTGAGTAATCAAGCCTGGCATCTCTAGAAGTGCCATAATGTACCTTATGTGCCTCCTGAAGTAATGCAACAGGAAGTACAAAACATCATCTAGGTAGTATATTTGATAAAAATATTTATTCTAAAGCTTAGGTCATTTTTGGTTAAGTTGTGTTTTTTGAGGAATTTGTCCGTTTAATCAAAGTGGTCCAATTTATTGGCATAAAGCTCTTTGTAATATTCTCTTATTATCCTGTTAACATCAGTAGGTTTTTCAGTGATGTCTTCTCTTTTATTCATAACATTGGTAATTTGCATCCTCTTTCTTTTTCTTCTTGATCAGTCTTGGTGAGTGTTTATTAATTTTATTATTTTTTCCAAGGAAGTTTCATCTGTTAATTTTCTCTCTTGTTTGTTTGGTTTCAGTTTTATCAATTTGTATCCATATTTATTGTTTCGTCCTTTCTGTTTACTTTGGGTTTGACTTGTACCTTAAGTCATTGATTTAAGATCTTTCTTATTTTCTAATATAAGTATTCACAGTTATAAATTTCCCTTTAAGCAATGCTTAGCTGCATCCCACAATTTTTGAGATGTTTTGTTTTCAATATCATTCAGTCTATTTTCTATTGTTTTCCTATAACTTTGTCTTTGGCCTATGGATTATTTAGTCATATTGCTTAATTTCCAAATGGTTGAGGACTTTCTAAATAGTGTGTTGCTATTAATTTCTAGCTTACTACAGAGGACATCCTCTGTAAGATTTCAATCTGTTGACATTCTTGAGACTTGTTTTATGGCCCCACATATGACCTTTCTTGGCAAATGTTCCGTGTGTACTTGAAAAGAATGTATATTCTTCAGTTGTTTGGAAACCTGAATCTAATAATGAGAAAAATAACTGGCAAGTCTAGGATCTGGTTTATTCTACAAGATAACTGCCCTGGAGTCTTTACAAAGTCAGTGTGGTAAAAAACAGACTTAATGCACAAAAACATGCAGACTTGCCTAAATTAAAAAAAGGCCAAAGAAGCAAAACAATACAGAGAAGTGTGTGAAGCTTGAATGGATCCTGGGTTAGAAAGTAAAAACATAAATACAAGACATTTTGGGAATAGTTGAAAAAATTTAAGTGTGAACTGAATAACAGATGGTATTATTGAATCTTTTTAGGTGAAATAACACGTTTCGGTTGTGTAAGAGAATATCCTTATTCTCTGGAGATGCATGCTGAAGTATTTAGGGGTGAAGTATCTAGGCATGATGTCTGCAACTTATTTTCAAATGGTAGAGAGAGAGAGAGAGAATGAGAGAGAGAAAAAAAGGGTGGGAGGGAGGGAGGCAAAGTGTAAACAATCGGTGAATCTTGGTAAAGGGAATGTGACTATTTATTGTACTATTCTTTAACTTTTCTTTAGGTTTGAAATATTTCGAAATAAAAAGTTGGGAGAGAAAAAACTCCCTCTTTGTAAGTAATTAGGGTAATTTTATTTATTCCTAGTTAGACCTTACTGATATAAGTACATTGATTTAATTCTCAGCACAACCAGCACTAACATTACCACCGCTGTTTTGCTGTGCCATAGAGGAAAATAAGGTTAAATCATGTTCCCAGTGTTGCAAGAGCAGTAAGAGGTGAATCAAGGGACCAAACCTGAGTCTGATGAGCCCAAAGTCTGTGCTCTAAACCTCTCTGCTGTCTTTCTGTCAGTTTGGTCCCTAAGTGCTTGAATTCCTCATTTTTTTGGTTGATATTCTTATCTTCCTTTGCATAATAAACGTATTCCCCATAGGTAGATCACTTCTGCCCATTCCATATTGAGTTTATGATTGTCAAAGGAAAAATTGCACTGGACAACACTAAATAGGTAAGAAAGACTTTATTCAAGGCTACTGCAATAAGAGAGAGAGGCCCAAACCCAATCTGAGGTCTGTCTACTCTGCTGAAACAAAGGGCTGGGAAATTTTTAAGAGCTGGGATGGAGGGTGGGGAGGGTCCTAGGCCACCTGTGTTTGCTAATTGGCCTAACCCAAAGGAAAAGTAAGTTTTCTACATCATCATGACAAGAGACAGTTTTACAACTTGGAGCAGGGTGTCCATGGGAAGTTAGGTTCCTATCCTCCCACAGAAACTAGGAGATAGGGGTGCTATCTACCTTCATATTTACATTTCAAAGGGATGGCTCCCAGGTCCTTGAGAAGGATATTACAGGGTAGTAAAACTGGTAAGAAGCTTTTTGAAAGGTTTACATCTCAAAGAATCAGAGAAGGGATTTACAGTTACAAGTTTTCTAAAGTAAGTGCTCTAAGAAAAGGAAACCTGTCTAAAGTTTCTTCAAGCTAGGGTAAGGAGAAGGCCGTTTTGGTCATGACAATACATGTTTACAGAGGTCTGACTGAGAGATGTGCAACTTGTGTCTCTCACCGCGGCCCTCGCTAAAATTCCTGACTTGACCTTGATCTGTTCTTGACTCTAGACAAATCCTTCTTTTCCTTTTGAAAATGCATGGGTACTAGGACTACTTTCCTTCCTCTGCTCATTCACTTTCTTCTTGCCACCTTAGTTCTGCCAAATATTCCCTTTACAGACCCTGATTCTACTCTCTCACTTTCCTCCTGAACTTTTCATCCTCTTCTTTCCCCGCTTCTTCCTTGTTTCTGGGGGGAGACCATCTCTTGGCTCCCTTCCAGTTCTAATACCCTGTGGGTTTCTGACTCTCTCAGTGTCCACCCAGGAAAACATAAGTAGGGCTACACCAGTGCGATAAAGAGTTTGGATCTTCTCAGGTTTTCATAAAAGGTGATGATTGAAAATATTTTCTCTAACTAGTGCCACAGGAGTAGCAGAATGAGTTGGTAATGGGCAGGAGTTATGGAATTGGAGAGACCTGGGTCCCTGATTTACAACTTACTGTGTAATTTTGAGTAAAGCCTGCTAACTTCTCTAAACTTCAGTGCATTTGTTTGCAAAATAGGAGTAATAATTATTGTACTAACCACAAGAATTAACTGAGGTAATGGATGTAAATCCACAGTGTCAAGTATATAGTAACTTACCATTATTTCTTTGGGAAAAACAAAAACCTAAGTCTTTGCCTACATAATACCAAGAGCTGCTTTGAGAAGATCTAAGATGACATTTTCTCAGGTAGGATATCTCATCACTTCCCTCTTGTGTTAGTCTGCCCTCCGAAATAGGTGTGGTGGATTTGAATTGTGTCAACTTAGCTAGAACTACACTTCCCAGAATTCCTTTCCCTGAATAATTCTGAGTCAGTTGGGCCACAAGAGGCATTTTGCGGGAGATGTGGCAGGTGAAAGTCAAGCAACAGCCACATTCTTTATGCCCAGAAGGTCGGCGCAGGACATGAGGTGCTGCCGTAGCCCACTGCACGTTGTCACATACTGCAGTTGATCTGCTGGCTCACCTCCTGGTCCTGCTGTGTTTCTGCCTTGGAGCTTCTCTGATTTTTGGATCAGATGTCTGCTTAGCTCTGTGGTAAAGGGTGCGGTTTCTCCTGCAGGATGCCTCCATCATCCGAGTAGGAGCTTGGAGGCAGTGAGAGACTGCAGTGTGTACTTGTCCTTTCCACTCATCCTCATAGGTTCCAGTTTGTCCTTGCTTCCCCCATTTTCATCTATATTCTCTTCCCGACGGCCTTGTCTGCAGATTCAGGCTCCAGACCAGAGCAGGTGGAATAGTTTCACATAGACTACTTAACCTGCTCCACCAACTGTGTGAAGTTCAATCCCTGACTCATCTTTTAGAATATCTAATCTGTCATAGTGGCTTTCTTCTCTAATTGAACCTTGTCGGATACAACAGGTAATGAGCTTCATCAGAGGACTACGTGGCTCAAGCTTACTATCTCTCAGTTACTAGGATAATTCAGTAAAAGGTCACCATTTCCTAGGACATAAGAAATAAGGCTCTGCACAAAGGCCTTTAAGATCTCCTTCCTGGTGGAGTGTGTGTGTGTATATATATATATATACATATTTTTTTTTCCTATTTCTAACTCCTTTGAATCAGACTAATTCTAGGATGGTGTTTTCACTCCATCAGTGATTACATACTATAATGACAGCCTTTCTTAATGTGGTGACAAAATATCACATAACGTTGCAGATGTTACTTTGGTAATTTCTAATACAGGCATTGAGGATGTGCCAAACTACCAATTTTCACATTTTGAACATAACATGCAGAAATAGTACCTTTTAAAAGATAAGATATGCAATATAAAATATAATTAAAAAATCTGAGTGGAAATACGAGCTGAGAGAGGCAGCAGATTGTAGTAGTTGGAAATGTAGAATAGGACCAGACAGCCTGGAGTTTTGATTGCTAGCCCTGAGCTAACCTAATTATGTGGTGGTGATGACTTGGCCTGTCTGTGCTTCAGTTGCCTCATCTGCTGTACTGGGGTGTGATGGGGTGGTTGTGGTAAGGAGGTAATAAATGTGCAGAGCTTAGAGTAGTGCATGGCACAATGCAGGCAGACGCTTTGGTTTGGACTGGATTCTCCCTTATGAAATAGAAACTATTGATTTCCCCATTCCAAGAAGGCGGAGATCAGGTCTGTCTCCCCTTGTATTCCTTATTTGACCCATTGAAGTGTGTGTGGCAGTGCCCTACCCAGGTTCCCCTTGAGGATGCAGGTAGTTATTCCCACAACTACTGGGAAGTCGCCTGCTGAGGCTTACCACTGAGTCCTTCTCCATGAATTGCCTTGGGCCAAAGGGAACTGCAAAGGTTAAGCTCCTCTCCAGGGAGAAGTCCATATCCAATGACTGGTGGAAGTAGGGTACAAAGGACGGGCTCCCTTGTCTCAGTGTGGGGCAACTCTGAAGACCTCCATGTGGGGTCGGCTGGGCTTGGCCCTCTGTCATCTCTGCATCCCAGTTCAGTCCCAGCTCTTCCCTGTCCTGCTGCCCTCACTCTTGCACAGGTGTTGCTCCTGAGAGCCCTCCCAGATAAATCTGCACACAGACCTCCATCTCAAAGCCTGTTAAAGGGGTATGAGGAGGAAACTTTTGGGGGTGATTGAAATGTTCATTATCTCAGTTGTGCTGATGATTAAATGGGGGTGTATGTACATAAAAATTTATCAAATTGTTCGATTTAAATATTTTCAGTTTATTGTATGTCATACTTCAATAAGGAAAAAAATTAGAGGGACAGTGGGAGAAAAAAATAAAGTGCATTTTGGTCACGTCCCACTATTAGTGCTTGTCTAATGCATTATTTATAGTCTTCTCATTATATTCTTGCTCATGAAACTATTGCTCACCAAGTCCAATTTCTCTTCACTCTTTCATGTATTCCTGTAAGTCATTCATTCTCTTGGACAGGCACTCTCTGAGCACCCTCCAGGCCCAGATCCTGTTCTAGGCACTTGGGATAAAAGGACAAATTAGGCACAATCTTCCTCCCCAATGAGTTCGTGGCTCTATGGGGGAGACTGTACTGTAGGCAATGCCAGTGTTTGACCTTGGCATTCATGACCCTCCATAAATTGGCTTTAGCCTATGACAGTATAAGTAGCACATGTTTATGGTACAAAATGAGACAGATATAGAACAAAATAAAGAAAAAAATAATGATCACATTCCAGTGCATTTATAATTATTTATTTATCATTTTATATGAAGCTTTCTCTCATATCACCAAATCTTTGAAGATATGATTTTTACCAGGAAAACTGTATTTTATTCCATGAATATGTACATTATGTTTTAACTGTTCTCTCATGGAGCATCTGTTTTGGGGCTTTATACCCATCATCACCCATGTCTCTTTGGCATTATTGTCAGAGTTGCCTGGGAAAGTCCTGTGGCAGATCCAATGATCTATGCCCACATTTCAAGCTCCCTGGAACCTCTCCCTTCTCCATGACTCCTACTAATTTGATTTTATGCAACACTTCTCACATCTTCTTGAACTTTGCTACAATAAAACACCTCTTTCCCTCTCTCTCTTTTCATTTTTATGGCACAATATGAAGGGAGAACTAATGCACACTGGAGTGGGGGTGCTGTGAGGGCCAGAGGGGGAGCAGAGAAGCTGACAACTTCAAGTAGTGCATAAAAATGTCTTTTTGGGGCTGGCCCCATGGCCGCGTGGTTAAGTTCACGTGCTCTGCTGCAGGCGGCCCAGTGTTTCGTTAGTTTGAATCCTGGGTGCGGACATGGCACTGCTCATCAAACCACGCTGAGGCAGCGTCCCACTTGCCACAACTAGAAGGACCCACAACGAAGAATATACAACTATCTACTGGGGGGCTTTGGGGAGAAAAAGGAAAAAAATAAAATCTTTAAATAAAAAATGTCATTTTAAGTTCTATTTGGTCTCCAGAATGCTCACCATTTCACTAGCACAGAGTTAAACAGACTTCTTTGGAGTCACAAGGAGACTAAATGAGACATGGCGGGATGTCTATCCCAAGGCACCTTACTGCTAGTTCATCAGCGTGTCCCATATCCACAGCTCCACTTTCATCCATAAAGGACCTCAAAGGATTTAAAAGAAGAAATTATAAGGAAAATAGAGGGAAAAAGAATCATTAGTCCATACGTTTGGTAAGAGGCAGTCAAATCTGAATAATCTCTTTGGATGTTTTAAATAGAGAAATTGGAAAAGAAGTTTCTTTGGGAGCCATGAACACCCAGAGAAACCAAGTGTGAGAAGCCAGAAGCTAGTTACTCTGCTTGGCCTCCTCTGCTGTAATGTTGTGTTTGAAACTGAATCAATGATTCAGGTTTGAGAGAGAGTGCCTTGTGCCAGGATAGAAAGCCTAAGAGAAATTCACTTTGTGATTCTGAGAAGCAAAAGATAGTATAATAGTAATGCCAACAATAACAACTTAAAAAAAATTAAAACCTAAAAAACCCAAACATTAGATAATTCTGTGTGGTCTTACTTTATGCCAAGTGCTGTGTATTATCTCATTTAATCCTCATACAGCCCTGTGAGAAAAGCATTTTCCATTCTAACTGTGAGGAATCAGTGGCAGAGAAAGGCTGTGTCACTTGCCTAAGGTCACAAGGCTGGTAAGTAATGAGCTAGAATCCCATTGGGGTCTGCTTGATTCTGTAGACTGCGTTGTTACATCTTTACTCTTACGGGAGAAGCCATTCACTCTGTCTCTTTCCAAGAGCTTGGTAATCTGTGAAAAACCCTGTGAGAGCTGCATGTACGGACTTTGAAAAGCTGTCGTTTTGCTAATGATTTCTAATGTTATTGCCTTGTAGTTAGAGCATTCAATGTTTGGTATTGATTACTTGGTGGAAACTTCTTTTATGGTCCAGAACATGGTCAATTTTTGTGAATTATCCATGTGTGCTTGAAAAGAATGTTTACTCTATTTGTAGGATATGTTTGCTGGATCAATATTATTTATTTTGTTGTTCAAATCTTTTATTGCCGTATTTGTTTTGCCTGCTTGATCTACCAGTTTCTGAGAGAGATGTGTTAAAGTATCCCATGGGGACTGATTGATGTCTCCTTTCAAATCTGCTTATTTCTCTTATACATTTTGAGGCTGTGTGGTTGCATTTATACTGGATCAAGATTGTTATATATTCCCAATGAATTTTTTCTTTCATCATTAAGACAGACCCTATTTTATCCCTAAAGATGCATTTTGCCTTAGTATAATTTTATGTTAATATTATCACATCATGCTTCTGTTAATATTTTCTTGCTTTATCTTTCTTTACTAACCTTTAAAAACTAGTATCAAAACAGGTTTTTGTGTGTCTGGTGGTGGGGTGTTTTGCTTGGTTTTGGGAATTAAGTTAGTTCTAAAATTTATTCAGAACAGCAAAAGGGCAATGATAACCAGAACTTTCTAAAGGAAGAGAATATAGTGGAGGGGATTGGTCTAGCAGATATCAAGATTTATTTTAAAGCTATAAAAGCAATTTGGTGAGGTATTAGTATATGGATGGGAAAACGGACCAATGAATCTGAATAGAAAATCCAGAAATAGACTTCAAATCATGGAATCTTGATTTCAGACCAAATTGGAATTGCAAATAAGTGGGGGAAGGGCTGAGCTTTTCAATAAATGGTACTGGGATCATTTACATATTAAACATATATAATTTATCTCTTCCTAAAATATGACTAAAATTTAAGATGAAAGTTCAAACCATATAACTTTAGGAGACAATATTGGAGAATGTATTATGACTTTGGGGTAGGAAATGATTTCTTAAAATGATGGCAAAAATTCTAAACTAGAAAGGAAAGACTGTTATATTTGACTACAGTAAAATTAAAAATTTTTGTTCATCAAAAACTGCCATAAACAAAGTGAAAAACACTCAGGGAGCTGGCCTGGTGGTGTAGTGGTTGTTTGCGTACTCTGCTTCGGCGGCCCAGGGTTCACAGGTTCAGATCCCACGTGTGGACCCTGCACCACTCGTCAAGCCACACTGTGGCAGCATCCCAAATAAAGTAGAGGAAGCTTGGCACAGATGTTAGCTCAGTGACAATATTACTCAAAAAACAACAACAAAAAAACCCAAACAGGGGCCAGCCCTGTGGCCGAGTAAAGTTCGCGTGCTCTGCTGCGGCGGCCCAGGGTTTTGCCGGTTCGAATCCTGGGTGTGGACATGGCACCACTCCTCAGGCCATGCTGAGGTGGCACCCCACATACCACAACTAGAAGGACCCACAACTAAGAATATACAGCTGTGTACCGGGGGGCTTTGGGGAGAAAAAGGAAAAAAATAAAATCTTAAAAAAAAACAAAAAACAAAATTAAAAACACTCAGAAAATGAAAGAGGATATTTGCAACACATGTGCTTGACAAAGTATTAGTATTTAGAATATATAAATAACTTTTCTCAAAAACTCAGTAGAAAAATGGACAAAAAATAAACTGGTCCATCACAGAAGAGGAACTTGAAGTGGTCAATAAGCACATGAAATGATGGTCAACCTCATTAGTAATCAAATAATTGCAAATTAAAAACTACAATGAAATACCATTTTATACCTATCAGTTAGTAAAAATTAAAACATCTGAAAATATTACATTCTGTAAACAACTTATAATACCTTATTACCCAGCAATTCCACTCCTAGGCATATACTCTAAAGAAATGCTTGTTTTTGTGCATCAGGAGACTTGTGTAAGACTGTTCATAGCAGCAATGTCTGTATTCATAAAGACCAGAAATAAACCAAATGTCTGTCAATTAGAGAATGGATAAATAAATTTTGGTGTAATTATACAATAGAATACTGGACAATAGGGATTCTATACCCCTCTGCCTGCTGTGTCCCATGGGATACCGTATCCTTATAATATGAGGTTGTGTCCCATGTGACTTGGGGTACTGACTGGATCTTAAGACCCTAACTCCCAGTCCCTACAGCGTCTATCTGGTCCCACACTCCCTTGATCCACCATGACAGTAGCTTCCCCTTACTGCTTTGCGTCTTCATTTCTGACCCTTAGAGATTTCCTTTTTTTCCTTTCACATTAAACTTTGAAGTTTGCATTTTGTGAAGAATGTTTTGTTAAGCATTTCTTTGAGTTTATAGCAGGAGGAGGCCTCTCTGCATCAGTAGTGTCACAAGTAGCCAGTGTGTCCCATCTGTATTGATTCTGCCTGTTCCAGGATTCAATGCTTTGCCAAAATCATGTTGCTTTGCCCAAGCTCAGCTGTTGTCTCTGCCAGCAGACAGGAATAAATTCTTCATAAAATCCTTTTGAGTTCTGTTTTTTATAAGTTTGTTCCTCTTACTCAGAAAGGACATAGAAATTCTACAATTTAGAAACATAATTATTTCCCCTTTCTTTTAGACCTAGCTCTATTATTTCCACACCAGTCTGTGCGATGACACCATGATAAAGGAATGTTTAAAAGTCATTCCTTATATCTTCTGTCCTGGTGCAGCTTTTCTAAAGGGCTGAATGTAGACTTATGAAAGAAGACTGGGAATGACAGCAGAGGTGTTCTTAAATTATATGTACAACATCAAGATTTTAGAATGCAGTGATATGCTTGAACATTTGCTCTTTCCTTCACTTCCCTCTCCTCCTCTTTTCCCCTCCTCTTTCTCTTTATTCTTATTCTCCTTTTTGCATTAAGGTTTTTAAGTAAATTCTAAAACTCTTACAAAAAGCTAGACCTCAGAAGATATCCACCTGAGAGATATGTAAATTTACCCAGTCTGGGGAAGCCTTTGTGAGACACCTTTGATAGGTTAAGTTCCCTTGGGTGCGCCAAATTGCCAAAACTCCCTCATTTCCCTATGCCCACTCTCTATTTTTTCTCCAACTTGTCTTTTTTCATGGGACACAAGAATCTGCCAGAAGTATGTCCCATTAATAGAAATCCTTATGGTACTTGAATGATCCAAAAAACAAAGGTTTGAGACACTCTCTTCCAAGATCTATTTGCTTGGTATCATCCCTGATTCTAGCCTTCAGTCTAGGAAGGCTAGAAAGGAAAACTTTTCAGATTGGCTGTTGGTAAGTTGTAAGTTGCTTTATCTTTAATACCTTCTGGATTGTGCAAACTGTTACTTCATTTTAAACTCCAGATTATATATTCCTCATCTGACAATCACAAATCCAAGAAACTAAATGAGCTGCAAGCACAAGAAATATAAATAAAATGACAGCAAAGTACATAATTTTCTCAAAATCAGTAATTAAAAGAAAATCTTAAGCAGTCAGTGTAAAGTGAGACGTTGTGTACAGAGAAATAGAGATAAAGATGCCAGAAAATTTCTCATCAGTAACAACACAAGTAAGAAGAGAGTATCTTTAAAGTACTGAAAGAAAATTACTGTCAATCTAGAATTCTATACCTGGTAAAAATATCTTTCAAAAATGAAGGCAAAATAAAGACTTGTTTCAGGAATACAGAAGCTGAAGGAATTCATCACCAGCAGACCTACATTACAAGAAATGTTAAAGGAAGTCTTCAGGCATAAGGACAATGATAACAGATGGAAATCCGCATCAATATCCATGAATAAAGCACACAAGAAATGGTAATTACATAGGTAAATATATAAGAGTTTTTTACTGTTTAAATCTCTTTAAAAGATAATTGACTATTTAAAGAAAAATAACAATAATGTGCTGGAGAGTTTATAATACAGTCATGTGCCACATAATGACGTTTCAGTCAATGATGGAGCACATATACGACAGTGGTCCCATAAGATTACTATCCTGTAGCCTAGCTGTGTGGTAGGCTACACCATCTAGGTTTGTGTAAGTACACTCTGTGATGTTTGCAGTGACAAAATTCCCTAATGACACGTTTCTCAGAATGTGTACCCATTCATTGTGACACATGACTGTACATACATACATATTCAAATATATGACAATAATATCATAAAAACCAAGAGGTGAGAAATGGAAGTATGTTATTGTTAGGTTTTTTACTCTGTGAAGTGGTATACTGTCACTTGAAGGAAGATAAACTGTGCTAAGTTAAGGATGTGTACTATAAACCCTAGAGAAACCACTAAAACAACAAAGCAAGAGTAATAGCTAATAAGCCCACAAAGGAAATAAAATGAAATCATAAAAAATACTCAATCCCAGAAAAAGAAGAAAAAGGGAACAAAGAACAAAGGGAATAAATAGAAAACAGCAAGATGAAAAACTTAAACCTAATATATTAATTATCACATTAAATATAACTACTCCAACTAAAAAGCAGAGATTGTGTGACTGGATATAAAAGCAAGAACCAATAATATACTGCATACAAGAAATGTAAAGATCAAAAAATTAAAAGTGAAAGAATGGGAAAATAGGCATCTTGGTAATAGTAGTCAAAAGAAAGAGTGGCAATATTAATATCAGACAAAATATATTTCAGAGAAAAGAATATTACCAGGGATAAAGAAGGTGATTTCATAATGATAAATAGGTCAATACATCAAGAGGACATAACAATATGAAATGTTTATATAGCTAATAACACAGCTTCAAAATACCTGAAGCAAAAACTGGCAGAACTACAAGAAGAATAAACAAAAGCATAATTCTAATCAAAGATTTTAATACCCCTTACTCAAACATGTCTTCTTCAAAGACATAGTAGTCTTGAACAACACTACCAACCAACCTAACTTGATTGGTATTTATACAGCTCTCTCGACATCAGTAGAATACACATTATTTTCAAGTGCACACAGAACATTTACCAAGACTACTGAGTTATACAATAAGTCTTAATAAATTTAGAAGGATTACGATATGATCTCTGATCATAATAGAATTAGAAATCAATAACAGAAAGATCTCTGGAAAATCTCCAAATGTTTGGAAACTAGATAACATACTTCTAAATAACACATGGATCAAGGAAGAAAGCAAAAGAGAAATTAGAAGGTATTTTTAAGTGAATTAAATTGAAAAAACAATGAGAATTTGTGGAATGCTGCTAAATAGTATTTTATTTAGTGCTGTTTATAACACTGCACACCTATATTAGAAGAAAGAAAACTCACGAATCAATGATCACACCTACCACCTTAAAAAACACACAATAAAAGAAGGGCAAATTAAAGCAGAGTAAGAGAAAAAAGGAAATAATACGGTTCAAAGCAGAAATCACTGAAAGGGAAAACAAAAAATAGAGAAAAATCAAAATGAAATAAAAACATGTATTTGAAAAGATGGATAAAACTAATATTTATAATAGGGTCAAAAAAGTGTGAAATACTTAGGGAAAAGTCTTACAAAAGAGGTGAAAGATCTGAACACCAGGAAAAGTTAAAGAAAACATAAGAAAGTAGAGAGATGTACTGTACTTATGGGTTAGAAAACTCAACATTGTTAAGATATTACTATTGGTCATCAGATATTGTTAAATGACAAATTCTCCCAAGTTGTTTCATAGATTCAACTCCAATAAAAATCCTGACTGACTTTTTATTTTTTTGTGGATACTGAAAAACTGATTCTCAAATTCTACTGGAAATTCAAGGAACCTAAAATAGGCAAAACAACTATGAAAAAGATGAACAAAACTGGTGGACTAATACGACTGATTTCAAGACTTATTATAAAGCTGCTGTAATTAATATGTATGGTATCACTGCAAAGATAGACCAATAAAAAATGGAAGAGAACAGAGAATCTAAAAATGGAGCCACACGTGTATGGAGAACTGCTTTTTGAAAAAGTGCAAAGGCAATTCAGTGGAGAAATAGTCGTCTTTTCAGCAAACGGCGCTGAACAATTGGACCTCTATAGGCAAAACAAAACCAAGCAACCAAACAAACAAAAGGACTTTGATCCTACCTCACACCATATGCAAAAATAAAGTCAAAATGAATCATAGACCTAAATGTAAAACCTAAATCTATAAAGCTTCTAAGAGAAAATATAGAAGAAAACCTTTGTAACCTTGGATTAAGCAAACAGGTCTCAGATATGACACAAAAAGCATGATCCATAAAAGAAAAACAATTGATAAATTGGACTTCTTCAAAATTAAATTTCTGCTCTTTGAAAAGCACTGTAGGAGAAAGAAAGGACAAGCCAGAGTCTGACAAAATATATTTACAAAACCTATATCTGATATAGGGCTTGTACCCAGGGTATATCAAGAACTCTGAAAACTCAAAAATAAGAAAACAAACAGCCCAATAAATACCTGGGTGAAAGGTTTGATCATACACTCAATGAAAGTGTATGGATGTCAAATAAGCACTTGAAACACTAACAAGCATAATTACATGGGAAATGCAAATGAAGATCACAAGAAGATGCTACTGGACACCGATTATAACGGTTAGATTAAACAGGCCGAGCACACCAAATGTTAGCGAGAATGTGGAGAACTGGAACTTTCATACACTGATAGTAGGACATAAAATGGTACAGACACTTTGGAAAACAAGTTTTTTAGTTTCTTCAAAAGTTAAACATTATGGGGAAGAAGATGGTGGGGGTGGGTGAAAGGGGTAAAGGGACACATATGTATGGTGATGGATAAAAATTAGACTATTGGTGGCGAGCACGATGCAGTCTATACAGAATACTGATAAATGATAATGTACACCTGAAATTTCACAATGTTATAAACCGTTTTGACCTCAATAATAATAATAAAAAGTTAAACATTACCTATTCCACATGACCCATCCATTCTGTTCTTAGGAGTGGAATTTACCTGAGAGGAATGAAAGCATATGTCTATGCAAGACTTTTATACAAATGTTCAATGCAGCTGTATTTAGAATAGTCTCAAACTAGAAAGAACCTAAATGTCTATCAACAGGCAAAAGGATAAACATACTGTGTTGCATCCATCCAATAGAATATTATTCAGCAATAGAAATAATGAACTATGGATACACGCTATTATGACTCTCAAAATAATTATGCTGAGTGAAAAAATGTCACACAAAAATAGAGTACATACTGTACAATTCCATTTATCTAAAATTCTAGGAAATTCAATCTAATACAATGATAGAAATCAAATCAGTGGTTGGTTGCCTGAATTCATAGGGGGGAGTGGAATGGGGAGGAGTAGGAGAGAAGGATTACAAAGATGTGTGAGAGAACATCTGAGGGTGATGGATATATGTTCCTTATCTTGATTGAGGTGGTAGTTTCATGGGTGAATACATATGTCAAAACTTATGAAATCGTACACTTGAAATAGATGCAGTTTATTGTATGCCAATTATGACTCAATAAAAGTGTAAAAAAAACGACCCTGCAAGACTATTTTCATCCTCATTATATTGATGAGGAAATTGATGTTCAGAGGTTATCTTGCTTAATGTCATATGGAAAAAAAAATCTAGCTTATGTGCTTTATGTAGTTTGACTTAATCATTATAACACTTCATAGAGATCTGTTTTACTTGTCCTATTTTATAAAAAAGGAAAATGAGACTGATAGAATTTAAGTAACTCGCCTGTGGTCACATAATTTGTGGTTAAGCGAGGCTCTGAACCCATATCTCTGCTTACAAAGCTTATGTCTTCTTACTGCTGAGCATCTTGACGTCTTTGGGCTCTAGACATGATCTTTGAGTCCTTACACTTTAAAATGAAAGAAAAATCACCACTGAGCCTTGAGAACTCCACTCCCAAAGAAATGCCTCTGGCTTTACCCCAAGGAGCATGTCTGAATCCGCCCCCATAACACGCAATGAATGATGTTTATGTGCGCATGACTCTCTATTTGGTATTCCTGAGATTGTGAGCCATTTCCCACAGCCTAACTACACTGCCAGCTTTTCCCTGTCATTCAAGAAAGCATTTTAGAATGTGGGTCAGTGAGAGTGAAGCTTTGTTAATTTAACTTTATAAAAGCAAATAATTTATAAACTTCACTAATTAAAAATAATAGCTAACAGTTGTTGAGTGTCAGACACTCTGTGAGCACTTTACATGTATCGTCTTATTTAATCCTCAAAATGTCTAAGAGGTAGGTGTTAATATTACTTGTTTAAAAAATGAGGAAGCTGAAACTCAAAGAGGTTAAGTCACTTTCTCAAAGCCATCCAGCAAATCAGTGGAGAAGCCAGGAATAAAAATTAGTCTGATTCCAGAATGTGCTTATTGTCTGTGCTAAATTGTTTTCTAGTATATATATATTTTTAAAGATTTTGTTTTTTCCTTTTTCTCCCCAAAGCCCCCCGGTACATAGTTGCATATTCTTCGTTGTGGGTCCTTCAGCTGTGGCATGTGGGACGCTGCCTCCGCATGGCTCGATGAGCAGCGCCATGTCTGCGCCCAGGACCCGAACCAACGAAACACTGGGCCACCTGCAGCGGAGCACGCGAACCCAACCACTTGGCCATGGGGCCAGCCCCTGTTTCCTAGTATTTTAACTCTTACTTAAAGTATTTCTGGTGTTAAACAATTTGAAACATACCTGACAATAGATCATGGCAACCCCTGGTGCTTGATCTCTACCATTGAAAGAACTCTGGATGGTTCCTAACAGTCCTCAAATGGGACTCCGCAAGCCTGGCAAACATACTGGAGGCTCCTTGGGAGAAGGAGGTCTGGAACACCAGTTTGATGAAGAGCTAGCTCAGCCAGAGGAGGTGAAACATCGGTGACCCCTTTGGGATTCCTGATTTTATCAATGTTAGGATGGATTAGGGAAGTAGAACAGATGGGCATCATCTCTGTAAAAGCTTAGAAAAATGATGTCGATGCCTTTCCTGTCTTCTGTGCACACTCCTCGGAAATGAACAGGTCCAACTCCTCAAACTAGAGAAAGGCAAGGAGAGCTAGAACTCCTCTCTCAAAATGACAGAACCCCCAGCTTCAGCTGCTTCTGGCACTGAACGCAATTTCCAGAACATTAAAAAAACTCTGCCACAGTTAATAATTAATACATGATAATCACATATTGAAAATACAAGACAACAACGCCAGTGATTCTTCAGGACATTAAGGGTTAATTACCAGATCTATGATAGGAAGCAATCTTTTTCAAACTTGTGTTTCATTTTGTTGTCAGCAATGGGACCCATTTTCAAACAAAATCTCAAACATTTTAAAACAGATAAAAAACTTTTAATTCTTACAGATTGATTTTATGTTTATACTGTTCATGTACACATTCATAAGTCAATTAGTGTGGCTACTTTGATGAACACCGATATTTGAAATTGGGCATTATGGTGGCACTCCAAGGCTCACATTCACTTCAGCATCTTATGAAACTAGAAGCAAATGTTGGTAGGATTTTGGCAGTATCAATGCAGAATGTTTTGTGAGATGGTTTGGAAGCTACAGGTGTTGACCAAAAGGGCTGAGTGATCCTAATAGGGGAGTGATTCCTGTTGCTGGAGAATCCAGAAAAAGATCTAGAAGGAGTTGGGATTGGAATGAGTCTTGGAGGTGGGGGAGGGATAATTGGTGAAAGAGACTGGTGTGGATGAGGGTGCACACGAGCCATCCGACCCCTCTGCGCCCTCCTGGGCATTTGGCACCTGATGTGGATGGGTTCTGGCACTTGGTCCTAGTTGAGTAAGAATCTGCTGTTCCTGTGCAAACTTTCTCCCCACAGACCCTCAGCCCCTTCAGGTTAGGGTCTGTAACTCATTCATCTTGGTCCTGGGTCCTCTTCTGTACTTTGTCAGATGTTCAGGACATGCTTATTCAATGAATAAGGTTCCAGCTGAGGGAGAGAGGCACAAAGTGTGAAGCAAGAGTTCATCTCTTCTCGATTTCAAAAGGATCATTAAGTCAGGCCCAAGGCTCCCATGTTCACGTGGCGAACAAACAGTTCCTCAGAACTGCGGGTGAACTCACAGGGGCTCGCTGGGACTCTGTATTTCATTTGAGAGCATCCTGGAAAATGAGCAACACATAGACATGAGCCACCTGCTTAGACTCTGTCCACACAGACACCCTGAAGTGGACATTTTGATCAATTGACGTGCTGATTCTCTTTTTTGCAGATTTCTTCATAATCATCCTAGGACCTTCCATAGGCACTTCGCTCTTAGCTCTTCAAGTCACTACCATATCTCATGTGATTCTCCAAATGAGCACACCTGGCTCTTCCCAGGTGCTGGATACTGACTGGGTTAGGTGCTGCAGGGATAGCCAAGAGTTGGGGGTAGGGTGGGGACACAGGCAACGAAGAAGATATAAAGACAGTTCAGCATAATAAATTTAACTACAATAGGGAGCTATGACACAGCACAGAATGATTAATTCCCAACTGATTTATGCCGACAGTCGATGCTCTTGGGGTTCAAAAGAGGAAGGCAAGGGTTGTCAGGGAAGGATTTACAGAGGGCGTGGGAACTGAGGAGGGGTTTCGGGCGTGGGGAGGCCCTCACCATCAGAGCTGCACTGGACAGGCCGATGAAAACTCGGAAGGGCCACGCACAATCCATGTTCAGCAGGCAGTGGGCAAACTTGTTTAACAGGTAAGGAAATTTTTCTTTTTATTGGAGATCAAACGTCATCAGCTACAACAACAATAAAGCAATGACAACGAACATTTATTGAACATATAATTCTTGTCAAACACTGAGCTAAGCACATAATAACGATAATAATCTCAACTAATTCTCACAAAACCTTATGAGGAAATCAGGGCTCTGCTAGCCAATACAGTAATTTTAGGAAATGAGAAAATGGCACCCCCTTGGGCAGGCACACCACATGGGAACATGACTTGGAGCGGCTGAATGATTTTGTGTAGTGTACAACTGCTGAACTGTACATGGTAGTAGAAACAACCATCATATTTACCAAGTATAGACTATGGACCAGGCTCTGTGTTAAATGATTCACACATATATTAACTTTCTTACTCCTCATAACTACCCCATCAAGTACGTGCTATTCATTTCCCCATTCTGTGCAATTACACATTATGGGGATGATGCTGGTAAAGTAAGTTGGAACCAAATTGCGGTGGGTCTTGACTGTAGGCTCAGGGAAATAGGGCCTTATTCCATAGGCTCAGGAGACTTTTACTCCAGTCACTTGGAGAATCCCTGGCCAAGCCGTCCCTGTTACCCAGGCCTCAAGGCCTACCCAGGGCAGGCTCCCTCACACACTTACCCTATTTTTCCTGAGAGCACATTCATGTCCTCCATCCTGACCCTTCTCTCCGGAGTTTACTCTCCAGGCTCTTCCTTCTTATCGTCACAGTCACTGGCCTTGCTGCATGCCCCCACTTCAGGCCCGGGCAGTGAGCTCTCTGGTCATTGTACCCACGAGCCCCTCAAAGGCAGGAGCAGTTTCACTGTCTTGGCCCCCACAGCTCCAAACACAGAGCTTTGGACTTAGCAGTGGTTGTGTGGACATTTCCCAAGGAGCCCCTTCTCCTTCCATCTTTAAAGAGCTTGACTTCTTTGGCTGACGTGTCTTCCATACTTGTGGCTGCATATTTTGTGTTCCTGCCTTATTAGTTTCTCTCCACATCTCACCTGCTCCCTCTGATGCTCATCTTCAGTTGTTTCTTGGCTGCTGTTTATCTCCTGTTGCTGGCTGCCAGGCCGTTGGGTGCAGCAGGACCCTGACAAAATTGCCAGATTATGCTTTTGTTACCTGGTTTGAATCATTGCTGGGTATCAATTACTTTTTAAACCCCGCTCCTTAAGATGGGAGGGATGAGATTTCGGCTTCTTTCTTCCAGGCTGGCTGCACTAATCAAGTCACCTGCAGAAGAGGGGCCTTGGCATTTCTTGTCCCAGACACGGCTGTTGTTTTAGCTGGTCCACACCTGTATGGCGGTATTTGGGGTCACAACATCAAAATATTTCTATATTTATTAGTAAATAGTCACTGTTCCAAGCCCTTCACGGGCTCCCCGGCCACCCTGTTTGCCCTGGCCTGTCCCCTGGGATCTCCTAGACTTCCCCCAATCCAGCAACTGAAGGGTTAATGGTCAGCAGAGCAGGGCCCTAAGACAGGCTTCCACTCTGACTGGCTAGTCCAGGACTACACAGATTGTTCAGTGTTTTGAATCTCACTCTTGCTCCCCGGCCAAGGAAACTCCAGCCTGCCTTCTACTACCAGGCTCATGGAGATAGAAGGAGCATTTTCATTACAGGAAAAAGCTTCCAATCCGGGTGAAATGGGAGCTGTCATTTATTAAGCACTCGCTCTTTACCAGGTCCTGTGCTGAGTACTTTACCTGAAAAACTTTATTTAATTCTTATAAGAGCCTTTGAGAGGCGCCTAATAATATTACATCAATTTTGTGCTTGAGAAGAAAAGGTTCACAGAGGTTGAGAACTTGCCCAGGACGGCAAGTAGCAAAACTGGGATTCGAACCCAGGTCTGTCAGGCTGCCAAGCCCATGCAGTGGGCTTTGAACAGTAGTCTCCATTTCAGCCAACCCCTGTCCACTGACTCAAGGTGTACCTCAAGGATGACCTTCTTCAGTCACATCAGTCCCCTCGTGGGCTGCTTTGATGTTGGTGGGAGTACTTGGGCTCAGTGAAACACTCCAGGTCAGCTCTCACCAGGATTTGGCAGGAAAGTCCCTCTTACTTCATCTGACTGACGTCATTCCATCCATTTGGAGAGCCTACATGTAGAGGATTCTTTAAAATAGCATCCAGTGAATTATGCCTTCTTGTGTCTATATCCTTTTGCAATGTGACTTTGCTGTTTTACCCATCGAGAGGTGGAGTCTGTTTTTCAACCCCTTGAATCTGGACTGACCCTGTGACTTGCTTTGACCAAGAGAATGTAGTAGAAGTGGTGTTCTGGAACTTTACAGCTCAGGCCTTAAGAGGCCTTGTAGGTTCTGCATTTGCTCTTGAAACCCAGCCACCATGTAAAAAAGTCTGGGCCATCTTGCTCTAGACAGGCTACGTGGAGAGGGAGGCCATCTGGAGGAGAACTGAGGAACCCCAGTCTATTGCCAGCAGAAAGCTTCCAGAAATATGGATGAGGCTTTCTTGGATCTCTGTTGCTGACTGAGCTGTCCCAGTTGATTCCATGTGGAGCAAACACAAGCTATGTCCACTGAGCCCAGCTTATCCACATTGTGAGCAATAAAATGGCTATTGTTTTAACCACTGAGTCTTGGAATGGTGTGTGATGTAGCAATAAATAGGTGATACAGTATATAAAGGGAGAGGAAAATTCTATTAAAAGTCAAGGCCTAAAAAATGACAGACAGTTGTTAGTAACTCTTTATAAGCATAGATTGACTTAACAACAACTCCACGCTTTGTTGTTTGCTGAGAGTTAAACAATTTGCGATATAGATCAATGTCATAAACAGAAAGGAAATCAAAGAAAACCCTTCACCTAAGGAAATTATTATTAAAACAAATCATTTGGTACCCAACATCTCCCCAAAGTCAACAGAATA
This sequence comes from Equus asinus, assembly GCF_041296235.1. NCBI lineage: Eukaryota > Metazoa > Chordata > Mammalia > Perissodactyla > Equidae > Equus > Equus asinus. The sequence goes on along the minus strand of NC_091798.1, from coordinate 42,834,831 downwards.
AAGGGCGTCCTTGAGAAAATCTACAAATGCTTTTCTTTATTTAGACATTTCTTTGAAAATTACCTGATTTGTTACTCTCTTAATGCAGTTGCAAGATGAAAACAGAAATGTTAGAATCCACAAAGTAAACTGGGTACACCTCTCTATTTCCTTCCTTGACAATTGGACATGTCATAGATCACCATATATACATCATACATATATACACCTTTAATTACACTCAGCAAGCACTTATTGAATACCTGCGATAAGTAAAGGTAGAATCATATCTGTATAAGCAGAGAGAGAGTTTGAATAAATCAGATCTATGCAAATTCCCAAAAGACTTCAAAAAAATATATTGAGTCTCCACCTTCTTCAGAACTACTAAACAGTTCTAATATTTTCTGGCTCCCAATCTGGGGGACTAGTTATTTAGTAGAGTTTCCATAAATATTTGTTGGATGAATGAATTAATAAATGATTAGAAAAGATGAAAAAAGGGAGCCTAAAGGAAGGAGAATGAGGAGGAAGAATCCAGGAGGTTGTGGGAGGTGGGGAGAGAAATAATCTAAAAACATAATCAAACTCTGGGTGATGGGAGTTGGCTGAGCCTTCTCCAGTCAGGAAAATTGTTCTCTACCAGAAAATGCTTCCATATCTTACAGCCTTCAAACTCCAGGCTGGAGAGAAACTGAGCTCAGATGGATATAGCAGTGTGTGAAGATTAAGCAAGATTTTTAGCTGTACTTTAATGTGTGATGTACCGCCCTGGCTATAGGAAATGGCAGTCCTGGCCTCTGCCCTGGACAGACTGCCCTTGTCATTGTATGTCCAATCAGAGCCTATCTCTAGGGGACAAAATCAGAGGAACTCCGAAGTGGGCAGTGAGCATTTGGAGAAGTCCTAGGACCATCCGATGGGATAAGAAGTTGAAGAGTCTGGATGCCTAATTTTTAAAAAAGGCTCACGGTGGATTGAGGATGATCTTTCAGTATTTGAACTGGTTCCATGTGGAAGGGATCCACCCTGCTCTGCATGACCTCACAGGGCAGAGGGAGGACCAGCAAGCAGCAGTTACATCTCTGTAAGGTACGTAAATATAGTACTAAGCAGGGAAAGGAGCACCAGTTTCCAAAGCAGACTCTCTTCTGGAGAGATGTACTTCTTTTAGCTATTTTATGGCCCAAAGAAGTATGACTTTACAGTAGGATCAAAAGATAAAGGTGTCTGAGAAGAGGCTGGGAGGTGGACTGGAAGACATCCTTTCCAAGTGCTTTAGGGGCAGAGATTCTGGAGCCAGATGGCCTGGGCTAGAACCCCAGCTTTACAGCTTACTGCCTGACGCAAGTGACTTAGCCTCTCCTCGACTCTGTTCCCTTATCGATAAATGGGAATAATAGTAGAACCTACCACATTGGGTTGTTTAAGGATTAAATGAGTTGAATTTGTAATCACTTAGATGTGTAATCACTTAGTACTTGTACATAGTGAGCACTCTAGGAGTGCTAGTTGTTATTCTCGTTATTCCTACAAGAGGGACAGGAAGCATAAGCCCATTAGCCAGGTTATGTTCTCTCCTTTCACAAGGGCACGAGGTTTTACAGTGCACAAAGCTCTTTCACATGTATGAACTGATTCAGTCCTCACAGCAACTGTGCACTATAGGTAGTGTTGTTATTCTTCTCCCCAGGAGACAGATGAGAAAACAGGGTCGGGATCAGAAGTGACTTAGCAAGTGAGGAAGGCGAGAGTCCTCACTTGAGCCCAAGTCTTTTGCCTAAGTCTGGCGGTCGTTCCCCTGTACCAAACTGCCCTCTCCCTCGTTTCCAATTTGGCAATATAACTGGACAGCAGTAGTTTTAGGACGAATCTGAATAAATGACTCCATTTGATTATAGAGAGCATAGTCATCTCCATTCTCCAGCCAGAATCTAAGGAACAATGCACCTGTGATTTACATTGCAATATTTTCCCTTTAAAAGTAAATAATTAACTCATAAAGGAAGCTACCTCCTGGCACACACTTTCTCTTTTGGCTATAAAATTTTCATGCCACGTATTTCAGCTGTGTTGACTGAAAGTTAAATTATGACCCTCAGGGCAAATTGAATATGAGGTTTCCAAGAGCCTTCCTGAAATTATTACCAGTTTCCCCATATTAACTTCCATGAATTTATCTCAGTGCAAAAGTTGATAATACAGGACATGAAATGAAATAATAAATGTGTTCCCTGGTTTTTCACTTGCGGGTCTAGTAAGGTCATAGCTGCAGATGCCAGGAAAGATGTACATTTTCTATAACTTCACGTGTTCTCCATCTCACTATACCTCGACTGATAAGCCTTTGAGCTTGGTGGCTATTCTGTGAGGAAAGAGAGCCCTTCCATTTTCTAGTAAAAAAACTGAGCCCCAAGCACTTCTGAGTCTTGCTCCCTAAAAGATTCCACGTTCTCATTTCTAAGATAGAATTAAGTGAGATAATGTATGCAAAATATTTAACAGTGTCTGGCTCATGGTAACTGCTTAGTAAATGCTGGGGAAAAAAATGTCGTGCAGAAGAATCAAGATTGTCTATTCTGTTGGCTTTGCCATTCCAATACAGAGACCTTTGCTCCCTTTGTATCGTTTATCCACACTCTGTTTAGTAGTCCAGTACATTGTTTATTTCTTGAAATTCCAAACTCTGTAAACAGAAATCAATCTTTTATTCATTTATTTTTCAACTAAAATTTACTGAGCACATGGTAAATGTTAGTAAAAGAAATGAAATAATCTATTTCAGAGAGCTCAGTCTGGTGGAGAATCTGACAAGTTAAGAGGTAGTGAGATACTATTTTGATGTATTTACTGCTGTGTTTGGTTACTACTTTTTTTGTCCTATGACACGTTCCGTATTCAAACTAGACCTTGAGGCATTCTTTGCCTCAGGGAAGGATTTTCACAGCAGAACACAGAAAGATATGAGTTGAGTCTTGGCTTTTGAATTTCCAAACATGTTTGAAAATTCAAGACACAGGCAATAGTTTGAAAGAAAAGACTTTTGCCTTCCGAAAGCTTAGGAATTTGGGTTGCCAAAAATCTTGCCTTGAACAGACTCAGGGTCTAGAGAATAGAAGACTGACCGGAGTTTGGGATTTTTTTTCCTGCTCCATAAAAGATAAAGATTTTCTGGGCTAAAGAGGAGAATTGGAAGGAATACAGTAAAAACGAACACTGGCGCTGTTCCCTCAGAAGGGGTCTCATGGCTCTAGGGATGAGTTCTAGGGAGAATGAGTTAGGACACTGACAGTATATACAGGTAGGTTTAGGCGACAACCTGGAGGGAGGAGATCTGCGCTTGACTTTCTTGGAGCCTGGGAGGATGACAAGACTCCTTGAGTTGTCCTTTCTTTATCCTGACACATAGAAGCAGTGGAGTGTCTAGGGCAGATTGCTTCTTAGAGCTCAGTATTGCAAGGAGAACAGGAAAGTGATTCCCATGCACCCAAAGAGACACAGAAATAACCAAGTAGTGCTGCACTTGAGGAGGTATTTCACGGGGCAGAGCTAAGACCTCTGTAGATTGATAGCAGAGGATCAGAGAGGAGTGGGCTACATCTCAGCGGATGCCAGCATGAATTAATGATGATAACTGAGGGGTAGATGCCCCATCCATCTCTCTCCCCACCCTACCCATCCCTCAATACAGTATGAGACCCTCAGAGCCCAGACTGGAGCTGGAGAAGGTGTGGGGATTGGAGGTGGGGTCGAATTGGCTGATAAAATCTCAAGGTAACTAATATTACCTGAAGTGACTGAGATTATGATTTGGGAGCTTGAATGGAAATTAAGTTCAGTTAATGAGCAACAAAGGAAAGGTATTTTTTGTGCACAATTTAGATTGTACACTGAGATGCTTGTCTACTACACAGGCCATTCTGATTCAGTGTGATACTGGCAATGGTAGGAGAAGGACAGGGGCCTATGGAAGCTTGTAAGTTTCCTGACCCAGCTTGGGGTGGGAGAGGGTGTCAGAGAAGGCTTTCATAGAAAGTGATGCTTGAATGGAAAGCAATAGGAGTGAGTTAGCCCAAGAAACTAGGCAAGGGTATTCTGGACAGAGGAAAAGCCGTGCAAACATACCATTTTCTTTTTAGAAAGGTGTGACTAATCCCGTGGAGTGAGAGCTAAAGCTATATATGTCAGGGATGGGAGTGGACTAGGTGGTGAAGGTCTTATGTGTTATGCTCGTCTGGGGAGAAGAGGAGGGTTCTTTTGTGGCTGTTTTGAGACTGAAGCATCTGTACAGTCCACATGTGGAGGCCTGGGAGGCAGCGAGTAACGGAAACACAGACTTGTGAGTCACCAGCCTATATGAGGAGGTTGGTGCCTTGAACAATTACCAACAAATGTGGAGTGGACAGTTACCAGTTTTTGAATTTTAGCTCTGTTCCAGCCCTGTGCTAATTTCTTTGTGTGCATTAAATCACTTAACCATTAGAGCACCTCTGTGAGGTAGGTGTTATTATTATCTCTATTTTACAGGTGAAGAAACCAAGGTTCAGAGAGGCTAAGCAACTTGTTTGAGGTCACATCACCAGCACATAGCCTTGCTGGAATCAGAACTTGACTTTTTTCTGGTTTCTAAGTCCTTGCTCTTAGCTATAAACCACCCAATCTTGGTGCATCCCAGGAAAGTGGGCAAGGAGTTGGAGTGTCAGCTCCAGGGGAGAGAAGGGAGCTAAGCCTCAGCCCAACCATGGTTGCATCTGCTGAGAAGCTATTTGTGAAGACTTGTTCTCACGCACTAGTGGACTCCTCCTTATTTTGGAGGAATGATCTGGCCTATCATAGACAGCCGTGCATATCCATCACCAAGGTGGCCAAGGGGATGGATTGTGGGATACATACCAGGCAGAGGAGGCAATCTGCTTCACTACCCCCAGGAAAGCCCTGGGCAGAAACCTCTCAGTGTGCAGCAGCTTAAAGAAGAGCACAAGCATCTAGCGTAGGCCAAGGCTATGTATGAAGAAGCAGAGGGTGCAAGCTGTCCTAGGGACACGCCTGTCAGCCCAGGTCCACAGCAAGGTGCAGATGCCCTGATGAGACCCATGTGGGTGATAGCCAAAATCACTTAGGCAGAGAGGTAGGGATGGTACAGAGCAGCGGGAGCCTACTTGACTGCTAAGCTTGCAAAGCTGGCCTAACTTTCCCCAGGGGAAGCTTTGATACAGTCTCTCACCTTGGAACAGACACATTTATTTATGTAAATTATCTCTGAACCATTTTTTGCATTGGACACTCCATGCTTTTCTCAGATGTACTCCAAAGAATTCTTGGGCAGTTTCAACTTGGCTAAGCAGACATGTGGGAGAGGTGAGGGTGGGGCAAGGAAACAAACTTGTTGCTGAGAAGTTGAATCTATAGAGCTAAGGGAGAAATGGCCTGTGGGTTCCTCAGTCCAGGTCTCCTGGAGCAGGGGATCCTGGAGCAGGGAAAGAGACTTACAGACTCTGCAATCAGACGACCCAAGCCCTCTCCCCTGCTCTGCCACTCACTAGCTGTGCGGCCTTGGGCAAATAACTTCCCGTTTCTGGGTCTGAGTTTCACATTATATGATGGGGTTATTAATAAGGATTTAGGGTTGTTGTGAGGAGTATATGAGATGATGCGTGTAAGTTGCTCAGAAGAGCTCCCTGCACACAGTAATTACTTCAGTTCATGTTAGTTCCCATTTCCATGTGTAATAACCACTTCGTTCATTGTTATATTTACTATTCTTATTGTTGATCTGCAAGCACAGCGGTGTGTTAGATCGAGGGATCACCTTGTCTTCTGTCCTGCCTGAGCCACTCCTCTGAGTTGTCCCCAGAGTCAAAGGTAGCACTCCTCCCCTGGGCAAGGAGGACTGGCTAGAGGGGAGCAGGCTCTGGGGACCTAAGGTTTTCTTTGGGTCCCTTGGCAGTGAAGACGACAGTGCTTCTGCAGGAAGGCACTCTCCTGAATAAGGAGCAGGGAGGCTGGAAGGGGGCCGATCTTTCCAGCTGCAATGGCAGTGCTGGCTCCCACAGGAGCACTGGGAGCTTATGCTGATTATTAGGCAGTGGAGTCTGGCCTGAAACCCCACTTGCCAGGGACCAGGTGGAGGCTGTATGGCCCCATGGCTTTGCCTCTCCCTGGACCAACTGCAGCTCCCCGAAGTTCTTCAGAGACTGGCCCCGGTTTCTGAGGGACTTCGGTGGGGAGGCAGGTCTTAGACAAACTCTTGGAGGGATAGTTCTCCAAAACTTGGTTTGGAGAGTCAGGATGGCAAAAGAGCCCAGAGCACGGGCTTTGAAGCTGGAAAAACCTGGATTTAGTTTCTGACTTAGCCGTTTATCAACCGTGTGATCTGGGTGGGTTACTTTCCTTTTTGAGCCTCAGTTTCCCAGGCTGTAAACCAGAGATAATTTTCAACTGCCTGCTTTTTGAAATTGTTATGAGAATAGTGCTTGGCACAAAGTAAGTACAAATCAGATGGTACTGAAAATGTTAAAGTCATTTAACAAATACTTTTGTGATACTTTCTATGAATCAGGAACTAGTCTAAGTACTTTGCAGATATTGTCTTGTCTAATATTCTTAGCAAACTTATAAGATAGGTAATATATTGTCTTTATTTTCCAGAGGTAGAAACTGAGGCACAGAGAGGTGAAATAACTTGTTCAAGATCCCATAGCTAGCCAGTGGATTCAAATCCAAGCAGTCTGGCTCTGTATCAGTCTATGGAGCTTGATGATTTTAATGATGTTCCGTAAAGGACAATGGCAAAGGGCCATGAAGGTATAGATATGAACTATAATGCAGAAGGTTCCTTCCACCCCAACCAATATGTCACGAGCATGTACTATAGTGAGGCTCTATGTTCCTTTAGGGACAGAATTAACCCACATTCTAGTGGCCGGGTAGATGATCCCCTGCAGACCTAGCTGTCCTTACCCCTGAGTCCCCTCTAAGAAGCTATTTTTCTTAAGTGGTTCAGAAAATTGAGCACCATGGGCTTGGTTTGTGCGTTTCACTTTGTTTTGGGGCTCATTTGCTTGTGGGTTGGATGGATGTGGCTTTGAAGGGCTCGCCTCCTCCACGGTGAGAATTCCTCTGGGTCTGGAACAGTGAGAAACCCCAAATCTGCAGGACAAAGTCTACTGTGGTTCCAGGGGCCAAGTGTCTGCTGTGTTATTGAGCTAAGCGCCCAACTCTGTGGCCACACACCTCCCATTATGCTCATCATGGCCCTTCCCAGAACAGTTTGAAATGATCTGCTTATGGGAGTGAAATGGGGTAGACAATTTCTTGCAAGGAAAGTGATCACACGAGAAAATAACTGCTCCTCTCTAGGAGAGAGGAGGATGGGCTGTGGAGTCACTGGGCCCCCAGCCTTCCTGGAGCCAGCCAGGAGGAGGCTTCATCCCAGCAGCCACTTCTGGTAGGCAGATAGTATTGCACGTTCAGGAAAGAGAGAAGGAAGAGGATCCCTCATAGGAAGGGTGGCAGGGAAACGAGGGAGGGAGCTGAGTGCAAGGATGGCCCCAGAGGCGCAGGCACATGGAGGTTCAGAGAGATTCAGAGATGAGAGAAGCAAAAAGGTGATTAAAAAAAAAGAAGAATGTGAGTGATGAGCTGAATTTCCTTTGATATTCTCTGGGAGATATAAATAGAAATTAGAATTGTGTTTTAATTACTTTTAGTTGTTGGACTTATTTATTTGATTCACCACGTAATCAAGATCAGGGCTACATGGGGGTCCCAGGACTTATTTTGGTTACATGTTTGTCTTTTTCGTTTTTCTGTGGAATCTTGAGGGCAAGAACTGTGCCTTATCCATCTCCATATCCTCAGTGCCTAGCCTGGGGCCCAGCACAGAGTAGGTGCACTTGTAGTGGGCTGAACTAGGGTGACCAACTCATTCTGGTTCATCTGGCACTTTCCTGGATTTAGCACAGAAAGTCCCATGTTCCTGGAGTCTCTAAGTCCAAGACAAATTGTAGTAATTGACACCCTAGGCTTAATCGACCAAAACTGAACCCTAAAACTGACTTGCTCTCTTGCCTTTGGCTATCAAGAGCTTGAGAGACTAAGTGGAATGTCCAGTGGAAATCCAGTCCCACCTCTAGTCAGATCCTCCAGTAGGGAGTTTCTTGGTGGCCACATCAGTGGGAATGCTGTTTTCTTCCTGCACGACTCACTCTCATTGGGTGGTAAATGTACAGTCAGGCCAGCTCAGCCGCCAGGCCCAGCCTGATGGGCCTCTTCTAAGGCCCTTGCTGTGTTTCACACAAATCCCTCATCGCTGCTTTCTCAGCTATAAGCTAGAGGTCTACCAGCATGATCCTTCTACTCTGAAAAAACTGGCTTCATCTCAATGTAGCATAAACAACTTCTTTTTGATATCAGAGTATTAGGAAAAAAGAAACTTTCTTAATCCAAGATGCAAGATTTTTCTGAATGTCCACCAATCCCAGAATCTTACAGAATATATATGTGTATATTTTTAGTTTCTCAAATTCACTCCGTTTTTCTTACTTCTGGACCTTGGAATATGCTGTTTCCTTTGCTCTTCAGCTCAGGTAGCGTCATCCAGGGAGCTCTCCCTAACTACCTTTTACATTAAGTTCAGACTCTCTGCCATACGCTCCCCCAGAATCCTGGGTTTAGGGGAACGTGGCCTGTTTGCATGTGCTCTCCCCTGGACTGTGAATCCCTGAGGACCTGGGCTGTGTCGGAGGTGCTGCTCTACAAGCCTGTTCAGCCAAGTGGGTGGGGAAGCCTGTCCTGTTCCCGTGTCACTGACAGGACAACTTTGGAACATGTCATCTCTCAGAAATCTGTTCAATCACCTGGAACTGTTTGCCAAAGATGATTATGATTTGAGCAGAAGGCTTGGCTGAGCATGTGCTACAATGGATCATGGAGATGTGAAAAGAGAACAGCCAATTTATCAGAGGGAGCGTAGAGTCCAGAAATCTGATTACTCACAGGTACAAGATTAAAAGCTCCCTTGATGTCTTTCTGGGACCACTATTATTCTTTAATTTTCAGTGATGGAAGAAGCAAGTCTTGCTTATAGAGTCTCTACATGTTACATAAACATGCTGTTTTCACACCTTTCCTACTCTAGGCACAAGCTAGAAAGGGGCTAGGCAGTTCACCAGCTGCCTAGCCAAGCCCTAGAGGAAAGAAAACTGTCACATAGAGGTCTTCATGCAGAAAAGAACACTGTAGAAAGAGCCGGAATCCTGGGTCTTAGACCTGGCCCTGTACCATCCCATCTTATCACCTTGACTAGTCTTATCTCTGTTTGTGGTAATAATATTCATTGTGTGTGCTAGTCATCTCAGAAGTTTTATCTCATTTATTATTAAAAAAACAGGTTGAGAAGTAAATTCTCCCCACTTCATAGATGATAAACCTATGGTTTAGTGACTCTCTAACCAGGGTTTGTACCCATTGACCCACAAGCAGTGTGAGAAGTTGGGGTTCAAAGTCCATTTGACTCTACAACTGAGCCCTTAACCATGACGCAATATTTCTCTTTGTCTCTTTATCTGTTAAATGAAGTCTCTTCTAGTTCTGTCACTCTCAGGTGCTTGAGGACAAACAGGTCATCCTTTTTTTTAGCCATACTCACAGATGGAAGCCCTGTCAGAAAAAGGAATACTGCACACATGCATTTTGAGTTGGAGATTTCATGGAAAAAGTCTTAAGATAACACCTTTACTTTTTCCTCTAAGCACATACAACATTTAATCTTTACACATGCCATTACTCTGCCTGATGAAAATACGATTTAGCTATGTAGTTCTGAGATGTCTTAATGAAGTCACTGGAAGAGGCATCTTGCAAATGAAAAGGCAGTGTGTGGCAAAATATAGTGAAATTCTTCAAAGATGAAGAAAGATGGCACCCCCCCCCCCCCCCCACTCTGAAAAGGACGGATCTTTTGGGTGAAAAACTACTCCAAGTGTTTTCTGGGGATTCCCAAGGCTGCATCAATGACAAGAAGGTGGGGGACACTCAGGGTTTTGAAGGTATCAAAATACCAAAAAGATTTTTCTCACTCTCAAAACCCAGTAGTGTGATGACTAAAGCACAGATGATGGAGTCTGATAGAAAGGAGTTCAGATTTTGGATTCTGTGTGTTGATTTTAGGAATCAGTCCTGTCCTTCTAGGCCAAGGGTAATTTAATTAACGTTTCCATGCCCCAGACCCTTCAGCATCTGGTGAAGCCCATGGATCTTTTTTCAGATAATGATTTTAAATGACTAAAAAAACCCCGCAAGATTTCATAGGAAACCAATTATATTGCCTCTGAAAATACTGAAAATATTAAATTTGTGATATGGTAATGTGTATGCTTTTTTGTTAATGCTTTAAATAATGAGATCTAGTGATGGAACCAATAGCCACTAATTTTGAGGTAGGCATGCATCCTTGAAATATATCAACTGTAATGTGATAAGAAGATATCTGTACCTTCTATTGGTAAAAATGTCACAGTACTATTAATTCTTCTGTGTATAGTTGTTTATGCTCATAATTGAAAGATATGCTAAATTTCAGTAAGAGGTTAGTGAAAATGGTGACAGAATTATTTTTTCTCATCCAAGTTCATGCACCCCTTGAATTCTATGCATAGGCACCCTTGGTCCTCCATACCATATGGTCTGAAAGTCTGTAAACTACATTTTCCGGGCTCTCTTTTCAGCAGGGATCTCTTTTATGTTCTTACAGTGAGAGAAGGGTTGGGCACTTAGGTGAGAAATGGACTTCTTCATCTAGCCTTGTGGCAGTGGCATCAGCCAATGGCTGAAGAGGTCCATAACCTCCTGAGGCAGATGCTCTGGCAGCTCAGGGGCCGAGGGCTATGGGTCAGAAAAGTTCAGGCTCTGGGGTGGGGCAATGACTCCCTATGGTTTATCTTTGCATCACACCATGACCCCCGTTTTGCTCCTCCAGCCCTCCTGACAATTTTGTAACTCAATTCTCTGCATTAAATCCCTCTCTACTTGAAATATCTAGAATGGCTTCTTCTTTTTAGATTGAATAATGACTGAAAAAAATAATTCCAACTCTATCTTTTGCCAGTTCTGGTCCTCTGGTAAGTTAATGGACCTGTGTATGCCTCATAAGCATAATACCTAGCTCAAAGGTTTGTTGTGAAAACCTGATGGTGCAGGATATATAAAGCATCTTGTGCGTGGAAAGGTCTCCTCCAATGTCAACCCAGGAACCTTTGACCTAATCAGCCATATTTATGTTAGGATGACATTTCAGAGAAAGTGGATTCATTGTCTATAATTGATATGGAAATGATCTGGCTGAAGTATTCCTTGGACTTAATTAAGTAGGATCATCTATTTGTTTATAAGGAAAGTTTCAAAAATTAATGAAAAATATCATTAGAAAAATAATGGAAACTATTATCACTGGTATTGTTCAGTTGCTTTTGCTAATCTCAAATGTGACCCCTTGGGCAGTAATGCTGTAATGCCCCGAGATCAGCCTAGGCAAATCCAAACTCTAGCAGGATTATATGTAATAATGACTATAATTTCAAGTCACATTAGACTTGTGGATGGTCTCCTCCTCCTCTCATTTCAAGTAGAAATAAACAACCGTATTAAGTATCAGGGCAAAGTGCCTTCATCAAACTCAGAAAAAAGAATATTCAAAGGAACCTATGAAGTATCTAAACTGAATTCCTTGGATAATTCTACAGATTTCCAAAAATTTTTTGTGGGCAAAATATTTGTCAGAAAGAAAGATGGTAAATTTTGGGGGGCTATAGTGCCCACTAAGAACTAAGGAGTGAAGGAAGTAAGAGAGCTCCATGCATAGTGGTCATGCCAGAGAGACACATAGAGACCTGAAGGAGAAACAGCGGTTCTCTATTCAGAAAGACTGTCTAGAATGTTTGATTTATTGAAAAGGAAAGAGAAAGGCAGGGGACGGCTGTAAAATTGTGTGTAAGACCAGAAGAAAGGAAGCTTTAAGCAACAGGCTTGGCATATTCTGACCCTGCTGATAAAACCTTCCCTATAGAACAAAGATGGGGGCGCCGTGCATTCTGGCTGATGCCAGTGAACACTGGATTCATCCTAATGTACAGACCCCATGCTCACCAAGCAACACTATGTTTATGATGTGGCTTTCTCATGTGGATCTGTTACAGAGACAGAAGGGGATGATAATAAAAGCAACATCTGCAAGAATAGCTGATATGTATTCAATGCTTCCTCTGTGTCAGGAATTGTCCTAATGTGTGATTTTGTTTAATCCTCACAATAATCCTATGAGGAAGATTCTATTAGTATCTCCATTTTACAGGTGATAAAACTGAGGCACAGAAAGGTTATGTAACAAAACTGAAGTCTCATAGCTAGATCCCAGAGTTTGTTGACAGTTGGAACAATAAAAGGTGTCCCTGATATGGGCCCAGTTGCTTTTTCTTTCATCCACTTGTGTGTTTTCAGGTCCTGATCTCAAATTACTTTACTCTGTTTCCTGCTTTAGCCTCTGTGGAAACACTAAATCACCAAATTTGAGTGATGAAAGCTGATTTTGTTTTCTTGAAATACAGATTACATTTCCAGTTGGCTGCTTCAGAAATCCATTTAGTCAGTGGAATTGGTGAGTGGAGGAAGCCCAAACAGGCTGTATTTTGAAAATCCCTTATCTGTTATTTCAAAAGCAAATCCAACAGGCTTATTTTTGTCTCTAATTAAGGTTTACTCTTATCTACTTCACATGACCTGACTAGCCATGTCTTACCTTAGATGCTGCCACCTCTTTTATAGGACAGCTTTCCTTCTTGGTAGCCAAGGACCTGCTTTCTGTCAAAATGGAGAAGCTTAACTTTGGAGTTGGGCAGTGTTCTCAGTGTACCCCTAGTATGAGAAGAGGTTTAGGCCTGGTGGTTCTGAGGATGGGCAGATCTGTAATGTCACCTCCTACCCAGCATCCTGGATTTCTGAAGATTCACACAACTATTAGCTTTTCACTCAGGGGCAGGCAGAGCTGGGGAATGAAATGGAGCAAGAATGAGGAATGATGGTATCCACAACCAAAGCTATTTGCTATGGGCTATTTGTGAAATAGCTAGAAAGTTCAACTTGATTTTCTTGTCCATTTCCCAAAAGTTAGAAATGATATTGTTCCAAGTCAATTTAAAGACCCGGTAAGAATGCTGCAGACAAGGAAATGATGTGCCTTGGTTTCATGGTGATAGATCTGCACCAAGTATTGAAACCTGTCCCTAACTCTCCTGAAAAGACTGGAGTGGCTTGACACCAAGGCAAGAGAGTGTGAGACAGAGATGGGACAAGAAGAGTGAAGGGAGTGACAGAGAAAATGCCATGCACATTCTTCTTTGTGGCCTGAAGAAAGCACGTGCTGTCTTGTCACAGTAGCTCTCCAGCGGTGAAAACCTCTGATCTCCCAACAGGATTTCCAAGTCCACTTACATTAAATCAACTTCTATTCAGTAGAATTGCACAGCCACCAACTAACCAAGAGGGACCTTCCATGTTTCTAGTTGTACGATTTTATCCCTGCATAAATGTTTCAAATAATTTGCCCACTCGGGGCAAGGTGCACACTCCTGAGAATTGGACTCAGTTTTTAGACATTCGAGTCTTTTGTCTCTGTCACCACTCTGACATATTTCTAATGTCAGCATGCATTTCAGTGGACTGGGAAATTCTCATCTTGTAGCTCAAAGTTGGAAACCAAGAACAAAGCAATGAGACATTTTATTTCAGTGGTGCTATAGCTATGTAAGTCATTTTGCAGCGGCATATACTCATGCCAGACAAATACATCATATCTTTGGAGATTTTGTTGGTGTTGTTTTACTCTTCATTAGTTTGTTTGCTTTTTAGCTAAATTGAACTAAAAACAAAGTTTACTCTGAAAATACACATTAACTTAGGTCTTGGAAGCAATGGGCACCTGGCAAGGAAGGATGCTGGGAAGGGAGCAAGTATAGACCCATTTTCAATTAAGGAGGCAGTGTGGAGAATAAGTAGGGAAAATGAATAAAGAAGCCCATCTGCAAGATGTCATTTTCAACATGAGCGAGGCCTCTTTCTGCCAATTAAAGCCAAAGGTACCTGGATTAATTATTCAATTATCCCAAACTTAGCAGCTAAAAGCATATCTCACAGCTTTTGTGGGTCAAGAATCTAGGAGCAACTTAGCCGAGTGGTTCTGGCTTGGGATCTTTCAAGCCAAGCTGTTGGCCAGAGCTGTAGCCTCTGAGACTTGATTGGGATTAGAGGTTCCTCTTCCAGCCTTATTCATGTGGCTGTTGGCAAGAATCTGCCGTGTGGATCTCTCCATAGGGTTATGCATGGCATGGCTTCCCCCAGAGAAAGTGACGGGATGGAGAGAGAGAGAGAATGAATCCAATCAGAAGCTGCAGTCTTTTTATAACATCTTCTCAGAAGTGGCACACCATCACTTCTGAGGTATTCTGTTTGTTAGAAGCTGGTCACTAAGTCCAGCCCACACTCAAAGGAGGGGAGGTGAGCTTCACCTCTTGAAAGCAGGAGTATCAAATCATTTTGTAGACATATTTTTAAGGTTAAGACAGTCCCTATCATAAAGTAAACTGCAAAAATGTGAGTAAATGCTTAAGAGGCTCCAAATGATGAAAAGGACAGACAGAGTAGAAGAGGAGAGAAGCTATCTTGACCAGTGTGGACAGGGGAGGCTCAGTGTGGGCGCAAGGGTCCTCTTGGATACAAGAAGAGTTAATGGGATGGTTAGAAACCTGATGAGAGAGGAAAAGTTCCAAAGCAAAGAGAGCTGAAATCAGAAAAGACAGAAGAGAACTGTGGTGGAGATTCAGTGCTGAGAGTGGAGGGCAACGAGTCTCAGGTTAGTCTGAGCATGAAAGAAGGCAAACAGGACCAGCCAAGGTGAGTTGCAGATGGAGCAGGCCCAGCTCTCAGGCCAGCATCAGGGGCAGAGGAGCCTCGGCTCTCTATTCAGGGAGGTTGCAATGGAGGGGAAAGGGCTCCGGAGGGACAACTCAGCTTGGCCACTTACGTGCTCTGAGGCCTCAGGAAAATTATTAATTTGACATTTTTATCAGACAAATATGATCAAATATTGTCAATTTCATGTGGTCCAATTGAGTATTTTGCCTCCCTGAACTTTGATTTTTTCAGTTCTAAGATGCAGATGATAACATCTATGGTGCAGTATTGATATTGAGATTAGAGATAATGTGTGTCAAAGGCCTAGTTCCATGCCTGGCAAGAAGGGGACACTCAGTAAATAGCAGCCCCTTTTGTTATCAGGTTAACCTTGGTGGGGGTGATGGCTGCAAAGTCGTCACCAGAAAGAACTCAGGACCATTTTGCTTAGGAAACAAAGGGCAAGATTCATCCAGACCATCACTAATTCACTTAAGCAATTGTCTTCCTCATCTGGGGCTCAGTTTTCTCACCTTTAAAATGAAGAGATTGGCCTAGAAAAACTCTAATGGTTCTTCCCATGTAACTGAGAAATTAACAGGACCCCACTGGTATAAATTGCTCTATTTTCACCATCAAAATGGAATGTCAAACTGATGAAAGAAGTAATGGTAATTCTAGCCCCAAACCTTGTTGTTAAGGTAAAGATGACTATGTGTGTGGATGTGAGTGTGCATGTATGAGTGTGCCTCTATCTATTTGTGTGCTGTTGAGGGTCTGGCTGAGCCTTTCTGTGTATCTGTATTTCCCTGCCTGAGTCTGTGGGTGTAGGAGGCGGAGAAGTGAAGGCAACAGTCAGACAGAAGAGACCACGAGTATTTATTGTGCTTCTGCTCAGTGCCAGGGGCTAAGCAGCAGACTAGGGGTTCAGCAGTGACAGATTGGGTCTCTGTCCTTGCGAAACTGTTGGCTTAGTGATCCTGGCCACTGTTTCATTCTTCACTCAGTTTGGAAAATGGAGTTTCCAGAGCCTTGGAAATAACTTCAGGCCCATATTATAAATATTATTTGTGCAGTTATGGAGCTGCAGACACCAGGGGAGGTCAGCATTGATTCTTCTTCTTCTGGGAGCCTACGAGGGAAGCCTCATCACTTGGTGAGACTAGAGGCTTTGATGATTAATGTGACAGAGGAGCATGGGGCAGGTTGCCCTGAGCTTGCATGTGGAGCAATTAACATTTTATGGCCCTTCTATGCGCTGCCCCTCATTCAGAAGACAACACTTGGTTCAAAGCCAAACTTTTCAATTATGCCATCAATAAATGTAGTGACACTGGCAGGAGAGGCAAAGGAAGAGAGTGTTTGCTTTGCCTCGGGTCTGATTTCCTCCCTCACACTCTATCATTCCTCTTGAAAGCTTCCTCATGGAGAATTTGAGGAACAATAGGACATAATCATTTAATGGTCACGTTGGAAACTGTTGATTTATAAAGCCAACATATGTTCCCATATGTACTTTCTTTATTGGAAGATTGCACCCCATCAACTCATTTCCTTGTCAACCCAAGCAGGAGCTGAAGGGCACCTAGATTCATAAATGAAAGGGGCAAAGTTAAATTCACCAAAGAAATGGATGAAGCTGGGCCTGGAGCCACTTGCCCAGGACAGTGGCTACTTCTAGTGCGAAGGAGAACATTCTGATTGCACTGGAGGTTGCTTCTCTTGAAGATGGCTTTCTGATGTTCATGTATGTTTGTGAAGCTTTGTCTGTGGTGTGTCTTTTATTCTCAGTTCCCTAAGGCTGGGACCACATGTAATACCGGTACTGGTGGGGCTTAAGAGTGCAAGAGATCTCCGAATGAATGGGCATGGTGGAGCACGGGCATATTAGGGTCACTGTGCTAGGTTCACTACTTGTGATGTCACTTATCTCTTCTCAAGGCAGCCACCCTCAGAGGTGGTGGCCCAGAGAGTCAGTAGAAAAGAGGAAGGGAAGAATGACCCATTCACGCCCACCTCTGAAGGATCCTGAGGAAAGGAATCCAACTGCTGGCGGAAGGGACATCCCAGCAGTCAGCCAGCCCTCTTCCAATTGCCCTGGGTGTCTAGTTCTGAACTTCTCTGTTAAAGAACAATGCATACAGCCAGCATATGTCATGTTCTGAGATAGAAATGGGCACTGAGAGTGCAAGGGCAATGAGCATGGGCACGTTTTGGATGACTGCAAAGGGCAAACACTGCAGCTCCACCCTCCACGCTGGTGTATCATATATAAAATGTGTCTTTGGGGTGTGGGAGCTTAATGTCCACTGGGCATCGATCTCATGTCACCATGTCTGCTAGATGGGTAGGTGAACCAGCCAAAATTCTCTCTTCACGAGGGCCTGAGGAGCCTGCTGGAGAGAACTCATCCTAAAGGCAGAAGGAACCAGGCAGGGCAAGCTTGAGAAGAGTGGGGTGTGATACAGTGAAAGACTTTCTCCCTCGTTTATCTCTTGGCCCTGGACTGTGGTTGACATCTGACTAAGTTCTATGGTGAGCGGGGAGCTGGAGGTGGTTCTAAAGGAGGTGACCAAGGAGCATTGTTTCTCTGACAATATGACAATAAAAAACTTCTCTGAGCATATGAAGCCCTGCTAACTTCATAACTCTGGTGCCACTTTGAGCCCCACAAGGACCTCACAGTGGGAAGCATCCACTTACAAATGGCAGCAGGGTCTGGTGAGGCAGAGCGGCCCTCAGAAGCCACAGCTGTGCCCAGCTACATGGTGCTGCCCAGGGAAAGTAGAAGTAAGGTTCATGGGGTGGTTCTCGGCCCGAATTACAAGGTTGTGTGGTCCTGATGGTGAGATTCGACTCTCCTGTGCCTTTAAACTAAGTGAGCATCTTCCTAACATTTGTAACATCTTTGAATCCTGATCTTTTTCTTTTTTATCTGTCTATGTAAATATAGAATACTAGGTCTTTATCTACTACTAATTTAGCTCTGGAAGTCTACTTTATTTGTAAAAAAAAAATGAAGCATTTTCAAGAAACTTATGTGCCAAATTGTGCCATTATGTTTATTATACTGTTTTTCCTTAAAGGCTTCAATTCACCAAAAAGTCTACTTTAATATCTGGTCCTGCTGTGTCCTTGCCCTCTTGTGACCTCATTTTTTTTTTAACACGTAACTGCATTTTCAGCAAACCCTTGTGGATTAAAGAGCCTAGAAGCATCCATGTTGGGATCTCTATGTGACAGCACTGAGAGTGTCATCTGAATGCAGCAGGAAGTCTGACAGACATTAAACTTTTTTTAGAAGCTAGAAATTCTTCAATTTGTGGAGCTGAAAGCAGTTTCAACATTTCTGGATGAAATGCTGCAATTTGTGTTTGGAACAGAATCTCCTAAATTTCTTTGAAGACTATCTCTTGGGTGGGGGTCCTTTCAGTCATGCAGATGTAGGGCAATTATTTACCCCCTCATTTCTCCTGGGGAAACTCCACATATGCTAAAGAACTAAACAGAAGTGCTGCAGACTGAGATTTTAAGTGTTTTGTCCTAAAAGACAGCTGGCAGAGCTGGCAGTGTGTCCTCTCCCTGCAGAGGTGGAGATCTGTTTTCTTTCGTTTTGTTTTGCTCTTACCTCTGAATTTGTCCTGCCCGCACCTGCTCTTAGAAAACATGTGAGTCTTCTCACTCCAGCATCTACTCACAGAAGAAGGGCAGCTCAAACCAGACAAGGCTGGGGGGGCGCAGGCCTCAAGTCGTCTCTTTCTGGTGAGGAAAGATGGTGAAGAGGACTGGAATCAGGCTTGGACAGGGAAGATAGGACCACTGGTACATTTCCTGCTGTTATTTAACCGAGTAAAAGGCCAGATGT
Organism: Equus asinus; assembly: GCF_041296235.1. Classification (NCBI taxonomy): domain Eukaryota; kingdom Metazoa; phylum Chordata; class Mammalia; order Perissodactyla; family Equidae; genus Equus; species Equus asinus. Next base: position 42,816,044 of record NC_091798.1, on the reverse strand, counting down.
TCCTAAATTTGCTGTTGATTATTATGACTTTCTTTTCCAGGGTGCGATTGTGAGTTTCCTTCTGAGCACATTGAGGTTTCCATTGTCAACCTGAGAAGTTATTCTACAGCAGGGAGGATGCTGGCACTGGATAGGCGTGTGGAGGGCCTTCTTCCTTAATTTGGAGCCAAGAGTGAAGAGGGTGTTGGGGAGGCCATGGGCATGAAGATGCTTGGGGCATTCTGCTGAAGTTGAAAGTTGGGCCTGGGACAGGCCAGGAAACAGGCAAGGACCAGCTACCAGAGGCACACTGAGTGAGACAGAGCCCACGGGCCTTTAGAACAGCTCCGGGAGAGTGTAGCTGCCTTTCCAGGAAGAAGTTACGCTGTCTTGTTAACATCACAGCTGTGCTGTGGGGAGTCAGGAAGCACAGTGCCCTCTCTGAAGTTGGGATGATGGGATGATCACCAGCACAGACCAGGAGGAAGAGGCAGCTGTGTCTGGCCAGACAAGCAGGTTCCAGAGGAAAGCTGGAAGAAATTGCTGGGGATTTGCTAGAGGGATTTATATAAGCGGGTCGTATGTTGCAATAATTTGAGTATAAAAAAATGATAACTTTGGTTTGTAGTCATAGGCTGGTGAGAATGTGGACTTAGCAGTTTCTATGAGGATCCCCACAAATATCAACAATACACTGTTTCTCTTCATAAAAATCAAAATTAAAATTACATTGGTGTGTGGGATTCATGCCAGGGCTCCGGAATGGAAAACATAGGCAGTATTCTGGCCCAGAAAGACGGCTGAGAGGGGTTAGGACTGATGTGCGCAGGGTCAAGCCTATGTGTGTGTAGATGAGGGGAAACACCTTATTCCATAAGCTTACACATTCTGGAAGGTGGCAGGGCTGGCTCTCTGCTTCTCTGCTTTACTGCACACCATTGTTCATGGGGTGGGATAGTGGCAGTGCTGACCACCAGGTTTTTAAAACAGAAAGAGAACCCAACAGTGTGGCATTCTTCAGGATGGGATTTTGTGGAAAATGTAAGAGCTGGGAGGTGTGATTGTAGGAACAAGTTCATAAACATTTTGCCTTTTCAGAGACTCTGATGTAAGGAACCAGTGAGAAAATAGAAATAATGCGTTTCTAAACATAATCACTGAACTTAGAGCATTGAGGTCGGATTCTAGTCTGAGGTGAGACTCCAGTTCTCTGTGACCTGGAGGAACCCCCTTCTCCCTCCACCCCTCCCCCGGCCCTCAGGTCCCCCCAGAGGAATGAGAGGTCAGGCTTAGTTTGCACCTGTTCCTTTCCAGCCGTGAAGCTCTGGGCCCTCGCGATGGGGCTGTCACTTGCTGGACACCTGATCTCTCTCAAATTGAGATTCTTCAAGTGCTGCCCTTAGCTACACACATTGATGGCTTAAGTAGAGGAAGGCTGGCCTTCAGGTGCCACAAAATGAACAGCCTGGCTGCCTGATGGCCCTTTGTCTCCCTGCAGCGCCCCCTGGTGTTTCTGGGCACCATACTTAGACATTCCCCCAGGTCGCTTGTGGGAAGCGGGGAAGCTGTTATATAATGCCGGGAATTCATCTTGAGGGGGTCAGGATTGCTGGGTCATTTCCCTCTGCCCAACTTTGCCTACCAGATAGCAATATTCAAATGTTGGTTATTCCCAGTAGAAAACCAGACAGGAGCATAAAGCAGCAGTGCTGTCATTTGTACATGATTCCAAATCCAAAGCAGGAAAAGACCAATGGAAAAGCACACAGAACGTGGGAGGAACAAAACTTCTTTCTCTAGAAATGGCTGCTTTATCATCAGCTTTAAATTAAAAGCGTGTTCTCGGCAGCCCTTGGCCTTCAGCAGCCAGTGTTCGTATCATGATATCATGTTCGGGTTTACAAGCAGCTGATGTGTGATTCCAGTCTAACGGTTATCTGTAGTTGGAATCATCATAAAGCAACCTCCCACACACACACACACACACTGACTGAGACAGTAATCAACATCAGGAATGCTGTGTGAAGAGCATTCAGGACCCATAAAATATGCGAGATTAATCTGCTGAACTCCATTCAGGCTTCCAGCAGCGCTGTCACCTGGGACCAGAGAAGCAGCAAATTAATTCTGAACCTCTACTAGTTTCAAAGCATCAAGCGCAGCCTCCTTCGTGTGGCTGTCTTCCGCAGCGCTGATATGCCTTTGTAGATACTTTCTGGAAAAATCGAACAGCTAGAATGCAAGGTTCTGTTTGGCCACAGAGGGAACCCCAGTGCCCCTCCTGCGTCCCGAGACCTCTTCCTTCCTTCCCATCTCGGTGACCTTCATCTCCTGCTTCGTGTCCCTAAAGCCATAAACTCAGAAAAATAGAAAATGCTAACTTTGGTCAGAACACTGGAAATTCCCACTTACATATCAAGTCAAGGAAGAAGAAACGCCTGATGGCAAAGCATTAGGATTTGAGTCAGGAAGTGGGTCTAGGCCTGGCTCTGGCACTAACTGCCATGTCTCCTTGGATAAGTTACTGTCCTTCCCTAGGTCTTAGCTCCACATTTTAAAAAGAGAACTTTGACTTGCTAAAATTCCTTCTAGTTCTTTTATACTTTGATTTTACAAGTTAGGTGTCCACTTCTTCTGTTCAACCCGGTTTGTTACTTTCCTTCAACAATGTTCTATATACTGAAAATGTTGTTGGTGTCTCTCTCCCCTTTTGGCTACTCTCTATTCTCTTTGGCCTTGCATATCATACTTCTTTTATTCGTTGAGTATTATTTTAGTAAAGGTTTCGGCGGAGGTAGACATCAAGCTACTTGTTCAATCCACTGTTTATCTCGAAGTCTCCAGGACATTTCATCTTCCAAATAAGGTGGTACTGTTATAATCTGATTATTACAGAGGAGGGAATGGAGGTCCCAAGAGGTTAAGAAAATTGCCCAAATCTACCCAGTTAGTATGTGACAGCCGAGAGATTTGAACCCGAGGATACCCTTTAACAAAACCCATGTTCTTAGCTACCAGGCTGTCATGGCATCATGGGCTTCTGTGAATGTTGTGAACTTGGCTCCTGTGTGTTTACATCCGACCACTGGGCCAGCTCTTGGTGCACTGACAACACTGGGGTTCTGAGCTGCAAAACCGAGGAACGACCGTGAACTGTAGCATACAGACCAAAGCAAAGGATGCTCTGACAGGCCCTTGAGGGACTGTCTGCCAGCCCTCCTCCCTGTATATCACTACATGTACAGAGAGAAGTGTGTCTTTGCCATAGTTTTAATTTGTATATATAAAATATATGCTCATCTGCCCCCTCTGCAGTGGTGGCTGGAATTAGAGTGAGGAAGACAACCTAGAGTTTTCTTTTAAGCACACTCGTCCTTATTATTCTTTCTGTAAATTGAAATTTGTAATGAGGTGCGTACAGACTCACATGCAGTTGTAAGAAATAATACCGGGAGATCCCATGTACCCTTTACTCAGTGTCCCCTGATGATAACATCTTGCATTTTATTATTTTTTAAGTACCTATTACATTAGCACATTTTCATTGTCATAGTCTTGGGTTCAAATAATACAGAAGTATAGAGAACAAAGCCTGAAGGCCCATTCTGAGCTCTGTTCTCCCAGACTCTGTCCTCGTCTGCGCCCTGCTCTAGTTTGCTGTACCTCCTTCCTGCCTTATACTTTTTCCTTATCTTGTTTTAACAATCACGGTCATCCTGGGACAAAACGGAATTTGGGGATTTCTGGCTGACATCATCTTCAACGCTCTTTGGAACCTCCTTTTTGATGATGACTGCAGGTGACTTCAGCAACTCTCTATCTCGGCTCTTCCTCTGATTGTCTGATGTCCTCTCAATTCCTTGTTTCCAGCTTCTCTGTGTACCAAGTCAGAAAGAAATAATACCTATTCTATAAAATGATATAGATATATATCTATTCTATATTTAGTAGTATTAAGTATTATACTTAGTAGTAGTCAGAATTCTATACTTGGTAGAAGACATTGATTTTATTTATGTTTAACACACCACCAGCCACTGTTCTAAGTATTTTACAAATATTAATTCATTTAATCCTTATAGCAGCTATATGAGGAAGGCACCATCATTTTAATTTCACAGGGGAGGATATAAGGTACAGAGAGTTAGGTAACTTGTGCAAAGTCACACGGCTGGAGACAAGGATTCAAGCCCATCAGTGTGGCCTTAGAGGCTGAGCTCTTAACCGCATGTGCAACTCACTGAGGGCTGAATAGTTCACCTCTTTTTCTTTCCTTTCCTCATATTTACATATTCCCCCCCACACACATTAGCTTCTTTCTTCTAGGCTAGAAATGTGTTCTAATATCTGATACCTTTAAAGAAGGGCACACACACACATGCACATGCCGACGCACACACACCCACACACACACACACACTCTATCCTTCGTCCCTGTGTCCTTATCTCAAGCTACCACCCATCTCTCTTTTTCCCATGCCCATTTGTACCAAGCCTTGGAAGACTCCTATAACTGCTGTCTCCACTTCTTCATCTAATTCACCCTTGGACACATTGCCGTCAGAGCTTCCACTCCGTGGAAACTGCTCCTACATTATCAAAACAGTCATTTCCTCTTCTCTCTCCATATATTGAAGTGATTAATTATATTAATACATTTCCTAATATGGAACCATTCTGTCACGGACCTCTGTTCTCATTCTTTAAACTTAGTGCTGGGTTCAATTTGCTAATATTTTGTTTATGACTTTGGTTAGTATCAGATGGATGGACTATTCCCTTAAAACACAGGAAGTTCTTTCCAGTCTGTTTGATTTCCCTGTTAACTTACAGGGATTGGTTTCCTTGTATAGTTTTACTCTCTATGTCACTCACGTCTCTCCCCATGAGATGTCTTTAATTTACCAATTAGGAAGGAAATAAATGTGCTTTCTACTTATTACTGAATAGTCACATGAGGCAGTACGCTCACGCTGGAGCATAAATTAGGAAAGCTAGAAGAATCTGATTGGCTTTTACACAAGGTTACCTTTTGAGTCCCCAGAAAATGCAAATTGGTAGGAAGAACATTCTGTCTTTAGAAAAGCCAAAGAGTGATAATAATGAAGGTGACAAAAAGTTTTTTAAAAAAGAAAGAGAGTGGTTATAATATTCTAAGGCCTTGTACTATGCTAGTCACTGGGCCAGGCATAATGAATGTGTTATTTACTAGGATGTAAAGTCTCTGAGGGCCGGACTGCGAGTACTGTGTTAATTATTATTGCATTCACAACTCTGTGAGGCAGGTGCTGCTATTATCCCCCTTTTATAGATGAGGAAACTGAGGCTCAGAGAGGTAAAGTAACTTGCCCAGAAAGTCTCTAGAGTGGATTGTTGGTTTTTCCTGATAAAGATTAAATACAGTATTTAACAGGTGCCATCAGCCCCACCTTGTCCTCTGCGCTGCTTAGGCTCCCACTGCTCTAGCCAAGCAGAGAGACCTGCAGTTTGCAATGTGAACCATTCCCGCCTCATGTTTTTGCATATGCTGCTCCCTCGCCCTCTGGGATGTCTTGAACCCTGCTCACCAGCTCACTCCTACTTGCCCTTTGGGGTTTATTCAGGTATCATCTCTTCCTTCTTCCACTCATTGTACTTCCCCACCCCCTTGAAGCTCCTTTCTCTCATTGCCATGGCACATTTGAGATCCTTCACGTCCCTATCTGTCTCCCACACAAGGCAGGGTACTTGATTATTCCCCACTGGGGCCAATGGCCTGCGGGACCTCTCAGAATGTGTTTGTTGGATGAATAAATGGTGAGAGTCTCCTGATGGTTCCCTCTGCAGCCTGAGCCTGGCCCACTGACGGGCAGTGGTTGGTCAGCTCTAACCCTTTCCTACCTGGTGAGCTCTAACCATGACCTTTCACAGTGTTGGTAAGGTCAGCTTTTGGGCTCATTGACCCACAGCCTCTGACCCTCTGACCATGCTCTATTTCTCCAGGGAACCACCTGTTATTCCAAAAAGCATCACACATTGCTCCCAAAGAAAACTTCATGAGTTCACTTACTGAAGGTTAATAAGACATGTAACTCATTGAACAGGAGGCTGAAAACAGCTGTAACAAAATCAAACTGTGGTCAGAACCACTCCAATTTGGGGGACCACAGCCCTGGGAAATGAGATGAATATCTGAAAGTCCCTTCTCTGAATTTTCTAACTTGTTCCTAAAGAGAAGCTACATCCAAACCATGTTTTTTCTCTAACTATGATAAATACTGTGGCATTCGACTCAATCAGAATAATCCAGCTCATCAGGATTTCTGGGGGATATGTAACTGATCAGGAAATTTTCTTTGCTTTTAGAAACAAAACTTTTCTTTCTGTGGAGAAATAAATGGAAAGAAATCCAGAAAAATAATCCTGCTGTCCATTCCAGAGATGTAAAATTTCTAAGAAGATTCTTATCTAGACTATAGCAAGAACAGAAAAGAAAAAGGTTTATTTGTATACAAAAATAGGATAGAGATTGTGGTTCTCTCTGCTGTATGCAAATCCCTGTAGGGTTTTGCTGTTAGTCTGCCATGAAATCCCAGTGTCTTTCCTGAGACTGAATGAGCAGGTCAGGACGACACAGATGCTGCAGTTGCCGATGCAGCAGACCATTGTTTTCTGAAAGCAAGTGTGTTCATGTGAGAGAGACCAGCACTTGCTCTCTAGCCTGCCTCTCTGTGTAGGTCAGGACCACGTCTATCAGGCTCCCAAATGAATTCTCAACACTGAGCAGTGAGCCTGGCACCTAGTTAGAGTTCAATAATATATGCTAAATATATGAATAACTGAGTGACTGCATTCATTCCTCCAAGACTTCACACTGTGACTGGCCCCTGTATATATTTTGTATACATAATTCTTCCAGAATCCTACCCATTCTTTGGGCCCAGCTACAGTGCTACTATCTCCATGACATACAGAAATTGTATGAGCACAGACGATGGAGTATCTAAGTCTGCCTTGGGTTATCAGAAAGGCTTCACGGAGGAGGTGCCATTTGAGTTAGATCTGGGTGGATTAAGAGGCAGAGAAGGGAGAGAGGCCTCCCTAGGAGGAAGGAGCGGGGTGAGAGGAAAGACATGCTTGTCATTCTTTTTGGCCTCCTCCTAGAGTCCAGGAGGTCAGAGCTTCAGGAGCCATGATTCATCTCCCCTGCAGGTCTCTGAGGGCAGAAGGGTTTATTCACTCCTATATTCCAGCATTCTAGGGCATCAGAGTCTCTGAGCTGAGCGTCTCCCCGACCCTGAGTGCCCGGAGCATCCATCAAGTCTCTGCCCAGCCTAGCTATGGTCTTAGTCCAACCCATTTTCCACAAGAGCTAGGGAAGCAGCTGGTGTGCCTTCAGAGAGCTGTGAGGGGAGCATGTGCACTGCCTTCTACTGTCCCTTAATGATCCCTCAGGATCCTTCCTCTGATGGCCCTCATAGTATACAGTACAGGGCCCAGCACATTGCAAGTCTCAATAATTATTTCCTGGATGGATGAATACTGGAATCTTGGAGGTGGAGTCGTTACCACACTCCTTATCTAGAGCAACCCTGGGTTGTTTCTTCATTCTGAGGACTCTCAGTGGTGGGGTGATCTGGAACATTTCCATCCCTACTAAATATTCAGATAGTGAGTGCCCAGTCTATTGTTCCTATTTTCCTCTGAGTAGTTAAGCATGCCATGAGATGAGGGCATAGCCTCTTGTCCAAGCTGCCACCAGATACTAAATAGAGTGCCTTGCTCTGCAATCAGATCTCATTAGGATAAAGAGAGTTGGTCTGGTCCTGAGGATGTGGGAGACAGATGAATGGCAAGATTAGGTGCATAGGAATTTAATCAACTGTGAAGAATTAGACCAAACAGCGTGGTAGAAAACAGGAATCTCCCATCCAACATGTCGTAGAGAGGCAATCACTCCCAAGAACGTGGGGAGGATCCCTGTTTTGACAGTCCTGCCAGATGTGTTGGTAGTAAAGGGGATGAGCTAATGAGCTAATGCTCAGAGGCAGGCGTATCCCTTCCTTTTCAATCACAAGGAGGCTCTGGTGCTGCTTATGGCTCTATGACTCCATACACTGAATTACTTTCTAATAGCTGAAACACGTTGAGATGTTAGGACAAATTGCATTTTGGGAGAGATAATGGACGTGAATTCGTGACCTGCTTCAGGCATTTTAGCAGTCGCTGAGCTCTGCCCCTCCTCCATTCACCACCTCCTTGCCAATCCATGCTCCAGGTTATCATTCCTTGCCTTGGTCACTGTCCCAGTCTCCTATGGCCTATAGTTTCTCTCCTTGTTCCTTGTCTAATCCATGCTAGAGTGAGCTTTCCTAGATCAAAACTTGACCACGTTCTTCTCAGGTGAATGCCTGCCAATTGTCTGCAGAGTAAAGTCAGAATTCCTTCACGTTTGGGGCCTGGCCTCACACAGTCCTTGTCTACTTTCCCCTTCTGTCACTGCCTCTTCCTTTGTCTATCTTGAACTTCCTTCCGTTTCCCAAGCAAGCTATGTTATTTTCTGCTGCTCTGCCTCTTCCAGTAATTTTCTTCTCACCCAGCTTTACCCTTTCTTCCTCGAGCATATCTGATTTTTTTCCTTCAAAACTCTGATTGTCTCCTCCTCTGTGAAGCCCTCTACCGTCAGAGTTAGTCACTCCCTCTAGTGTTCCCATAACACCTGGACGAGTCCTGTCAGTCTTTCCCATTGTATTTAATTATTGGCTCACTTCACTACCCAGTGGTGTCAGTGAAGGCAGAGACGTGTGGTTTCCTGTCACAGGGTTCTCAGGCGTTGGCAGGGTTCACGGGACACAGGAGGAGATGCAGTCCTGCTGCTCCACACGCTTCCTGCCACCTGATAGTCTGCTACACAGTCCCTGTCCTAATGCCACGTGAATTTTAAACATTTGTTTATCGACATTTTATGTTGATTTACATACAACAAAATGTATATATTTCCAGTGTACGAATTTTGATAAATATATACACCAATGTAACCACCACTCCAATTAAGATATAGAACGTTTTAACCATTCTGAAAGTTTCCTCAGGTCTCTTTGCAGCCAACCTGTCACTCCGCTCGTCAGTCAAACACTGATCTGTTATGTATCATGTAGGGTTCATTTTGCCGGTTCTCGAACTTCATATAAATGAAATCACACAGTATGTATTCTTCTGTCTGTCTTTTTACTTTCAGCATAATGTTGCCTGATTTGTCTGTGGTGTGTGAAACAGTACTTTTTTCCTTTTCATTGTTGAGTAGTATTCCATTGTGTAAATACACCACAGTTTGTTTATCCATTCCTCTCTTGATAGACATTTGGGTTGTTTCCAGTTTAGAGCTATTATGAATAAAACCGCTATGAATATTGTTGTGCAAGTCTTTTGGGGGATATATTTTTCGTATTTCATAGGTAAAATACCTAGGAGTAGAATTGCTGGGTCATAGGATAAGTGTATGTTTTACTTTCTAAGAAGTAACCAAATGGTTCCCTAAAGTAATTGTTTCATTTTACATTTCCACCAGCAACATACAAGAATTCCATTGCTCCACACTTTGCAACCCTTGGTATTATCAGTCTTCTTCGAAACTGTAGTCATTCAGATAGGTGTGCCATCATGTATCTTTGTGATTGTGGTTAGCTCTTCCCCTTGTTGTTTAAAATCTTTTCATGTATGTATCGTCCATTTATATATCTTCTCTTTTGATGTGTCTCCTAATAAAATGTAGGATTCTCTGTCTTCTTATTAATGTTTTGTGTCCTGTGTAAAGTATTTTTGACTACCTTAGGGTTTTGAATATTTTTTCCTTTGTTTTCTTCCAGAAGTTTTATAGTTTTAGCGTTTAAGTTTAGGTGTATGATTCGTATTGAATTAGTTTTTGTGTACGGCATAAGGTACGAATTGAAGTTCATTTTTTTCCATATGAATATCTAATTGCTCCTCTACCATTTTGCAAAAAGACTATCCTTTTCCTATGGAATTACCTTGACGCTTCTGTAAAAAAAGCAATTTGTCGTATATGTGTAGGTCTTTTTGTGGACTGTCTTTTTCTGGTTCCATTGATCTACATGTCTATCTTTACACCAAAATCAGATTCTCTTGATTATTGTAGCTTTATAATTTGTCTTTAAATCTGACAGTAAAAGTTCCCTAATTTTGTTCTTCGTTTTCAAAATTGTTTTGGAATCCTAGATTCTTTAAATTTGCATATAAACTTTAGACTCAGCTTGACAATTTCTATTTTTAAAAAGACTGCTAAGATTTTGATTGAGACTATATTGATACTATAGGTCAATTTCTGTCAGAAATGAGTTTTCATTTTTAGAGTAGAGGTCTTAACACATCTTTTGTTCAACTTATTCCAAAGAACTTTATGGTTTGGAAGCAATTGTAAATTGTATTCTATTTGAAAAGTGAATGTTTTATTTTAGAACAATTTTAGATTTACAGACGTATAGCAAAGATAGTACAAAGAGTTCACACTTTCCTCTATTATTAACATTTTACATTAGTAAAATACATTTGTTACAATTATCAAAACAAACTTGATACATTATTATTAACTAAAGTCCATACTTTATTCAGATTTCCTTAGTTTTACCTAATGTCCCCTTTCTATTCCAAGATCCAGTCGTGGATACCACATTACATTTAGCAGTCATGTCTCCTTAACTACTCTTGCCTGTGACAATTTCTCAAACTTACTTTTTAATGACTCTGACAGTTTTGGTGAGTATTGGTCAAGTAGTTTGTAGAGTGTCCCTCAGCTGAGATTTGTCTGATGTTTTTCTCGTGATTAGATTGGCGTTCTGTGTTCTTGGAAGTGAGACCACAGAAGTAAATTGCCATATTCATCACATCTTATCAAGTGTACGTATGGTCAACATGGTTGTCACTATTGATGTTGATTTTGCTCACCTGGAAGAAGTAGTGTGTATACTATGTGTCAAGTTTCTCTACTGTAAAGTACTGTTTTTTTTCTGTTTCCATACTGCACTCTTTGGAATGAAGTCACTATGTGCAGTCCACACTTAAGGAGTGGGGATTTATACCCCCACTTCTTGAGAGTGAAGTATACTCATGCATTATTTGGAATTCTACTGCACAGAAGATTTGTCTCTTGTCAAATTTATTTATTTTAGTATGAACTTATAGATACTTATTTTAAACTTTGGGTTATGATCCATTACTACTTCATTTATTTTGTTGTACCTTACTTGTTCAGCCTTGGGCATTGGGATCTCTTTTCATTTGGCTCCTGTGTTCCTTTGTCATACCTCCATCACTGCATACTTTTTTTTTTTCTAAAGTACTTCCTTACTTTCTGGTACTACAAGATGATCAAGGCTCGTTTTGTATATTTCCTACCTCAAACCTAGAATCAGTCATTTCTCCAAAGAACACTTTTCAATGGAGAACAGTATTAGAAACTGAAATCTGGATGCTTAGTATGGTTGTTGCTAGTGGATGCTGTTGTTTTAGCTCTTCTTGGCAGACAGAGCAAGGAAATATATGGGTGTATACTAACCTGTGTATATACACATATCTGTAAATATTTCTATATGTAGCCACTTATAACTGTATTATGGTATATGTGAGTTTACACTGATGTCTCCAACTCTGATTCATTGATCATTCGAGGCTCTTCTCCTTGCATATCTGTAACTTCCCACTCCAACAGTAAGAAAGCTGGATCCCACCATCCACTAGCCATTTACATAATTGTTCAATTCCAGTATACATGTGTAGCAGGATCAGAGCTGTTAACCTGCATGCCCACGTGGAACAACTTCATCAACAGAGCACGATGTTGTGTATAGTTTCTTTTGCCTTTAGGCTTACAGATTCCACTCATTTCGAAGTTATTTAGGTCAGCACTTTTTATTCCCAGTCCCTCCAGTGGGGTTGTTCTATACATTTGTAATTGTTTTTTCATATTCTGCATTTCATCTTGGGACTCTCCCAATGTCCTGAATGATTTTTCAAATTTACATTTATTAAGGTTCATTCTTTGTGCTGTAACATTCTGTGGGTTTTGACAAATGTATAACATCATGTATTCACCATAACAGTGTAACAAAGAATGGTTTACCACTCTAAAAAATCCCCTTTGCTTCACCTATTTAACCCTATCCCCTCCTCTCGAAGCCCTGCAACCATTGATACGCTCATGATGTCTATAGTTTTGCCTTATCCAGAATGTCGTATAATTAGAATTCTTTTCAGACTGGCTCCTTTCACTTAGCAATATTCATTTAAGATTCATCTATGTTTACTCATAACTTGATAACTCATTTCTACAGCATAATGGTTTGATTTACATATATTGTGAAATGATTAGCAGAGAGGGCTCAGCTAATATCCATCATCTCATATAGATACAATAAAAAGAAAAGAAGGAAGAAAAGAGAAAAAAATTTTCTCCTTATGATGAGAACTCCTAGGATTTACTCTCTTAACAACTTTCCTATATATCATATAGCAATCTTCACTATAGTCGTCATATATAGTTGTACATTACATCCCAATACCTATTTACCTCATAACTGGAAGTTTGTCCCTTTGGACCACGTTCCTCCAGTTCCTCCTCCCCCTACCCTGCCTCTGGTAACCGCAGTCTAATCTCTTTTTCATGAGTTTTTTTTAGATTTCACATATCAGTGAGATCATACAACATTTGTGTTTCTCTGTCTGACTTGTGTCACTTAGCATAATGCCTTCAAGGTCCATCCATGTTGTTGCAAATAGATTTCCTCATTTTTTATGGTTGAACAGTATTCCATTATATGTATATGTATTACAGTATATATATATATATACTGTATGTATATATATACACCATAACTCTATCCATTCATCTGTCAATGGACACTTAGGTTGTTTCCATATCTTGGCTATTATAAATAATGCTGCTATCAACATGGGGTGCAGATATCTTTTCAAGTTAGTGTTTTTGTTTCCTTTGGATATATTCCCAGAAGTAGAATTGCTGGATCATGTGGTAGTGCTGTTTTTAATTTTTTTAGGATCCTCCATACTGTTTTTCCTAGTGGCTGTACCAATTTATAATCTCACTAACATGCAGAAGGGTTTCCTTTTTTCCAGATTCATGCTAGGATTTGAACCTGTCTTTTTGATGATGGCCATTCTAACAGGCATGAGGTGATATCTGATTGTAATTTTGATTTGCATTTCCCTAATGACTAGGAATGTTGAGCATCTTTTCATGTACCTGTTGACCTTTCATATATCTTCTTTGGAACAATGTGTATTTGGGTCATTTATCTATTTTTCAACAGGGTTATTTGGTTTTTTGCCATTGAGTTGTACGAGTTCTTTATGTATTTCGGCTATTAACCCCTTATCAGATATACGGTTTGCATTATTTCCCCATTTTGTAGGATGTCTTTTCACTTTGTTGATGGTTTGTTTTGCTGTGCAGAAACTTTTTAGTTTGATGCAGTCCCATTTGTTTATTTTTGATTTTGTTGCTTGTGCTTTAGGTGTCATATCCAAAAAATTGTTACCAAGACCCATGTCAAAGATCTTCATTCCTGTGTTTTCTTCTAGGAATTTCATGGTTTCAGATCTTCCATTTAAGTTTAATCATTTTGAGTTAATTTTTGTGAGTGATATAAGACAGGGGTCTAGTTTTGTTCTATTACATGTGAATTTCCAATTATCCTTGCACCATTTATTGAAGAGATTGTCTTTTCTGCATTCAGTATTCTTGGCTTCTTTGTCAAATATCAGTTGTTCCTGATATTAGAGGAAAAGCTTTCAACCTTTCACCATTGAGTATGATGTTAGCTGTGGGCTTGTCATATATGGCTTTTATTATATTGTGATATGTCCCTTCTATGCCTAATCTGTTGAGATTTATCATGAATGTATGTTGAATTTTGTCAAATGCTTTTTCTCCATCTATTGAGTTCATCACGATTCTTTGCTTTCATTCCATTAATGTGATATATCACATTGATTGATTCATGTATGTTGAACTCTTGCATCCCAGCGATAAATCCCAGTTGAACATGGTGAATGGGCCTTTTAATGTGCTGCTAAATTTGTTTGCTAGCATTTTATTGAGATTTTTTTTGCATTTATATTCATCAAGGATACTGGCCCGTAGTTTTCTTTTCTAGTAAAGTCCTTTTCTGGTTTTGGTATCAGGATAATGCTGGCCTTGTAAAATAAGTTTGGCAGTGTTCCCTCTTCTTTGATTTTTTGGGAAGAGTTTGAGAAGGATTAGTGTTAATTCTTCTTTAAATGTTTGGTAAAATTCACCAATGAAGCCATCTGGTCCTGGGCTTTTCTTTGTTGGAAGATTTTTGATTAGTGATTCAGTCTCCTTACTAGTAATTGGTCCATTCAATTTTCTGTTTTTCTTGATTCAGTCTTGGTAAGTTGTATGTTTCTAAGAGTTTTTTCATTTCTTCCAAGATTGTCCATTTTGTTGGCATATATTTGTTTATAATAACCTCTTATGATCCTTTGTATTTCTGTGGTATCAGTTGTCATGTCTCCTTTTTCATTTATAATTGTGTTGATTTGTGTCCCCTATTTTTTCCTTGGTTATTCTAGCTAAAAGTTTGTCAATTTTATTTATTTTTTCAAAGAACCAACTCTTAGTTTGCTTAATCCTTTCTATTGTTTTTCTATTCTCTATTTCATTTATTTCTGCCCTAATCTTTATTATTTCCTTTCTTCTGCTAACTTTGGGCTCAGTTTGTTCTTCTTTTTCTAGTTCCTTAAGGCATTGAGTTAAGTTGTTTATTTGAGATCTTTCATGCTTCTTAATGCGGGCATTTATTGCTGTAAACTTCCCTCTTAGAACTGCTTTTGCTGCAAGCCATAAATTCTGGTATGTTGTGTTTCCATTTTTGTTTGTTTCAAGAAGGTTTTAATTTCCCCTTTAATTTCTTTTTTATCCATTGGTTGTTCAGGAGAGTGTTGTTTAATTTTCGTATGTTCACAAATCTTCCAGTTTTCCTCTTATTATTGATTTTTAGTTTCGTAGCATTGTGGTCAGAGAAGATACTTGGTATGATTTCAATCTTCTTGAATTTGCTAAGACTTGTTTTGTGTCCTAACATATAGTCTATCTTAGAAAATGTTCCATGGGCACTTGAGAAGAATGTGTACTCTACTGTTGTTGGATGGAATGTTCTGTATATATATGTTAGGTCCATTTGGTCTATAGTGTTGTTCAAATCTGCTGTCTCCTTATCGATTCTCTGTTTGGATGATCTATTCAAAATTAAGAGTGGGGTATTAAAGTCCGCATTATTATTGTATTACTATTTATTTCTCCTTTTAGCTCTGCTAGTTTTTGTTTTATATATTTAAGTGCTCCAATGTTGGGCACATAAATGTTTACAATTGTTTTATCTTCTTGATGGATTGACCCCGTATCATTATGTAATGACCATCTTTGTCTCTTTTTACCATTTTTAGTTTAAAGTCTATTTTGTCTGATGCAAGTATAACCAGACCTTCTTTTTTTGGTTACCATTGCTTGAAATTACTTTCTCCATCCCTTCACTCTCAGTCTACTTTAAGGCTAAAGTGAATCTCTTGTAGATAGCATATTATTGGATCTTGTTTTTCCATCCATTCAGCTGTTGTGTTTTTTGATTGGAGAATTTAATTTGTTTACATTTAAAGTAAGTATTGATAGGTAAGGACTTATTATTGCCATTCTGTTAATTATTTTCTGTTTATTTTATAGATCCACTCTTCCTTATTTCTTATCCTGATGTCTTTTTTTCATGTTTTGATGTCTTTTGGTATCAGTACACTTTGACTTCTTTATCATGTTCTTTTGTGTAATTGCTGCAGTTTTTTCTCTCATGGTTACTATGAGGCTTACATAAAATATCTTAAAATTATAACAACTTATTTTAAGCTGATAACAACTTAACTTCAATAGAATTCCTAAACTTTACACTTTTATTTCTTCTCTCTCTTACATTTTAGGTTAATGCTCTTGCAATTTAAATATTTTTTATTTTGCATTACTAATAACAGATTATTGTAGTTATGATTATTTTTACTATGTTCATTTTTAACTTGTAAACTAGAGTTGCAAGTGAATTATGCACCTCATTACCAAATTACAGAACTAACTTTGACTATATATTTACCATTACCAGTGAGTTTTACATTACTTTTGTGTGTTTTTATGATGTTAATTATTGTTCTTTTACTTCTACTCAGATAACTCCTCTTCGAATTTCTTGTAACTTAGGTCTAGCGGTAACAAACTCCTTCAGCTTTTGTCTGTTTCTGAAAGTCTCTATTGCCCCTTCATTTCTGAAGGACAGCTTCACTGGGTATTGTACTCTTGGTTGGCAGTTGTGTTCTTTCAATATTTTGAATATGTCATCCCATTCTCTCCTGGCCTTAGATGTTTCTGCTGAGAAATTCGCTGATAGTCCTATGGGGGTTCCCTTGTATGTAACTTCTCTCTTTTGCTGCTTTTAAAATTCTTTCTTTGTCTTTGACTTTTGACAATTTAATTATAATGTATCATGGTGAAGCCATATTCGGGTCCTATTTGGGATTGTTTGGCCTCATGGATCTGGATGTTTCTCCTCAGGTTCAGAAAGTTTTGTGCCATTATTGCTTTAAATATACCTTCTGTCCCTTTCTTTTTCTCTTCTCCTTCTGCAACAGTAACAGATAGTGTTTCTTTTCATTGTGTCCCATAAGTCTCATAGGCATGCTTCACTGTTTTTCATTCTCTTTCCTGTTTGCTCTTTTGCCTGGATAATTTCTAAGTCTTATCATCCAGATCACTGATTCTTTCTTCTGCATGGTCATGTCTGCTTCTGAAACTCTCTGTTGCATTCTTCAGTTCAGTTGTGTATTTTTCAACTCTAGGATTTCTGTTTGGTTTTTTCCTTTTTTGATGTTTTCTATTGGTTTGTTGAATTTCTTGTTTTGTTCATGCATTGTTTTCCTAATTTTGTTTAGTTGTCTGTCTGTATGTTCCTGTAGTTCACTAAATTTATTTAAGAGGATTGTTCTGAATTCTTTGTCTGACAGTTCATAGATCTCCATTTCTTTAAGATCAGTTATTAGAACTTAGTCTTCTTTGATGGTGTCATATTTACCTGGTTTTTCAAGATCCTTGATTCCTTACATGAGTCTCTGTGCATTTGAGTAACTGGGTTCCTCTTCTAGACTTTACAGGTTTGTGTTGGTAGAGACAGATTTTCACCAATCAGCTCAGTTTGGGTTTCTGGGAGTGTCTGCTGGTAATGTCCTTGGGCAGATGGGCCCTACTATTATGGTCTATTTTTGGATAAGGCAACTGTTTGAGGTCTGACATTGGGATGGGGGAGGGTATGCCACTGGCTGAGAACAGTTGGATAAGACTACTGGCTTGGTTCCCCTCTCAAGTGATGCTGTAGGATGAGCTCCATGCTTGCAAGGATTCTCTGGTCAGGCTTACTGGGTGCTATATTCAGTTTTAGACTGGGCTGTGAATTAGCTTTCCTGCCCTGGCAGGGCAGCAGGATGGGACCCAGGGTCTGTTTGGCTCATTGTTTGGGGACCCAAATCAGGCAAGAGTGTGCATTGAATTCCCTGCTCAGGTGAAGCCACCAGTTTTGCTCTGCAGATGGGGAAAGCCACAGCTGTGCTCTCTGTTCACGTGCCACTGTAAGCAGGACTGTTGGATTGGCAGTGCAGCCTCCCATGTGGGCAAGCTGGAGGCTGTATTCAGCAATAAGCAGGGCTACAAATTAGTTTTTCTTCCTGGCACAGTGGGAGAAGCAGCTCTAATGCTGGTAAAGCCCTTTGTTGTCTTTACTCAAACTGACCCATGCCCCAAGTTCCCTGGCTGAATGGGTCCACTGGCTTTGCTCTGCAAACATTTGGCTCTGCCTGCCCTTCTCTCTGCTCAAGAGCTTCTGGGCCGCACAGTTTCCAGGTGCTCTCAGCTCCCTTGCCTGGATGGGAAAGGGAGAGGCCACTTCAGACAATTCAGTTTTTCCTAAACAGGCTCTCTGATTGGGAGGGTCCAGGAGCTACCCTCCACCTTGCCTATGAATTAATCCCCCTCTCTGTGTGTAGCATGGGAACCCTCCATGCTTGGTGCTGGTTTTGCTCTGAGTGCGATCAGCTCTGCCTGCCCACCTCTCAGCTGGAGGGCTGCTGAGCCACTTAGCTTTCAGGTGTTCTGGCCAGCCCTTCTGTTCAAATGGGGCTGGGAGCCACAGCAGTGAGGCTATGTCTCGGCCTTCTTGCCTGGGCAGGAAGGGGGAGGGCCTCTCCAGGCCACTCTCAATTTCCCAAACAGGCTCTCTGATAGGAGCTACCCTCATTCTTTTTATTGTTGAATAGTATCCGTTGTATGGATGTACTAATTTGTTTATCCATTTACCTACTGAAAGACATTTTGGTTGCTTTTGGTTTGGGGTGATTATGAATAAAGCTACTATGAACATTCATGTGTAGCTTTTGTGTGGATGTAAGTTTCCAAATCAGTTTGGTAAACACTTGGAAGTATGATTGCTGGATTGTATGGTAAAACTATGATTAACTTTGTAAGAAACTGCCAAACTGTCTTTTAAAATGCTGTGCCATTTTCATTTCTCATCAGTGATAAACTAGAGTTCTTTTTATTCCACATCCTTAGTAGCCATTGGTTTTGTCAGGTTTTTTAAAAAAATTTTGTCACTCTAATAGGGGCATAGTGGTATCTCATTGTTTTCATTTGCAGTTTCCTAATGATATGTGATGTTGGACATCTTTTTTTATGCTTGTTGTCTGTATACCTTTGGTGAGGCCTTTGTTCTAATTTTTGCCCACCTTTTAATTTGGTTATTTGTTTTCTTATTGTTGAGTTTTAAGAGTCTTTTTGTACATTTGAGATACAAATTCTTTGTCAGATGTGTATTTAAAAAAATAAGCAGCCCTGATGGTCCAGTAGCTAAGATTCCGCACTCTCACTGCTGCATCCCAGGTTTGTTTACAGTCAGGGAACCACAACACCCATCTGTCAGTCATCATACTGTGTTGCTGTGATGCTGAAAGCTATGCCACTGGCATTTCAAATACCAACAGGGTCATCCATGGTGGACAGGTTGCAGTAGAGCTTCCAGACGAAGACAGACTAGGAAGAAGGACCTGGCCACCCACTTCTGAAAAATTGGCCACGAAAACCCTGTGAATAGCAATGGAGCATTGTCTGCTATAACAGTGGAAGGTGAGAGGATGGTGCAAAAAGGCCAGGCAGGGTTCTGCTCTGCTGAGCACAGGGTCACTAGGAGTTGGAATTGGCTTGACAGCAATAATAAAAAAATTTTTTTGAAAATATTTTCTTCCAAATTGTGGCTTGTCTTTTGATTCTCTTAACAGTGTTTGATGCCAACTGATAAGAAAGGATTTTATTTTCTCATGATATTTAATATTATTAAGACAACATTTCTTTAATTCTTTAAATGTATCTTCATTTAATTCTTTAAATACATTTATCATACATATTTTCACATCTTTGTGTGCTGAATCCAACATCTGGAGTAGGTTTCTATTGATGGCTTCTTTCTTGAGTATGGGTCACACATTCCTAATTTTCTTCTCTCTCTCTCTCTCTGTTTCTCCAGTAACTTTTGATTATATACTAGATGTTGGTAATGATACATTAAAGAAACTCTGGACTCTATTGTCTTACTCTGAAAAATGTTAATTTTTGTTCTATTAGGCAGTTCGCTTACTGGTTGTTCACCTTCAAGCTGTGTAGACTTGGTTTTATGCTTTATTTAGAGTAGATTTGTGAAAGCCTGAAGTGTTTAGCTGCTCTAACTTGGTGGGATTCAGCCTCCAAACTTTGTCTTCCCTTACAGATCTTGTCCAGTCTTGGTGTCTGGCTTTGTTAGGATGGGACTAGAGTACGCCTTATTTTCGGAGGCAGTCTTTACTCCTCAGGCTCAGCCTTTCTGATGTCTCAGTGGAATATCTAGGATGTTAATGAGATATTAATGAGTTTTATCCTCTCTGGCTAGATTTGACCTCCAATGTTCCCTAGCACGGCTTGACTGCTGTTATCTTTGTTCTGATCTCAACGCTGTAGCAGCTGATGCGTCTCATAATGTCTACCTTATACAATCATAACCCAGTGTTCAGCCAAAGCCTTGTGGGAAACTCCCAAGCAGGCTTCTGGGGGACTCTTCTGCACAATTCCCATATATCTGGGATCTGCTCTTGAGATTTGGATTGCTTCAGATGCTCAAACTGTGATCTCTCTCAGCTCAACAGGATTGCCATGTTCTGCTTGGACTCTAGCTCACTGTGCAGTGGTCAGGGGATTGTTCCTAAGCAGATGACTGGGACTCACCTCCTGTGTTCTCCTTCCCTTGGAGATCACAGAATTGCCCTGCTTGTTAGCCAATATCTGAAGACAGTTGCCTCATATATTTTACCAGTCTTATAGTTGTTTTCAGTGGGAGAGCGCACTGAAATCCAGGGACAACAACTCCATAATAGCTAGGAAAAGACCAAACACAGCAATATTTTTTGGTTCGTCTCATCTTTCAAGGACTCTCTTAAATGCCAACTCTTCCTTGAGGTTTCTTCAATACTGTCAATCAAAATTAATCTCTTTCTCCCTTACATGTCCATTGCTTTTTGCACTTTTGTTATCATCATGAAACATGAAAGATGTATCTGCTCCTAGGTCTGGTTATTTCAAGGATACTGTCATTGTATTACAGCTAATCACTGATCTCTTCTGGGATGACAGGATTGGGGAGGGGCTGTCAGAGTTTCTCGTTCTACTCTCCAGATCAGTGACCAGCAGGAGGCATTCCCACATGCTGCATGTTTTTCTCCCCCACTAAAGGGAAGCTCCTTAAGAGGAAGGACTGCATGTTTTTAATCTTTGTTTCCCCTCATGATGCCTAGCATAGTGCCTGACACAGTGATGATGTTGATGACGATGATATTAACTATAACATCAAGCATTTATTGAGTGCTTTCTATCTGCCAGGCACTAGACTAAGGCTTTTAATTAATGAACGATCATTTATATGGCATTTATCATGTGCCAAGTATTCTTCTGTGCCCTTACAAATATTAATTCATGTACACGGGTTATCTCATTTAAGCCACACAAGAACTTTATGAGGACCTCTATTATTATTTCAATTTTATAGATGAGAAAACTGAGGCTTGGGAAAGTTGGGTAACTTTTTCAAGCGCTCACACATCTAATAAGTAGCAGAGCTAGTAGGAGTGCAGCTAATAGGTAATCATTGGATATTTGTCAAATTACATAAAATTTACAGCTTCTACTTGGTAATGTTTCACTCAGTCTTTATGGGGAGTGGTATTTTACCAATGGACATAACGTATGCCCACCTGTATGGATTTGTCTAGTCATTCCAGCTGGCTGCATACCATATCCTGAACCAAAGCAATTACAGTACCAGGACTCAAAATTTCTGGAAGAGGAAGCCCTGTGGGGATTAATGGCCACCCTTCCACAGTCTTCCATTTGATGGATGCTGAGCTGCCAGAGTGAGCTATGGCTGTGTGACTGGACCCAGACGCACAAAGGCCCAATTCTTACTGATAGTTTGCAGTCACTGCTTCCAAATTAGATTGC
Organism: Equus asinus; assembly: GCF_041296235.1. NCBI lineage: Eukaryota > Metazoa > Chordata > Mammalia > Perissodactyla > Equidae > Equus > Equus asinus. The sequence continues at coordinate 42,794,428 of NC_091798.1, read as the reverse complement.
AGGCAAAACAGCAGACTTTTGAAATGACCAGGGAAAAATGTTGTGCTTCTCCATGAAGATGGATCAGCTAGTGAGCAGGTAGTACTCACACGAATTCAGGTTTTATGGAGTTGTAAGATTCAATAAGACATTTCGGCCTAAAGTATCAAGAAAATCTCAGCACAATATTTCTCCAAAGAACTTCATCTTTTTCCTGTCAGTGGGGATAAGGCGACGGGGAAAAACTTCTCTGGTCAAAACAGACACTGCTGGGCTCCAAATTGAAGCCAGCTAAGAGCACGGGAACATCTTTCATGTAGTGGAAGTCCTTTGCATTCTTCACCAGTGATAGATAATAGCATTTTTCCACAGTGGAAGGAAGATCTTGCCTTCTCATTATCCTATAACTTGTTATTTCTCCTAAATGGTGAAAGATTTTTAGAGGAAGCTTAGCTGATTTCCAGAGCTCCAGTAAATGATTGCATTTGCTTCCTGCAAATTTTTTTTCCCCAAAGAATTCAGCCAGTCTCTAGTCCTTGTATGTGTGTGTGTGGGTGCATCCTGGTGCTACACTAATTTTGATGGCAGTTCTAGAGACTCTGACAGCCCCTCCCCGGCATGTCTAGGATAGACTAGTTGTTATATATAATACAATGATGATGCACTTCACATACTCAAACCAAGGGAGTGACACATCCTTTATACTTAATATTGTGACAAGATTCAGAGTGAGACAGTTTTGATGCACACACTCCACTGGTCCAAAGATTGATATTGGTATCAGGATGAAGAAATTTCATAGAGGGAACAATATAGGGAATCAGTCAAATGCTTAGTGAATCTACTATTTAGACACTGAATTGAACTGTGACCTATATTAGTTAAGCGGCCAGGGGAGGTGGTATAAGGAGGTGGTGATGTGCACTGGCCTTGCGAGTGAGACTGAATGGGTTCAGTTCCCAGTTCTATTGCCTATTGGTTCTGTGACCTTGGACATGGGAATTAACCTTCTGAGCTGCCATTTCCTCCCTTGTAAAATAGGCATGATATACCATGGTTGAAAACATTAAAGAAATAATGCAGGTGTGGCTCTTATCACAATGCCCACAAAAGTTTACAACAGGTTTGACAAAAGTTAGCCATGTTATCACTGTTCTTTATGTGTATTATTTTGATCAATCTTTGCAATGTCTCTCAGAGACTTTCCTCATGTTTGCAGATGAGGAAACCAAAAGTTAAGAGAGTTTAAATGACTTGTCCAGCCCAAGAGCTAATAAGTTACCAGCAAAAATGAATTGAACCTAGTTGGTGCCACAGCGCCTTTCAAATGCTGGAGGTGGCACTCCGTACAGTCAGTGAACATTGATAGGAATCTGGAGCAGGAAGATCATCTTGTCCAACCACCTGGACAAGATGGTTGGAGGCCATCCATAAGTGCTTCATGAACATCCCAGCTGGGTATGTAATCAACCTGGTATTAAGCAGCTATTTAAACAAACAAACAAATATCAAGTAAAAAAACATGGCGTTTTTTGAACACTCGCCACATGCTAAGCAATTCCTTAAGTTTCGTCATGTATTATCTCATCCAATCCTCACAGAACCTCTGTCAGATTACCTTTATTGTCCCTGTTACAAGTATGGAAACTGACATTTAAATGTGTGTTTATTCAGAGTCACAGGGCTGGTAAGTGGCATAGCCAAGATTTGAATCCAGATCTGGAAACCCCAAAGCACTATCTACTTGCTGACTATGTCAATGAAGTACCCTTCAGATATGAGGGCTCCTATGCCAGCAGCAAAGTCCATGGCAGTGTCAAGAGCTCCACAGATGGTCAACCTCGGCAGCCACCTTCATGTTTAGCCTGTTCCTGTGTTCCTTGAATTTTCCTGATGATTTCAAATGCCAAGTAACTTGGCACTCCATTTGGGAATTCTGTAACGAAACTGGCCATCAAAAAAACTGAACAACCCACGAGGGATTCTTTTTATTATGAACTATTAGTCATTTTTTTGTGAGCCAATTAGAGTAATATTTTGATTGAAACTAAACATTTACTAAAATGTCTAGTAGTACAAATTTACCCTAATGCAGAATCAGGCTTGGGAATTATTTATTTGAATTTTTTAAAAAATTATAGCTTGTTTTTGTTTTTCTGTAGGAAAATGAAAAAATGTTCTATACACCTACATTTTGAATTAAGGTTGAGTTACTACTTCATGAATAACACAAATAATAATTATACTCCAGGCTCATATGATGACTGACAAAATGATGCAAGTGGAGTCTGAAGTATCTTAACATCCTGAGAGTAAAAAACTAAATTATTTTAAATATAATTTGTATATTCTTGCAAGAAACACTAGAATGGCTTTTTAGACTGAAAATTGCCAGGATATGACACAAAATGTGCTCTAATTAAAATTGGGAAGTGTAACAGGATGACAAGTGGACACAGAGTTGGGAGACTTGGGTACTAATTCCAGAGGTGCCTCCCACTAGCTGTGTGACTAGAGGAAGCCATGTGTCCTTTCAGGGTCTTGATCACTGTTCTTGTAACAAGAGGATTCCAGGAACTACATTATTTCATTTAATACTTACAGGAATTTTATAATGCTATGTTGGTCCCAATTTACAGAGTAGGGAATTGAAGCTTCTAGAGTTCAAATGCTTTGTTCAAAGTTGTGTTGTAATTTAGCACCCATAGACATAAAGAAAATTTGCTTTTGGTGTTGATTCTAGGTACCAAAAGCAGATGTATGCAAGTTCAGAGGTCTAGCCTTGTTCTGGACACACAAGTGTAAGAACTAATCTGTCAGAAAATTCAGTCAATTCTGGCCTTTTCTGCAGTCGTTGGGTGGGGTTTTGAACTAAGGTCTCTAATAAAAATTGCTTGGGGGAAGATTTCCGGCAAAGTTGCTCTGAGGAACCGCCAATGCGAGATGACTATAAATGCTGTTTGGCATCGTTTAAATTGAACTGGGAATGTGCTGATTTGGAGACTGACTGAAATGTTAAGCCACTTCACTTGAGCTGTATTCAAGGACAAGACTGAAACAAAAAATGTAAAGCCAGCTGCCAAGGGGGAAGACATCAGGTCTGCTGCACCAGCTGATGGCAGCTTGCCCTGGTCTCAACACTGCTTGGCAGCTCTCCTGTCCCAGTGGGCAGCTGCCATCAAGACAGGTGAAAGTCTGAATGGGCAGCCTCAGGAGAAAAAGCCTGCAGGGCGGCATGTTATTACTGTCAGATGGGAAAAATTCCTCCAACCAGAATGAGTATTTCTCTAGCCAAGTCATGTTTTAGCAATTAATTATATTTGTGAACAATATTGAGATGTGTGTGCTTTGTCACTCTAAACACTTTGCAAAACAAGACACAGCCTCCCAGTTTCAGTGGGTTCAATATGCAATGTCTGTGAAGACTCAGCTCAAGAAGAAAGATGTAAGACTTGATGTTTCCATGCCAGTTGCAGTTTCGTCTTGATTAATTCATTTACTTACACATTCAACGAGCCCTTTTTGAACATTCTGTGAATAGTTCTACATGCTTGGGATGCATCAGTGAATAAGACAGACAGAGATCCCTGTTCTCATAGAAATTAAATTCTAGTGATTTACAATACTAAGTGAAAAGAGCACTAGCCAGCTCTGAGTTCTAAAGTCATTTCCACCACTTCTTAAATGTGGGACTAACCTGCCTGAGCCTTGTTTTTCTCGTAGGTAAAACGTGGAACCTAATTCCAGCTCATAGAAGTTATTTGGGGCTTGGAACAAATAATGGAGGAAGCCATGCTTGACATTTGGAAGGTCCTCAATAAACGCTAGCTCCTCCCACTTTTCTCTGGCGTGGCTTCCTTCCCAACACATGACCCTGCTCTATACTGTGCACCAGCCAGCTCCACACCCTGGACTTTGTTTTGTGCCATCATGCAAAATTCATTCATCCCTTCCTGAGAGTAGTATTTTCAGCTACAACTGGCTAGAAACTAGCCAAATGAAGGGTGAGTGCTATAGACTGAATGTTTGCGTACCCCTGACCCCCATACAAATTCATTTGTTGAAGCCCTCACCACTAATGCGACAGTGGTAGATGTTGGGGCCTTTGGGAGGTAATTAGTGTTAGATGAGGTCACGAGGGTGGAGCTCTCATGACGAGATTAGTACTCCTACAGAAGAGGCAGAGACACCAGAGCTTTCTCTCTCTCATGCCGTGAGGAAAGGCCAGTGAGCACACAGTGAGGTGTCTGTCTACAAACTAGGAAGAGGGCTCTCATCAAGAACAGAACCTGCTAGAATCTTGATGTCGGACTTCTCAGCCTCCAGACTGTGAGAAAGCAGCGTTTGTGGTTTAAGCTATGGTATTTTGTTATAGCAGCCCAAGCTGACTGAGACAGTGAGCTTGATGCCAACTGATAAGAAAGGATGGCCATTGGTGTGGATCCAACAGTTTCATTGGTGTGAACACAGTGATCCTCCATGATAGTCACTTGGCATCTCAACAGGGGTCTTCACAACCATGTCTGCCTTCCAAAGACATCACTCTATAGGTGGGGACTTCAGATCCTGGCCAACACAGCGGGTGCTCTTAGAACATCCCACACGCAGTGAAGTCTTCCCTTCCCCAGAGCTCTGGATGATGGTCAAATCTCCTTTTGTTTGATTAAATTGTGGTTTATTGTTATGTTTTCCAATGGCAACAAAAATTCTGATCGACTTCACAAGTGCCATTTCTTAATGCAAATTAAAACATTTCCCCTTCTGCCTTTTTAACACTCTGAGTCTGTCTTTGAATTTTTGTCTAAACTAAACTAAACAGAAGCTAATAATGACTAAGGAATTTTCTAATGACCTTCGATATAGCTTAATCAATGGAGGTATCAATTTCAGGTATCATTGTTTAGTTTTCAAGCGAGAGGTAGAGAGAGGAGGAGAGTCTTTTATTTGTATTATATTTTTAATATCTTACTGCTACATTTGTAGTAATAATATATACATATATAATACATATTTGTGATAGAAAGTAGAGAATAAACAAATATAAGGAAATAAAATTGTTTCCAATTCCAAGACCCTACAATAAATACTATAGTCCTTTTTGATAAATACTATAGTTATTAAAGGTTAGTAATCTACTTTTATATTTATCAACTTATTTTATCTTTCCCTGTCATTACATACTTTTTTATAACACCATTTTAATAACTTCATAGTTTTCCATTGTGTGGATGTACCATAATTTAAATGCTTCCCTCTATTTTTACATTTATCCTTCATACTTTGTTAGACGTAACTAACAACATCATGACGAGAACCTACATAGCTAAATCTTTGATTTCGTCTATGCTTATTTCTTTAGAATACTTTCTAAAGGCAAAATGGTGGGTCCAAACTTACAGTTAGTTCCCATTAATTCATATATTTATTTAACAAATATTTTTAATCATCCATTATTTTCAGGCAGTAATAAGCACTGGAGAAAAATCATGCTAACAAGGCACACAGTCTCCATCCTTGATAAGTTTATAGTCTTATGGTGTTGTCCAATTTATCCTCCTGTAAGCAGGCTCTGAGTGTCTTTCACCTAATATGACTTGACTCTCTCCTTCCAAAATGCCTTTAAAAATGTTTAAAGTGTTTCATATATTCACATCTGTTGAATTGCAAAATGAAAACTTTCCCAATGTTTCAAGATTGTCCTATGTGAAGATGCAGTACCAAGTTGTATCAGTGCATTGGGATGAGTGGTCACAAAATGATGCCCTCTTGCCACAGTTCTTGGAAGTGAGCATGGACTCCTTAACATCAATAAACTAGTATTTTTATGCCTTGATTTGACATATGTTTTATTCTCAAAACCTCATGTGTTCCTCATTTTAGCACCTCTGGTGTCTGAGTGTCTGAAGCAACACAGACTTGGATGTTTTGTTTGAATGTCATGGCATTTATGTACAAACAAATCAGTGTCCAAAATGGCTCAAATGGAACTATGTTCCCACACGGGGCAGGGGACTGGACAAAATAGCTTTGAAATGCTTTCTAGCCCTATTTTTTCCTCCTCCTTTGTCATTTTGAAAAGAGAAAAGGGTCTTCAAAAAGAACAAAATCTGTTAGAACTCAGATAAAAATTATTCTAAATCATTAACAAAGAAAGACATCTATCTTCCCTCAACACAAAGAGATCCCAAAATGTCATACCCAAATCTGCAACAGGGAAAATCTGAACCATTGAAAATCATGCATTAACTATGGTTATAAGATAGTCATCTCATCTCAACAGCTAAAAATACGCAGGGACAGTCAGAAATATTGCCATTTTTTATATCCAGTGAAATAGCTTCATTTTTACTCCACAAAGAAAAGGCTCCTTTGAACACTGAACAATATTAAATTTGCTGTTAACTCCCGTCATGCCACATTCTATCTTAAGGTCAGTACTCCCAATGCTTCCCTGGCCAGGGTGCCTCCACTGCACTAGCTCCCAAGGTCCTTCCATGGTCCTCATTCTTGGTGAACTCCAGCCCATCCCCATAAGATCTAGGCCCTTCATTCTCTCTTCCAGTCTCTCAGAGCCCCTAAATACCCCTTAATTCCCACTCATGGTAATTCAACGGCTAGCTAAGTTGAGCCTACATGGTTGAGTTAAGGACAGCCTCCTGAATAGGTGACTTTTGTGGTGAGAGAATTGAGACCAACACATTTTCCTGATGCTTTCAAGTAAGGCTTTGGGCAAAAGGAACTGACATTGGAAAGAAGAGGTGTGAAGTCAGTAAGTTCAACATCAGAAGTGGGGATAGTGAGGGAGGGAGAAGTGAGACGCTAAAGGGTCATTTAATTTGGCAGAACAACACAAGCCTTTATAGTAGTTACTAGAATATGCTTTCAGCTTAGGAACTAAATATTTTGGGGAACTATAAACATATATTTCCTTGAAATGCCTAAATCACTTTTACTTAAACTGGAGCCAGTCACCTTCAAAATACCCGTGAGGCTATTTCTTGCTCAGCATGAATGCTTGCTCAAATTCTTATTACAAAAGAGTCTGAGGGCCATGGATAACAAATGTGAATTAAAGAGTAAAGAAATTGCTTCATTTCTGGGCCTCTCACCCTTTCTGATCCTTTTAAAGGAGCTCCCATCACAGTCTGGCATATCAAACCATTAATAATCAGGCCCATCTACCCATCCAGCCTCCTGCCTGCCCCAACTCCTCAGCGCTCTCCCCCCAGTCAGTGCTCTAGTCCCCTCAACTGTTGGAAGTCCCCCAAACATACTCTCCTGGAGAGCAAACCTTGCCCTATGGCGCCCCTCCCTCACACTGTATTCCAACCCAAGCCCTGCTCCATAGTAACCCTCATCAATTCTCAAATCTCCATTCTTGAGCTACCTCCCCTCTGAACTCTTTCTTAATCCTCTCAGTCATCCTGGTGGAATCTCTGAGTTTTTCTTAATGGCCCCACGGCTGCCTAAACCCACTCTATAATGGTTTCCAGGGCTGGTTACTCCATTAACTTGTTTACTTCTCTGTCTCCACTCACTAGACTGACAACCCCTCCTAGGCAGCAGGCAACCACATGGTGGTGGCATCACAGGGCTTGGACTTGGGCAGCTATCGAATAAACATTTTTAATGTGAAATACCAAGACCATCGAGTTTCTTGGGTGGACTCAAGAACAGGGTGCTCATAGAGCTAACATTTTAAACCTTGGCCCCTTTTCTAATACTTTTTTCTAGAATGAAGAAGGATTGTGTCAAGGAAGGCCCTTTCCTTCGCCAGAGCAGTTTGTGGCTATCCCAGTTTCTGGGCATGCTATTGGGGTGGGCTCGAGCAGCCTCAATCTCTGTGCCCATGTCTGCTCACCAGCCACCTTGTACTCTCGGAGGCCGGGGCTTGAGAGCCAGAGGTGAGTCAGATAGGACCTCAGGCGGATGCCTTTATCTTTCATTTTTCAAGATTTTTATTCTTGACCTGAAGTTACTCATTTTAACAGTCCTACATCTGAAATAACATCCTGTTATTTTGTATATTTGATAATTTACATCAAACTATTGAAGACTTGGATACACATTCTTTTTTTTCAGTGAACAAAATGGGATCACTCGATTACTTCAGATCGAATTCTGTTCTGTTTTACAAGTTAGCTTTTTCAATCCTATCCAGAAATGAGCGGGCTGGCTTTGATCCTGCTCTTACAGAGCCCTCCCTGACAGCAGCTTCTAACTTTCTGGCTGCTTCTCAGGAGGTTGGTAAAAGAGAGTGGAGCTGCAAATCCTTAACTGCCCAAACCAAACAGCCTACAGCATCTTTACCTCTAAGAAGCTCTAGGGCAAATGCCAATTTAAGGGGGGATAAAGACAAACCAAAAGCATCCCATTATTTTATGGAGATAGATTTTGTTCATTACTTATATTCATTGATTTATTCATTCATTTAAATATTGATTGAGGCCCTCTCTGTGTCAAGAATTATGCCAGATCTTGGCACACGGAGGTGACAATCTCCAATTTCTTGGGGAGACATACAAATAAGTACTTACAGGTCTGTGCGAGGTTCTGAACTCTGAAGAAAGTGTCTCACTGGGGCACAGTGGGGACCAAACAAGAACAAGGAACTCTGCATGGGGAGGACTTCCTGAGGGTGGAAGTGCATTCGGCAAGACAGCATGCTTGTGGGCGGGGAGGAGGGCAGGTCGGAGAGGAAACAGCTGCTAAAAGTCATAGAGGGCATGTCCTATTTTGAGACCACAAACTCGTCAGTCTGTCCAGAGCATAGGGTACAGATGTGAAGGTAGAGACAAGAGACTCGAAAATGGGAGAACAGTCCTGGATCCGAAGGGTTTCCCTGCCGGCTTAGTGAAGGTCCCAGGAGATGAATTTGTCTCAGTTTCACTTCTCTTGTGGCCTATCTCCACATCAGCATACAAGTATATATCCAGATAGTAGACAAAAACAAAACATTAGAACAACTGGATAATAAAAATTATGAGACTACAATTACGCTATAACACATTTAAAATAGTCTCATACCAAGTTGACTGACGTGATCACTATTTTCTCCCCCCGTTAGTGTGCACCTGCCACTTGCCTTGGAGGAGGGGCACCCCAATTGCACTCCAAATGCTATGATTTCCCCTTTAGCTTAGCAAAAACAGACAAACATTCTTCTAATTGCCAGAGACATCTTTGTTCTCTCTACAAAGACAAGCTTCCTTCAGCCCTTTGTACTGTCATCTCTCTCTATTAGACACTTTCTGTTGGGTGTGGGTTTTGCTGTGATGGGTTTCTTTAACGGGCTTTGCTGCTGCTTTTTATCTGAAAGAAAGGACTGCAAGAATTCAATGGATTATTTATTAAACAGCCGATCCTGCTTTAAGAGACCTTTTTTTCTTTTGAGTGTTTAATAATGATTCTCCTCTTGGATGTTCTCTGCATAAAAGAAGTTAAACTATTGAAGAAATGATTTAACCATTTTAAAACTAATACACTTTAGAATTCTGATTTGAGATAAAGTAGAATTTTATTAACAAAGGGAAAATCTCATTTTCACAAAGTGAAAATGTGTTCCTACTGGGATGACAAAACCAAGAGACAGTCTGGGAAAGTGTGACTCAGGTGATCAACAGACCAAGGTGAAATTGGGCAGTGTCCTGCTCGTGAAATCCAGAGGATTTCCTTGCCGACCCCTCCCCCTAAAACACCAAGGAAGACTCAGAGACAGATGTATGCAAAAGTAATCTCTCTCATGTATGGCTTTTGGCCAGATCCTTGTGTAAATGAGCAGATATCTACAAGTTACTTGTTCCTAATATTAGCTGATGTGTGTGAGCACAGGGACTGCGCAAACATCTTACAGGTGATATTACCTGGTCCTCTAAAGAGCTCGATGAGGCAGGTATAATGATTTTCCTCGTTTTTACAGGGGTCAGAGGGATTGAGTAACTGCCAAGATTATACACCTTCTAAGTGTCAGTGTCAGCATCCAAATTCTGGGCCTATTTTCAAAGCACAGGTTTTTGACAGTGCTTTTTTGTCTTCTGATATTTTTATTAGGTAGTTTGATAAAATGATAGGAATTCTTTTATCAGTCCTAAAAGGCCTGATAGTGATGGGTTTTTAAAAACAAAGTAGGAAGGAGCTTATTTAATAAAAGACTCGTACAGCAATAAAAATGGCATCATGAAAACTGTATGTTTATTATAAACCAACACTAGGCACTGAGGGAGAACGCCAGCACTGAAACCATCGCGTGTGGTGATTGTTAGGGTCAGAGGTTATATTTTTACTTATGATTTTATAATAGACACATTTATGATTTTTAGCGTTTGCTATAAAATCAGCCCTCCTTCGGGATGTTGGTGCAGAGAATTCTTTTTGTCATTTTACAAAGGGTGGAGAAAAACAGGAAGAAATTTAGGAACGAGCCACCTAGAAAATTACGGAGCTCCTTGAGAATTATAGCTTTTGTAAAAAGGAAAAAAAATGGAGTCAAGTCACTGTACTTTATTTCAATACTGAACACTTCAAGCTGGTTGTCTCCAGAAAGAGAAGGTAATTGTTTTTCTTTAACTGAATACTTGCAACATCTGGATTTAGGATAAAGATTTTTGATTATCTTGTAATCAACATCTGGATGCAAAATTTTTTTTAAAAAAGGATGCTATTCAGGTGAAGACAGGTTGTGAAGACCTTTCCTGCTGTCATGTCTATTAATCTCCTTCTCATTATCATTTATCTATTTTAGGTGATAAGAATAGTTTCAAGACCCTTTCAGCTGTAATCCTGTGCTATCTGCCCACTTCTGCATTACTCCAGCTGATGATACAATGTTTATTATTCCACAAATAGAAACTGCTTAGACATGTCATCACTGTAAATGGATATTCTTACCTTCGTCAGGAAGCTTTTGCTGCCCCTGGAAAATGCCAGGCACTTTCCTGCCTCAGGGCCCTTGCACCTGCTGTTACCTCTCCCTGGAATCCTCTTAGCCCAGACACCTGCATCATTCTCTTCCTCATCAATGTCGGGAATCCTATTTAAATTGCAACCCTAAGCACTTTGTATTTCTCCTTCCCTGGTTTACTTTTCTCCACAGCACTTACATCCTTCTGATGTATTTTATGTTTCCCTTATTTATTTGTTCAGTGTCAGTTTCCTCTCACTAAAGGTAAGCTCCATGAATGTAGGGATTTTCGTCGGTTTGATTCACCACTCTATGCCCAGCATTTGGAACTATGCCTGGCACATAGTAAGTGTTCAGTAAATTTTGTCAAATATGTTATAAATAACTATGTATTGTGAGTAGAAAAACCACAGTAGCATGTGTCCTCATTAGAATGTCATTTCTATGAGGGCAGGGGCTGAGTTTTGCTCATCACATTGTCCCTGGTGCCCTGGAGAGGGTCTGATACATAATAGACATTCACTATACATTTGTGGATTGGATGGGCCAGGGCTCATTAATAAAATGATTGGGAATATTGCCAAGTTTTTAAAAGAGAGAGCAAGAGAGGGAAGGAAGGAAGACAGAGAGAGAGTGAATGAGAGAGAGAATGAACAAATATTGGTATTTCAGGCCTCGCTCCCATTGTACGTTGGCTTTACAGAGATTGTAGTTTATTAGGTTAAAGCTACAATTTCAAATAAAATTTGCAATTCCCCAAGAACAGAAAATCAAATTGTGAGTAAATACAGCTTATCATGGAAACACATATCGACTCCCTGTCAGCTGCCTTTTTACTTTGGTGTCGGTTGCTCTGAAGAGAGGGAATGCATTTGATGGTATGTCTTGTAAGACTTGGCTGTACTAATCACGTTCTCCTGTCTGTAGATACATTGGATTCATATGTAATCCAACAACCATTCACTCAGCAGAGAAAATGAAAAGAATTACTCTTGCCAAGTTCATTCTTTGTGGACCCAGGGTCAAAACAGACACTTCAGCTCTTCCATGAACCAACCATCATCTATCTGGGAGGGTGTAGGGAAGGGGCAAAATGCAAGATGCATTTTAATGATGAATAGGACACTGGCATTTGAAGTGCCTGTTTATTACAAAAATGGGAAGGCTTCAAAGTTATTCTTTCTGCTGGTTGGGAACCAGAGCTAAACAGAGAGAGGAAAATTGCCTTTGATTGAAGCATGTGGCCAGCAGCCACTGGCATGTTCCAAGAGCAGAAATAGACATTACAAGATACAGAGGATCGCTGTGTGACCCAGAGTTACCTTTAAATATATTAAAACACATTTCTTAACATAGAAATGTTAACAACACTATGAAATTTTAGAATTTGGAACTTGTGCTCTTAGATGTTTAAATAATCGAAAGTATTCAGGTGTAAGACAATACAAGGTGGAAAACAGAATACCTGAAAAGGGTAGTTAAAGAATGAAAGGAAATTATGGTGGCAAACTATTAAGCTTAGCCAGCCCTCAAAATAGTTAGTTGGAAGAAGGAATCTTGGGTAGTCCAGGAAAAATGGGCAATTGGGATCATTCAAGATTGCAGGTAAGGCATGTATGGCTCATTATATTATTGTGAAAATATTCGCTAGTACTAGCTCCCAGCCCATTTCCAAGGGAGGAGTCCACTTTGTGCCTTTTTGACAGCAGGCTTGGGCGTATGATATTCTTTGACCAGTGAAGTGTAAGTCAAAGTGACGTATGGCACCTCCCAGCAAAAGCTTTAAGAGCCTGCATGAGATTCTACCATCTCTCTTTTCCCTCTACTATGACATCAGCATGTTTCAGGTAGAGTCTGTTCTTCAGCCCAGGTGCCCAAATGAAAAGATTATGTAGTAGATTCAAATCCAATTCATAGGGACATAAATGTGAGTCATGCATCAACCTTTGCTTTTGTAAGCCACTAATGTTGGGAGGTTTTTGTTACTGCTGCTCAATTTAGCCTAAACTGACCAATATTGTCTTTATATCTGTGAAAGGTATTGAGAAAATGGTCTGGTCTTCCCAGAGGGCATGCTCAGAGAAATGACATGACTTAGGGAACATCAGAGAGTTCTAAGAATTCAAAGTTTCTCCAAGTGTGGTGCTACATCAGAATTGCCTGGGAGTTGGTGAAAACGGAAAATTCCCAGGCCTCACCTTAGAATTAGTGAATTTGCATCTCTGGAGGTAGGGCCTGTGTATTTGCATGTTCACAGACTCCCCAGATGATCCTTGTACAAATCCAAATCTGAGAACTGCTGGTCAAGATGTTTGCCTAAGACTAAAGTGCAAGAGCAGAGCGGCAGCAAGCAAGAAATGAGAAAACTCATCTTTGGAAGTCTTGAGATTGGGTCTTGGCTCTTCCACTTATAAGCTTTGGGATCCTAAGCTAATCACTTTAGTTCTAGAACTCAGATTTCTCATGGTTTTGATGACAGTCATCCTTGCTACTTCCCAGGGCTGTTGTGATATAATAACTCGGAAGTGCTGTATAAACTGAGAAACACTTTGCATATCAAGATATTGTGGTCTTGTCAAGATGGGGGTGCTTTTCTCTAATGACCTTGGGAACCTCTGAGACCATGTATTGAATCCAGATGGAAGTCAGCAGCACAGCATTGGAAAGCAGGTGCAGCCTAGTCAATGCTAATATTATTTTGCTCTTTTAATAACCAGTAGGAAAATGAATTAGGGATTGTTTGTGTCTAAGAGATGGCTTAATGTCTGGAGCCCATCAGGTTTAAGCTGCAGCACTGAGAAGACAGACACATCCCTGCCATTTCAATTGAGAATCCCAGAACTGCCAAGTTGTTCTCAGACAACTCAATAAAGGATGGCTAGGAGCTCCTCCCCATTCCTCCCATCCCTGCAAAGACAGGGCATCTACGGAGTCCTCCTTAGGCGCTCAGCGTGGTTCTAAGCACTTTAACTGAGGCTTTGCAATAATCTCAAAAGATAGGTATTTTCAGCTCACTTTTACAGCTGAAGAAGATGAAGCTTAGTGAGTTAGAGTTGTTGGTCTAAAGTGACCCTTCTAATAAATGACAGGGGCAGGATTTGAACCTAGTTTTTTCCTGACTCCAGAGTTTTTGTTCTCAACCACTATGATTACTTTCTCTCTAAAAAGCAGATATAGTTGTAGTGGGTGGAAACAATGAAAACATAACAAGCATGTATTTCTTTTACAACGAGAAAAAAATAAAAGTGATATTTGGAATCATTGGAATTTACCACTCAAACACCAAGGCATTCCACCTAGCTGGAATAAGCTAGAAACTCTAGGACAATAAATTGTAAAATCCAGTCACCCTCGCGTATGCTATCTTCTTACCCTATATTAAAATTAGTTGCAGAAATGCATGGCTGTTTCAGAGAGGTCCTTAGATTTGAGTTGAAGAAGTAAAAAGAAATAAAAATCATTGTAGCCCTCAAAGTTTTTTATGCCACTGGAATCTAGACACAGCTCTAATAATGAAAGACAAGAAAAAAACACGTTTAGTGGAGCCAATTCTTTTTCCTACAATTATAACCAATTTGAAATGGGCATCCTGTGTCTTCTTAAAATGCTTTCCTTGATTTGCTCATCACTGTAACTCAAAATAATTCCTAACAAGGCATGCCGAGGAAAAAATATCCTTATTGTCAGGAGAATAAAAATACGCACATTTGTATTTTAAAGTTGCGATGTACTGCATGATGGTTAGGTACCTAGGTGTCTAATCATCTGTTACATTCTATACCTAATACAGGGCCAGGGGAAAGGAGCTGCTCTGGCAATAAAAAAATCTCCATGTGCTAATATATTAAAATATAATTAAAGAAAGTATGAATTTCCTTTACATGATTTAATGCACATTAGTTCTTGGACCATCTCCTCTCCACCAGATCTCCTGTGACTCTAAATCTTTAAAATCAGGATGAAACAAAGCTGATAGACAATGCAAGCTATTGTGTGGAAAAAGCTGTATTGTCAGAACAAATGGAGTACATAAAGCGACGTAATAAGGCCAAGTATGAGCTTTATAGGACTTTAAAATGAATCCAAAACCATAATGAATGGTGACAGTTTAGTTCTTGGAATTACTTAAGAATTCACTTAACCATTTTATTAGTAATTTTCTTAGGCCTCTTTCAAAACATGTAGAAATTGCCCTTCTTTTATTTTCCTCTTTCTCCCTTCCCCTCCTCACTTTCTCCCCTCTCCCTCCTTTCCTCCCTCTGTCCCTTTCTTCTTTCCTTCCTTCCTTTTGTTCTTCCTTCTATTCTTCGTTCCTTTAATTTTTACTAGGAAAGGAAAAAAGGCATGATTTCTTTGGGAACTACTCCAGCAAAGGTAAAATGCAGTTACGTAAATAAACAATCCCTTGTCCTAAATAATAAATTAAAAAGTTCTGAGGTACCATGGTTGCTTTTTTAAAAGAGAACATTACAGACTTGTTACTCATTTAATCATCACTTTTTGAGCATCTACTGTGTGCTAAGCTACTTTCCCCCTCATATCCAAGCCAGGAGGGAGGTAGAGCTTTGGAACAGGGGGAAAGGCCCTGGGGTTCTGTGTTGGTGAACTCTGACTTCCGCACTCCTGGCCCGGGGCCTCCCCTGCTGGCTAGGATCAGAGTCAGCCCCTCAAGGTCAAGGCGGCTGAGGGTTCCCCTCTGTTACATTTCATTTAGGTTCACTTCTAACACCTCTGAAACTTGACCTTTCTTGTCTGAACGTTCCTGACCCTGAATAGTGCTGGAAATTGGTAACAGCCCCTTTTCTTTGGGTTGATACCTAGTCAGCCAAGCACTGCTGGAGAAAATTATACCATCCGGCAAGTTGGTTCCATTATAAATTCATGGTCTCAGCTTCAACTGGGCCTTCAGTGTGGACCTGTCTTGGCTTATCCAGGTCTGGTGTCCTCAGAAGGTGTGTTTCCTTTTATCCCCTTTATCCTTTTAGCAGAAGATCTTCTCTTAAAAAGAAGTAGAATGCATGGGAAGTGTTTTCATTCCCTTATCTGCAAGCTTCTTTGCCTTCCTCCTCTCAACTCTACTTGTATTCTGTCTCTTCTATTTTCTCAGGAACCATATGATAGTCATTATTCATGCTCTCTGACGTGTCATTAATATGACCTGTCTATTTGATCTTCCTAGCAGCACTCAAACATGTTCTGGTTTCTCCCGTGTTAAAAATGACTCTCCCTGAACATTCCTCCAGTCTCACTAGACTCCTTCTAGTTTACTACAACACCAAATAATGGGCAGTGATTTTGTTGAGATAGCTAACGCAAGCTGGACTTTGAGGAAATCATGTGTCTCTCAGCCTTATTAACTCCTGTTAAGAGCTATAAGACTTCATGGACTGAGATATAAGATGTTTGCTAATATTTACTGAAACAACGCCTCCATTCCTATAACCAAAATTAACAAGCTCAACAAATTAAATAATTAAAGGCTGCTAGAGTCAACCTTCATGCAAGGCACTTCTTTCTCCATTTCTCCTCATTGGTACATGTTTGAGTGGAAAGTATTCATTTGATCATGGGGAAAAGGTAAGAATTTAAGCTAAAGAATGCTTAATGAGAACCAGTGTCAGAGTGCATGGCAGATGAACGGCTTGGACTCAAAAGATATGAGAAGTAGAATTCTTTGACTCTAATTTCCAGTGGGCCAATGAAATCACTCTTTGTCCCTCTTTTCTGGACTATGTTAAAAGCCTATAGTCAACTTCATTAATATCATTCAGTGAAGACAAATAAATAAATATAGAAAGAAAAAAAAAAAACCAAATCTGAGCACCAAAACAAAGTTGCTTCTGATAGTTTGGGACAAGCACTGGACACATTTGGATAGTCCGTTTCTGCTTGTCTGTCTGATGGCTCCACCCCACGTAGGAAGGTGTGGCTTTCAGCTGCAGAAAGCCCCTGCCCGGGAGCTCAGCTCAGCTGCCAAACCCTCACCCATCCTTTCTGTGCACACCTGGAACTGGGACCTGGAGCCCATGGAGAAGATGGATGTTTATAATTTGAGGCTGAGCTCCCGTTCAACATAGGAGAATTGGCTTTTCTCAGCTATCAGTATCAAAGGCAGAATAAATGGCTTCATAACACTTTTACTATTGCTAACAGTAGTAATAAATCTAGATGTTATACTGACCTCTGTCCCAAAGCACTTCACAAGCATAAAGAGAAATACAAACTTCCCACAAAGATTGCTTTATACACTTAAAAGCCATTTCCTGTGAAATGAAAGGCACTGGCTTTTTAACAACCCACGGATACATTAGACAGGAATTTAAGGCAGGAATATCCAATTGTAACCAAAAGCAGAATTGATTTAGGCAGAATGCAATTACCTCCAATGCTCCTGATCTCCCTTTCACATCCCAGGTGAAGGGACATTAAGACGAGTCCAGTTACCTCACAACCCTATATTTGGGTTCCATCCTGAATCTTTTTGGGGAGAACAAAGCAGGTGGTGCAAGTCCCTACATGGGAAAGCTGTTTGCTTTGCCCCGGGCCCAGCCTGCCTTGGTGAACCAAGAAGAGGTCTCATGACTAAGAGATGCTCTCTCCAAAACAGTTGAATTTCTCTCTTTCAGCATCGAGATTCTTCTCGTGAATTTCTCTCTTTGTTTTCATCTTGTTTTGCTGGTCAGTCTGTTCAGAGGCTCAATTAATTTGACCACCTTCCCCCTTTTCAATTCCCAGCTTTCTCCTGAAGTAATACCTTTAAATGTGGGCTAAAGCAGCATTTCTTGCTCAACATTTTTCAACAATCACAGTCCTGAGAAATAATCCATGAGAAACGGTTCTGACTACGAAATTGTTCGTTGTATTCTGTTTTGGAGAATTTCATCATTTACCAGCAAATTGAAGGCTCTGGTAATTCCTGTAGTAGATACTTGTTGGATTTTGCTTAAGTCCACACTTCTCAAATAAATTCGATGACACTCTTTTTTTCTCCTTTTGTGAAACAAACGTTAACATCTCACAAAACTTAGGCTTCAAGGACCACTCTGAAAAGTGCTGTTTTATGGAGTGTCTCACAGATTGAATTGTAACCACAATTTTCTCATCTATAGAATAAAAATGTTAGACTGGAATCTTTCTGAGATCCCTGTGAGTTCCAAAACAACATGCATGTAATGTACAATATCATGCCAGGGTACATGATTCTTAAGGTGGCCCTGAGTCTATAAAATAGCAAAATTCGTCTCAACTTGCACTTTCCCATAGAGTCTTCCTCAGTATCCAGGTGTTCTTTTTCCCTCCTTGCTAAAAACTGGAACTCTATTGTCAATAAAATCTAAGGTCTATTGGAGGAAGGGTTTTATTAGCTGGCAAACACAGGAACCAGAATGTTCCTGAAGAGAGTATATCCTTTACTGTCTCTATCCTAGATATTAATCTATCAGAACTCTGGATATTAGTAATAGATTCCATATACTACCTAAAATTGTCTCAGTAGGAATCCAGAATTAATAATGGATACAAATCTAGAATTCTCACTTTGATCTTCACAGGTCACTATAAAACAAAACCTATGACTTTGAGACATAACAAATTAGCACATCAAAAGGGCCCAATAGGAGAAAGGGAGAGACATCCCAATTTTTCCTTTAGATCCTGGAGTATTTTGACACATGCATTCTGATGATGATTTGGGGAATCTAGACAGATCTTTCAGTCAAGGATGATGGATGAGTCTGGGCCAGGGAGGGTCAGGGTATAGCCATTGCCACTCACTGAAATGTAAGAACCACCAAGAGTCCATGCAAATTTTAAATAAATACTTCACTTGTCTTTTTTTCTTTCCTAAAGTTTGGCATTGATATTGATTTGGTTGGTGAGAAATTTACTAAAGGGTCCGTGAGAAAGGAAGTACTTTAGGGCTATCCATCCACTTAACAATGGATGGCAGACTAGGTGCTCAGTGCTGGAGATGCAGAGGAAGATGGAGAGGGCACAGACAGGTACAGTTCCCTCTCTGTGAGCTGGGAGTGTGATGAGGGACACAGATGGTAATCACATCACCATATGCTGACTCCATGACTTCAAACGAAGATACAGTCTCTGAAGGAAAGAGGCGTGTTTCTATGACAGCCTGTATCCAAGGGGCCAGACCTAGAACAACAGGGGCATAGACTTCTCAAACAGGACGCACATGGATTTTTATGGATGAGGAAGAGTTCTTTGAGTTAGAAGGAGTGTTCCAGACAAAAGAAATAGCATAAACCAATGTGTAGTGGAATGAAGGGTGCTCACAGTAGGTGCAAGGAGTAACATATTGTTAGTGTTTGGGGGTACATGGTTCTTGGGAAGGAAGGCAGAAGATGGTTGAGAAGGAGACTGAAAAACAGGAAAGAGGTAGTTCAAGAAGTACTTATGCGGGGCTGGCCTGGTGGCACAGCGGTTGGTTGTGCACGTTCCACTTTGGCGGCCCGAGATTCACCGGTTTGCGTCCTGGGTGTGAACATGGCACTGCTTGGCAAGCCATGCTGTGGTAGGCATCCCACATATAAAGTAGAGGAAGATGGGCACAGATGTTAGCTCGGGGCTGGTCTTCCTCAGTGAAAAGAGGAGGATTGGCAGCAGATGTTAGCTCAGGCCTAAACTTCCTCAAAAAAAAAAAAAAATTGAAAATAAAAGAAGTACTTATGGGATATTCTGGGATGAGGAAGGGCAGCTTGCTGTGTGCTATACTCAGTGCTCATGGCAGACATTACCAATCAATTATAGGAATATTTACTACTGAGTCCAGCAACCTCAACCTAGAAATCTACTGTAATGACTTGAGATTGGTTCTTGAGCTGAAGCCAATTTGCTATTCCTGCTGTAGACAATGAGGGAAGATTATTATTTTTTAAGCGATATAGGTATATGATTAACAATGCATCAGAAGGATCTCAATGACCAGAGAACTGATTGTAGAGGAGAGAAGGAGTAGAAAGAGCAGTTAGGAATAACCTTTAATAACTCTGTTGTTTAATTATTGAGAGAGTATGATTGAAATTATGTATCTTTATGTATAATATCTCATTTAGACTTCCTCAAAGTATCAGTGAAGTAGATACTGTCGTTAGCACCATCAAATTGATTCCGACTCCTAGTGACCCTGTGTACAGAGAGCGGAACCCTGCCTGTCTTTTTGTGCCTTTCTCTTATCTTCTGGTGCTATATCAGATGATTCCCCACTGCTACTCATAGAGTTTTCATGGCCAGTTTTGCAGAAGTGGGTAGCCAGGTCCTTTTTCCTAGTCTGTTTTAGTCTGAATGCTCTGCTGAAAGCTCTCCACCCTTGGTGACCCCAATGGTATTTGAAATACCAGTGGCATAGCTTTCAGCATCACAGCAACACACAGCCACCACAGTGTGACAACCAACAGATGGGTGGTGTGATTCCCTGACAGGGAAATGAACCTGGGCACTTCGGTGAGATTTCCGAATCTTAACCACTAGACTACCAGCGCTGGCAGGTATTATTATTATCCCTATTCTATAGATAAGGAAAGTGAGCTTCACAGAGGTTAAGTAATTTGGCCCTGGTCACATAGGTATACAGTGGCAGAGCTGGACTTGAATTTGGCAGGGCTGAGAATTGTCTGGCCCTTGCTCACTATTCCTCTCACTCTGGTAAGTAGGTAAAAGGGAGAACTGGCAATGGCTACAGAGTTATGGGCCCAGAAAAGAAGAGCAAAAGCATTGGGTAACCCATGTTGATTTTCTTCTGTTCCAAAAAGAACATAAGCTCCTGGCAGTTCATAAATAAGAGAAAGCCACTATTACAGTTAGGTGCTAAAAAATAAGCTTTCTGGGCTATTATTAAAATAATTTGATTATGCTGGATTTCCTTAGGAAACTATTGGACAAATTAAATCACTTTAAATTCATTAAATTGAATGAAACGATAGAGAGAGACATTGGGAAATTCTTAAGCAAAAAACACCAACTCAAATTTTCTAATTCAATAATAAAAACAGGCAACGCTAACCAAAAAGACTGGAGGGGTCATTCAAAGAGAACCACAAAAGGCACTTTAAATAAAACTTAATTCTCTCTTTTATCTATCTTGTCAGAGTATCAACATGCCCCTCCAGTATCTTCAATTGCAGTTTTTAGACCTGAAGAGTAAAAATACAAGCGTCGTTTTGTGGTTATACAAAATATTTTTAGATTTGAATATACAAACCTAATCTTAAAATACTTTTAGAGGAGTTTAGAAAATTCCTCTTAGAAAATATATCTCTCTGAGGCACAAAACCTATTTGGGCTGTAGGTTTTACTCATCAGAAAAGATGCATCAAATGTGGTATTTTTAAAAACTAAAAATTTAAATTATAAAGTCACATAAGGTCATTGTAAACATTTAAATGATACAAATATGTAAAATTAAAAAAAAATTTCTTCCACATGTCCTTATGCTCTGCCAATCTTACTGCCTATTGAGATAACCCTAAATATTACCATCGTTAAAAGTTTGCTGTGACCCCACATTTATGGTCAGTTGACTTTTGACAAGGCTACCAAGAGATTTCAATGAGGAAAGAATAGTCTGTTCAACAAATGGTGCCAGAACAACTGAATATCTTCATGCAAAAGAATAAAGTTGGACCCCTTCCTCACAGCATATACAAAATAAACTCAAAATGGATTATAGACCTAAATACAAGAGCTAAAATGATAAAAACAATTACAAGGAAATTCAAGAGTAAATCTTGGTGGCCTTAGGTTAGGCAAAGCACTCTTAGATGTGATAGCAGAAGCACAGACAGATGTAAGACAAAAAACACTAATTGTACTCCATCAAAATCAAAACAACTATTTGACATACTGCAGATTGCTCATGAGAAATCATGGAGGCAAGAGGACAGTGGGAAAATATCTTTAAAATATTGAAAGAAAAGAACTGTAGACCCAGAATTATATAGACAATAAAAATATTCATCATGAATAAATTCAAAGTAAAGACATCATCATGCGGAGGAAAAATAAGAGAATTTGCTACAAGCTCCTTTTTCTACAAGAAACACTTAAGGAAGGTCTCCAAGTTGAAGTAAAATCATACCTGAAGGAAGCTTGGAACTTCAGGAATGAAAGAATAGCAACAGAAAAGGTAAATGTGGTAAATATAAAAGACTATTTTTCTTCTCTTAAATTCTTTAAAATAGTATTACTATTGAAAATTAAAACTATAATGGTGTCTGGTGGGGCTTTTAATGTATGTAATACATCTGACAACCATAACATAAAGGAAGAGGATGAAGGAAACAAGTTTGAAAGGCTTTCACATTTTACTTGAAGTGGTGAAATATTAACCCTGAGTAGATCTGTGAAAATTTGTGCATATTTAATCCCTGAAAAAAACAGTAAAAAAATAATGCAATGATATATAGTAAAAAAGCCAATAAGTTAATAAGCAATACAAAAAACACTCATAGAATCCAAGAAGACAGGAAATGTGGAACATAGAAACAAAGGGCAGGTGGAGTAAACAGAAAACAATAAATGGTAGACCTAAACTCAATCATATCAAGAATTATATAGAATGTAACTCATCTAAACACCAATTAAGAGACAGGGGTTTTCAGAATGAATAAAAAACAATTAGACCCAAAGATCAGATGGGTTTTTACCAGGAATGCAAGGCTGGATCAACACTCAAAAATCAATACATGTAATTCATCAATCAACAAACAAATGAAGAAAAAGCTTCTAATCACAGAAACAGACATAGAAAAAGCATTTGGCAAATTTCACCATCAAATCCTGATCAAAACTCTCAACAAACTAGGAATGGAAAGGACTTTTTCAATTTGATGAAGTGCATCTACCAAAACCTGTGGATAATATCACACCTATTGGTGAAAGACTGAATACTTTCCCTTTAAGGAATAAAAACAAGGTAAGTACATCTTCTCCTGCCATTTGTATTTAACATTGTATTAGAAGTTCTAGTCAATGCAATAAGGCAAGAAAAAATAAATAAAAGACATCTTGACTGGAAAGCAGGAAATAAAATTGTCTTTATTCACAGATGATATAAATATACATGCAGATAATCCCAAGGAATCTAAAAAAAAATCTCTTAGAAGTAATACAGTCGTGCACTGCAATATGCAGTTTCAGTCAATGATGGACTGCATATATGATGACAGTCCCATAACATTAGTACCATATAGCCAGGTGTGCGGCAGGCTATGTCATCTCGGTTTGTGCTAAGTACATTCTGTGATGCTTGCACAACGATGAAATCACCTAACAACACATTTCTCAGAATGCATGCCTGTCATTAAGCAATGCATGACTGTACGCGAATTTGTCGAGTTTACAGACTAGAAGGTTAATGTACAAAAATGAATTATATAACTGTTACTAGCAATGAACAACTGACCATTTAAAAATACCCACTACCATTTACAAAAGCACCAGAAAACATGAAATATTTACATATAAAACTAACAAAACGTGTTAGGACTAATACAGTGTAAGGAATCATATATT
Source organism: Equus asinus (assembly GCF_041296235.1). Taxonomy (NCBI): domain Eukaryota; kingdom Metazoa; phylum Chordata; class Mammalia; order Perissodactyla; family Equidae; genus Equus; species Equus asinus. The sequence goes on along the minus strand of NC_091798.1, from coordinate 42,771,021 downwards.
ATATTGCTGTCTAGTGCCATCACTTTTTTCTGTGGTCCCTTATATTACCATATATGAGTGACTTGTTTCCTTAATTAAAGATATCTCCGTTTTTCAATTGTAGTATTAATTTCCTCCATCATTGAAAGTACAAATCCTGGATACAAGGAACTTTAAATAAGCCAAATATTTTTGGTAAAAAATAAGAGTTCTGCCCAGAACAAGAGGACTAATTATGTGATAATCAGTAAAAAAGGGCCCACCACTGTCCATGCAGACTCTATTCCCTGTCTCCAGGGAGATGAAGTTTCTGGATGCCCACACTAATAAGATTAAGATATGAGGCGGGGACTCCTTCGATACATGGCAGAGAGGGAAGTTTCCTAGGAGAAGTGAGAAAGGGGAGTCACCTTTCTGCATGGTGTATCTACCAGACTTCTCTGTATCACTGAGGCTCGACCAGGCAGCAGCGGTACCTGAGTCTCTTGGTGGGAACGAAGTGAGAGTAGCCTCTGCTCTTGTTTCTAGAGAATGTAGGCCTGAATTTGAGGGAACTGACCTAGAGTAAGTAATTTGGGGCCTTATGGCAGACAGACCACTTGACTATTGATCATATAAAGTAAGGAGGACTAATGCACAGGGTTGAGGGAAAATGATTGTTTTAATTTAAAGGGATTGCTGTTTACTGAGTTTCTACATGTTCCCTGATACTGTTTTATGTGCTAATGGGATATGTTATGGAATTAAAGATCTTAACTTAAAGCCCTATCAAAGCAGGAGAAATGAACCCAGTTCATGGAGAGTAAAATATTCATTGCAGATATTCAGACTTTACAAATACATGCAATTCCTTAAAGAAAAAAAATGCCTTAAGACAGGAGAACATGAGAGAACCAAATTCGTGAACTGGAGGCAATGGCAATGGTGGAGTGAAGCGTAGCATGGCTGAAATTAATTGGGGTAGGTGTGTACTGGTCTCTGTCTTTGAAGCACCTGTGCATCCCAAGATGCTTCCTTACCTGGGCTCTTCCGACTCCTGTTCAAACTCTCCCAGGCATCTTGAACCAGGAAAAGGAAGAGGAGGTGGTGGAAGAGAAAGGAGGACACAGTGTTGCACTGTCAAAGATTAAATGAAACTGTGACCAATGTTACATGGTATCCATAGTTGGCTTCATCTACTTTCAAATATCATCTTATGTTTTTGACCACACTTCCAAGTACTCTCTCATGTAATAGTTTTAATGATGGGTCCCTGAGTCATTTCCCCACTCATATTTTTTGGGATGGAACATGTCGATTATTTAATTCTGAGCGTGTGTCCACAACGTCACTTCAGGCTGCAAGCCTAGATTTCTGGCCCAGGGTCACAGTTGGATGGCACTGTGGGTGGTGATACAGCCTACCTCTGTTTGCTTTTCCATCTAGAAATCAATCACTAAAACTTCAAAACTCATTCTTAGCCTCCCACGTATAGACAGCATGCTAATGGAATGTTTCACTCCTGCATGTTATTGCTATGGAAAAGGGGCTAAAATGCAGTGCCTCATTTGAAGAAATATTTCTGTGATGGGATTTATTGGTTAAGCCCCTGTGGGGAGGAATACAGATTTTCTGTGATGGGTTCCATTGTGGTTTACTAGGCAAACAAAACACTTTTCAAAGAAATGTATATACTTAAACACAGGCTGGAGATGAAATTGTTTTTGAAATCCACTAAATAGTGGGCAAAATACAGCTGTATTTCATTCTAGATATAAAATTTACAAAAACCCCAGCTTGGAAATTGATGAAGCATCACCTTTTTAAAAAAGAGAAAGATAGACAGAGAAGACTCTCAGGTGGGTAAGTGTCCACTGTATCTCTGCGGGTGGTGGTAAGGATGAGAAGATGTGTACTTTGGGCAAGAAAGTAATTGCATGAATCAGTTCAGACTCTGCCATTGAGATATGCCTTGCAGTTGTTTTTGATTTTCATGGCCATCTTTCTTTCTCTGCATCTCAGCCTACAGCTTTTCTAAAACACTCAATTGTTGTTGTTGTTTGAAATAAGCAGCAGTGAGCTGGGCAGCAGTAGCAATGGACAAGGGTTTATCAGTCAGGAACTGCCTTACAATTTTTGAATTTAAGAAAAAAAACAACCAGTGTGATTACTTATTAGCTTCCTGGTGGTACATACAAAATATTTTATCATCGCTTTTCAAATTTGCTTCTGTCACTCCTAAAGTTAAGGTCATTAAATTGCAGTCCAAACATTGCTTAAGCATGTACCACTTATAGGACATTTTGCTAGGTTTTCCCGACTAAGTCATTGATGACATTCTAAATTCAGTGAGGCAGCAGGTACTAGAAAAGTTCCAGGGCCTACTTCAGCTCACATAAATCCTTAACATGACTGAAGACTTTTTTCTAAATGTGAAGCCTTATGGATTCAGTCCTAAGGTCATTGTTTGCTGGCTGAAGTCAAAGCTGGTGATGGATGGCTTCCGTTGCCTTGTTTGTTGTGTAGCACTTGGCTCTCCCCCAACCAGTTGGAGTCATGGCAGACGATTCATTATATATGCTTAATGGAACAGGAAATTAACACAATGGAAAAACATGTATTGCTGCCCAATCGCTGAGAGCACTTCATTTTTAACTAAGTGTAGAGAGGAAATATCTTATTTTATAACATTTTTTTATTACTCAAGCAGGACATATTTACTGCAAAAAAATTAGAAAAATACAGATAGGCAGAAAGAAGAAATTAAAAGTCATCCTTGATACCTACAGATAACTGTTATTAACGTTTTAATGTAAATACTTTTGCTTGTTTCTTTGTTTAGATTGGATTACACTGTTCATGTTTTACAATATGATTTTCTTTGGTTTAATAATATATAATCAAAAACTTCCTCTGTCAATAAATATATTTTTACAACATTTGGAAGTCGCTACATAGCTAGTTATGGTACTTTGTATACCCCTTTCACTTAATCAAACCCCCCATTGGTAAACATTTGTAGTATTTCCAATTTTTAGATATTACAAGTTGCATCACAATAAATGTTACTGAATGAATTTTTTTTTTAAAGATTTTATTTTTTCCTTTTTCTCCCCAAAGCCCCCCAGTACACAGCTGCATATTCTTCCTTGTGGGCCCCTCTAGTTGTGGTACGTGGGACGCCGCCTCAGCATGGCTCAATGAGCAGTGCCATGTCCGCAGCCAGGACTCGAACCAACGAAACACTGGGCCGCCTGCAGCGGAGCGCGCGAACCTAACCACTCGACCACGGGGCCAGCCCCTGAATGAATTTTTTATATGCATTGATTATTTCCAAAGTAAAAATTACTTAAGGTTTAATTGCTTTGTCAAAGGGTCTGCATTTTTATGTATTTTGATGTATATTGTCAAATTGTCTTTTAGGAAAGTTATACCAACTTACACTTATAATAACATTGTGTAGGAGTGCTCATTTTCCCTACATTCTTGGCAATTTTAAGTATGGTTACTTAAAAAATACTTGCCAGTTCTGATAGGTGAAAACTAGTATCACACAGTTTAAGTTAAATTTCTTTGGTTGCTGGTGAGTTTCAGCAATGATTTTATGCTTATTGTCCATTTTTACTTTTTATTTTGTAAATTGCCTGTTTGTGTCCTTTATCTATTATTCTGTTGGTGTGTTTACTTTTCTCTTATTAAAGTAGTCATTGTTTTGTGGGATGTGAATAGCAAGATGATTTTCTATGTAGTATTTTTTAGTAGTTGAGTTGAGTAAAAGGGGAAAACCATGTGAGCCAACTATCCTGGACTCCTAGTTAATAAACACTAAAGATGTTTATATTAATACTTGGCTTTTAATAACTCCCATTTTATTAAGCAAAGTCTGCAAATACTTCTCCATAGCTTACCATCGGTGCCTCTCCATTTTTTTTTCAGTAGGCACACCATAGTCAAATGAATGAGAACCATACATCTTTCTTCTCTTGTATAGGATTTTTGCTTCCACCTGAGTCGGAGGATGCTGTCAGTGCTTTTCCTACATCCATTTGGGTCCCTTTACCTTTTTTATGCAGACTAGTTCCCAGTGCATTTTCACTCCAAACAGCCAGCACCTGCATCTCTTAGTGGGGGGGCTGCCCTCTTGCTGTCTTAACTCACTTTCCCTGCAGGGACCTATGGACACATGCCTAGGGGCATTCCTTAACCAATGACTGTGGCTGTGCAGCCCCCTGGTCCCCTGAGAAGGACCCGTCTGAGGTGTGATCTGTCCCATCTTTGGAGCTCCCCTGCGGGACTGAGCCAAAGCCACCCTTCACGGGATTTGCTGGATTTCACCCCCTAGCCTGACATCTTTCCTTTTCAGTCTCCACCTCGCCTCTCCCATTTTCCTGAGAATATTTACTAATAAATCACTTTCACACAGTTGCTGGTTGTTGAATCTGTTTCTCGGGAATGCCGCTTAAGACACATATATCACGTGTAGAATTAAAGTCAGATGTCAGGGAAGGTCCCTTCATATTGTGAACTCTAATGGCTAATGATAGCTACAAGCACTTAATGTTTTTGAGATTTAACTATGAATCTAGCACTATGCTAAATGCTTTCTCATGAAATATCTCGTCTAATCCACATATTATAGGGTATCTCTATTTTTTTTCCCAGATGAGAAAACTAAGCTTAATTTGTTTATGTTTACGTAGATTCCCAGTGGCCAGAATGGGATTCAAAGAAAGTCTTACAGACTCCAGAGCCCAAGCTCTGTAACCACGAAGCTACTCTGTCTCAGAAAAGGCTTAGGGAGCTCTGTGGCAGCATCAGAAATTGTTCTCAGGACCCCTGGGCATTCTTGGGTACAATCTGAGGTGCATGCACATTGCCCAGCCGAGGCGGTGTGTGACTCAGTATTCTGCTGGATTGTTCTCACATCTACACAAGTTGCTTTTAAAGGACTACCCTTGTTTTCAGCTCGGCACAGTTTTGTTGCAGAAAGAAAGTATGACAAAATGTTCTCTTGGGCAGAAAGTCACAGTAGAGATATTTGGATGGTATAGAAGGTAGATCGTCAGAGATTTTTTTTTTTTTTTCATTTAGTGGCCTCAGTCTTCCCGTAAATTAGTATGACCATAGCACGTGTGCATAGTGTGGAAATAATTGTAAATTATTTCTAACTTTAGAGACATGATGCTTTCATTTGGATTTTAGCCTACAAAAAATAATCCTGAGATTTAAGATATTTCTGCACATCCCAACTATTTTCTTGTTAGATAACTCAGCCTCTTTTAGAAACCCTTACTTGTGGGGCGCCAGACGTGGGAAGAAACAACAATAACAACAAGGTGTCCAGCTAAATTTGAATTTCAGATCAGCAATGAAGAACTTTTTGGTATAAGAATGTCCCATACTGTTTCTCTCCATGCAATATTTAGGACATACTTATACCAAAAAACTATATGTTGTTTATCTGAAATTCAAATTTAACTGGGTGTCCTGTATTTTATCTGGCAACCCAACTTACTTGGACCTCCACTCCCATGGCAGTACTCCATGTGTCATAGCCTGCTCATAGGTTCTCACTGCTATGCTCATGTGCTAAAAAATGTCCCTGCTCAAGACAGGTGACAGTCACCACAGAGAACCTCTTGCTGAGTCCTGTGCTTCTAAGTTGCTATCTACAAACTAGTCTGCATCCTGCTGTCCGAATGATTGTTCCAGAATATAAAGTACACCACTCTCTTCCTCAACACCCTTTTGTGGAGTTAGTATATAATCTAAAGGACCGTCTATGTGGTCTATAAATCCTTACCTGACTGGGCCCTCCTTACCTCACTGACCTCTAATCCTGTCCCTCTCCCCAAGCGAGGGGCCAATTCCAGGTTAAGTCCCAGCCTCGCCTGATTCCCTAGGAGATCGGGAGAGTCTTTCCCCCTCAGGGGAGCTGGGCTTTCATCCTCTTGCAACAGTCAGTCATTGGCTAAGTTTTACCCCAGGACCATGTTAACTCCTTGGATTTTAGGCTCTCAGTATCTGAGTGAAGCAGCTCCCATAACCAGCTGGTAGTTCTCTGATAAAGGTTTCCAGGAGCCACAAGGAGCAAACAGTACAGAAGCTGAAGAATGGGTCCACAGAACCAGTAAGGGCATCTGAGGAGATTGGGGGGGTTTCAACAGCATCCGCTGCAGCAGGACTAGGACAGGATTCCAGAGGCACGTTGGCAAGGGAGTTTGGCTGCTTTCATTGCAAAAATGTCCCCAACTGTCAGCAGCAGCCTGTGGGATTGTTAGGACTTCTGGGCAAGTCAGGGAGTCAGAAGAGGACAACCCAGTCATATCCAGGGTCGGGGAAAAACCAGTGAGCACCTGGTTGGTTTGGTTGTGAGACAGAATGAGCTGCCTTCTGGCTAGGCTTCTTTGGGAGAACAAAAGCAGAAATGAATTCTGTCCTCTTGGAGCTTAACATTTTCAAACAGGCAGTTGGCAGTATAGGGTGAGGAGGCAGAGTATTAGCAGAGCTTCTGGTGAGGAAATCTCTAAGCAAGAAGCAGCAGAAAGTAATGCCCTCAAAGGTCTAGAAGTGGTGGTTGAGGAACCTCAGAGTATTTATTATTTTATAATGGAATAGCCACATATAAGAGTTCAATTATCTGCATGCTCTAAGGAAACTGTACTACAGCCTTAAAAATTGCAGGAGTGTGTCTATATCACCCATCAGAATGTAATAGCCAGACAGGATGAAGCCCCACTGAAGAATCCTTGGAGTATTCTTCTAAAAACACCCTGCTATGCTTTGTGATCACTGCTTTATAGTTGCTATAATCCATCAGTTTAATATTGTCGTGAGAAATTCTAACAAATCACAACTAAGTCACAGTTGATAAGACATGAATAACATCCCGGGCTATGCACTGAGTTGCACTAATTTATTAGTGCATTTATTTGAAATAGAATTAAAGATCCTCTCTGAATGCTAGTTAAGTGGCTTTGGGCAGAAAGCTGTGTCCAGTGTTTAAACGAGGAAATCCTTTCCAGGTCGAACTCAAGTTTGAGAGATTTTATTTGAAAACTCTTTTCCTTTCCATTCCCTATCAGAGGCGTGAGGACCCGAGGCACAACTAGTAATCCTCCCATTGTCCAGACAGCATACTATGCATCCCCGACTGCACTCAAGTCACTCTTACCCAAGCTACCCCAATTCTAAATAATTCAGGCATTTTCAAGGTAGAACATCCTTTGGAATGACATTTTCAGAATTAAATAGACTGATTTCTTTGATTTAAAAAAATATCTTTTCAATCAGAAAGGAACCAAAGGTGTAGACCATTCTCTTTAGAAATCAATTTCCTAAATTGTGTTAATCAGAAACTTTGGTTCTTTATTTTTATCAGTTATTATTATTTCAAGAGGCCAGATGTCCCAAAAAATCACTTTTAGTTTCTGACAATGAGACTACTTTATATGCTTATTACAAAGTATTTTTTCTACAGTTGGATCCATGCATCTGGCTTATTTAGAATAGTGTCAAATCATAAAGCCATCTGTTTAAAAATGGGAGTTGTGTTTTAAAATCAATAAAATTCACTGATAAACATATGAAGAGACTCTCAATTTTACTGGTAATCTGAAGAAAATGAACAAAAACAATAATTAGATGCTTAAAACATCTGACAATGCCAGGGGCGGTCAAGGATGCAAGGAGGTAGGACTCAGCAATCTCCCGTCCTCTTCCAGACGCACCAGAATGCAAATTCCCTGAGGTCAGAGGCTTTGCTTGTCCAAATGGGAATGTGAATTTGTACCAGCAATTTGGCAAAGGCTAGTAAAATTTAAGATAAATGGAGCCTATAAGCCAGCCACTCCACTCCTGAGAACTTGTTGTAGAGAAATTCTTGCACATGTGCACCAGGAAGCCTAAATAAAGATGTATTCTTTACAAAATTATTTGTTTCAGCAAAAAGTTGATAATAACCCAAACGTTCTTTAGTATATGAGGTGATTAACTGTAGTATATTCACAAAATGACACACTATTATGCAGTAAGAAAGAAGAAATAAATCTATTTGATCAACATAGGTAGATCTCAAAAACAATATTGGGTTAAAAAAAACAAGTTGCCAAAAGCTATGTACAGTATAATATGTTTTATGTAGAAATATTACATAGTATCAATTAAAGCATATATACGTAATTAAAGTACAAAGTGTCCTGGCTACATATCAAATTTATGATAGGGATTACCTCCAGGGAGAGAGAATGGCAATGTGGTGTGGTGGAGAACAGGAGAGACATCAGCTTTATTTTCAGCGTTTTCTTTCAAAAATATGAAGCAAATATGATAAAAATGTTAACATTTGTTCCTCTGAGTGGTAAGTCCATGTATGTTTATTATTCTTTGCATTATTCTGTATTTTAAAAATTTCATAATGAAATAATATGAAATCATATTGAATTATAATGAAATAATCAATATGAAAACAATAATCATCCCAAAAGAAAAATGGGCAAAGAATATGAACAGGGAATTCCTATCATTGCATAAATAAATGCAAATTAGAAGATATAAGTATTTCACATGTAAGACTGCCAAAGATCAAAATGAATGATATTCAGGACTATAGAAGTTATAAGAAAGCGTGAACTCTCAAACATGGCTAGAATGAAAGGAAGTTGATACAATATTTCTTTAAGGTAATTTGGCTATATATTAATGATAAATATAGATAATGAAAAATGTGCAATCATGCTGACTCAACAATTCTTCTTTTAGAAATTTATCTTATAAAAATAACCAAAAATGTGTTCAGAAGTGTATCTATGCCTATATGTATTCTTGGAAATGCAAAGAATATATATTGAATGACACACCAAACAGTAGTAATGTGCCTCTGGGAAGGGGGATTGGGCAATACAAGTTTGGGGTGATCTAGGGAATTTTCATGGTATATATTTTTTTATATAATCTTATTTTTAAAGTTAAGGTCATGCATTATTTTTCTTTATAACAACTTTATTGAAATATAATTCACATAGCATAAAACTCACCTTTTTAAAGTGTATATTTCAGTAGGTTTTAGTATATTTACAGAGTTGTGGAACTGTCACCACTATCTAACTTTTGAATATTTTCATCATTCTGAAAAGAAACGCTGTACCCATTTCTCCTTTCTCCTGGCACCAGGCAACAATTAATGTATTTTCTATGTCTATGGATTTGCCTGTTCTGGACATTTCAGACACGGAATCATAGAGTATGCAGTCTAGATTCTTTCATTTATCATGTTCTCAAGGTTCCTCCACATGTAGCATGCGTCAGTACTTTATTCCATTTGTGCCTGCATAATGTTCCATTGTATTGATATACCACATTTTATTTATACATTCATCAGGATGATGAACATTTGGATTGTTTCCACTCTTTGGCTATATTGACTAATGCAGCTACGAACATTTATGTACAGGTTTTGTGTGGACATATGTTTTCATTTATCTTGGGTATGTAACTAAGGAGTGAAATTGGGTAATAACATAACTGTATGTTTAATCTTTGAGGAACTTTCAGGCTGTTTTCCAAAATGGCTCTACCACCTTACATTCCCACAAGAAGTGTATGAGAATTCTAATTTCTCCAAATCTTTCCCAACATTTGTGGTCATCAGCTTGTTGATATAGCCATATAAGTGGGTGTGAAAGTGGTACTTCATTGGGATTTTGATTTGCATTTCCTTGATGGCTAATGATTTTGAGCATCTTTTCATGTTCTTGTTGATCATTTTTATATCTTCTTTGGTAAAATGTCTGTTTTAGATACTTTGCCCATTTTTTTTTTTTTTAAAGATTTTATTTTTTCCTTTTTCTCCGCAAAGCCCCCCGGTACATAGCCGTGTATTCTTCGTTGTGGGTTCCTCTAGTTGTGGCATGTGGGACGCTGCCTCAGCGTGGTCTGACGAGCAGTGCCCTGTCCGCGCCCAGGATTCGAACCAACGAAACACTGGGCCACCTGCAGCAGAGCGTGCGAACTTAACCACTCGGCCACAGGGCCAGCCCCAATACTTTGCCCATTTTTAAGTTGGGTTCTTTGTCTTTTTATTGTTGAGCTTTATGAGTTCTTTATGTATCCTGAATACAAGTCTCTTATCAGATATACAATTTGAAAACATTTCCCCCCATACTGTGGGCTGTATTTTCATTTTCTGATGGTGTCCTTTGAAGAATAAAAGTTTTTAATTTTAATGAAATCCAATATATCTATTTTTTACCTTTTTTTCTTGTTCTTTGGGTGTTATATCTAAAAGGCTTCACTTACCCTAAGGTTACAAAGATTTGCTGATATGTTTTCTTCTAAGATTTTTAGTTTTACACTTATGTCTATCATCCTGTTTTGATTTAATTTTTGTATGTAGTGTGAGGAAGTGGTCTGACATCTTTATTTTGCGTGTGTCTATCCAGTTGTTCCAGCACCAGTTGTTGAAAGTCTGTTCTTTCCCCATTGAATTATCTTGGCAACTTTGTTAAAATCAATTAACCATAAACGTAAGGATTTATTTCTGGACTCTTAATTATGTTCCATTGATCTAAATGTCTATCCTTATGTCAATACCACAGTCTCTTGATTATTAGAAGCTTGTTCTAAAACATGGAAGTGTGAGTTCTCCAACTTTAGTTATTTCAGAATCGTTGGCTATTTGGTGTGACTTACGTTTCCCTGTAAATTTTAGAATAAACTTGTCAATTTCAGCAAAAAGTGCCAGACAAGATTTTGATAGGGATTACAGTGAATCTGAAAATCAATTCGGGGAGTATTGCCATCTTAACAATATTAAATTTTCCAATCCATGGTCATAGGATGTCTTTCCATTTATTTAGGTCCTAATTTATTTTACCAATCTTTTGTAGTTCTCAGTTTATACTTCTTTTGTTAAATTTATTCCTAAATATTTTATTCTTTTTGATAGTATTATAAATGGTATTGTTTTTATAATTTCACTTTTGCAGGTTCATTGCTTGTTAGGGAAAGACAACTGATTTTTGTATATTGGTCTTATATTCTGAAACCTTGCCAAACTTGTTTATAGCTCTAATAGTTATTTTTGATGTGGATTCTTTAGGATTTTCTATCCACAAGATCATGTCTTCTTGAATAGAGATAGCTTTACTTCTTTGTTTCCAATCTGGAGGAATTTTGTTTCTTTTTCTTGCCTAATTACCCTGGGTAGAACCTGCAGTATAATGTTGAATAGAAGTGATGAGAGCAGACATAGACATCCTTGGCTTGTTTCTAATCTTACTGGAAAAGCATTCAGTCTTTCGTCATTAACAATGATGTTAGCTGTGGCTATTTGTGTATGTCCATTATCAGATTGAGGAAGTTCCCATCAATTCTTAGCTTTCTGAGAGTTTTTATGATAAAAGGGTATTGGATTTTGTCAAATGCATTTTCTGCCTTTATTGATATGATGTGTTTTTTGTTATTCTATTGATATGGTGTATTACATTGAATTATTTTCGGATGTTAAGCCAAGTGTGATGGTTCATTTTATGTGTCAACTTGACTGAGCAAGGGATGTCCAGACAGGTGGTAAAACGTTGTTTCTGGATGTGTCTGTGAGGGTGTTTCTGAAGGAAATTAGCATTTGAATCAGTAGACTTGAGTGAAGAAGATCACCCTCATCAGCGTGAGTGGGCATCTTCCAATCTGTTGAGGGACTAAATAGAAAAAAAAAGGTGGAGAAAGGGGGAATTTGCTCTCTGTGCTTGAGCTGGGCATCCATCTTCTCCTGCCCTTGGGTATGGGTGCTTCTGGTTCTTAGGCCTTCAGACTCAGACTGGGACTTGTACGTTCCACCCCACCCCCTGCCCTGATTCTTGGGCCTTTGCACTTGGACTTAGAGCATTGGCTTCCCTGGTTCTTAGGCTTCAGACTCAGACTGAATTATACCCCCAGTTTTCCCGGTTCTCTTGCTTGCAGCCAGAAGATTGTAGGACTTCTAGGCCTCCATATCACATGAATCAATTTCTATAATAAATCTCCTCATATATGTCTACATATACCCTATTGCTCTGTTTCTCTGGAAAATTCTGGAAATTAACCAAAGACTTGGAACAATACAATGAGGGTCTATTTAAGAAAACTGGCTGAATCTCAAGAAGAACAGCAGGCTTTGTGGAATTGTACCTTCACCATTCCAATCCCTCTCTCCTATCTGTAGTAACCTTGAAAACCAGCAGCCTCACCACCGCAGATGCTGAAAAACAGCAGCCCAGCAGCCACTGGAGGGGACGAAATGGCTTTGGAGCTCTCCAAAAAGCTCCATCTCCAAAGACTGTCACTATTTGACCTATCTAGCAGCTTCTTGGAAAATCCCCATCAAGGCATTTGTCTTCATTTGAACTGACTCAGAGCTTGCTCAGTAGGAAAAGCCCCATCCCCCAGGGGTTTATTTCCATTCCAGAGGTTCTTCTCTATATGCATTACATTTGCAATGAAAAAAGTACTTACTTTTTAAAATGTTTGTACAGGATAATTGAGTTATTTATAATAGTAATCAACCAGGAACAACTAAATGTTTAAAAATTGTTTTAAAAAGAATGATATATCCATAGCATTTAGAAGGAATGTATGTGCACATATAGTGTGTGTGCAGTATGTTACATAAAAATAGATTATAACTTTACATATGTCTGTAAAAGCGACTTATCCCAAAATAGTAACATTAGCTAGTTGGGCAAGGGCTGGATAATGGACGATATTTTTTTAAATTTAATTTTGTTTTTTAAATACGTGTCTGTTTGTTGTTTTCTGCATTAACCATGTATTTCTGCAATTAAAATATGATGAATATATCTAAGATAAATTTACTCCCTAATTAAAAGAATACATTCTCTCATATCATAGTTCTTTTAAAATAAATGTGATGTAAACTTGCCAGCTATCTGTAATCCATAAATGGACACAGATAACTGTATGATAGGAAATTTTCTGCTTGTATTGTTACTTTGGAAACTTGGGTCTGAACGAAGGAAAAATAAAAAGACACTGCCTCTTGACTGGTAGGTAAGAGCATGTCACTTTCTTCTTTTTATTTAGTTGGGCTCCAGAGACACTAATCCCTATTCCCAGAACTACTTTTGCTTTTAAAATCTGCACAGATCGCTGGGAATGTATAATTTCTCCATTGCTTAGCAACCATTCCATTATTTTCAGGAACTTGTTAAATGAATGAATGCATTTTGATGACAAGACAGCTTTATTCATGCCCCGTTCTGGGCCACCATGTAATAATAAGAGATAACGAAATGAAATATTGCAAAGATCATGTCCCTAGTCACTTCTGCCCACAAAAACCCTCAGAAGAGCTGGGTTGGAAAAGAAACTTTTTATGCAAACAGATTTTAAAAGCTAATAGAAAAAGCATATTGATTCAGAAATAATTATATTGTGTACACACACATTCACATTTTCTCTTTATCAGTTGTTGCATGATCTTCCACGAGTAAAATACAAACAGAAGTGCTCTGTGGACATCAGTCTTTGACAATTACAAAACCCCTAAGTGGCTCAGGTTTCCCTTACACTAACTCGTGCTAGAAACTCAGACCTGCTTTGGAAGGTAACTGATGGGTGTTCAAGGTTCTCAATTTAAACAAGCTGAAACATTTGGCCAGGAAAGATCGCAGATTGGAATAACACATCCTACAGAACCAGTTCCTTTGTAAGAAGTAAATGCTGTGTGTGAACACCCTTTAAATGGAAATAACAATTCTAAACAATATGGCTTAATGTATTTACATTTTGGTTTTTTTTTTTTTTTATTAATGTTATGATAGATTACAAGCTTGTGAAATTTCAGTTGTACATTTTTGTTAGTCATGTTGTGGGTACACCACTTCCCCCTCTGTACCCTCCCCCCACCCCCCCTTTTCCCTGGTAACCACCGATCAGATCTCCTTCTCAATATACTAATTTCCACCTATGAGTGGAGTCATATACATTTTGGTTTTGACTCTCAGAAAGCGCAGAGCAAAATTTTGGTGCCGAAATTCCAGTAACAAATTTACCCCCGGCTCCTGACGCATTTTATTTCCTCCTAAGCATGTCTAAGGAAGCATATATACACACACACGCATGCACACAGTGAATGACATTGACAACAAATAGGAAAAATCTAAAAGCTACTAAGTTATAGGATTATATCACTTAAAATACCTATGATTGAATGAGAAAATTTTGGGAATTAAATGTATCTGTAGGCTTCAAGTGAAGGAGTGGGGACAGGACTCTATGGTCTCTCTGTTTAATCCCTAGTCTTCAGCCCAGGGAAGCTTTAAGGCCTGTCCAAGCTGGAACCAACACGGGGGATCAGCATTTCTACCTCCAATTCATCCTCTTCCAACTCATTGCCCCCCTCTTCCTGCCAGCAACTTTAAGCTCAAGGTTAAAATTAATTTTGAGTTTTATAGGTAAAACCTTCGTTGTAAAAATCTGAATAATATAGAATTACATGGAGTAAAAATTAACATCTTTCTTTGATTCCTCACATATGAAATTTTTATGTATGTGTATAGTCCTGCTCTTGGTGCTTAAGAAAATAACAAAAATATACTTTGATTAGGTGACTCCAGTTCAGTTTAACAACTGAATTCCGCCCCTTGTGTCTGCAAGCATCATCATTTGGGAAGTGAGGCAAGGTAGGGGGGCAGGGGTGTACAGACATACCTGCTACAGCTCTTGTCTTTAATGAGCTTATATGCTGTTTTGGGAAATAAAGCATAGACAGGATAACAAACAATGTCAAGATGTGTAGCTTGAGAAGATACTATGTAATTCAGAGAAGAATAAGTCTATTAATTAACGCTTCATGAAGGATGTAGAATTTTAAGTGGGTCTTGAAAGTTGGAGAAGATTTAGAGAAGCAAAAGGAAGAAAGAAAACTCAGAGATTCATTTTAATTTGCACACTAACATTCTTCCCAAAAGGATTGTAATGTGGTTTATAATGAGACAAACTACTTAACTTCTCTGTGCCTTACGTAGTTTTCTCCTTGGTAAATGAGATAATAAAAATAGAACCAACTTCATAGAGTTATTGTGAGGATTAGATGAAATTCTGTATCTCAATAGCTTAGAACAAGTGTCCGGAGGACATAAGCGTTCAGTCAGTGTTACTCCTTGTACTTCTGTTATGCCGAATGAAGTGTTCAGAGCCACATACGGGTTTGCAAAGGTTTCCTTCATTCCTGTTCCTCATGGAGGAGAACAATGAGACGAAGCTTAGTTTGAGGAAGCATGTGAATGTGGAGGTGATTGCCAACAGAAGAAGACAGTGCAAATCACAGTCAAGACAGCCAGTTACCTTGCAGAACATGAACCAAGGTTCTTACTACCGCTTACTTTTCTCTGTCATTGAACTTGGAACTCAAAAAATCCTCCACTTGTTGTGAATTCCCTTAGCTTAAAAGCCTTGTCCTTTAAAATTTAGCGTTTAGGGTCATCCTAACTCAATATCTTGCTACGCTGCCTACTTAGACATTTAAAACCCACAGAAGCTGGGCTCCAACCTAGTTGGTCATCTGTTGGGACTGGACCTAGTCCCTCCTGCCATCTCACCTCCATCCCCAGCTCTGTCCAAGCATCTTTCCTAGTATCACAGTGGCCCATGTTTCTAGTTCTGACAAGCCTTTAGTCAGATGTGTTAATTAAAACAATAAACGTTGCTGTTACCTTTTTCCTATTGCAAAAGCAGCCTTGAGTCAAGGGTGTCTCAAAAGGCTCATGATTACTTTTGCAAGAGCCGACCAGAAAAATCAATCAGTTCCTTCTTAGAGAAATGAGACTTGAGTGCAGTCACCTATAATGTGAGCAAGGAAACATTTCTTTCCTGAGAAAAACATTAATGATAAAAGAGGGCAAGAGTGGGAGAGGATCAGATCAGCAAAGGGGGTGGAAGTGACTCCAGAGGTGGCAGAGTCTGTCAATTAAAATATGTCTTAAAATGAGATGCTTACTAAGTTGCTTTGGCCTCAATTTGAAAGCACACGTTTCCTTGTTTTTTTTTTGTTTTTTTTTTAACATTTTTCTCCCTTAATCTTGTTCTTAATCCGTTTCTATTGTAGAATATTACACACATACAGAAAATGCATAAAAATATACGTTTGGCTTAACAAATTATTATAAAGCAAGCCACATGTAACTACCTTCTCAAGCCGACACCCCAGAACATTGCCAGCATCCCAGAAGCCTCTCCCAGCTTCTATCCATTATGACCACTTGCCTCCCCCTCCCAACTTTTCTGGCTTTTATGGTAATCACTTTCTTGCTTTACTTCATAATTTTATCCCCTAAGTATGAATCACTAAACACTGTAGTTTAATTCTGTCTGTATTTGAAATTTAAATAAATTGAATCGTACATGTGTTCTTTGCGTCTGGCTCTGTAAGCACAACGTTGATCTGTGTCATTGTGCGTAACTGAGTTCATTATTTTTTATTGCTGTTTGGCGTCCCATTGTGTGAACATATCCCAATTATGTATTCATACTCTTGTTGATAGAGTTTTGAGTTATTTGCAGGTTAGGACTATTACAAATAAAGCTGCTATGAACATCCTTGTACATTTCTTCTGATGCACATGTGCACACATCTTTCTGGTGCATATACCCAGGAGTAAAATTGTTGGATCATAGAATATGCAAATCTTCAACCTTAGTAAAAAATGCCAGTGGTATTCCAAAGAGGTTATCCCACTTGACACTTTCACCAACAGTATATGACAATATTCCTCTTGACCTTTAGAGAGGATAAAAGGCTTTTCAGAGTGTTAAAATATATTTGACTACATGAAATCCATACATTTGGCTATTGCAAAAACAGTGTGAGTTGCATGAACTAAGTTCCTACAGATGGTCTGAGTGGTATACATGCTCAGTAAATGCTCTTACTCTGGGCTCTCACAAACCTGAGTTCAAATCTTGGCTCTGCTACTTATTTGCTGTGTTACATTAGGCAAGGCATTTAACATTTGAAAATCTGTTTTCTCATTTGTAAAACAGGGATGAAAATAGTATGTAATTCATAGCATTGTTGTGTTGATTTAACGAGATAACACATTTAAGGTGCCTAGTATATTGTCTGGCACACAGAAAACCTGAATATAATAATTGCTGTTACATTATTATTTGCTCTCAGGATATCCTTTCTGGCCATAGCAGTGAGAAAGATTAGGAGGCAGAAAGTTAGACTTGACCATCTGTATTTGTATATTTTCCAATAATGTTCAACCTCGGGAAATAGCCTCAGAAAAGCAGAATCAAGAAGATGTTTATAAGCTAGGACACAATTCTGCCTAAGTGGTGTCAGCCAGATGAGCAGATGTTTGTCAAGAGAAGACCTCCCAGGTCACCCTGACAGTTCTACAGTTCTTGGCAGCTCAGAGACAAAATAGTTGGAACCCTGAGCTCTCCACCACCCGGCCAGGGAGCTCAAGTGTTCTGCTGCCCTCAGTCCAGGCACAGCCACCTGGCGTGCTCCTGACTTCTGAGACCAGAGCTGCAGGAGCAGCATGGCAGCAACATCCAGTTAGGCCTCTGTTCACCCTTGCTCTAGGATGCAGCTGCCAGGAGCTGCTCCCAGAGGACTGTGGTGGCTAATAGCCAGCAATGCTGAGAAACAGGAGTCACAGAATCCAGGACACAGGGTGGAAATCATTGTAAAGTATCCTACAGTGAGTGAGCCAGAGGCTGCCAGTGCAATTCTGCACTGAGCTTGACTGATCCCACAGCAGCTTCTCTCCAGCACCTGCTTCTTTGGTCCACTCTTCTAAGAAGATGCCCAGCAGGCATCAGGAAGATTTCCTGTTCTAGAAACAGGACTTTGATAGTTCTCCATGGGAAGATCCTTCTTGGTTCCATGGTGCAGGGCATGGGCTGGGACCCCTCAAGGGAGGAGGGAGTGACACCACTGAGGGGCAGCATCACAAGTGCGGCAGGTTCTTTTTCTGAAGGGAGGTGGCCAGCCCTGATCTTGACTGGGGAAGAAGGAGGTTCAGGGTGGATTATGGGGCCTGACTTTCAGGGATGATTTGGTGAAACCACTTATTCAATGATGTCATTGCCCTTTTAAGGTTAAGCTTTCCAACTCCTGACTCCTTTGTTTTAGAGCAGTGATGTATTAGGAAAGACTTAAGAGTCTGCTGTATAGGGAACTTGAGTCTGAGTTAGCCAAAAATCTGAATCAGAGTACACACACAAACACACACACACATTCAGCGACTCTAAATTGGCTAAACGGGTTGCTGTGTTAGAGAACTTGTTCTAATAAATCTTGGAATCAATCTAGACTACTCATTATTTTCATGCCGCTTATCATATTTCTCTACTCTAGTCAATTCTCTCTTTGAAATGTTATCTTATGTTTTCTCCTCTTTTTATTTTAAATCTTGCTACCTTTATTCCTGTTATTGCAAAGATCTCCCACTTCAATCAATCCTTCAAAGACCTGTCAATTTAATGTTACTAAAACAATTCTTTTACCATTTCATGATGAAACACTCCAAAGGCTCCCGTTACCTCTGCAGTAATATCAGAATTCCTCTGCTTGGAACTCAAGGTCCTTCACAATCCATCAATTTTTTACTCTCATTTCCCACCATTTCTCAATGGATCCTCTTTTATAGTCAAATTAGGGGACTCATTGTCCCTGTAACAAGCTACACCCTCTGTTCTTCTGAGGCTCACCCTCTAATACCATTCACTATCATTCTCTCTTCTTCTATCAAGCCCGGTATTGCCAAAGTGTGGTATGCGTATCTCTGGTGTCACACAATATAATTAGGTGGTAGACCAAACTTTTAAAAACTTTAATATGTAAAGTTTTAATAAATGTGTGTTAGAGAATGAACAAATTATCGTATCACAACCACTTCATGGATGTCACTGTCCAGGATGGGCTAGAGCAGGTAATGCCACAGTCTTCTAGTTTTACAGACTGCGCAGTTATGGGTATTCCACATTGTCAGGATATAAATGGGGTAGTCACACACCCTTGGCCAGACTGGTTGGTTCAGGAGGGGGCACGTGTATCAATTCCGACCAATGAGAAGAGGTCTACCAAAGACTTTGAGAAAGAAATTCCCTCACTCTGAAGAGCCAGCCAACAGAAGTGGAGGCCTCTCCTCTCTCTCTTTTTCTAAATGTAGAGGCTGCAGATAGGAAGACTGAAACTGTTGTAGTTACTTTGGTACCATTAGGGAAGGCAGCCTGAGGACAAAGGCGGCCCTCATAGTGAGGAGAAAGTTGATAAAAGTTCAGAGAGATCTGCACTAAACATTAAACCGATTCTAATTGGACTTTTAGTTACATGAGCCAACCCATTTTCTTACAGTTCAAGCCAGTTTGAATTGGTGTCTCTGACACTTCAGTCCAAAGCATCATGATTGATTCAGGATGGATGATGTAGGTTGCTAATATAGATTCATGCTTCCTCATTTGTTTTTGACCTGATGGCCATAGTAGAAAAATGGCAATAATTATAACATGTTGGCATAGATGGATAACATTGCTCATAATCAGAGGAAAGGGGCCCTGAGGCCTTTGGCAGCATCAGTTCCACAGAGAATTGAGGGTTAATATCTTGGGGACTTGTAATCCATTTGTGGTGACTGTGACAATCCAGCAATTGGGAGGCTCTGCTGTAAATGATCCATGCCTATGGTTCTTTCTTTTCAGAAATGTGTGGAAATTTCACTTCTGGAAGCTGTCATTCATTTATCAAGTGAAATGTAAACACTAGAATTAGGATTTTGCTCTTTGTCTTTCTCTTGTGTTAGGTCAATTAGTGAGCAGTGGTTAAAAATAAGATTTTTACAGTATAAGAGTGAGCCCATGTTGGAAATATAAGTACTAGTGGTGACTGAATTTGAATGGTTGCACTGTAAGTTAAATCTCCTGACCACAGTGTCCTGGCAAGCTTTATGGACAGGTGGAGCACGCACTGAAACAACTTCTATTTTGTTCTGAAGCTCTTGGGCTTTCAGATAAAAAGGTCCTGAACATTTATTGCAAATCAGGTTCCTCACCCACAACCCAGAACTCTTTCCCAATCAGTCTACCTCCACAAAATATTGAAAATATGTATGTTTGGGGAAAGCTATATGCTTCACTTGTTTAGACGGTGCTGGTCAGAAAGAAGACAAAGAATTGGGTAAGGCATACATGAGAGAAATGTATCGTCTTTTTCAGCTACAGACACAATTCACTCCAGAAAATAGATATGGTCCCAAACAGCTGTGAATGACTTCAGCATTCCTGGGGAATAGAATATTTAAAGAAAGCTCATTTATCACATTATTTAAAATAGACAAGATATTGGAACAACTTAAATGTCCACCTACAGGTGAATAGGTAAAGAAAATGTGCTGTATACATACCGTGGAATATTATCCAGCCTTAAAAAAGGAGATTTTGCCATACGTGACAACATGCACAAGCCTGGAGGATATTACGCTAAATGAAATAAGCTAGCCACAGAAAGATAAATACTGCATAATTCCATTTATACGAGTTATTTATAATGGTAAAACTCATAGAAAGAGAGTAAAAGTGATGGCTTACAGGAATAGGAGAAATGGGGTGTTGTTCAGTGAGTATAAACTTTCAGTTATGCTAGATGAATAAGTTCTAGAAATCTACTGAACAACGTTGTGTCTATAGTAACAACACTGTATTGTGGACTTAAAACTCTGCTAAAAGGATAAATCTCACATTAAGTATTCTTACCACAGTACAAAAACAAAACAAAGGGACAGAAGGAAACTTTTAGAGGTGATGGATATGTTTATGACCTTGATTGTGGTGATGGTTTCGTGAGTGAATGCCTATCTCCAAACACATCACACTGCATACAGTAAATATGTCCCGAATATTTTTGTGGCTCTGTTATACCTCAATAAAGCTGATTTTTAAAAAAAGAAATCCCACTTAGAATCCTTTTTACACATAAACATTTTTTGGAGTATGTATGATTACTTTTTATAAATTATAGGATTTTTGCATTTAGCCTGTTTTGTATGCATTTGACACATAGAAAAGTCTGACTAGAACAAGTCATGGCTTTTAAGGGAAAATGCTATATTATTAATGATAAATAAATGTAGCTACTATGATAGATAACTCTGAATTCCCAGTGACCTTACACAGTACAATTTATTTCTCTCTTGTGTCACAGTCTGATGAAGGTTGGAAAGGGTTGGTCATTTAGGACAGGTACCACCCTCCTCTGGGTCCTAGGAGTTCTTTCCAGCTCACTAGCCAATGCAGAAAAAGAGAGAGGAACACATATTGGAAGTAAGGGCTGGATTGAAAGCAGCACACATCACTTCCACTCACTTTCTATTGGCCAGAACTTAGCCACATGACCATATTAGCTTCATGCCAAGCTCTATGCCAAGGAATTAAGGAACTCATGGATTTTGGTGAGGACCAGCTTCCTCTACACAGTTCTAACTAAAAGGCATCCACACAGTTAATCTAATTAGCAAAACTTTACCTACTCTAGCAAGGCACTGTGCCAGAAGAGTCAGAACCTATGTGTCTGTTTACCATCAGAATGCTATAGAGACCACAACATGCTGTTTGTGGCTCCCACCACAAAGTGCCAGGATAACAAGCTGCTTCCTTTTTGGAGAATGAAGACCTCAGCTATAACAGAGCCCTGAGTACTGGGCCTGGGCCACACCTTTCCAACAACGGTAAAAGTTGGTAGGTGTCAGGAGTAGGCATGAGGGATATGAGAACTCAGTTTGTTTTCAGAGAAGGAAACATTAGAAGAAGGTATAGTGTCTCAGAGCTTTCCCTCAGACCTTCTGAGATAATGGCCTCAGCACCATTGGCATGTGCTCAGCTTGAAGCCGTCCTGAATAAATTGTGATTCTATTTTTCTTTTAAGATACTTCTTGTCTCAAAGATGTGTTTCCTTCTGCTACTTGGAAATAGAAATCAAAGGAAGAAATGAGAATGGTTTTGCAACGAAAGGTCAAGGCAGGCAGAAATTATTGACGAGGGATGGAAGCTGTGATGGCATGAGAATGTGTTTTACGGTCCTCCTCTTACTTTATGGAGCATAATTGACTAAGGGCCCCAGATGCTACTCTTTGAAAATTATCTTGGTTTTGCACTGAGGGCATACTTCTCATGAGCAAACCTCTGCTTCCGACAGCAGCCTTTGGCCCAAGAACTCTTCAATGTGTTTGCTGAACTTTCCTTTGACTTCATGGCAGCCTCAGACACTTTTGCCCAACTTTCTCTCCCTGTCTTTCCCACCTGGGATCTGACTTGCATCACAGTCTGATGGCTCTCCTAGCCTATCCTGTCTTCTTCCTTATTTCCTTTATGTGGTGATTTTCCTAATAAAGTCCCTGCACATCACTCTTGGCATCTTCTTCTTGGAAAACCAAGACTGACACAAAAGCGCATGCTTAATATTACTTTGTTGATTGTCACTTGCAAAGAAAACATATGCACACATACACAAACATATGCGCACAAATTTCCACAAAAGTCAGTTCTAGTAAATCTTCCTTTAAAACTCCTGTGAGTTAAGAGAGGGAACTGAACAACCAAGAAGCTGCAAAGAGGGGTGTTGGAGAGATCACGAGGCTTGGGGCACGGTTAAGTGGCTAGGGGAACTAGGGAGCCTGAATTCTATCTCTAGAGCTCCTTAAGAGAAGATTATATATACAGGAAACAACAACAAGTGGGTAATAATGTACTCCTTTAATATTTATTATTGGCTGGCTTAAACGCAATGAAGAGCTTTCTAGTCAGCTGGGCTGGGCTGGGCTTGGGCACCCAACCTAGTCTTAAAGACTTCATAGACGCTTCAAAATTTTTAGCTCAAACCTAAATTCCAGAATCTACCTACCCTCCAGGCATATGCATAGGACAGGAGACAAGGGAGCAAGAGTACCCAAGACCATGTGTTTGAAAAAAAGAGAGAGCAAGATGGCTGAGTCTCCTCCCACAAGGGAGTGGACTCTGCCTTACTTCACCACCTAAGCCACAAGGAGAAAAGGAGGAGTAGAAGAGGGCATCCTGGAGGTTCACAGTGACTGCACCCACTAGTGAACATGGCCAAATCACAGTCTTGGAGACCAATCTGATCAGATTGCTATTTCCTCTTCCCAGGGAAAGAGAAGAGAAGAGTAAGGAAGAACAGATAATACTCTCCCTCTTCAGGAAGCATACCTACATCCTTACTAAAATGTAAGTCAATTAGCTAAGAGCTGTGTGTTTGTGTTTTTGTGTGTGTGTGTTTGCGTGTTTGCATATAGAGAGTCTTATGGGAGGCAGCCTTTTCCTTTGAGGAGTTGAAAATTCATTTGGGAGATGAAAGAAATACGTACATAGCAATCAGATAACGATTTGGTGCTCAGCTCTGTGGTTCTGCCCAATAGGTTGGGTGGGAACAAAGTGGACCAGACTGACCAGCCTGAGCTTCTAAGAAGAGTTAGGCCTGAGCTGGACCACGGAAGTTGCACCAAGGTCAGAGAGATGGGCGGAGAGGCAGTGGTTAAGTGCTCAGGTTCCAGCATGCAACAGGCCTGGGTTCAAATCCTAGTTCCACATCTTGTTGAGGTTGGCAGGTTTCTGAATCTTTCTGAGACTCACATTCCTCATGTATAAAATAGTTATAATAATCTCATATGACAGGTTGTTGCAAAGATTAAGCAAAATAAAACATGGAAACTTCCCAACCTTTGTGGCAGATGGCTGCTTACCATGACAGGTGGAGGAGAAGAAGCACTCCAGCTGAGAGAAGCAGCAGTAGCAGAGATGTATGTGGGGACCAGGAGGAGACTAGCTGGCTAGAGGGAAGAACACACTTTACAAGGTTGTGGGGAGTCAGGCTGGCTGATGTGGTGGGCCTAGGTAAAATGGCCATACAAGGCTGGCTGATGTTCCAACTTGATGCAGAAAGAAATAAGGAGACAGGGAAGGTTTTCCAGTAAAGAGTGGTTATTGAGAGTGGGTGCTCAAATACTGAAATCCCTGGGAACAGTAGGGTAAAAGGGTTCAGTTGGATTTTCTTTGTCAGAAGTGAGGCAGCATTCTTCCTCCCCCACGGGTCCCAAACCCAGGATCTACAGCGTGGAAGAGAAGATTGCATTTTCTCATCTCAAACAATCAAGAAGGCTGTTAGGGAAACTTGCAGAAGGCCAAGCAGAGAGTTGGCCTGCTGCAGTACCGATTGCTTGCAGGGTCGTGTTAATGCCCCATGGCTCTGCTGCATTTGCAAATAAGATATGTAAGGAAATTAAAAGAAGTCCCGGGCAAAGTGACAGTGTGGAGTCTTACTGAAAAAGTTATTTCTCAAAAAATTTACATTTTTGTAATCAATCACAACAAACCCAATAAAAGGCACTTGGCCTCTCATTTGTATTCCAACCTAATTAAAAAATGACTAATCTATTTACTGAGCTCTTTAATCTTTACCCATATTTCCATCATCCTCCTGCCTGTTGATTCCAATATGCATCCAAGCCTGTTTGGTTCTTGGACCTATACAGATGTAATTTTCTACGTCATTTTCACATTAAGTTAAATATCCTTGGTCCCTATGGCCTTTTTCTTCCCTTGGTTTAATCTTGACCTCATTCCAGACTCTACATGCATGGCTATGTGTTTTTATTAAGTTATTTTGGTCTGCCTTGGACAATAAAATTGCATGTGATGTAGCCCATTGGGATTTTTAATCAAAGCAAAAATGACAGCAAGAGTAAAGACTCACAGCTTGATTTAAACAGCCTTGTGAGTAAGCACCCCCTAACCCCTAAGATTCACAGCCAAGGAACACAGGCAATAAAATTGGTCAGCCCCACATTCTTTCACCAAGCATTAGTCTCCTGTTGTCCTGGTTCTGGTCTAAAGGAGAGAGTAAGATCTTTAGGCCCCATGACTCCTCTGCTTTCCAGTATATTCTGGGTCAGTCCAATTCTAAGTCAAGTTGATGACTATTTTTGTGGCTGAACTCGAGGGTCAGATTTCTTTCCTGTCTAACCGAGGCTAAAGCCCAAACAACTCTCCCTACTCTGTAACCAAGGATGCTCCTGAGCAAAGGGAGTAACAGAGGCAGCCCATGGATTTATTGCTCATGGATGCTCATGAATGACTTAACAGAGACATCAAGAGTGATGCAGGATATATATGAAAAGTATTGTTAGGGTCCATCCACAGCATGTATCAGAACGGTTGAGGGACAACCATGCACCAGTATTGCTCAGTAATTTGCTTTCTCCGTGCTGCTGAGGAAGGAAGGAGCTGTTTATGATGGAGCTCTGTGGTTGCTCCGAGGAGAGGAGCATGACACTTGATCTGGTTGCTAACTGTGCCCCAGGCTTATTGTGGCTTCTCTGAGCACCCACAGAGGCTTATGAAGGGCTTTCCACAATCTCAGAAGCCCCTGGCAGAGAAAATCCATGCCTAGGAGCAGCTGTGTGCTAGGAGAGGAAAGGAAATGCAGAGAAAAATGAAGGCATGGAAATAGGAATAGTAAGGGAGAAAAAGAAGAAAAAGATTCACGTCATAGGGCAGGGTGAGGAAGGGACACTCAGTGATGTCCACGGCTGCAGCCTTAACTTGTCTCCTAAATTGAATGGACGTGGGGACTTATGCCCTGGATTTTCCAGGAAAATTTTAATTTCAAATCATTGTTCTTATCATCAGGTTGTGAATCTTAAATTTAGTTTTTAAAAAATGGCCATCGGAAGGACAGTACATAAAAATAAATGCCCTCCAAGTTACGTGGACCCTGAAAACGTATTTAACAATCAACCTCTGGTCCTGGTAAGCACGTTGAATGTAAGCTATTATTGAGAGCGAGAGGGTTATATAGCTTACAATAGACAGCATTAGCTCTGTGATTGCTTCTCTCAATTAATTACGGTCGGCAGGGATTTCTTGGAATTAACTTGTACTGTGTCCAATTTTGCTTTTCTTAGGGACCACGTGAGCTTCATTTAGCTGGCATTTCGAAAATGCTTTTAAAGTTTTAGAAGTCAAGCCTCTAGTAAGATTGGGCAATTACTGGTTTTTAGCCGTTGGTACTTTTGGTTTTAATTTTAATTCGATAGATGTCATTTAAGGAATAACATTTTAAAAAACTTTTACAAGATGAACAAATGTTCAATGTAGAAAATTTGCAACATACAGAAAAACACAAAAGAGAAAATCAATATTACCAGTAGTCTAGTCAAGAATAATGACTGCTAACATTTTGGATTTTTATTTGTGACCATTTATCCTTTTCTCCAGAGTGTGTGTGTCTGAGTGAGTGTGTGTTTGCATAGCTACTTCTTCCACACTATAAAAATTGGGCTCACAGCCTACATAATACTATTTTATGGGCTGTTTTTTTCACTTAAGATTGTCATGAATTTATTTCCATATCATTAACTTTGTTTCTACAGCAGATTTTTAATAGCTGCATTTTATGTTATCATAAGCATACGCTATAATTGATTGAAACAGTTCTTTGTTACTTGATATTAGGTACTTCTCACATTTTTGTTTAAAAAATGCTGATATAAATATCCCAGTCCATCAATTTGAGGTCACAACTATGATTATTTTCTTAGAGAAAATGCCTATAGTTGGGCTTTCTAGGTCAAAGGCTACGAGCATTTTAGGGGCTTCTAATATGCTTTATCTAATTACCTTCCAGAAAGGGAACTGAATGTCAGACTCAAGCAATGTGAGCAACTGCCCGCTCACTGAATCTTTGCTAATAATTGGTATTAACCATTGGTGCATTTTCATGTCTATATTAAAGTCATATTAATTTAGCCACCCTGGAGAATTATAAAATAACAACAGCTATACACTTGGCCCTTCCTAAGGCCAGATCCTATACTGAGCGCTTTATAAATAAATATCTCCCTTAAAACTCCCAGCCATCCTAGGAGATGATGTTATTAGCATCCCCATCTTTCAGATGAGGATATGAAGACAAGAATGGCGGGTAAGTTGCCTAAAATTCTCACAGCTAGTACTAGTGGCAAATTTGAAACTGGGATTGTCCCATTTCAAAGCTTGAGTTTTTACTGAAAAAACCGTACTGCTTCAATAGTGGATAAATTCCAAGGTTTTAAGTTTTTAGATGCTAAAACTGTCTTAGGCTGGTTCCCCAGAAAGAGACTCTCAGATTGTGAGATTTGCATGCGGGAGGATTCCTGGGGAGCACTCTCGGGCACAGCCTCTGTGGGTGTGGGGCAGGGACATAGAGACAGGATGGGCAGAGGGAGGAGTTAATCAGCACAGCAATGGTGACGATGGCGTCAGTTGATTCCGCGGTGAGTTCTGGAGCCAGGGATGGGCAGGAGGTTGCTTCAGAGTGTCCTGAGTTGGCATGAGAAGGCCAGACCTTTGTAACCCTGTCATTAAATGTGGGCCTTCCCGGATAGTGGCTTAGCTTTGAGTGAGGCAGCTCCGTGTGCCCAAAGGCAATTCCCAGAGAGACTCAGCTGTGAGCTGTCAGGCAAGCAATACCCCTGACGGCTGGGAGAAGGAGTTCCTTGGTTCTGAAAGGGGGTCTCAGCAACACACCACACATCCACTAAAAATTCAAAAACAGTTCTTGAGGGGACTGACCTGATGAATCAAGCACAGCCCCAAATACTTGCCTGTCTTTAGTCCTTCTGGGAAAAGTAGTTTCCAAGGAGTTTTGCCTCCCTTTCTAGCACTAGCTGGGGAGGGTCATTGTCTCAGGTATACTCAGCTTCAGAACACTGGTGGTAGAGGTGGGGGAAAGAAATGAGGCTGTGGCCAGCAAGAGCCCAACAAGTCACTACTAACTAGCTGGTGATGGCACAAAGGGCCTTGAAGGAGACAACTTCTGGTGCCCTGTGCCAATGCCCCTCTTTCACTTCAGGAATCATCTCAACCCCATTTCCAGTCCATCTGGTTCCATGGGGCTAACCCCCTCCCCAGCTCTAGGAACGGGCACTGGAACAAATGCCTCCGGCTATAGTGATTGGTTAAAGGATAAACAGCTTACTTCTTCAGGCCAATGAGGGTTAGGCCTGGGACTTTGGATAGAACTTTTAGGAAAGAGATCCTCTTTCCACCAGAGTTACTTCAGCCTGGAGTTGCTGGTGGCCATCTTGGCCTTTAGTGGAGAGAACTCACTTGGAGAAAACTCGAGGAAAAAGAAACACAGAAACGGGAACAAAAAGACACAGAGACAGAGACTGATTTCAGTGACATGGTTTTAGCACTTGAATTCAGACAAGCCTGAGGTTATACTTTCCATATCACCATTTTTAAGATTCTTCAATTATCTGAGCAAATAATTTCCTTTTTCTCCCTTTTAAGAATGTTTGATGTGGACATAGCCTTTGCTCTTGATAGAGTTCTGATGACAACAGAGATACTTGAGGAATTCAAAGTATAGAAAACAGGGCTTCTTGGCTGCCAGCATCAGTTGGGAGGAGTCTAATGTCCTTGAGCACCATCGAAGCCTGTACAGAGGACCACAGAAGGGAGAAGACCTAGCCAGGGTCACAAGGGTGCTGGAAAAATCCAGTGCTGGAAATGTCCAGAGGACATTCCTCTCCAAATGCAGAGAAGAGGCTAAATGCCCACTGACCTTCCCAAAAATATTTCCCCAATAAATAACACGGGTACTCATGGTGGGCTGGGTGAGATGGTCTCTTTTATGTGCTATGAGGGACACAGAGCTGAATCAGTCATGAACTCTGGTGTTGAGGAGCTGCTGTCAGAGTTTTTTTGTTAAGCTTGGTGTATTTGAGCTAGAAGTGACAAGATTTGAGTATCCGTAGAATGGAGGAGAGGAAAGGGATGATGGAATTCAGAGACTTTAGCCAAAATGATTAATTAAAGTGGAGAGGAGACGAGAAACTGGTTAACTGAATTCTAGTTAACTGAGGCTCACTCCTTGTATGAAGAACTGTGAACTACGCAGTTTTCTTTTCTTTTCTTTCTTCTTCCCTCCTTCCTTCCTCTCTCTCTCTCTCTCTACCCACCCCCCCCCCACCTTCTTCCTTCCTTCTTTCCTTCCTTTTGCCAGAAGTAGATATTCATGAAGTCTGGAAGGCTAGGATTAGGACTCCAACATGTGACAATGGAATGGAAATGTCATAAAACTGTCACTGCGCTAGATTCCAGGAATAAAATACAGTGTATTTGTACTGATTCAAAATTATTTCTATTTATTTGCTTTTCTACTACTTGCCATTTTAAATGAAAGAAATACTTAATGTATCAAAAATTATTTCCTGAATACCTGCCTCCCTATTTATAAGACTCTCCTCTCTCTCCTCTCCTTCTCCTCTGTTCCCTCTTACTAAAAGCCAAAAGTTGATAAGAAAGTAAAATAAAATATAGAAGTTGTCTAAATAAACTTGAATGTTGTGTTCATTTTTTCCCATTTTCTAAATTGTCCAATTTCATCAGACAATGACCTCAATATAGCCTAGAATAATATAGGCAATTATCAGCTACTCTACTGCAAGAATAAGCCCTAGTTTTACTCTGCCAAGCCTCCCATTAAGTGTTTGCTGGATTCTTCTGTTTTTCTTCTTTATGTTAGAATCAAGAAGAGCATCACAAGCCAAGTAGCTGTACCACTGACCAGAAGGTAAAGTAAAGAGCCAAGCAAAGAAAACAGATGATTAATTTTCCCTGAACTAGAACAACCTATTCTGATCAGAGAAGACAAGCATCACTTAACATTTGAAAAACCACTATCCGTGGAATGCATTGCCAAGGTAACCCAGGGCTGCAGAGCACAAAACTTCTGGATCAGTCCCATTTTGTGGTCATTGGTCACATCCTGTGCCATCTGACACTTATTGAACACCTACTATGTGTAAAGTGTGTGGGAAACCTCATCGTTACTGGATAGAATTTGGACAAAACCTAATCACTCTTTCCAATTCAAAATGTACTTTAGGAATGAAGTTGAGCAGAAGTGTAATTCCATTCCCATGTCCAGAGACATCATACAGATGTTTGTGTGGAATGGGACAACATGCATCAGGCTTAGTCCTGATTCTCCAGGCAGGTCCACTCTGGCTTACTCTAAGCGATGAATTCAGAATTCCGGGGTGGATACAGACCCGTGTCCAACTGACTACACAGCCATAGAAAACACTGTGGAGAAAAACCAAGCTGAAATCATCCTTCCGAGTCAGTGCTGTGCTATTCACAGATAGACCTGAACCAATCCACCTTTTGACTATGGAATTGGAAGGGATTCTTAAATTGGACTGATGTCCTTGAACCTCAAAAAGCTGGAAGAGAACAGGATGACACTTGGCAAATAATAACCCCATCTACAGGGAAATGCACAAAACTTACTGTTCATCAGAGATTTCCACCAGGAGTTCTAGCCCTATGGGAACCTTGCCAAATACAGCAGTCCCTCCTTATCCACAGGGAATAGATTCCAAGATCCCCAGTGGATGCCTGAAATCGTGGCTAGTACCAAACCCTATATATACTATGTTTTTTCCTATACACAATATAGCTATAAGAAAGTTTAACTTATAAATAAGCACAGTAAGAGATTAACAACAATAACCAATAATAAAACAGGACAATTATAATGATATACCCTAATAAAGGTTGTATGAATGTGGTCTCTCTCTCAAAATATTTTACTGACCTGTAGTCACCTTTCTTCTTGTGATGATGGGAGGTGAGCGTACATGGTGAGAAGAGGTGAGGTGAATGATGAGGGCATTGTGATGTAGCCTTATTTTTGCACTCGGTTGACTGGGTAACTGAAACCACAGAAGGCGAAACTGCAGGTAAGGAGGGAGTACTGTACAAATATTCAAAGCTTATTGATGATTTGCTATCAGCCTGGCACTCTTCCAGAACTTTATCAGAATTGTCTCACTTAAACCATCCAATGACTCTATGATGTAGTTTGTAATTTATCCCTTACAGAAGGGAAAACTGAGGCACAGAGAAGTTCATTAACTTGACCAGGGTCACAAGCTAAGAGATGGTAGAACCAAAGAAGTTTGGCCCCAGAGCCCCTGCTCTGATCAGCTCTGCCTTGTTGCCTCAATCCCCAGATTTTTACCTGTCAAGGAAAACTGTGGAAAACTCTCTACATCGACCGTAGGGCCCTCACAGAAACACCTTCCCTGGGATATGCTCGAGTATTGTTCCCTCTGCTTTGCTAGAATATAAACGAGAGAATGACCTGGGTGAGCTATGCCCTGGTGTCATTTGTGGAAATGTAGTAAAAGATATTTGTTCCCAGCTATTCACTAATCTAATGAAAGGATTGATTCAATTCATTTCTAAATAGTTTTACAAGTTAATTTGGAGGCAGCGTGCTGTAGTGGTAAAGAGCACAGCCTCAGGAGTCAGCTTGCTTAGGATAAGTACCAGCCCTGCCTCTTCCCGCTAACCTGCCTGACCCTCAGATCCATTATCTGTAGAATAAAGGTAATCGTAGTTCCTACTTCAGATGATTGCTGTGAAAATTAAAATAAAGTACTTCGAAGTATGCTGGGCATAGAGTAAGCCCTCAATTAGCTATTAGGATTATTGCTCTGCTGTTTTCAGAAAGTAAGTGCAGTTCCAAAATCTCTTGCTTAAAATTCTTGCAGCCAGGTATGCTTTGGAATTCATTCAGAATTTGGGGGCTTTAGAAAGACAACAGGGTGTCTATACCATATACATTCTATGATGTGGCTTCCTCAATGGGGTCTGGACAGCACACCAAATCAAAGGCGGGAATATTTCTGCAGCAAAATGCATGACCTTTTACTCTCGGTGGGATAAGTAGAGATGATAAGAAGCCTCGTGTCAGGTTTTGTGGCCAAGTGCCTGACACTACAAATAAATAAGTGAATAAAGGTAATTGTTTTCAGAACTCGGCATTTCAGAATTGTGATCTTAACTATAGAATGAAAGTTTTACTGGGCATCCAGTCCCACTCCCAGTTTTAGCCCTCTCCCCACTGAAATGGATCCCTCGTCAACACTTCGGGACTCACTCACTCGCTACATGTCCAGCACAGAAAGGACGGCTCCCTGTCACTTCCTGTTGCCACTGCAGACCTGACTTGTTGTTTTCTTCCCCGCTGGACCTGTACCTCCTCCTGTATTTCCTCTCTTGATTAGTGCCATCCCAGGTCCCAGTCACCTTGGAATCCCACCTCTCCAGCCAGGTGACTGCTCTGACTTGTTGCTGGTACTTTCCCACTCTCTCTAGCCTCTCCCCCATTGTCTGTGCTCCTTCGTGGGGAGCCCCATTACTGCTCTCCTCATTGGTCATCCCAGCCTGGCCATCTTACATGCGCTGCTGCTCACTCTCCTCTCAGTGCCGTTCAGATCAAAGTCCTCCACAACTGGAAAATCCCTGTTGCTTTCAGGAGAGTCCTAGCTCACCAGCCAGCACTTAAACGTCTCCTCCCAATTTCCCTTTCCTGCCTCGTCTGCCTCTGCTGCACCATACCTGTGGACTTGTTGTTTGACACACGCACCATACAGCTGTCTCTGTGTGTTCATATGTCTCCACACTGTACCTAAATTACCCTTTTCATCTCCTCCTTTGGAAATCTTACTCATCCTCCAAGGACAAGGCCAATTGCTGCTTCTTCCTTGAAGACTGCTTTGATTGTTCCAGCAAGAAGTGTTCCTGGGCTGGCGTGGTGGCGTAGTGGTTAGGTTCGTGCACTCGGCTTTGGTGACCCCGGGTGTACATGTTTGTATCCCAGGCATGGACCTACACACTGTTCATCAAGCCATGCTGTGATGGCATCCCACACACAAAATAGAGGAAGATGGGCACAGATGTTAGCTCAGGGATAATTTTCCTCACCAAAAAAAAACAAGGAAGAGGAAGAACCCTTTTAAAAAAAAGAAGTGCTCCTCTCCTTCTTGCCGTCCTTTTGTCTCTTGCTTCCTCATACTTCAGTTGCTCTGTTCATCATGGCTGTTGGTAGGGAGGGTGCATAGCGTCATGGTCAGGAGCCCAGGCACTCTGCCTGCATCCAAATCCTACCTCTCCCATTTGCTAATGTGGCCTCTTTATAAGCCTCAGCTTCCTCCTCTGTAAAATGGGGAAACTAAAATTGCCTCCCCCATCAGGTTGTTTTTAGCACATTCTTGGTTTGTTTATGTAGAGGGAACCGTTCAGCAGAGCGCCTTGGGAAGAGTGAGTGCTCTGCAAACGTTTGCTATTACCTTCATTGTTCTTGCTTTTCTGTGCATTATACCATGAGCTCCCCGATGGAAGAGACGTGTCAGTTCGTTGTCCAGTCCTCCATGGTGCTTTCCCCAATCTCTCACACACCATGGGCACAATGAAGCTTTGTCAGATAGAATTCTTACACCTTCACGCTCTTCCTTAATATTTAAGTTGCCCACAGCCCTTTTTTGGAGTGAAGCTCTCAGAAACTCAAAAGAATGAAACAGTATAGCCAAAGTGAGAAGATTGAGTTCACAGACATATATAGTATTTTTGTTTAAATACATAAGAGTCACAAGGGAATATATCCATTTCTTTGAATAGCTCAACTTAGATAAAATCTGGACAAGTCTCTCCCCATCAGTGCTGCTGAGGAATAGCAGTATGAGGAGAGAATGAGAAATAAATCAGTCTGGGCTATGAGAGAAGGACCACCCGGCAGAGGCAACGGGAAGCTTCATTAAGGTCTGTTAAGCCCCAAATACTAGGTCAATGAGAGGGGGATTTGTTTTGAGCTCTGCAAAACTCTAAGTACGTATAATTGTACTGTGTAATCCAGCCAAACCTTTAACCCTTCTGAGGTGCTCTGCTGTCGATCCAGCTGCTGTTCTGGCTGTTTCCCTTCATCTCAAAACTGCTCCCTCAGGTTCAGGTGAGCCAAGGCAGCCAAGGAGACAATGCCTTTCCTTTCCCTGAAATTGGATGCCTGTGTGACTGACCCTCTATCACAGTCCAGCAGTGTCTGATCAGATCAGCCTTTACAGTGGCTGTGGGAGGGGCCGCTGGGGAGATGAGCACAGAGGCGTAATAGCCAAAACAGAAAAACTGCATCGAATCCAAGTTATCAGCTTCAAAGGGAAACATGCCCCTTACAAATACAGGGCTTTTAGGCACACAGCTGAGTTGCAGTATGGAACCTACAGCATGATAGTGGAGCAGAGAGAGTCTGCCTTCCTCCATCATCTTCAGCCCTGGAGGTAGGTGGGCACTGCCAGGACCCATCTCAGGATTCCAAGCTGCACACAGTGGGGGCTTAAATATGCCATCCTGAGTATTGGGCTTTGCTAGGGTTTCCCTCCACTCATAATCTATTTCTAAGAGCACCCCAGCTTCTTCTGGGAGAATCATTGCATTCCACTGTGTGCGGTCATGATGTGCTGGTGAATCCCAGGCATGTGTCCTCCAATTTGCAGTTGAATATTCCAAGCCAAACCCTTCAGCCTTCACTTTCTGCTGAACTTCACCAAAATAGATTTCTATGGTTTTTAATCAAGAGACCAAATTCAGACCCCATCTGATAGATGGGCTCTGAAATGAGACTTTGAGCTTGGCCTTTCTACAGACATCATTTCCATTCCTTCTGGTACTCCTTCCACCAGAAGCTTCCACACATAAGGGAGCATTCCCCAGAGAAGAAGAAAGAAACAAGACTCCCATAAGCAAAAAAGCCAGGGAGCTAGCTGCAGGCAGCTTGAGGAGCAATCTGCACTTGCTGGAGGTCTCTGAAGCTGCACAGGCTGGCAGGACCCTGTGGGGATGTGTGGGCTGAGCTGATCAGCTCACCGAAGGCTCACCAAGCTAAACATCCAAATGGAGTTTATGCTTTTTAGTTGAAAACGCTTTCTAAAATTTACTGACATGTTTTAAATTTCTGCATCAAGCTATAATGCAGTGGTGCCCTCACACCCCTTTCTGGGGACATGTGGAGATGTTTGATCCTATACCAATTCCTGTGCTACTCGAGTGCCTCTGTGCTTTCTAGACTTCTTTCCCTCCCCACTTCCTCCATTTTGGATAGTTATTTCTCATTTCCACCACTGACCGTGTGTCTGCACACTGTATCGCTCTTCTAATTTTCTGTTGGCTTAGAAACCAGAAAGTCAAGCTGTTTAAGTGTAAAGCAAGAGTGAAGAGGGCTTTGGTTGTGGATAAAGTACAAACATCTCAGTGCGTGGACTTTGTGGCATCATCTTCCCTCCTATAAAATGAGTTTTGTGTTGCATTATGAAATGATGAGGTTGTCAAAGCTGGACTCCAGACACACACACAGGAGATGTTACTATGCTCAGAAACAAATTTTATTTTCTCTCAAATTTTACCCAGCTTCTTTTCCCCATCCCATGAACTGTTAATCATCTCAACAGAAATCTGTGGAAATCACTGAGGTCATACAGGCTGTTCTTGCTTTGATGCATGCATCAGAGTCCACTCTTGTCAGAGGGGAGGTGTGAAAGATGTATCAGGTAGGTTTTGCTGCATAACAAGCCTCCCTGAAATGTAGGAGTTTGAAATAACAATCTTTATGATTCTGTGGGTCAGAACTTAGGGCCGGGCTAGGCTAGGGTGGCCTGCTCCACCTGGTGTCACTTGGAGACTTTAGTTGGGACACCTGAGGTGGCTGTGAAGGCTGGCCCTCTCTCACCTCATGGTCTCCCATCTTCCAGGAGGCCAGGAGGCCAGGAGCCCAGGAGCCCTGGAGGCCAACTCAAGCTTCTTCCTGTAGACACTGTTACAAGAGTGTGAGGATGGAAGATATGAGGACACTTGACACCTGGGCTCAGAAGTCCCACATTGTCACCTTAGTCATATTCTATCGGTCAAAGCAAGTCACAGGACTGGTCTAGACTCAAGGAGTGGAGAAGTAGATTCCGTCTCTTGATGGGAGAAGCTGCAAAGAATTTATGATCATTTTCAATCTGCCACAACAGAAGCCCCCAAATTCATTATTTTATAAAGGACCAATGAAGCATAAAGTCTTCTGATTCTGAAATAATCATCTTTCCCTGGCCTGTCCAACATCTTGTCATCTGATTTATGCTTGTGAATTAGCAAAATGCTTTCACATTCTGCATTTCGTTTATCCTCATGATGAACTTTTGAAGTGTGTCATCTCCTGTTTTCAGATAAGGGATTAGAAGCCCAAAGAAGTTAATGACTCACTCAGGGTCCCATAGCTGTGGAATGGGGGCACCTCAAGTCCTATGCTTGTCCCCTGCACCCTTCTTATGAGGAAATCCATTTATGTCAAGAGGTTGGTCTGCTTCATTATTATCACTTTTGAGATCGGCATTAAAGCTGGTTCTTTCCCCCAGGCTAAAGATTGCTGGTTCAGGGCTACCTACTGAAGATGGGCACACAAATTCATCTGGGATGCATTTCTCCCTAACCACAGAGCTGTGCTTACAAATTCCAGATGTGCTTCCCGGGGCCCCTTTTACACCAGTAACTAGATTGGCTGAACTGCAGGTAGAAGTATATACAGCTGCCAGTCCTCACGAAAGCAGGGCTAGCAGGCTGCTAAGAAAGAGTAGCAGCCGACAGGGAACTTCTCTGGCTTCTAAGCAAGCATGGTGAAATTCTCCAAACCTCTTCCCTTCAGAAATCTACAAGTTCAGCTAGCCTATTAAATGAGGTATGTATGCCGTGGTTCTCTAGCACAACTGAAGTTTTGTATTCAGCTTAAAACGTTTTAGCTGTCAAATATTCATCTTAAAAAGGAAAGCTCCACCTAACCTCTTGAGAATCTTGAGAGTTGACTAAGAAGATGCTGTAAAAATAGAATATGCATAAACAAAAGAGTAGAACAGAGCCCCACACTGGACAAAATGTTTGAGGATATATAGAGGAATCAGAGATCATTATTGCCAACTGTGAAGGAATGCCGGCCTTAAAATGACTACACTGATACATTATTTATTTACCTACTACATTTCTGTGCTTCCTCTAGTTTTTCATTTTAGATGCCAAGGAATCAGAGGGCAGGCTTCTTGGAAAATCACTAATTATTGTACCATGTGGCACTCAGCAGTATATTGTCATTGATGCTGTTTTTGAAGCTTTACGATTTTATTATATGAAGCATTTTTATTTGTAACTTCTTTCTTTATTCCAACTCTGTGAGGGAGCTAGGGCAATTTCCCCAATGTACGAGGGAGGAAACTAAGACTATGAGAAGTTAATTGGCTCTTCCAAAATCGCAAATCTCGTCAAGTCAAAGATGAAGCTAGAAACCCGTGTTAAGACTCCTTCCAACTATTGTATTACTGGCTTTTAAAAATATACAATAGTTTATTGACTTTTTCTGAATATAAAATAAGAAAATGCCCATATAAACAAAAATCTGAGCAATAAAATAAAAATTTTCTAAGATCCCATCACTCAGAAATGACCACTAGTATTCTGCCATTAGTTGGCTCTATTTTCTTTGTTTTTAATATTACTGGAATTAGATGTGTATACAGATTTTTACCCTAGTTTTTGTTGTTTGGTTTGTTTTTCTTAAACTTAGATCAAGAGCATTGTTTCATGCTGTTATAAAATGTGTGAGAATATAATTATAAAGTGCGGCAGTGATATTACGTCATATGCATGTTCTGTCATTCATTTAATCAATGCCCTATTGTTTGACACATAGATAATATCTTATTTTTACTGTAGTAAATAGCAAAGTAATGAAAAAGTTTAGATATGAATCTTCTTTTCTATTTCTGGGTTTTTCCTTGGGACATATTCTTATGGGACTATAAAGTCAAAAGCTGTGATGATTGTTAAGGCCCTTGACACTTCTTCGGTATTGCGTCTCCCCATTAAGCTGAAGTGAAATTCAGACTGTGCAAGAGAACATCTCAATAGTAGGCAACAGAATTCTTTGTCCTGGAAATTCTTTTCTAGGGGAGCTAGGCACATTTTCAATGGATAGTGGCTTCGTCTCACAAATTAGACCCTCTGCAGAGATTGGTAATAACTTCTTGCATGGGTTTTGCTGTCTCACTTCTGCTCTCCTTGTCCCTGTTCTAAGATTCTGCTATCACCTGGTAGACGTGAGGGGAATCTATTAAGACAGATCATTGCTACACCAAAGCCGCTTTCTATGCTCTTCTAGAATTCATTTCTTTGCTCCCTGTTCTGTTAGATGCTATTGAAAATGTTGCTTGTTTGGGGAATGATGTTGTCTGTGCCTTCCCTACAGTAAAACTTCAAAGCTAATGATTCACGCTAGGATTTTGGTCATCTGCTCTTAGTTTTCAAAAGAGGAAAAACTCTTCACTTCTTCTAGGTTGGAGAAACTCAAGGGATCACTGAGTAAATAGGAGAAATAACTGTGATCAACACTGCTCTATTTGGATGGCCCCTCCTTCACTTCTTCCCTTTCACCACTCCATTTCCCATAAGTATTTATGGCCAATACTATGTGGGTGTCAGGCTGTGTCCTGGACCTGGAGGAAAGAGTGGTGAATAGTTCGAGACAGGGAGCCTATGCTCTGAGAGTGTACAGACTAGCGAAGGTGATACATAGCAATGAATTAAAACAAAGTGTGGTGAAGACTTGGATATAGTAGAGGCTCTGAACCTAGTCCAGAGGTCTGCAATGGCCTCCACGAAGAAGTGGCGTTTATGTTGAAACTTGAAAGGTTAAGATAAATTAGCCAGACCAAAGTGGGTAAAGGGAATAGAAATGGCCATGTAGGAGGAAGACTTTTGAGCAGAGAGGAATTTAAATTTTGATTCATGACTTCAAAAAAAATAATTCTTAGGAAACTTGAAATATAAAGAAATTTCCTTAAACTGATAAAGGATAACTACAGAAAACCTATTGCAAACATACTTAATGGTAAAATATTAAAACTTCCCCTTTGTGATAGGGGCAAGAGTAGGATGCCTGCTACCATGACTTCCATTCAGTATGGTGCTTGAGGTCCCATATGGTGCAATAAGGCAAGAAAAGGAAATTAAAAGTGTAAATATTGGGAAGGAAGACATAAAACTGTCATTATGTGAAGATGATATAATTGCATAAGAAGCAAAAAAATACTGATAACCTTTTAGAACTAATTATGAATTCAACAAGGTTGCTGAATATAAGTTCAATATACAAAAAAGAATTTGTATTTAATATACCAGGACCAGTAAGAAAGTGAAAATTTAAAACAAATATTATGTACAGTAGCATCAGAAATATCAAATACCTAATTTAAGCTAAAAATTATATGCATGACTTCTACTCTGGAAATTATGAAATATCATTAAAAGAAAATTTAAAATATACAAGTAAAGCTGGAAAAAAGTAAATGGAAGTAAATGGAGAGATATATTATTTTCATGAATTGAAATTCTCAATAATGTAAAGATTTAATTCTCCCTTAATTGACCTTATGTTTCAGGGAAACACCAATCAATATCCCAGAATGCTTTTTGTGGATAAAAACAAGCTGATTCTACAAATAAAATCACAGTGAGCTAACACTACACATCCACCAGAATGTCTAAAACTTAAAAGACTGGCAATGGCAAATATTTAGCAAGGATGTGAAAGAACTAGAATTCTTTTACACTGCTATCAGTAAAACCATGTTCAATATTGTTTGTCATTATCTATTAAAATTGAGCATATGCATTGTTTATGACCAACAATTTCACTCCTAGGTATATAACACCTCCCAACTGCCTACACGTGTGCACTAAAAGGTTTATGCAAAATTAAGAGCAGCGTTATTCATAAAAGCTCCAAACGAGAAATAATCTAAATATCCATCAACTCTAGAGTGGTTAAAGAAATGGACATATATTCATACAATGAGATGACATTCAGCGATGAAAATTAATGAGCTAAACCTACATGCAGTGAAATAGATGAATTGGACAAATATAATATTTGAATGAAGGAATCCTGATGCAAATTAATGCATATTGTATAATTCCAGTTCAAAAACAAGAAAAAAGTAATCTGTGGGGTTAGAAATCTGGATAGTAGTTCTTTTAGCAGAAAGGATGGAACAATGATTGGAAGGGGATATGTGAGGGCTTCTGGAGTGCTGGTTGTACTAATTTAAACTACATATTGTAAGTTGCAAGAATATATATATGTTATATATAACAAAAAAGTTATGAAAACCTATGAGATGCAACTAAAACCAAACTTAGTAGAATTTATAGCCCTAAATGCATACATAGAAAAGAAGATGGGATGACAGTTGGCTAATATCCATCTAAAAAGAAAATAGAACTTTAAAAAACAAATTAAATTCAAAGTAGAAGGAAGAAAATTTAAAAAATAGGGCCAGAAATTAATGAAATAAAAAACAGATATATAATAGATAGGATAAACAAAGCCAAAAAGTGGTTTAAAGATTAATACAATTGATAAACCTCTGTCAAAATGAATGATGATGTCAGCAGTGAAAAAGGAGATGAGTTAGTATTCTACAGATATTAAAAAATAAAGGAAATTCTGAAAACTTTATGCCAATGAAATTGAAGATTTAGATGAATTGGACAATTTCTAAATAAAACTTTATAAGAAATAGACCCAAGAAGAAATAGAAAATTGAATTAGATCTTCTGGAATAAAACGGGAGAATATCTTCATGACCTTGTAGGAGGAAAATATATTTTAAATGAGATGCACAAGATTGATAAGTTGAACTTCACTGAAATTAAAAACTTCAATTCCACAAAATTCACCTTTATAAGAGTAAAAAGAGGGGAGTGAGAGGAATAATTGAAGGGAGGAACACTGGTGAGCAGGCTGCTGTAGTTCTCTAAGGACCTCCTTCCTCTGCATCTACGTCTTCTGCCTGGAACCCTCAGGGCAACCTTTCACTTAGTTACTCCAACTTGCCCTTCAAATATCAGTTCAATTTTTGCTTCCTCTGGGAAGCTTACTCTATTCCTCTCCCCATTACACCTCACTATTATTATGGCTTCATAGTATTTGCTGCTTAATTGTGGTATTTATCACATTTGAAAGCTTACATTTATTTGAATGCTTATTTGCTTGGTATCTGCCTCATGTACTGGATTCTAGATGGTGAAGCTCAATCACATCTGATTCTTGCACGTCGCTGTATCTTCGGTGCTAGGTATGTAGGGATTCAATAAGTATTCATTGAATGAATAAGTGAGTGAGGGAATGGAAGAGTGAATACAATCTGTATAAGCATCAAAATAGAAGTCAGGGGCCAGGAAAGGTAGTGGGGAGGGTGGTGAGTTTGA
This sequence comes from Equus asinus, assembly GCF_041296235.1. Taxonomy (NCBI): domain Eukaryota; kingdom Metazoa; phylum Chordata; class Mammalia; order Perissodactyla; family Equidae; genus Equus; species Equus asinus. Next base: position 42,729,861 of record NC_091798.1, on the reverse strand, counting down.
CTGTGAAAGGGCAATATGAGGGATCCTTAGGCAATGGAAATGTTCCCTGGCTTGACCATATAAATGTCTATATCCTGGTTTGGCAAGCTGTTGCCATGGGGGAAAGTGACTAGAGGGTACACAGGACCTCTCTGTATCATTTCGTAGAAGGGCATGTGAATCTGTAGTTATCTCAAAATAAAGTTTAATTTAAAAAAATAGAAATGATAGTCAATCTGTGGAAGTTGGTCTAAAACTCTTTTCTGTTCGCTGAGTTAAAAGGTGAAGAAAGCTCCAAACAATTTAACATGGCTGCTGGTAGACTTCTCTACTAACTGATGAATATAGGAATACTGGAACAGCTGTGCACATCTGTATGCTTCTCCTGTAAATGTTCTACTGGAGAAAATCTAGGTGTGCAAGTTCTGAGACATATAGATGGTGTCAAATTTGAATGGAATGTTTAAGAGCTATATTTTGTGAGAAAAGGGTGGCCCTCTTGAGGATGCCCTCTGTGATGATGGTCTGGCATTGCTGGCATTGTAAGATATGAGGACTCCATTCAGACCTATCTTTAAACATCTTAGAGGAAAATATCTTCTCCTCAGGCTTTTTTCAACAGAAATTTCTAAATTTATGATGGAAGTGACTGTTATTAGACCCTGGTCAGAATATTGCCTGGGACCTACAAAAGCCAGGATATTTGCCATTGGTTTAGAGAGCTGAGAGGAAAGAACTTTCAAGATGTCAGTGATAGCTGGACTCCTTTCCCATTAAGAGGGAAAAAAATTGTTGCAAAAATCTCTTACTTAGTGAGAAAGCTATTTGGGGACAGACAAATAGGAGAGGTCTCCTATCATATCTAGAGATCATCTTTTGATCTTTCTTTAATAGCATTATATATATATATATATATATAAATTGATGTTTCTTTAAAAACATATCAGGGGGGCTGGCCCCGTGGCCGAGTGGTAAGTTCGCGGGCTCTGCTGTAGGCGGCCCAGTGTTTCGTTGGTTCGAACCCTGGGCGCAGAGATGGCACTGCTCATCAAACCACGCTGAGGCAGCGTCCCCCATGCCACAACTAGAAGGACCCACAACGAAGAATATACAACTATGTGCTGGGGGACTTTGGGGAGAAGAAGGAAAAAAATAAAATCTTTAAAAAAAAAATAACATAGGCTTTTCTTTCTCCTTAGGTTCACTGTGGTAGTTGTAGGAGGATACCTTTTAGGTTTGGTCAGTGTCTGGTTATAAATGTGCGTGTTTCTTTTCTAAAGGACAAAGAAAATTTTGTTTTCAGTTTTTATAAACTACATTTTCAGGGAAAATATTGATTTGCATATTTCTTATACAGTTCTTTGAGTACTTCTCTTGATTTTTCTCCCAACTCACACACTGTCTCTTCCTTTCCTCTATTTTTTCTGATTACTATCCTCCCATAGAATTTCCAGGACAAAACAACTCTGCAATTATATGTTGTAACTGCTCTATAATTGCAAGCACAGTGCTTGAGTGCTTCACACAATGAGTTGGTACAAAAACAGGACCCCTTCAGATCATCTCTGCTGGAGATATTTCTCATCAGACAGATACAAATAGTCATCTGGGAAAATGTTTTTAAAAAAACTAGTTCAAAGAAATGTTGGATGAGAATGGCAAAATCCCATGGTCCATAAGCCCACTAGCAAATGAGAATAACAGAGTCCAGAACACATAGAAAGAGCATTTGATTGATGCTAAAATGAAAGAAAGTTTTTGGGAGGGAGACTGAAGAGCACAGGGGAAGGTCAAATCTTGTTTAGCAATCGGATTACCAAGAAATTGGAGTAAAAGGCCTTTTGGATTAAAGGGCTATTGAGAACCAGTAGGCTGCTTTCTGGGCATAGTTGCCACAGCAATAATAAAACCATTGAAATGTGCAGAGAGATGGATACAGATCTTCAAGTGGGAGAAACAACAAGAAAAGTGGAGGTGAGAGTTGGCAAATATTTTCCTGTGAACTTGCAGAAGCTCTGTTCTTTGCAACTACTGCGTATGTGTCATCTTTATGAAGCTGAGCTCTAGGTAAATTTTATTTTCCTCATATAATGAGATGCCTTAAAAGATATGACAGGAAAACAAAACATCACTAAGGAGAGGACTTGAAAAACTTGATGTGGGGAAGACTGCAGAGATAAGTTATCTATGCTTTTCTTGAAAATCTCCAGAATTAAGCAGAAATTATAATAAGGTGACTGCATCACATATTAGAATGATGGTAGGTCAATTGAGATATCCAGTATGAGGAACAGGAAGAAAAAGGAATGAAGAAAAATGAATGAAGTCTAAGACACCTGTGGCAAAATCTAGAAAACATTACACAACCATATGCTGTCTACTAGAGATACACTTTAGATTCAAAGACACAAATAGGTTGGAAGTAAAAGGATGGAAAAAGATATACCATGAAAACAATAACCAAAACAGAGCTGGAATGGCTATACTAAAATCAGAAAAAAAATAGGCTTTAATACAAAACTTGTTAGTAGAAACAAAGAAGGACATTTTATAATGATAAAAGGATCAATGCATCAAGGAGATAGAATCATCATAAACATCTATGCACCTAACAACAAAGCCCCATGAAGCAAAAATGGACAAAACTGAAAGAAGAAATAAACAATTCAACAATAATAGTTGAAGATGGCAATGCTTCATTTTCAATAATGAACAGGATGGCTAGACAGAAGACCAACAAGGAAACAGAAGACTTGAACAATACTATAAAGCAGCTAAACCTAACAGACGTCTATAGAGTACTAGCTAATAATAGCAGAAAACACATTCTTCTCAAGTGCACATGATACATTCTCCAGATTGTCCACATGTTGGACCATAAAACAAGCCTCAATAAGTTTAAGACAACTGAAATCATGCATCTTTTTTGCCACAAGCACAAAGGAACTAAATTAGAAATCAATAACATAAGTACATTTGAGAAAAATCACAAATATATGCAAATTAAGCCACACACTCCTAAATAACCAATGGATCAAAGAAGAAATGAAATTAGAAAATACTTGAGATGAATGAAATGAAAAATTATGGGATGCAGCTAAAGCAGTGTTTAGAGGGTAATTTATAGTTGTCAATGCCTGTATTAAAAAAAAAAAGAATAAAGATCTCAAATCAACAACTTTTCATCTTAAGAAACTAGAAAATGAATAGCAAAATAAACCCAAAGCAACAAGTATGGCAATAATAAAGATTAGAGCAGGAATAAGTTAAATAGAGAATAGAAAAACAATAGAGGTAATTATTCAATAAATATGAGTGTTTTTATATGCTAGGCATTGCACTAGGTACAGCTGACACCTTGTCTGTCTCATCCCCTTGACTATAGGTTATTTGTGGCCAAGAGTTTGAGTGAATTGCCTTTGTCACCTCTACAGTGCTTTGTAGTTAGTACTTAATGACATTTGTTGAACGTGGCCCACCTGACTGAATGATTAGTACTCACTGCATGCCACAGTTCTACCAACACTCAGAGGTCCCTACAGTCAATTAGGGCTCTTTGGATAATAATCCCAATAGCTAGAAATCATTGAATAACTTTCTAAGTGGCAGACTCTACATTATTACTGACGTTCACAGAAATTCTGAAAAAAGTGTATGTTATCGGCCCTTTTTACAAATGAGGAAACTGAAAATTGAGTTGTAGGTCACACATAGTAATGCACATTAGAGATGGATTTTGAACTGAAGCCTGCAAGTATGCTTCCTACCACACCACGGTGAGTACTAAAGTAAAGCCTCGTCTGTGATTGAATAAAATATTGTGTGAAAACAAGGTACAAAGGAAATCCATGTCCCAACATGGTAAAGTAAATGACCTCTGAGAACAGCTGTCCAGGTAGGCACAGCTGCCCAAGAGGCTGGCTGGGAATGTCCTCTGACAGTAGTTGCTGCCTTTCATGGACAGCAAGCTTTCAGACCTTGAAGCTGCGAACTCTGTAAGGCCTTCCAAAATTGATTTTTTTTTTCCTATGATGGCTTTTGTACCCTTTAGCAACCCAGGCTTATTTTTTGATTGAACTAAAACCTAGTAATTTCCAGACTAAATGGACTTCACAAGTTCTAAAAGGCTGAACTATTTGAGAAATGCACAGCCTACATGTGCCCACAGAGAGAATCTCCCTCTTAAGCTAACTGCACTCTACATATTGAAATGTCATTTTCACAGCAAATGCACTTCTTCCAGAAGGATTATTTTTCATAACTGGTCAACATTAGTAGAAATATAAGTTCTTGTTATTTAAAAAAAAACACATTTCTTTAGGTTTAAGTGAAATAATGTTAAAAGTAATGTTCTGTGAATGGAAATGTGAATGTCTCTAATGTCACTTGTCCCTGATGCAGTTTTTCCCAAGAATGTCATCAGAAATGTACTGTGATTCTATTGACTAGGGAAGAGAACTACCTTATGAGGCTTAGTAACCTCCTCAGAATTAATTCCACAAAGGACAGTCAATACCTCCATCTTGACTAATAACCACAGTATATGATAGTCATCTGAAGTAAACACCCTTTCTACATGGAAGGCAAATTCGAAAGCTAAATTCTGGATTTTATCTTGGTGACGTCTCATTTTGTGGTGCCATATGACCTAATTATCAAGTGTCTGTGTTGCAAAGTTTTGTTTTTAACTTATTACTTGAGGTGTAACATATGTACAGTCAGTTAGGAGTATAAATCGTCAGTGAACAACCCAATAAATATTTACATATGCATAAATCTGTGTAACCACCATCCAGATCAAGATATAGAACATTTCCAGTGGCCCCAGAAAGCTCCCTTGTGCTCTTTTTTAGTCAATAACCTCTTCAACAGTAACCATATTCTGGCTTCTATCACCACAGAAGTCTTTTGGCCTGTTTCTGAGCTTTATAACCATGTAGTCAAGAAGTATGTACCCTTTTGTTTCTGGTTTCTTTTGTTCAACATTATTTCTGTGAGATTCATCCATGTTCATTCTGTGTAGTATTCCATCATACCACATTTCCTTTTAAGAATCATAGCCAAGATGACCACAAATTCACTCCATGTGATATGCAAAGAACCTATCCGCCACTGCCAGAGGAAGATAAATTAAATAAAAGATATCCTATGATCTTATCACCTCCTACAGAGAGGGAGAGAACTGCCAACATCTATCCAGTAAAATTTTGTCTCACTTAGGCAGATAAGTCAGCCTTTTGTTGAGTCTGGGCAACTTCACTTGTCCAACAACTGCCTCTGTGATGGTTTGTAATAAATGGATATCCCTGATAAGAAGGTGGTATTGTCAGTTGACAAACATGGAAGAAAATATTGCCTGTTTGACTCATAATCAGTAAATTATATTTAGTCATTTAAGCATCATTGACAATTTCAAGAAGAGGTGGTTGCTAGGAGCAGTTCACTCAAGACAAACATTGATGTACCAAGGGTGAGTCACAGTGACGCTCAATACAGAGATGCAGGTGGAGTGCATGAGGACCATGAAGAAAGAGGCTGCACAGGTAGCGCTCATCAAAGACATGAAAAAGCAGAACAAAGTGAGATGGATGAGGAGCCTTAATGGAACAAAACATGTGACTAAGAGTGATTTTATATAGAAATACAATAGTATTATGTCTGAACCCACATGATAGTTACAGGGGAGAGGAGATGAATAGAGAAATAGGAACCTAGATTGTCTCCTAACATTCGAGACTGTTTTTATGAACTTGTGGGAGGTGGATGAGGCATTCTGGGGTCAACCCAGCATAAAGTGTATGAAAGTCCAGACTTTATTAGTGCATTGTCATAGCTTGAGCTGGCCATCAAATAGTCATGATAGCTAGAAGCAGAGAGGCATTTGATGAAATGGTAAAAAAGGAGAATGTTACAGGATTCATACATCATGAAAAGAAGAGCTTGAGGAGAGAGCATAATTTTTAAACTATTTCAACTCTGCTATTCCAATTTTATCAATAAAATAAATACTTATTCTGTCTACAACTTATTCATTCATTTATTCAAGTAGCTTTTGTTGAGCTCCTACCATGTACCAGGATATGGCAAGAGACTGATAGGTAGCAATGCCTATTGTCAGTAACAGCATCCTGAATCAGCATCTTAGCTATTTTCCAAGGACATTTTATCCCACAGCTGTTTTTGCTTCCTGTACTTTCAAGTCTGTGACTATATTTACAGTTTTCTTTTTGCCTTTGACATTTGCACTTCTCAATTCGATGCTTCAGTAACTTTCCATGCCCTTTACATATCCTGCAGCTAATAACTATGCTGCTTACTTAAGAAAAAACAATGAATCTCGAGTTGGGAACTCTTTGAGAAATATGAGCCAAAAGCTTCTATATCCTGACTATGCGTTTTCTGAGCATGGTCTACAAAAGAAAAGCACCAGGATTTGCTTGATTGTGGAGGGAAGAGACAAGGAGGCATCTGCCTGATGTTGGGGTCTCTGTAGTGAAGCCCCTTCACTATCAGGGATCCCTATTATAAGAAGGGAACCTGGTTTTCTTCATTCTTTAGTTCCAGATGGTCTGAGGACCTTTTGTCTCCTATACAAGTTGCTCAGTGCCCAGGACAGGAAATTCAATAAGAGGTATAATTCTGGGGCCGAATTGGGTTCATTCTGGATTGAAAAAGAAAGTCCAAGGAGGAGGAACGAAGACAAAATGGACCAAGAGGTCAAATCTGGAAGGAGAGAAAGCACCTAACTCTAGTTGAGGTTACACTATTACAACATGACTCCCGTTTGTGGAGCGCTTTCTACATGTCAGACCCTGTGCTACTCCCAGAGCATGCAGTATCTGGTTTAACTTTCTCAACAATCCCACAGGGTAGCCACAATTAGTCTTATCATATTAAAGATGAGGAAACTGAAGATCAGATACTTTCTCTAGATCACAGGGCTGGTAAGCAGCAGATCTGGGATTCAAACTCTGGCCTGAGTGAATGCAGAAGCCCTGATTTTAAGCAGGAGGCATGCTGTCCCCCATCTCTACCTCTAGGTTGAGATAAGCGAAGTGGGATTGGATGGAGTGATTTTCACTAGGAGTTGAAGATGGTCTGAGGCAGGGTATCTGCATGTCTGGAGATGGAGAATTGGAGGGACAGTTCCTCAGCTTTTATAAAAACCAGACTCACTGCAAACCTCAGAATGCCCCAGTGCATCGGGTAGCTCTATACTGGAGGGCATCACTGCCAGTCCAGCCTGGATCCTTCCTTCTAAGGAACCCTGATTTTCTTATCTTTATCCCTGAACCACTCTGGGGCTAACCAAGGACCCCCACAACTAGAATTGCTCGTTAACCTTCTTAGAGCTCTCTTTCTCGTGCCCGTCTCATCTGAATCTCACATGCTGCTATGAAGTGCGGAGCAGATGCAATTATTCTCTTTTCACAGGGGAGGATCCTGAGCCACAGGAAACCACAAGGATCTGGACTAGCTGGGTCCCTGCTCCCTCCCTGTTCCTTCCAGCTGGATCAGTTGTTTGGGCTTCAGTCTGTGTAACCCCAGACCGAAGAACCAGTGTTAGTTCTCGTCAGAATTTAAATTAAATTCCAAAGGGCTTCACAAGCTGTCTTTCTTCTTTTCTGGCTTTTTCTTTTCCTTTTAGGAAAATGGTCTCAGAAACTTGATGTATTCGGTCATTAGAGGTCTTCCTAGCCTAGAGCCAGCACCACAAGCTGTTCCTGGGAAGCGTGGGAACAGCAACTGACACAGCCCTGCTGGAGGCTGCGGTGGCAGAGCAGCAAGAGGCTCCCTCAGTGATTCTGGAATCAGGAAGAACTGCAGAACCTTCACGACTGCCTCTCTCCATGCGAGCTGGGCTGTAATCATGTCCTGCCTCCTAGAAAGCACTGACTGTTTATCGAGTGCCCACTTTATGCCAGGCGTCATGCTGTGCACCAGGGGTCTGGAGTTAAGTGAAACTCTGCCCTTATCTTCAAGGAGCTCGCCGTTCAGATGAGGTGTGTGTGGGAAAAACTCGTTAACAATCTACCCTGAGTATGACTGAGCATGAAACCAGCCTCGTGAATGCTGCACTGCAGGATGGCTGAGGAAGAGAGAATTAGCTCTGTCTTAGATAAGGAGAACAACTCGGGGAGGCTCTTTGAGTTGGGCTTTGGGGCACGAGCAGAATTTTACAGCAGGGACATTATAAGCAAAAGTGAGAAAACATGAATAGTTTGCAAATACTAATGCCAAAGAGGGTTCCATCATTTTAATTACTTATTTAGAGCATTATTCATTTACTTGTTTATTCAACAAATATTTGTTGGCTTGTTACCTGTGTCGGGCCCTGACTAGGCTCCGAGGATGCAGCAGTGAGCAGGACCAGCTGGCTCCCTGCCCTGCGGAGGATGAAGTCTCATTGAAGGAGACAAAAGCGAGTCAGCTACTTACACAGTTATTTCTTTGGTAGCAGTTACGATAGGTACAAGTAAAAGGGCATCTTGAAGTGCCTAAAAAGGCTTGAGCTTGTCTGTGGAGAGTGAGGATGCAGTCAGAATGGGCTTCTTCAAGAGCGATATTTAAGTTGGGATCAGGAAGATGATTAGGAGGTAGTTAAGTGAATAGGGAAAAGCATTCCTGACATAGGGAGTTGTTATGAATTGTGTTTCCCTCCCCTCCCCCAATCCATATGCAGAAGCCCTAACCCCCAGTACCTCAGAATGTGACTGTATTTGGAGATAGAGCCTTTAAAGGGGTGATTAAGTTAAAATGAGGCCATTAGGGTGGGCGCTAATCCAATTGACTGGTGTCATTATAAGAAGAGGAAATTAGGACACACAAAAGATACCAGGGGTACAGGAGCACAGAGGAAAGCCACGTGACGACATAGTGAGAAGATGGCCACTTGCAAGCCAAGTGGGGAGGCCTCAGAGGAAATCAACTCTGCCGACACCTTGATATTGGACTTATAGCCTCCAGAACGGTGAGATAATACATTCCTGTTGCTTAAGCCACCCAACGTGAGGTCTTTTGTTACGGCAGTCTAAGGAACTGACGCAGAGGTAGAGCGTGCTGAGGCCCTAGGGTTGCTGGGAGCTCTGTTTGAGCACTGGAAAGGTGGCAGGTGTGGCTGATGACACTCTTTTGCTGGATGGTGTAGTTAAGTCTGTCTCCTATCCCTGGAACTTTGGGTTCTCTCCCATAAGGCAAAGGTCCTGGACTAATCCACCATCTAGGAGGATTCTCCTGGGTCTGTGATGCTGTGAATTCAATTCATTGAGCTCTTATAATTCCAAGACCCTAAGAAAGAAAAGGGCAAGATGATTATTTGGGAATGTTTCAATGAATCTCAGAACACTTTGGAAAACATTCTTTGTTTCCTCCCTCAGCTTTATTGAGGGATAACTGACAAATAAAATTATATACATTTAAAATGTACAATGTGATGATTTGATATACATATACTTTGTGAAATGATTACTCCAGTCAGGTTAATTATCACATCCATTCATTTCACATAATCACCTTTGTGTGTGTGTGTGTGTGTGTGTGGTAGGAACACTTCAGATCTACTCTTTTAGCAAATTTCAAGTATGTAATAGAGTATTATTAACTATACTCACCATGCTCAACATTAGATTCCCAGAACTTGTTCATCTTATAAGCAAAGGCTTATACCCTTTGACAAGCATCTCTCCATTTCCCCAACCCCAGGCCCTGGTAACCACCATTCTACTCTCTACGCTCTGTTTCTACGATTTAGACTTTTTTTTTAGATTACACATATAAGTGCAGTCATACAATATTTGTCTTTCTCTGGTTTATTTCACTCAGCATAATGTCCTCTAGGTTCATCAATGTAGTTGCAAATGGCAGGATTTCTTTCTTTATTATGGCTGAATAACATTTCCTTGTATATATACACCATATCTTCTTTTTTCATTCATCTGTCAACAGGCACTTAAGGCTATTCCCATGTCTTGGCTACTGTGAATGCTGCAGTGAACATAGGCGTCCAGTATCTCTTTGAGATACTCATTTCATTTCCTACAGAAATATACCCAGATGTGGGACTGACTGCTGGATCAAATGATAGTTCTATTTGTAATGTTTTGATTAATACTGTTTTCCATGAAGACTGTACCAATTTACATTCATATCAACAGTGCAAAATGTTTCCTTTTTGTCCACATCCTTGCCAACTCTTATCTCTTGTCTTTTTCATAAAAGCCATCCTAACAGGTGTGAGGTGATAACTCATTGTGGCTTTGATTTGCACTTCCCTGCTGATTAGCAATGTCAAGTACCTTTTCATGTAGTTGCTATCTTCTTTGGAAGAACGTCTATTCAGTCCTTTGCCCATTTTTTAATCAGGTTATTCATTTTGGGAGGTTTTTTGCTATTGAGTTGTATGAGTTTGTTATATATTTTGGATATTATCCCACTACCGGATGCAGATCTTCCTCAGCTTATGATGGGGTGATGTCCCGATAAATCTACGTTAAGTTGAAAATATCTTAAATCAAAAATGCAAGGCCTGCCCCGTGGCTGAGTGGTTAAGTTTGTATGCTCTGCTCTGGCAGCCCAGGGTTTTGCTTGTTCGGATCCTGGGCACAGACACGGCACTGCTCATCAGTCCGTGCTGAGGCGGCGTCCTACATGCCACAACTAGAAGGACCTGCAGCTAGAATATACACCTATGTACTGGGGGGCTTTGGGGAGAAGAAGAAGAAGAAGAAAAAAAAAGATTGGCAACAGATGTCAGCTCAGGTGCCAGTCTTTAAAAAAAAAGGTAAAGAAAATGCATTTAGTACACCTAATGCACCAAACATCATAGCTTAGCCCAGCCTACCTTAAACATGCTCAGAACTCTCATTAGCCTACAGCTGAGCAAAATAGTGGACACAAAGCCTATTTTATAATAGAATGTTGAGTATCTCATGTAATTTATTGAATACTGTACTGAAAGTAAAAAATAGAATGGTTGTCTGGGTACAGAATGGTTGTAAGTGTATCAGTTGTTCTCCCTTGTGATCACATGGCTGACCAGAAGCTGCGGCTGCTGCCACTGCTCAGCATCGCAAGAGAGGATCGTACTGCATACTGCCCAGCCCAGGTAAAAATCAAAATTCAAAATATGAAGTACAGTTTCTACTGAATGCGGATTGCTTTCACACCATGGTAAAGTTGAAAAATCCTAAGTTGAACCACCATTAGTTGAGGACCGTCTGTCAGTGTATGGTTTGCAAATATTTCCTCCCATTCCATAGGTTGCCTTTTCATTTTGTTGATGGTTTCCTTTGCTGCACAGCAGCTTCTTAGTTTGATGTAGTCCCACTTATTTTTCCTTTTGTTGCCTGTGCTTTTTGGTGTTATATCCAAAAATATCATTGCCAAGACGGATGTCAAGGAGCTTTTTCCCTATGTTTTCTTTTAAGAGTTTTTCAATTTCAGGTTTTATATTTAAATCTTTAGTGCATTTCAAATTAATTTTTGTGAGTGGTGTAAGATAGGGGTCCAATTTCATTCTTTTGCATGTGGATATCCAGTTTTCTCAACACCAGTTATTAAAGAAACTATTCTTTCCCTATTGTATGTTCTTGGCACCCTTGTCCAAGATCACTGTATATGTGGGGTTTTTTTCTGAGCTCTCTATTCTGTTCCTTTGGTCTATGTGTCTGTTTTTATGCCAGGGCTATACTGTTTTGATTACTATACCTTTGTAATATAGTTTGAAATCAGGAAGTTGACGCCTCCAGCTTTGTTCTTCCTCAAGACTGCTTTGGCTATTAGAAGTCTTTTGTGGTTCCATAGAAATTTTAGGGTAGTTTTTTTCTATGTCTGTGAAAATATCAATGGACTTTTGATAGAGATTGAATTGAATTTTTATATTGCTTTGAGTAGTATGCACATTTTAACAATATTAGTTCTACCAGTCTATGAACATGGGCTATCTTTCTGTTTATTTATGTCTTTTTCAATTTCGTTTATCAATGTTTTAATAGTTTTCAATGTACAGGTCTTTCACCTCTTTGATGAAAAAAAATTTATTCTTACATATTTTGTGTGTTTTGATACTATTGTAATTGGGATTATTTTCTTAATTTCTCTTATAGTTCCTTGTTAGTGTATAGAAATGCAACCAATCTATGTATATTGATTTTGTATCCTGCAACTTTCCTAAATTCATTTCTTAGTTCTAACAGTTTGTTGGTGGAATCTTTAGGGTTTTCTATAAATAAGATCATGTCATTGGCAAACAAACAAGTTTACTTCTTCCTTTCCAACTTGGATAACTTTTATTTCTTTTTCTTCCCAATTGCTCTGGCTAGGACTTCCAGTACTATGTTGAACAGAAGTGGCAAGAGTGGTCATTCTTGTCTTGTTTTTTATCTTAGAGGAAAAGCTTTCAGCTTTTCACTGTTGAGTTTAATGTTAGCTGTGGGTTTGTCATATATAGCCTTTGTTATGTTTAGGTACATTTCTTCTATATCTAATTTGTGGAGAGTTTTTATCATGAAAGGTGTTGAATTTTGTCAAATGTTTTTTCTGCATCTATTGAGATAATCATAATTCTTATTCTTCATTCTCTTAATGTGATGTATCACATTTATTCACTTCTGTATGTTGAACCATCCTTGCATCCTTGAGATAAATCCAACTTATGTTGGTGTATGTTCCTTTTAATGTGCTGTTGAATTCTGTTTGTTATACCTTGTGTGTGATGCTGCCTTCTGGTCCTCTGGCTTAGTAATAACTTGGATGGCTTCTGGTATCTTGGATGTCAGTGGTCCTATAAAGTTGTTGAGCTTTTCCTCTTCAAAAACAGAAAGAAGTAAAATGAACTGAGTATAAACCATGTGCTTGGCATTGTACAAAGTGTGTTACATCCATCTTATCTTTTATAGACGAGGAGATTGAGGCCCCAAGAGTTGAAGTAACTTGCTCAAGTTTCCACATTTTCATGTAGAGGAGCAGGAACTCACATCTAGCAGCCTGTCTCTACACACCGTACTTTTAACCCCTATTGTATACTGCCTCCTATGTAATTATGTCTATGTCTGTGTCTATGTCCCAGGGATGTTGTGAGGACCAAATGCAATACTGCATGCATTTGTTGGTGCACAAAGGAGGCATATATTATATTATTATTGAATAAAAGAACAAATATTGACCCTAATTTGCAAGGCTCTTCTATCATGCTTAATGCCTATGTTCTAGCACAGAATAGTCAAACAGTGACAGATATGGATGCATTGACACTCCCGTGTCTAAGAAGGATGGAAGAATGTGTAGTGCTGAATTCTGAGAGACTTAGTCGGGACAGATCTTGAGGACCTCATCGGGAGCTAGCTACTTAGGAAGACCAGCAGGAGCGGCTCCTGACTCCAGATACCTTCAGGAGGTCATTTCCTGGTCTTACCCAGATCCTGTAGGCACAGATCCCACCTCTGTCACCACAGCCTGGTTTCCTAATTTGTGCTTGGCTTAGGCAGCCTGCTCAGGTACCCTTCCAAACTCTCGATGACCTTCCCACCCTATTTAAATAACTCTGCTATGGTGGGAGAGACAGGTGGAATTAAACTATTCTCCAATGATAGCAAATAAATTGGCAAGGTATCCAGGGAGGGAAAGTGGGCAACTCAAACAGTGGTGCAAGAGATACAGTTCACCGTATACTCTTTTCAATCTTTTGGCTTTATATCTGGTGAATGTATTATTTATTCCTACAAAATGAAATTCAAAACTAATGCATAAATAAACAAATACATAAATCACATTCCCTAGGTGATCCTGCCACACAGCCAGGTTTGAGAATCTCTGCATTACCTCATCCCAAGGAAGGAAAGTAAACACAAATTGCTTAGCCCATTTATCAATCTTCTAGTGTAGACATTTGCCTTGTATCCCCTGTGCTTAGTACGGGGCCTGGGAGGAGGGCACTCCATAAATATCTGTTGAAAATAAATCAGTTTTCATCTGCCCTCTACAACAGACTGAGGTGAGCATGGTCTGTTGAGTTCTGTGTGTATCTTTACATGCCCCCTCAGTGCTAAGACACACATCATCATGTCCCACGTGAAAAACTCCAATTTCCAAGCATCTAGCCCTAGAGTGCATTTCATTGTGGCTAGCCCTAGGGAACAATGGGGCTCCTTCTCTGATCCTGCTCTTTCAAAATTATGAAGTGCGGTCTTCCAAGGTAGATTTGGAAAGGGCCTGGCCCAAATGTCAGAGCTATGTGTATCCAGGGAGTAGTTGGGGTTTAGGGAAGTCCTTATGGGGAAGGGAACATCTCGATCAGGTCTACAAGAATGATTAATATTTTAGTGAACGGTGCTCTGATGGGAAAGGCGGACTTGGGGATTAAGACACTCCAGGTGAGGTATAGGGAGGGGAAAGCATAGCACGGGAAAAAGCTTCAAGTGGGAAAGTATATGGGTGTTTGGGGGAAGTAGAGAGAAGCTAGTTATGGGAAAGGAGAACCAGGAGATGTAGGCTGGAGATAAGGGCGGGACCAGGTTGTAGGAGGCTTGAAGTAAACATTGCAAAAGTGCTTGACATGATGTACACACACAGCAAATTATAATTATTATATTATTGTAGCTATTGGAGACCTGGTTGGGGAAATGATGCAGAACATGGCCTTGTGGCTAGATTGGGCTGCTATTTTAAGCAAGAAATATACCCCAAAGCTTGCAGCAGATGCAGAACAGTACATGTGAAACCATGCTCTCCAAAAAAAGAATGAGTTCCCAGGACAGATTCAGCCAGGTTTTGATGTTGAACCTGCTGAGAATAATGAAGAGAGAGGTAGTGAGTGGGAAGAATAAGAAGATAATCATTCTTTAAAGAAAGAAATATAGAAGCAGAGAAAATACTGTTTTCTCCTCTCAATGTAACAAGGAAAGAAAGGCTGAGATGGGTGATGATAAAAGGTGGCCCAAGAATGAACTGGGAAATGCAAGTGACAGAAATCAATTCCCTGACAATTGTATATCCATTCTGGGCTCAGAAGCAGAGCGCAGAGCCAACACAGACTTTTGTTCCATATTCTCAGCTCAGTGAATTTGTCTCCTTTTCCCTAATGCGCTTCTCCCTGAGCCATTGTTGAAAAGTATGGGGCATGCTCTTTCGTCGAGATCTGAAAGCTGCCAGCCAGCCCGAGTATGAACCATGCCTCCCTCACAATGGTGAGGAAGCCAAGACAACATGAAGGATTCCAAATTAATGGAAAATAGAGCCAAATAAAGCACTCTATATATAAGCCCTATTTGCCCACAAATGTTTCAAGGGAAGGAGGAAAGAAATTGTGCAAAATCATCTTCTTTCAGAAAGCCGGTTTCATTCCTCCAGGACAGAAAAGGAACCTAGAAGTATGGATCACACTTAGAAATCCCAGCCCCAAACTGGATTCAGTTATTTGTTTTGCAGACTAATAAGGCTTAAAAGGTGGGAGTAACCTTTTGATGCAAGCTGATGCAAAATGTCCCCTGCCCAATCAGTCTCTGGTCTTATAAATCAAGGCACGTTCCTTAACAGGATTTTTTTTCCTCTCTCTCTCTCATTTTTAAAGTTCAAATTCCTATTAACAGTTCTTTGCATGGGAGATGGGGATGAATTTAGAAAAGATGTTCTTCAGGGACTAGATAGAGCCCATACTCTTTCCCTGTCTGGCTGAGTGAAATTTCTCCTTAGGCCAACACATAACTAGCTGACTCCAACTTGGTCTGTAGAGGGTTACAATGTAAATTTGCATGGGAAAAGGTCTAGGGGCACAATTAGAGATGAAGAGAGTCCATTTACTACTATAGCTAAACAATCAGCCTCAGCAAGTCAGCACAAGGTTGAGGTGAGTAAGGTACCTAAGGCCAAAATTTAAGGAGGTGCTCTCTCAGGGTTGTTTATATGCAGTCTGTCCCGGAAGTGAGTGCCTCCTTAAATTTTGGTCCCCAGGAGCCTCACTCTACTCCCTGTCCAGAGTTTCAGTGTTCCATTCACAAACACCCAGACTGCTTTGACATTTTATGCAACCTGATCACCATTTATCCAGGAAATGTATTCCTAAATATTATTCACAAATGTTGAGAAGCTTCATCTGTTTCTTAGGATAGGATCTTCCCCTGGAAATAGCCCTAACCTGTTGACTTTATATTTTTCTTATTGATTCATGCAGAGAACCTTAAATGAACTGCCAGAAGTTGACATTGAATGGATTGATAAAAGAAGAATAATCTTGGGATGTTAATGATAACCTCCTAAATTTACCTGTCTTACAAGTGTGTTTTTATGTTTTGATTTTCTGTACGTCGAGACCACCTGTGATAAATCTGGATTCCTGCAATTCACTGCCCCACAGACCAACCAAGAGGCTAAACAAAATGAGTGACCATCACTCGTCTTTACTGCCCACCCATCCTGCATACACTCTAGGTCAAGGCTATACGCTGCTTTAAAATGTCTTGCAGTACCCAAAAGATCCTGGACTCTCTGGGTCAAATTAATTGGGAACCTACTGCTAACCACCTGGAAAATTTGATTCTCTTATTCCAGGGTTCTTAATTTAGCACCTTGCCAAACAAGGGCATTTCTACCAATCTGGATAACAGTATTCAAATCTTTTGGTTTTAAACTTTCAGTAAGTCATGAGGTCATTTTTGGCCAGTACAAGCCTGAATCCAAGACAATTTTAAGACTGTGTCCAACAGAGGACATCTTTAAGTCACTTCATCCCAAGTTCTGAGTAAAGTTCTGCTAGCTATGTAAGTCTTTGCTGAATGCTGTGGCAATATGATAATTGAATATCGAAGAGGGATGTTACTTTTCACCTGGGTGGCTCTATCAAAACTTTCCTTTGTGACTTTTTCCATTGCTTTTATGCTTAGAATTTCCTTCCCTGTTTACCGTTATAAAACAAAATTCTACTGAGCATATTCTAAAGATCTTATTGGTTTTATTCAACGATTCATGAATTGAGCAGCATCCAATCTATCAGATAGAAAGGCGCTCCAAGGAGCTGTGCAAAATGGAAGACATTTACAGGCAGAAGGGAGCAGGAACAAGGAAGTTATACTAGCCAAAGAAGTGGGTTGGTTATTGTAAGGTTAGTTTCTTTTGGGGAATGGGCAGGGGTCTATCAGGCAGATTACCATAGCTAGTGCTGATCAGGCAATTTCTGGTTAACTGGTTTAAGATTCTATTTCTGGGAGAGTGGAAACTGTAGTTAAGTTCAGTCTTGGTTTCGTGATGTGGGGCTTAGCATAAGTGACTCCGTTTGAGCCTGTTGTCTTGCTTTTAACAATTTCTCTCATTTGATGAGACTCTCAGCCTAGCTGAGAGATGAGGTCAAAAGTTTAAGGCATTAGCACTACTCTCAGCTACTGCTCTGGAGTTCTCGCTGTTTTTGCTCAATCTCTGTGTGGTATTCACAGGCCACGAGATCAGGTTCACATGCTGTAAGCCAGTCATTGTCTGCGTTCCTTCTCTGATGTTCTAGTCTTAGGGAGATCATTTGCTCACTGGTTCCTATGTTCCAGATTTAGAGCTGTTTGTCTTTGGAGTGTTTTTCCTTCCCTCTAGGTACATAGTTTCATTTAGCTTAGGGGAGAAGGCCTAAAAAAAAGTTCCTATTAGGTTCTGAACATCAGTTTCCAATCTGGCCAACTTCTGATCATAGAGCTACTTAAAAAAAAAATTTTCAAATATCTTATCAGATTTCAGCTGGGACAAACAATAAATACTCCTGACAGTATTGAACAACCCCTTGGATGCAAGAGTCATCCCCAAAGAGTGTGCAAAGGATATTACCCTCCCAGGACCCAGGGCCACTCCAAAGACAGCCCAGAGAAAAAAAGGCTTAGAAAATGCCCCTGAGAGCTGGCAACAGTCAGTAGGACCCTTGCTGCAAAAGGAGTGCAACCCACATTTCTGCCCAGGCATAGTTTTGGGCTCCCAACCTGATGGTTGAGCTGCCTGCATATGCAAGAACCAACAACCTGTGTTTCCCAGGCAGGCAGAAAGCCAAGCCAAGTTCTCAAGACACAAAATGAGATGAACAAGAAGGAACTAGCTCTCCCAGGGAGAGAAAGGATCCACAACCAATGGGTACCCCCAAACCAAATTCATTCATAAGAGTCTGAATTTGGAAAGGAAGGGACAAGCTGAAACTTTATCTTCCTTTCTTGACCAGGCACTACAGAGATCCAGGAGAGCCAACTCTGATAAAAATTCTCATCCTTCACTGGCCTGTGCCAGGTTTTACAGGATCCAGTCTTTAGGTTCCCAAGAGAGTGGGTTTTAAAGTAAAGTGTAACCCTCCTATCTACCAGAATTTGGCAAGATTTTCTATTAATTTTAATTTAGTCTTCCCTTGGTTGTTTAAGAGAATAACTGGTAGCAGTTTACCAGAGAATCCTGGGAGTCCCCTCAATTGGGACAGGGCCCGTATGGGGGCCCTCCCTCCAGGGTAGATATGGGGGTGGCTGTAAGGCCACTAACTTGGTGGACCTTTGTTTATGGTCTTGTGTTCTCTTCAGAGTGGAAAGGCAGTTCAGAGAGAGGATTAATGGACTCTGAGTGCTCAAGAAAAGGAGGAGAGAGGAGAGCAGTAGGAATCACGTCAGGCTTGTAGCCTTTTGCTTTAGGTACCTCTTGTGTCTTTAATTTTCATTAGCCTTTTGCAATGAATTTTTCAATGAAGCTGCTGTGGAATCTTGAAGGCTTTTGGAGCCTCCTGAAAGCCAATTAAAATGGGTGTCCCATTCTGTTTGTGTGGTTTGGGAGCCCTTGCTTTCAAGTGCTCTTCTTAAAGAAACAATCTTGTCTAGTTGGAACATTCCCCATAATGGCCACTGTAATCCTAGGTCTTAGTAAGATTTTGCCATTTTTGTAGATATCTACAGCTTCTGGGGCCACAATTCTTAATATAAAATAAGCAGGTGTGCTGGAAGGTGGTGCGATCAATTCTTTGAAACTTGAGGGTATCATTTCTTTAGCTAAACCTTGGGTCTCGGAGCCAAATTAATACCTAAGCAGTATTAAATACAAACAGATAGGGACAAACCACCAACGGCTACTAAGTCTCTATGGTATTGGTGTTTTTGTGGAAGAAGAATAAAACAACAGGGCAGCATCTGATAGAGCTGGGACTAGGGGAACCCCAAAATAGTCAATGGGAATTCCCTGGAACAGTGCAGCAGGCTAATTTGAGGACAGCAGCTGAAATGAGGAGGGGTTTTCCACTCTTCAGTACTGGATGGTGCAAGGAATCCACACTGAAAAGGTCTGAGGCGGCAGGGGCAGTCCAGCCCCTGTGAATTCTCAAAACCAAAGAGCCAGAGCTCCTGCCAAGACAGGGCACAACCCTGAGGAGTATCTCCTGGGAGTAGAATCAAAACTGAGCAGGACGAAGACAATAGGGACAAAGAACGGCAAAAGAGAGGAGGAGAACAGAGCCAGGAAGCCTCAGGAAGCAGGCTGCCCTACTTTTGAACATTACAAAACAGCAGAAGAGGGAGCTCTGAGGAGTTATAAAAGCTGTCTTGAACCATGGCTCATTCTAAAAGTTCAGGAAACCAATTTCACACAAAAATCAGCAGCAGAAAAAAGTATGGAGGTCATATCTGTAACAAGTTATTTTAAGAAAGAAGAGAATACGGCACAGAATAACATCCCTGCAGACAATGAAAGCATGCCAGAAAGATATGCTCTCAAAACAGAACAAAACTCTAGCCTACTATTTCAAAACAAACTAAAAGAGATTGAGAAAAGGATATAGAACATTAAAGAACAATGCAAATCAGAAGTAGAAAAACTCAGAAATGAGATGGCAAGACTCAGGGAAGGACCACAGGTGATATACCAAATTGTGGTTTTCATATAAATTTTTTTCTCACAGGATGATGAAGAGACAAAGATATGAGGACCAGCATATAGGTACCTGTAGAACTGAAACAAAATGAGAGCTAAGGAGAACTTGTAGATTATAGTTACCAGATGCTGTGACAATGTAGATACAGTAGAACTCTAATAAATACGGGAGGAGGATGTGTAGAGCATATGCGAAACTAATTGTAACATTTTCAGTAATCATATTGTCACCAAGGTTAGTATTAGCATCAATATTGTTATTCCAATACTGTCATGTGTACACTACGTGAAAAAACAAATGAGTAACTCCGGAATATTCTTATTCTGTCACCTTTGCTGAACTTAACAGCCAAGATTCTCAGCGTGGAAGAAAGGAGGTGCATATGTAACAGAGCAAAGGTGAAGGAAAAGTTCTGCAGGCTCACATTTGAACTGTAAGTAGTAAAACGATCTCATGAGGCCCTTTAGAGATAATGACCAACCCAGGAGCAATGAGTTAGTACCCAGATTATGGTCTCGAAGTAAAATTTCTCACTAAAAGAAACCTGGGCTTCTTGCAGAAACAGCTGATTCCAAGTCTGGAACAGGAAAGCTAAGACGGGCATGGAACATCTTGTTTCACACCCAGAGCCAGTTACCAGGCAGTTATCAAATCCTACCTGGGGATGACAAAAGGACTCAAGAACCAAATTAAAGAGGCTCCCACTGGCTAAAGGTGGGGTGAATTGTGTTTTAAAAATGATAAAAATCACAATGGGTTGAAACCCAGCAAATATGTTTAGACCCATGAGTTTATAGCATTAAAAAAATTAATCACCTTCAGAGGATTAAAGGAAATCACTTCATTATCTTGAAAACCAGTAGATAAATGAAAAGGATCAAGCATTTTCCTACTTTTCCTTTATGAGTACCACAGTAATCAAAGAGTAGAAGAGGACGTGTCTCTTATTAAAATATTTCATCAAATAAACTAACAAACCATTTTTTGACGTTTGATGGCTGACAACTTATAAGCCTCATCCTCTCACTTTTTGCCTTCTGCCCCACATCTGGGCAAGACGATAAGAAAGCCTGGGTGCTCTTTCCTTTGGCACCTATGGAAGGTTCAAACCATGCAAGCACCTGCTGTGCACCGAAACCCTCACCCCAGCCCCACTTTCTAATCACAATAAAAACCACAAGCCAGTCTCCTTTCCCTGCTCTCTCAAGACATTTTGGGACCAGCTTAGAAAGCTAGCCTTGCTCCTCCAAAAGCTCCATTATGTACGCAATAAACCTTTTCATTCCCTCTTGGATGTGTGTAGTGTTATCAGTCTCGACATCCAAACCAGTTTTGGATGGGGATCCATCTTACCTGTTTAGAATGATCTCACCATGAACAAAAATGAAAAGATAGAATATTGCCATCTGTAACTCCCAATTAAAAAATGTATCTAGGCATTCAACATCAAAGGCTGCTTACATCATAAAATGTGAGGCACACCAGACATTGTTTGCTTCCTATAGTTTTGATACAATCCGAACCCGTGTGTATGTGTCTACGTGTGTGTGTATATGTGTGTGTGTATTCAGAACAGGATAAGGCATGATTACTTGGACCATACTAGAGGAAATAGATATTGGTACTGTTTTTCTGGAAAGAAATTTGACAATAAATTTTAAGATGCTTAAAAGCTGTAAACTTCTTTGTGACACGCCCTGTAGATACCAAATCTAAGGAATGAGTGGTGACATGATAAAAAATGTATATACAAAGTTTTATGGTGTAGCAATGTAGTATCATTCGAAGTAATTAAGGGAGGATGTATAATGCCTAAATGTAAAGGAAAAGGCTGAATAACATGCAATAAATTAAAGATACTTTTGAAAAAACATAATAAGCATCAGTGCTTGAAATGTGCCATAGTGTTAAGTTTAAAAAAAAAAGCAAGAAAGATGAATGTTTAAAATGGTTTATATGTGCACAGTAAAAAACCTGGGAAAAAACACAGCAATGCAAACTGTATGACTCCCGATGAAAACAAATGTCAGAACACTGTGCTCAAATCAGCCTGTGAGAAATGAGAGCTCCTCTGCAAAGTCAGCAGGTGGCCCTCGTCACACTCTGAGGTTTTATGTTCACTGTGGACCATGTCTATAAAGCTCATTCCATGGTTCAGATGCTCTTGTAATAAGTAAGGAAAGGAGGCTTAACATTTATTAAAAGGAATTATAATAGAGAAGACCGTCACTGTTTCAAATAAAAGATGCCAGTCATCATTGTAGTCACCGTCGTCATCATCATCATCATCATCATCATCACCATCATCATTAATTCTGTACTTGTCAGGGGTGGGCTTCTCAATCATCGAGCCCCTGGGGCACTGAAAGGCAACTTTCCATGTCATCCTAAAGCACACTCATGAGAATTTTAGTTTCCCTGGCAAGACTGTAAATTCTAAGTTGCTGAGTGTGTGTCTGCCCTGGTCCCTGCTGGAACCCTGGCTCCCAGCCCAGTCTGGCACAGAGAGAGTACCCAATGGATATTTGTCAAGTGAGTGAACAAGTGTTCCTGTAACAGATATGCTTCTGGGGAACCAATTCTCCAGTGTTTAATCCCTCTTTTTCTAATGAGAGATGGGCTGAAATTATTTGCAGGAAAGAATACTACATGCCCTATATCAATGTAGTGAATTGCTATTAAATGTGAGAAGACTGCCACTTCAATATTAATGCTATCTATCATTTGTTGCACCCTAGAAGGTATAGACATTGTGCAGAGTAGTTTATATTCATTATATCTGATACCTAAACTACCTTATCTCTCTCTCCATTTTGCCAGCGTGGAACTTGAGGCTCAGAGAATTGAAGTGACTGGCCCCGACTACATAGCCAGGAGCTCCCAAGCCAAGCTGACTGTTTCTGTAGCCCACATACAGTCTCAAGGATCAAATCAAGAAATGAGAGAAGATGAAAGGTACCTCCACATGTCTCCGAAGAAGGGAATAAATGGGCATATCATCAACAGGCAGCGAGCCTAAGACGGTGGGGAATTCAGAAAACTCCCAAATATTTCAGCTGGTTT
This sequence comes from Equus asinus, assembly GCF_041296235.1. Taxonomy (NCBI): domain Eukaryota; kingdom Metazoa; phylum Chordata; class Mammalia; order Perissodactyla; family Equidae; genus Equus; species Equus asinus. The sequence goes on along the minus strand of NC_091798.1, from coordinate 42,706,961 downwards.
GGTGAGCTTCCTTCGAAAAGAAAAAAGGAGGAATGGAATTCTTCAATCAGATGCCTTAATCCTGTCTTCAGGGAGGGCAAAACACCGTGCTGGAGGTGAGAGGGGCTTTTTTCCAATGTGTTGAAAATTCTTGAAAAGTTGAAACACAAAGGTTGCTGACGGAAATGGGGACGTGAATCAGGCAGAGATTATTTTTCAGGTTTTTGATAAACTTTCCCTACCTGGAGATTCATTATTGGAAGGTGAGAGGAGTGGCAATTAGTTAATGTAGTAATGAGACAAAAAGTTGGCAAAAATGAAACAAATATACAAATGATTATTAATTTGAATATTTCATCTAGAAATGTATAGATGTGGAACTTTAATTTGATAATTGACACTAAATATAGAATTTAAAGGATGATTTCTGTCCTTAATATTAATCATTTAGGGGAAATGGTTAATAATGGGGAATTGACGTACTTTCATAAATGGGATTCAAAACCAATAATGAAAAACTTGTTAATGAGTATTCAGCTGGAGAATAATGATGAAAATAATTTAAAGGTTTTACAGATGCTGACATTTTTAGAGGTATTCAAAGTCTTTACTTTTGTAAGAAGAATTTATTTTACCACCCTGAGAAAGAAAATGCTCTAGGTATCTTAGGCAAAGTTAAATAATATACAAATTTGCAAGATTCGTGTGGAAGGTTGTAGGCCACTGGTTCTCAATACCGGCTGCATGTTAGACTCACCTGGACAGTTTAAAAAATATCTATTCTGGGTGCCTACCCCAGACTAATTAAGCCAGAACCTCTGGGAATGGGGTTTAGGCATCAGTATTTTTTAAAATCTGCCCCAGATGATTCTATTGTGGTGCCAGGGTTGAGGGTCACTGGCTTAGTGAAGAGGAAGTTTACAAAGTTAATGAGAGTAAGAACCATGCATGGTTTGTTCAACACCACTGCCTGGGACATAATAGATATGCAGTGAAGACTTGCTGAATGAATTGAGTAGTTTAGCAATCCCGTGGCATATCTATAATTAGAAAAGCCTACCGATGCTTTTTAACCCATAATGTCTTTCTTAAAATTGCCTGTGTTAAGTGATAACTTATTTTTAGTCCTCCTAGAGCATGTATTCAAATAATATTTTCTAATTCATAACCTAAAGAAATGACAGATTCTTTGAAATGAGGCTGAATTTGAATTTCCTCATTTCTTGTCACCCAAGGGAACCAGCTATCTGTCTTGCCATCATTATAAACAGTCCCTAAGCACCTCATACAAGGTGGGACAATACTGAGATTCTGGTGCAAGGAGCCATGCTCTCACACATTTTTGATGGTGACCCTTTGTAAGACATATTCTACATCAGAACCAGTATATCTATACATTTAAATCTGAACAAAAATAGTACCTTTAGTATGTGAGATAATTGCTGATATTTTCTATTCTATTTTATTCATTAAAAATTTTTATAAAAACTTAACTTCCTGACTCACTAGGGGATCTTCACCCACACTGTGGAAAGCACTGCACGAACTGGACAGTGCAAATAGCATGGCCAAGGCAATGCCTTCCTTGCTGTGGAAGAGAAAATGGATTCTCAGTGATTGTAACTGACTCATAATAACCTGATTCATTGCACTTGCCAGAAATGTACATTTCATTGTTTATTGTCTATTTCTTGCTACATGAATGTATGCCTCATGAGGGCAGAACTCCTGTCTGCCTGTACATCATTGTGTACAGTGTCTGGCTCATATTAAACACTCAATAAATGCTCATTAAATTGATGAACACAGAAATGAATAAATCCCTACTACTACAATGGTTTCCCAGACACAATACAATTACATGAAATTTTCAATTATTTTCCAACCTGCTTTCATTTCCAAAGTCCTACTTGTGCAATTTTCATCCTCTTGAAGAGCGAGATATGTTATTATTGTTTTTAAAGAGATTACTAAAGAGATCCATGACACATTCAGTGGAAAATACCATGGAGTTCCTAAAACTCACTCCAGGGTTAAAAAAATCATCTTTGCCTTAAAGTTCATGGCCCTAAAACCAAGAATAGTACTCCTATGATCTAAGAGAGAGAGAGAGAATCTTTTAAGTATTTTTCTAGGAATAACAACTCCTAAATATCTTGGCAGCAGAGTAGGCAGACTTTGGAATTAAGAGAGCCATCAAATCAGGAGCCTGGAGCCATGAACAGTGAATGCCAGCGAGGCTGCCAAAGCACAGGAAGGCCCTGGCCTCTGAGGGAGGGCACCGAGTAAAGCAAAAATGACCAGTAATAGGCACACAACGGAGGAAATGAAGAAACAAAGAGCTACACAGCAGGGGAACTAGGAGCAGAAATGCGACCCAGGGAAAGAGAGAACAGAGGAAAGGGTGAGAACACAGATCAACAGAAGTCCATCCGTGTACACACACAACATATCACCAACATTATATAAGTCTATGTCAGCCTGCTTTCTGGAGCCAAGTGACTCAGAAGTTTCAGTTCAAAGATTTGTTGCTCTTAGAGATTTATAGCCCAAGCTTCTGATGTTGACAGAGGATGAAAATCCATTTGTTTACTTTGTCAGTGAATATTTATTGAACACTTGACCTGTGCAAACATAGGAATAGAATAGGCAGTATAGTAAACACGGTACCTGTCCTCGTGAAATTTCTATTCTAGTGGGGAGTTTAGACACAGATAATATTAATAAATTAATTACACAATTATTGCTTACAATTTTAAGACTTATGAAGATGGCCAATGGTACTGTAAAGAGCTGAGCTACGATCTAAAGCATGAAGAGGAACCACCTGGGGTATTCCCAATAGAGATCAGTATTTGCAAAGGCCCCGTGGCAGGGGAAGTATGTTCCACTTGAGGATAGTGTGGCTGGAATGCAGCGAGTGAGGGCACAATCGCTATGGAAGGAGCAGGGTCTGGACCATGCAGGAACTTGCAGGGCGTGCTAAGGATTTGATATTTTATCCTGATAGAAATGGGAAGCCCCCCCTGGGTTTTGAACAGAGTTTCGAGGGGTAGCAGCGGGGAGGGATCGGGGGCAGGATTTAATGTGAGCACACGAGTCTCAGGTGGATCCTGCGGCCGATGTTTCAGCGTGCTGGCTGTCAATTGTGTGGACGTCACATTCCAGTTCTAACTGACGCGCTCCTGCTGGACAAAGCAGTCTTGTTCTGTTACTGAATGATCTGTCCAGCGTGTCCCTGAATTTGTCCAATTTACTGTGCAGAGAAGTTCCCAGTTCAAACCATTTCTCATTAGAGAATGATTTAAAAAGAAAAAGGCTTTGCCTGTCTATTACTACCCAAGAAAATGTTCTTGAGAGAGAGATTTGACTTTATCTTGGGCCTGTAACTCATGCACTCCAATAATGATCTGCAATAAATCTGCTTAAATCCTCATCGTGTCTCCCTTTTAATCCTCAGCTCCTTCCCTACATATTAAACTTGGGAAGGCTCAAATCCTCTCATTTATTAGGAAAATTCCCCAGCCCCATAACCTGAGAATGTAGTTCCATCTGTACAGGAGTGTGGCCAATTGCATCTTTGCGAAATTTTGGTGAAAATAGAATTTTACTTTCCAGATGAGGAAGGTGAGAGCCAGAGACCTTGGGACTCAAACATGGTCTGGCTCTCCAAAAAGTCCTGTCTAGACAGCCAGGATGCATCTTTCAAGGTTTTTTGTATTGCTTTTAAGATTATATCAAAGTCAATCTGACTATGAACTATTCTTTTTAAAAAATCTATTCTTGAAAAAATTCAGGTGTGAGAAATCCGAACCTGTGTGGGAGCATTTGAGTTTAGTCACCAGATCCAGCAGTGAGGGAAGATGGGGAAAATTCTTTTAAACATTCATTAAGCCGTTACTGTGCGCCAGGCACTGTGATGAAGCTTTAGATGCGCTATCTTATTTTACCCTCATAATTATTCTATGAGGTGGGTACTATTAACACCTCCATTTATATGAGGAGAACGAGGCTCAGAAGAATTAATTTGCTGCCTGAGAATGTAATGGAGCTGGGATCTGAACCCTGTCGATACATCTCACACACCCCCTCTTCAAATTGCTGTATAACACAGTAAGATTAATTGCCTGAAACATATAAACCCCAGACCAGTTTTTGTCAGGTTCCTAGTAATGTCCAGTACTGTGAGGTTAATAACTCAGGCTGGCGTCTAGGAACAATGGTGACTCGAGTTTAGAAATCAAACCCCTCCCTCCTCTCTCATAAACTGACCAAAAAGACCAAAAGATTCCAAAAACGGGAAAGAAAACCTGTATCAGTACAGGAAACCGGAGATGGCGCCATACTTATGTCAGAAACTTGCAGGAATTCCTGATATGGTACAGAAATTACATGAGGGTGTGGGGCAGTTTTAAGGGAACTAAGCAGAAGTGAATCTGCAGAATCCCTAGCAGTCCCTAATCTGGACTCACACTGGGAGGAGGTGGGGCAAGCTGCTGGACAGAGGGTTCTCCCTCCAGGCCCCTCCTAGACTGCAGATCAATCAACACAGACTCAGTCCAGCAGGCAGAGTTTCTGTCAGAGAGAAAGCCCTGGGGAGGTGGACTGCGTATTGAGAGGCGATTTCAGAGCAGCTGGGTGGGTTTATTTTTTTCTCTCCATCTATTATGCCAAGAAGGTAACAAAACATTACCTATAGCAAACATTTCAATCAGAACATGCATGCAATTCATTCAAAATACAAAGAGTTCCTAAGTAAGATAGATAGCTTGTTCCAGGGAATGGAGCATGCATTTGTTTCTTAGCCTCGAGATTGCACAGGGAAGAGGCCATTAGTATTTTGTGGTGCAGAGAGAGATGGTAAGCTATTTGCTGGTTTCAAGGTGTGGAAATTTGACTCTTATCGTTCCCTTTTTTCCTATGTCTAAGTTCCACCTCCTGCCCATCCTATAAGTTGCAGTTCAAATGCCCATTATTTCATCAAGCCGTTACTGAACCCCTCTCCAATTTTCATCCCCCTAAACCAGAAGTAATATCTCCATCTTTTTTGTTTGTTTGCTGATCACAATTTTTTTTGAGGAAGATCAGCCCTGAGCTAACTACTGCCAATCTTCTTCTTTTTTCTGAGGAAAGACTGGCCCTGAGCTAACATCCATGCCCATCTTCCTCTATTTTATACGTGGGATGCCTACTACAGCATGGCTTTTGCCAAGCGGTGCCATGTCCACACCCGGGATCCGAACTGACGAACCCTGGGCTGCCGAGAAGCGGAACATGTGAACATGTGAACATGTGGTTACACTGTGCCACTGGGCCAGCCCCATGATCATGGTTAATTTTTAAAGTCATGGTTGTATAGGGTAAAAAAATCAAGACTGGGAGGACATACAATGAAAATATATCTCCCCACCACCTAACCTTCTCTGTCTATACTAGCAAATAGAAGTTTGCCCTGCACGTTTTTCTGCCCCTTCTCTTCTTCGTTTTAGCATAGATCTTGGAGATTATTCTGCATCAGACATAGAGATACACCTCATTTATTTTCTTGACTATCTAGCGTTTCACTAATTTCTTCATCTGTTGAACCCTAATGGTGTACCCGCATTGCCTCTGTTAAGAAACACCTCTTATTGCCCTGGAGATCTGGTGTCCACGTACATGCTCTCTTCTCTGCTGGATTTCAACTCATTGATGGCAGACTGCACATTGTTTTTTTATCACATTTCCTTAGGGCTTATTATAATCTTAAGGTAGAAGTATGAAATAATTAAATCGTAAAGCTCTGACAAGGCACCGCTTTGTCATAGAAAAATAGTTCTTTAAAAAAATTGAGGTGTACAATTTGTAAACAATAAAATGTACAGATCTTGTGTTCAATCTGACACATTCTGACAGTTACAACTACCAGTTTGAAGTGTAATTTATCTGATATAATATGGCCCTGCCAGCTTTCTTATGTCCTATGTATACATGGTATATCTTTTTCAACCCTTCTATTTTCAACATATCCGTATTTTTATGTTTAAAGTGTGTTTCTAATAAACAGCATTATCAGTGGGTCTTGTTGCCTGACAACGTCTGCTTTTTACATGTAGTGCTAATCCATTTACATCTAAAATATTGCTATGGTTGGATGTTAAGTCTAGCTGCTTGGCATTTGTTTGCTGTATGCCTGTGTTAGTTTGCCAGGGCTGCTGTAACAAAGTACCCCAAGCTGGGGGTTTTCAATAACAAAAACTTCTTTCCTGGCAAGTCAGGAGGCTGGAAGTCTGAGGTCAAGGTGATAGCAGAGTTGGTTCCTTCTGAGGGTGGTGAAGGGAGAATCTGCTCCAGGCCCCTCTCTGGCTTGTAGATGGCCATCTTCTCCCTGTGTCTTCACATCGTCTTCCCTCCGTGCCTGTCTGTGTCTACATTTCCTCTTTTTAGAACGACACTAGTCATACTGGGTTAGGGCTCGCCCATACAACCTCATTTTACTTTAATTACCCTTTAAAGACACTGTCTCCAAATACGGTCATGTTCTGAGGTACTAGGACTTAGGACCTCAACATATGAATTCAAGAGGGGACACAATTCAGCCAACAACATCCCACAAGTTCCGGGTTCCTTTGTTCCTCATTTCCTGTCTTCTTTTGCATAAATCAGGGATATTTTTGGTATTCCATTTTATACTTTGTTGCCTTTTGAGCTATACCTCCATGCTATTTTTTGCTGGTTGCTTTAGATTACCAGCCACAGCTTTAGCTTTCTATAGCCACCTTCAGGTAATATTATACCACTTGTGAGCGTTCTAAGACTATGGCCAGATTATCACCCTGTTTACCCCAACTTGACTTTTGTGCTGTTTTTGTTATACATTTTACTTCTACGTCTGTTATAAACCCCACACATGTTGTTATTAGATTTTCTTTAAACAGTTAATTGTCTTTCAAAAAAATTTAAAAATGAGAAAAAGTTAATAATCTTTAAGAAATTATATTTAAAAAGATAATAAAAAGGTAAATAATATTTTAAAGAAATACAAACGTACATAAACGCTTATTTCTACATACATTATTATTAATTATTATTCATTAATAATAGTATATATTACATTTGTCGGTGTTGCAATCCAATGTACACATCAGGATAGATGCGGAGAGGGCTGATGGCCACTCTGAGTTCATTATAACCAGCGTTTCAATATATACATAGCTTACATCTATTAAACATACACAGGTGTTCTGGATGAAGTAATTAGCGAATGCCAAGAATTCTTAGTGATTTCTCAAGGAGCCCTCCCTTGGCCTCTGTTTTGATATTATCATGTTTTTGCTGTGTTCGTATATTTTTATCTCGGAGCAGGCAAGGCCTCCTAGGCAACGGCCCCTCCTGCTCCGGATATCGATATCGTGTCTCCATCTGTGCCCCCAGGGGACCGCACCTGGCTTAGGTTGCCTCCCCCTGGAGGTCTTACCCGTCTTTGGCTGACCGGCCTTCTCACCTCTGGGTCACAGTTTGTTGGCAAGCCTTTTCCAGTGATTATTAACCCTTCCTGCGTCAGGGGCGAGTACAACATTTTATTTTCTTTCGGCAGGTTAATGAGGCTGTTCTGTTGGCTGTGGCCTCCATCAAAACAGCGATTTCTAATCTTAGCTGCTATAGCCAGAGAGATAAATGGCAGGGGCAAGTCCCTATGAAGGAAAGAAGTCAGTCTTCCACGTAACACTGGGCTTGGAGAATACCACCTCCTGCCCCCATAGGAAAGCTGCATTCCTCCTCCTCCCACAGCCCCTGGAAGTCTTTGTCCAGACCCCCTGGAGGGGCTTTTGCTCACTAGGAGAGAGCTATACCTCCTGAGCTTCAGCAGCAAGTGGATCTGTATAAGAAATCACTGAGGGACTCTTTAGACTCCCTGTCATTTACCCTTTGCAAGGACAGTGGAAAAGGGCAAAGGTCAGAGGCAAAGACAGAATGAGGTGTTCTTGATATGAGTGAGCTGGTTTACAGGAGTGGCTCTTTACTGGTGAAAACACTGGGACTTGGCGAGGTAGAGAGATTTTCCTTGGTGTGTAGTTGTGGAGCTACCAGTGAGGATGGGGTGGTTTGGATGGTCCTCTTTGTCCCTTGGAGCAGCTTTGCATTCTGCGCATCACACTGCCTTAGGCCTTGAAGACAGAATGAGAAGATGCAATGTGTGGGCACCTGGGCATTAGCAAGGGCAGTGCTTTGCAAGCACGTCCTCTCTCTTTGCTTCACACACACTGGATGTCACTGTGGGAGTGGCTGCTCACATTCTGAACTGAGATTCTTGTTCAAGGAGACCCTAAGGGCTGTAATATCAGGCAGGGTCCAATTGCCTGAATGCAAAGTGCGTCACTAAATTCAAAATGAGAATACGTGGTGGTAATGCTTTATCTAAGTTACTTCGTCTGCATAGTGCTTTAAGATTTGCCACATGTGAATATATTGTCAACCCGTGATGTTCCACATGTAATTATCTTAACAGATAAACTTCAATTTTGAATAGAAAATCTCATTAAAATATGCCATTATGCAGTAATCATTTTGATCTGATAGATTTGACGGATAGTCACATATATTTCCAAATGTAGGATGAAATTGCAAATATCCCTACTGAATAATGCTTAGAAAATATTGCTAGGTATTTGTTTTACACAAGTGGTTAATACTTGGAGTGAACATTCTCAGGCAGTAGATTGAAGCAAATTAAATAATCTCAGAGCCAGCTGTCTATCCTCATGAGTTAGGAATGTTTTGGTTGCAAAGAGAGAAAAAACTCAAACCAAATTAAGCAAAAATTGGCAGGGGTTGGGGATAGGATAGTTCTAGGTTCACAAAACTTAAAGATTCCGAAATATCTCTGTGTTCAGGCAATGCTTGATCCAGTAACACGTATGTTGTAACCAGAACCCAATTTGTCTCTTTTGTTCTGTCTTTTGCAGTGTTGGCTTCATCCTCAGGCTCCACACATTGCCCCTGCCCCCATTCTCAGCTCTCTTTTCTTTTTCATAAATGGCTGCTGCTAGCTGCAAACTCACGGTCAGCCTTGAACTACACTGTCCGACAGAAGAGAAAGGGTCCCCTCTGATGGTTCCTGCGTACATCATTAGATGCCCTTTCTCTCATTAGCTTAGATTTGTTCACATCTCCATCCTGAGCCAATCAGGGGGGTCGGAGGGAGAGGAGACTGTGATTGGCTTAAATCCATCAGGGCCTGGCCACGGAACACAGGGTGGGTCAACCCCACCTGAAGCCCACATAGTGTCAGATGGAGTGAGGAGGGGGAAGTTCTCACCATGGTCAGGGGAAACTGGCCTGATACAGGATTAACATCTTACTAACACTGTCTGGGGATGATGACCTAACTATGGAACTTAAAGTTGCATCACATTCAATATATTCCTTGTTTTATAGATCCCAGGCTTTGGGATTTTCTTTATCACATAACCAATGCCTCCCTTCAGGGCATCTTTCACCCTTACCAGGGGCCTCTCCCTCTTGTTGGGGTAAGTTCTCCTTCTAGATATGAAAGTGCCTCTAATTCAAAGGCCTCTAGAACAAAATTAAATAGAGTATGTCTCATTTCAAAATGTATACTTAGCTATTTTATTCCTGGGCACTCTAACAAGGAGTGTACATATGTATAAGCTCAGAATTGCTTGAATTACCATCATCACCACCATCATCGTCGTTTTCACTGCAGACACTATACTAGGCACATTGTACACTGCTCCACTCCGATATTGGAAATCAATCCTTTTAAAATCCTACACACATTTCAAGGCCCAGCTCCAAGTTGTCTTCCTCCAAGAAGCCTTCTATAATCACCATAACCCTCAGGGATGTCTTCCTTGAATGATCTTTTTTGTCTGATTTATCTATCCTGCTCTGTTTTGTTCTATTTTCCCAACTGGGTTGTTAGCTGCACAAGGGCAAGGGCCTTAGCTTCTACTCTCTGTATCCTCAGAGCCTCACACAGTGGCCTTGAACATCAGGGGCTCAGTAATTATTGATTATCACTCAACACTGTGGAACTCTCATTCCTTAGAGGAAATCAGGAAACCTCTGCGTCACCTGAGAAAGATGTTTATTCAGGCCACATCCCAGGACAGTCTCCTTTGTCTGAGTGCTTGCAGGCTTACGTTGCTCTGAACACTTCTCACACTAAGGAGACTGAAGATCTAGGACCAGAAATGTTTCCCTTAGCAGTGCTATTTTCAGCACTGTTCCAAGTGATAGCACTTGGATAAGCATTTTTAATACCAGAACTTTGTGAGAGTTAGAGCAGGTTGGCATAAAGCAGAAAGATTACAGTACTTAGAATCACATAGATCTGGGCATAGATCTGGGTTTAAATTCTAGATCTGGCACTTACTATCCATGTTACCTGATGAGAATTACTTAATGTTTCTAAAAATTAGCATTTTCTCCTATAAAGTTGGAACTATAATTCCTACATCAGAAAGTTAGGAAGTAGTCCTGTCTGCACCCCAAATGGATATAGTGCAATACAATTCAATTCTGACGCTAACTACCCGGAGTTAGAGTCAGACCTCACAGGTTTAAGGGCATGGTCCACAATAAGATTGCTCTTCAGACACTGGCCACAAGTTCTGGGGATTCCAGACCACCTGAACTTCTGACGGCCAAAAGGCCGCCCATCTGAGAGCTTCCTGTGATGCCCCTCAGGTTTGATAATTTACTAGAACCACTCATAGAACTCAGGAAAGCAATGCGTATGGTTATTGTTTCACCATAAATGATGCCCATATGGTGAGGCCTGGGAGAGACTACAGAGCTTTTGTGCTTTCTCCACCACGGAATCAGGCTGTGCACCCTACCAGCACATCAATGTGTTCACCAATCAGGAAACTCCACAGAACTTTGGTGGTCAGACATTTTACTGGAGTTCCATTATGTAGCCTAGGCAGGATTCATTAGACCGTTGGCTATGTGACTGAACTCAATCTCCAGCTCCTTCCCCTCCCTGAGGTTGGACTGGCTCAAAGTCCCAACTCTCTAATCACCTGCAGTCTTTCTGGTGACCAGCCCATCTAGCCCAACTGAAGCTTTCTAGGGGCTCCACCTTGAGTCACCTTATTAACACAACAAAGACACTCCTATCACTCAAGGAATTTCAGGGGTTTTAGAAGCTCCATACCAGGAACCAGAGACAAAGATCAGACAACTTCTTTATTATACTAAAGGCAGATTGTGTGATAATGAATGAAAATGCACATCTATGGTGAGAAAAAGTGAACATGGAACTAATTAATGCAATGATTTTAAAGACTAAGTTTTATGATTATACTGTTAGCACTGTTGTCCCTCCCTCCTTTTTTCTCTGCTCTCCAGAACCCTACCAATATTCCAGCCATTTAAAAGACCTGGCACATGGAGTGGGTAGTGTAACTGTGGCTTAATTCAACACGAAAAGGGATGTGTTGTAACCTATGTTTGGATTTAATTAGTGAAATATAGAACAGCTTTTGAATACAGAAAGAATTTTAGCCACTCTTCATAAATAATGTTTACATAACAAAAAGAACAGAGAGAAGGCTGGGTGACCTGCCTAGGATAATATGAGGAGGGAGAATGACAATGGACACAAGCTCAGATCTCGTCAAGTTATAGGTATGATGAACACACATGCTGAAGACTCAGATGTGGCAGAGTGAGAAGCTGTGATCCTCACGGTCTACAATGCCATTTTATATCTGAATCCCCGATGAACTCTTTTGAGATCCTTCTAGGTTTTCATATATCAGTGGCCTTGAAAGTGGGCAAAAATAATACTTTGAGAAAACCTTTGGGAGGGATCACCACAGTGAAACCACTGTGAGCCACAAGTCGTTTCCCAGCCATCGCATATTGTAAGAGGTCAGAGTGAGTGATGGACAAATGCTCATATTATCATGCTCAGTGAGAAAAACCAGGTTACAAAATTAAGCATGAATATGATCCCAGTTCTCATCCTCACATACATTTGCAGGTGGGCATAAAAAAAATATTCTGGAAACACATCAAAATATTGTTTGAAATTTCTGCATCATGGCACTACCATTTATTTTTCATTCTCTTCTTTACTCTCTTCAAAATATTTATATTGGTTATGCATTAGTTTTACAACAATAAAAATGTTGTAAGACAACACTGCATTCTTGGGTATACATTGCCCTGTGATTATTTTCACTTTATTCCCTGTGTGTCAGAATGATAATCTTATCTCCCCAGGTGGCATTAAGCTCCTGGGGTATGGGCACAATGCCTCCATTTTATTGGCATGGTTGCCTTTATGTTAAGTTCTCACCATTCGTCAGTTTCTGGGTGGACACATTTGCTGCCCAAGTTTGTTTTCTTTGAGAAACTGAAAAAATAGAATCCTAGAGACCAAAATTTGAGGTGAATGTGTAAGGTCAACAAAAATATTGGTGGTGCGATTTTATCTTAAAACTCTACACAATCTTGTCTAACCCCCTTTCCCAATAAAGCCCCTAAGATTTTAGAAGGCTACCCATTCCTGAGCCCCTTGCTAACTCCACATGGCACATCACTTTCTTTAAAGTAAGACTGATGATTCAAACAAAGTACCTGGGAGCAGATTGTCTTTAGAAGGGATGCCAGTTCATTTTCAGAAGTAGAGGCCTGGGAGGAACTACTGAAGAATGAGTAATGGTTCACCATGGAATATTATAGAGAAAAACCCTTCATTGATTCAAAAAATATCATCTTAGAGCTTTCAGAAAACTGGGGTAAGCAAAACAGACGAAGACTTCATTTCATGGAACTGAAGCCTTTGATGTAGGGAAAAATCCTCTCTGCAAATATGTAACTTAAGGGCACTTTCCCCAATTCTATGATAACTCATTATCAACAGGTGCTGGCTATAGAAATAACCACCTTTGAATTTGAAGGCACCTCATTTTCTCTCTTGCTGTATCAATCATTCATTCATTCATTCATTTACTTTCTAACTCATACAAAGAAAATTCAAAAAAATCTGCAGTCACCTTCAGTATAACACTGTGTTAGGCATTGGGAGAGAATAGGGGATAGAATATTCGTCTGACACTTTCTAATGAAAATCATCACCCAGTAGACACCATGTGTCTGATCAATGATGCATATTACCTTGATTTCAAAATTTTTCCAGCCCTCATAGTGAACAACTTAAGATGGCTAAATCACTGTTTTCCTTTTTTTTTTTTTTTTTTTTGCAATCTGTTATATACACAGTTGGATATAATTTAGAACACATAGATTTTAAATATACCAAATGTCAGTATACAAGACTCTCTCCCATCTCCAAATAAATGAGAAATAAGGAAACGAGATTTCCCTTTGCATAATAAACTTGAAATCAAAGTAATGAAGACCCCATTTTCTGACCCATGGGGACTGGCCTTGGTGGACACAGCTGGCCATTGCCACGAATTAAGTCTAGACAATAGAAATTTCACCATAGAGAATCAAACATAGAATTCAGAAAACTTAACAGACCTTAAGAGACCCAAAGGTAAATTACATGTATTATTAGGTGAAGAGACAAATTTCCTAGAGGTTAGTTTAGAAATATTCTTTCTTGGTGAGCTTCAGAAGCTTTCTCTCCCTTTGTGATATGGAAAAAAAGGGAGGACTCTGGCAGAACATCTTACATCATTTTTCCTGACAAGGTGAATTCCAGGATAGGCATTTTCTAGTAAATGTCCTTGTTTGCAATAATCGCTTCCCTGGCATTGCAATATAATGCTGCCATTTCCTTTAATCTAAGTAGTATATGTTTCAATATCTGACCAGTCAAACTAGTGTAACAAGAGATACAAAAAGAAATTACTTTGGCTGGTTTCTTGAGATGTTAGGCTAGATGCTGTCATTTACAGCCACAGTTTAGGAGAAATCTCTTGAAAGGACAGGTGCACCTGTCGCTGGAAGCTTATCTGTTTTATTGCAACATGATGCAATATGAACACCATCACATATTGTGTTTTCATCCACTGATTGACTAGATCTTCAGTCCTAAGTGATAATGACAAATGCAAATGCTCAATGACTTACCAACAACAGAAACAGGGATTTGCCATCAATCATCTTATAAAAAGCGCAAAATGCGATGTGAAACTGGACAAAAGAAATTCAAACAAAATAGAAATTCCCCAAGGGACTCATGGGCCTATCCATGACAGTTTTCTGTTTCGATTCAAAGGTACCTCTTTCCCTGTACAATGCAAGCCGCTGGCTCATGGATCAAGGCCCTGAGTCCACTGAGCTTGTGCTTCATCTCCGTGCATGGCCTCAGGTTTCCCTCTCTCGGCAAATATAATTTGTCTAGGAATTGATTTGGTGTTTCAATAGGAGATTTACTCCACTGATATGCTGAGTGCCTAAACTAGGTGATTTTCTTTCAAACGTCAAATAATGGGTCAGGTCAGCAAACAGATCCCTTGGGGCTGACGCCTGATCCACAGTTATTTAAATTTTGCCCCATCAAAGAGGGACAATTCTTTTATTTCTAAGTATTTATCAAGGAGTTCGTTTACACCAGATGATGTTCTAGGCCCTGGAATTTTGTGGGTAGAAAAAGGCAGGTAAACTTTCTTCTCTCATGGTACATGTGTTGGGGGAGAGCCACAGTAAGTGAATTAACAGGGAAAGAGAAAAAGCAGGAGCAGGAAGAAGAGGAAGTGGAGGGGGTGATAAGAGAGGGAAGGAAGAAAGAGAGGAAGGAAGGGAAAAAAAGAAAGGAGGGATGGAGGGAAGGAAAGAAGGATAGAAAAAAGGAAGGAAGGAGCCATAAGAATTCCGAGGGAAACAAACAAGAGAGAGACTATATGCGTGTAAACCATGTCATTTACATATATTACAACTCTGGTTCAGAGGAACATATGAATTAGAGCCACGTGATTTTAAAGCTCAGAGGCCTTAGATGACCCGGGAAGTTTGGGTTATTTCGCCAATGGGCGGTGTCCATGTTATTCCTAAAGGAATGTAACATGGGAACAAGACCCCACTCCCCACGGCCACAATAAAAAGAGCCCTGAGTTTCAATTATACCCCACCTCTGAAAGTCATAACTGATATTATCATAGGACAGATTCTGGAAAGTGCTGCAATAACTTTTTTATCTACTAAGAATTCTCCAAACTTATTTTGATGTGGAATCTTTCTTCCTGTCTCATTTATGAACCCCCTACCTGACTTGTGTTCTAATGGTTATCACACTAGTGGGATGGCTCGTGGAAGAAGCATCATTAAACAGAGAGCATTATGCACCTGGACACTCAACCCTCCCAGATAGTGGCCAAGAGACAGTAAAAAAAGCAGTATCCACACTCTAGGAATTTATAATCTGAGTATGGATCAATTCAGTTCACTAGCACCCCATTCTGTGCCAGTCCTGGGATTGAAAGGTGAGTTAAGCACAGCCTTTGCCCTCAAGAAGACATGGTAAAATAGGGAAGGTATTTACATATAAATTAAAATTTATAATTTACTATTACTTGCTACAGTAGAGAGAAAGGCACAGGATAACAGGGAAGCACAAAGCTCACCTAGTTAAGCATGGAGGAGACCTAAGGGGTATCATGGAGGACTTCCTAGAGGAGGTGACAGGAATGCACATATAACAGTACTGGGAATAATCCATAACAGTACAGGAATTGCACATGTAACATTAACGAAGAATAATCCATGACTGCACGGGAATTACACATACGACATTAATGGAGAATAATTCATGATAGTACGTGGATCAGGTGGTATGCCTGTAGGAATTCAGAAACTGGAAAAGGGGTTAGGGCACCTGGTGAGGTGTGAGCATCCATTAAGATAGTGGAACATGAGTGGGATCTTGAAAGAAGTGGGTCCAATGATTATTTACAATTATCTATAATTAATAATAGTATTATTAAGTTAGCTATCATGAATTGATTTTTTGGGAACTTCGTTGTGTCATACACTTTGCCAAACATTTTGCAAAGCACCCTGTCTGCTCCATCCAATAGCCCTCGAGGTGGGTGACACTGTGGCGTTCTTCTGAAGATGAGGAAAGGAGCCTTCGGAGTTCAAAAGACTTTCTGAAGGCCACCTTAAGGTCAGGGCAAGAGTCAAGATTCCAACCGGGCCTGATGCCAACGTTTGTGAACTTCCGCCACGATGCTGATCACATTACCTGGACCTGATGCGCAGTGACGGGATGCTGACCTTGAGAGCGTATTTTGAGTTATATAAAGATAGATTAAGAAATTCTCTTTACACACAAACAGCTTTTGATGTAACACATTTTATTAGAACATGTTCCTTTTGGATTCCTGATACACAGGGATTTGATGATAAATATGTACAAAATATTCCATATCTTTCTGAATTCTGAATTCGGTGTATGTCTGTGTGGCACAATAATAGTAATGAAGCAAATTTCATTCTATGTTTAAAGTTTATTTCACACTTGTAAAACTCCTCTCCTCAGTGCTGCTGTGTTTCTGAAAAATGGACATTAAATATGGAGCTCGGGACTCCTTGTCTCCTCAAAGAGAAGGAAATATGAGAACAACAGGGAAGGAGGGTCTGCACCCACAAGGACATTCTTCAGTTAGAATCAAAGTGGTTGTGATGTTGGTGTTGCAGATATTCATGAGTCTCCCACTCTCGGAGGAACAGAACTCACAGGTAGAATCTCAAAGTCTTGGTCCTTGGGAATTTCCTCCTTATGTCACCAAGTTTGCTTGATAAAGAAGAGGTCTGCTTCATCTGATGGTATGCCTCTACTTGAAAGAAAAACTTGATTGGGGTCTATTTCTTCATATTAAGAAATCATATTTTTATAAGTTCTGCATTTCACTATTTCTCCAAAAGTATATTTTTAAAAAGAAAGGTTATACTTGAAACAGAGATTCAAGAATGTCAAATATATGCAAAAAATATCCAAAACGTCTTATGAGACTGTTCATTACATTTGGTCCTAGATATGTTAATGCTGGTTTAATTCTCCCGATTAAAAGATAGGTGACAAGCGTGGTTAAGATATTCCATGCAAATATGGGGTGAACTAGCATGTGATATGCCTTTTAATGCTATGTATAGGAGTAGTAGATGAGCAATATTTGAAAGAAAATGCCAGAGGGGTGGGTTTAACCCCTGTCTCCAGAGTCTCAAGTTTTCTCATCTGTACTCGTGGGTAAGGTAAGGGGAAAAAATATAACTGGATAAACAAAACCTTTTCTCCTTCTCTAACTCAAACCTGGGTTCCTTCCTCAGGACCTGCTTCTCTTACAGCCCTGTCAAGAGGCCATTCATTCTCTTTACCCAGGACTCCAGGGTCAGTCAGTGGAGTGTGTGACCCTCCTTGCTTTCCACTGTCATTTCCAAGCCATCTCCTCCTAGCCACCTGGCAAACAGACATCAAACAAACATCTCCTCTTGAGCCTTATGACATTCAGACTCCCCACCTCTTCTTTTCAAATGCCTTCCTCCTGCCATCACCCTTCCACCATTTATGAAACAAGGTGGCCCCTGTCTTATTGTCCCATCAACCCCTAGCTTAGCTATTGTCCTGTGTGGCTTCAATTGGCTACATGGACAACCCATCCAACAACCTGGCCTCTCAGCTCCTTGATCTCCTCATCTTTCAAGTCTTGGCCATTCTACCCCAGATCTCCAGTCTGGTCCACATCATCATCTAAAATTTCCATCTTTCGAAAATTGCAAATTCCAACATTCCCCATCCTTTCTCACCATCACTTCTCCTTCCCTCTTCTTGGTTCACTGACGGTCATTTCCTCTTCTTCAGCCATCTGAAACATCTTTTCCTTTCTTTACATTTCTCTGTGCCTGACCCTCACTTCAACAACTCTGTTCTCACTATCCTGAACTCCTTTGCCTCTCTGTCTTTTCAAAACAGCCATCCAGCAGAACTCTCAATTTGGAAGGGACTACATTATGTCTTTTCTCCATGCCTGCGCTGAGCAATTGTGTATGGCTGGGCAAAATCACACAGTGAGACACCTTGTCTCACTAAAAATGAAGCATCATAAAATGAAATACACTGTCAACATTCTCATAAGCCTACTGTGCCTATTTAGTCATTGTTGACTAATAAGAACTATTATTTCAAACTTCCTCCATCATCTGACCTCAGTCATCTTATATTCTTTCCAACTCCCTCTTGGTAGTTGACCCCAACTTCTGCCTTACAGAGAAAACTGAAGCCATTATATGGGAAATGCTCTCAGCTTCCCAGCCCCAAATTTACAGACCTATTTCTACCTGCTCTCACCCTCTCCTCCTTCTTTCATGCCCACTTCCCTCTTCTCAGAATCTGTACGTGGACTGTAGATTGTCCTTCTCTTTCTCCCTTCAGTCTTTTTATTGAAACCAGATTCTTCCCGTTAGCATCTAAACACGGTTGAGTCCCTTTATATTAAAAACAAACAAGCAAAAACAATCTTCTCCTCAAAAATCTCTCTCCTGATACCTCCTCTTACCTCCCCTTACAGCCTGTCTTTTTGTAAGAGTTGCTTTTACTCCCTGTCTCTACTCCCGCACCTCCTACTTACTTCTCTAGCCACTCCAAAATGACTTATGATCACACCCAGTCAGCAATACAATGCTTGCTAAGAAGGCCAATAACCAACACATTTCTAAATCCAATGACCGTCTTTCAGCTCTCCATTATTTAACCTCTCTGTAGCATTTATTAGTGTTAGCTGACCACTCCCTCCCCTCTTGAAACACTCTCTTTTTGTCTTCTGTGACATGACATCTTCCTGATGTTCCTTTAATATCTCTGTCCATCCCCCTTTAGGTCATTAAATATTAGAATTAGTCAAACCTTAATCATAGGCCCCCTCTTCTCATCACTCTGTACAGTTTACTCTATATTTTCTGCCTATATTGCCTCATTGATACCCTTGGATTCATTATGTTACTCTTGTATGATGACCTATTAATACAAATCTTCAGCCTAGCTTCTAACACATAGATCTGACTGCCTACATGACACTTGAATGCTCTTAGGTACCTTGATCTCAACAAATCCAAAATACCCAGGTTAGTCTCTTTCCAATGTCCTCTGTCTCTGGGAATAGCATCTCCATCCATCCAGTTCCATAAGCCAGAATTCTAGGAGTCAAACTTGACCTCCTTCTCCCTCACCCCTGCATATCTAATCTCTCAGCAACCTCTCTCAACTTCCATATCTGTGCATGTCTCTTTCCACCGCCACACTCTTAGTCAAAGTGTCCATCATTTTCCTTGTCTCCATTATGCAGTTAACCAAATATTTTCAAAATGCACACTGTCCAGGCCTCCTGTCTGTTCTTAGGTTGAAGACCAAAACCGTTAACGTGGTCTACAAGTCCCTTGTTATGTTCATTCATGCATTGCTTGATTCCTTCCTGTAAGAAACATGTTGTGAAGGCACATACTATTCAAAGCACCACGGAACAGTGGTAAACAAAGCAAACAAAGCCCCCGACCTCACGGAGCTGTGGAATACATATGCTAGTCGCGTAGATCAACAATCAAAGAGTATGAAGAATAGAAATTTATTTTCAGGGGTGATAAGTACTACAAAGAAATATTAAGTAGTAAAAAGGGTCAGGGAGTAACCAGCTGGGAGTAAACTTAGAAAGCAGACAGAGGAAGGCTCTCTGAAGAGAGGACTCTCATGCAGAACACTGAAGATGGTGAGGACATGCCTGGGGCCCTAGCTCTCTGCTCTCCCTCTTTCTCTGTGCTCTAGACTGGCTGATTGTCTCTATATTCCCCAGTGCTCGAGGCTACCCCAAGGCTTTTAAACAAGCCCCTGGTTCTTCCTCGTTCTCCTCTTCTTTCTTCCCCTGCTCCTTGTCCTTCTCCCCCTCCTCACTCTTCTTCAGTCCTGGAATGCTTGTCTCCCCTTCCCTCACTCAACCTACTTTTCTCCCTATGTTCAAATCCAGGCCAAAGTCACTTCCTCAGAGAAAACTTTCCCGTCCCCCTAGACCAAGTCAAACTCTGTTATTATGTATTATTATTGATCATGTCCTTGTCTTTGTGTTGACAGTGGAGTTTTGTGTTGAATGTAGGTGAATTTTACACGTTCAATGGAATAGTTACTACTACTTGTATTTTAATTAATTTTTAAATTACCAGCTTTTCTTAAGGTTTAATCTCAGTGATGACTCATGTTCTTTTATTTTAAATCTAGTTATTTTCTGTATAAAAATAAGAAATGTTTAATTTATTTGATTAATGTAATTTGATTAATAGTAATGCTAATTATAAATTTAACAGATAAAATTCTCCGTAACATTTAACCTAACTTTCTTAATTAATCCTATATCCTTAGATGATTAAAATTACAATCACAGATGTCCGAGATCTGATTCTCGCAGGGCACAGTTATAGGCAGACCAACAACTTGAACAGAACTTTCCTAGGCATTTAAACACTACTTTCAAAACTGAGAAATCTCAACTTTTGTATGTAATAGATCAGATTAGCAAATTAACAGTGTTTACAAATGCAATAATCAAATTATCTTAAATATTTCAAATTAAAATCACAAGTATTTTACCAATTAATCATGTAAAATAAAAATAATGAGTCCAATGGGTTGGTTAGCCTACCCATTTCATACATCTTAAATTAACATTTGTCCACTGGTCTGCCAATGTGCTGTAAGAATTGATGCCCTTAATCTATGAGGCAGGCAGGTGGAGCCTGAGGTGGCCAGAGTCCGTGGTCTGATTGCATCTTGCCAAAAGCAGCCTCATATAGAGTTTCAAATCCCTCCATTTAGCAGCCTCAATATTGCTTTGAAATATTATATGTCTCCCAACATGGTAAAGATTGGGAAGCCCTGCCATAAATAACAAATAAACACACACAAGTTATTATGATTGCAAAACCTTTCAAAGCCAAATACAAAAGTGTTAATACCATGGGTGTGTTTTTCATATTTTACCAACTCTGGGCTTATTTCCAGACTTCCCAGGGTGCAAAGACACTTCCCCAAATAAGGAGAGCAGATTTGTCATCTCTGGCCAGCTGAGGTCACCGGCCTAAGACACGGGACACTGATGGATTTGGCTACATGCCCAGAATGATTCTACCTGAGCCTCAGATTTAA
Source organism: Equus asinus (assembly GCF_041296235.1). NCBI lineage: Eukaryota > Metazoa > Chordata > Mammalia > Perissodactyla > Equidae > Equus > Equus asinus. Next base: position 42,685,870 of record NC_091798.1, on the reverse strand, counting down.
AAGTTGAGCCCTACTTTATAGTCAGGCTCTGCCTCCTTTCCTAGTTCTTAAAAAACTGTAACTTCTTTCACAATTGGACTGCCTGATCTGAGTTGGTTCCACTCACCCTACCTGGACCGAAACTAACCCCTTTCTTATCATATGGAAAATTTGTACACTCTTTGTAATAGGGCTTCTCCTCTCTCTCTCTTGCCACCATTATTCTGTAGTCTCTCATTTATATATAGCATTAGCACAGTTTTAATTTTATATTTAAGTCCTCAATGACTTGATTATTAACAGTCTCCCTTACTGGACTGTGAATTCCCTTAGGGCTACGATTGCATCTACCTTTTGCTCAACATCTTATCTTTGCTCTGTGGGACAGGATACCTATGTGATACGTTTACCAGTGAGCAAATGAAGAGTGAATAACTGTCCAAAGAAGGTGTAGTATCCACTAAAATATAAGAGAACTGCATGCAATGAGCTATTAGCCTATTACATTTCACTGGTCCTCAAATCTGGGGGGATCTTCCTTACAATTTTCGGAAATCATCATATAGATAATGCATAGGTATTAGATCAAGGGATATGTTCCTGGGACAAACACTTGGCAATAACAAATATCTAATTTCCTTCTGAGAAATGAGCAAAACACAAAAACGTAATAGATCGGGGGGGATATGTACAAAGCCAAAGACAGAAAATATTCTAGGCCAGTGAGATTGGTTTGATTTTTCAACAAGGATGCTACCCAGTGTGATACTCACCAAGGGAGGCACTGACATCAGCCTTCCTAGCAATTTCCAGAGGGAAAGGTGCTCAAGGACACTTGGTTGGACTTTGAGCAAACTATATCTCTACCATGGAAATAACATTCAGCTTCAAACATACCCACAGAGAAAAAGCCATATGGCTTATGAGCTAGAAGAACTTGGAATCATAGGACACTCTTTTCTGCTTCCCTCTCCCCTTCACCCCCCACCAGCCCTCTCCTTTCTTCACCTGCCACCTTTCAGCCATCCTTTAGGTTTTAGCTCCAGGATCACTGCCTACAAGCTTTTCCCAACTCCTCTCCGCTCCAGCCCCTCATACTGGGGCAGATGGCTCTGCCCTGGGCTCCCATAGCATCGTACGCTTTCCATGTAACATTGTACAAGTTACACAGAATTTCATATTTACTTACCTACCTGTTTATACGTTTCAATAGATTGTGGATTATGTGATGGAAAGAATGAGGTATGATTTGTTCTTCATTCACAGTGCCTCTCACAGACCCAGACTCATAGCAGCTGTTCAATAAACAGTTGATGAACGAATAAATTGTTTTGATCCCCTGTTTAGGTAGCCACTTTCTGAATATCATTGGCCTTCACATAAAGAGGGGGTACACAGGGAGAGAGGGATTCAGGTCAAAAGAGGAACGTCTCTGATCTCCTTAGAATTTCTAATTTTCACTGGAGAGTGATAAATTGGTGTTCTGACTTATATACCAGTCTCCAGGCACTTAGTAAACATGAGTCCATTCCTGAGAGAGAAGTCAGGTTTGGCCAGGTTCTACCCAATTTCATCAGCAGCCTCCTCCAAGCAATCGCCCTCTCCATCTGCATCTTTTTCTGACCCCAGGCTTTGCTTTTGAAACATCCGTACATGGGAGGAAAAATGATTCAAGTCTCAACCCGAAGGAAATTCTACTGAAAGAAATGAGCAAGCAAATGATAAAAAGCAACTTGCACAAAGACTGCATTCATCAGAGGTGCCCTGACGGTAGATTTTTATTCAATTTAGTAGCTGTGTAGCTATTTAGCTATTGAATGTTACGGTTTAAATTTATTCTACATTGAACCTGCCAAGAATTTAACCTATAATGAACAAACAGCTTGTCATACAGGGTTCATCCCAGGAACCTATTTCCACCTTAGATGAAATATCATACGGGGCTTTATTTTCCTCTTTTTCCGGAAGGCTTAGGGTTCAGTGAAAATGAAACTTAAACCAGGGGGGGAATTTGGAAGGGGGTCTCGCTGCCGTCTTGGGAGGGTGGATTCGAGGGAGGGAGTGTTTTCCACTCCAGGCCAAGTTCTGGTCTCTTCGTTGCTTTATTCTGATCTTCGTTTGCATATTGGTCAGCTAACAAGAAGGAAGGGATAGAAAAGCACCAGGTCTTTGGAAGCCATTTGAAAGACTTCATACTGTCTTTATTTCAAGAGTGGACCTTGGCTATAGTTCCTTTAACTCGTAATTATGATTTGAAGGATTCCTACCATTATGGCATGTTTTCAATATTCCAGACCCTGTGCCAAACTCTTGCTATGCATTTATTCCATTTAATCCCTACAATGATTCTATCGGTTCAGCATTCATACTGTCACTTTCTAAGGCTTAGAGATATTAAATGACTTGCCCAAAGTCACAGAAAACAAATTGGCAGTGCCTCGACTTACAGCCATGTCTGCCTGATTCAAAAGTTCATATTCCTTACCACTGTGGTGTTCTGGCCTCCATAAAAGCAAGTTAAACATCCCTTGGTAAGCACTGGCAGTTCCAACTCAGGTGGCCCCTGCCACCAGCCTGTCCCAGCATATAGCCAGTTGTAGTTTCTATAGGTCTTCCAAACTTGCCAGGGATAAAAGATCAGAGTGATCATTAGTAGAGGACAGCCCTGGCCAAAGTAAGGGTTCTATATCAAGAATGCATCCCAGGTAAACTAGGGACAACAATCACTTCGAATTAACCCAGGGAAAATGCAGTCTTTCTCTGCTTTCCAGGTGAAGGGTTTTGAGCACTTTTAAGGAAGGAAGAGATACATGTGAGAAAGCATGTCATGTTCTGGGTGAAATAGAAGAGAAGTTAATACTCATAAGGCCAGTCATTTGGGTTCAGTAGAGATAAAAGAGGTAGCATTTAGTAAAAGAAAACCCAATCACATAAAATTGGTATGCATGATTTCAGTCTTTTATTCAACAAATGTTTATCGAGTGTTTAGTTTACTTTGTGGAAGCTTCTGTCCTAGATCCCAGAGGTTTTTCCTCTGTTCAATCTTCCATTATGGCTCTCAGATCATGATATAATTAAAGGCAACTGGTGACAACCAAAAGGTGACATGAGATCCAAGTCAGCTTCCCCCGGAACAGGAACAAAGCCTCTCTCTTCCACGCAGGGGTCGCGCAGGGCCTGGGCCACATTGTGAAACAGCAGCGCTGTCTTCAAGAGGATGGAGCTGCAGGAGAGCCGCCTCTGCATCAGATAAGGGGGCCTGGCCAGTTCTGCCCTGAGTAAGGATTTGGGAGAAGGAAAAAAAAAGGTTGTTGAATAACATTCAGCTTTTTATTAAGCATTATCCCAGGGGCTACTTTTCATGTGTCTTAAAGAAGGCACATAGGGTCTAAGGAAATAGGATACCCTGAATTTGCTGCTGCTTTTTTTTTTTCTGTCTTCTAAAATAGAATTTTGTAGATAGGGTCAACTGAAGTTCAGTGCTTCTTTTTCTCAGGTCTGTGTGTCTTTAAGATATACAAACCCTCCCTCCAGACCAGTAGACTTTACTGCCCATACCTTCTTTTCAAACTTCCTAGAGGATTTGCCTAATAAATGATGTGATAATTACCGTTTTACTTAGGACTTCTTACATGCCAGGCCCTGTACCGAGCCTTTTTATAGAAGCTACACTAGGCCGGTTTTCTTCTTATGCCCATTGTATAGATGAGGGCAACTGAGGGTTAGCAGATATAGGAAATTTATCCGAGTAAGTGGCAGATCTAGGTCTGACTTCAACGCCCTTGACCCTGAACAGTTAATAAACTCACCACTCAACAGATGATTACCGAGTACCTGCTGTGTGCTAGCTCCTCACACACTGGGGATCCAGAGGAGAAAAGAGTAGACAAAGTTCTACCTGTAGGGATTTCTTTCAGGATGTGGGGGGAACAACGAACCATGAATTTAAATGAAATGTAGTTTCAGGGAGTGAGTTGTATCGGTGGCGTGACCCTATATTGATGGCTTCGTGTGGTTACGTGTTTATTACAAACGTATCGAAGAAAGAGACTAGAAAGACATATACCATAAGGGCGATTATCTCTGGGTGGTCAGATTTTTATTTTCTTCTTTACACTTTTTTGAAATTCTTCAAATATTCTGCAGCAGCTGTATATTTCTGATATAATCAGATGAAATCCATAAATATTATTAAAAACAAAATTTAATCTTAGAAAATCCTGACAAACTGCATATGTTTTCGGTACCCTCCTCTCACCCTCTTTGGTTTCAGTTCTTTATATTATCAAAGAAGCATACTTTGTTACTTTTTTCCGGCTATGCTGATGTCTGACATATTTATTCCTCCCCCAGAAATCGCGTGGCTCCCTGTGCCCCAAGCGTTTCTGAGTTTGTGCATATCAGGGCTTCTCAACCCTGGCTCCACGCGTGAATCTCCTGGGGAGCACTGCAAATACTGATACCAGGGCCTCACCCCAGGCCCAGGCCCGCTGAAGCAGATGCTATACAGATATATATGTGTATGTGTATATATAAGTCCCCCAGGTGACTCTATTGTACAGCCAGGGTTGACAGTCTTTGGACAGTGGGCCCTATCTCCCTGCTTCTCAGAGCCCCCAGATTCATTTCCTGGGGAGCAGCCACGGTGGAGAGTGGCTAACGGCCTGTTCAGCCCCTGCCTTCCTCTCTGCCTCACTGGTCTGACCAGGGAGGAGGAGGAGGGAGTGGGCCTGAGCAGGTGGCCAGAACTAGGCAGAAGCTGGGCAACCCTGTGCCCGCCCAGTGCCTGGCTGCAGCCCCCACCCCTCCCTCCTGACCTACTCACTCAGGGCCCGCGGTGCGAGGGACTCAGGACTGGAGGACGGCAGAAATTGTTAACAAAAGCCAAATGCTGTGCAGAGCGGGAGCAGAGGACACACTCCAGCCACACGAGAAATCTCAGCGTTCCAGAACACAGCACTCGCTGTCACAGCTTTGGGCTTTTGCCCGTGCTGTCCTCTCAGACTGAAATGTCCTTTGATGCCAACTCTCTCCTCCCTGGGGGCTGAGTTCTGCTGCTCCTTAAAGGCTAAGCTCTCCTCCCTGAGCCTCTGCTCCCCAGACAGGCCCACTCCCTCCCCCTCAGCCATGGCTCCCAACAGCAGGAATTCGTTCCCAGCATTAAGGCAGCACTTCACACCTTGTGTCGCCCCGCCCCCCGGGAGGTGCCTGCCTCCCTGACGTGGTGGGGAGTCCTCAAAGGCAGCACATGTCCTCATTCATTGTAGTATCCCAGTGCCTCACTCGACTGACTGGCAAGTAGAAGGGCCCAGGCCTTGGCATCAGACAGAACTGGGTTCAGACCCAGCTCTGCCCTCATGGCTGATTACATGGGGGTCACCCAGCCTTTGGCTACTCACCTACACAGGTTAGAAGTTAGAAGTGCAGAATCCTAGGTTCCACCCCAGACCAGAATCTGCATTTAGCAAGATCTCCAGGTGATTAGGATGCTCACTAAAGTTTGAGAAGCGTCAGTGGTCTCCTTAATCCTCACCTTCCTCAGCTGTGAAATGGGAATAGTAAGTGCTGACTTACAGCGTTGTTGTGAGGCTTGAATCAGGCAACATACTCAAAGTGTCTGCTGTAGGATAGGGACATTTTTATTGCTCTGCTCAGTGAATGTCGCCCTAGGAGGGGGCAGGAGTTTCTCGTGGCCCCCAATAAGGGGTCTGCCCAAGTGAGCCCTGGGCGCTGTAATGGAGCAGGCTTAGTAGCCCTCTGCTTTTTAAAGGGCCTTGATCCCTGCTAAGAACAAGTGTGTGCTGAGAAGCAGTGCTCTGCCATCCTGAGCCAGCCCCTCAGTGAAGCCCACGTGGATCTCCCTCACTTTGTGAAGTCCATTATCTGAACTGGGTGAAATCTCCTGGAGGATCTCAGAGAACTGCACGTAATTCATCCGTGATCAAGCTGCAGAACAGGAAATCAAGGCTATTTGGATTGGTCATCTTTTTATTAATTAGAGATTAGTACTGATTACTAATTCCATCCAACACGAGGAATGTACCACATCATCACTCATTTATGAAGACTTTTTTTGCATCTACTATTTCATTTTATATTGCTTTATCTAATTGTGAATCATGATGAGATGACTGTACAGAGATTACTTTAGGGGGAAATTATTAGTGTTTCAGAAAGATGACTAGGGAAACACTGCTCCCATGTAGTGCTGTCTTTTCCCCTTGGAATTCCTGACTCAGTTGCTGCTGGAGAGAGAGGACCCACATGTCTGTCTGACCCACAGGCCAGAGCTCTCTGGGGCACGGACAAGTCTGAGACATCACTCTGCTTATCCACGCTCTGTCTTCATTGGACCCTGCCAGCCCATCAGGGCAGATAACCAAGGGGAATGACCTTGATTCAGTGACACCAGCTTCAGTTTTTAACCTTCGGATCTTGCTCCCAAATTAGATCAAGGTTGCTCCTCAATCCACTTTCTGGGATATGGTGGAAAAGCTTTGCCCAGAAAGCCAAGAGATGTTCCTGGAGAGACGCAGATACCTAACAGCAAAAGCCATGCAAGTCTTTCAGTGACATGGCCTGAGGTTGACTCAGGCCAGGATTGAGAATTGGGGATGCTGGGCAGCCAGCAGGCATTTCTGGCAGAATTAGGAGCCAGTTGCTGAGGTGGGGCCAGGCCAGCTTCTAATTACACAGCATAAACTCAGGACACACTTAATATAGATTGGAGTTGCCGGTAAGGTGGCAGACAAGGGAGCAGGAAGCCAGCAGGCTGAGCCCCCGGGGACATCTAAGTATGAGGATTTGCTTCCAGGACCGTCTCATCTAACAGGAGAGATTAGACTTCAAGCTACAAAGAATGCAGATAAATGCAGTTGTTGTTAGAGCAAGTCAGCATCTACTCCAGCCTTAATTCTCAAATCAGAGCTTGGAGGTGACAGAGAGTGATGGAAACCAGAAGGTGAAGTGTTGGACTTGTTTTTACATAGTGTTATGGAGGGATAATTGTCATAAATAAACTGCACATACTTAAAATGTGCAATTTTCTTTAAAGATTTTATTTTTTCCTTCTTCTCCCCAAAGCCCCCCGGTACATAGTTGTATATTCTTCATTGTGGGTCCTTCTAGTTGCGGCATGTGGGACGCTGCCACAGCATGGTTTGATGAGCAGTGCCTGTCAGCGCCCAGGATTCCAACCAATGAAACGCTGGGCCGCCTGCAGCAGAGCATGCAAACTTAACCACTCGGCCACGGGGCCAGCTCCTAAAATGTGCAATTTGATATGTTCGGTCATTTATATACACCTGTGAAATCAACACCACAAACAAGATAACGAACATTTCTTTTTTTTTTTTTTTCCTGAGGAAGATTAGCCCTGAGCTAACATCTGCCAATCCTCCTCTTTTTCCTGAGGAAGACTGGCCCTGAGCTAACATCCATGCCCACCTTCCTCTACTTTATACGTGGGACACCTACCACAGCATCGTTTGCCAAGTGGTGCCATGTCTGTACCTGCGATCCAAACCGGTGACCCCAGGCCTCTGAAGTGGAACATGTGCACTTAACCACCATGCCACCAGGCTGGCCCCAATAATGAATATTTCTATCACCTCCAAAAGTTTCCTTGTGACCCTTTTAGACCCTTCCTTCTCTCCTTCCGTGTTCCGCAATCCTCAGGCAACCACCCATCAGCCTTCTCTCTGTATAGAATAGTTTGCATTTTCTAGAATTTTACATAACTGGAATCATACAGTATACACTCTCTTTTGTCAGAAGTCTTTCACTTAGCATTATTGTTCTGAGATGCATTACTGTTGCTGCATGAATCAGCAGTTCATTCCTTTTTATTGCTGAGTAGTATTCCATTGTGTACCATAGTTTGTTTATGCATTCACTTGATGATGGACATTTGAGCTGTTTTCAGTTTTTGACAGTTAAAAATAAAGCTGCTATAAACATTCATATACAAGTCTTTATATAGACACATCTTTCATTTACCTTGGTAAACACTTAGGAGGGTAATAACTGTATCAGATGGTACATGTATATTTAACTTTGTAAGAAACTGCCAGACTGTTTTCCAAAGTGGTTTTATGCAAACAATATTTAGGATATACTTATACAAAAAAAATACTCTTTGTTTATCTGAAGTTTGAATTTAACTGAGTGTTCTGTATTTTATCTAGTAACCTTATCCCCAAATAAAAACCAAGGATCAGACCGTTCTCTCCTAGGTCAGAGATTGGCAAACTTTTTCTGTAAAGGCCCAGATAGTAATTATTTTAGGCTTTATGGGTTATCTAGTTGCAATTATTCAACTATGCCATTATATTGCAATGGCAGCCACAGAGAGTATGTAAAGCATGGCTGTGTTCTAATAAAATTTTATTTATAAAAACAGGAGGCAAGATGGGTTTGGCCCACAGGCTGTAGTTTGCTGACCCCTGTCTTAGATCACTGATTCTCAAAGTGTGGTTCCAGAACCAGCAGCATAAGTATCACTTGGGAACTTGGTAGAAAAGCAAATTCTCCAGCTCTACCCCAGACCTACTGAATCCAAACCTTTCGGGCTGGGGCTCCACCACTTGAGCCCCAGGAGATTCTGATGCTCACTGAAGCTATAGAACCACTATTCTAGATTTGTAGTTCCCAAACATGGACAATCATCGGAATCACAGGGGCACTTCTTAAAATACAGACATTTGAGCCCCACCAGGCCCTCTGGATCAGAAATTCAGTGTGGAAGTTCAGCGTGAGGGTGGGAAGGTGAAATGTGTGAGTTTTTGTATTTCCACAGGTTCTTCTTATGCCCAGCCATAGCTGAGAACATTTATACTGAGTGTCGACGAATGTTAGATCTGGGCCTACTCGTGTTTTATGACTTCAAAGCATAAATATAAAAAGAGTTAATCTCCCCCAAATTAATGGACCCTCCACGTCCTGAGTTACCATATAATAAATATATGCATAAAGGTGGAACTAGGTTTAGATTAGGAATATAAAAACAATGACATCCTTTATTCAAAGACCCCTTTTCTTTGCCTAGAAATCAAAAGTACATTCAGTGATTAACTACATTAGCCACAGTCCCACGACGCCGTCCCCCTAGGCAGACTCAGAGTGGTAATTCTCCCTCCTCCTTCTTTCCCACTGGGCAGGGAAACTAACAGAAAGTAATTTATACAGGGTAATACACTACAATTCTTTCCTACAAAGGATATTATTATACGCAAAGAGAAATAATTAAATCAGCCAGCCATATTTCCTTTTGGCTAATTCCTCCTCTCTAACCTCCCCAATACTTCTCCCTCTGACAAACAACAAATGTTTCAAAATGTTATAAGCATAGGGAAGGAAAACATGAAAATTCATTAAATGCCTGTTCTCTTATGAACCAGCCTCAGTTAAGGTCTTCGGTGCTATTATTTCTGCCTTATAGTTATTGACTTGTTTTGTTTCATTAAGAACAAGTGATCAAAGAGCTTTGGGCAGAGTTTTCAGTCTTTTTTCCTCCTCAAAAGGAGTATTATTAACTAGCTGTCAAAATGGAATTCCTTTTATAGTAGGGGATGGCTAATGGGGGGGTTCAGAAGAAGTTCTTGGGTCTGCCCCAAAAGAAGAAAAAAGCAAATAAAAATCCTGGACACCAGGGCAAATAGCAGCTTCCCTTGTCTGCCTTCTTAAATTTTACTTTGAACTCTCCATCATTTGAACAGGCCACTAAAAAACCAGTAACTCGGGCCCAGGTTAATTAAGCAGCTCTGAACAGGAGCTCTCAGGCTGGGAGGATAAGGCCAAGAGACTGGAAACCAGTTTGGTAATACTTATCAAGAGTCACAAAGTGCCTGATGACTTTAGACCAAAAGGGGAGGACGGGTGAGGGATTCTCCCAAATGGCTGCAAATCTCTTCCCAAAGTGTACTTTTTGGAACAGCTCATATGGATTCTCTCTCTCTTGAAAACTCATTGAGTATGAAGAGATGGGAAATTCGAAATACGTATGTATATATAAACATGAGAAGAAAACTAAATATAGCCATCCGTGGAGAAAAGGTGCTCACTTTTGCAAACAAAGGTGATATTTGTGAATCTCTGCCAGTAGGATATTTCTGAGCAATCTGTCCTGTAGTGGAGATATTCCCACCCTTCACTACTTGCCAGTTGACCGGCCGGGTTTAGTGCAGCTGTCTTTGAATGGCCGATCTGCTTAAAAGTAAACCTAGCATCTGGCAAAGGCCCAGTACATGGGATGCAATAAATATCTGTGAATAAATGATCAAAGTGTTGTCCACAGTTTCATTCTTGGAGTCTATTATGTGTTATGTATGCTTGGTTCTAAGTGCTGTACATATTTTAAATGATTTGTTCCTTTGAAGGAGGTATCATTTCCCTCAGTTAACAGATAAGCAAATTTAAGAGGAGAAAAATAAGCAATTTACCTTAAGATGACATAGCTGATTTGTAAACTAGCAGAGATTTGAACTCAGATTCACTGAGTTTTGAAGTCTCATCCACTGTACATTTCTTCCTCTGTTCAGTTTCAATACAACTGGATAGGTACCAACTGAGTAGCTATTGATAATAATATAGCTATTTATAATAAAATATAATAATAATGATTTTAAAATGCATGCTTTTATTAACTTTCATTTATCGCAGTTCAGTGTCTTCCCGCCTCAACAGAGCCCGCCCGTTGTAAACAGCTCCTAAAATATTGAGGTTGGAAACGGTCAAAGGCAATACAGTCACACCTTGTATACTTGAGTGCTGGTGTTTAATTTTTTTTGCTGGAAAAATGCAAAATTTCTTCTCCTCAATTCTCTTGGGATCTAGAAACAGAATAGTAGTCAAGACCACGGACAACGAGATGAGATAAATCCAGACTCTCCCACTTGCAGACTACGTGATTTGGGGACAGTCTCAATCTCCACATCCGTGAAGTGGGGACAGTAATGCTATCTAGTTTATGGGGTTGTTGGGGGCATAATAATATATGAAAACCGTTGACCTATTCCTATCACATAATAGGCATTCAGCGAATTTTATTCTCCCTTTCTGCTTCCCTTCTGCTCTTGTTTGCCAGTATTTCTTAGCTCCTGTTTGACAGACGTGGCAGGCAAATACACTTTGCCTATAGAGAAAGTTGAAACCCTGTCCCACTATATATACATATATCTGTATATATGTGTGTATTGGTAAATAAAATTTTCCTTTAGCTTTGTGGCACATAAGAAATGCATTTCCGCCATTTTCTTTTTTGAGTAGAGAATTTCTCTCCAAATATTTCCTCTTCTAATATTTCACTCAGCAAGACAGACTAAGGAGACCACAGCCAGGAAAAAGAAAAAAACCCAAACAAACAAAAACACCAGGGAAGGTGGTGTACATCAGTCAAAGGCAGGAAGAAGGAACCTGGAATCTTGCTCATCTGAGAACCCCTAAAATCTCCTTGAAAATTCTTTCAAAAAAGAATAGAAAGTGCCTTCTTATTAAGAATGCAGGAGACACTCCCATGCCCCTCCCACTTCTCACCGGAGCCTAGCTGAGTAGGGAATTAGCAGAAGCCCCAGGGCATGGTTAGGATGGCTGGGGGAGCGTTGCTGACAGCCCAGCCAGATTGGAAGGTTTTCATGTTCTGGGAAGCTCTTGGCCTACTCCCTGGCTGCACTGCCCACGGACACCTGCCAGATCACAGATCCACAGAGCAGCTCAGCTCCACTTAGGAATGGCTTCAAGACCTAGCCAGGCAAGTTGAAAGACCCAGCCTATGTCCGGGGCTTCTCAGATGGTCTTTTCACCATCACCCAAGTGACGTCACTCTCCTCCACGGAGCCTTTTTCCAGCGCAGCGTCCCCCGTGTTTTAGTAGGAGGCCAAAAGGAGATTCTGAGCTTGGCGTAATGAGATTGTCTGAGAAGAGTCAAGGAGAGGTGACAGCAGTGAATAGCCCTCACTGTGACTCGGTTATCTTTGTGTCTTCACGTCTGACAGCTACCATGTATTAGGCATTGGCAGATGGGGCTCCCAGCACTGTTTATACGTGATCAAATTTGACCTTGAAAACAACCCTACAAGATAATTATGATTATCATCTCCGTTCTGCAGATGTACATGCAGAGGCTTCGAGAGGTTAGTTCACTTTCCTGGAAACATACAGCCAGTGATCGGTACAGCGGGGGTTTACCCCAGGCCTGTACGTGCTTTCTTATTTTAAAGGATAAGCACTAAGTCCCACAGAGGAAAGCGGAGGTGTGGGCACATTGCAGTCCTGCCTGCAAGTGGCTCATGGTCTCTTCGTAAGGTCCTTCCTGACGTACATCAGAGGTAGGTTCATGTAGGGTGTGCGATTTGGGCTCTTGAACAACAGGTGGGATCCTGGTGCACCGCCCTCATTCCTCAGTATAATGTGTGCTGGGTGGAACGATATAAAACATTTCACAGCCTCCCACTAAGGCGTTGTGTGGGGAGCATGCAGAAATTTTGATTCCATAGTGAGAAAGGAAAATATTGGCATGTTCAGGCCTATTTATCATAAAAGTTGAACATTTGGATGAAGGTGAAAATAGACTGGTGGGCTTCTTCCCTAAAACCGTAAGAAAAAGAAATCCAAAGTGACAAGGGGCCTCCACCAGCCTGGGGTACTTTTGGGGAAATCTCTCTCATTTCCGATCATTACTGAACCACATTAACACGAAACTTTCCATCCATGAGACAGACATGAAAGAGCAGCCCCTTCAAGAGCGTGGGCTGTTGAGGTAGGCAGAGTGACAGCAAGAGAAGAGGTCTTGCCGCAGCCTTCGTGTGAGCCTCAGGGCCCCTCAGGAGGCTGCCGCATCTCCTGAGCAGGTCGGTCAAATCTCGTCAGACCTTCTTGGACCTGGTAAAGGCGGCCTTGGGCAGCAGAGAGCACAGACTGCGGGAGGCACCCAGCAGATAGAACAGTGTTAAATGAAAAACAAAAACAAATGGATGTTATTCTGAGAACTGCTTTACAGTTTCAAAGAGCCACCACAGGTCATTATGGAATCCAGTCACATCCAAAGGAATCCCCACCCAGTCTCACGGTGCAGGAGGAGCAGGTCTGAATTCCCTGTCTCTTTCTTAAAGTCTGCACCTCCCACCCCTTCCATGCTCCATCAGTAGATTCAGAGACCTTCATTGTGACCCTCCGTATGACAGCACTCTCTTGTAATTCTGCATTCCTACCTACTACCTAGCACAGGGACTCAAGCTATGTTGGTTGTTGAATTGAATTGAATTGATTAAACCCATTAGTCTACATCTTGTTATGGGACTCCCTACCCAGCCCAGATTCCCAGACCTAATAAATCATTAACACCAAGAACACCTCCTCAGTACCCTTAGTGTGTCCATTCTTGATTTCTCAGAAGGTTTATATGGGGCAGGGGGATCACTCTGTACCCTGCCCTCACAGCTTTGAATTCCAGTGGGTGACAAAGGCTTCTGACCATTACACACCCAGGGCGTGATGCTTTTTCTGAAGTTCCTTTGCCAAGGTCCCTCTGCACTTGGATTCCACAATCTGTTAGGTGTCTGTGATATCTGCTGATGTCCTATGACAGGGCAGGCCTGGCTGGGTGAAGAGTGGGAATCTCTGATTAACGTTAAGCAATCATATGAGACTCTACCCTAAGTACATGACTTCATTCCTCAGCGGCCTCATCGCAGAGCTGAAACTATGTGATATTTCTCAACAACAATTGTCCAGATGAGCACATGTCCTTGGAGGGCAGGGGTGCCAATGGGGCAGCAGACCCCACGTCCCTCCATTCAGTCCTTGACAGTCCTCTCCATGTCTCCATCTCTGTGTGGCTTCTTTGGAAGAGGCTGAAAGGACTTCTGGTAAAGAAGGAGTGACAGGGCACCATTATTAGCTGTGCCAAAGTGAAGCATTCTGCCTACCCTTGCACTGAGTTTGAGAACCTGGAATGGAGAAGCTCAGTTTGCATTGCTTTGTTCTTCAACTTCTGCCAGTGCCATTTACCACCCTGGTTTTGTGGGACCACAGGGACCTCAATTACCTCAAAGGCAATAGAAGAGGGAGTGGAAGATGAAGAAAATTACAAAAAGAAACTGAGTTTGGAAACCATGAATTGAGATTTGTTTGAAAATACAACCCTGAGATGTGTACTACCACACCACACGTGCGCCAAGGATGTGTAGGTGCATGCAGGCTGCAGGCGCTTGCGTGGAATATGCATGTGGAGTCTTCATCCCATGACTCACTATTCACCTGCCACGTCCAAGGCTAGGGGCTGAGAGTCTAGAAGCAATTCACAGTCACCTAACATTGTGTCATGTGAGTGAAAAGAAAAGACATCCCCAAGAATCTCTGAGATGGCCAGGGGAAGTGAGACGTGATTCAAGGCTTGAAGGAAGGGAGCTCAGATACTGTAAAGAAGCAGAGTGAGGCAGGGAGAGGCTGAGTGTGAGCAAAAGCACAGGGGCTGAGCACCAGAAGGACAGGCTGAGATAAGGGGTGGGCCCTGGAGTGATTTGACTGTCCAGTGGACCAGGGTCTTGGCTACCTGGGCACTGCCTGGGTACCATGCCTGCTTTAGAATCCTAAAGACTGACCTGGAAGGAGCCTTAGCAACTACAGTGCCACCCCTCCTGGGCTAGGGTTGGGAGGCTAGATATAGAAGTCTTGAGATGCCAGGCTCTGGCGTCAGACAGACTCCATGTTGGCTCCTGGTCCAGCGACTTATAGTCTATAAAACTGAGTATTCACTTCCTCCCTGTGGGCCTCCTTTTCTTTCTGTAAAATGAGGGGAATTATTAACTCTGCCTTAAAGCATGGTTATGAAGATTAAATGAGGTAACACATAAAGTTTTCCGTGGGATGTCTGGTGATGGCTCAATGAATGATTATTATTGTCAGTATCTCTGTTAATTCACTGATAGGCCAATCAGGGATACACAAATTAGAGGCTGTGTCAGGACTAGAACCCAGGATTCCTGAGAACTGGCCAGATACTCCATCTCTGTGGAGAGAGAGAATTTATGGTGGGAAGTGAGTTGCAGAATGTATAAGAGGCAGCCTTTGGTGTCAGAGAGCTCTACCCCTCAGGAGTGATGTGACCGGGGAAAATTATCTAATCCCTCTGGGCGTCATCCACTTCACTGTAAAGTGGACATGCCTCCTGGAATACTGAGAGGTTTAAATGAGGTAACATGTGGGATGGTTTAGCAGGCAGCCGGGCACACAGTAAGTGCTGAGTGCAGGGACCACTTATTAGTCCATCTCTGAACAAGCAGACAATCACTCCGGTCCCAGGTGTGGCATTTACTTGAAAAATGGGGTCTTGAGTTTACTATTTGACAGAAGGTTGCCTCATACAATAATTGGAGACAACCCACAAAGGTGGCAAAACCAAATGAGCTGATCCACTGCCTGAGAAGCCTTCGACCTTGTGCATCCCCCTTGGAACAGCCAAGTAAACACTTGTCTCCTGGAGACAGCAGAGCTTTCCTGAAAAAGGACTCCAAAAGCTGCCACTCAGACCCACTGGAGCCTGCATGTCAGCCAGAGTCCTTAAGATTTCCATAGCAAAAAAGGGAAGAGAAGTCGCTGTGCCATTGTGCAGCTGCTCCACACTGCTCTGGATGTGCCACGATCCTATCCACCTCCTCCTACCTTTATATTTTTGCTGTTATTGGGGTAGAAGCCAAGTTAACTCAACAAACATTTACTGAGCACCATCTGTATGCCAAGAGCTGTGTTTACTCATATGTCCTTGCACCCCCAGCTCAGAACATGAGGTATTGAGGTTCCATAGCCTGTTCAGGGTCACCAGTATGGATCATGAGGGCTTATTAACTATTTTATTAATAACAACTATCACATAATAAATATCTAAAATGTTCCTGGCGGTGAGCTAAAATACTTTACAGGAGTCATTTCAATTAATTGTCCCAACAATCTAGGAAGTTGGACCTGTTATTGGGTGTCAGGCTCAAAGAGGTGAAATACTTAAGGCCATAGGGTTAACAGATGGCGAAACTGGGTGTGAACTCAGGCTCTAGAGTCCACATGATTAACCAGATCAGAAAGGCTGCGTGAGCCGAGTAACAAAGTGAGATGAGGAGTGGAGCCTCTCTGAGCCTTGATCAGAATCTGGGCAACCTCAGGGCTGAAGTGTTGATGCCACATGGCTTTCTGGAATGAGGCCACGGTGGGCAACAGAAGAAGGAGGAATCTGGGAGCGACAGCTCTTGCTCCAAGAACTCCCTACAGGCCTCTGTGCTCTCCAGACTCCAGCTGGGCCACCTTCCCTGGGTGGGTGTACCCAAAACAGGAGCTTTGGAATCAGACAAACCTCTGTTCTGCCACTTACTGGCCCAGTGACCCTGGGAAGATCCCTTAGCTTCTCTGAGCCTTGCTTTGGTTCTCAGAAGGAGATATTATCTGATGTTTGAAGTGTATCAGAGAGGATCAAATGAGTGGACATGTGTAAATGGGGCCTACCGCATAGTAAGGACTCAGTAAGAACTCCCAGACCATCCCCTTGTAATTCAAAGGACCCTGGCTGGCTTCTGAGCCAAGACTTACCATAATCCTTTAGTTTTGCCTCCCTTCTGGGATTGGACAGAGACCTGATACATTCATTTAATACGATAATGCTGGCTCTCGTACCAGAAAGTCTGGGTTCAAATAATGTCTCCACTACTTACTACTTATGTGATCTTGAGCAAGTTACTTGAATTCTCTGAGCCTTGGTATCCTCATCTGTACAAAGGGGACAGTAATGGAAGCTACACTGTAGGGTTGATGTGAAGATTAAATGATGTTGTCCACATAAAGCAATTGGCAAACTGTCCAGCACATAGTGAGCACTCAATATAAGCATAAAAAGAAAAAAACAGCTATCAACTAATGTTTATGCAGCATCTTCTGTGTGTCAGACCCAGCACTAGATGCCGGGGACACTGTGGTAAATGAGACCGACCTGGTTCCAGCGCCCTGAGAGGTCACAGAGGCCAATGAGGAAGACCCATAATCCAGTAAACCAAGAAATAAACCTAACATTACAAATTGTGATACAGTCTGGGGAAGAGAATTTTGGTTTGGTGAGAGAGAGTAACAGGTGGGACCTACTTTGTGAAGGTCAAGGAAGGTTGTGAAGTCTGGAAAATTATGCATTCTGTAGTTCTCCTCTTAGAAATTCATAATGTTCATTAACATATTAAAGACTGAGAAATCTTCAATAAAGAAGTAAAGAAATCCATTTAATTTTGTTTAACCTGTTTAACTTAGGTTTTTCCAAATTGTTTTGACTGAAGACTATTTTTCCTGCAGAAGACCTTGTAATCATCTTTTTAGAATAGTGTTCTGCTGAACACATTTCAGAGACCTGAACTAAGCTAATATTTCTCTGTAATTAGCTGTCTTTGGCAGCCAGACATCTTTCATTTGGTTATTCTTCAGATTGTAATGACAATACTGCTGGTGAAAAATGTGTTTCCAGGTGTCACATTCATCTTTTTCTTCAGTGCTATTGGTGCATTCTTTCTCTTTGAACTTCTTTCTTGGTACATTTCTTCATATCTCTTTGTCAGGGAACTAGTTTTCACTCCGTCTTTCTGCAGAAGGATAAAAAGAGACCCTTTTCAAGGGGTAATGAATTTAGGTGAGTTATGCAGCGGCCATCACAGCACAGAGATGACAGCATTTTCCAGAAGCCAGCTCGAGGCATCTGGACCTGTGTGGTGGGAGCAAATGTCCTGTTTAGAATTCAGAAGTGACAATGAGGCCACCATGCCAGCTGCCAAAGAGGTCTTGGGCATTCCCTGATTGGCACCAGCAGGTAAGAAGAGAGAGAAGAGACACACAGAGCAGCAAAGCTCAGTGGCACTCTCCAAAATAAATGAGGCTAATCTGTTGCCACCAAATATCAGAATTGAGCACAGAACAGACAAAGGATGACCTTGAGGTGCAAGAAAATGGCCCGTGCACAAAATGTTACATACTTTAAGCTTAAGAGAGAGTCAGAAATTCTACCATTGTGTCTACCATTGGGAGAGCTTAATAAAATACAAATATTTCCTGAAATTAAATTGCAAATATTTCATGAATTGGGAGTCAGATGAACCTCCGTTGGTATCCTGACTCTGGCACCACACTAGCCCTGTGATCTCCCCTCCCTTCTCTAAGACTCAGTGTCCTCATCCATAGAGTGGAGATATTGCCACAAATCTCATATGACATTGTGTAGAAAGGTGGCAGGATGCAATGGCAGGCAATTAGTAGAGTATTTTAAAATGTCATTTTGCCTTCCCTTTTCCTTGTGACCCACAGTCAGCTGTTAATACCACAGGATGAGTAATTCATTAGATTGGTCCTATCAGAGAGCTGGGGGCAAGGGGCAATGGTGGGGAATAGAAAAATGATTGGAAAATTGTAGGAATGCTCAGTGTCTGGAGCATGAGCATCCCAGAGCTTGCACGCCACTGGCTGCTAGCAATAAAGTGGGGGCCTTGGAGTCACGTGGAGAAGAAAAGAAATGCAGAGAAGAGTATAGAAGGACTCCGGGGAAAACTTTGCCTCTCTTACACCATTGCTCAGAGTAGGATGTGGGCCTTCAATGCACAGTGGGAGCCAATGAACAATCGTATGACTGGCAATGATGTTCTGCTCTATGTCGAGGTAACCAGCTGGTTAACGGGAAGGCTCCAGTCTTCCTCCTCCTGAGGATGCCAGGAATGTTGGCATAGAGAAGTATACAGCACAGGGCGTAGAAAGATCATCTCACTCAACTTCCTCATTCCACTGGTAGGGAAACAGATATGGGAGAAAGACCGTCCTACTCAGTGGGGCAGTATGATCTAAGAAAAGTTATTCTCGCCTCCTAGTTTCTTCTTTCCACTAGACATAATACTACACACCAGTAAAAATAGCCCTGGGTGGAGAAAACTTCCCTATTAAGCTTTTGCTTTGTGACTGAGAATGTCTTAGTACCTGGCATAATGCACATTGACAGGTGGTATAGTTCAATTCAAATATTAAGAAGACATCTAAGGGACATCTTTTATTCTACCCCTTTACTCCTTCCTCCTTTTGCCTTTTTTGAACATGCTGATGGTACAGCCACCATTTTGTGACCATGAGGGTACCTTGAGGATGGGATCAAGCACCAAGGAGACAAAGCAGAAAAATAGAAGGAGACTGGGTCATAGAAGGCATCATAATGTCATCATAGCCATCTCGACTGTTAACTCTGGGCTTATTTTACATGATAAAAAAGTCTCCATTTTACTGCGTGTGCATGCGTGTATGTGTGTGTACATGCATGTATGCATATAGTATAGACTAATGTCAGACCAGCTTGGCCTCAAATCCCAGCTCGATATGATTTTAAATAACCTAGTTAATTTTTCCTTGGATTTTCCATTTCTCTATAAACACATTAATTAGATGCTCCGTGCCAGGAGTTGTGCCACCTGGCACATTATAGACCAAGTGTCCCTCCATTGTACAGATGAGAAAACTGAGGCTGAGAGTGGCAAGCAACTTGCTTAAGCAGGAATTCAGACCTGGAATTATCTGACTCTGGACATCTATGTTCTTAAATCACAGGTATCCATATAAAAAGGATGAAACAATACCTACCTGAAGATTTGTTGGGAGAATTATATAAAATTGTACACCAAATGGCACATAGGAGGCACTCATTCAATGGTAACTACTATAACAATGCTTAAAGTTTTGTTTCTTAGTTTTTATTTTTTAGTTTTGTTTGTTTGATTTATGAGACCTAGAAAAAAGCCTGTGGGCAAAAAGGAAGCAATCCCAAGAAGCAAAGGAAAAGGATTAGGATGGGAGGGAATTTTTCCTTTGTGATTTCTGGCAGTGGCCAATTATTTACAGATAATTAAGAGCTAGTACTTTCTACTGTATGTAGAGACCACTCAGAATAGGCCCTGGACTGGGAATAGCAGGAAATGTGTTCTGTCCAGATATATTAATAACTTATTGTGTGACCCTGGGCAAATTCCTTCCACTTTTTGAATACTAGGTCTCACCTCTATAAGGAGATGATTAGACCGGGTTATCTCTAAGGACCCCTTCCAATTGCTGCTCTGATAATTTCAAGCTCACACAGAATGGGCATATCCCTCATAGAATACTTATTTCAATGAAGTTTTCATTCAGTCAGTTCAAGATACTATATATTCATATTAAGATGTATGTTAATTTTGTTACATTTTTACATATGTTAATTTCATAAGTTGCATATTACATATTCAAGATTCATGTTAATTTCAAGACCACTACTTGTAACGTGTTAATTTTAGCATCTTATCACCAAATCATTTTTGCTTAAGACATATACTCTTGTTACTTCTAAAAATTCCTTTTAAGACATTAAGAGTAAGGGTAAGTTAAAGATAAAACCAACAATCCTGAAATCGAACTTCCTTTCCAAATTATGCTTTGTTCAGGCTGATATTAAAAATAAGTCAGTATTTCCTGTCTGACAGCCACACAAGGTGCTTACAAGCTTTCAGGGTAAAGAGAAAGCAGTTCAAATTACATATGCATTCTTAGACATGCCGGGTCACTTGAGTGACCCTGGCAGCTGTCCCAATAAAGGATGCATCTAACACTCACTCTGGTCCATTATACATTCCAAGATCCCAAGGCTCTCAAGCTGTCAGCAATGGGAATAACTGTGAGGGAGAAGCAGGGGAAGTCTTGGGGAAGAAAGCTTTCCAGGAGGTTGCAGGGAATTGGTGTTATCTTCTCGGCACCAAGAGGGCAGAACAAGAACCCATAATCGAAAGTCTTTAGGAAAATCTAGGGAAGAACTTCCTAACGACCAGCTGCTTATAGGCAGTGACCTTCTAGTCATTGTGAGAAGGCAAATTGAGGTTAGAGAACCTCTCAGTGATTATGTCAAGGGGATCAAACTTTAGGTGGAGGGTTGGCCTTGATGAATGTCGTCTTTCCTTCTATGGAGATTCTTGATTGGGAGTGCAGGCTTTGTTTGCATTACTATTAACTGAATTAGACTTTATTTGGATTTTATTAGTTTTTCCATTAACGCCCTCTTTCTGTTATAGGATCAAATCCAAGGAAGCACATTGCGCTCAGTTGTTACGTCTCCTTAGTCTCCTGGGGTCTGTGTCAGTTTCTTAGGCTTTCCTTGTTTTTCATGACCTTGACAATCTTGAGGGTTACTAGCCAAGTACCCTGTAGAAGTCCCCCCATCTGAATTTTTCTGATGTTTTTCTCATTATTAGACAGGTGTTATGGGTTTTTTGAAAGAATACGCAGAGGCGAAGTCACCTATCAGGGGACACAAGACATCCATGTGACAACACTGGTGAAGTTAACCCTCATCACTCGGTTAAGGTAGTGTTGCCAGGTGTCTCCACCACAAAGTTACTGTTGTCCCCTTTCCCTCTGTACTTTAGATGTAAGTCATTGAGTCTAGCCCACCTGCAGGGAGGGGCGTGAGGCAGAAATTAAGCAGTAAGCCCCATAATTGACTTTTACATATTGACCTTGTATCCAACAACCTTGCTAATTGACTTATTAATCCTAATAAACTTTCTGCATCTTCCTCTCAAGTTTCTGTGTACAAAATCATACCTATATGACAAATGACAGTTTTACTTCTTCCTTTCCAATCCTTACACAGTCATATTTTTTCCTGCCTTGTTACACAGACTTTCATTATAAAGTGAAATAGATGTAGTTATAACAAATATCATTACCTCATTCTCAGTCTTAGAGGGAAAGCTTTCAACGTTTTACCACTAAGTATATAAATACTCAGTGTGATATTTAGAAAGTTTCCTTCTATTTCTATTTTGCTAAGCATTTTTATTATCAATAGATATTGGATTTTAGCAAATCTTTTACTACATTTACAAAAATGATCACATGATTTTTTACTTTTTTTGTGAAAGGGGTAAAATATATTGATCTATTCCGAATGTTAAATCAACCTTACATTCCTGGAATAAATGTGATATTATCCTTTTCTTGTGTTGCTGTATTTGGTTGGCCAATATTCTGTTTAGAATTTTTGCAGCTGTGTTCTTGAGTTATTCTAGCCTCCTTAAATGAGGTGGGAAGTGTTTCTTCATTTTTTTTTATCATCAGTAAGAGTTGTTCTAAAAATAATTTTATTACTTCCTTAAATGTTTGGTAAAATTTACATGAGGAGCCACCTGAATCTACATTTTGGTGGCAGAACAACGGAGGCCAAATCTTTAATTATGGATTAAATTTCATTAATAGTTATAGGAGAATTCATATTCCTATTTCTTCTTCCATCGGTTTTGAAATTTTTGTTGTTCTAGGAATTTGACTATTTCATCTAAACTTTCAAATTTATTTGCATACATTTGTTTATAATGTCCTTATCTTGTGGTTTTTTTCAGTCCTGATGTCAGTATGTCTGCTCTTCATTTTTTTTTAACCTTATATGCCTCATCTCATGCCTCATGGTTTATCTAATTTATTAGTCTTTTTATAAAACCACCTTTTTCTCTCTATTTTGTTGATTTCTGCTGCTATGTTTATTGTTTGCTTCCTTTTACTTTGGATTCAATTTGCTTTTCTTTTTCTAAATTTTTGAAAATGCCTTATGTTAATGCCTAGATCATTGAATTTATCTCTTTCTTTTTTTGTACTTCTATGTATTTCAGGTCATAATGTCTCTCTAAGGACACATTTAGCTCCATGTTCCAATTCTGTTCCAATTATTTATCTTTTTTATTATTTGGTTCAAATATTTTCAAATTTCCTTATGGACCCATCATTTATATAGAGCCATGTCCTTTAATTTTGAAACATATGATGATCTTCTAGGACACTAGAGGATAGCACACATCCTGACACACACTCACACTGTCTGGTTGTTCTCAGTTGGGAGGTTGGTCTGAAATATTTAATCTCCTATTATCAGAAGCAGAACTTCTCTTCATCTTTATTTCTGAATACTCTGTCAGGACGGGGGAAAATCCCCTTCCTTCCCTTCTTGTGTTCTTATGGCTATACTAATAATAAAATCAACACAAGGCTAGATTAACAAGAGAAAAACCCAGTATAATACGCACATACTGGAGACCACAAAGAAATGGTGCTCAGAGAGTGAACAAAGCAGGGATTATAAATCTTTTAGACAAAAACATAAGTTTGTGAGAGTGACAGGACAAAGAAACTTAAATTTGAGATACGTGGTTAGTGAGGAATTTAGGCAGAGTTTAGGCTTGAGGTGGTAAATTAGCCAGGTTTGTTCACGCAGGCTTCTCCGCCTGAATCCCCAGCTCTGGTGATAAGGCTGTGGGGAGAGCTCCCTTCGCACGGGAGATGTATTTCCTGCTTTTATGGGGAACAGAGACAGGAGGGTCAGAATGCCCTTTTTACTTCTCAAGTAACTTTAATTCAAAATAATCAACATGCTATTGTGGGATATTTTGGGGTGGCCTGCCCTGGGCCCCCACAACTCCGTAAAGACTTACTTCTCCATGAAGCTTTCCCTAATTAGCCCCATTCCACTCTCTTCCCTCAG
This sequence comes from Equus asinus, assembly GCF_041296235.1. Taxonomy (NCBI): domain Eukaryota; kingdom Metazoa; phylum Chordata; class Mammalia; order Perissodactyla; family Equidae; genus Equus; species Equus asinus. Next base: position 42,662,346 of record NC_091798.1, on the reverse strand, counting down.
CATATCCTATCCGGTTCCATACTGCTCCATTGGCTGCTATATTTCTGACAGTGGAAGTCATGCTCTTGTTTCTTTCCTGCTTGCATTTGCGCTCCTTCCCACCACTGCTTACACCAAAGACGTTATATTTTAATTCATCCATGCCTCACCTCAGCACGTCACGCATTGGAGGAAATGCCGAGGATGTATTCCAACCCCTGGCTGACAGGTTAGCCTGCCACCAGTCACATCCCTTGAGTGAGCACCCACCACCGTCTGCTGTTAAAGACGAGGGTCAGTGACTGACTTTGATGTGACTAATTACCCACCAAACACATGGTCAGCCACTCTCACAAGAGTAGGAGTGTTTGTTTTCCCACCCAGCCTCTCTCCTTATGTATCTGTTGGTGTGGCTTTGTTGTCTGAGGTCAGAAGCCTTGACTACCACAGGAACAAGATGAGTCTGAATCAAACCCTGGCCCTTCTGGAGCTCAGATGAGGCAGCTTGTGGAGACTCTGTCAGCTCAGACTCCTATCACAATTGTTCAGAAAAAAAATGAGGGTACTTGGGAATGATTTAATTATATGGATTGCAATGAGTTGCTCTGTTATTGATTTTATATATTCAAGGAGTCTTTAAAGTGATTATTCTTGGAATGGGCAACCACCACCACATTGATTTCTGTGAAGTTGATGGTGTCTGGAGAGGAGCCAGTCCTGCCGGGCAGAATACATTTGGAAGTGAAGTGACAGACCCTTTCTAACGAGGCTCTGAGAGAAGAATGTTGAATATGGAGGAGTGAGCAAGGTGCTGGCTCAAAGCTGGTTGCTTTAAACACAGCCAGCATGGTCCGCTTGTCCTCTCCCCTTTCCTTCATATGCAAACCAGGCCTGTCCTTAGGACTAGACGTTCAATTTCCCCCTACCTGCCTCAACCTTGGGAATTCTGGAGGCTAGGACAAGAGGGTCACCAGGACATTTTAATATAAAAGGTAATCACCTAGTCATAATACCATTGATATGTGAGTTTGTATTTGCACATGAAAAGAAATATATGTTTCAGTAAAAAAGGCAAACACATTAGCAGTGATTATCTTCTGGTAGACGGAGCATGAGTTATTATAATTTTCCACAATTGCGTTTATATTAAGAAATATATTGGTATGGCTAAAAGTATATTTCAAAAAAGGACTATATCCTCTGACCCAATGTTCCACTTCTAGGAACTAGGTTATCCTAGATTAGTAATTTAAAACAGAAAATACATTAGTGTATAAACATGATGGCATATAACAAAGTATTTATGAGTGAATGAGCTATACTTTTTAAAATAATCTAAATATGCAGTAATAAGGATGGGTAAGATTAAATAAGTGCTGATGCAGTTAGAGTGTGGAATATAATGCAGGCTTTAAAAACATTTTCAAAAGGGTCTTAATGATTTGAGGGAATCACAGTACATATTGTAAAAAGAAAAACGCAACTTACAAATTTTATTCACAATAGTGTTTTTTTATTTAACCTTAATTCTGTAAAATATACAGAAAAATGTTCAGTACGTAGCTTTGGATGGCAGGATCCTGAGAGACTTTTCTTTCCCATGAATTTTCTTTTCTATTTTGTCTAAGTTTTCATTAGCGAACGTGGATGACACATTCACTGAAAAATAGCAGAAGGAACTTTAGACCCTGAGAGCTGGAGCTTTGCTTATTAAAATCTGAGGAGAGTAATTGAGGCTTAAGTGAATATAAATTTTGATATTCATCTAATTTCTCTCTAAATTCAAGCTTAAACGCTTATGCAATTATTGAACCAATATCTAGAATAATTTCCAATTATTTGGAAACCGCATTGAACTGAATGCAAAGGCACACAGCTGAAATGCACCAGAGGGTCTGAGATGGACGTTATTCCATTTACAGAAGGCGATGCTCCAGTCTGTGCATTGATCAGCCCCTGTCTTCCTCTAAAGAAATGCTTGTTCTACTCAGAATCCGTGGTCTAATTTGATCCATTTTTATTTTGAGGAGGTTGGCATTTATAATTCATTACAGATTTTGGATTATTGCTACATTGCTCATGTTGCCACCAAACCATACGACTGTGAGAGGCCCCATTCTGTATCTGCAGCACACCCTGGAGCACTCTATGCAAGGCGTCTCGGGGAACTGTTCTCCAGAAAGCATTTTTCACGTCGCATTCTGATGGAAGTTCCCCTTGGAGTAGCAGGGACCCTGAATTTTAATAAATCTTTCTGTACCACCTCACCCCTCACTGCTCTCCTCCCATCAGACTTCCTGATTCAGTTGGATTGAATTGTTTACATTAACCAGAAACCAAAATAACTGTGAATATAGATATTATAGAAGGAAGAACCAGTCAAAAATGTAGGGAAATTAGACAGACCTTACCCACATCTGTAATTTTAAGGATTCTGTAATCCTTAAAATAATAAGTGTTTTAAACTTTGCTTTTTGAATAGAAGTCTACTGACTCTAATATTATGGGAAATGGTGATCAGATCAATGCTATATATTACTAATATTATATTGTGATGTGCCAAGTTTGAATGGAAACGATAGGTTTAAAGCAGGGTCATTAGTCTGATTGCCTAAATTGTTTAAGTGGTTGCCCATATATTATTATATATGAAAATTTAATCAAGGCTGAGCTGCCAACCCCTCCTGCCCCCCAAAAAGAAACAAAGGACAAAAGTAGTTTTTTTTTAAAGAATGTATTGTTCAGGATGACTAGTCTAGTCTAGGCTGCAGTAAAACACCCCCACGTCTTTAGGATTGCAACAACACAGGCTTATCCCTCACTTACATCAGCCTGATGTGGATCAGGGATTTCCTGAGTGACTCTTCTCCAGCAGTGACTCAGGGGCCCAGACCTCTTCCACCCTGCTCTTCCACAGTCTTGGGGTCTTTTGCGTCTCATTGTGCAGATAGATGACAGACAGAGGGACCAAAGAGAAAGTGCTCCCATTCTTGATTGCCTACGACTGGAAGCAACAGATCCTTTAGACTCAAGAATTAGTTATATGAGTCCCCAAAAGATACTGAGTTACTGCATATTCAGCGAGGATTAGCAGACTCTGCCCTAAGCAGGAAGTGGATTGTTCCATTCTAGCTGGAAGAGTTTGTTCCCATCAGAGAGCTCACGTACCTCATGTGGCAGCTTAGTGCCGTCAGGGCTCCTGTGTGAGTCCCTCAAGGAGAATGGATCTGTCTATAGGGCCAGTGAGTTCCTGCTATCAAACTCAGCTGTCCTTTCAACCATAGCCCACTTTGGCCACATTTTCTTTAAACTAACGTTCATACATGCGTACCCAAAGACGTGTGCATTTTCCAGTGCTTCGGTTTCCTTGAGAATTAAGACATCCATCTCTGGATTCACCCTGTTCCTTTCCACTATAACGACCCCTCTACTCTAACTCCAAATCCCGCCTGTTGAAATCCTTCCTTTCGGAAGACACACTTCAAATTTCAGGTTTTTTTGAAGTCTTCTCTGATCCTATCAACTAAATGTTCATTCTTTTAACTGACACTTATTGAGCATTTCTCAAGTGACAAGCATTGCCTTAGTCCCTGAAGGACTAGCAGCAAACAAACTAGACAAATTCTCTCATCCTGTGGAGTTTATCTTTCAGTTGAAGCAAACAACAGTGAAGAGAAAGGTTTTTAAAATCAACAATTGTGGTAACGGCGATGAGGAAAATAAACAGGTACTGTGACAAAGGGAGGTGGATTACTTTAGTTTGGGCAAAGGCCTTTTTGGGGAGTTAACATGTGGGCTGATGTGTGACAACTTGAATATCTGGGGCCCACAGCAACATGTTTGTACTATTTATAAAATATTTCTCATAATCCCCATGATATTTATTTTGCCTCTATCTCCTGGCCCAATCTGTTAGATTGTGAGCTTCTTGAAGGCAAGAGCTATGTCATATTTATCACTTATATTGAAATAACTTTAAATTTTAATTTTAAATTATGATATTAATTAAATAGGTAATGCCTAATATAGTGCCTGACACTTAGAAGTTGTTCATTAAATGGAAATTCTAGCTTACTGAACACACACACACACACACACACACACAGAATAAACTTTCAAACATGGCTGTTAGTTTGAAGAGAATTAAATTGACTAGACATCATCCAAAGTAGAAGTAACTCACAATGTTAAAAACAGTTTCCTCATGTCTGGCTTGACAGTGAGTCAGTCTCTCTGAGGCATCTCTGAAGTCAAACAGCATATTGAGTGTCATCTCCACTTCTTCCATATGTCACTCTGAGCACACAGCTAACCCAGAGGGTTTTCTTGGCATCCAAGCACATTTCCGCGTGTAATTTACTAGCTAGGTCTCATGCTTAGAAGAATAGGATAAAATATAGTCTCCTGCAGACCATGGCATGTTGTCAAAGACTGAATATGGAGCAGACTGGACTTCTCTAGCTATTAATCAGTACAGTCCTGACCAATTTCTGGAGTATGGAGTGTAGAAGGCTGGACTTAACACTTTTGTCATTACAAAGCAAATGGTATAATGTTGTTGTTGTTGTTCTTGCTGTTATTTTGTGCCTGAACAAAGCCTTTGACATGTCTTATTTAATTTAATCCTCCCAATAGCCTTATGAGACCGATTCTATCATTACCTCCATTTTACATATGAAGAACTGAGGCTGTTCAAAGTTAAGAAACTTGTCAAGGTTATAGAGTGGATAAGTGGTAGGGCCGTGTTCAGAATGAACAGTCTGATTCCAGAGCCCTGGTGTGACATCAGGACTCTAAGACACTGTTCTATTAACGTGGCACTGCTTTTCCTGTCGAAGGCAGGGAACATTCCCCAGGACTCGCTTCCCCATATGGTTCTGAGTTAGGGCCAAGGGTGGAACTTATGTGAGATTTGGGAAGTGGAAGTGAAGCAGACGCCTCCCTCTCATAGGTGGAGTGGTCAGGCACGATGACGAACCAGCGCAGAAGTGCCTGGCGAGCCTCAGCCAGCCCTTGCCCTCTTTCTGTTGCTCATGCAGTTCATCTGTTTCTGCCAACCAACAGCAACCTCAGGCACCCCACTAGGGGCTTGGCCACAGGCTGCAGGTGGTGAATACAAAGGAGCAACTGATTCCACAGAGGCAGGAGTTTCCTGGACCTCTCCAATAACTCTACCTTTGTGGTCCCGGGTTGACAGCCAGGAGACTGCTGTCACAGCTTCTCATTTTTCCTGCAAGCTCTGACTTGTCCCCCCTCACCAATACATCAGGTGGATGTGGCTAGTAACTCTGATTCTCCAATGCCCATTTCAAGATTTTTGCTTTCCCATATAACTATTTGTATAAACAATAATTCTTCTATTAAATCCTTTATTCTCATAATACTTACAGAGGCTCTGTTGGCATGACCGACACACGTGAAATGGCAATGATAATGATAAGACCACCACTCCCTGCAATGTATCAAATGCTCGTTATGTTCCGGCCTCATGCTAAGGGCTCTCTATGCATTACCCGGTAACTATCAGATTCACTCTTACACGAAGCCATTTCTGAGTTACGGTGGCCATTCTTTTAGCAAAGAAAAGGGCTGGCTTTGCAAAAGGTAATTTATGACTAAAAACACCAGCAAGGTGACTTTATCAAACACATAGAAGTTCGGTACTGATAGACCTGACTTTTTAATTGCCCTCCTTAGTGCTCTAGTTTCTCTAAAAGATTATTTCCATGAGCCACGAGTGACTGAACTCATATAGTGATGCGTATCCTTCAACTGAAAGGCGTTAATCAGCATCCTTACAGGATGACTCCCAGGTATATGTTCTTGCCAAACAAGGATTTGGTGTCTCAGACAACCCCTTGTAAAAATGAATGTAAGTTTCACTTCACATCTTTAAAAATCTCTTTTCCCTTTTAATAATCACTCTCCTCCAGCTCTACAAGCTGTGTGATAAATAGTTTTATGCAAAAAATTAGCCTTGCAAAAGGCAAGCCTTGTCACTGTTTCCTGAGGATGTCCACAAACATTTCATTCAAGGATGAAGAAGCTATTGATGTCATCATATCAGTTAGCTGTGATTGGCTTAATGGCCATGCCAGGCTGTGTCCTTCTCATATCAACATCCTGCTCCCATCTCTCAAGAAGTCAACAGTTTCCATGTGTGGGCTTGTATGTCACCACACATCTAGAGGCAGGAAGCTATATGCAACTCTTTTTTATTCAACCAATGCCCTTGGTCATATTGTGTGAACTGACAGGCCTTCAAAGCCTTGCCTGCAAAAAGCTGTCAATTCCCAATAAGTAGGTGCCATACCCACCAGTACATTCCACTAGAGAAATTAGAAAGCCTGTCTTATAAGAACACCTAACCCTCATTGGACCTCATAGAATGGAGGGATGCAGGATCTAGGCTCAGGACATTCATAAGAAGCTGGATGTATAGACATAGGAGGAACCAATGATTTTGAAAGTGGGTACCCCACAACCCTTTTGAGGGAGTAGTGTAATGAAGTGTTCCCTGCTCCCCTAAATGAATCCTTGACACCATTCCTTGATCACCATAAGTCTATAGGGCCAACAATTATCTCTCTACCTTACACAAAGAAAAAACTCAATAAATGAAAGATGAATGAACGGCACTTGAAAAAAGTTTATAAGAATCCGTATGTGAGAGGACCAAAGTTTCTCTTGAATGGAAAATAACTTGGATCACAATGTAACAATAGACAGAGTTTCAAGAGACTTTGGTGCTTGTTTATAAATTATGTCTTCCAGAGTAAGCTCTTCTATCCATTGGTACCCAGTGAAAATAGGACACTTGAGACTCCTTCGTCTGGAGATGTGGGCATCCAGAGATATGGTGGCTAGAGGGCCCAGTTCAGTCACTCGTCTGACTTCCCATTACCTGTCAATGTGCTACCTGAGAGATAGGCATATGTGTGACTGGAGGTACACGTTTACAAACACCTCTCCAAGACTAGATGTGCAATATGTGGTCACAAGATCCCATCAGTCCACCTGCAGAATGTGAGTCTTGCCACATTGTCCCAACCTTTTAACCAAGCGCGTTCCCATGGCACACCATTCCCATCTTCCTTGATTCAGTGTTGTCTATAATTACAAATGGTTGAAGTGAAAAGTAGCAACAATAACAATGACGAAGGTGATAATGATGGGGAGCATTTAAGTAGTGATTAATATGTGACAGGCACCCTCTTTTTAAATTGAATCTTCATGTAGTTACAACTACTATTTTAATTTTACAGATGAAAAAACTACGTCTTAGATTAAACCACTTGCTAAGGTTAGTTAGAGCTTAATTTTCTTACTTGGTTGATCCTTTGCATTCTGAGGAGAGCACCCTTATTTTCTTCTATTCTGCCTAATTGAAAATCAATTCTTTCTAAAAAAGTCTTACAGAATACCTGTTTCATATCTCAATCCATAAGAAAAATGAATTGAAGTTTGTTAAATTCCATTCTGGTTTTTCTCAGTAGAATTCAGATTGCTTCCTTGGGCCATGTTGATCAATAGCATAATGGAGTAAAGATGTTTTTAAAGTCATAAGGATTAACACAGCATTATTTATAACAGTAGCCACAGAAACATACATATAAAGCTTCCTTAGAGTGTTTAAAGCACTCATCATATTTCTAAAATCTAAATTATCCAAACAGCATCATTAAGGAGGAAAACAAAATGTACAAAATTAAAGTGGTTTTTGGAATGACACATATGGATTTTGTGACAAGCTGTGGGCTAAGTCAGGAAAGGGTCATTTTCTGGTTCTTTTATAAATGATGCTGTTTGGGAATTCTTCCCGGGGTTGTTACAGATGGATGCAGGGCATCAGTTCTTAGTCTGCATCCCTTTGCCAACCCTGTGATCAGCCGGCTACATTTGCTCGCCAGTAGATGATGGATTTGAACAGGGGCTGGAAAATTCTGTCAGCCCATCTTACATGCCTTCCTCTTTGGCTGATCATAGGAGGGGGACAACAGTGCCAGCCCCTAGAGGTATGACGTGCTGGTATAAAAAGACAAAGCAAAGAAAAGGGGGTCTCTGCAAGGCAATGCAAGGCCAGAGGGGGGTTTTTCAAGGCTGGGGGTCCCCAAAGAATTTGGCAGAAATCTGACCCCCAACCCAACTCCCAGCTCCCCTCCCTTACCTGACCCAGATCTGAGGTGCTATTCAGAGAAGTCCTAGGACTCAGGGCCTTCTTAGCTTTGGACTGTTGTTCTGGTACAAACACAACACAACTGAACCTCAGGAAAGTGAGTAATTATAGACCTGCCAGGGGCAAACACTGGGCAGTGGCAAGGCTGCTCTTCTTGTATTGTTTCAACTAGGTCCTGGGCCAGGATTGAGTTTTGTGAATGCCAAAGGGCCCAGCCCTGAGAATGATCAGCGTTCCGGTCTTTCCTCTTGGCCTTGCCAAGCTATTTCTAGGTCTAATATGCTTTCCTTCTTCCTCCTGGTTGACACGCGTTGGCTCTGTAGGCAGCCCACCAAGATTACTGTTTGCCCCTGCCTGGTTTAATAATGTCTCACTACAGGGCAAACCAACAAAGCGAAAAGCAGAGCATGAGCCCTCAGAGGACCACCCACAGATAACCGGACAATTTGAACAGCTCTGCGAGGTTTCCTCTATTTCTCCTGGGTCATTTCAGAGATATTTATCATCAGACTTATTTCACTGTGCCATCTTTATTTCAGGTGGGTTTTTGTGAGTTAAGGTTTGCATTTAGGAAGCAAATGGTTTTTATACCAATTTCTCCTCTAAGGCTCTTTAGGCAACGCATAAATCAATAATTGCTTTGCTCCAAGGTACAAGAATAATGATATTTATGCAAAACACATTAGCTTCATTGGGCCTCTTTCCTATTTCCAAGATTCATGTTCTTATAAACACATACTTAAAGAATTTTTGGCAAAAGTATTCCTTTTCTTCTTTGCTCACTAGATATTTATCAGATTATCTATAATAAAGTATTCAGTTGACTTTCAATCGACCCGAAGAACAGAGGAAGCCAGTGTACTTTGGGAGAGTAATGGAGTTGAAGAGCTAATGAGATGATTGCCCTGAAGGTTCCCTGTGCTCTGACACCTGTGGGTGGGAGGCAGCATTACAGAGCGTTATGTCCAAAGGTGTATAGCTGCACAGAGCTAGTTTCACTTCCTGCTCTGGTACTGACCAGCTCTGTGGGCTGAGCAGGTCTGCTAAACTCTCTCAAGCTTGGATTTTTCAACACTAAGGAGATTGGTTGTACCTAGGTCATAGGGTTAGCGAACAGATAACATGAATTTATATAACAAAAGGTGGTTAGCACTGAGCTCAGGGTATGTTAAGTATTTATTACAAGGTAGCTTTTATTAATACAAAGGACTTCAGTGAGGTGGCTGGCCAGTCTTATAGAATTTAATTGACTGTGACCCTGACATCAGGACTTATGTGAACCTGTATTTGGATTTACAGTTGCAGGAAATTAAATATCAGCTTTCCACAAGGCATTGACTGGATCACTGAAGTCACAGCACAATTGGTTATTTTAACCCAGAAACTTGTGCCACAAAATAACATTTTTGTCTTAATAGCTTTCCTCAGCCAATTCTTAAATCACTTCTAATAACCACTAGATGGAGAACGCCATAGGTAATATTCTGATATCTGTTCTTCCGGTCTGTTTCTCCACCCACCCCACCCTCTATTTACACGCGCGCACACACACACACACACACACACACACACACTGTATTACAAAATCAAATGGGATAATAACATGCAGAATATTTTGTAGCCCTTTTGTGAATATTTCCGTATCGGTAAGGTTTATTCTACCTAATTAATAGCTGTATGGTGTCAAAGTTGACTTCATCACTTATTTGAAATTTATTTCCACTTTTAAAATAATCTAAGTGACGTTTTGATAAAGATCTTGAAACACACATATGTGTACATATTGCTGTTATGTTGTTATAAAAACTTCTAGATGCAGAAGTTTTGAGTCAAAGGATATGCACATTTTTTTAGGGCTTTCGTTGCATCCTGTCGAAGTTTCCATCAGAAATTCCAGACCAATTTATACTCTTGTCAGGTGAATTCCTCTCACCATTGCTACCTGAGTACAGTCATTTAAAAATACTTGCCAATTTGAAAGATGAAAATCTTTCATTTTGATTTAGATATCTTTGAGCATTTTCACACATTTATTGGCTTTTCCTCTTTAATGAACTGCCTTTTCTAAATTTTTTTCTTTATTAAAAAATTGATAAGTTGTGGTATAAAGGTGGGAATACGATTCCTCTTGGTATATTTTGTTGGCTTTCAGGACTGAAAGTAAATTAAATGTAATAGCAATGATGGACAAGTGCTTCCTCACAGCAGAAGCTACGCCCAGTGGAACACAGTGAGCCCTGGGGATGTCAAGTGTACCATGGACATCTGATGATGGTTAGAACAAGGTCTCCCAGTAGTCAACATGATGACAATTTAGGTCCTAAGTAACTATCATAAGACAATGAATGAAAACCCTTTCATTCTAAAATATAAAAGTTTATTATAGCCCACCTATAAATGCCACCGGGACCAGTTTCCAGAATTTTTCAGGGAATCTGGAAAGTCATTTCTATAAGTCATACTTACAGAACACTAAGCTAACAGTCATACAAAGAGACTCAGAAGTTCAGAGACATATATATATAAGAGACTCCTATATAACATATGAGTATATGTATATGTAATATACAAGGATATACAGAGAGAGAAAGAGAAAGAGAGAGAATATTTAAGGTTATTCTTACATCATTTCTGTTTCTGTTTTATAGTAGGTATTCCACAAAAGCTGTTGCATGAATGGTGGCCATAGTGACTTCCATGCTCAAGTGCCCCTAGGCTTAGCATTCACAAAGAAAACCTCAGAAGGAAGCCTCCAACGTAAGGTAATATATATGCCCAGGAGATTGGACAGAGCCCACCTACGTCCACATAGCATTAAGGCCTATACTTTCACCCCCTGGACCCAAACAATTTAAAATGAGAAGTCCTGGTGAGTTAGTGAATGTATGTGAAAGTATGTGTGTGTTTACAGGAGCACATGGGAAAACCCATGATTGTAGGGTGACAGTCTCACAACTTTATGAATCAAGGGCCAAGGGTTGCAAACCTGGGTGCTTAAAATGAGAAGACCGTCCACAGAATTTGAGAAATGCAGCTGCAGTTGAATTTGCTTCTCCTTCTAGGATCGAAGGCCAAGTGAAATGCTTGTTTACTTCACCCAAGTGAAACAGGCCTAGTTCTCTTCCAAACACGCACGCACATGCACCACCCCCCCCCCCCCCACCACTCCCTAGAGTAAAGTCTCGGTCTTTCACAGCCAGCTCTTATCTTATGCACACTTTCCTGGAGGAATATAGGACACAGATACTGTGCCTTCTCTGACCCTGCTCTTCAGCTACATATCATGACCCTAAACTCCGTCTCCTCGAGTGTGAAGAGCAACACAGCAAAGAGGTTGTCAGCTGATGCTTCAGAGCCTGACAGATAAGGATACAGTCTGGCCTCTGCTACCTCCTAGCCCGGTGACCTTAAAAAGTTCCCAGCTTTCATTTCAGTGAAAAGAGCATAAAAATAGCATCACCTTTGCAAGGTAGTCGTGTGGATTAAACACAATCAAATGTAGAAAGAATTTAGTAAGTTGGCCAGAGTAAGTGTGCCACAGCAGGAAGCTCTCGTTCCAGTTGTTCCTGAAACTCTTCCAAACAGAGTGATTCTGCAGTGACATGGAATACTGGTTCTGAACTTCGCACAGAAGGGAGAGTGAAAGACGAGAGGAAATTTGTAATATTGAACGATAAAACAAAATTGTAGACACCTCTATAGAGTCTTTCCCTCAGCTCCTTTCTGTTACCACCAGCTGGTGTTCGGAACAAGGATGCTTACCTACTTAAATTTGCACTTAAAAATAACGCAAAGCCAAAAAAAAATAAAATAAAATAACGCAAAGCCACTTTCTTATTTCCTTTTAAGAACTGAACGAGAGAGAGACAATCCCTGAGGAAAGGATGGTGCTTCCCAGGCTCAGAATGAGCCAGTCGTCCCCGCGCTTGCGCACAGTGGGCTCTGCTGGCATTCTCTCCCACTGCAGGCTTCTGGACTGCGGCAGCTCAGAGCCGAATCAGTCTCTTCTTCATTGAGGCGAACATGCTCAATAACTAATGTAGTTGTCGGTTCCTCCATCTCAGCTGTAAAGGAAAGAAAGACTATAACAAAATTAAATATTTTTCATTTTTAGTGTTATCTCCATTTTAATTATAAATTAACATTTATTATAGAAAGTGTTGGAAGATACCCCCAAATACAGTAAAAAAGTGGAATTTACTGTAATCACACCACTTATAGGTTGCTCTTAAGATATTGGTATAGATCTTTCCAGAATTTTACTTATGTATTAAAAAGATAGGATAAGATTTTAGCATAATTTCCCCACTTAATAGAACATATCATGTTCTTAATAGAACATATATGTTTATGTAAATAGTTGTATATAAAACAAACTTTTGCTGGTTCCATAGTATTCCACCTTGTAATGATGTCCTTAGTTATTTAACCACCTCCTATTTATGTACACGTGGCTTGTTTCTGATTTTTTTATTCTTATAAACAACTAAGTGATGAATGGCCTTCTAGCTACATTTATGAGCCCACTGGAGAGTATTTCTTCAGGAGGAATTAGAATTGTGGGTAATGGGAATATATAGTTCTAACACTCTTGATGTTTTGTCTGGGAAGTTTTATCAGTTTATACTTTGCCAAAGCATATCAGATTTAATTCAGACTCGGGGGGTAAATCTTAGCTAGTCTAGCCCCCGGTGGTAGTAATTTCATATCCCGAACCTGTAACTAGGTTAGTTATGGGCCGTGACACAATTCTGGCCAATAGAACCTGGAGGCACGTCTGCTTGAGGACTTCTAGGAAATGGGTTCCTCTTTCATTTAAAGAGACAAAGAAGGGAAAACTGTCCATTTTTCCCGTTCTTGAAGTGGAAGAGGCTATCTAGACAGAGCTGCTGCACACAGAGTGACCATAAGGGGACATGCATGGAGGACCAGAGACAGTGTGCAGAGGATGACAGAGAGAAAGATGGGAAAAATGGGTCCTTGACAGCTTGGTGAGTCATCAAATTAACTATCAGGGACCAACTCCAGATCACACTCTGTAGTAGGAGATAGTAAGTGTTCTGATTTTCTGAGCTACACTTAGTCAGGTTTTCTATAATTTACAATGAAAATCAGCCTACTATTTTGCTTGTTACGAGTGGGTAATATGCAAAAATAATACATAATGGCTTTAATTTCCATTTTCTTAATGACAGTGAACTTGAACTTTTTTTTTTTTAACTTGATGGCTTATGTTGATTCTTTTGTGAACGGCCCCTTATGTCTGTTGCTGATTTCCTACAGGAGTATTGCCTTCATATTGATTTATTAAAATACCTTCATATTTAAAATATTAACACTGTTGTAAATTTTACAGACTTTCTTTGCTTCCAAACTTTTCAACATATTGAAGTTTTGAAATATTCTGTATTTAACACATGAATCTTTTATTTGTGTGATTTCTTTATTTGCTTTTGTGCTTAGTAAGTATTTTGTCACACGGAAAACATTCAGCTATATTTTCCTCTAGTTCTTTCATGGTTGTATTTTTTACATTAATTCTTTAATGTACATTTTGATGAATAATATGATCCAATTTTTAAAATGTAGGCAAATCCTTACACTGTTTATTGAAAGGGAGAAAACTCCCCCCAATGATTCGTAGTATCCTTATCTATCTTAATACTACGGCTGGGCCTGTTTTGGAATTTTCTATTCTTTTTCATGAATATCTATCTGTTCTCCTCATACTATAATCATACTACTTTAGTAATTGTAACTCTTTAATATATTTTATTATTTGGTAATCACTACTGTTTTGCAAACCGTTTTTGGTTACTCTCACTGATTTCTTTTATATATATGGTTTTAAAATCATGTTTAAATGTCCCCCAAAATCCTATTAGGTTTTTTTTTCTGAATTACAATAAAATTTTAAAGTAATATAAAAAGAACTGACATCTTTACAGCCTACCGACTTCCTATTCGGGACCACATTTCATCTGCCAACTCTTTTAAGTCTTATTTGATTTTTCCCAGCATTTTTTTTTTATTTCTGCATATAGTTTCTATGTATTACTTTTAACCTTTTCTCCAAATGATTAAGTTTTTAGAAAAGTGATGCATTTGCCTCTATGGGTTATCAGACAAATAATCATTGCTTTTAAAAAATTATATAGTACAGATGTCAGTCGCAACTCTTCAGTACTAAATATAGTCAATTACGCGGTTCTCAATCTTTCAAAAAATATGAATGCATATTAGACAGGAGCAGTATCAAAGTAGACACTTATCTTTCATTAGTATTCTCAGTGTTATGAACTTTCTGCTAATGCCAAGGTGTTAGACAGTCTAATTTTAGAAGGAAGTAAGGATACCATCATCCAGTAAACCTAAAATTTCTCAAAGGTTGGACATGTTAAGATGATCATACCAATTACTAGTTAAATGCAGCTTCTCCCTTTGACATACTTAACCTCAAATAAATATAGTGTAAATAAAACTATGTTTACTAAATTACTTAAAAATATTTGTAAGTCAGTCTCCCACTTGGCATTATTTACATAAAAATAAGACTATTTCATAGCACAAGATAAAAGGGTACTGTTCAGGGGAACTCCAAAAATGCTACGCATTCAAAATTCTGCTTTCTTGGGAGAAACTCAATCAGGTCAGGAGAGCCTAAGCCTCTTCCTCCTGTCTAAAGCAAAATCCCTAAAATTTTACATTGATGTTGCTCCTTACCTATTTTTAAGTTTTAAGGTCTTATCACTCCCACATTATAAATCTAAAAATAGCATTTCAATTTCTTGAATTTTTTTTCACTATATTTTTTTAGCTACTTTTTTAGTAGTTACTCTAGGGTTTACCACATACATCTTAACTTATGAGAATAAGCTTCAAATTTATATTAGCTTAATTCTAGTGATGTATATAAATGTTACTCCTATAAAGCTCCATTCCCTTTCCCCAATTTTTTTGGTACTATTGTTATACATATTACATCTATTAATGTTACTCCCAATAATACATTATTAAAATTATTGTTTTACCATCTATACCCCAATACAGCTTTGGTCCCACCTACACTCATTGTTCTGTTATGGCAAGTGTATTACACATATATTACATTTCTATATGTTATAGGCTCAAAATTACGTTAACTACATATTATTTTATACAGTTGCTTTTTAAATCAGCTATCAGAAGAAAGAATAAAAATATGCATTTATACTGTTTTTTATAATTACCTTTACCAGTGCTTTTTGCTTTATCAAGTGGATTCAAATTACTCTCTGGGGTCACTTCCTTTCAGCCTGAAGAACTATAGTTTTTCTTGTAAGGCAGGCCTGCTAACAAAAATTCTCTCACTTTTTGTTGTCTTGTCTTGTCTCATTTCACCTTCATTTTTGAAAGATAGTTTTGCCAGATATAGGATTCTTGGTTGATGGTTGTTTTACTGAGAATTTTGAATGCTGTCCACTATCATCTGGCCTCCATTGTTTCTGCTGCTAAGTCAGCTGTTGATCTTATTAGGGTTCTCTTGTAAGTGATGAGTAATTTTTCTTACTGTTTTCAGGATCTTCTCCTTGTCTTTGGTTTCCAGAATTTTTACGATGGTATGATTGTTTGTGGATGTCTTTGTTTTTATCCTACTTGTAGTTCATCAAGCTTCCTGGATGTCTAGATTATTGTTTTTCAATAAATTTGGGAATTTTTTGCCATAATCTTTTTGAATTTTTTTTTGCTGTTCTCTCTCTCCTCTCGTCTGGTATGCCCTTCACGTTGATGCACTTGATGGTGTCCGATATTTCTCAGAGGCTCCATCCATTTTTCGTTCTTTTTTCACTGTTCTTCAGCTTTCATGACCTCTACTTATCCATCTTCAAGTTCGCTAATTCTCCTGCTAGTTAAAATCAACTGTTGCACCCCTCTGGTGATTTTTTTTTATTTCAGTTATTATAATTTTTCACTCTAGAATTTCCACTTGGTTCTTTTCTTATAGTTTACATTTCTTTATTGATATTCTCTATTTGATGTGACAGTGTCATCCTATCTTCCTTTACTTCTTTAATCATGATTCCTTTAGTTCTGTGAACATATTTAGACTGGCTTCTTTGAAGTCTTTTTCTGATAAACCTGACACGTGGTCTCTCACAGGCAGTTTATGTTGTCTGCTTTTTTTTCAGTGTAGCAACTCCAGATACTGGTCTCCCTCCTCTGGGGCTTGTTATTGTTATTTACTTGTTCATATTTTTGTGACTGGCTGGATTATTGCAGTGAAGTCTACTTCCCTTCACATGCACAGTGTTAAGCCTCTGGTGTTGCTCTGCAGGGTGGCACAGCTTCAGGCATGCCCACAGCCACCCTGGGATGACAGTAGTGTTGGTAGGACTCTCACTCTGTCTTTCCCTGATCATGTCCAGATATACATTCCATTGATTGCTCTATTGTTTCCAACAATGCCCTGGGAATAACTTACTCTAAAAACTAATCCAGTCAAGTTGTGGCTCCATTTCAGGAATAGTTTCTGAGGTTGGTGTTTGATTTTTGTTCTGACTCTAGGGGGGCTCCTCTCAGCTCTTTTATTCCATGGTTTTCAAACTAGCCAGCCTAAAGTACAGGCTGTAGCATCATTAAGTCTATGACTCTCCTCCCAATTGCCTTTTATCACAACCTCCTCTGTTCTTGACAGCACCTTTGAACTTCTCTAGTGTCTGTTGCAAATGAATTCAGTTCCTTTGTGAAGAGATTGGGACTGTTATACTGTATACTTCTCCATCTCAGGAAAAATGTCTCAGCCAGGCCTCTGGAGCTGGGGACAGTGGGGGTACAATGGCAAGCTGCTCTCTGAGTGACGCTTCTGCTCTAGGACCTGAGTGCTCTGTGTGTGTTTTGAGGGGGAGAGGTTAGCAGCCTGAGGTCCTCTCGGCTTGCCTCTCCTGCCATGGAACCACCACCTCATGACCCAGGCAAGGTGATGAGGGCATCAATATTCTCAGATTGCTGTACCCAAAGTAAAGCCTCCATTTCATAAATCGAAGCTGTGTGGGAGAAGGGAGCTCCCACCTCTCAACTGCATTCAGCTGGGACTTCGTATCAACAACAGGTGGCTTGGGACATGAGGAGAAATGCAGAAGCCTTGCTTCTCCCAGGAAGAAAGCCCTCTGCCTGGGACATGTGGGGAGAGGGAGCCCCATGTTCTTGAGGGCAGCATTCAGGGGTGGAGTCTCCACCTTGCTGAGTTAGAAGGTGGGGAGGAAGGCATGTTTTTGGTTCAGATATGGCAAACTCTAGTCTTTGTTGCCAAGGTTTTATTGATGTCCTTGAATAGATGTTTCTTCACCTGCTGTTTGTACTTAGGACCATTTCCAGAGGCTTTAAATTGTTGTTTTTTAATCATTTTCACCAACTTCATTGGGGACCAGGTCAGTGGAGCTTTTTATGCTGTTGTGGTGGAAGTTTTCCTCTTCTAAGAGTGTAGACAGAGAGCAGTGAGCTTCATTCTCAACAACACAAACCCAGGCCTTGCTCTTCCTATTGTTTTAGGTACCTTTAGGTCATTAACGTTTATTTATTGACATGACTTTTCTCAGTTTAGTAAAGCTATATTTAAAACAGCTTTTGTAGTTATAGTTTCTCCTTCTACACACAAGTGGGTATGCTAAAAATCTCTTCTTTCTGCAAACATCAAATAAGACTCAGCATTTTTTCCCTTGAAATAACTTGGAGAAGATTTTTCAGAGTTTATCTTATTTAATTGGTTTAAAACTCTCAGCATCCAAACTCAGTAGTTTACTGAGACTTAATAAAAAATGTTTTTCTGAAGTTTTTACCTAAATAGTTGATCAATAGGACCAACTGACACACTCACTCCTATGATTTTATGATCTTCTGTTGCTAGGTATCAGGGTAACAGCTGTGGATCTATCGGTGAGAGTGATGGAAGCTGAAGATAATTAATTATATAATTTTGAACTATTCTTTCTTAATTCCACTAAATATGACAGGACAAGCCTCCATATGCACGTAATTTACATTTGGCTTATGGCCCCTATTCAGGATGGGTTGCATCCATTGACATTCTGTCCAGGGGAGAGGGTCTCCTATAGTTGAAATACTCCTGCCATTTCAATGACAATTGTGGAGATTCTCAAACTGTAGTGAAGTTTGTTAAAAGTGCAGGTTCCTGGGCCCCATTCCAAAGTTTCAGGTTCAGAGGATTTGGGCTGTGGCTCCTCAGCTGGTTCTGATGCAGGTGGTTTCCACTAACACTCACACTGAGGAACACTGAATCAGATACCACTGAGCAGGCACATCTAATTTTCTTCTGGCCAACCAAACACACAAGAGCTTGATTTCCCAGTTGCTCATTTCTAGGAGAGAACATGTGGTCATGTTGACATTCTGCTTAGTAACTTTTATTCTCATTACAAATTAATAAATTTATGTTTGGATTTTATTAAATATCTGTTTACAAACCAAGTTTGAATCCACCCAAATCACGAAGGCTATGGATTTTAAGAGGTAGGTACCTGCATACCTACAGATTTCAGATCATCTGACCACTCCTGGGAAGAATGAAGGCCACATTTCTGAGGGCAAGCTTGCATTAAAGGCAGCAGTACCTGATGTCTTGGCTCTCTCAGTGATCTATAGAGCAAGGCAACTCCTTTTTCTCTTTAAGAAAGGGAGATAGGATGGTAAAGGGATTAAGACTTTGGAGTCAGACAAACCTGGGCCTGAATCTTTTCTGTGCAACTTCTGAGCAGTGTGGTCTTCATTCATTTGCTTATTCTCTTTGAGCCTCACTTTCCTCAACTGCAAAGTGAAGGTAATAAATTCAATAGCTAAGAATCTCTGATTGCAAGTGTCACAAAACCCACACTAATCTGGAAAAATACATATATGTACATACATACTTAGGAATATATTGACTCATAAAAAGCTCTGAAGTAGAGTTGGCCCTAGGCAGAGTTGAATCTAGAATTCAAATGAGGCCATCTGAACCCATTTGCTCTCCCTCTCTTGGCTCTGTTCTCCCTGTAGACTCCATTCTCAAGCTCCCTGTGGGTGCTACCAGCAGCTCCATTTATATATATGTCCTCCCAGGTGAATAAGGTCCAGTGGGAGAGAATGAAAGCTCATGCCTCTCTCTGAGCAATCTCAGCAAACATTGCAATATAAATCATTCCTTTGACTGAGTCAAATGCCCATCCCTCAACCAATCACCATCACCATGGAAACATGATGTTCTGATTGGCCAGGCCTGGGTCACGCGAGCCTTTAGAGCTAAGGATACATCAACTCCACACGCATCACATGATTGTGAATAGGAAAGAGACTGTTCTCCAGAGGAAAATCGGAGTGCTGCTACCAAAAGGAAGAGCAAAAGATAATATAGGGCCAACAATCTACAGCTGTCTACTACATGAAGCCCTACTTCACAGGTCTTTAGTGAGGTAATCCTGTAAATCACCGAGCACGTGACTTTGTAGACAGTAAGCACTCAATAAGTGATAACTATTCAGAAAGTAATCATTTCTTACAATGAACTGCATCCTCTCTTTATCATAGGCTATTTCTGGTTGGAAGCATCATCTCCTAAAGGAAGAAAAGATGATCTGAAATCAGTCTTTTCCCCTAAGGTCTAGATAGGAACAAATGTCTTAGAAGCTTGAGTCCTTCTGAGATGGAATCCCTGTGGAGGTAGACCAAGGAAAATATGGGAAAAGTGGGAAGAAGAAGGGAGAAGAGAAGCTTAGCCTCACTGCTGGCACCAGAGAGCTGAGTCTGAATCTTTATTCCGATGTCAAGACCCTCACCTTCCTGGGCCTCAGTTTCTTCATCTGTGTATCAGAAATGATGAATATTGACCACTTGCCTCTATGGTAATGACTAAACAATATAGTGGCTGGGAAAAAAAATTGAATAGTCAGATTACTATGAAAAGAATAATAGCTGGATAGTTATTGTACCTAGAGAAATGCTAAGTACAACTGAATATTGAATATCTAGGTGCCAGGCACTGTGCTGAGTTCTTTAATAAATGTCATCTCATTTAGTCCTTGCAATCATCCCAGGAGGTAGGTACCACTATTGCATCTTCACTTTATAGATGGGGAGCCTGAGGCTCAAAGAGATTGCATAGTTTGCTCAAGATCACAGAAATAATAAGCTGGGGTTCGACTTAAGTCTCTGACTAGTTCTTTTCATTCAGCTTTCAGCCAGCCAATTTGTTTAGTCTGATGCACCTGTGAATGTACTAGGACAGTTGTGGATGGCTACTTACATCTTCCATACCCAGCTATCTCCAGTCTGCATGCATATGCATATACACATACATACATACACACACACTCAATTACATTCCTTCCTCTTTTCACTGGAGTCACTTTCTTCTCTACTTAATATTCACTAGTCAAAAGTTTCTCCAGGTGAAAGAGACAGCCCTGGAAATCATATATTCTGCACAGACCAGGATCTCAGTAGCCCCCCAAGAACAGAGACCTAGGGGAGCACCTTACCCACCAGCCTCTGGGCCATGCCATAGGTGCAGATTTGCATGCCTACTCTTGAGCTACTTATCTTTGCCTTTGTGTACTGGCTGCCAGGGGACCAACTTAATAGAACCTCAATGGCCATGAGGAGAGATTTGTGATTGACATGAACCATAGAATTTGGACTGACCGTATTTACAGTACAAAGAATGATTCAGAGAGGTAGTGAGGGAAGGGAAAGAACCTTCTATATGCCAAGCTCATATGTACATATTTCAGTCACAAATTGGATGCATTTCAAAAAGAAACTCTGTTTTATAGCTTCACATGCCTTCTTTGTCTCTGGGCCCCCATGTATTTTAGACATTCACTGCAGGTAATAATTTGAGTCATATCAGAACTTTAATTCAGGTACAAGACCCCATGACTCTTATTTCAAGGTAGTTCCCATGAGAGTATTTGACCTTCTCATAGATGTGTCTTGCTTTTTGTTCTCATGCATTTGGGCCTGTTAGGGCTCATTACACTCCTGGCAGGGCTCCTACCAGCTCCTGACATTCCTCCATGCATGATGTGGGGCAGATACAGGAATACTTGGGGGTGGCACCTCTGCTTTGAAACAAGGCAGAAATAGAGCACAGAGTGTTTAAGCAAGTTGCCAAAGGTCACACAGATGATGAGTAGTAAAACCAGGATTTGATGCTAAGAAATCTGGTCTCAGAGGTGGTGCTCTTAGCTACTACTCTATTATGGCTTCTCCTAGCAAGTGTTCAACCAGTGTCAGTTCCTCTTTTTCTCCTTTTCTATAATGTGCTCTATCTGCACTGCCAATGAGGCCTTGATTTATTTTTGGAGTTATGAAATACCTGACTAATACAGGCCACTCCTTTGAATCTCAAAAACCCTGACACAGGGATTCTCAGATTTGAATTTCCATTGAATCACCTGGGGAACTTTAAAAAGTAGTAATATCTGGGTTTCATCCTGAAGATTCTGAAGGAATTGATCTGGGCTATGTCCTGGAATTAGGGGTTTTGAAGGCTCCTTAGGGGATTCAAGGGGCAGCACGGCTGAGATCCCCTGCTCTAACAAACCTGACCATCAGCAGATTCACCTGGAAAGAATGGTCTCACTCCATCTAACCTGATTTTATTTCCAGGTGTTGGTGACACAAGCAGACACGCACAAAATGTATCAGTTTAGGCACACACCCGAGGGGAAAATTCAGGTATGTCACAGTTCTATAACACAACATCACACACGTGCCTGGAGCTGCTGGATCCCTATTTTTGCATGTCCTTCACTGCTGGGCCCTTGAAGGGCATGTGCTTAGGTGTAATAGCATGGTGCTGTGTCTCAGACTATTTATACTAATCCCTACAGCTGTTGAAGCTGTCATTTCATAAATGCCATTGTAATATAAAGGGCTCTTCTAAAAATAGTGTTTTTATCTGCCAAAGTCTGTGCTAACTAGAACCGTGGAATACACACAGCTCCTGTGGAACTACAGTAAAGATAAAAACCTACTTACTTATCTCTGTTTTACACCTGCCATGGCTTCTGGGAAGCCTTGCCCACCTGGCAGGGCCAAGAAAATATTTAGCACATGGAATTTCCACATTCCCAGGTAAAATCACAGAGGAGTAGCATGCACTAGGGCTTGTAAGAAGACTCAGTCACTCCCAGAAAATGACTGGCTTCTCCCTCTGAAAGAACAGCCCCTCTTCCAGAAAAGGGTCTGAAATTCTGGTACCAATGAGCCATGTTTGATGGGCTGCTGTGGGAGAAAAGGTGGCCATGGAAAGCCAGAGCTCAGATTCACTCACCCATCCATTCCACTAACATCTTCATGACACTAAGCTCATGCCAAAGCTTCTGCTAGGCCCTGGGACCAGCAGTGAATAAAGCAGGCATGGCCCCTGCCTTATGGAGCTCACAGGCTAATGTGGAGGATGGACATTAAATGATTAAAGTCAAATACATAACTACAAATTATGATAAATGCTGGGAAGAAGAGTAAGGTGGCATGAGAGAAAGTAACAGCAGGAATCTCCTTGAGATTGGCTGGTGGAAGAGGAGTGAGGAAGCCACCCCAGGCCTAAGGGATGAGTCAGTTGTGGCTGGAAGAGGAGGAGTAGAGTATTCCAGGAAGGGGACATTATGGGGGAATGCTTAGCACATTCATCAAGGAATTAGCATGACCTGAGGCAGTGAGCCTGGACAAGAAGGATACTGGGATATGTGGGAGAGGGAGGTCAAGGTCAGATTACTCAGGGCCCTGGAGACCAGGAGGGAAATTTAGAATTTTACCCTAAGCCTTATAGGAAAACTTGGGGGAAGTTTAAGTGAAGCTGTGGTGGTGGAGAGGTTACATGATGATTGTTTGCCTTCCAGGAGGAGAAAGGATTGAAGAAGCACAAAAGGATGTGAAGACACCAGAGAGAAGGTGAGAGGTGATGGCTATTAGAATCCTTTCCCATCTTACCCATTTCACCTTTCTCTTGCCTGTATCCTGGGGGTGAGGGAGAAGCAAGTGTGTCTGCTGCGCATCAGCACTTGTGTTTTCTGTGTCAGGAGGCATAAGGCAGCCAGGATGGAGGTTGGCAGTGCCACTGTGTTGCTCACTTACATCCACATTGGCCTCTGGGATACAATGTTACCACCAGAAGGGAGTCTTCTACTTGCCATAAAGACAAGCCAACAGTTAAGAGGCAAGGTGGTAGGAGAGAAAGGGTTTTATTACAGCTTTCTTGCAAGGTAGAAGACAGGGGACTAATGTTCAAAAGAGCCACCTTAAGGGGGCACAGAATCTGAAGCAGTGATATAGGCCCATGGGTTATAGGGGAGGAGATTAGGAATTTTGACCCTCAGGTGTTACAGACTAGGAGTTGCGACACCAGATCCTTCAGTTGTGATGGACATCAGCATAGAATCCCTGTCCAGGGGTCATCACATTCCTAGGGAGCTCAAAAGACCAAAGCTATCATCTTAAACAGCTGAGGGGGCCATAAAATCTACAGAGCATGTTTATCTCCTGGAGGGTGCATATGCAGCTGGGTTAGTTAATCAGCGGTCATTCAAAGTTACAATATGGTCTCTTTTCTACAATATGGCTTCCCTATGTCAACCTTGTGTTGAGCTGGTATCAACTCCCCCTTTTTGTTGTTCATTCCTCAGTCTTGAGGGATATCCTGCTGTTGAGGGGCATAGGTTGTTCCATCTCATTGAACCAATCTCTTAGTAAGACAGTGATGAAGGTGGGCTCCCAAAGTTAAGCCTATATTGTGTAAGCAAGTTACTGGGTATTTAATAAGACCATTTCTAGAGAAGCAAAAAGAAAACAAAAAGTTAACACAAAGGCTAATGGTGGGAGCAAATTATAAAGCATTTTCTGAGCCTAGGGAACAGGTAGTCAAAAAGATCTCTAGATCAGTGTTGAAGCATCTTTTGCCGTTTGAAATGTCTCTGATGTTGTCATTGGGTGCTTAGGTATCTTTCTGAGTGGCTTACAAAGCAACAGACACGAATCTTTCTTAAGTTTATATCAAGTCGTCCAGCTTCAGTTTGCAGAGCTTGAGGAAAAAGGGCAGGTTCAGTTCTCAATGATTCCAAATGAAAGTGATGAAAAAAATTGAAAATGTTAGTTTGGAGATTTGTAGCCAGATATTTTAGGAGAGCAGAAGACTTCAGGATCCAGTCCAGTTTACTGATAGAAAACAAAAACATCACATAATTAACACAACTAGAATCTAATATTCATGAATGTATACTATAGTTTCTATCAAAACATAATTTTTCTCTCTATAATCACACTCATTTTTACCAAATATAGCCAAATTAACACATTTGTTCACAAAATAAGTCTAGTTTCAATAAACTTGGCCTAATTACTTACATAAGTGCAACAAGAATAGCAAATGATTATATAAGCTCTTTCAAATCTGCTTTGTGGGAACTTTTTATAAGGAATCTCAGATTGAACTTTAAAGGCCTCTCAAGGCCAGAAAAGCCAAGGACTTGTCATCAGACTCCACCTGTAATACTTATAGATTTGGGTGAATTTCTGTCTTCTCTTGAGATTCCCCAAAATATCCTAAGGTTCCTTGAACTTGCCATAGAAGTGACCTTCTTTACTAACCTGGTGAGGTTTCTTGGAATCTTGTAAGTAAGGTACCATATTTCCAAGTGGCTTTATTTCATAAAGTCAACCTTTGTTCCTCAAAACTTGTCTTGTCATATCTGAGTCTGCATGTTTCTCTCAAATATGACATTCCAGTAAAAGCTTTGGTAATATAACCAAGGCTTCCAATTATGTCCTGCTATAAAGAGCACAGATTCTTATTGAACTTGTGCAAATAACTGCATTCCCTTGAAAACAATACTCATCACTAAGAGGTTCCAAATTCTGGAGGGATGAGGTAGGGAGAAAAAAAGATATATGTTTCAATTCTGCTTATAGAGGTATAATTTATTGAATTGCTGTAAGTTATAGTTAGCTTAAGAGAAAAAAAGATATTTTTTAACCTGGAAAAACAAAACATTAAAAAATCAGCAATATCTCAAATGAAATGTCATAAGATTTATAAT
Organism: Equus asinus; assembly: GCF_041296235.1. Lineage (NCBI taxonomy): Eukaryota > Metazoa > Chordata > Mammalia > Perissodactyla > Equidae > Equus > Equus asinus. The sequence continues at coordinate 42,637,125 of NC_091798.1, read as the reverse complement.
CATCCTCAACAGTTGCTTCAGCCCTGTGTAATCGATTCTTTTTTTTTTTTTTTTGGCTGGGAACAATTTGCACTGAGCTAACATCTGTTGCCAATCTTCCTCCTTTTTTTTCTTTCCTCCTCAAAGCCCCAGTACATAGTTATATATTCTGGTTGTAAGTCCTTCTAGTTCTTCTATGTGAGCTGCCACTACAGCATGGCTGCTGACAGATGAGTGGTGTGGTTCCATGACCAGGAACCAAATCCAGGCTTGCCAAAGCAGTGAGAACACCAAACTTTAACCACCAGGCCGTCAGGGATGGCTCTCAATTCTTGATCTTAATCATCTGTTAGTAGTTTCATGAAGTCATCAGTTTCTCCATTAGAGTTCTGTAATTTCTTACCCAGTTCAGTTTTATGATCTGAAAGTTTATCAGAACCCTGTATTCTATAGTGTCAGAGTCTTTCTCATGAATTTCTCTGAAGATGAAACATATTTGTAAAAACATCAGAGTAAAGAACAACTGTCTGCAAATAAAACTCAACAATGGCAATTGACAAGAACACTTGGCTATTTCTGTGACATACAACACTTTGAGATAATAACTAGAATTATGACCTATCACCAGGACAGAATTTTTGGAACATTATATAATTTTTAAAAAACATTTATATTAATAACATTTATCTACACAATATAACATAGGAAAGTTTATCATAATTTATTTGATAATGCTTCCCATTTAACATACCAAATAAGTCTTATTAGTTTAATATCTTCCTCCTTATAGAAAGAGAGAGCAAATTCTTTAAGAAGTCCCAGGGCTAATTAGAAACTCTCAAAGTTTCCTTTTTTTAAGTCAAAAGAAAGATTTTAATTTGGGGGGAAGTTAATCAAAAATATCCAAAAATTTTGGGCCAGACCTGGTGGCCTAGTGGTTAAGTTCAGTATGTTCCACTTCAGTGGCCCAGGTTTGTTTCCCAGGCGTGGACCTACATCTCTCTGTTAGTGGCCATGTTCTGCTGGCAGATCACATACTGAAAAAATAGAGGGACATTGGCATGAATGTTAGCTCAGGGCAAATCTTCCTCAGCAAAAAAATTAAATTAAATTAAAAAGTTTTAAAACATGTGATCAAACTGGAAACATCTTTTGACTTCTTTGTAATAAGAAGCTAAATGTAGATAAACATAGATGTGTTTAGCAATAATGTTTCATATTTCATCTTATTTGAAAATGACCCAGATATTCAATGAATTTTATTAATCACTTAAGTTAGCCTAGAAAAACTTCAATGTTTTGAGTTACTAAAGAGATTTTGGAAGCTATTTTAAGTACTCATGTCATAAACTATAATTTTTGTTAAAAGTTTATCTGTAAACTCTTGTTTCTCTTACATCTAGACCGTTTGTTTGTAGCAATCATATTTAGATTACTCATAAATCTTTGCATGACACTAAGACAGTTGTTTTAAGTGCATACATCTTAAGTGATTAAGTAACACATAATCATTGTTAAGAAGTTTCCCCAAAAACTTTTACCTTGTTTACATTTATTTAGTTTACCTGTTTCCAATAATTACTTAGATTGCCTATAAAAACTTTGAGACATCAGACAAAATTTTTATCATTCCATACTATTATTTTGCTGACAAATTTTCAACAGGGATGATGTGAGCTTATTTAAGTGGTAAACCCAGGTTGTATGTGTGCATAGCCAATGCTGATAATCCTGGAGAAATGCTTGTTTTAATCAAACCAACAAACTTAAATAAGCTTTTATTTACCAAAGATTATTTAATATCACGTTAACTTTAAAGACATTTGGGTTGGTTTCTACTGCATTTAGAAATAATTTATGTATGTGCTTACTTTAAGCTAGGAAACAGAGCTCTTAATTTTGGCCATACCATCTGGAGGTAGGCAAATATCTCACATTTATAACATGTATGTAGACACACACATAAACAACAGACAGATGCAATGAAGAGTTTATAGCGTCTGTTTTTTAAAATTTCCCTAGATTTCTGGGCAAGGGTCCTTTCATAGCAGTCTGCATCTCCAAGAGCTTCTTTTCTCAGTTTTTTTCTTTCCTTCAGTCTTAGGAATCTGGGAGGGTTAGCTCTTTGAGATAAGAGAAATGGGTGGTATCTGAACTGCCTCTAGATTCCCAGTCTTGCAAGGATTTTTTTAAGGACAGTTGTTGTAATTCCTCTGAAATTGGGTTGTAACTTAAATGACATTATAGGTTGATCTACCTGTCCAACTACATCATCCCTAATTTGCTTCTTTCCCTCTGGGTGCTTGGTTTTATTTTAACTTAGGGAAGAAGACCTGGAAAGAAAATTCCTATCAGGCTCAGAATATCAGCTTCCAGTTTGGCCAAATTTCTGATGGTAAGTTGCTAAATCCTTTCAAATATCTTGTCAAGTTTCAGTTACAACAAACAGTAACTATACCTGGCCATATTGAACAGTAGTTTCTCAGAAAATCTCTGAGTCTCATCAACTCCGGGAAGAGCTCCTTTTTGGGCCCTTCTTTGAAGGTAGATTACAGGATGTTCATAAAACCATGACCTGATAGGTTTTTCTTTAAGGTACCTTTTATAGCTTAATTTTCTATTAGCTTTCTGCAACTAAACTTTCAATAAGGTTAGTTTGGATTTTAGGTCTTTACTTTTAAGTGCACTTTTAAATGATCTTATCTAATGGAACATTCCTTCTAATGGCCAAAGTAATTCCCCTGAGTTTGGTAGGACCCTTAGTTGCAAATGAGAGTGCAAGCCGCATTTATGTCTGACCATCTCTGACCACAAAATTGGGTGCAACTGCATTTCTGTCCCACTGAAGTTTGGGGACCCCCAAAGCTGATGATTATCAAGCCAAACCCTCAGGACACAAAACAAGCTTGGTAAGATTCTGCTGTTCTCTGTAAACATTAACAGCTTCTGGAAACTTTCAGTCAAAAAGGTAGAGCCCTTGACTCTTGAAAGATTAAAGATTTTTCTTGTTCCTTGGTTTGGAGGCTCAGAAATAGCCCAAAATTGGCCTCTGTAATTTTAAATTATCCTGAGCTATCTTTCCAGATGTTTACAGTTATCTCCATTTTAGGAGGCTTTTCCCAAGGTGGCCACAACAAACAAGGAAATTTATAAAGAGAGTTTATTATGATCACAGAGAAACTCAGTCCCCAAACACCCAATTTTAACAAATAAAACAGTCAGATGCAGACAAACATGAACAGACACTGAAATACAATACTCTGGGACTCTAACCCAGGGCATTCTGGAACCCCACCCCAGAGTTCAGGACTCTAACCCAAAACTTTTCAGTGCCCCAGTGGCTGTAACCCTTTTATATTGTCTCCTGTAAACCCACAATCCTAGTCTTTGGATTTTAACCTGGCAAAAAATCTTACCAGTGGGGCCTCTAACCCATGATCCTGGCAAGATATTAGACAATTTAGGCACAAGCATCATTTTTTTTTTAAACTTTTGCTGAGGAAGATTAGCCCTGAGCTAATCTCTGTGCCAACCTTCCTGTATTTTGTCTGGGGGTCACCGTCACAGCATGGTTGCTGAAGAGTGATGTAGGTCCACACCAGGGAACCAAACTCAGGCCACAAAAGTGGAACATGCTGAACTTAACCACTAGGCCATGTGACTGGCCCTGGCACAGGCATGTTTTAAAGAGGTTACTTACCTCAAAAGACAACTGATCCTGGAGCTGTTTACTGACACAGACACAGAAACAGAAAAACCGGACACCAGTGAACTAGTTCCCAGATTTCCAGTAAAAATTCTTACAACTATTCCCACTCTGAATGCATGCCTAGATGGTCCTGCCGTGAACGGAAGGACCCTAGATGGAGGGCAGGGGAGTTCCCTGGCATCCCGAGGTGACTTATTGTATTTCTGATTGACCCTGTGGTCTTGCCAGATGTAGCAATTTCTCCTACCACGGTCAGCATTAGGAGGCAGCTGGGATCAGTATGGGAGAGCAGGAAGGGCAGATCTCCAAGACAAAGAGAGCCTTGGCAGCTGCTAGGGACTTACCCAAGAGGTCGCCCATCCAAAGTCAACTGGCCTTGAGTAGGAGTTAAAGTCCCATCTGGGGTGCCAAATTTGTTACCACCAAAAGGGGGTCTTCTACTCCCCACAAAGACAAGCCAACAGTCAAGAGGCAAGGTGGTAGGAGAGAAAGGGTTTTATTACAGCTTTCTTGCAAGGTGAAAGCTGGGGGGACTAATGTCTAAAAGAACCATTTTAAGGGAGGCACAGAATCTTGAAGCAGTTATATAGGCCAATGTTACAGACTGGGAGTCGTCACACCAGATCTTTCAGTTGTGATGGACATCAGTATAGAATCCCTGTCCAGGGGTCATCACATTCCTAGGGAACTCAGAAGACTAAAGTCATCATCTTATGGCAGCTGGGAGGGGCCATAAAATCTACAGAATGTGTATATCTCCTGGAGGATGCATATGCAGCTGGGTTAGTTAATCAGATGTCATTCAAAGTTCAATATGGTCTCTTTTCTACAAAATGGCTTCCCTTATGTCGACCTTGTGTTGAGCCAATATCAACAGCAGAGTTGCAGGTCTTTGTTTCCAGGATGATCTTTGATTCTTGCCTTTGGGAAGATGCTTCCTGACTGCCATTTGGGGATAAACAAACACCTGGGTATTTTTACGCTCTTTCCCATCTATCTCCTTTTGTCCAGCCTCTCTGTTGATGTCTTAGATCAGGCCCTGACCTCCTTTCACCTGGCTTGCTGCAATAGATTTCTGACTTCCCTCCCAACTGGTTTTAGAACCTCTAATATCTTCTGCTAATCAGGCCTACTTTGAAATCTGACTCATCTTTCGAAACCACAATTTTCAGGACACCATTCCCCTGACTTTTCCTTGGCTCATTATTGCAGAATGAATTAAACTGAACTTCTTTTATTTGCATTCAAGTCTCCAAAGTACCTCTGCCTTTTCATCTCCTCCTGCTCCTGGGATTATCGACCAAACTGGACCGTTCTTTATTCTGGGATGATGGCCTTTGGTCTCCTATATTCTGTCTTTGGAATTGACTGTGCCTGTTAGAATTGAGTGACCCCTTCTGTGAGGGACAAGAGCATACTCCTCACACTATTTACTCCCTAGCCTCCATATTTATCTTTGCCAGCCACTCTATCCTATATATTCCGTGGGGGCAGATATCATAGCTTATTTCTCACTGTCGCTGCCCATGTTAGTCCTGGGGTACAGAGACACTGAGCGCACTTGGACACAGGCACGTGGAATTTTCTTCCATCTTCACCCCATCCTCGGGGAATGCTATCAGCTTAGCATGGATCAGAGCTGAGAGACACCTCCATGCTTTACACCGACATACTTACTTTTTTCTCATCCTGCTTAATCTCTCTCAGTACCAATCATGCCAGCCAATGTTTTCTTTTAATGAAATAGAGGGCTCTAGATTGTTTTTTCCTCAGGCAGTATAACAGGATTTGTATCTTCCTCTATACACTGTCAGCTGCTCAGTTCCAAAGGTCCCTTCCTCAGTGATGGGAAGGTAGAAGAGGACCAGTTCCATTTTCACCTATTCTGCTTGCAAATGGCCATAAATTGAAAGTGTGAGCCAGCTTTTGCTGACTCAGTCCCATTGAAGGGAGTGAAGAGGCTCTATATGTGTGTCACCTTCCTCAGATCCCTGAAAGCTTAGCAGTCTCCAAAGTCTGTAGACTAGTGTTAAGTGGGTATATCACAAGGCATTAGCAAATCGTTAGCTGATGCAGAAAGTGCCCTTAATAAAGTGTCAGAAAGCGTAACCGTGGCCTCTAAATGGCATGGCTCCCAACACTGTAGCTTCTTATTGCTAATTTCTCAAGTATCTTCACTAGGTTTCAAGGACATCATAGCTCTTAAATATCAAAGAAAATGGGGTCAGTGCCACCCTGGTCTTAACCAGGAAAATGGCTAATGGCGGGCTTAGAGCAATGTTCTACAAAAATTCTGTATAGACCCCACTGTCTTTTCTTCCTCTACACACACGTTCTCAACTTTCAAACTCAATTCAAAATCAAATTACGAGAAGACTGACACACCAAATACTAGTGAGGATTTGGAGCAACAGAAATCCTCGTATACTATTGGTAGAAGTATAAGATTGTATAACCACCACTTTGTAAAAAGGCTTTCAGTTTCTTACGTGACTAAATAGACATCTACCCTGTGATCCACTCTTAAGCCTTTACCCAGAAGAAATGAAGACATGTCCATACAAAGACTACTCAAATGTACATGGCAGCCTAAGTTCTGTCAAAAGAAGAATGTGTAAACTAACTGTGATATAGACCTATGGTGAAATTCTACACAGCAGTATAAAGGAACACACGACTGATATTTACCACAACATGGATGCACCTGGAAAACATTATGAGTGAAAGGAACCTTACACAAAAGAGGACATATTGTATGATCTCATTTATATGAAATTCTAGAACAGGGGAAACTGACTTAGAAGAAATCGAAACAGTGGTTGCCTCTGAGGGAGCTGAGGATGGGGATGGATTAGGAAGAATCATGGTGGAACTTTCTGGGATGATGGTAATACTCTGTATCTTGATAGAGGTTTGGGTTACTCAGGCATATGCGTTTGTCAAAACTCAGAATGTACACTTAAAACTTGTATATTTCATTGTATGTATTACATCAAAAGAAAAAACTATGCACAATTATTTAACTTAATGATTTTCATGCTGAAGTATTTAGGAGGAGGTATACTATTGTCTACAATTTACTTTGAAACACAAAATATCATATGGATCAATGGATGAATAGAGGATGGATAGATGGGAGAGTGTGTGAGACAGCAGGTATAGGAGGGTGCCAATGCTAGAATTTAGGTGGTGTATGTACAGATATTCACTGTAAAATTCTTTCAACTTTTCTCTGTGGTGTAAGGCCTGAATATTATGGCTCAATAAAGGCTCAATATTATGTGCTGCCTTGACATCTGATAAAATCAGGAGGGCCTTGAATTGCCTTACCTCAAGTTCCCCTCCTGACTCTGCTCTGGTGGATAATGCCCCCTAGCTGAATAATCCTCTTTATGCAAGGGACCAGATGCAGTTCCTACTTATCCCTGAGTAGGGGGTTTCAATTCCCTGCCAGTCCAAGGAATTATTCAAACAAGTCAATCACATACTCCTGTAGGGCCACGGGGCACTCATCTTCTTGAGGCTATTCCCACAGCCCCTTGTCATTCACTCCTTTCCCAAATGCAACCCCTCCATGGCCCTGCATGGCATGAGGTGTCCTCCTCCCTCAGGTTGTCAGTACACATGACCAATAAATCTCCTCTGTCCAGTGTTGGGTGTTGGGTGTTCAGCCATCCCCATAACCCTATGGTGAGAATCCCTCCTTCACCGATGGAGTGAGTAGGAAGCAATTAAAACATGCTGTATGTTTGAAATTTTCATAATGAGATGTTGGAAAAAAAAAACTTACATTCCTGGCAGTGAGTGAGGTTACAAAGGAGAAAGCATTGCTTCTAGCTTTATTGAGCTTCTAGTTTACTTGGGGAAATTCTAAATAGCATTAAACCACACACTGGGCACTCAAATGTGGCACACACTGTACCTGCTCCCTGTCATTTAACCCTGACTTGCCCAGGCTCTCACCAAGAGTGGAATAGTAGGAGAACCCATGCATCAGAAGTCAGTGACCTGATGCACTTCAGGGTAGAGAGCCCCCCACCCCCACCTCCTGCCACCCCTCTGCCCCAACCTACTAGCTCAGTGACCTTTAGGCTAATCACTTCCCTCTGGGGCATCTGGGCTTTGTCTATAAAAATGAGGGCCTATCACAATTCGCCCTTCCAGCTCTAACAGCCTGAAGATATGTAATTTTTAAGTTAGCATAAATTACTGCATTTAGGTGACCTTATAACTGGGAAAAGGAAAGGGAAATCTTATTCCTGGGTCCCTGATCCTTGTATTGGCACTTATTTGGGAAAAAATTTATTCTAATGCAAACAGGTCCCCTAGTTTCCACCTAAACATGAGCCCCCATAGAGCAGGAATTTAATTGGCTGCCAAATTTAATCACTGGTTTTGAGAATTTGGACATTAGCTAGGGAAAACAGCACTTTGTTGTTTTTGTTACACTAATACTTCCCATTGTGAATTGAACAGTCAAATAATTTAACTCAGCTTCCTTCTGGACAACCATTCAGAGGTGAGCTATGGCTTTCTCCACCTCGCAGAAAGGTTAGTGTTAGGGGCGGGCCACTTCCGTGCGATGAAGCTGAGTGTGACACAGCAATCTGGACATGTGGATAAAATTGTCACACGCGGCCAGGACAGATTCACTGCACGCCTGCAGAGATAACAGTTTTTTCCTTTTATTCTTCTCAGGCTTCAGCTCTCTGAAGATTGGCCAAAGATGATGACTGATCTGAGGCAGAGTCACTGAGGACAAAATGAGACAGATTATGCTTTGGAGACATATTTCCGGGGGTACATTAAAATCTGACTGAAAGCTCACGGGAGAAAGGACAGATAGTACCAATTACCACATTCCTCTGCCTGTGAAAGCGCAGTCAGTTACCAGTCCCCAGTGGGGAATTTTTTCCCCCGAAGGAGGAATGGGCTTGCTCTAACCAGGATTTCTCAACCTTGGCGCTGTGGACATTTTGAAGCGGATCATTCTTGGTTCCGGGAGCCTGCCCTATGCGTTGCAGAAGATTTAGCAGCATCCTTGGCCTCTTCCCAGTGGGTGCAGTAGTGCTGCCCTGGTCATCACAACCAAAAATGTCCCTAAAAATTGTCAGTTTTCCCTAGTGCTTCTCAACTGCCTTAACCTGACTCCAGGGGACCACGCTAGGCATTCATGACAATGCTGGGGAGGAAGGGAGATGGAGCCGATGCCCCACCACTCTGACCTCAGGTGGCAGTCTCAAGTTGGCACACATTTTTTTTAAATTGTGTTAAAATGCTCATGACATATAATTTACCATCTTAACCATTTTTAAGTCTATTCATGTTGTTGTACAACCTATGTCCAGAACTCTTCCATCTTCCCAAACTGAAACTCTGTACCCGTTGAACAGTTCCTCATTTCCCTTCCACCCAGCCCCTGACACCCACCATTCTGCTTTCCGACTCTATGAATTTGACGACTCTAGGTACCTCATGGAATTGGAATCATACAGTATTTGTCTTCTTGTGACTGGTTTATTTCACTTAGCATAATGTCCTCAAGGTTCATCCATGTTGTAGTATGTGCCAGAATTTTCTTCCTTTTTAAGGTTGAATAATATTTCACTGTATGTATATATCACACTTTGTTTACACATTCATCCATTGATGGACACGGGTTGCTTGCACTTTTTGACTGTTGTGAATAATGCTTCTATGAATGTGGGTAAACAGATACCTCTTCAACACCCTCTTTCAATTCTTTGGGGTTTATACCCAGAAGTGGAATTGCTGGATTATGTGGTATTTCTATTTTTAATTTTCTGAGGAACCGCCGTACTATTTTTCACAGTAGCTGTACCATTTACATTCACAGCAACAACACACAAGGGCTCCAATTTCTCCACATTCCTAGCCAACACTTGTTACTTTCTGTTTCTTTTTTTAATGGTAGCCATCCTAATGGGTGTGAGGTCATATCTCATTTGGTTTCGATTTGCATTTCCCTAAAGATTAGTGGTGTTGAACATCTGTGCATGTGCTGGTTAGCCTATATATCTTTGGAGAAATGTCTATTCAAATCCTTTGCCCATTTTTAAATTGGGTTATTTGTTTTTTTGTCGTTGAGTTGTATGAATTCTTTATATTTTCTAGATACTAACCCTTTATTAGCTATACAATGTGAAAATATTTTCTCCCAGTCCATAGGTTGCCTTATCACTTTGTTAATTGTGTCCTTTGAAGCACAGAAGTTTTTAATTTTGATGTAGTCCAATTTGTGTATTTTTATTTTTGCTACCTATGCTTTTGGTGTCATATCCAAGAAATCATTGCCAAATTCAATGTTATGAAGCTTTTTCCATATGTTTTCTTCTAAGAGTTTTGTAATTCCAGTTCTGACATTTAGATCTTTGATCTATTTTGTGGCACACACTTTTATAAATAATACTGTTATGTGACATAGTTCCCCAAGGCCTGAAACAGCCACGCGTCACCTGGTCACCCATACATGGAATCATGGTTACAGTAATAAGATAAATTTCCAGGTTCTTTCTTCCCTTGCTACACGCTCTGTAAAGTCCCTGACACCATTCCTGGAAGTACCAGGGGGGCCTCACATGAGCTCACAGCCAAATTCAGTCAGCCACTGTTACATACTGCCATCCCTTTTGACTGGGTACCTCCAATTCTAGTGAATATCATTGCCTTGTCCAGACCTCTCTGCTATCTCTTACCAGGCATGCCTCTACTTTTCCATCAAACTTTCCCATAGTCCACTGCTGCCACTTCCGCCAACTCTCATGAGGACTGCTAGCACCATCCTGGAGCTCTCAAGGTGCCAGAGTCATGTGGTAGTTTTGGTTGATGTGAAGGCGCACATCTCCACTGCAATGTGTACATGGTCCTGAAGGGACTATCCATTTTGGGTTTTGTTTTTTGTTTTATTTTAGCAATGTAGCACTTTCCGTATTTGCTGACAGTCTTCTCTCCTTAAAACCCAGACATGAGTGCATGGGGGTGAGGCCAAGCTTGAGACATCCAGGGGCAGGGCTGCCACCATGCCATGCTCAGACCCAGCTCTCTCCAGTCTAATAACGAAGCTTTGTAACTAGGTGAAACTGATGGAGCCTCGCTCCGCTTTCCCTCGGGTTGAATGCTTTCCCATGTGAGTCCTCAGTCCCCCATGCAGATGGTTTTTGCCTTTTGTTTGCCTGCCGTTGAATACCCCAGCTTAGTGTTCCGCTAAGATCCCACCTGAATTATATTAGAACAATTGCGACCTCAGGAGAGCACCCTTCCCACTTTGCCGGGGAGTCGCTGAGAGTTAGTTGCAGCACTGAACACAGCTCCGGTGTGGGGTGTTCCCAAACAGGTACATAAATCTCGCCTGTTTGGCACTCACAAAGAGTCTCTATTCTTTATTTAAAAGGGATATTTATCATATACCATCCAATATTTATGAGTTAGTTTGAATTCCACAAGGAAACAAAATACCATATCTAACCGGAAAATACCACTAATCCTTCTATTATGCATCGCTGTTGACACACTGTTAATTTCATTCTAATTGCATAGTCTTACCACTGAAACATTAGCATCTGTGTGGCAATAATTCAAAGTGCTCCAGCTTGAAGGATATGGGAAAACAGCACAAAATAAGCTGGCAGTGAAGCCAGGAAACAACGGAACTAGGAATTGCAGCATCTGGGTGCCAGCACCTATTAGGCATGCAGAAGGGTCAAGTGGCACCTCTCCCTGGTTGGAGAGGAAACGTGATTTTCCTTTGTGCCTAAACCTCTCACTGGAGTCATGAATGGGTTCTCTAGTTATTGGTATAATTAACAATTGTATTAGTACTCAGAGAAGCGTTGTAAGGATTTGACAAGATGATGCAAGGAAAGCAGGCAGCATGGTGCCTGGTATTTAGCTCAGTAAAGGATAATTTAAAAGACAGCATTCTATTCCTTTTAAAACATACACTGAGGGCACAGTATGGTCTAGGAGAAAGAAAATGGGCTTTGGAGTCCTACAATTGTGACCCAGCAACACTTCTTACAAAGTAATCCCTCTTCATTTACCCTGGGAACCTCATCTTCCTCATCTATAAAATGGAGACAACATCACCTTCAAAGAATTCTTGGGAAGATTAAATGAGATAACACAGTGCCTCACAGAGGGCTCTGGTTCATTATCATCCTCACTTAGCAGTTATAAGAATTAATGTTTATTGATCGCCAACTGTATACCTGACACTTAGTTTACCATTCTAAGAAGGTACTTTTCTTATATCTATTTGATAGAAGAGGAAACTGAAACTCTGACAGCTTAAGTGAGTTGCCCAAGGTCACATAACTAATAAATACTTGTTTTTTAATCAAAGCCATATCAGTTTGATGCTCAAGCTCATGAACTTAATTACTTTATCATATTGACCTGTCCCTTTGTTGTAGGACTTTCTCCAATGACGCTCAATGGCTTTAGCCATAAACTTTAATGGGATTAGAGAATTCAGACAGAAAGTCTGACTGAGGGCAGGAATGAATGAGGCAGGAAGATGAGAGAGAGCAAAGTTCATGGTGCCAGGGAGTGCTCTGTTGAAATGGCTGTCTGTGAAATGGCTACAGCCAAGAGGGTGTGCATGTGTGTGGGTGCGGGGGTAGGGGAGAGAGAGGAAGGAAGGTTAGGAAACTGACATGAAGCCAAAAGAGAGTAAGGCACTGAGGAAATTGAGCAAGTCGAATGATTGGAAGTCAAGATGAAGTCCACAACAATCCACCCAAGAGGTCTCTTCTGCAAGAAGCTGTGGATTCAGTGGCTTCTAAAGGCTCCTAAGAGAAAAATGGAAACACACCTTTGTGTTGTGCTGACTGCATTCTAACAATATGATACTTATGGGAATGAAACCATGTCAGGAGGAAGAAAGCCATGGTTATCCAAGAATCACTCATTATAAGGAGGCCCTTCTCTAAAAATTTTCATGGTAGGAGACAAATGCATGGTTGTGAATCTTAAGACCATAGGAAAAATAGAATTAAGAGGACCACAGTCACAGAAAACCCTTTGAACACCCTTATAAAACTTTCACATTCATCAACGCAAAGTAAATCCAACCCAGTTCAATGCAAAGACTATCAGCTGCATTTAATATATTTCAAATTAACAGTAACTGGTACTCTACAATTAATTTATGTGTCATTAAAATAATTTAATATTATCCTTCCTTGAAGCTTCAAAAGAATGCCTGGAAATTCATTTTGCTTTGTCATAGATATAACTTTTTCCTATTTGGTTTTCAATCCAAATGTTTAATTCCTTTTTGACCAAATGACTCAGACTTCTTGACTCCATCTCCCTGGTCGTGTTGCGGTCCCAGTGACTGAGCCCTAAGTGCCAGCACATCAGTCAGTATCCTCTTAGAGATTTGTACAACTCAGCTCTCTCTTTCCAACAGACATCCAGGTGTAGCTCTGAGCCTTGGCTGACCTCTTTCAGCTTGTTTTCCTCCCTCCCAAGTCTTCACCATAAAAGCTGCCATTCTGCTTTTTGCTTTTCCATTCCCAAACCGTAATTTCTTCTTTTTATAATAACAACTAATAGAAATGACTCATACTATAGCTGAAGTTCTTATAGATGTATAAAAATTGGCACAAACAAAGTTCTGTGCTTTAGTATTTTAAGTATAGGATGTGCATGTGGTTTGGGAAGGATTATAACCTAGTGCTTTAGAATCAGAATCAGAAGTGTTTCTTTATGTTTCCCTGGCAAAAAGTTTCTCTCCAAATTCAGCTGTAGGAATGTCCGGTGAACTCTCCCTCAGATAAAACTCTGAAGGTCAGTTCTATCCAGTTGTCTTACTGTGGAGCTCACAGAGACTTAAATGACCTCTTCATTAGAACTGTGTATGACATTGATTGACATGGTACCATTAATACATCCAAAGATGGAAAGAGTGTTCAAAATGTCATTTGATACCAGTTGAAGCAATGAGAATGGATGTTTGCCTACAAATTAACTAAAAATATATCAATGATAACCAGTGTTGGCAAGAGTGTATTAAAATAGGCGTGACATACAACCAGCGAGATTGTAAATTGGTACCACCCCCCCTTGAAACAGACTGGTCAATATGTTCTAAGAGCTTTTAATCTTGATTTCATATGCACAAACAACTTCTAGCTTAAATGCCGATTCTTATGTTTGTGTCTTTTGGGGAGAGACAGCACTGGGAATGCATGGCACAGGGAGAGTGAGGTTTTTCACCATAAATTTAGAAATTGGCCTTATGAGTCTACTTCAGGCTATGACGGCTGGAATGATCTGAGTGTGTCCCTGAGTGGTAGCTCTTCTTTGGAGAGTCCAGCAAAATCAGGCTCCTGAACCTGTAAGACTGAAGGCTGGCCCAGGGGCTATGGTTAATTGAACAAAGTGAGAGTTCCCTGGAGAGAACTTGTGACAGCAATGCAGTTAACAATCCTTTACAACACCTGGACCAACTGCTCCCTCTACTTTCAAACTGCAACAGAGAACACAGATGTGATTTACTTTTTGAAGAGAACTAAGAGAATGGTCTCCTTCAGTGCTGGATTGGGAAGAAATGGTCCAAGAGAGGAAACAGAACTATGAGCAAAAGTAAAGGGCAGCAGTAGGCTTTTATGTGCATTTTTGTGTAATTGATGGGTTTGAGGCCTAGGATGAATATCTTAAAGTATAGGTGACAACAGAAGTGACTCAAGAGTCCTAAGACAAACTGTCAGAACAAAGATGATTTTAGAAGAACAAATTTAACTGAATTTGTGATTATGCTAAGATTGGGAAAGTTATACTTTGGCTTTATATTTATCTGTAATATAATTGTTATAAAGGAGAGTGTATTCATATCTTATTTGAGTAATTTAAAAATGACAAAAATTTGAGGCAAATGTTAACATGTGAAAAGTTGATATAATATGGGTAATTGACGTTTTCTTCTTTACTGCATTTTTCAAAATCTCAAGATCTACATTCCGTTACTCTTCTTCCTATTCTGTTGCAAGAATTTGTACATCATTTATTAAGTGTTGCTTATGTGTCAAAGGCTCTACTAACACAACATTCGTTTAATTCTAATAATGATCCTGTGAGGTAGAGACAGTTTTCATCTGTTTTCAGGTAAGGAAACTGAGGCTTGGAGAAGTTATGTACTTGCCGAAGTCATTCGTTAAACAATGGCAAGGCCGAGATTTAGCTCTCTGTCTGTGACTCTAGAACCTGCAGCTGTAACCAAATATGCTAATAGAATTTCCACTTTTGGGAAATGGAAACTATACTTTCTGGAGTCTATGTTAGGAAACTAGAAATCCAAGCAAAGATTTGTGTCCTGGTATGTGCATTGCAACATTATTTATAATTGCTAAACTTGGGGACAATGGTCAAATAAATAACGATACCTGCTTATGATAGACATATTTATGAAAGTTCGATATACTTACAATAGATTGAAAAATATTTTCAAATTAAAAATATTCAATATGCAAGGACAAATGTTCACCAAAATAGTAACCCTAAAAAAGCAGAATGTAAACGTGCATATGGAGGAGAAGCCGACTTTGTGACCCTGTATGACGTGAATGAGACACCAGAAAGAAAGCAGCCTTGTCTGAGCCTTCCCACTCTGCCTGCTCTAGAAAAAAGAAGAGTTGCTTACCTACTGCCTTACAAGGATGGGTTTTAGAATCATTTCTTGTCCATTCCTGAGGTAGAGATAGAGTGGAACCAAAGAAGACAAGAATAGACGTTAGCGAAAAAGGAAGAACTTCAAGGAGACGTGAGGTAGAGTCTCTCAGCTGTCCAGGGGAGATAACCCGAGAAGTGGATGCTGTGGAGGCGAGGGGTTTCCATCGCTGGCAATTTTCAAGAGGGAAACTGACCCACCGCCTTTCCTGGATAGCTTAGCCAGACGGGGACCTGGATTTCATAATCCCTGAAGAATCTGATCCAAGTCTTAAAGGCTCAGACGTGATTATAGGGAAAGCGATTTGCTTTCATGCCTACTTCACATTGCCTCAGTGGCCACTCTAGTGTTCAGCTCCCTATTTCCATCCCAGATTATCTGGGAGCACAATAACTGTGCAGAATTTGGCTGCCTGCATTTTACAGAAACAATTTAAGGGGAATTGATCATTAGATTCATGGGGAATTGCTCAAATCTCTCACAACATGCAATCTTACCTCTAGTGTATTTACAGAAACAATGATGAAACCTGCTTTCTTTCCCTAGATTATTAAAAAAACAGTTAAAAATAGAGATGCTAGTATTTTTTTCAGAAAGCAAATAAACATTTTTCATTTAAGTAAGTTTTAAAATGTGTAGCAGTTTGATTTGCTATTAAAAATGACAATTGGAGCGTTACTTGTTCAAAGATCAAAAGGATGGTGTGTGAAATAAGCTATGAACATTACACCAAGTAGATTAAGATGTAGAGAAATGTATATGCTTTCAAAGCTACAAGTTATAAAAGCAATCTCATCATCATAAATGGTATAGCAGTGAAATAAAGAGTCTAATTTAGCTAAACATGTGAGTGAATATTGTAGAATTCCTAAATGGTATAGTTTGAAGAAAACAAGCTGACAAGAACCTTGATGTATTGAATTTAAGTCATACACTGTGTTGGTTAAGATACTTTTAAATGTAAGAAATGTTAACTCATGCCAAATGACTTTAAAAATGAGGAAAATACTGATGCTGCATAACAGCAAATCAGGAGGTAAGGCAGGATCAGGGCTAATGGAGTTGGGGGTTCAACCACATCACGATGGAGCCATGGTTTGTTCATCTGTCTGGACTGCCGTCTACAGCATCAGATTCATCCTAAGTCTGGTCCATCTTGTGGTCCTGTGATGGCTGCCAGCAACAACTAGAGAAAATAGGTTTTTTGTTCATATCAGATAGGAGAGGGAATTCTACCTGAATCATGGAATGGAAGTCCTTCCCTTCTCTCAGATGGACAAAGTCAATTTGTGTGCCCCCTCCTGAATCTCCCGAGCCATAACAGTTACCAAGGAGATGCCATGTACTTTTTTGTTAACTAATCAAAATCCACCCCAGGGATCTGAGAATGGAGCCAGTGTACTGTGTGTCATGGGAAGAAAGGTGGATAACTGAACACAATTGGGATTTGGTTAAGAAGGAAAAGAGAGGACATGACTGTTGAGTAAGCAAGCGATGGTGTTCACCACAATCATCTTTTTGATTCCCCAACATATATACACACCGCCTTCCACACATGTACTTCAACGATCCTGACACATGCGTGAGAAACTCACTCACACTCCTGAGTCTTGTCCAGCTGATGCGTCAAGCCCCGCTCCAGGATCTCTGGGTGATGGGCAGCCCTTCCCTTCAGATCTGAATGGTCTGGTGACGTAGGGCCAGGGAGAGATTTAGGTTTTGTGGATCCTAAAGCTTATATAATTTGGGAGGCCCTATTTAAGAAAAATAATACTAAATTATAAATGCAAAATTAGGCACACAGAAGGGAATATTTACTTAGAATAAGAAAACAAATCACAAGAAATTACAAAATTTTAAAAGTTGACATATACCCCAAACATCAAAAAAATATAGAAAAAATAATATACTGCTGTAGAATGAACATGTTTATTAATTGACTGCCTGACATTTCTTTTCCTACATTCCTTGTCTGTATTTTCTTTCATCACCTCCTCATATGACAATGATTTTGTAATTCAAATTTCTATAGAGAGAATAGAAAGATAATACAGGCTTTATTTTTTTACTATTGAAAGTTTAGAAAATTTCTTTCAGCTTTACAACTTGTTGTCTTATTTGTAATATCACAGTCGTAACACTCTGCATTTTCTTACTCAGGCAGATCTTTCTGCTTCGAGACGAACTCCAGGAGAATTCCAGTCCTTGGATCTCACAGGACAGAGGTCCAGACTATAGCTTCCACAGCAGCCAATTCAATCTGGTCCTTGGCACCCTCATTTCTCTCCGGCCCCATCACTCTTGATCTTGGGTAAGGGGGATAGGCAGGTGGTGATGAATCCTGGGTTGTCTTGGCCTCCAAGCAACGAGCAGAATAGCCTCTTAATCAGATATTTCTTCTATGGGCTGAATATAGGCTCTTGTATTATCAGGGTTCTCCAGAGAAACAGAACCAATGGGATGTGTGCATATATATGGAGGGAGAGAGATTTTAATGAATTGTCTCACACAGTTGTAGAGGCTGGCAAGTCCAAAATCTGCAAGGTAGGCTGTCTGGCTGGAGACCCAGGGAAGAGTTGATGCTGGAGCTTGGAGTCCAAAGGCAGTCTAGAGGCAGAATTTCCCCTCCCTCAGGAGACCTTTATCTTTTTTCTCTTAAGACCTTTAACTAATTTAATCAGACCAACCTACATTATGGAGGGTAATTTGCTTTACTCAAAGTCTACTGATTTAAATATTAATCTCATCTAAAAATAACTTCACAGCAACATTTAGACTGATGTTTGACCAATATCAAAGTTGACACATAAAATTATCCATCCCAGCTCCAGATGCTGAAAAGTGGTCCAGCAGAGGTGGATGTTCCTGGGGTCCAGGCAAATATAGAAGTAGAGATGATAGCCCAGTGACCCTGCCTGGAGCATCAGGACCACACCTAGTGTGGAGTAAACCCCAGACTGGACAGCCTCCATGCCTCCAGCTACTGTGTCCTGTCTTTTCCACAATACCAAGAATACACTGAGCCTTGGGAGGGGCCCATGCTCCTGAGGGTCCCTGGCACTGAAACTTCGTTAATTTCACAGTAAAGCTATCTCTGCCCACAGCCAAAAGACAATTTTTCTTAAAACTCCCAAACCAAACATTATTCAATAGTGAAGAAGGAATGGGCGAATCAGTTGTAACACTTTCTGTTTAGAAAGGAGAGAAAAGGAACCATGCACAGTGATTACCAGCACTAGTATCTCCTGCTGCTGGACAAAATTGGTGAGAACCTTCTGTTCTGGCAATAGAATGAATCTTGGGCCAGCCAATTTGACGTTCCCTGATTCTGCTATGTGGGACAATCCTCCTGTTCCAATTTCGTCTGTGGTCACCCCTGGCATGAGTCCTGGGGGATGATGTGGCTCGCTTTGGGGATGCACAGCTTTTTCAGTCCACTTCCTGATGTAACACATTCCAAGGCCAAGTGATTGCTTAGGAATTAGGCATGTAGGCTATTGTCAGCCAGCCCAGGGCTTTCTTTGGTAATAGATGTCCCTTGTAAATTTAGCAGTTTCAGGTCTAGTTACTTCTAGGAAATTCAACGGGCACTCAAGTACCCAAAGTTAGATGTCTTCTCTGCCACTGTGCCATGTTCATCCCCTGGCCTAAAGTTTAACTTCCTCACCTTGAATCATTTCAAACCAATGGCCTCATTTGTAAAAGCAGCAACAGTAATCCTCTCCTTGACCCAAGATTCATCCCAGATACGACTTCTCAATGGGCACGACAGCCCCCTCTGTCAGACAGGGAACACTTACGAGAAGGTGGTGGCAAGAGGCCCATAGGAACAGGCTTATCTTTCCCCTCCAGTATTATCTCTTTCTAAATCTTCTGCCTCTTCTATGTCTAACTTTAGCTTAGGGTAGAGAATTCAGCCTTTCTGACCTTGAACATCTCTGAATTATTGGATTTGCATTCAACTTGGATTTTAGCACAGGAGTAAAAATGGCCTCTTTTTAGTAAAGCTGCATTTTCTTCTCTCTGTGCTCTTAGAGTCCAGGCAAGCCTAAACTTATCTCTTGTGAGACTTTGCTGAAGACTGAAAGAAGTGGCTAAAAGCATACCAACAGTCTGCATTTTCCCACCACTTCCCCTAATGAAACAGCCTCTTCTGGCACGTGGTCTCTGCCCTGAGGTTCAACAGGCAACATTTCAGCAGCGTTTCCCAGCTGAATCATCAGGGTAACTAGTTTGCTAAATGGGAATAACAGGTCCTCCAAACTGATAGACATAGAGGCCCAGGACTTGCTGGGAGTGACTTTGGTCTAATATGAGAATCTGTGCTGGATACTTATATCTATTAGGATTTCTTTGGGCTGCAAGTAACAACAACAGCAACAAAGACAGCTTCAATCTGTAAGGATATTTGTTGTTTACAACAAATACAAAAAGTCTGGAGACAGTGATTCCAGGATTGATTCAAAGGACTGAACCTTTCACTAAGAGTGACAAGATGATTATTGAAGCTTTCTGTAACGTGTTCTTAGGTAATAGCATCCCAGGCAGGTAGTAGGGGCAGGAGTAGCAAAGGGGATCTTCCTCCTGCAATAGGCTTTCTTTTATTAGGAAAGAGAATTTCCCCCAGCAGACATCCCCTTAGTCTCGCTGGCCAGACTGGGTCACATACCCACATCCAGCGCAATCCTCAATGGAGACAATTGGGATCAGCTGGCCAGCTGAAACCACTCTCCCCAGGGATATGGAAATGCCAGTCTTCCCTGAGCCTGTGGCTGCCTACAAAATACAGTTCTGTTTGCAAGGAAGATGCAGGGGTGGCTGAGGGAAGGGCATCTGCCATAGAGCTCTAGAAACAGAAATACCCAGAATGGAGAAGGTGGTGCCCAGCAAATGTCAAATATTCGTGGAATCCCATCGGCAGCATCCTAAGTAAGGCCTTAAGACCTGCATCAGGTTTCTGATCCACTGCTTGAGAGGCCTTAGCATGAGGTATAGACAGCAGAGAAGAAAAACAACCCTGCAAGAGAGAGGAGGGGTAGAGACAGGAATAGAAAATTAAGGAATGAAAATGCAAAAAGGGCAGGTGTAATTGAGTATGGGAGGCAGAAGCAACACCTTTTTTTTTTTGGCTTTCCATAGTGAAAGGGTTATGAAGGTTCCCAGCAATTTCTTCTGGGGAAGAAGGAGGATGATGGGGTGAGGAGCACGTGGAGAAAGACTCAGCCTGTGGGCGGAAGTCAGTCCCGGTCTTCAGGGATCTGAAACATGTGCAATTTGAAGGGTCGTTTTTTAAGACAAATAAAATTATAAATATAAAATTAGATATGAAAGTGAATATCCATTTAGAATGAGGAAATAAATCTAATACATAACACATTTTTAAGATATGACAAATAAAAATCCAGAAAATGACATTATTTAATTAACTGGCTGACACACCTCTTTCATAGTTTTCCCTCATTTTTGCCTGTATACCCAATACCTCTTCATATCGATGACAACTTTGTAAGATTTCTTATAGCAAGCTACTCTTCCAGCGTAGTTGGTTAAAAAAAAAAAAAGTGTTTTTTTTGAGTTGGAATACAAAAACGTATGCCTTCACATGCAGATGTCCATGCTGCTCGTGTACTGCTCCAGGCTCGTGCCCTACAGACATGGGCATTTGGTTAAATTCTCTTTCACACAATTCCATTCAGAAAAGGAAAAAACATGTATGGTATAATTATAATTGCATTTTGAGTATATTCCTGATAGGAGAGAACTTCCATTTTGACAAGGTATCAATGAGAACCAAATCCTCTGCTTAGAATTTTAAACATCTGATGAAGAAGTTGTCCTGGATTGGCTTCTGGCTCTACATTTTAAACCTTGTTTCTTCTCCACTCTTCACTGGCTTCCAATGCCAGTCCCCTGAAGCACGTGCCGGTGCTGGTCCCCTGCACCTTTGCTGTCATGAGAGCAGGTGAGTCGGCAGAGAGCAGCAGCAGTGTGCCTGGATCCCATCCTGACAGCAGATGGCCAGCAGCAACTGTACACGGAGATGGTGGCACATTCCATAAACACATCCCACTAGACCCAAACTAAATGTGTTCAGAAGTCAGCTTCTCCTTAGCCAGATGCAAAAAGAAATTCTCACAGCTACGCCAGCACCACCCAAAACAAAAGGAAAAGCAACAAAAGGGAAGTTGGCATGGGAAGAGACAGCAGTCTCAACCAACGGTAATTCAAATATATTATTTTTTCAAATTTCACAAAAACACATGACAATATGAGACATTGCAAGGTCCCTCTCAGGCCTAAATCATAAGTGTTGTTTGATTCAGGGAAAACTACCTCTGTCTGGAGGGAACAGAGGGTACGGATGAGATGATGGGGATCGTTAATAAATAATTTCCTCTTCTTTGTGTTTATTCCATGGCCCAGTCCTGCCACCACCTTCCTGACCCAGGTGTCCCTCTGTGACCAAGGCAAGACAGCAGACTGTTGACCTTTGTGTCATCTCAGTCTAAATGTGTTTCTTCCTTAAACACGTGGTGAACTCACCCTTCGAGGCTCTGCTATCCCATCTCCATGAAGTGTTCCCTCCTCTCCGGAGCAAAGCTGACTTCTCTTCGCTTCCTTTGATTCGTCTCTGTACCCCTTCCAGCCCTCCTAAAGCACCTCTGGAAACCACTCACTTAGACTTGGGCTCTTTCACTTTTGAAGGCATCACTACACCCCCAGCTTAGCCTGATAGTCAGCATGGAGGAGGAGGCCCTGGAGATATGTTTTGAAAGGAATTTTGGAGAGAGTGCACTGATGTTAATATAAATAATATCATCGTCATTAGTATCAACAATGATAGCAGATTTGAATTTCGAGCATTTCCAATGTGGTAAGCCAGTTTACAGTTATTGTCTCATTTAATCTTCACAACAGCCCTATAAAATAGCTACAGTTATCACTCCTGCTTTACTGAGCTCGGAAAGCTGAAGTAGTCACACAGCTAGGAAGAAGCAGAGTCAGGATTCCAGTCCAGCTCTGTATAACTCACCAAGGTCATAAGTCACAAATTCACCTTCTGTGCTGAGATCACAAGGCTGACGCTCTGAAGATTATACAGTGTGAGAAAGTCAAACACATGCTCTCCTAGTCATAGGTGACATCGTTAATCGATCAGGACACTAGTTGATCATCACTAGTTGATCAGGATGCTTACTTCCGTCTATTTTGGAAGTAATGTTTGCATCCACTTCCAGGTAGCTACTCTCAGATCAGTGGATGAGGGGCGCGAGCTGAAACCCGCTTTCCTCCCTGTACCTACTCCATCACCTCAGTTGAGAGGAGAGGCATGTGGTACAGAGAGAGGAAGGCACTTGCTCCAGTTTACGAAAGGAATTCCATGTAGGTCAGGGTCGAGGACCCGAGTCTCCACTTCCCGTCCAGTGGTCTTTGATCCACGCTGTGGCCGCTAACCTCACTCGTGGTAGTCTACTCCTTCTCTAGGGATGTTAGGCTCATTAGAAGATACTCCCGTTAGACAAGTCATCATAGCTGACTGAGAAATGAGGTCTTTCTGTAAAGAGCCACACTCCACATTTCTTCCAATGATGTTTTTATCCTACAATTCATCTAGATATATTATACACATCCCTAGTAGATGTGACTGTGTAAACATATCAACTCGGTGAATTATAATTTGGCTCCTTGCTCTCCTTTCCTCTTTCAGGGAAAATAATCTTTTATCAATTTTATGGTGATTCATGTTCAGCCAGTCACGTTAGATCCACCACTGGCAGGAAATGATCTATTGTGAGTGTTGAAAACTGAACTTGGGAGACAGAGTTTGCCTCTCAGAGTACTCCAACCTAATTCGCATAAAAAAATATATATAACATCAATTTGGGCCAGAATGGAATGAAAAACACCTAACCTGAACTGATGTGTAATAAATGCCTGGCTGAAGCCTCAAGTTGTCTATCACTGGAAATGAAAGAGTGACTGGCCACGCTAGAAACTCCCACCCTCGCGGCAGCCTGTGGCTGCGCCTGCTTCTCTAAGGCTGGCCTCCCTGCCGCTTCCCTGAGTGAGTTCCTAAGACCCTCCTTGTGCAAGAGCACCTGCCGTGCTGGCACTGCTGGCAGACCACCCCGTGAACTCTGCTGCTCCCCCGAGGTTCTACTCTGGCCTTTCTGAGACGCCAGCAAGTTATCTTTTCTTCATCACCACGTTCATATTTCACACTTCGCTTACTCTTTCTTCTTCTCCTCCCAAGACAGTGTCAATTCCTCCATCCATTCCTCCATCACATCCTAAAAGGACACCCAGTTGAGAGATTACTTACATCCCAAGAACTGAGGTTAGTAGCAGTCACACAGTCTAGATAAAAGACCCCTGGATGGAGGGTCGACACTTGGGTCCTTAACCTAGACCTACAACGAATTCCTTTGGTCACCCTGAGCAAGTCCCATTGCTTTTCCCTAAAAATTATTGTGATAAACATTGTTTCAGAGTCTCCAGAGCCCAAATAACATGCTAGCAAACAGAGAGCAGGTCAGGTTGTCTTCAGAAATCCACACTCCATTTGAAGCCCACATGTTGCCTCTAGGTCCACAGGCCCTCCAGCCTCAACTTTGCACATCCCGCCTTTGATCTCTAGAGCTTCCTACTGCCAAATCCTAATATCTCCAGTCCCATCTTCTCTAAACCCTGAATCTCTTACCTCTGCCTGCTAACAAAGTTGAATTCAATGGGACCTTTAGTTCACTAGAATGCAGCCCACATTTGAGTTCCTTAAAATCCAAAGTGTGACTCTGGTCAGTGGGAAAGATACTCTGAGACTGGTCTTCCTTGCAGAGCAGGTGTCGACAATCATTGGGTGAGCTGAACTGAACTGAGTGGTGGGCCTTATGGTATTTTTCAAGTCATACTCTGGTTTTTCCACCATCCTGATACAGTTGGAAAGATAAGATATAGAAGAAGAAGCAGATGGGGCCTAGACAACACCTCCGCAAGGCAACAAGCCCTCCTTCCCCGACCTTTTGAATACGTAGGAAGGGAAAGCATACTAATGTGCGTTAGGCACCTACTGCTTTCCAGACAAAACTAACTTCTTTCCAGATTTAAGCTGACCATGCTCAGCTTTCTAATAGAACAGATCGTCCTTCAGATTCCAGGGACACCACCGACACCCAGGTGTGAGGTGTGGCTCTGACCTCTTTTGTAGCAGTGGATATCTCACAAACCATCTACCTCTCTCCCTCCTCCCTGTGTCACCTTAGTTTATCTGTTCACCTCCTGAAAGAGCTCTTGGTTGTTTCCAGCTTTTGGTAATTATGAATAAAGCTACCATAAACTGTCCCGTGCAGGTTTTTGTGTGGACGTCAGTTTTGAACACAATTGGGTAAACACGTAGGAGCATGATTGCTGGGTCATATGTTGAGCTTTGTAAGAAATTGTCAACTGATCTTCCAAACTGACTGTACCATTTGTATTTCTACCAGCAATGAATGCATTCCTGTTGCTTCTGACTAGCATTTGGTGGTGTCAGTTTTTTGGATTTTAGCCATTTTAATAGGTGTGTAGTGGTACCTCATTATTTTTTTCATTTGCAGATCCATACTGGCATATGATGTTGAGCATCTTTTCCTATGCTTATTTGCATCTTCTTTGGGAAGGTGTCTCTTCAGATCTTTTGCTCATTTTTAGCTGGGTTGTTTGTGTTCTTATCGTTGAGTTTGAAGACTTCTTTATATATTTTGGATTCAAGTCCTTCATCAGAAGTGTTTTGCAAATATTTTTTCCCAGTCTTGGCTCCTCTTGGCTCCTCTGTGTGATTATTATATGATTCTAACTCAATGACATTCTAGAAAAGTCAAAACTACAGTGATGGTAAACAGATCAGTGATTACCAGGAGTTGGGGGAGGGGAGAAGAATGACTAGTTTGTGCCCAGGGCATTTTTAGGGTGGTGAAACTATCCTGTATACTTGTGATGGTTAATTTTATGTGTCAACTTGAGTAGGCCATGGGGTGCCCAGATAGTTGGTCAAATGTTATTCTGGGTGTGTCTGTGAGGGTGCTTGGATGGGATTAACATTTGAGTTGGGTAGAGTGAGTAAAGCAGATGACCCTCCTAACATGAGTAGGCCTCATTTAATCAGTTGAAAGCCTGAACTGATCAAAAAGGCTGACCCTCCCCTGAGTAAAAAGGAATTTCCTCCTGTCTGACTGCCTTCCACTGGGTCATCAGTTTTTTCCTGCCTCTAGACTCAAACTGAAACATCAGCTCTTCCTGGGTCTCAAACCTGCAGGCCTTTGGACTCAGACTGGAACTACACCATCAGCTCTCCTGGGTCTTGAAGTTGCCCAAGGAGGATTTTGGGACTTGACAGCCTCCATAATTGCATGAGCCAATTCCTTATTTTATATGTATATATTTTTAAATTAAATACTATTTAATATTAATAATATAAATAAGTGACATTATAAGCATCTCCTATTGGTTCTGTTAAATATATATACATATATGTGTATGCATGTGTCTATATATGTGTGTGTGTGTGTGTGTATATGTATATATAACCTATATCTGTATCTATGTATCTCCTTCTGGTTCTCTTGAACCCTGACTAATACCATACTGTAATGGTGGACACACAACATCAATCATTTGTCCAAGTCCATAGAACTGTACAACACAAAAGGTGAAACAGGATATATATTAGTTTATAATAATGTATCAGCATTTGTTCATTAATTATAACAAATGTACCACTAATACAATATGTTAATAGGGGAAGCTGTGTGTAGAGGGGTAGGGGGGATGTGGGAACTCTTTATAGTATCTGCTCAATTTTTTTTGGAAATCTAAAACTGTTCTGAAAAGTAAAGTCTTTTAATATAAAAAAAATGTAGAGAGCACAGATCTTGCTGCATTGGTGGCGTTTGAGGGAAATCAGACTGAAGTACAGTGGATTGATAGTTGCTGCTATGAGATGCCAGAAGTGAGTTGATAGTTAACTCAAAGAAAGTAAGAGGTTTTAAGTAGAGGTGGCCAAATGCGAGGTAATGCTTCCCAGAAATTTCCAGATGAATCGGTGGTGATGGTGGAGGTGGTAATGGAAGTTGTGAGTTTCCTCTTATACTTGGGTTTGGAATCTGAACCAATTTGAAGTAAAAGTTAAAGGACTAAGTGACTTAAATGGTATTGTGTAACCCCTCAATTCTGTCTGCAAGGTCTGAAATGACAAGTAGGTACCCCATCACCAAAAAGGACAGCAGACTAAACACACTGAATGGAGACGGTGGTGCAAAATATTTCTTAACTTTTCCCCTGAGTCACTTGCAGTATAAATAAAGTCTGCCTTGGGGGTCTGTCCAGGAGACGCCTTTCTCCGTGTTCTCCACTCACCCTGCCCCTAAGTCTGTCCTCTTTTTATGCTGTTGAGTCAAGCCCCAGTCCTCTCCTCAGGACCCTCATATCCATCCAAGAGATGTTCTGCAAATGCTCGGGGTCACTGAGCCTCCCTGGCTGTCTGGGTCTTTTAGATCCTGCGGTGTGGACCCTCTCGGAGCTCTGTGAGACTTGCAGCAAAGCCTCTGTCTCTTTACACGGCTTTATCACGGACTCCTCCTTCACCAGGGAGAAGGAGGGGAAGGAAAGAAGAAGTGAGGATGAAAGGAAACCCTATCTTGCCACATTAGCTATTACTCTTGTCGCTATTATCATTGTTATTGCTGGCACCCAGGACTGCCTGCATCTTGACTGCTTTTCTGTGCCTGCTCCAGACCCTGGGTATCCCAGCCATAAACCCGTTTTTCCTTTCAAGTAACTTGAGTGAGCCTCTGGCCAAGACACCAGCTGATCTCCACACCCCTCATCTTGACAGTGGGGCGAGTTGCTTATGCTGCAGGAGATGAGAAGGAAGCCCGATGCAGGTGCAGCTGCTTCCACAGGAGGCCGAAAAATGCAGAGTTGACACCTCTCATCTCCAGTGACTTCTCTTTTAATGAGAAGCACACGAGGAAAGAAGGCAGCTTTGATGGATCTCTGCTGGGAAGGACCTGGCCGAACGGCATGTGGTGTGATTATTAAGAACGTGTGCAGAACTGACTCAGCAGCTCTGACTGCGGCTGCATCTCCGAAGCCATCTCCGCTGCTCCTGCCCTTCCTGCTCCTTTCCCAGGCTGAAGGTTAGACCCCCTGACTGAGGGGAGATCTGGCTGGGGACTGGGGCCAGCCTGTTCTTCCAGCACCCCACTTAGACACACCAACCTTGCACGTCAAAGGAGGATGAGCAATTTCACTTTCTGCCCTGAAGGCCAAAATAAACAGACGTTGTAATACCAGCCCTCAGGGAAGTGGGGAAGAATCAAAGCCTTTTTATCCAATTCCTCCATATTAACATTTCAAATCCAGAGGGCCAGAAGCCTTTGTTCGTAAAAGGTTGCAAGAAGGGCATGTTGACTCCAATAAGCAGTCTTAAGCAGTCCCAGGTCAGGCTATTCCAAAGGCTTGGCCTTTGGAAAGCCACATCACCCAATGACAAGAAACACTGAAGGGCCAAAGAGTTCTCACAGCTCAAAATTCTTTGTCTAATTACCCAGTCTACTGTGCTCCACCAGAATGGCGGCTGAGCTCTGGTCTTGTTTCTGTCACATACCTGGCAGGTGACTCCTCTCTCTGGGGCCTCAGTTCCCTCATTCTGCAAAGTGAGAGGATGGACTGTACTCGAGCAACCACCTCCAACTCTGGCTCCACTTTTGGAATTTCCTGGCACGTTTTCCATTTTTAACTTAGTCAATGCAGACTCCTGGGCCCAGTGCCAGGCTTGCTAAGTCAGGGTCTCTAGGGTTGTGGCCTGGATCCTTGCATATTTAATGAGCTTCTCTGGAGATGCTGAGGTGGCCAGCTGGGTACTCAGCAAAACCATGTTCGGAGCCACTGAACTAAATGAACTTTAGAATTACTTTAAAAATATTTAATTATATTTTAACAACATAAAATATAGACATTTTTTAGGAAAGTCAGAAACGTAGAGAAAATAGAATTTTTTAATGATAGTCATTCTACCAGCCAGAGATCTCTGTGCTATCATTTGTCCTTATCCGTAGGTTTCAGGGAATTTTGCTTTTGTTTGTGTGTGTCATTATAACTACATTACAAATACAATCTGTCTTTCTTTTTCACTTAATATTACCCTGTAAGCATTTTCCCATGTTTTATCTAGCATTTTCAAAAGTAAGTGACATAATCTGAGACCAGGGTTCCTAGTTTACTTGTCACTCCCTTTTCTTGGGCACTTTTAGCTAAATGAAGTGAACCCTTTGCTTTGTGGTCTGCTTTCTTGCACATCCCCTTCTCTGAGAGATGGGAGAGAAAAGGTGGGGGCCATCGACCCTCCTGCCCTGGCTTGGTGGAACCCTGACAGCCCACATTCTGCTCACAAACTGCCCTGAGTTGGCCTTTGTGCCAGATGAGGACCAATTCACTGAGTCAGACGCTTCTGTGTGAAGCCAGCGTGGACTCCTCTCCATTGCTCTCTGACTCCTCTCCTGAGAACCGTGTATCATTGCTGCTGATGAAACACGTTAATGGGGAAGCTGATGGATCTGACCTAGAAAACATCTCCTGATCATTCCCAGTCAGTTTTCATTTGCCATGGCTTGTTTGGCCATTTTAAGGGCTGCGATGAGCTTAGATCTTGATTGGTGAAATCTCAGGTCTGGGAAGCTCATTCATTGACCCAATCGCGAGCCCTCTCAGACTAAGTAACAAGCAGAAAACTCAGGGCTAGGCTTTGGGCACAGAGGATGCTTAGGGTCTGGTGGATCGGGGCATCAGTGCTATCACTCAAGTTCTCCTGGCAGATGGCAGAAGCCAGAGAATCCAGCTAAACCACACATTTTTCAAGAAGGAAGCTGAGACTTTTCTCAGGGGAAAAGACTTGTCTAGATTCTTACAGTGAGTGTGTGGCAGAGCTGTTGGCCAGGACTGGCTGCCTGCCCTTGAGGTTGGACTGAAATGCTGATACAGGGTGTCTGTGACTATTCCTCCTTCAGGGTGTTCCAAGAGCTTGGAATGGCCTTGTCACTCCTCCATATTCCCCATCCAACTGCTTTGCCTCAAAGCCCATGTCAGTCTAATGTTCTTATAAGCATCCTTTCTTTTCCTTTTCCTTCCTCCCTTCCTCCTTCCTCCCTTCCTCCTTCCTCCCTTTCTCCTTCTTCCCTTCTACAAAGTTTTCTGAATGCTAAGCAAATGTCAGGCACTCTACTAGAGATTCAAATGATTCTCCAACTAGTGGAAGCCACAGGTGGGCCCACAAGCAGTTTCACCACCTGTGTGATAAATACCGTGATGGGGCTGAGGGAACACAGGGAATGGCACCGATCCCAGCCTTGCAGAGGGGAGGGGCTTCCTAGAGCAGGTGACCGCTAAATCAAATCCTGAAGATGGAGCAGAAATGAGCCAGGTAAAGTGTGAGGAGGTCATTTCCTCTCGGCAGAGAGAACAGCATGTGCAAAGGGCTGTGGGTAAGAAAGCACATGACACATGTGAAGGACTACAAGTCACTTGGATTTAGGGTCCAAAGAATACACCAGGAAGTGTGTTTGGAGGTGGGAATGAGGATCACAGCAAGACAAGAAGTAGACCAAGTGGCAAGTCTATGGGTTCTAAATGGCCTTAACCATACTTAGTGATTAACACTTTATCCTGAGGGCGGCGGGGAGGGGTGCAATCAGGGTGCACTGGGATGTTTTTGTGGCCACAAAGAATGGAACAGAAGAGAGCAATTCAAGGGAGAAGCAGTGGTGGCCCAGGCCAAGGCTGGGCTGTGAGAGGGAGAAGTCAGGGCAGATCTGATGGAGCCCTTCCTGCCACAGGCTGCAGAGTTCTAAGGGGGTGCCACTTACCACTTCCAGACTGCACCCAAAGAGTCCCCAAAGCAGACGATGAAGGCACACAGCTCGAATTGCTACGCCTTAGCCTTCTCCAGCCACCCAAACAGCTCCATTGATTCCCTGGGACAATCAACCTGGCTTCAATGACACAGATGCCTCAGCACTTCCGGCTGTGCAGAGTCTGCTGCTGCTGAGCTCAGCCCTAGAGGGCGCAGGTCCCTGACTACCGCTAGACTGAAACACGCACACCTTTGATGAGGGCTAATTGAATTTTTATGTCTCTAAATTCATTATTAAAGGCCAAAAAGGAGGAACACTGGTGTTTTACTCCTTATTATTATCTAAATAAAACAGATGTTTGCAAAATACAGTCTTTAGAGGATGTGGCCAATTTTTCTTTCACCTACAGAATAGCTTTGGTACCAATTCATATTTAAAAATTGCATTCTGCTGTTATTTATTTGTGTCTCTGATGCAGAGGTGCCATCTTGTCTCATAGGTGTGAGATGAAGAACAAGGGCCCTTTGGAAAATGCAAATGGTAAGATCACATCTAGGGTGAGGGGGTGGAGTGATGGCACTTGACCTTCTGTAGGAGTGGTGTCTCCCAGACCCACCAATGGAGCTTTGTAAGCAATAGGTTTCTGCTCCAGCAGGGGAGAGCTATGGCTTTGTGTGTTTGGGGAAGCTGAGCCCTAAAAAGGAGGGAAGTCTACTTTGGTTGGATAACACTGAAGGCCTCTGTAAAGTGCAGATATAACCAGGAAGAGGCTATCATATTCAGCTGTTCTCATTGGCTGCCATCTCCACTCTTCCTGTACCTAACTGAGCAGGTACCCAGCCTGGCATTGAAGGGATAGAACACAGGAATGATAAGTTTTGTGGAGAAGAATCAGATAATGTCTGGGAGAACTTGCCCAGTTCTCCACTCTGACAGTCCCCAGGCAGCTAGGCAGAGAGTCAGCAGAAGACACCAGAGCAAGGACTGACTGAGAAGGAGAGCTGAAGAGGACCACCTTTGCCTTATCCTGTATCAGAAGTATCCTGAAAGCCGACAGCATCCTTATCTCTGGGCTCACAGCATCTAGTTTATTAAAACCCAGTGCCATGGACAAGTGTTTTTGTTTTTGTTTTATCAAGACAAAGAATAGCCTAAGCCTTTTAGAGAAGTAATCTTCTACCTAAGGAACTTGGAGTTCAATCTTTATAGAATTATCACCACTTGAGTCATGGGCTAATCCTGGGTGATCTCAGCTATTACCACCACCCTCCAAAAAATCAGATCACTGGACATTATCAATTATTCTTTTTGTTAATCTGCATTTGTTTCTAAGTATTTCATACAGTCGGCTCGTAAGCATACAGTCCAGCTGGTGTCTGTTCTCTGGATAACCCAGGAACAGTTATGAGATGGCGGTCCAGAAATAACGGAAAGAGACCTGCAGTTACGGAGTGGTTCTTTCACCTTTTTAATTTAATTTAATCTTCACAACAAGTCTGGGAGGTAGGTTTATTTATCCCTGTTTTCCAGCTGAGGAAACTGGCATTCAAAAGGGGGTAATGTAGCCTGAGGAGGTAGGGTGGGCAGAATTCTAAGGTGACTCCCAATGACCCTCGCCCCTGTATAATTCCTTCCCTTCAGTGTGGGCAGAACCTGTGAATATGATGAGACAGCACTCTCGTAATTAGCTTATGTTACATGGCAAAAGGATTGTGCAGATGTAATTAAGGTTACTAATAATTTGACTTTGAGTTATCAAAATGGAAACTATCCAGGTGGACCTGACTCATAGCATGACCCTTTACCTCTGTGTGGAGAGGTCAGAAACAGAGGAAGTCAGGGATTTGAAGAACGAGAGTGTTTAGACATGAGGGAGACTCTCCGTTGCTGGCTTTGAGGTTCAAGAAGAGCATGTGAGAAGAAATGTAGGTAGCCTTAGGAGTTTAAGCATTCCCAGCCAACAGCCAGAAATAGATGGAGCCTCCGTCATACAGCCTCAAGGAAGTGAGTTCTGCCAGCAATCACATGTGCTTGAAAGCCCCCAGCCCCAGAAAGGAATTCACCCCAACTGACACCTTGATTGCAACCTTGTGAAACTCTGAGCCGAGAACCCAGCTCAGATGTGCCTGGACTTCTGGCCTATAGAAACCGGGAGATAATGAACAGGTATTGTTTTAAATTGCTTAATTTGTGTTAACTGGTTACACAACAACAGAAAATGAATACAGAACGTGATGAACCAGAATTTACACTCGATGCTGTCTGGAGCCAGTACAGCAGCTGCCTTCTCTGCCCTCCACTCCATCGGGGAAGAGAAAGTGAGAAGGGCTTACTGGACAATTAAATTCTACAATGTTTCTTGAGAGTCTTTACATACATAGTCCTGGATTAGGCAGTGGGTTTACAAGATGATTAAGACTCGACAGCATCCCGCAGGGAGCTCACTGTCTAACGGGAAAGACAAACAAGAGGCAGATGGTAGAAACAATGTGAGACAGCCTGTGGTGGACAGGCAGGCAACATGCTGCAAGAGTTGGGGTCGGAGAGGGCTCCAGAAGAAGGAAACTGTGAGCGTGGACTTGAAGACTGAGTAGGAGGCCACAGCAGACAAAGTGGGAAGTGCATATGTGAAAGGTGTCAAAACCCAAACTCTGCACACTGATTAAAGCAAAGCAGAAAGACGAGTTTATTGCAAGGGTTTTCACCTGCAAGCCAGGAAACTCAAGGCTATGAGAACAATGAGTCGCGAGCTGCTCACAGACTAAGGGATTTTTGTGCAGTAAATGCAGATGTTTTTGGCTTTTTCAACTGATTGGTTGCCTAGTGGTTTTCTTCCTTATTTGGATCATGGTAGCTGAGTTAGGGGAAAAAGAAGTACAGAGATGGCTTGAGGAGACTTGGTGTTTGGGGATTGGCTGGCGTCCTCTGCTGGTCTCTGAGAAGAGCTATAAATTCCTGCAGCTTATGTTAGGTGGGGTTAAGTTTCATTTTTCTTTAATGTGCCTGCATTGGCCAACTCCATGTTGTCTCTGACATAAGTGACTCAATTTTAACTTGGTTCTACAAAGGGCAACAACATGGGCACAAGCAAAGAGAGAACACAGACAATATATTTGTTTTAATTAGCAGCCCGTGGTATCTGGACTGTCAGGTCCACACAGGGCATGTGGGAGACGGAGCTGGAAATGTGGAGTAGACCAGACAGAGGGGGCCATTCATGCCATTATATGGTGGTCAGGCCATCTCCTCTGGGTGATGAGAAAAATTTCTCTGTTCTGCCAGCACTGCCTGCCCAGAGATCTCATAAAAATCAAAAGACAACTTATTAGACGACATTCTAGGCTGTCTTAATATGTGTCAAATATCAAGCTCCATGACCTCAGATGGCTACCGTTCCTTTGGTCTACTCCTTTTCACTTCACTTAATCAGGGATTCCTTCCACAGACATTTCTTGTGCATAGACTCTTGCAGGATGTTGTGTCAGGCCCAGGGACCACAGCAAGGAACCACAGGACGCTCTTCTCTAAGGGAGCTAGCAGGGTTTGGAGGCTGTGTTGACCCTGCCTGGGGTGGGGATGGGCGAGGAGTGACAAGAATTAAGAAAGCATTTCCAGAAAGAAGAGAAGGGAATTTGACTCCTGGGAAGTGAGGGAGGAAGAGGCCAGAAAACATCAAAGGCTTCCCTTTTCCAAAACATTCTGGAATTTTCTATGCTCAGAGGGCCTTTTGCTTCTGATGGATAGCTGTCAGGCTTCAGCTGGGAAATTTATGCAGGTCACCAGAACCAGTTCAGAGCTGGCGACAGTGCCCGGCTCAGTGGGATGCTCAGGGCTAAATTACCATGAATTCTTCACCTTAATTGCATGATGGCTTCTTTTCCTCATTAAAATTTGGCATAATGACATCATAGGCAATAAGAGATTTCAATGGGCATTTTGGAAAGGATTGTGTTTTTTCCTATAGCAGACATCTCTTTCCTAGTCTCAAGGTTATGTTACCTCACAAAATTGGGGTTCTTTGCATAAACAAGCCAATTAATTCTGGCATCAGGCTTTGGGAAAAGAGACCGGCTTTATTCTGTGGGATGGACCTGAAGGGAGGTGAGGCGTGTGCCTTCAGATCTCTCTGATCCAGGATTTGGGGCAAAATTTAAGAGGTTAGGGAGAACAGGCTGGCACTCGGAAGTACTGGGGGTACAGGTTTTGATTGGTGGGCTTCAAAGAGGTTCTAAACATTTTTGATGAGGTGGAGAAGGAATTTTAACCCTGGATCTTCCTGAATGAGGGAGCCTTTGCTTCTGATAAGACTCAGACTTTCAAGTTTCAATCCTATCCCGGTGCTTGAGTTCTGTGGGAAGGAGGATCTTTGGTTCCTCTGTCATTTCAGGTCAAGATTTCTTCTTTGATACATGCCCTGGTTACTTGACTTTGCAGATTTTCTGAAAGGCAATTCTTAATCACTCTGCTGATAAGAGATGGGGTCAGTTGAACTGGTCCTGGAGGGCCCGCGGTTACTATTAGTTTTTCAGTCTATTGTAAAAAGGAATAAAAACTCAGGGGAGGGGGAGAATTGTTCTTGTCTTGACTGTAGTGGTTTCATGGGTGCATCAGTCAGCTCAGACTTCCGTAACAAATTGCCACAGACTGGGGGGCTCACACAACAGAAATTTATTTTCTCACAGTTCCGGAGGCTGGAAGTCTGAGATCAGGGTGCCAGCATGGTCAGGTTCTCCATGGAGAGAGAGAGGGAGCGTGTGCAAGTGAGTCTGCTGTCTCTTCCTTTTCTTAGGATGACACTAATGCTGTCATATGAGGGTCCCACACTATGACCTCATTTAACCTTAATTATCTCCTTGTAAGCCCCATCTCCAAACACAATCACATTGGGAGCTAGGGTTTCAACATATGGATTTGGGGTGGACACAATTCAGTCCATATCAATGGGTGTATAAATCTGTCAAAATTCATCAGTTTGTATGCTTTAGCTGAGTGAAGCTTATTGTGGATAAACTATACCTCCATAAAGTTGCCTTTAAAAAAAATAGAATAGGTCGGAAACAAACAGAGCTTGGCTCTGTAGACACAATACAGACTTTTTTAAAAAGCTAGGTTAGTCCTTTCTCTAGAATCGAATGACTAAGTCACTTGCTGCCCAGGGAAACAGCTGGAGGAGGAAGCACCCCCGTTCCCCAGTTCCCTACCCCACTGGGCTTACATCTGCCCCTTTATGACCAGGCCCCAGAGGACAGGATGGATGCTGCCTCTGAGCCCAAGCTGGTTCCTCCTCTTCCCCAGGTAGCTTTGGGCACTGGTAACCCTCGGTATTCCACTCTTTGGGAGCTGTCAGGACCCAAATAAAAGACTGGCCAGCCCCTACTTTTGAGAACAGGTCCATTTTACCACCTAGCCTTGAGCATAAGTTCTTTCCAAAGGGCCCTGGGAGAGCTGTGCAGTGGATGAAGGGTCTCAGGTGCCCACCTGCTCAACCAGTGTCCCCACAGGCTGTCCCCACTACACCTTGACCCCCACTAAGGCTGATCCCTTCCCAAGGGGCTTCATGTTCCAACATTATCTACCCCATTCTGGACTCCCTCCTGGCAGGTGCTCTATGTCTTAGGCTCTGTTCAGATAACGTACCATGCATGGTAATGGCTTGCAAGACCCAGGGTTGCCTCTGAAGTTAACAGACACCTTCTGGATATAGTGTCTGAACCCCAAATAATCTTGATGCTTTTGATCTAACCCCTATGAACTCTAGTCTGTCTGCCCTACCATGCCAAGGAGATTTTTCTAAAACCCCAAATGGATCATGTCATTTGGCTGATTATAGTTCTTTGCTACTCATCCCTTTATTCATTCAGGAGTTATATATCAAGTTTTTGCTTTGCTCAGCATTGGGCATACAGGAATGAATAAGACATGGTTCCTACCCTCTAGAAAATCACTGTCTAGCAGAGGTCGATAGACTTGTAAGTAGATAAATGTCATAAAAGGCTGTAGGTGCTTTGATAGAAGTGATTATGGAATTTAGCAGAGCCCAAAGGAGGGAGATGTCAGTTATTCCTGGGAAACAAGAGGTGTCAAGGAAAGCTTCAAAGAAAAAGTGACACCCAAGCAAGGTCTTGAAATGAGAGTCAAGATAGTCCTGGAAGAGCCCAAAGACATGGAGGAAAGGCATGAAGCAGCGTAGACATGCTTATCCCCATTTTACTTATAAGGCTGAGGCTCAGACAGGTTAAAAGCTGGCCGATAACTATATTGCTCATATTTCAGTAAGAGCTTCTACCATACGCCAGGTATTATTCTGGGGGCTGGGAATACAGCAGGAAACAAATTCAAATGCAAGGACAGGGCTCTTTCCACTTCTCAACACTGCAACCCATCCTTTCAAGTTAACAATACTATTGAACATACCTATTATGCACAAGACATTTTGGGGAATACAGAAATGAGTTATACAATGCTGCCTTCAAAATATACGTGTGATATAGGAAAGGGGACTGTATACAGGCACAAATAATGATGTGGTCCTTTCAACTTTGTAATTTTATCTTGAAAAAGAGATCATTGTTTTGTTTTATTTGTTTGTTTTATTTTCGTGATGACAAAGTGCAAACATTACAGCAAAACCAAAGTTTTATTGACCTGGTACTTAGCACTTGACCAGGGTTTTGATATATATTCTTATGAACAAAATAAAATAAACTCTGACCCAAAGGCGATTGGGAGCTGTTCTGTTTGGACCCACACTTAGGCCATGTAACATGAGTTGTCATTCTGAGAAAGATCAATCTTTGCAGTTAAGCTGTTGGGTCCTTATCCTATTTCCTGGAGGAGGACCCCTGAATCCATAAATGAGAATCAATACTCAATCTGCTTTTATGCCAAGAAGCTTTTCACATGGATGCCTAAACATCTATCTATGGCTGTCAGAGGGAAAAGCAGTGATTAGATCCAGATAGATAATGTCAACATCCCCTACATGACACTTGTGTGTTAAATGAAGGTGAACCATGTCATCTTAATTCAAGTCCTTACATCCCCTAGGTCCTCTTGGCTGGGCCAGTGGTATCCAGGATGAATGATGTGCTGGACCATAGGACCAAAAACTTGAATATCACTTCTCTCAGATAGGAGAAAGGGCAGGAGCCTGGGAATGATTCTTGGCAACTGAAGCCCATCTAGAGATCCCACCCTCCAAGGAATCAACAAGACCTCTGGAAGACCTGCCTGGCCCTAACAGGGAAAATTTTTAGGTCCAAAATTCCAAAAATATCTGCATATAAAATTTCAGGGATTAAGAGCAGGTTCTATTAGATTTTTGCAGGGCCAAAGTATCCAAGAACATCCTACCCACAATGCAATACTCTCCCTATGAATCCCCTAGAGAAATAATGTGCAGGACAAAAGCAGACTCACTTTAGTGTTACCTGGACCTTTGACCTAAACCCCAATACAGAGAAGTTCAGTAAGCTAGATGGGGCCACAAGTAGCACACTTTTCTCCCACATTAGTTGAGCCCACTCTCCATCCCTGGGCCCATGGCAGCCATCACTCATCAATTGCAATACTCTACCGTTGATCCCAGACATAGCCTCAGACTCCTTTTCAATACAAAACTTCAAGAAACCACTCCTAATTCATAAAATTAGTACAAAGATTAAGCCCGTTTGCCATTTTTGGCCCAGAGGATGAGTGAACCTTGCTCTGTAATGTCCTTGCCTTGCTTCCCACTGGATTCACCTGCTGTTCTAAGCTGGGCTGCATACCCTAGATTTCACGCTATTAAGAAAAATGTCACATACATTCCATTGTGTTTCCCCTCACTCTGATTTGAGTCATGTCCCTCTGTCTGGTTATCATCTGTTTGTCACCAGCTCATATTGTCTAAGGGTGTTCATAAAAATCAAATCTTGGAAGTTTAAACAAAGACTGATTTAAACCTTCTTTTTCATTGTTAATAGCACAGAAAGTCTTATGTGTTAAATGTGCTGGTACCTCTGACTCCGATGTCTCTTAATTCGTATCTGAAAATGCGGTCGCTCACTGTCTCAGGGATGTTTTACGTCTTGCTGTCTCATGATGTCTCTGAAGCTCTTGTTAGATAATATTCCTCTCAGTGAAGTCTCAAACCTCTCTGCCTCCTTCAGAAAAGTTCCTTTCTCTACTTGACCATATCTCCAATGGGCTTCCCAGGTTGGGCCTAAATCTCCCTTTTCTGCCCTCGAAGGAAGTCAGGGGAAGATGCCAGTGAATGGGCATAAGTAGCCTCAATTACTGTTAAGCCCAAAGGCTCTAGGAATTGACTAATAATTTCTGCTTCCTTTAGAGAATGGAATTCAGATCAATGTTTCCCTCTAACTCATTGATTTCACTCTGAGGGGGTGTTAATCTGATTGGTCAGATTTCAGGGACTCATTTTCCAGAGAGCAACAAGCCTTAAGGGCATAAACAAACCCTAGAGAACGGGCAGTCTCTCTCTGATTCCATCTCTCCTGTAGCAGGTGGATGTCTTTCTTGTGTAATCATTGTAAGATTCAGACTTGGGCGCTGAGGGAGCAGAGGTGAAGAATAGGTAGACTGTTCTGTGGCCCCTTTTGTCTAAAATTACTTAGGCTCAACCAAGTCATCACAAAGGTTCAGGGAAACAGCTGTCCTCCACGCGTCTTATCAGGACTCTTAAACTGAGTCTTCACGAGTCTCATTCTCCGGCCTCGCCGTCTTCTGACCCCTCCTGCACAGTGAAGCCGTAGTGATTTTATGAAATGTGAATCTGATAACATGTCTACTCTCGGAAGGGGGAAGCACATTCAGGCTTCTGGGATAAGAATCAGAGAAGTGGTCTTGCTTAGGGAAGAGTGACCCCTGCATGCCCCCAAGCCATGACTTATTAGAGAGTTCAGGTTGATAAAGAGCAACATATACCTCAGCCTCTCTGGGGGGTTGGGTGTGTGGGGCTATGATGGTGAGCAGAAAAATGAAAAGCAACTAGGAAACAATTTAAAGAAAACAAAAAATCTAAGGGTTTTGCAAAATAGGTCAACCCTTGTAGGATTGCCACATTCCGCATCGTTTAGTAAGTGCATGTGTGGTCTCCTCCCAAGCAGAGAATTCTGGGTCTGCTTTTGGACAGGATGGTGGTGCCATGGGCCCCAGCAGGGCATAGCTGATCTGTTTCCACTTCTGGGGGAGGCCAACAGCACAGCTTGGAGGGTATAGGTGGCCCCATCTTCCTTTCCAGGATTCTGGGCCTGATTAAGAAGCAACTCAGAGGTCCCCTGATGGGAAGGAACCTCTGTTCCTTAGCAGTTCAATTGGAAGCAGTCACAGCCAGCTGTTAGCACTAAGGCAGGAGAAGCCTGAAGCCCGAGAGAGAGCCAAGGGCAGGTGTGGGGGGAGTGGGACTGAATGTCAGACTTGGGAGTGTGAAATGAGGCCGAGCTGGGGCAGGGAGGATGGAGGGGTCTGGAGTCTGAGGCTAGGTCAGCTCCTCAGGAGACGCCTAATCTGAGCAGAGTGTGAAAATTGGAATTTGGAGTCAGATTCAAGGGCAAACAGAGCTTGTTAGGAAGTCAGGGCCAGCTTTCCGGACAGATCCTTGGCCAGCTGGAAAAAAAATCACTTCTAAGGCACAGAAGGCCAGAGAGGCCAAGCCCATCTTTAATCTGCCCCTTCTTCTGAGGATTTCTACCTCCTCTGGTCTTAAAGGCACAGACATCCAAAACTAGTGTCTGCTGCTGGTTGGGGTGCTGGCCCTCGTTATGCAATCAAAAGACATCAACATTGTGTGGGGAACCCAGGAGGGGTCCACATCTCAGCAGAGGAAATAGCCTGTGTTCCTTACCTTGTTTGCAAACTAAGCAGGGTAAACTGGGCACCCCAGCCCAACTGGGGTCATGCATTAGCAAATGCCTTTTATTTCAAAAGCATTAAAAATCTTCCGTGACAAATTTTGAAATAATCAATCATCTTGAGGCATCATGAAACTAAATCTGAAAACCATACACATGACTGGTATCCAGGTAGCTTTGTGGATAAAAAAGAAGTGCCACATGCAGCCTCTTCCCTTCCCCCTGTCCTCTCTCTGTGCCAGGATGACCTTCCCCTATGGAGCACACACTCTGAGACAAGCTTCTCAAGACTCTAGCATTCTCTCCGGTCTCCCAGCATTCTCTCCGGTCTCCCAGTGCTCCAAAGACCGGCAGTGCTGGCTGACCTTTCCATGCTCATTTTGTAAGTGAAGAACAAAAGCAAAAGCCATAAAATGGGCTTTTTAGGATCAAAAAGGCAAGATAACCATCTGTATGACTCAGGAATGCCAGATAAGCACAGTGTTTATGTTATGATTTTTTCCTCTCCATGATATCTCTTTGCCTAGAGGAGAACTTTCATACAGTTCCCCAGTTTTAAATGATGTGTGATTCAACTGGAGAAAGAGGTGGGCATTCTGGCTCCGCACTGGGTGATCTGACTCATCCTCAGTTTTAATAGCCTTGATTTGCAATGCCCTGTACCTGACCTTGAATATCGGCAGAAGGGATGACTTCTCAGTCACTGTTTGCGGCCTAAGCTCAGAACCGTCAGAGGATCATACAGGACATCCCCTGTCTCTGACGCTGGGACTGGAGAAGGAGTTTGTTAAGGAATAACTTTCTCTTCATTTTGTGCAAGCATTTCGATCCCTGAAATGTCCATTCCTAGCCCTGTGCCATCATGGCCTGCAAGGAGCACCGTGGGAGTGACGCCCAGGAGCCTCTCAGCCCTGCTTTCCTCCCCCCGTTGTCTCGCAGGGTCCTCCTCTCTCAGGGCAGCCACCTGCAACCCCACTCCAGCCACTTTTGCTGGGAGGTGACTAGGACCCTAGGAAGAGAACAGTTTCT
Organism: Equus asinus; assembly: GCF_041296235.1. NCBI lineage: Eukaryota > Metazoa > Chordata > Mammalia > Perissodactyla > Equidae > Equus > Equus asinus. The sequence goes on along the minus strand of NC_091798.1, from coordinate 42,595,980 downwards.
GTCAGAGAGTAACTCAGAATTGAACCCTACTGCTGACATGTGCTAGATGTGTGGCTTCAGACGCGAGATCCTTATCACTGAAACTGTTGCTTTGTTAGAAAGATGAAATGAGGTGACGAAAACAACACCCCTATTGTAAAACTGAATTTGATACCACAAATGTGCATATGGGGAGTTTTGGGGATAAAAAGAACAGGACTGTGTCCCATGCAGCCTCTTTCCTTCCTTCTGTTCTCCACACAAACTTCCTGTGCTCCTCTCTGTGCGAGAAGCTGAGCTAAGTGCTGAGGTGTCATGGTCAAGAAGAGCACGTTCTTTAAACGGAGAGCCGACACCTGGAGACAAGCATCCCAAAAGCCACTCTGCTCTCAAAAATGGGTGGCTGTCGGCAATTTAATTATTCTATGCCCTGAAAACATATCATGTTCTTTTTAGTTTTGTGTAAATTCACTCTTTTCCACACGTTTCACTTCCCTTAGTTTGGTCTTCTGCAGCCACGGAGAGAATCGTTGTCCTTTTCTCTGTAATTAGCACAATGTTCCCAGTAAGAGTTCAATAAAATGTTCGTTATTTAACTAACTACCGTTAGCAAAACAACTTCCAGGCGGGATTTCTCAGAACAGCCCACCATGGCAGGAACAGCGTGTTGAAAATCACCTCTTGCGCTTTGAGCTCTGGGTGGAGACAGAGAAGAGAAAAAGAAGAAAGATCCTCTCCTCTCTACAGGCAGCTGGGAGAGGCGGGTGGAATCCGGCAGAACGACCCAAAGCAAACTCACCTCCACAGGTCACCACCTGCAAGGACTGGACAGAGGGGAACAGAGGTGGGAAGAGAAAGGTTGCTTTGCCAGGTCTGAGTCACCCCTTGTGCTTACTTTCCTCCTTTCACTGCTCTGAGAAAGAACCAGATGAGGGGTTTTTTTTAGGAAAAAGAGGAAATGAGCTCACAAAATGTATTTGTCTACTCGGCATGGCATAATGTAGGTGATTTTAACAGCAGGTAGAAATAAGCTCCTTCAGTGAATGAATTCCACTGTGGTGACAAAGCATCCTGACATCAGAGGCTGCCGCTGGCAAGCCCTCTCTTCCTTGGCAGCCACGCCGAAACCCAATTTTCTGTAATTAAGACAGGGGAACCTCCTTTCTGGGAGAAGGAGCCAGGAAAACCCAATGAAACAGCAATTCCTCAAAATGAATTTTCTTTTCCCTACTTGTTCAAGAAAACGCTGATCAAATTAAGAGAAGTTAATTGTGTTTCTAAAGTAAGATGGTTCGAGTCTCTGACAGTGGAGGTGAGGCCTCAGGCCCTTTCCTGTGGGAGGAACGCTCTTCGATCTCTCAGGTCCCACACCCCCACCCAGGCCCCTCCTCACCATAGAACAAACGCAGCCAGACCCACACCAGATTCATTGCTTCGTTCCAAGTATCAGAAATGTGGGCTTAAGGAAAACCTGGAGACCCAAATAGGAAAAACTCCAATGATTTCTAGCTCAAATTTGTTTTTGTTTATAAATCTCACCCATGTGGACGTGCACCTCACAAAATTTATTTCAGTTTTGTCACAAATGTTAGGCAGTGGTTAGATAAATGAAAGCTCAACAAACCAGGGGACTGGTCTACCCACGGTGGCCCAGGGCTCAGGGAGAGGCCGTGCTGTAGACCTCTGCTTGAAGCCTTCAGAGGCGGCCCCTTGGGGGAGGCAGGCCTCCACGACCCGGCCCTCACCTACCTCTCTGGCCTCACTCTGCTCATTTGAATTGATCTTGCTCAGCTATTTCCTAGGCCCATGCTTTGCACCAGCTCTTCTCTCTGCCAGAATGTCTTTTCCCTTCTCCTTCTCCTTGGTGCAACTGAGAAATCCCCACACTTCTCTAAGACCTGGCTGTATATTTCTATTTGGGGAATCCTGACCTGATGGTCCTCCCCTTCCTGAGAGCTAACCTGGCTGAACTCCCTCCTCAGGGCTCTCCTGCATCTGGTGTGGCTCTTTTTGTGGGCACCGCCTTAGTTTATGGGGTTTGCTTACCTGTCCATCACTATTCCTGAACTCGGGGTTCCTCAAGGGCAGGGGCTATGCCAACACTTGTTTGAATGTCCCACACCCAGAATGTGCCTGGATCTATATAATTCAGCAACTGATGGTAGAAGACAGAAAGCAAAGGAGAGGGCGGGATGGAGGGAGGAAGGGAAGGAGAGAGGACCCAGACAAAATAAAACAGCTACCTGAGAAGACCTGGGGTAGAGAATGAAGGAGGCCTCCTTGTGTGTTATGGGGGCCAGCACTGCGAGGAAGAGGCCAGCACAGCCAAGAAGTCAGAGTGATTTGTGAAACTTGTCAAGCTTCACAAAGGAAATGGAGATTCTGATGGCTTGAATGAAGAAGGGAATCCTGAGTGTATAGAGGGAGATGGTTCCAGAGTCCTTTCTTAGGTCTATACTCTGGAGAAACTCCGACACATGTGCACAGAAGCCATGCATCAAAAGGCCCAGCTTTGTTTGTGAATTAGTCAGGGTTTTCCAGAGAAACAGGACCAATAGGATGCATGTATATATGGAAAGAGATTTATTATAAGGAATTGGCTCATGTAACTCAGGAGGCTGACAAGTCCCGAGACCTGCAGGGTGAGTTGGCAGGCTGGAGACCCAGGAACGCCAACAGTGTAGTTCCAGTCCAAAGATCAGCAGGTTCGAGACCAAGGAGCAGGTGACTTTCAGTTGGAATCTGAAGGGAGGAAAAAGCAGATGTCCTAGTTCAAGGGCAGTCAGGCAGGAGGAATATTTTCTTGGTTAGGGAAGGGTCGGCCTTTTTGTGCTATTCAGGCCTTCAGCTGATTAAATGAGGCCCACCACACTAGAGAGGGCCATCTGCTGTGTTCAGTCTACTGATTTAAATGTCAATCCCATCCCGAAACACTCTCACAGAAGCACCCAGATAATGTTTGACCCGATATCTGGGCACCCCATGGCCCAGTCAAGTTGACACATAAAATTAACCATTATAGTCTATAATAGCAAAAAAAAATTGGAACTAACCTAAATATCCTTCAAAAGGGGAATAGATTAATAAATCATGGTATAGTCATTCCCTGGGATACTTTGCTGCAGTGGACATGCATGAGCCAGAACTAACTGTATCAGCAGGGGGTTATCTAGAAAACGTAAGGTCCAGTGCAAAAAGAAAGTAGCAGAAAGATAAAACTGTATTTGTGAACCTTTAAAAGACAAAACAAGCCCATGTATGGATATATATCTATGTAGTAAGAATATAAAAACATGGACGAAAGAACAAAAATCAATTGCAGATTTTCCTTTAAAAATAAAAAAGAAAAGCCTGGAATAAACATGACAAGAGGCTAACTTAAAAATTAAAAACTAGATGGTGAGTACCTTTCTATGTGTTCAAAATAATTCCATAATAAGATGTTTTTGAGAGAGAATGAATAGAAGAAAAGTTTCTGCTAATTTGAAATTCCTCCACATGTCCAGGTTACAGGTTTGTGTCAGCAAGGTGATTTCTCTTGAGAATATTCACCTGCTGTCAGGTTTGGTGGACTCTCCTCCCGCTACCTGGGCACTTTAAAAATTACCCAGATCTTTCTTTAGGTGGTAGGAGGATTTGGGGCACCTCAGGGAGTATTCTGTCTCAGTGGGGCCTCCTGGTCAAGTTGGGAGAGTCACTATTTAGGAGGCCCTCCCTGCGGTGTGGCTGGACTAGAGGACTAACAGGAACTAGGGAATAAATAGGGCCTTCTGGTGTCTTAGAGGGGAGGGAGGAGTCACCCTCGAGATGTAGCCAGACAGGCTGGGTTCCAGTCAGGTTTCTCCACGTACCAGTTTCATGATTTGGGGCGAGTTTGTAGCTCACTGCCGCTGTTTCCTCATCTCTATAGTGGGGACAGTGACACCTCTCTTATAACACTGTGCAAATAAACTGAGGGGACAGAGCCTGGCAGAGCTGCCTGGCCCACGTAAGGCACCAAACATTCTTTTCTTCTCTTCTTTAGCATCCTTCCCATCTAGGAAGGGGAAATTCCATCAGGGTATCCTAGTACTCAATTATATGGCCACGGGACTTTTGCTGTACAAACAATGATTATCTAAGTACCAGGGAAAGACGGATGACACATTCCAAGGCGTTAGTGGAAAATGCATGGTTTTGGGCAGTCCTTGTTCCAAATGGAGAGACAGACACTGCACTGGAATCAGGAGAACTGGGATGTCACAAATTCTATCTGTGACCCTGGGCAAGTCACCTCACATTTCCAGGCCTCAGTTTCTCCATGGCTAGAAGGAAGCACACCTAAAGTCTCTTATAGCAATAAGATACTGTGATTTTAAGCTTAGGGCAATGTGCAATAGTGAGAGGCGATGATAATTATAAGAAAAAGTTTTCATCATTATTCAAAATACACAGTCATTGAATAGATTTATGACCTAAAATTTACATTGTCATCATGAAATATGAATATGGAAACCATAATTAGCTTGGTTCTTATTGATGAATATTATTCAAAAACAAGGCACAAAGTGTTATTTTTGATATGCTCCCAGAGACCTATAGAGGCCTTTTCCCTCACTGTGGGTGATGAAGTGGCAGAGGTGACGGTGTATTAGTTTCCCAGGATCCCTTAGCTAATAGCAAGAACACTCTGTCTAGCACATTTAGTAAGCAGTTTGAACTCTGATTTGAATTCTGGAATTTAAAGATGGTTGAGGACAGAAAATACTGGAAAACAGGTTCTCACAATTTATTCAGGTCACCATGATTGAGCTTTAGGTGGTTGAAAATAGCCATTCCGTTCCCCACTGTGGAATAATAATTGTCCATATGAACAACATTAAGGCAATGGTGTTTGCTCATTTTGAAACACTGCTTATTAAGGCAGGAATGCCAGCTGGTACGTCTTAGGATGATTTTCAACCTCTCAGGTTGAAATGAAAAACCTCTATGGCTAAAACTGCGTTAATCAGAAAATTCAGTTCAGAAAATACTATTTTCACTGATATTTCTGGTGACTCAATATTTCGTTATATTTTGCATTAAAATGAGAGATCAGTCATTCACTGACTCCTGGAACGCTGCCTGGGATGATAGTGGGAGCTGGGAACAAGGCAACTTGGCTTCCTTTACGCTCTGCTGTGAAGGAGACTGGCTATTCAGGGAAACGGCTTAACTTCTCTGAGGCTCCGAATGCTGACCTGGAAAGTTAAGGTGTCACATTAGAGACTATCTGAAGCCCTGCAGTTCTGGGTGCCTTCCATGTGCTGAATCAGGTGCGACAAGTGAGCCAGAGACATCAGGTGGAAGTTACCTTCAAGAAGCTCAGCTGTGATCCTCTCAATCCCTTCCCGACACTGTCCACCATTTCCCAATCCCTATGGGACGAAGTTCTGAGAGTAACGTTGAAAGCTTTCTGACTCTGAAGGCAAAGGAAAAGAAGAAGGAAAGGGACCAGCTCTGCCTCCAGGGTCTGTGAGTGAGAAATTAAGTCACTTCCATCATTGTACCTTCTAACATTGCAGTTGCTGCTGAGCCAGCAGCTCAACAGAGCCAGGTGAGGTTTCCAACAGACATGACCACAGGACCCCCTTCTAGGGACCTCCAGAGTCAACGTCAGCGAGCGCTGAATGGACTCTGGGATTCTGGGTACCGGAAGCTGTGGCAGAGACTCGGTAGCTGTTTTCCGGGGCCATTTCCCTCTCCATCTAGGAACACAGCTGGACCAGGTGTCCCTGCCTCCCACGCAGGTAGGTGTGACTTTGTCACTGAGTCTGTCCTATGGAATGTGGGTGGAAGATGCCTTTTCCAGCCTGACTCATGAAAACCCCTCACCCGGTATTCTCCCCACCTATCTGTCAGCTGAATGCCAATGCCCAGGGCAAACTTGGAAGAATTCACACCTTGAAGATGGCAGAGCATCTATGGCCTGGGTTCACCGAATGAATGCCTCCACCACAGCCTGGACTCTGCAAGAGCAAGAAATAAACTTTTGTGTTCAACAGCAGAAAATTTGGAGTTTATTTGTGATAGCAGCTAGCTGCATATAAAAATGTTTTCCTGGGGCTGGCCCCGTGACACAGCAGTTAAGTGCGCGTGTTCTGTTTCAGTGGCCTGGGGTTCATCTGTTTGGATCCCGGGTGCAGACCTACACACCACTTGGCAAGCCATGCTGTGGCAGCTGTCCCACATATAAAGTAGAGGAAGAAGGGCACAATGTTAGCTCAGGGCCAGTCTTCCTTAGCAAAAAAAGAGGAGGATTGGCAACAGATGTTGGTTCAGGGATAATCTTCCTCCAAAAGAAAAAAATGTTTTCCTACATACAAATTTGCATTATTGATTACTTCATGGCATTCAGTCAAATGGTAGCTTTCAAGGTTTCACATAATTAAGTCAATAACCCATCCACTGTGGTTCTGATACCAGGTTCTGAGGTCTTAATGAATGAATGAACGAATGAATGAATACTGAATAAATCACTGGATAAGTAAACAATGGATAAATAAAGAAATCATTGGAGAAATAAATAAACAGCTCTGCCAGGGGAGGGCAAGATAGCAAAAACTGTCTTCCCTCTGCCTTCCTAGCTATGTCTGGAACAGCTTAGAGCACCCACTGCCTTACTCCCTGAGGAGTGAGACAAAATTGTAATGCAGGCATAGGACTCACTGAGGCCGTGAACGAGAGGCCAGGAAAGAGACTGACCGACCCACAGCCCCTGCCCAGCTCCTGTGTGGGAGGAGGGAAAGACAGGGAGACATGGAAGTGCTATTCAGTCAGAAGCCAGGACAATGGCACCTCCGGGAGTGAGGAAGGAAAGAGGCTGTTCCCACCCCATTCTCCATCCTGTGAGGTAAGGCATGGACAATTATAATTTTCAAACAATAAAAGTACGACTCATGATATAGAATGAATATGTTGTCAAAGATTGCTAACTAAATACGAGGGAAGCAGTAAGATGGCAAAGCTGGTTCAAAGAGCAGTTGGAGGAACAGGGGTTGCACAGTCTGTCAGCAAAGGCATTCTGAAATAAATGTGCTGAGTCAGACACAAACCTGCAGTCTCCCTCAGGGCAGTGCAACATAACCTTCCCGGTTCTCTTTTTCACCTGAGAGAAACCTACATGTCCCATGTAACTTCCCTGGGTCTAATCTCTTAATAGCAGAGCCCAGTACAGACATATTCCAGTAGATAATTAATTAGTCCTCAGTAAGCCTGTGAAACAATTCTCCAGTATCACATTGAAGAGACACGCTGCCCTCCTCTTTGCCTTATTTCCAAGGTTTAAAATATTTTTCCTAAGAATCCCTCTATTTGATCGTAAATAATACCCAAAGATTATTCTTGATTGCCAAAAAGCCTGGTCTCATTATGTTTTAGTCTGATTATTTACAAAGGTGAAGCAAGAGGTATTAATTAACCATATAATCATCCTTGAGCATACAATGTTGAGCAAATCCGTAAGCCGAAGAATTAATTTCTGTCTCGAAATGTCATTAAGGAATCTCTGGTTGGGCTTTTCAGAAGACTTGTTTATTTGCCCCTCTCTCCTGAGGCTGGAAACTGGGTCTAAGAAACTCCATCAGATTTCACATTCAGGATGAGTAAATTTTGGTAAATTCTTCTCTCTTCGAGATGCCCCAATTTTATTAAGACCACGGGCATGCGAGGAAGTGACCTCCACACCTCCTGTGAGGCTGGGACCCTGTGAGCCATAGAACACGTCTCAGGCCAGGTTTCCTGGGAGGACTTTGTAAACAGTGACACCACATGTTAAATATAACCTTTTAAAGGTGAGCTTGTCATACTTGATTAAATGAGGTTAATTTTCAACATGACACTCCAGATATGGCCTTGGTTGCAGTTGGTTTGTCAATTTATATCCTGGTAAAAAGGAGACCAAATTCTCATTGAACCTATGCAAATAACCATATTGCTGTGCAAAGTAAAGAAATTCAGTAAAAGTATTAGTTTCTGAGTTCTGAGGTGTAGGCGAGAATCAGATAGTATTAAAAAAAGTGTCATATTTCAGTTTACCAAAGCATAGTCTACTAAATTAGAGATCGATTAAAAAGAAAGAGAAAAGATGTCCTCATATACCTATCAGAAATAGAATAGAAAAAAAATAATAACAATCTTCCAAAGTAAATAAATACGATTATATTTTTCTCATCAGTTAAATCAGTTCTATGTGATCAAGTTTATTCCACTGGATCTTGGATCAACACCTGCTTTCATAAGATCGTTTGCTTCTGAACTAAAAGTAATTCTGGAAATTCTGACCAGTCCCCTGATACAGCGTGACAGTTATCTAAATAATGTCAGCGTTACACTTTGGAGCTCGTACCCATAAGTCTGGGCCTTCAACCATCAGTGGTTAGTGGTACCCGGTACCGTCGCTTCCTCAAGACCCTGAGTCTGTTCTTTGTTGAAGATACAGATTCTAGCCTGTGGGCCTTTGGGAGAACATCAGAGGAAAGTGGAACCCACCTCTTGATGAACCTATGTGTCTGTGGTTCGTTTTGTACGGAAATAATATATCAAAATAGAGGAGAGTTAAATTCTCTGTTGGGATATAATGCATAACTTTTTTCCTGAGAATTCAATTAACGTTCCTCTTGGGCAAAGACACATTCTGAAGAATGAGAGCGTTGGCAAGTCTCTGGGTCCTCCCACATCCTTCCATAACGTGGACACTTCCTGAAACATTCGTATCGATAACATTTTCCCTGTACAAAACTATCCTTTGATTTGACAAACCAACTTTTGTCCTTCAGCTTTTACGACTGCGTTGAGCTCATTAAGAAATATGTAAAACAAACGTAATTATGTCTAGTATCCCTTTTTAAATAAGATTAAAGAATAAATCTTTGTAAGTTCCCATGGGAGCTTTAAGATGTGGCAAAGATGTTTAGGTGTAAAAGAAATCCTAAAATTTAAAAAAAAATTATGATCTGATTTGAGGATGGCAAAATCAAGAGTTGTGAGAGGAAATCTGGGCACTTGATGAAGGTAGAACGATAGCTTGCTTCCCTGTTAATCCAAGGGGAGATAGAATATTTCACATAAACGTAGGAGGAGGTGACGCAGTTTTGTGGAACCTGAGCTCCTTAAGAATCAAAAGCATGATAAAGTCACCACAAAGCACAGAAAATTATTCTGGTGAGAACTGAAATTATTGCTACCCAGGCAGATCACGCAGAATGTAAAGAATAACCTTTTACTCTCTGTTGTAAAAGCTGACTAAACGCTCTAAAATCAATTGATCATTTTAAGAGAGAAGTCAAATTCTAGTTTGACATTAACATCAGATTTGGCAGTGTGGCTTCTCCAGCTCCTCCCACCCCTTTTATTAAACTTGTCTTATGAATAAGCCCACCAGCACTGAGCAAACTTCACTACTTTGATTATTCCAGACTTGTTATTTGTAGGTATTATAAAGCAAGGTGAATAAAATTTAATTTCTACAGCTTCCTATGTCCAAATTTTATTTTTCATTATTCTTTTCCACGTTCAAGAACACCTAGACACTTAAGTCAGAACTACCCCTTTTTTCCCTTGAGAGACAACACCCCATTATCTTGCAAGTAGTTAAATTTCTTTGCCGTTGCTCCTGGTATATAGTCTTAACCATCTATATTGATTAGAACTTTTAACTAAAGTAACTAAACTCTATTTTAAAGAGAGAACTGAGGGGTAGGGAGGTTATGGAGAAGTACCCACGTACATACACAAGCATTTAAGTTGATCAAAAAGGCTCACAAGAGCATACAATATGACCCCTACAGCTACCCACATGCCTGTCACATCTTCTCAAAGTAGCAGAAATGAACACATCCGTTAACATGACCCAAAGATACAGCCACTCTATAACATGTGAAAATCAGAAGCAAAGGTATATCTATTTATATATTAAGACTATATTCAGTAACCAAGATTTCTGTCTTCTATTTTACTTAGAAATTATCCAGGTATCCAAAAATTATTCATTAATTAACTCAACTTAATATTAGTCTACAGTTTTAAAGTTAACTAAGAATGTTGAAAATTATGTTCAGATTGACATACTACAGTCAAAATTGCCATTGATATAAAGGGTTTGTCCTAGTTATTCAATTTAGTTGAAATTTTTACATTTTTCACAATTCTAAATATTATGTAGAAGTAATATTAGCTTATGTGATCAGTAAGTTAGTACAAAAAGTTTAGGAAGTTCAGATTAACTAGTGTCTTCATGAAAAACGTACCAAAACTTTACTTTAAAAAGATCTTGTAGGGGCCAGCCCCATGGCCGAGTGGTTAAGTTCCTGTGCTCCACTTTGGCCACCTGGAGTTCGCTGGTTCAGATCCTGGGCACGGACCTACACACTGCTCATCAAGCCATGCTGAGGCAGCGTCCCACATAGAAGAACTAGAATGACCTACAACTATGATATACAACTACGTGCTGGGGATTTGGGGAGGAAACAAAAGAAAAGAGGAGGATCGGCAACAGATGTTAGCTCAGTGCCAATCTTCCTCACACACACAAAAAATCTTGTATTAAACCCCATATTGTAAAACCAGAGAAAATATATATAACTATTGTCAAGCAAAAACTATTAAATAAATCTGACTTGCCTTAGGATTGACCTTGATTATTGGAACTTTTATTCTTTATAAAAATGCCTCTTAGCCTGCCTTTCTGTAAGAAGGATTTTCATAAGCCCGCCCATTTAAGATATTAGAAGTTCAGTTTCTTTATTTTGAGGAATTCTGCGAATGTATGTAATATGTGTAAGTGCTTAAAATCTCTACAAACCAATTAATTAATTTCATTTAAGAGACATTGTAATCTAATTTATTAATACCCTTTAGGAAAAGGAAAATATTTCACACTCACACGGTGAGGAGTAAAGGCTCTTCTTAGTTACAGACACGCAAACCTACAGAGAGCTAGCAGCATCAGTCTACACACTCAGCCACAGGTCAAGAACAGACATAGAAACACAAAATTCACTGCTCTAGACCTCAAAGGGTTGTTCTTAGTTCCAGGAAGAGCAAAATATTTTCTTAGTTGATTTGAGCTCACAAATGGCCAGACAGACAGACAAACAAACAGAAAAGACTAACGAACTGGATTCTCCACTGTTTCTCATCCAACAGAGAAGAGATCCCATCATCCCAGTAAAAATCACCAAATGATGAGATCGTTCAACCAGAGTCCCGGTCACTGGAGTCACCAACGGCAAATAAGGTACTGGTCATGCACACGCCAGAGCAAGAATTAAAGCTGGTCAAGAACCAGGAATAAAAAGAAAAACAGAGAATTAGATCAAAGAGAGCAAGAGTCAGGAAGGTGAAGTTTTATTACCATTTGCAATCCATCCCAGAAGCCAAAATAGCAGGCATCGCTGAACAGCCACGAGGGGCACTTCCCGGGCAGCACAGTGGAATCAGCACTGGCGGGTTAGTCTCCTTGGCAGTCTCGGAGAAGCTTCCCAAACTGACCATTATAATTACTACAATTTTCAAAAAGTTAAAAGCATACAAATATAGGATAAACATGTGTCGAAGATTTCCTGACTCATCAATAAGGGAGCCAGTAATATGGTGAAGACAGTTAAAATTGCATTGTGAGGAACAGGAGTTACACAGTTTACCAAAAACAGTTATTCGGAAATAATGGTGATTATTATAGTGTGGTAGGGCTAAAAGGTGATTCCCCAAAGATGCCAATACTTCAATCCCCAGAACTCGTGAATATGTCACCTTACGTGGCCAAAAGGATTTTGAAGATGTGATGTAGGTTAAGGATCTTGAGATGGGGAGAGAATCCTGGGTTAGCTGGGTGAGCTCAGTTTAGTCACAAGTCTTTAAAAGTGGGTGGGGAGGGCAGAAGTGTAGGTCAGAATGACGTTATGTGAGACGGAGCTGCTGGTGCTGACTTTGAAGAAGGAGGAAGGGGACTGTGAGCCAAGAAACATGGCAGCCTCTATGAGTTGGGATAGCCCTCAGTTTGCAGTTAGCAAGAACACGGGGATCTCAGTCCTACACCTGCAAGGGACTGAATTCTTCCAACAACTCGGATGAGCAGGATGAGGATTCTCCCCCAGAGCTTGCAGAAAAGAAGCAGCCTGCCAGTAACCTGATTTTGTCTGGTGACACCTGTATCGAACTTCTGACTGCCAGAACTGCGAAATAATAAATTCGTGTTGTCTTAAGCCTCTCGATTTGTAATAATTTGCTATGGCAACAATATAAAGCAAACACACTGAGACAGAGAGAAAGTTTGTTAACATCCGATAAGACAATAAAACTATAAGCTTTGAGGTCACCTTTTCTACCAGATGGATGCCTACATGGTGCATTTAACTTCATAAGAGTCTGATTTCATAGCTAATAGTAAATAGCAAAGTCAAACATAGGCATATGACTCCAGGTGATTAAATAATCTGAGTGAATCTGTTAAACAACGCCCCAGCTGACATGGAAAGGACATGTTACTCACCTTTTTGCCTTCCTTCCAAGTTTAATTAATTTTTTCTTAACAGGTGAGACAAGGAAGTATCATTTCATTTTATAGACTACAAGCTCCATGAGGGCATCACCTTATTTGTTTCAATTAACCTTGTCTTACCAGAGTCCAGCACAATGCCTGACACAGCAGGTGCTAAATAAATGTTCGTTGAATGGATGAGTAAACCTCTGCAATCTCGTGTCTAAATATTTCCTGCTGTGAAAACCGTGATTCGGCCACACTGAATTCCTTCTCTTTGAACATAAACAAGCCATGCTCTCTCTCACCATGAGACTTTTGCATTTGCTTTTCCCTCTGCCTGGAACCCACACCCCCATCTAGCTTAGCTAACTAGCAATCATACGTTAGGTCTCAGTGTAGACATCACCTTCCCTGGGAAGCAGTGTCTGGTCACCTCATATTCCCACACGTGATTCTCTTTGCTTGCACAGCCTCTGTACTTAACACCACAGCACTTAACACGTATTTGCCTCGTCCAGACATCCCTTGATGGCCTAATGCAGCAAACTGTAATAGTCTAAGCATAGACTCTAGAGTTAGACTGCCAGAGTTCAAATCCTGGCTTTGCAATTGACGAGCTGAGTTATTTTAGGTAAATTAACATCTTTGTGTGACTCAATTTTCTCATCTATAAAATAGGAATAGTATTAATACATCTACTACCTACGGTTACAGTGAGGATTAAATGTTAAGGGCTTAGGACAGAGCCTGGTCTATAGCTAGCACATGGGAAGCTATTATTGTTTTGTAAATTCTTTAGTTTCTGACACAGAATGCCTGACATGGAGTAGGTGTTCAGCATCCTTTGGTGACTTGAATAGAATTGTGATCCAATGAGTATCATCCTTTCACGGCACCAGAACTGGAGATAAAAGAGCAATGTCTTGATGGTGAGATAAGCTACCCACAGAGGCTCAATTTCAATGCCAAGAGAAGACTTTCACCCGAAATGTCTGGAAGTCAAAGTACTGGCTCTGTGTTCCCTGGAGGGGACTATTGACTCAAGCCTCTGGGACATACGCCTCCTGGCTTCACAGGTGCAAGCAGCCAATTCCCAAAATGACCACGGATTCTCAGCAAGGGCACTCCCTTCCATTCCTACCTCCCCAGCACATGCACACCTCCCTCCCTCCCTCCCCGCCTATGCTTTCTAGATCAGGAAATTCCCCAAAAGCTTTGAAACCCATTATATTTACTCTAGAAATCAGGCTTTGACTTCCCCAGCAGCTTTCTTAGGCCCAGGGTGTCCCTTGGAGGAATATAAAAGAGCTTGCTCTGACTAAGGGAGCATAGTGCCCCTCTTTTCCTTCTTTGATTGTTGGGGTTGATAGCTGAGCCATCACACCCTTCTTGGTGCACAGACCGAGAACTGTCCTCCTTCAGCCCTTCTGCCCAGTGGGGTCTGGAAGCGCCAGCCCAGCCGGGAACAGCACAGAGCCACCCACGCCGGCTAGAGCCTGGGATGACTTAATCAAACCCGCACTCCTGCAGGCATCTGCGTTCAGCCCCCACAGAGTGAAAAGAGAACATAAACTATGAGAAAGGCACAGTCACTCTGCAGAAATTACCCCGAGCCAGCATGGAATTTGTACATGGACAGAGACGATGAGATTTAGTGTGAATTTTTAAAGGCCTGGTCTTATTCTGTGCTGACCTGGAGTGGGCTGCATCCAAATGAGCCGTGAGGAAGCCTCGCTGGCCATTGCCTGCACCCTCCTCCTTTCCATCTGCTATTGAATAAGATTTTATAACCATTACCTTCGCAATTCTCATTTTAATGCTTCTATTTCCCCTAACACTAAGGAGTTTGAAAACACTATATAAACACAAGCATTAAAAAACGAAACAAAACTAAACGACCCCCCCTTTAATTATTATTATTATTTTGTAGTTGAGAAAAGTGAGCCAGAAAAGATTACACAAAATGTCAAAGGTCATACAGCACAACAGCAGCAGAGACCAGACTTCTGGGTTCCAGATTTCTACAAACATTACTTCATCTAATCCTCAATCTTTGAGTCATCATTATACAGCTACTGTCATGCAAAGGAAGCACTCTCCTGAGTGGGATGAGACTGGATTCTGAGAGCAGATATTTGATGAAAAAATATAGTTAGAATTCTGCACACCTGGGTGACTGAGAAAATTTTAACTGTAAATAAGGGCATTCAAAGATCTTAGCGGTATTGGCAAAGGGTGTTCCAAATGCCATGCTCAGGCTGACTTCCTTCCTCTCATCTCTCGACGAGAGTGGTTTGTTGACATTTGAAGGGTCATTGACCCAGATGGCAGCTTGCCTGGGCCCATGGCACTGCCAGAAATCACAAGACCAAGCTGAGAAGACACAAAGAAGTGCCCCGCTTGGCTCTAGGCACCTCCTGACTTGAATAAAAGATAGCATTTTAGCAACATTACACTCAGTTTCAAAGAATAGGTTTGCATCATCCCTTTGAGAAATGTCACCTTGAGTCCATCCTAGGAAGGAATAGGAAGTAGACATTTTTCAAACCTAATCTCCTCCTAGTACTTCCACCCTCGGCAGCTCTCCCAGGTAGGTGGGTAGGAAGGGAACAGTGATGCTGCAAATGGGTCAAGGCCGTGCCTTGGTAAACGAGGGGAAGAATCTGATTTGCCAGAATCCTCCTTTGCGGTCTGTGTCCTAGAGGTTCTCACTGTTCCCTCTCTGCCCCCAGGAGTGCCTTGCTGGGCAGAGCCCCTGGTGCTAGACCTTTGGCATCCCTGCTCCCTCCCTCCCACCCTGCACTCCTGGGAAAGACTCCGCCTGGCCTCTCTTCCCATAGAAACTTGAAGCAGCCTCCCGCGAGTATGTGAGCTGCTTCCTGCATCACTCTTAGTAGCTGGTACTGGTTAATGTGTTCCACCTACGAGGTAATGTATTCCTGTTTCAACAGGGGCTTCTTGAGACAACATCTTTTTTTTTCTTTATTATTTTCCTTTTGAAACCAAGTACATGTATCACTTTGATTAAGACAGAAATTATATAAAAGAAGAAAATCATTGGGGCGTTTATGACATTATACGTTAGTTTTCCTCTCTGTAGATCAAATAATTATAGTTCTAAACCATTCCTTTGAAATCAGTCACTTTCCAATTTTTGTTCTTCAGTGTGATTGATTCTCCCCTGTGTATTCTCCAAGAAAGTCTCAATCTAACTAAAACACTTCCCAACAGGACCCCAAAATAGATATAATCTGATGGATGCTTTTGTTTTCTTAATTTTTTGAAGTCTTTCTCACATCTTTCTTCCTATTTGTCACTAATGTCTTATTTATTTATTTATTTAAATCATGTAGTCCCTTTTATTTTATTTATTTTTATTGAAGTATAACTGATACATAACATTATATTAGTTTCAAGTGTACAACATAATGATTCGATATTTGTATATATTGTGAAATGACCGCTACAGTAAATCTAGTTAATATCCATTACCATACATAGTTACAGAATTTGTTTTTCTTGTGATAAGAACTTTCAAGATTTATTCTCAGCAACTTTCAAATATGCAATACAGTGTTATTAGTTATGCCTACCACGCTGTGCATTACATCCCCAAGTCTTATTTATTTTATACCTGGAAGCCTGTACCTTTTGACCCCCTTCACCCATTTGGCAAGCCCCCACCCCCTACCTCTAGCAACCACCAATCTGTTCTCTATCTATGAGCTTGTTTTTTTTTCGATTCCACATATAAGTGAGGTCATATGGTATTTGTTTTTCTCTGACTTATTTCACTTAGGATAATGTTCTCAAGTTTTGTCCGTGTTCTCGCAAATGGCAAGATTTCGTTATTTTTTATGGCTGATAAAATTCTATTATGTATACATATATATCAAATTTTCTTTACCCATTCATCTGTCGATAGACACTTGTTTCCATATCTTAGCTGTTAGAAATAATGCTGCAATGAACATAGAGGTGCATATACTGTTTTTAGTTAGTGTTTTGTTTTCTTCAGTAAATACCCAGAAGAGGAATTGCTGGAGCGTATGGTAGTTCTATGTTTAATTTTTTGAGGAGCCTCCATACTGTTTCCATAGTGGCTGCACTAATTTACATTCCCACCAACAGTGCACCAGGGTTCCCTTTTCTCTACATCCTCATCAACACTTGTTTTTTCTTGTCTTTTTGATAATAGCTATTCTAACAGGTGTGAGGTGATATCTCATTGTGGTTCTGATTTGCATTTCCCTGATGATTAGCAATGCAGAGCATCTTTTCACGTACCTGTTGGCCATCTGTATGTCTTCTTTGGAGAAATGTCTATTCAGATCCTCTGACTATTCATTTTTTCAGATTGTTTGGCTTTTTGCAATTGAGTTGTACAAGTTCTTTATACATTTTGTATATTAACCCCTTATCAGGTACACAATTTGCAAATATTTTCTCCCTTTAAATAAGTTGCCTTTTCATTTTGTTAACGGTTTCCTTTTCTGTGCAGAAGTTTTTTAGTTTGGTGTAGTCCCACTTGTTTATTTTTGATTTTGGTGTCAAATCCGAAAAATCACCACCAAGACTAATGTCAAGGAGCTTACCATCTATGTTTTCTTCTAGGAGTTTTATGGTTTCAGGTCTTACATACAACTGTTTAATTTGTTTTGAGTTGATTTTTGTGTATGGTGTAAGATAGCGGTCCAGTTTCACTCTTTTGCATATGACTGTCCAATTTTCCCAACATCCTTTATTGAAGAGACTGTCCTTGCCCCATTGCATATTCTTGGCTTCTTTGTTGTAAATTAATTGACCAAAATGCATGGGTTTATTTCTGGGGTCTCTATTCTGTTCCATTGATCTATGTGTCTATTTTTATGCCAATACCATACTGTTTTGATTATTGGAGCTTTGTAATGTAGGATGAGATCAGGGAACGTGATGCCTCCAGTTTTGTTCTTCCTGATCAAGATCCCTTCGGCTATTTGGAGTCTTTTGTGGTTCCATACTAATTTTAGGATTGTTCATTTATTTCTGTGGAAAATGCCATTGGAATTTTGATAGGGATTACATTGAATCTGTAGATTGCTTTGCGTAGTATGGACATTTTAACAACATTAATTCTTCCACTCCATGAGCATGGAATATTTTTCCATTTATTTGTGTCTTCTTCAATTTTTTTCGTGATTGTCTTACAGTTTTCAGTGTATAGGTCTTTCACCTCCTTGATTAAATTTATTCCTAGGTATTTTATTCTTTTTGATGCAATTGTGAATGGGATTTTTTTCCTAATTCCTCTTTCTGATAGTTCATTATTAGTATATAGAAATGTAACATGTTTCTGTATATTAATTTTGTATCCCAAAACTTTACTAAATTAACTTATTCTGACAGTTTTTTGGTGGAATCTTTAGGGTTTTCTACATATAATATGTCATCTACAAATAGTGACAGCTTTATTTCTTCTTTTCCATTTTGGATTCCTTTTATTTCTTTTTTCTTACCTAATTGCTCTGGCTAGGACTTCCAATACTGTGTTGAATAAAAGTGGTAAGAGTGGGCGTCCTTGTCTTGTTCCTGATCTCAGAGGAAAAGCTTTCAGCTTTTCACTGTTGAGTATGATGTGAGCTGTGGGCTTGTCATTTATGGCCTATATTATGTTGAGATATGTTCCTTGTATACCCACTTTATTGAGAGTTTTTATCAGAAATGGATGTTGAATTTTGTTGAATGCTTTTTCTGTATGTGTTGTGCTGATCATATGATTTTTATCCTTCATTTTGTTAATGTGGTGTATCACATTGATTGATTTGCAGATTTTCAACCATCTTTGCAGCCCTGGAATAAATCTCACTTGATCATGGTGTGAGATCCTTTTAATCTGTTGTTGGATTTGGTTTGCTAATAGTTTGTTGAGGATTTTTGTTCATCAGGGGTATTGGCCTGTAATTTTCCTTTCTTGTGGTGTCCTTGCCTGGTTTGAGTATCAGGGTAATGCTGGCCTCATAAAATGAGTCTGGAGGTGTTCCCTCCTCCTCTATTTTTTGGAAGAGTTTGAAAAGGATTGGTATTAATTCTGTTTTGAATGTTTGGTAGAATTCACCAGTGAAGCTGTCTGATCCTGGACTTTTGTTTCTTGGAAGGTTTTTGATTACTGTTTCAACCTCCTTACTGGTAATCGTTCTGTTCAGATTTTCCTATTTCTTCATGATTCAGTCTTGGAAGATTGTATGTTTCTATTAATTTATCCATTTTTTTTTCTAGGTTGTCCATTGAGACAACATCATAATCTAAAAGTGTCATAGTAACTAGAGGAAAGATTGTTTGGGAGTTCTTGAAGTAGCCCCAAATAGGCAACTGCCAACAATAACTTTCTCTGGCATTTGTTAAATCGTGATTCACTTCTACCCCATTGCTTGAATGAGTCCTCTAGATAGGGCCTGGAAGAAACAACAGATCTTAAATGGCAGTATATAGTAAAGCTTGGCTTACCAGCAATGCCTACTTCTGCCCAAGAAGGTAGGGAAGATGCCAAACAGCCTCTGAGAAACCCTACATCTCCCAACCTGTTATCCCAGAGCATCAGTGGCAGGTATAGAACAAGCATATCCATATCCACATGTGAGTCTTGACTGCAGAGGAATGGGAGAAAGAATGATCAAGATTGTCAGTAACCCTGGGAAACAAAGAGGAAAAGTCAAGCCATGAGCCATGAACTCTCAAGACCTTTAGATGCAGAGTAGCAGAATATGAAGACTTTGAAACATAGTGGTATTTGTGGTGTAAAGAATCTGGGAATTTAACATACAGAGTCAAAAATCACATGACCAAATGAGTGTTGTTCTTCAAAGTAGTCTTCTTGGCAGACTTGATACTTATTCTAAAAATGCTTCTTAGCTTGAAATGTTTGGCCAACTCCAGCTTTAAAATTACTTCCCAATATTATGACACATTCTTTTGATATCTCCTTAATGATGCCTAATCTTTGTCTTCAGAGGATGGATTTAGATTTTGGAAAACAGACAAAGGTCATTAAGAGTCTAATCTGTTGGGTAAATTGAATTATACCATCCTACCACTCTCCCTGATCCCGTGCAATGTGATTGTGAGGTAATGAAGCTAAATTTCATGTGTAATTTGTAAAATGATCCTGGAGACCATCTTAGAAGAGTAGAAGAGTTACTGGAAGGTCTGTTTGAAGCAACTAAAGCTTCTTTGGAATAAATATACAGCCTTTCAGAGTGGCTACTTAGAAATGGATAACACTCACTAGGGTACATAGGTCTGGGCGAGAGTCCTTAAAAATATATAATGTCCTTCCTTTAGAGCCACAATCAAAAGTACGTAGTATTTTGCCTTCCATCTCTGAAAACTTGAATAAGGGAAACAAGCTCCTTAAGCTTTCAGAACCTTCTAGAAAACTCTCTTCTCCTTACCTCCTACCGCACACATGACAGACAGCAAGAGACTGAGAGGAAGCATGAGATCATGTGAGCATGAGAGAGAGAAATGTAGTGAATTGTTAATGGAATATGATGATTTCCTTTTCCTACCAGCTGGAACTTTTTCACTTGATAATTCACTAATTCTCTGTAGAAAGGCTGAGTATTGGATTTCTTGCCTCCAAGCTCTTTAGACCAAAAGTGAAAATTCTAGCAATGTGTTCATTTAAGTCAAAGGTAATTATAAACACAAAAATAACTTATAACACACACACAAGCACACAGATAAAGTTTGTAAAAAAAAATAAATTTCATGTTTTGGATTAACAAATCTACATTAGTGATTTTAGAAGCTGAACACTAAGAGAATAGAAATGTTGAACACTATAGCCCCTCTGTTCTAGATTGAGCAGAAGTGGATTTATTTGAATAGTTTGAGTAGATCTATTAGATTTTCTTTTGCATGTAACTAGAGCACAGCCAGTCATAGGAGACCTCACTCACTGCTCAATTGCCCACTGACCAGAGGTGAATGTTGTAGGCTGGCATTTGGATCAATTAGAAAACTCCATGTCCGAGTGCTACCTTCCAAAAGGAAGAAGCAAAAGTGTGTTGGTGTGGGCTGGTGCTCACCATGCTACGGCTGAGGATGTGTGGTCTGATGGTAGTCTAGAAGCTTGGACTCCCCTTCATTCTTCCCTCGTGTGACTGTCTCCAGTGTCTCCAGTCCACTATAAGGACAGAACTCAGAACTAGGAGCCTTGGGGAGAACCTAGATTGCTGGGCATGTGTCCAGCGCCCTGGACAATGTGTGTTATCTGAAGCCACTACTGGTGTCCCTCAGTCCCCCTTCCTGAAATCACAGGTCCATAGCAGAGCCAGACTCCCTCCCTACTTTTCTCAAATCTGCTATGAGCTTATGGGCTTAAGGCCCAACTGTCATTGAGGAGAGGAAGACCTGAGAAGGAAGGTCAACAGCTGAGATCAAGCCCTGGCCACTCAGGGCATTGCCTGCTTACCTGCACAGCTCCTCCAGATCCCAAGGCTGTCCCAGGTGGACCCTGGAAGTCCCACACCCCCATCCCTGCCCAGGACACTTGTCTCTCCCAGCCCTTCTGACCTTTGAGTGAAGGAAGAGCCCTGGCCCTGAGCTCAGCTGAGGCAGGGTAGAGAAAATAGTGCAGCAAAGACCAGGAAGGTGCAGGCATTCTCCTCTACCTTCCCTGCAAAAGGAAACAGTGATGATGATGTTGATGGTGATAATGACGATGATGATGATAGCAGAGTTTTGGAGAGCAAATACCATGTGCTAACCTTTTATAGACTTTATTGTGTTAATACCCAGAGAGACTTTGTAAAAGGCAATGGGAAAACACAGCTGGGACTAGATGAGTCGCCTGACCCCAAGTCCTTATTCTCTTCCCCTGTTCTTCTTTTGGGGTGTGGCCCAGATACCTGCTCCTCTGGGAGAGCTTTCCTTGCTCCCCCGCATAGGTTGAGTGTCTTCTCCTGTGCTCCAACAGCTCCCTAGGCTTCTCTCTTCAGAACACTTGGCTCCCCACTGGGATTGTCGGTTAAACATGCCTGGCCCCTCGATTAGGCTGTGAGCTGCAAGAATCTGGCTTTGTCTCTGTGAAGTCTAACCTAGCCCAACACTAAGAACAGAGGACGCAGTCAGCAAATGGTTGCCGAATGGATGGATGGATAAAATCTACACACAATGCCTGGATTTGATAGATATTGAATAGCTCTTATGTGCCAGGCATTGTACTGGGTGCTAAGAATTCAGCAGTTACCAGGCAGTCATGCTTCCTGCCTTTAAGGAGCTTCCAGTTAGGTTTATAAGTTCATGAAGCCTAACTCCTTTCCTTTTCCCCACCTGGAGAAATCCACCTGAGAGTCTCTTTCTCAGTGTTTGGGATATACAGCCAGCCTCTACTGCAGGTAGAGGACACAGAAAAGGTCTGGGCCATATTCCTGTTCTACCTATAGAGAAGATAATGTAAATGTGGATGGCAGTCGCATGAAAGAAGCAAAACCTTCTGTCTTTTGCTTCACTATTCAGAGGCTCCTACTGCCTGTGACAGTCCCTCTCAGGGCCATTCCACAGCTATTCACCCTTCCAGGCACCTGTTGACCTCCTCAGTCATCATCTAGTGTAGCATATGCCAGAACTTTACATCTTCCCACAGTGAGTGCAAATCACAGAGCATTATCTAAGACACACGCCAGCATTGCTCACCCTTTGTTCCCTCCCCTCAGCAGAAGGAAGTGACAACTGCTCGCTATTGAGCAGGTGCTGTGTCTCAGCAATTACTTTTCTAAGCCCTCAACCAACATGCAAGATAAGCATCACAAATAAGGGAATGGAAGCCCTCAGAAGTTGGGCAGACTTGCTCAAGACCACAGTGGCTTTGAACTCAGATCTTGCTAGATCCATAGCAGGTGCTTATCCCACTACACCAGACTTTATGGAGCAAAATGAAGGGCTCTATTTTGAAAAACCAGGGGGAGTTGCTGAAATGAACAAACCTAAATTCTTGGCAGTCTTAACAAAGCCTGTGCTGTTCCTCTGTGGAACCACAGTCTTTCTTCTCACGACCTAAAGAAAAAACAAATGTCTGCTGGTGGAAGAGAGCCGACAGGAAGGAGCTCAGGAAGGCTTACGAGGCTGAAGTTAAATCGCCAGTGAACCGGTGAGCTATGGCAAGTACTTCACTCATGAACAACTTTATAATCCAGCTGGGGGCGGCACGCTGCCTGCCATGCAAATGAGATTCCAGAAGGATGGGCAGAGGTCAGGGTAAAATGGAGACCCATTCCCAGAGGATGTCATGAGCTGCCTGTTAGGGTGCTGTTGAGACCCCAGTGTGTTATGGCAGGTTCTAATCATGGCGGCTAATGTGTGGCGGGCACCAGCTCTGGGCCAGACTCTGGGCTGGGCTCAAGTTTTCAGTTGTGAAACTGGCAGTGCCCACAAGTTGGTCAAGTGGCAGTCAGGCAAATAAACTTTATGCCATGTGAGAAATGCTAAAGTACGGGTAGCTCCTATTCACACCTCTGCAAGTGTGAACAAGAGCCCCTGCCCTCTAGAACTTACAGCTGCTGTGACCTGCATAAGACAAAGGCACAAATACCTGGGGGCAAATGGCACTCATTCATTCAACGAACATCTGTAGGCCAATGAGAAGACAAGGCTAGTAAGACAGAGCCCTTAATCTCAACTTGCCTACCTTTTGAGCATCATTCCACACATTTTGACAAAAGAGAGAAAATACTTCCAGAAGGCTTGTTAACTTCCCTGGGGTCATGGAGCTAGTGTGTGCAGATGCAGGGTTGGAACACTAGACTATCTGACCACAAAGCTATATCTTTCCAGGACACAGCAGATGCTGAAATGACTCTGAAAGAGTCCTCTAAGTGAATTTCAGATTACCTACCTCCTTTGTAAGCATTCCCTGGAGTTTGGAGGGATGCTTTGATACAAGGATAGTGGCTTTTTCATGAGCTGAATCAGGCCAGTTGGCTCAGAGGCCTAGAAAGAGGCAATCTGTTGCAGCAACTCTCCCTGGGAGCCAGTTCATGTCATGGCAGGAGGGACTGTGAGCCTCGCCCTAACAGCCCACAACAATTGGATGCCCTCATGGAAGACAAAGAGATGCACCACCCGGATCCCAGAAGGACTTGCTGCCCAGCTCGGGGAGTGCTGGCAGTAGATGCCTCCCACTGTCAGCCCCTTCAGGATGTGTCTCAGCTGCAAAGTGCCATCTCACCTGAGACCACACCCTTCTTGGGCAGCCCGTATTCAGTGGTGCAAGGCCCCACCATTTCCACCCAGCGTGGATGGGTGATGCTGACTCCAGAGCTCCCCACCAGGTTGACTGAGGCTTTGAGGGACCTACATCATAATTTGACTTCTCCCTCGGCACAATGCTGCTTCCTCCCTTTCCTTTCACAGGTGTTGATCCCTAATAAACATCTTGTACTCAGTCTGTCTCAGCATCTGCTCTCAGAGACTCCAACCTGTGATAGTATGGAATACCTCCTGGAGTATGCGTGTGTGAGGAGTGGGGGAGGAATGCAAAGAAAGAGCACAGTCCTTGCTCTTAAGACGCCCATTATTAGGTGCGAGGAGAGAAGTGTGGGTGGCTCAGTTCAAACTCCCACCTGCAGAAGATGAGCTCAGAGTATAATCCAGCTGCCTCTGCCCAAGAGCCAGTACAGTGGGGCCGTCCTTGGTGCTCAGCCTGCTGGGGGTGAATCACAGAGGGCTGGGGTCACACGAGGAGCCCTCCTGGCCCTGGACACCAGCTTCTTCCCAGCTACCTGCCAATTACTTTGCTCACAAGCTTCTCTTCATAGTCACCACCGACACCATCCTGGTCCAAGCCCCCAGCATCTTTCCTCAGCTGTTTCTCCCGTTCCGTCTCTGGTCTCTGGCCCCTGCTTCCTGTCATCCTCCACACCACATCCACAGTAAACTCCAAATACAAGGCAGCTGGCTTCATCCAGAGCTTAAAGCTTCCCAATGGCTTCTTATTGCTTTTAGAATAAAATCTACTCCACATAACGTGGTATACGAAATTCTTTGTGGTCTGGCCCTGCCTATGTTTCTGACCTCAACAAATTTTTTTTGAGCATCTGCCACATGTCAAGCACTGTGCTAGGTGCTAGAGATAGAGCAGTGAACAAACCAAAGTTCCTTCCTCTGATGAGCCTCCATCGTAGCGGGGAATGACAGACAATAAACAAGCAAATAAATAACAATGTGTCAGATAATGACAAGTGTCATGGAGGAAAAAAAGAAAGTGCCCAAGGTGGGTGAAGGGGGCAGTGAGGAGGGCAGGGGGAGACAGAGTGTCCATAATAAAATGACATTTCAGCAGAGACATAAAGGGCTTTACAAGAGGGAGCCATGCAGATATCTGGCATGTGCGTGAGGTGGGGGGGCAGGCAGTTCTCCAGCAGAGGAAGGAGCAGGAGCAAAGGCCCTGAGGTGGGTGTGTGCTTGGCATGTTTCAGGAAAGCAAGGTGGCTGCTGGCACAGAGTGAGTGAGGAGGAGTGGTAGGACAAGAGCTCAGGAGCAGGTAGGGTCTCTTGGGTCACCATACAAGCTTTAAATTACACTCTGCCTGAGATGGGAGCTGTGAGAGGGTGTGGGCAGAGCAGTGCCATATCTGACTTACATTTAAAAGGGTGTCTGGCTGCTGGGGGTGTGGAGGGAGAGGGGAAGCAGGAGATCAGGTAGGGCTGGACCAGGACGGCAACAGTGGAGGTGGGAAGAGTGGTCAGAGTCTAAGCGTACAGGGGAGGGACTGGACTTGCTGATAGCTGGCTATAGGGTGTGAGAGAGTCACGGATAACTGAAGGGTCAGGACCTGGGCAATGTAAGAGCAGCTTTCTTTTTACTGGGATGGGGAAGACAACAGGAGGGACAGGTATTGTGGGGAAATTGGGAGTTCTGCTTGGACACCTCACGTACAACATTTCATCTCTTACCATTCCCTGAACTCTCTGAACTCTCCCATTTGTCATCCATCAGTTTCTAGACAACTAAGTTCGTTTGACCTCAGGGTGTTTGCACTTGGACCCTCGGCCAGCTGCTTTCCCACTCTGCATAGGCAGCGGGAGCAGCATCTGATAGACAGGACAGTGAACCTCAGGTAGCTTCTTGCTTCAGGTCTCAGCATGATGGCCGCTTCCTGCCCGTGTTTTGAAAGTAACTCCCGCCGCTCCCAGTCACATAAGCTGTACTTTTTTGGTTTTTTGGGTAGCATTTATCACTCTCCATACCTTTCTGTTCACTTGTTTGTTTATCTATTAGTCTGCTGGCTCCATGAGAATCAGGACCGTGGCTCTCTTGCTCCCTAGCATGGAGCTCAGTGCCTGGCACATGGTGGTTGCCCAATAAACATTTGTTAAATTAATTTAACAAAGAATAGGAACCACTGCCCTGTACTCCAGGGGTTCACAGCCTGGGAGACGAGATGTCACTAAATACTAGTCACCTGTGAGAAAGAGCAAGTGCCGACAGGACCAAAGAAAGTCTAGTGGCAAAGGGGCAGAGACATGGTCTGGCAGGGAGGCCAGTGAGAGAGAGAGAGAGAGCTGGAGCAAGTGGAGTGCCATGCAGCAGGCAGGAAGGGGATGTCATGGGTTGTGGCTACCAGACCCTGGCCCACCTGGAGGGGAGTGGAGGCAGGCAGGGCAGGCCGGGCTGGCCTTTTCTCCTCCATGTGGCCAGCACAGGGAGGGTGCTCAGTGCTCCGCCAGGACCAGGGCAGGGAGCACCAGGAATGGAACTACCAGCATGACTTGGCTCAAAGCCATTTGAAAGCTCATTCTCCAGCTGATGGACGCAGATGCAGGGGCCACAAATAGGGATGAACTGCAGCTGTCGTGCACAGGGCAGTTCCCCGGCACATCCTTCCAGACTCTGGGGGGAAAGAAACCCCACTGGGTTCATCACCAGCCCAGTCCATGTGTGTTCTAACCCCACCAACCCCTGCTCGACCCCTGCAAATGCAATCAAAGCTTCTCTCCTGGCAGGTCCTGAGCTGAAAACTGTTCGCCTTGAACACAGTCTGGAAGTAGCCCTCCTCCTGAAGTCAAGGCCTAAAGGAAATAGGCTTCTGAAAAATACGGAAACACTCTCTGTGCGCCAACACCCAGCCACCCTGCAAATCCCCCTCCTGGCCTGAAGGTTTCTCTGAGGCTATGGGTGGGGCCATGGGGAGCGACTTCTCCACATCACCAGGGGAAGGAGGCAGTTTATGTCAGCTCAGAGCAGGGAGCGGGGGCCCGTGGTGGGACAGGAAAGCCATGCTGGGAACGCCAGCAGGGATAAAGCCAGTCTGGCGTATCTCCTGGGAACTATTGACCCTGACTGTGTTTAGCAGCAGCTTTCAGAGCAAAGCTTGGTTGAGCCTGTGGATTTCTCTGTTCTGGGGTATTTTTCTTGGCTTCCTGTGTGGTCTCCCCTCCCTGTGACTCTGGCTGGGGTCTGCACCTGGATTAAGCTGGCTGCCCTGAAGGACAGGACCCCATTGTATCGGCACTGTGTCTGGCACAAGGGGGATGTGCTCAATTAGAGGAAACACTCCCTCTCCCCCAGATTTCTGGGTACCCCAGAGGCAGCCCCTGTGATTCTGGGGTGATAGGGCACATACCCACAAGAGTGGGAAGTGTGGAGGGGCCTGGCCTTGGGTCATTTCCTCTCCTGGGTTTTTAGCCATCCTCTGGACCTTGTTGGAGAGCCTGTCCCTGGGTCATCCTCCCTGGCTGTGCCGTGAGGGGACCACTGCTACCTGAATCCTACCTGGGCTCCTGTCTGGAGGCCCCAGCTGTGCTTACAGTCTGGTCCTTCACTGCCTCCCAGTGGCTGTCTCGGCTCACTGCATCCTGACTGCTGAGCCCTCTATTTATTTGCTTCCCCTATTTCCAGGAAGCATGGTAAACGTTGCATTCCTACCATATGCCTAACCCTCTCCAGAGGGCTGTAGGGACACAGTGCCTGCCCTAAAAATATATGATCTCCCCAGGAGGTGAAGGTGTATCACAGGGGAACAATGAAACCAAATAAGGCAGCATGTGCTTTCAGAGGAAGTGCGATATTGTGACTTATAATAAGAAATATATATATTTGGTCTTCATTCACTGTTCCTGGCACAAAGCTCTTAAAAGTGTTGGCATTTCCTAAGTGACTGAGTGTGATAAAGGTGTCTTTCCTTAGGTTAATGAGGTGACTTTTGGAATGCACTGAGTATGGGGCTGGTTGCCTGGAGAACTAATCCTGTGATTAGGGGGTTGGAGCTTTCAGTCCCACCTCCCCAGACCTCCAGGGAGGAAAGAGGGACTGGAGGTTGAATCAATCGCCAATGGTCAATGAGTCAAATCAATCATGCCTCCATAAAAACTCAAAAGGATTGAGTTTGGAGAGCTTCCAGGTGGGTGAACACATGGAGATTCAGGGAGAGGTGCACTTGAAGAGACCCAGAGCTCTGTGCCCCTTCCCTCATACCTTGCTCTAAGAATTTCTTCCATCTGACTGTTCTTGAGTTATATGTTTTTATAATAAACCAGTAATCTAGTAAGTAAAATGTTTCTGTGAATTGTGTGAGCCACAATGGCAAATTAATCAAGCCCAAGGAGGAGTTGTTGGAACCTCCCATCTATACCTAGTCCATCAGAAGCTCAGGCAACAACCAGGGCTTGTGGCTGGCATCTGAAGAGGGGGGTGGGGGCAGTCTTGTAAGATTGAACCCTTGACCTATGGGATCCAATGCTATCTCTGAGTAGATAATGTCAGAATTGAGTTTAATTGTGGGACACCCAGCTGATGTCCAAGAATTGCTTGGTGGTGTGGAGGAAACCCTCCCCCACCATTGGCATTGGGTCCCAGAACACTTTAGTTGGCGTCAGAAGTGGGATTTGGTAGAATGGCCCTGACTCACAAAGACATGGTTTGGGAAGTGAAGAGATTAAAGGGTGGGGGATAAAGAGCCTTTGATTCCTGGGTGGACATGTGGTCACCCATGGTATGGACCAGAGCTGTGCTGCACTCACTAAAGGTAAAATTAACAATGGAATTTAGAAATGGATCCAACTTTTAGGATGTTGATTTACTGGATATTTAAGGAAGTGGAAAATAGTAATAAGCATGCTAAACATACAATCCTTTGGTCATTATTTTTCTATAATAGCTCAAATGAAAGTAAAAGAAAGAAGCTTGTTGCTGAACCAAGCTCAGATTTGGGTCTACCTGAATTTTGGCCACTAGCCTTACAGCTGCCTAGAAGGGGAAATGTTATGCAAGGACAACAGAAAGTACCTCTAAGACCTCTGGTCACCAGGAAGTTACTCAATGTAGGAGGAGGGCAAAACCCAAAAATATTGAAATGGGGGATTTAATGTGAACGAATGGTCTTATTTTGTGGATCAGTGTCATCAGCTTCCTGAGTAACCGTCACTAAAATGGATGGTGAGACTGACTAAATCAGGAACTGTGTCTATGGTTTGATGCTGTGGAATGGAAGAGCATGTTCGGGATGATGCAGAACCCACAGCTCACCGTGGAACAATCACAGATGGTTATATGTGATCCAGACACGCAGGAGGTTATTCCCCAGGGAACAGCCAGCCTGGCGGACTGGATAAAAGCCACCATAAGGTCTGTTTACCCTGAGAAGGTGGACTATCCATCTCCTCCTGTGAATGCCAAGTGGAACACTGCAGACGAAGCAGCCGATATGATTTACATGCACGCCATGTGGGATTGGCTTTAAGATGACTGGGCTATATACCCACTGAATATGCCCATTACCCAGGTCACAGCAAATGCTGTGGTTAAAGGGGCCCCTTTCACATGGGCAGCCATATAACTTTATTGTTGCAAAACGAAAAAACAGTTTGGGTAACCTTATCTGCCAGTGGAGAGGGGGACAGAGACCCTGGCTGAGTCTTCCTAACTTATGAAGCATCTTGAAGGACAGACAGAGGAAAGCAGTCTTTCTCCTTCAAATTTCAGGTGTATCAAAAAAGAGATGCAAGATGAATCTGACAGCTGAGCAGGGGGTCACGTAGACTTAGTAGGCTCCAGGAGTAAGAAGCATAAAGGGAGCCCTTCAGAGATCCAGCCTGTCTGGCCCCTTGAGGTAAGCCATCCGCCGAGAAGGGGAGGCACTGACACTCACTAAGGCCTGCAGGTACATGATCCTTACCAGGTGTCTTATGGCCCACTGGCTTAATTAAGCCCCACAATGGCCTTAAGTAGAAGGTATATAAAATTTTCACCACTTCACATATGGAAAAATCGAGACTCAAAGAGGTCAAGGTAGATGGCCAAGCAGGACTTGAAGCCCCTCTGAGATTCCAGAACTGGCTGCTCCTAATAACAACCGCAACTAACCCTGCAGGTGAATTCATAATCTGCACAGTTCTCTCATATGTTTCATTTAATTTAATCCTCATGTCAACCCCATGAAGCTGGAGGTATTTCCATTTTACAGGTAAGAAAACAAAATCTCAAAGAAATAACAGGCTCCATGACTCATTGTCTAGCCAGTGGCTGTGCTGAGAGTCAAAATTCAAACACAGGTATACCTGGTAACCTAGGATCCTCTATGACATCACAAGGTTCTGACATGTGTCCCCTCTTGCCATTAAAATCTGGGGATTAAGAGTTTTCCTGGAAAAGCTGTTCTGCTGTTTCTCAGCCCAAGCTGGTTGTCACTGAAGCCCCCCTCCCCACTCCAGACAAGGGTGTGCCCTTTTCACCTGCAGTTGATAGCACACGCCATCCAAAGACATCAGGTACCACACACAGTCCCCACCCTCCCCACCCTGCTTCAGCAGGCATGGCTGATACTATCCGTCAGTTTTGTTGCTGCTGCCCTTGAACAGCTCCATTCCCAGGTTCTGTGACGGGGTCTGCTTAGGAACAAATGCCCAGTGTCAAGGTGAGAGCCCCTGGGCACGTCTTGTTGAAAATCTCCCCCACCATTTCCCCTGAGAACCCTTTTCCCTGGAGCTGAAAATTCATGGGGCATTCCTCTCTTGATTTAGAGGGCTTGGCTGTAAGGGAGAAACAACTCGCAGCAACAGGAACCCTGTGTAAAGGTAAAACACACACCCAGAGATGGAGCGGCAATGATTTCCCCTCCCTGAGTGTGGATCCCAGGAGGACTAAGTGACAGAAACACAAGAGGCAGCACAAAGCCAGCATTCAAGCAACACAGGATCAAAACTAGGGGCTCATGTTTATTGAGATTTCCCTGTAAGCCCTAGACGTACTCACCTCCGTATAGACAGCGTAACAACCCAGTGAGGGCAAAACTTTCATATTCCCATTTTACAGAGGAAAGAATGGACCCTCAGTAAGCTTAGGCAGTTTACTCAAGAACTCATAGGCCGGTCAGTTTGATTCTCTCCCCTCTGTTCATCATCAGTCTTTGATAAGGTACCCAAAAGCAGCAGCTCTCAGAATCATCTGGAAGGCCCCATCAACAGAATTTCTGATTTAGTAGGTCTGGGGTGGGGCCTGAGAATTTGCGTTTTTAATGAAAACAACTGCTTTAGAGACTGGGTGGCTAATGAATAGTTGGCTCAAAACCAACCCGAGTGCACGGCAAAGGGATTGGTTTTCTTCAATATATATCATGTTGCATTTGGGGGTGACCTGGGCTGGAGGTGATGGGGGGCTTCCTGAGCCATGGCAGTAGCCTGATTATCTCCCTCATGGCTGGCTCTAGTGGAGAGGGCAGGGAGGTGGGCTCTGCACTATTGAGCCTTAGGACAGCCCAAACAGGGGACCCAGGTGGGCCAACCCATCAGGCGAGGACAACTGGAGAGTGGTGGGCTTCAGGCCTCTATTTAACCACCAGTGAGTGCCGGAGGCTGAGCCAAAGGAGAAACGGTCAGCCATGAGCATGACTAGGGGCAGGCAGCTCTACTCTTCATTTTGTCCAAACCACAAAAACCTGTATTGTGCACCCCTGGAGGTTTGGTTTCACTGTCTCAGAATCAAGAAACAGACACACTTGTTCTCCCTGCCAAGGGCATGCAGCCTCCTCCCCACCCCCACCCCCATGCCCACACTGCATACGCCAGATGATGACAATTGGCAGAGGACGAACAGGTAGGAGGAAGAGGCAGCAGCCAGGGGATGGTGAATGTGGGAGCTAGAAGAACCCACCCCTTCTTGTCCTGGGAGGCAGAGGTCGAGTTACAGGTGGTGGCAACAGATTTACATTCATGGTAAAAGAATGATTACCGTCCTCTCCTGTGCAGCTGCTTCTCTGTGCTCTGCTTCAGGTCAGGCTGACCCTGGGCTCTTAATGTGGACAGACCGTCCAGATGCAGATAGACTGTAAGTGCAAGGGCTTGTCCAGCTGCACACACGCTTTCTAGTGACTCCACGCTTCCCTTTGGAGCTTCATTACCGAGCCGCGCAAAACCGAGGAGGCAGGTAATTTGTAGGAGCTCCGTCTAAAAGCTTGTGTTGGGAATTCATTGCTCTGCAGCAGCCGCCTATGACAGATCCAGGGCTGCCTGAGTGTCAAATGTAGGCACAGCAGTTGGGGGCCATTGGTGGGTCACATGGCGATATCCAACAGGAAGACGGAAACGGTTTTCAGAAAAGGTTTTAGTATATGAAACATGACCTTAGAGGAAGCCAGCCGTGTAGATCGGGATGTAAAAGTCACAGTTCCGTTTGTTTTATGTCATGTAAGATTCACAACTTTTTTTGAATCAAGGTAAATACAAAGCAAAAAGGAATGAAAAGCCAACAGAAAAAAAAGAAGAAAACCTCCGTATATTAACTGAGGCGTTGCGCCACCAGCTGCTCGGATCATACCAAGCCTTTGATCACGCAGATGAAAGGGAAATGCGTGAAGAAGGACAAAGACACAGTTTTAAATCCACAGAAAGCAAAACAGGGGCTGGGGCCCAGCAGGGAGAGACGTCCTCACCCACAGCAAGTCTTCCCTCGGCTTGACTCGGGCTCAGGGACGAGTGTAGAGTCCAGGCTTACAGGAGATTGTGCAGGGACAGAAAGATACTCCGAATTTACTGCCCTGACCAGCCTCTTAGATCAGAGGTTCTCAGTCTTGGCTGAATATCAGAATTACCCAGGGAACATTTAAAACGCCAACATTAGGCCACCTAGGCCAATTAAATTAAAGTTGCTGACAACCATCCCTCATAGTTTTAAAACCTCTGTGAGTGATTCCGTGGGAAGCCAAGGCTGAGAACCCGTGCCCTAGAAGACTCTTGTTGACTCTGAGTTTCCTGAATTATTGGCAGATTTTGATAATCAGCTTTATGGCCGTCATCCACGCAGTCAGTTAAGACCTGGCTCCAAACCCCCCTCCTTGCCCGTCTCCAATATTCTGTATCCTTATTTAATTGCATTGATTTCCTCAAAATGAGCATGAACTAGAGTCAAGTAATTACTTTATACTTTAAAAAAAAATGAATGAAGAGGATTGTGGAAGTATTTTCCAGTCCTCCCAGCATATAACAGTGCAGTGACATCGTCCTATCCAGCTTCTTTAGCCACAAATTCCTTTGCAAAATAACCTTCAACCCTGAAAAACACCAGCAAGTCAAAGCTTTCTTCTCCCATTTTCAACCAGTTCCTCGATTTTATCTGTAGCCTTAAAAACAAATAAGCAAACAAAAAACCGAAAAAACCTTTTTGGGGGACAGCCCAAGGGTGTAAGTGGTTAAGTTCATGCACTCTGCTTAGGCGGTCTGGGGTCTGCGGGTTGGGATCCCTGGCATGCACCTAGCACTGCTGTCAAGCCACGCTGTGGCAGCATCCCACATACAAAATAAAGGAAGACTGGTGCAGATGTTAGCAACGACAATCTTCCTCAAGCAAAAAGGGGAAGATTGGCAACAGATGTCAGCTCAGGGCCAATCTTCCTCACCAAAATAACCCCCAAATAAAAACCCCCCTTTGGAAGATCTGCCACCTCTTCAATAGCCTTTTTTTTTTTTTTTGGTACATGTGATAATGTGGTAATTCTGATTTTTTTCTAAGAAAAAAATTACACCAGACAGGTCTTAGATAATTTTTCCCACTTCACCACTATTCTCTTGTCCTATTTTTTAAAAAGTTCTTTTAGAAGTGCCTCTTCCAATCAAAGGAGGGCCATTTATTTCAAGATCTAGAAATAACTGTGAGTCTTTAAGATTCTTCTAGCACACTGTATTCCTCTGCTCTCTGCAGTGTTCATTTTCTTCCCAGTTTTCTTATTCCTACACAGCCCGAAAAATATTTTCCCTGTGGGGAAAGCTATGACAAATGTACTCAAACAAAAGGGACCATGCCAAGTGTCCAGAGGATGCTTAATAATTAGTCAATGAATGAATGGAAAAATAGCAAGGTGTCTTTCCAGCCCAGTACAGATATCAGCACTACGAATTGCCATGCATTCCTAGGTAAGTATAAATGTCACAATTCTGGAAAACCACCTGGAAAAAACTGTGCTGTTATAAACTTTGCCAGTGGCCACTACCCAAATCCAGTAAGCTCTGCTTTCATCTCTGTCCTGAATCTGTAACACATCTTGAGGGAACCTGCTTGGATTTAGAACCAAAGGAAAAGGATTGAGATTATTTGATGATTTAGGGACTTTGTTGATTACCACTTGAGATAATCAGATTAATTTTATTTTCACTTTTTTGCTGAGGAAGATTCACCCTGAGCTAACATCTGTACCAATCTTCCTCTGTTTTGTATGTGGGTCGCTGCCTCAGCATGGTCACCAACGAGTGGTATTGGTTTGCGCCTGGGAACCAAACTCGGGCCGCCAAAGTGGAGTGCACCAAACTCAACCACAAAGCCATAGGGCCAGCCCTGATTATGATTTGTTTTATCTCAATCAATTTGTCCTATTTCTGCATTAATGTTTTTGTCTCGATCCTATCTTTTAAATCATGCATACTTCAGCATGACAGACTTAGCCATGCTTTACAAGTTGTCAAACACGGAATCTTTAGGAGTAGCCAATGACTGAGTAAAATATTTTGTTTCAGGATTTAAATCAAAGAATAATTTGGTAATATGTCTAAAAGAAAATCAACTTCCAGGAATCATGTTCAGATCTCTAGTTGCCTCCATCCCAAGTCCAAAGTTTGGTGGTTCCAGAGTTTGGAAAGACCTGTGTTTCAGTCTGTTGTTTGCTCTTTCGAAAGGTGTATTACCTTTTCAAAGAAGAGTAAGAAACCATTGTTTGGAAATTCAGTTCTCCTTTTGGATAATTGGTGCAGTTGGTTATTTATCTGATTGTGTTCATGGCTGACCTGCCCCGTGGTGACCAGTCTTAGGGAGACTAATCAATTTGGAGAGAATGCTGATAAAAACAGACACAAGATCATCAGCCACCTTTCAGCCAGATTTTTCCAACATGCCAATCTACCACAAGCCCTGTGTTTCCATCCAAATCCTTAACAGAGTTTCTTGGGAAATTTGCAGTTTTCTGAATCCCTAATTCTTAGAAAAATTAATCAAGAAATCAGGAAAATGGGAAACAAGCATTATGAATCTCCTTTGAGAATGAAAGCTTAACAAGTAAGATAGAGACATTACTGGTTGGAAGGAATCCATTGACTTCAAGTTGAAAACAACAGCAGGAGATGCTGACAAGGAGAGTTACAGGTGAAGCAGGACATTTCCAAAACCCAGACGGTCACCATCTAACTCATTTCCCTGGAGCTGTTGTCATGTTTGTGAGTGGGTGTCCCTGGCCCTGTCTGCTGATGATGGTGAGTCATTCTTGCAAATAAAATGAGTATTAATAAGGTTATACACATTGTGTGCTTTATACAAATCCCATAAGCAATGTTTCAAGAAATAACAAGTTTTGCAAGCAAAGTAAGCCCTTAACTTGGAAAATTTTGACATGCAATTCTGTGTGGTGTCATTAATCTTGCTAGGAGATCTGAATGCTACATTATTGGAATTCTATCTAATATTGTTTGCTGGCATTTTCCAGTGTTTGAATATCGCTTTAAGCTACAGTTCTTTGTAAAGACATTAAACTTAAAATTTCTTATTCTTCTTTCTTCTTATATATTAAACACATTTTTCAGATAACCATAATAATGATTCATGAGTATAAACAATGTTGGAAGTATTTTAAGAAGAACTTATGATTTCAGAAATTCCAGAGAATTTCCAGGAATTCCAATGTTTTGTTTCCAATCCTAGACCTTCAGCAATTTGGAAACACTGCTCTCATCTTTATCTCCTAAATTGCTCTTGGAGTCTCGTGCCCTAATCTCTGCCCCTAACCTGAGCTGCCATCCCCTTTGGATTGGATGTTAACCCAATCTTTTGATAGGTTCCGCTCAGCCTATTCTCTATACTGGAGCAAGAGAGACTTCGCAGAAACACAAGTCTGATCATTTCATTGCCTCACCTAAGACATTTCAAAGCCTGCCCATGTGAAAAGGCACTCAACCTCATTACTAACCTGGGAAATGAAAATTAAAACCACAATTACAGATCAGTAAATACCTATCTGATTGCCACAAAATGTAAAGTCCCAGCTCCATGAGGCAGGCACAGTCTCTGTTTTTGCTCACCATTTTACTTATGAGTTTAACACAATGCCAGATGATTACGAGGTACTCACTGCCCATTTGTAGACGGATGAATGGGTGAATAAATGAATGAGAAGGAAGCACGTGAGAGTTCTCATGCTATGTTTTGCACACAGTGTCACCCAAACACCTGGCAAAATAGAGGGTCCTTTGGGCATTGTCCAGAATGGCTTTTCTTCTCTGAGGCTGACAGTCAAAGATCCCTTCATTTATCAACAATGACTTCTCCCATCGCAGCAGTGAAATTAATTCTTATGAGCCCAAATTTTCCCATCTTGAACATGGAGAGACTGTATAACAGGCTTGGTATTTTATCAAACTATATTAAATTATATAAAATCCATTCAAACATAGCCTAACATTAGCAGCACCATTTCCTCCTGTTTTGCAGAATTGCAGTGAGAAACAAATGAGATAATGCACATAAAAGTACTTCGTAAAGCACAAGGCGTCATGCAACATTAGTGTCCAACGTTATTAAATCAACATGCCTCCTCTTTACAAGCACGACCCTGTCTGCCTAAGCTCATGTCACGGGGCCTGGACTCAGCCTTGAGCCAACCTGAAGAGACCCTCTTTTTCTCTGGGAACCCCTCCTTTTCTGGTCCACTCTGCTTTGCTCTAAGTGCCTCATATTCCAGTACCTAAATCCTTAATCAAAGTCCTCATTCTATCTGGACAAAAATGTATTTTAGAATCAAACCCACCAGCTTTTGAATTTTGGCTTTGCAGCTTAGAATTTCCTTGACCCTTGACCAGTTTTGCTTTTTTTTTTTTAAACATTTCGGAGCCTCAGTTTCTGCATCTGTTAGGACAACCTCTCCCTAACAAGGGTGTGTTTGAGGATTGAATAAAGCCATATGCTCAAAGTAGCATTCTGGTTCATAATGAGTATAAGATACACATTAGTTCCCTTCCATTCCCCTTTGAGTGATCTCAACTAATTAAAAAGCTCATCCTTGCTAATAGGAGAGGGCAAAAATCAGATTTTCTTTGGTAAGACAAAAGGTAGGAATATCAGATTAGGTAAGATAGTTATCAGTTCCTTGACAAAGCAAAGGGTGTGAGATTTGGTCATACAGAAGCCTACCAGCCTCTCCCAGTGACCACTGAAACTTTTGGGTTATGGAAGGACTGGAACATACAAGATAAAGGAGCTGACCTACTGAGCAAAGACCCTTATCTGGAAGTATGTTCTAGGAGCATGATGGTTTTCCAGGTCTCAAAATCATGACCAGTTGAACTTGCACCCTTTGGGTTTGAGTGGACCATTTCAACACATTCTGGGAACCATGCCAACAACAACTTTGTCATAGGCTTACTGTGAGAGTTTGAGCAAAGGGTGCAAAACCACCCCCTGCTGGGCGCTAGTCTACCCACCTATACATTGAGTAGGCTGGGCTTGCACATTTGAAGGGCCACCCCAATATTGCATCCTGTTGATCAATAGTGTAAGCCTCTGCCCGTGACAACTTATACCTCAGGATCAGGGAACTTTTCCCTTGGTTTCAAATCAAAATCATTGCCACTGTATTTGAAGTCTGGCCCTGCATTCGCTGTTCTTTTAAAAGAAGAGGAATGGCTTTTCACTGTTACAAGTTCCCAGAACCTTCCTTCCTCTGGTTTCTGATTTCTTGCTGCACACTCAGGCTGAGATTCCCAGCCTCAGCGCTGTGACCATCAGGGTGCTGGCTGTCAGCACAATGGATGTCAGGTCGTCCCTAAATGCTTTTATTCTGTGACCTCTCTCCATCACTTTAACACAAACGAGTGTTTGGTGTGCAATATGCAAGTTTGCTTATTTCCATTCAGACTCAATATATGAGTGGAACCAGAAGGGGCTTTGACCAGACACCAAAGGCTCTTAACTAGAACAACTTTACATCAGGGATTTCCCAGAATAGTCTCAGTTTCAAATATCACATTCTATTTCCGAATCAGGAGTTTTAAATTTCAATCGTGAAAATAGTCACTGCAGTGAGGATTAAGAGCAGGAAAGTGGTTCTGAAATTGACTTATGTTGGGGATATAAATGATGAGGAAAATCCATGCCTAGTGGTCAGGGCAGCATCAGCCCAGGCAGGAAGAAAGCATGCAATTTAGCAAGAGCCTTTTTCACTGCAGTAACCCCGAACAACAGGATGGGCATTTTTTGTGAGTGTGGTTTTACTGCCCTCTAGTGTCTCACAGTGTTAAGAATTTGTTGAGCCTTCTCACCACTGGCATTAGATTTTATAGTCATAGAACACAAAATATTAAAAGAACGGAAAAATCAGTAGGGATCATCTAGTGAACATCATCAACCTCTGTACAGGTGAGAAATTGGAGACCAGAGAGAAAACGGCTTGCTCAATCTGCCAAAATTAGAGACAGCACAGCAAGGATCAATCATCTCATTCATTCATTGATTCAGTCGTCCATTCACTTGTAGCATACGTTCATTTTATTGTATAATGTTAGAAAAAATAAATTACATTCTTTGTTCCTTAAGTTAGATAGTTTTCTCTGACGTCCCCGAGGTCAGAAAGTTGCATTGTTTTTCTGACTCCAGATCCAGAGTTCTTATTCAAATTTTGCTCCGGATCTCCTTTGCATCCCTTAGGAGAGAGGAGAGACTGGACCCCGTCCCTCGTAGGTCTATTCCAAGTACTTTGCAGAATTTGGCACATGTTAGGTGTTAAATCAGTATTTGTTGAGTAAATCAATGAAAGAGTGAATGGCAGGATAACTTGTTGAAGTATTAATTTCGGTGTTTTTGTTGTTCTCATTGCTATAGGCATGCAAGCATTTTATTGAAATAGCAGAATTTAACAGGATACAATCATAAAGCAACGCTCTCTCCACTACAGCCCTTTCAAACCTACTTAGAGGACTAGTTTTTTTCCCCTTCACACATTGGTTAAACCTAGGGTAGGTCTCATGATTTTGTGGTTACTTTAAGATATAAAAATCACCTCTGATCACCTTTAAACACAGTGATTTAATTTTCCAATCACTTGAAGGGGAATTTCTCTGCTGTTCGAGTGCTAATCTTAGACATGGGGAGAGGATAATGAAGACATACTGTTTAACCTATCAAAATGCAAAGATAAAAGCACAGAGCAGTGACTCTCTGCTTCTGGAAATATCAGACTAACATATTTCAGACCAATTCTTTCCCCACAATTAAAAAGGTTGAAAAAAAATACTTGAAAAAAATGTGTCTGAAGATACTAGAGAGTTATAGAAACAATTACAACTTGAGAGATTCAGATTTCCAAGAGTCGGGAAGCCCAGAGAGGTGAACCCAAGATTTGCAAAGTCCCCATCCTGAAACATTTGGAGTTTGGAAAGCTATGACAAAGACTGAGAAGTTGAAGAGAAAGCAGCAGATGAGACGCTGAGAACCTGAACAGAGATTTTATCAGTCTCAAAGGATTGGGGTGAATCCCGTTTCAGGGCTTGCCAGAGGAGAGTGTTGGTAAATATCCCAGAGCTTCAGTTTTGACTCCCTTCCCCCAAGGATGTTACACTGGATTAGGCTAGCCTTCAGAGAGAATGAGGCTTAGGCCATAACTGCATTAAGGTGATTTGTCCCCAGGCTACCTGCTTGCCAGAAGTAACACTAAATCCTCTCAGGAGGAGAATAGCATCATCCAGAGCCTCAGGCGATCTCTACAGTTGTTTAAACAAAGCCTCATACTCAAAATTAACCAAACATAGCAGAGTATAAGATGTGACTGAAAAAATGTCACCCAGACAACAGAAACAGACCTACGGGAGATCCTGGTATTGGAATTATCAGATGAAGACCTTAATAGGGTTGTGATTCATGTGTTCAAAGAATTAAAAAATAAATGGAGATTTACAGTAGATGACTACAAAACAGAAAAAGAATGAAACAGAAATTCTAGAACTGAAAAATACAGTAACTGAAAGAGTTGATGTAGTTAAAGAGAGAGTTAATAGACCAGAATATAGATGAGAACATATCAAGACTGAAGCACAGAGAGGCAAAAAATGCCAAATACAGAACAGAGCACAAGAAATATGCATACCATTTGAGTCCCAGAAATCGAGATAGGAAAGACTGGATCAGAAGCAGTGTTTGAAGAGGCAGTGGCTGAAAATTTTCCAAAACTAGTGGAAGAAATCAAGCCACATATCCCAGAAGCTCTATAAACACAAAGGAAGATAAATTCAAAGAGAACCACACCTAAGCACGTCATCATAAAACTCATTAAAACATCAAAGGCAAAGGGTCTGGGGACAGTGTCAAAAAAAAAGCACAGACAAATAAATTGTGATATATTCACACTATGGAATATTATACAGCAGTAGGGATGAATAATTTATAATTACCTGCCTGAATATTTTTGAATCTCTAAGCATAATATTGATCAAAAGAAACCAGACACAAAAAGGCACATATTTTGAGTCCATAAAAATCATACAGTATAAAAAAAGAAAAAAGATTACATAGATTTATAGTAAATGAAATCAGAAGCATGGTTAACTTTGGGAGGGATAATAGTGACTGGAGAATGAGGAGTAAAATGTGGTTAACTCTAAAAAAAGGTTGCATTAAACAATAATAATGCTGTCTTGTGAGATTTAAATATGTGTGAGTATGCACACACACATATATATGTATTAAGACATGATATTTACAAATATTATATTATTTAAAATATACATATATGCATTATTATATATACATATATTATATAATATATACATATATTATAAAATTACAATATATGTATAGTAAAAGAAACAACAACACTGTCCAACAGACATGACAGAGTTAAAATGTGCAGCTAAAATGGAGTTAAAATGTTCTAAGATCTTTGCATAGTCTAAGAAGCATAAAAATATCAATTTATATTATTAAATACGAAGCTATATTTTAATATTTAGGATGGTAAATAAAAGAATAGCAAAAGAGAGGCCAGCCCAGTGGTGTAGTGGTTAAGTTTGCATGCTCTCCTTCAGCCTCCTGGGGTTCACGGGTTTGGATCCTGGGCGCAGACCCACTCACTGCTAGTCAAGCCATGCTGTGGTGGCATCCCACATACAAAGTGGAGGAAGATTGTCACAGGTTAGCTCAGGGCCAATCTTCCTCACACACATACAACAAAAGAATAACAAAAGAATATACAACTAACAGGCAAGTGCAGGAGAAAAATAAAATAATAAAAAATAATTTTCCCAAAGAGAAATTAAGACAAAAGAGGAAAAAAAATTATACAATAGATGGGATAAATAGAAAACATATATAAAGATAGTAGAATGAAACCTAAATATGTTAGCAATCATATTAAATATGAATAAAGTAAATACTCCAATTAAATGACAAAGATTGTCAGACTAGGTGAAAATGTTTTCAAAAACTTTTTGCTGGTTACAAAGGACACTTTTTAATATATAAGGATAAAGAAGGCTTAAAAGTAAAAAGATGAAAAAAGATCAGAAGGCTTATGTCTCCCCAAAATTGGTATGTTGAAATCCTTGCCCCCAAAGGTGATGGTATTAGGAGGTGGGGCTTTTGGGAGGTGATTAGGTCATGAGGGTGGAGCCCTCATGAATGGGGGTAGTGTTCTTATAAAAGAGGCTCCAAAGAGATCCCTTTCCCCTGTCGCCATGTGAGGACCCAGCAAGAAGTATGTGACCCAGAAGAGGACCCTCACTCAACCATTCTAGCTCCCTGATCTCAGACTTTCAGCCTCCAGAAGTGTAAGCAATAAATTTCTGCTATTTATAAGCTTCCCAATCTGTGGTATTTTGTTATAGCAGCCTGAATGAACTGAGACAACTGTGCAAGAGAAAAGCTTGTATGGGTACACTAATACCAGACAAATTAGATTTTAAGGCAAAAAGCATTATAAAGATGAAGAGAGACATTTTGTACTGATGAAAGTTTCAATCAACTAGGAAGACTGTGATGGTTAACTTTATGTGTCAACTTGACCAGGCCATGGCATCCAGATATTTGGTCAAATATTATTCTAGATGTTTCTGTGAAGGTATTTTTTTAGATGAGAATAACATTTACATCAGTAGACTTTAAGTAAAGTAGATTACCCCCCATAATGTGGGTGGGCCTCATCCAATCAGTTGACGGCCTTAATGGAAAAAGACTAACCTCACCAGAAGAAGAGGGAATTCTACCAGCAGATGACCTTTGGACCAAACTGCAACTTTTCCCTGAGATATTGCAGGTTTGGCTCCAGACCACTGCCATAAAGCCAACATTGCAATAAAGCAAGTCACATGATATTTTTTGGTTTCCCAGTGCATAGAAAAATTATGTTTATACTGTACTGTAGTCTACTAAGTGTGCAACAGCATTATGTCTAAAAAAACAATGTACATACCTTAATTAAGAAATTCTTTATTGCTAAAAGATGCTAAC
Source organism: Equus asinus (assembly GCF_041296235.1). Classification (NCBI taxonomy): domain Eukaryota; kingdom Metazoa; phylum Chordata; class Mammalia; order Perissodactyla; family Equidae; genus Equus; species Equus asinus. Next base: position 42,553,561 of record NC_091798.1, on the reverse strand, counting down.
CATTATCTGAGCCTTCAGTGAGTTATAACCTTTTTACTGGTGGAGGGTCTTGTAAAAAATGCAATAAAATGAGGTATGCCTGTATGTAGTCATTTATGTGTAGCTATATATATATATAACTGTTTGCTGAGTTGGTACCTTGATGAAGCACCAGGACATCCTTTTCGCAGCCTTGTGAGGTTGGGAGTTACTGATATCCCCATTCATAGGCACAAAACAAGAACTAAATGGTTATATAACTTGCTCAAAGACAAACACCTACTAATTATTAGGATCAGATCAGAAATCACATCTTTCTGACACCAAACTCACTTTCTCTTCCCATTGGCTCACCTTCTCCTGTCAATAATCTTGTTAATTTAGTCTGGCCTGTTCTGCCGTGCATAAAGTGAGCTTTCATGGACGGAGAGGATGAACTTGATTTTCCTCGCCTGACAGGCCCGTCGCACATTACCCCATGGAGTCTGGTGAGTGGGCCCCTGTCCTTCGTAGCAGGCTGCCTGCCCTGCCGGCCTCCCCTGCTCTGCCTCACAGCTCTCTCTGTAAAGTGCACAGCTGATGCTCTCGGGGCACCATCACCAAGTGACAGATCTTAATGCTCCTAATTGTCACCCATTATATCATCATTACTTTTTCTGTGGAATTAAAATCCTTTCAATGAGAGGGCAAAGAAAGTTCAGCTGCCTTACAGAACATCCCAAACTTCTCTATTGGGGTACTTGGTTCTTTAAAATTCCCAGCTGCGACTCCAGAGTGACTTCCATTATCTTTCCCCGGGGCAGTTTGTGAGAAGGATGTTAAAGTCACACAGTGACCTCTGCAGTCAGGGCTTCCGTTTTACAATGGAAACTGCTAAACAGCGAGTCCTAGAGGGCAGGAGCAATATTTTGACACAGTGCCTGGCACGTCATAGGTGATCATTAAATGCTTATCAAATAAATTAATATGCCTTCACCATTCTTCTTTCAAGCACTTCTGAATCCTCTGCCTTCAAATCTATGGGGCAGCCCCAAACTTGATGGAATCAGAGTAAAACATATTTGAATCGACAAAAGTAGAAATTGCATGTCCCATTTTCAAGTGTGGAGCCTGAGGCACTGAGGTGCTAAGGCCAAGAGCCGCACAGCAGAACCACCGCAGAGCAGAGGTCAGAGATGACCAAACATCTTCCCGCTCTGCCTCCTCCTGCCTGGACCCTTCCTGTCTCTTGGGTAGGTTTGCTTTCTCTTCTTTTCTTTCTGATCTTCCCATTGCAGAAGTTCCTCCTCTCTTAAGCAGTGCCGAAGTTACTGGCAGCACAGGGTCAGTGAGCTAAGAGTCCTTCTTCATCAATGTCAGAGCAGGGACCGAAATCAAGCAAGTGCAATTCCCTCCCTTCTAAGTTCCCAAGGCAGCATCTTTGAGCCATGCACCAAAGGAGAGTGGCTAGCATCACATTTAGTCAACATTGCTTGTTGGCCCGTTTGTCTCCCCGTGGCGTGGCTGGAGGCTCCTGGAGAGCCAGCGGGCAGACATGGAGACAGTTCAGACTCTGGAGTCCCAATCTGTCTCTGGGGCCTCGGCTAGGTACTCACTCAATGAACATTGAAACTGCCACTCACCAGGCGGGGATTGAGGGCTGTTGTGGTGATAAGACAAGTATGGCTCTGCCCTCATGGAGCCCTCAGCATTACATCTAGAAGATAAGCATTTGACGAATGAATAAAAACATGGCTAATAGTTATGAGTGCTTACCGTGTGTCAGACACTACGCTAAATGCGTTTCATGAATTATTTGAAGATGAGCTTGTAGGTGGCAGAGCTGGAGATTCAAACCACACCTACATCTATCTGACTCTAAAACCCAAACTGATGAAAAGGGAATATAGAGAAAATACCAAGTAAAATGTCTGGCACTTAGTAGGCAGCATGGTCAAAAGGGATTAATCTGGACCTGAGTCAGAAAGACAGGGCTTGAGTCCTACATCTGCCCCCTCTGTGATGATGGACCTCAGGGGTGAGGCCACGTGAGGGAAACAGCTCCACGGGGCAGGGCCAAGTCAGGCAGCTTCACTACTTTGCCTTTAGCATCTGGCACAGAGAAGGTGCTAGAATTTAATTATTCTGGCCCAACTTAAAACATCCTGGGATTCTACAACATGGACGAACCTTGAAATCGTTATGCTAAGTGAAATAACCAGACACGAAAGAACAGATATTGTATGATTTCACTTATATGAAATACCTAGAATAGTCAAATACCTAGAGAAAGACAGTAGATTAGAAGATGCCAGGGGCTGTGGGAGGGAGAAATGGGAGATTGTGTTTAATGGGTGCAAAGTTTTGGTTTGAGATGATGAAAAGATTCTGGAAATAGTGGTGATGGTTGCACAAGAACGTGAATATACTAAATGCCACTGAATCATCCCCTTTCAAAATGGTTTAAAATGGTAACTTATGTATAGTTACCACAATAAAAATAAATAAGTAACATTTTTAAATTGAAAAGAAAATCCTGGGAAACGAAGCACTGTTACAAAAGCCTAGAAAATTGTCTGAGGGGACAGACCTGCAAGACACGACTCAGGAGATGGTTTCTTGATGACCTGCTGTGGCTGAGTAATTATTGCTACTGCTCTCAGCACCAGTAAGACATCTCCCCACGGATGGAGGTGCTGCTCTGTGCTTTGCTACCACCAGGAGAGAAGCTTTGATTTCGATTCAGACAGAAGAAGAAAGCTTGAGTGCTTCCCTCTGAGCTCCACGGCCCATGAGCAGGAGAGCCTGGACTCGAACTCAGGTCCCCAGTCTAACCATCCCAGCGGGCTGTGCTTCCAGAGGCTCCTCCGCGGGAAAGCCCCCTCTGTCCAGGCACACTGTGATTTGGATGGACGAATAGCTGTCATTTGATGATGAGCTTTGGTACCAAAATCTCCTGGACCTGAAGCCTGTGTTTAGTTTGGACGTAGTGAGAATTAAGATAGCGGGAAATTTCTAATCAAATCCATACGCTGTCTGGGCCAATCAGATCTTCTGCTAACGAGAACTCTATGCAAATGATGGTGCGTGTGAAATAGGCTTACTTCCTTGAGCTGGGGAGGAAGGCTGGCTTTTACCCAGTGGTCTGGCCCTAGGCTGTACCTACGCCCATCCCAGAGGAGTGGGGGAGCGCGTGAGGCAGTAGATTAGAATTAGTAGCTGTCCCGTTTTGGGCAGCTGCCATTCCTTCTAACGTCCCTCGTGTTCTGAGACTGCACAGTGAAGTCTGTCCGTTGCCCTAATACAGGGCTTCTCCAAAAGTTGCGTATACCCTCACAGGGGCAAAACTGTCCTTGGTTGAGAACAGCTGCCCCGGGAGAAGACCTCTTTGAGGGGAGGTTAATTAATTCAGGTACTTAGCCCTCCTCTTCTCCTTCCTGTCAGCCTAGTGCACTGTGGGTCCTATAATTCAGGAATGGCACACACTGAATTAAAGAAGGAAGCAATTCCTAGCCCAGACTTGCCGCTCCTCTTTGTCTTACGGGAGGTGCAAGGCTCCTGTGGGTTCAGGGAGACATTTGCAGTGCGTTATTCAGTGATGTAAATGAATGGAGAGGTAAAACAAATGTTACCAGTGGGTGGTGAGGGCCCCAGCCTCAGATAGGCCAGTAAAGGGGATTCTTGTGGTCTTGTCCCTTGGAAAATTTACCAGTGGTGTCCTGAGGAATGTCTCAGTGAAGGGATGTGGCGGGTGTGTCTCGGGACAGTGTGCCACTCTCTGGAATGCTTTGGCTGTGGGAAATGGGCTCCGAGAGCTCTCGCACTGGGTGCTGTTCAGTCCTGGTTGGGTAGCGTATATGAGAGCCAGCTGACGAGTCGGGAAGCTGCCCTGCTGCTGAGACTCAGCGTGGAGCTGTGGGCAGCGGGTCGCCAGACGGTTGTGAGCAGCAGGGAACGAGATCGTGCTGAGGCTCTCGTGAACATTCAGAATTGCTAGTGTGATTTTTCTTCTGGATAGCACCTAGGAGGCGGCGTGCTCTCCACCGGGTAAGAAAGGACCTACTCCCTGTCAGCCACAGTTTCCTAAAACAAAGTTCAGCAATTTCTGAACAAATTCGATGTTAGAGTAACGTTTTTTGTTTACTAGTTTGGTTCATTTTAGCCATTTACTTTTAAAATGAATTATGAAGGTAACATTTATTATACAGAAAGTAACTACAAAGAAGTACACAGAAAGTAATTCACAAATAATCCTGCTGCCAAAGAAGGTGCAGGGAACAATTTTGACATTTGTGTCATAATTCTGTCAAGGTTTTTTTCTTCTGTGATTTTTATTTATTTTTAATTTTATAAGTAACATCATGTATTACTCACAGTATCGGCAAAAAGAAAACAAACAAGTGATACACTTATATTGAGAAACTTGAGAGAGTTTAGTAAAGTTACTGTTTGTAAGGGAATGGGTAGGGTGTAAGGAGATGGTGGCACACGAGAGATGGGGCAGACCCCCCAGGGTCTGGTAACAGCCTACAGGGGAGTAGGGAGAAAAAATTCAGAGCCCAAGTCAGAGAGCAAGCTGGAGATCTGGGTAGGGAGGACCCCCCGACAGGACAAGGGGTAGTGGGGCATCATGGGAAGGGAATACATGCCTGGTCCTCGATCTTCTCCCTCGCTGCCAGTGGGCCCCAGAAACCAGTATACATGGCTTCCCATTGGCGTAGTCGGCCTCCCCAAGCACAAGACAGCGTGGACAGGGTAGAGAGTTGATCTGGAAGGGCAGACAGAAGACATCCAGCCCAAACAGGAGCACGTTCCTGTGGTCTGATATTCAAACCTTATGGATGGAGCTACCCTTTCCCCCAAAGATGGCCATTCATTTAGGTTTGGTACAGATCCTCCCAGACATTTTTATAGGTAGTTACCTGTATTATATATGCTCTCACAAAATGTACAGTTTTGTTCTGCCCATGTGGGTGTATGTATTTTATAAATGGTACAACACAGTATGTATTGTTAAACAACTTGCTTCTTCTCTCAACAATGTATCTTGTACTCTTTCTACGTCAGCTCCATAGACCTAACACATTACTTGAAACTCCTGCAGGGTGTTCCACAGTGTGGTCCACTGGAAGGCTGTTTCCCGATATCCTAGTTCTTGCTCACTCCCTCTGGGGACATGGCTGGACCGTAGGATCCCCACTATGAAACTCAGGTGTGCCAGTGTAATTTCCTTTGGGTGAGGACATAGAAACCAAAGTCACATAGCATCACTTCCAGGCAAAAACTTTAAGAGCCAACGAAAGCTTCACCATCTCTTTCCTCTCCTCTGCCACCGGGGCTAGGAATGTTTTAGACCAGCGCTGTCCAATAAAAATATAATACAGGCTGCTCTGTAATTTAAAATGTTCCAGAAGCCACATTTTAAAAAATTAAAAAACAGATAAAATTAATTTTGATAATATATTTTATTTATCCAATATATCCAAACTATTATTTCAATATGTAATCAACGTTAAAAATTATTGAGATGTTTTACATTTTTTATACTAAGCCTTTGAAATCTTGTGTGTATTTTACACTTATGGTGTATATTATTTCCAACCAACCACATTTCAAGTGCCCAATAGCCACATGTGGCTAGCAGCTACCATAAGGGACAGCATAATTCTTCCCGGATCTCAGGATGACACTGAGCTGAGTCTACAGCTAAAGAGACAGACATACAGTGTGAATGAGAAATAAATTTTTTTTGTTTTCTTAAGGCATTGAGATTTGGATATTTGCTCCCACGGCATCACCTGGTCTATGCAGACAGATACACATATCATAACTCATTTCATCATTTTCCTATGGATGGAGATGCAAGTTGTTTCCAGTCCTTCACTATTATTTAAATGTGTTGCTAAATATCCTTATGTGCATCTTTATACTCATACGTAAGTTTTTCTCTGGGGTAATTACCCAAGAATAAAGTCATATGTACGCTTTTTATCTTGAGAAATGTATCTAAAAGGCTGTCCAGATTGCCTCTACAAATTATCCCTTCTATCAGAAGTATATGAAAGTACTCATTTTCCCCATATCCTTACCAATATTTGTTATCAAGTTTTTCCATTTCAAAAGGTTTTCTTTTCTATTTTTTGTATTTACATCTCTGATAGTATACTTGATGTTATATATAGCCTGTTCTTTTTAACATCATCAATATTTTAATCTAAATAAAATTTTTTATAAACCGTGTTTGTAAATGACAGCATAAAAACATGGCATGAGAAGTTGATCTAACCATTTCCCTAGTTTTTGGACAGTTGGATTACTTCTAACTTGTGTTACATGTGAGACCAGAATGAACATCTTCGTACAGTCAACTTTTTCCATGTTTCAATTATTTTTCCTTAGGATAAATTCTATAAGTGTAATTATTGGGTCAAAAGGCTCATAAACTTTAAGATTCTTGATATTTGCCAGCAGATTCTCTTTTCTCCGGAAAAGTTGTAATTATTACACTCCTTTAGGGAAATTTCCGATGTTTACATGACATCTATTGAACATTGCGTGCAGATGGTTTTAAACTGTTATTGCATCTGGTGCTCACGAGGGTCCTGTGAGGTGAGCAGAGGGGGAAGCACCTGTCCAGAGTCACCTGGTGGGGAAGGGGCAAGGCCAAGGCTTGAACTAGGCTTCAGACCATACATTTAGGATGATTGTTTATTTTATTTAATACTGCAGCTGTCTCCTTTACACCACCCATGGAAAAATAGCCTTCTCCTGGATCCCTATTTCACCTACAACTCTTGACCCCAAATAATTAATTAATTTAGGTCTCCGGATGCAGAGCGCTCATATTGACAGTGGCTTCTTTCTATAGAAAAAAACCCTCAATGCTTGGAAAAGGGATGTCAGACTATAACTTCAAGATACCAGGAGAGGGCGCTGCTGGCTCATAATCTACTTCAGAAAAAAACAAAAGCTCTCAGGGAGGCTGACAATTTTTGAGATGGTTTCTCTAGGAGAGAGAGAAACACCTTCCACTGAACAAATATTAAGCTGGTATTTGGTGTATAGAGCTGTTTTCCAATGAGATTCATTGGGGCTCTCTATTCAGGTGATTTATTCACACAAACCAGCCACCTTGTTTCAAAATAAAAGGGGAGTCGTGATAAGATGTTGAACTGTTTTAAGAGGAAACCATCACAAATATTTCTTAGCATAGTTCTCACTATTGCAGAAAATGATGAAATGCAAATGGTGAAATAGGACCAAATACAAAATTTCCTTTTAGAATTCAATAGAATGGAGTGTGTCAGAAGAGGTCAGAAACAACCTCTGGACATTTTCATGTTTTGGTCCTTGGACACAGTTGATGTACTGTGAATGTTAGCTGAAAGCAGAATGTTTGTTTGTGCTCTCTGAGGATGCACGGAGACATCCGTCCCCTGCTGTGATCTGAGCTCCTTTCTTGCCTGGACCACGGCCAGAGTTTCCTGATTGATTTTCCTCCCCCATTGCCACATCTCTGTCCCCCCACCCTCATACACTGAAGCTGCGGCCTGGATGAACTTTCCAAGAAAGCCTTGGATCCCATCACTCTCCTCCTGAAAACCCCCTAGTGGCTTCCCACCATCTGTAAGATAAAAGCCTTCACCCGTCTTATGATACCTTCAAAATGAAGCCTCTGCCCCGTCTCCCAGCCTCATCTTGTGCCCTCCTCCTGCACCCTCTCCCACTGCCGTGCTCTAGCCACACTGAGCTGCGTGGCTTCCCCCGAACATGGTTTGCTCTTTAACCTCTCCACGGCTTTGTACCTACTGTTCCCTCTGCCTGGAACTTCTCACCATTTTAATCAATCTACCAAATTCCTGCTCATTCTTCAAAACCCAACTAACAAGTCACCTCCTCCTGATGTCTTCTCCAAATCGCCACATTTAGTCACTCCTGTGCTGATACCCTCATGGGTGATCTGAAGTCCACCTCATGCCACTCTGTCTCCTTTTGTTTGTCCATCAGCTCCTCTGACAGAGAGCTACTACAGGGGAGGGGCCTTAGCTCCTTCTTCAGTTTATTTCCAAATCCAAGTTGACGGCTGGTATGTAATAGACTCTCAAAGAACTATTATTATTATTCTCTGCATTTGAATTTGGAGAGAGAGGCTTTCTATGAACTTCAATAATCTGGCAACATGACATATATACCATTCTAAAGAATTTTGGAGGTTCTAAGCTATCATTACTTATAATTTTACAATTCCCACTTAAGACGATGATGTTTGTTCATGCTAACCTTTATTCCTCTTTTTCTGGTTGATTTTGTTTGGAAAGAGGATAGCTGAGGCTAGAATTGGACTAATGCCAGCATAGGTTTCTTAAAAGAGGTGGGATTTCAATGAAAGGAGGGACATTTTCTAATGGGTAAGAAGGGAGACCTGCCCTGAGAATTTGGCAGAAGAAAGTAGAAAGACAAGTGGAGAGGGAAGCAAGGGTCCTGGAGAGCAGGGTTCTCACACTGTAGGGACGGAGAGATGGGAGAGAGCAATAGTGTGTTAGGAAGGAGAGAGAGGTGTGAGTCTGGGCCTTTATTCCTTCTCCTACAACTTCTATTTCAATGCAGAAATTAACGTTGGAGAAAGACAATTGCCAAGTTTTTACCAACTCCCCATATTCTTTCAGATGATAGTGAGTTCTGAATGATCAGTAAATCTTGAAATGTAGAAGGTCACTAAAGGGAACATTATTTACTCAAAGACCCATGGACCTTGTTACTTCACAATGTACACTATTTTTTTTTTCCCAGGGAAGATTAGCCCTGAGCCAACATCTGCCAATCCTCCTCTTTTTGCTGAGGAAGACCGGCCCTGAGCTAACATCTGTGCCCATCTTCCTCTACTTTATATGTGGGACGCCTACCACAGCATGGCTTGCCACACGGTGCCATGTCCGCACCTGGGATCTGAACCAGCGAACCCTGGGCTGCCGAAGAGAAATGTGCGCACTTAACAGCTGAGCCACCGGGCCGGCCCAATGTGCACTATTTTAACAAGTCTAGAAACTCTTTAAACTGGTCCTATATCCACACAGACAGTTAAAACCAACAGCCTGTATAACCAGATGCCTGCACGCGCATGCGCACAAACACGGGGTTTCACACGTCCACTATCCCACGTGGGGGATGACTCCATTTTCCCATTGACTGATGGAGCTCTTGGGTTGAGACGAACCATCTGTCTCCTAAATGGCATTTCTAGTGCTTCAATCACATCTCCAATAATCACTTCCCCTAAACACATTAGTGGGAAATGATGTAAAAAATAATTAAGTGTAACTATCCTCTGCATTAGAAATGGATGATATCCATGTTTTGTAAAGTAGAGACATGCAGGAGAAAATGATTATTCTTACAACTCATTGCTATAGGAAAATCTCTTCATTGTTGCATAGAATCCATCCTAGTAAGGGGAATATTTGAGAACTTGGTGCTTCAAAGGAAAGAGGTGAAGAGTATCATCTACTCCAGTGCAAACTAGCTATACCAACCATTAGCCCTGAGATCATTCTTTACCCCCAGAAGGAGAATATGTGAGATATTTTTACAGAAGGGGGCTTGTCATGCAAAGCACTTGGAGCCTGACAGAGCTGGCTTCCAAATATGACTCAACAACTGAAAAGCTGGATGATTTTAGGTAAGTCAATTAACCTTTCTGAATCACTAAATCCTCATAGAAATGTTCTAAGGATTTAATTAGATGACACATATGGAGTGCCTGGCACATTGCCTGGCATGTAGACCCCGCTTATATCTATTGACTCTCTCCACCCCTTCACAGAGTCTTCAACAGCCACACTGATGATCCGTTTGACACCCGGACCTCATAATCTGAAAGGGGGAGCACTCTGTGCCCTATTTTCAACATAACGGAACTGCTTTCCTTGGCCCATAACTTGCTCCATGTGCCCTCTCCTATTATGCTTTCTAATTGAACTCTGAGTATGGCAGCTCTTCTTGGCAAGAGTTCTAAGAGCCTTCCTGCTTACTTGCAGATATGCCTCTGATTCATCCTATTTTCTTTGCCTCTCACAACGCCAATGGTAGCCCCTGTGGAGACCTCAAGCAAGGCTGGATTAACCATGGGGAGTAGAAATAACTCCCATACCAGTGTGGCATCACTGTGGGCATTTCTGCTTTACTCACTCCCTTGGGCTGAGTCATGCAAAGCAAGACTCACTGATGGAGGAAGCAATGTGCAGGACTGACATCTTTGTTTAGCGTAAAGGACACAGCTCAGAAAAAAGGCAAAGGAGGAAGGTTGGATGGGAGCCATATCTGGCCCCAAACTACTCTTCCAACCCTATCCTTCTTGTGTCTTCTCAATGCCTGGCAGAGACCATCACAATCTCAACAATCTTCTGCTTACTTGCCTTCCTTCTGGAACATTCTTACCATCTCCTTTGTAGTTCTCCAGATTGTAACCATCCTTATACTTCCATTGTGATCCCACTTCCCCCAGGAAGCATTCTCTTGCTGCCCCAGCCTACATCATTCCCTACCTCCCTCAGCATCTGTGGAACCAGGCTGCGGCTCTGACTCAGCTGTGTTTGAGAATTAAGACTCTGGAGTCAGACAGAATGGATCTGAATCTTGACTCTTCTTCTCTCCAGCTGTATGATCTTGAGAAAGCATCTATGTTTCCCAAGGAAGAGTTTCCTCATTTGTAAAATAGGAATACTAATAATAAATGTCTCACAGAAATGCTATGAAGATTAAATAGAAAGCACTTAGAAGAGTACTTTGCACACAGTTAAGTGTTTAATGAACACTTTTTAAAGTTACTTACGTTTTTCAGAGTAAGTTGCTTTGGGACAAGACTGATCATCTATCCATCCATCCATCCAACACTTGGGACCCAGAGATAAACCCGACCCAATCTGTGCCCTCCAGGAGCTGGCAGTCTCACCAGGGAGACAGAAATGCAAACAAGTTTATTACGATGTGATATATCTGAAAGGCTTAGGGCTTGCCAACTTGGAACCTGTCAATCTTCCTCACTGACGTGACAGCTAAGACAGAGCATTCTCATTTGGCTGCAATGTGCTGTCTCCTCATTGCTCCTGGCTGCCTATTGAAGCCTTTCGGTCCCAGAGAAAAAGCAGTGGCTACACAGAGGTCTGGGGGACCTGTGCTATATCCTGATTTCAATGCCACAATAGCATCCTGTTTTGCTCTATGGGAAATGGGACAACTTTTCAGCCCAGACTGCTGGAGCTTCTAGGACCTTTGCCAGGATTTTAATCCATCCAAACCAACTGTTCCAAGCTGAGGGTCAGTGGACTAATTCTGGACTTGATCTTAGAGTCAGATAGCAGAGGTTACAGGTTACCTGATGGCCTCTCAACACCTTTGCCCAACAGATCTATCTAAACCATCCCAAACAAGGACTAAGGTAAATCCTGTCTTTGGAAGGTTTCCAGGGGAGTCGGTTCCACTTCAGATATGAAATTAATCATAAAACCTCTGAATCATCATACAAAGCTGTGGGAGCACACAGATAGAGAAACAGTGTCCAATTAGCTTGGGGGATTACAAAAGCTTGTGAGCATGGCCTTGTCAGGCTATAATGCCCATATAAGCCAGCTGGCCCCTCTCTGATGCCTGCAAACCTAAGCTGATTGGATAACATGTGGTCTTCAGGGACCAGGGGAGAGCATGGGCAGCTCTGCACAGTCCCCACGACCAAAAATCAAAGGCTATATCCTGAATTAACTCTGTGCCTTTACACATAATGTTCTTTCCAATTGGCACCCTTTGGCTGCCTGGCAAATCCCTGCTGTTCTGGAAAAAACATTGCTTCTATTCCTCTCTTTTGTGAAGTTTTCCCTAATGTACCATCAGTTACTTGATGCTTCCAATACTGTTCTATAGACCTTTACTGAGATGTGCACGTCACTACATTTTATGACTTGTGTACGTGTCTTTGTTAGACTTGAACTACTCAAAGGCAGGGATCTGTCTTCTTCCTTCTTCCAATGCTCAGCAGAGTCAGAATTAGAAGCTATGAATAGATAAGACCAGATGAATAAATAAGAAATCATGATTCCAACCACAGCAGCGGGGAAGGCATTGAGTTGCCGTCAGCAAATTGCTAAGAGGAATGGAAGAGCCTCTGATGGTCTCCCAGGTGAGAGGAGATGAAATGGGCAGCTTCTGAGCTGAGATGGAAGATATCAACTCCACCTCTACTGGCTGTTTCCCACAGAGCTTAGCAACTCTTTTATCTCCTGGCTACCTGGCTTTGCTTTTGTCCTAATTATTTAGTTACATTTTACTCTTAAGGTTATTTGCATTCTACTGTATCCATAGAAAATACTATATGATGGTACACCATATCAATATAATAGATGTAAGTAACCCTAAGAGCATGGATAATAATAAAATGTAGCAAAATAATTAGAAAGTGATATGTTCTGAGCATATATTACCTTTGGTTTTAATATAATTTGTTTCATCATAATTTATATAATTTAGTTTTTAGCACAGCTGTGTTTAACAACTGGCTTGGAAAATTCTCAAAATCATAACCATCCGCACCTGTGAGCTGGAGCGAGCTGCCTCCAGCACCATTGTCAGGATCATTAACCCTGATCATTGCCCCGGACTATCCCTCTAGGACTCCGCACACCAACAGGAATGCTCGGAAGGAGCATAGTTCCACGCTCCGGACTAGAGACTTCTGCCTCAAACTTGTATGGATACACACAAAAGCAAAGAAAGTCTGGACGTCAGAACTGCCACTGTCATCAGAGAGACTGGAGACCAGCGAGGCTACAAAGTAGGTCCATCCTTCCCTCCATTCATTGTAGATTGAGTTGCCAGGGGTCAGGGTGACTCCCAAATGGAGATTTGTGTTTATTAGGGCGTACTCTTGGGGCTAACACCTGTGAGGAGTGAAGGCAGCAGGACTGGGCAGAAGGAGAATTTGAACTGTGATGTCGATGCAGTCAGGGCCCCAGTGGATCCCACGGGGAGCAACTACATCGGGAGGGCTCTTCAGAGTTGTCCTCCTTTGTATGTCACATCGCCCAGTCATTGGAGTGGGCTGACCCTGGAGACAGTTGTACGGGCAGCTTCCTCTGCCCAGGGCAATGCCTGAGGAGGGCCTCAGCTGTCAGCCATTAAGCAGGCAGTACTCGAGGCAGCTGGGATAGGAAACGAATGCCTTGGTCCTGCAGGGGAGTCTAGACTGCACCTCACAGCGCCCCTGACACGAGAGTGGACCCCGGATTAGCATCAGCTGGGAACTTGTTAGAAACACACATTTTTTTAAGCCCCACCCCAGAACTACTGAATCAGAAGCTGAAGGGATAGGGCCTAGCAGTCGTTTTAAACAACTTCTCCAGGTGAATCTGACACAGGCTGGAGTTGGAGAATAAATGCCTGTATCAGCAGTTCCCAAACTCTGGTCTCGGAACCTCTTACCTTCTTAAAACTTAGCTAGGACCCCAAAGAGCTTTTGTTTACATGGGTAATATCAACCTATATTTACCACATTAGAAATTAAAACTGAGAGATTTTAGAAATAATCTGTCAGCTTATTAAAATAATAATAATTTTTATGAAAAAAGCTAGGTTATCAAAATTAAAAAGACGTTAATAAGTGGCATTGTTTCACATTTTTGTGAACTTCTTCGATGTCTGGCTTAATAGAAAACAGCTAGATTCTCTTTTCTACTTTCACATTCACTCTGTCTTGACATCACATGTCATGTAGCTTCTGGAAAACACCATGCACTTGTAATAGAATGAGAGAAAAAGGCAAATAACATCTTAGCATCATTATAAAAATAGTTTTGATCTTGTTGACCTTGAAAAGATCCCAGGGACCCCGCTTTGAGAAGCGCTCCTCACCGTCTCTCCTGGAGCAGGAGGTACAGCCTTCAGGTCAGATGCTGCTAGTTTTCCACGTGTGGAGTAGTTTTGGATTGCGTCTTGAACCTTGTGAATGTCACATTGAGAAGATTCTGGATTAGGTTATATTCCAAGAAGAGTGGTTTTTCATTTTTTTCCCCCAGCAGACAACGCACTTGGCTGGGCTCCAACTGCAAGTCCTGTCTCTCGGGCAGCAGCTGACGGCACTCCGGAAGTCTCTTCTGTGTGTGCATGGTTCAGGGCTCTGCCAGGGACTTGGGCAGAGTTATGCACAGAATTTATGGCTCTTTCCTTTCTGGGTGCCCCCTGACTTTTCAGCAGTTATGTTTGTTCCAAACTCAGTTCTCTGGTTTTTCAGACCAGCATGACTACGGGGTTTCCACTGGAGTTTTAGCGGCCCCACAGAGTACAGATTTCAGCACACCCTCAGGCCAAAAATTCTGTGAAAATCTGGACCCCACGATGCCGTTCCTTTGTTCTGAGTGTCGTCTCCCCTTCAGAATCGGCCAGATTTTGCTCGCTCTTCAGTCTCCAGTGCCTTTGGGTCATTGTTTTTTGGTATTTTGTTTGGTCTAATTGTTATCTACAGGGCGGTTGGGTGGTTAGGAGCTACCTAGTCACAGGGGAGGGGAGGGGTGTGGGACCTCGGAAGGGACAGTCTCAAGCCTCCTCCTCACTCTCCTCCTGGGTCCTGCCAAGAAGGAATAACACTAGTGTAGCTTCTGGGAGCCTGTAGGTAGAATTGCTCTGACTTCGATGGTTGGTACATGGGCGAGATTCTCTTTTTAGCTGCTCCCCTTCCTGTGGCAGAGGGGTAAGCAGATACGGGTCAGCTCCCTCCAGCTCACTCAGCCCAGATCTGTTTCTCTTTGGACGTTCCTCTTCTCCCACTAGGCAGCTGGCCCCGGACATCTGCCTCAGCGAGGTCCAGGATAGCTCAGTGCTGAGTACTGGGACCCCAAACCCTTTCTTCTGCCACCACTTCTCTCTGGTTACATTCCTCTTGTTGATGGGTTTGTATTGGATCAACCTTTGGTCTGCTGTTCTTTAGGGCTAACTAGCTTAGGAAAAAGATATTTACCAGCTTACTGGAGTTCCCTGTTTTGGGTTTGAGGCAAAAACCACAGCCAATAATATATTGTTTTATTATACTTGCTGTACTTTATTTTTGCTGGGCATTTTCCCATATGTGTCTATCCCTCTGGGGCCTCAAAGAGAAGAATGCTGATTGGCAGTTCCCAAGTGCTTAGCAAAAATAGTATCTAACAGTAACCCCAAGTCACCATCAGTGCCAACTGGAGACACCATTGAAACTTGGCCAGCATGTGCCTTCTCTCAGGCCACACCCCAGAACCACAGGATCTGAATGACCGAGGCACAGAGTCCAGAGTCTTCTCAGGCAGTCCAGGGAGACCTAGACGTGGGAGAGAAACCACTGAGGACTTGAACCCTACCCAAGCCACCCATCTCTCAGGGCGCCTACAAGGTTGCGGGCATAGCTCTGTTATAATGCTTGACTTAATGGCCTGTAGTTGTTTCCTTTCACACTTGTTTCCTCTGCTAGACTAGATGGTCCTCGACCTCCAGGAGCTCATCTCCTTTTCCTTTTACCTTTTTCAGGCTCTTGGTATACATTGCTCTATTTCTGTTCCCAAACTTAACATGCCCAGAAGTCAGACAGATTAGTTCTACTTCACATCCTTGCCATGGAACTGGAAAGGGGCCGGTGAAACCATTAAGCATGGCCTTTATTCCGCTCTAAATGACCTCTCCCTGAGGCCTCCTCACCACACCTCTCTACACCTTCTTTACCTGTCAGGAGTGCCACCACCACCCTCAGCCCCCTCTTTCAGGGATGAACATGTGCCTTCACTGACAGCCTCTCCTCTTCTCTGTCTAAAGCTTGCTGTGTTCGCTGTACCAGTGAGGGTCCCAGTAGGGAAAAAGTGACAAGACACAGACTGGATAATTTCAGGAGAATTTGATAAAGGAACGTTTTACAAAGATGCAGTCAGGGTTTAAAGAAAAAGCAAGGCATGGTGCAGTCCTCCAGAGCTAGGAACAGAAGTGAATGTTCCTGGAACCTGGAGAGGGCACTCTACGGAGAGGGCCACCTGATAGAAGCTGTGGCCTATGGTCAAGGGACACAGCCTACCTGTGGACCACCCAACAGGGAGAGAGGCAAAGAGAGATATTCCAACATCACTTTCCTCCTGTCTTCTGACCTCCTGGAGTTGACTTCCAGTGGCTTAACTCAACCGGAAGCAAGAGGAAGGGGAGCCCACTGAAGCAATACACAGAGGTTAGACTCCTTGGCAGAGGGAAGGTGGTGAAGGGAGATGGGGGATGGGTCTGGAAGAGCCAGGAGAAGATGATCCAAGACCCTCTCCATGTAGCCCTGCTTTCTTTCCCATTTTTCCCAGGGAAAAGGAATAGCATGACAATTTTATTCCAAGGAAAGTAGCATAGTATAATGGACAGACGTTTTTGGTTTAATCTTACTTACCTGCTGTATGATCTTGAGCAAACCACTTAATCTTTATGCATCTCAGGTTTCACCTCTGGGAAATGACGATAATAATATCGATCTTACAGGGCTTTTATGAGGCTGTTGTGGTGGATGTAAAGCCCATAGGATGAGGCCCATCACATGGGAAGCCTCAATAAATGGAAGATATCCTTTCCAGGCCAATCTTTCCTTGTGTGCCCTTAACCATATCAATACTCCCTCTCACTTTTGTAGTTTCAATCTCCCCAAGGAATTCTTCCCTTTTGTCAGCAAGCATGTCTGGACATCCCTTTTCCTAATTCAACTTTAGTTCAGTTCACAAAAACAAGCACAATGATGGACACTGTCATAGAGTTGGACACTCCTGGAGGGCCAGAAGGCTGGTGTGGTGTGCAGCCTTGGACCAGCAGCATGCCCTTCATTGTGGTCAACCCAGGGGCCACAGTCAGCAAATTATCTCAACTGTCGGGTGAGTTTGACTGCAGCAACCTAAGTGAAGGGTGCGGTTTATTAGCAAAGGCAGCATCAAAATTGGGCACCAATCCAACCATGTCTGGTTGTGTTGAGTTTTCCATCAGAGAGGGAGCAAGAGACAAATCTGGAAAAGACTGCCTGGCTTTGGGTGGAATTAGTTATGCAGTGTGTATGCTTATGGTTTATTGGCCTTTTCCAATTGTTTCCTGGGTGTAAAAACAATCCTCAGGCCCTAAAAGCCAGGAGAGGTCTCTTATTGGTGATATAAGAAAGTCACAGCCCTTAAGTAGACATCTAACTACCATCAAGGCTGGCAGCAGGTAAATGATACAAACTGCCAATACCCAGGTGCCCTCTGTATTAGTTTTCTAGGGCTACCATGACAAAGCCTACCGACTGGGTGGCTTAAAGAGCAGAAGTGCACTGTCCCACAGTTTTGGAGCTAGAAGTCCAAAGTCACTGTGTAGCAGGGTTGGTTCCTTCTGAGGACTGTGAAACAAGGCTCTGTTCCAGGCCTCTCTCCTTGGTTTGCACACGGCCATCTTCTCCCTGTATCTTTTCATATCACCTGCCCTCTATGTGTTTCTCTATGTCCAAATTTCCCCTTTTTATGAGGACACCAGTCATACTGGATTAGAGCCCACCCTAATGACCTCATTTAACTTGATTACCTATGTAAAGACCCTATCTCCAAATTAGATCACATTCTCAGGTACTAGGGGTTAGGCTTTCAACACATGAGTTCAACCTATAACACCATCTAATGGCTCTTGGGTCAATGGAGGCTTATAAAAATAAACATATCTAGAAGATTCTCAAGTTGGTTTCATCTCCATAGTTAATTTTCTAAACAACGATTTTCTTTTTTTTTTTTTTTTGGCTTCAACAACAGAAAGTTATTTTCTCACAGTTCTGGAGGCTGGAAGTCTAACATCAAGGTGCCACCAGGGTTGGTGTCTGGTGAGGCTTACCCTTGGGACACAGACAGTTGCCTTCTCTCTGTGTCCTCACATGGCCTTCCCTCAGTGTGCGTGCCTGAGAGAGAGAGAGATCCTCTCTGGTCTCTTTTCTTAGAAGGACAGTAGTCCTATCAGATCAGGCCCCCACCTTTATGAGCTGATTTAACCTTAATTACTTCTTTTTTTTTTTTTTTTTTTTAAAGATTTTATTTTTTCCCTTTTCTCCCCAAAGCCCCCTGGTACATAGTTGTGTATTCTTCGTTGTGGGTTCCTCTAGTTGTGGCATGTGGGATGCTGCCTCAGCGTGGTCTGACGAGCAGTGCCATGTCCGCGCCCAGGATTCAAACCGACGAAACACTGGGCCGCCTGCAGCGGAGCGGGCGAACTTAACCACTCGGCCACGGGGCCAGCCCCCTTAATTACTTCTTTTTTTGTAAAATTATTGAGGTCATATTGGCTTATAACATGTAAATTTCAGGTGCACATTATTATATTTCACTTCCCCTATAGACTGCATCGTGTTCACCACCAATAGTCTAATTTCCATCTGTCACCATACACAGGTGTCCCTTTACCCTTCCCCCCCCCCAACCCCTTCCCTTCTGGTAACCACTAATTTGTTCTCCTTGTCTATCTGTTTATTTTAAACAATCATTTTCTTGTCAAGGGCAAACATCTTTCCCATCCTCCCTTGTAATTTTTTTTTGGCCAGTGCCTATATATGCCAAATGGATTAAAGAATTCACGTGCAGTTCAGGAATGTTGACCACACTGGCCTCTTCCCTTTGCACGAGTTAGAGCAGGTCCCTGGGTATCCTCAAATGAACTAACTGGCAGAGAACTCAGAGTTTCAGCCTGAACCTGTCTGTTTACCTGAATCTGCTTGTGTCACATCCTTGGGTAATACTGTCTGAGAGCTATTATTTGTCTTGTCAACACAGACCAGGAAAAGAACGTTAAAACAGAGCTCTATCAATCCTGTCTTTCCCACATCTTGTCCTATACCTCGTGTCCGGAATCCTAGGGTATGCCTGGCACCCACCCCCAGGGCAACACGAAGAAAAGGCTTTTTCTCTCCAGGGCTTGCGATGTTCAGATTGATTCCTCTGACTGCAGGCTGCTGAGTCTACAGATGTTCTGCTGCAGAAAGCTAATGTTTGTCCAGGGCTCAGAGGTGAGAGTGCCTCAGAGGCAGGAGAGAGACAGTGGGCATTCAGTTCCCACAAACCACATCTGCAGAGAACTACGTGCTAAGAGCTGGGCGAGGCTTGTGCGAGAGGGGAGCACTCTGCTGTCAACAGAGTTATAGCTGCTCAGAGAGGCTCACGTGGACAATGAGGAGAGTCAAGCTAAGGCTGGACTAGAAGGGTGTTGGCCTGAGTTTGTGGCCCTGCCTGGACTGGACTGTTTGTGTCTCACCTGAATGATGGATCTCATAGGTTCTTCTTGAGACTAAATAACTCAAACTCTGGTCTCGATGCTGGTCTTTTGTATGGTTTTCAGCTTAGGCCCCGAGGGTCAGACTGGTGATGGAGCTCCTCCTGAAGGGATTGAAAACATGCACCACCCATCATCCAGGGCGGGAGATGATTGGGAAGGCAGGCTGTAGATCGGGGTAAGGCAAAACTTTCCCACCTCCCGGGGTCCATCTGACCCCAACTCTGAGATAAGGAAGGGTCCTGATTCAGAGGTGGGTAGAGGGGAGATGAGCTCACCCTGCCAAAAGGAAGCTGCTCAGATATGAGTAGAGGAGGCAGCGGGCTGAGAAATCCCAAGGTTGAGGTTTGCCTGTCCAATGGTTGAGCGCTATTCCTCTTTATTACACTTGTCTCTCATCATTCTTGAAACTTTGGTAGAATGTCAGAGTTACAGCCTGGCCCATGCCTTACTGTGGGTTGTAAAAGGAAGGCAGGTCCCCTCTCGTGGGGAAGTAGACAAGACTGGGGCACAGAGTCCCCTGAGGCTGAGTGGTGGCGGAAACATGGAGGAGGCACAGAAGGCCCTGCGTGCTCGGACATGAGCCCCTATGAGGGGGCTCCTGAGGACTCGCAGGCATCAGCCATGGGGGATAAGTGGAAGGGGCCATTTCCTGACAGAAGAGCTGGTGGAACACATGTCACTGTGATTCAAGCTACACACATAAGCAATCAATTAAAATTCAGGCTGATAAATCCTGTGCGACAGGTCAGCACAGACGTGAGGAGAACACAAACGCAGTGGACAGTAGTTCAGAGGGGAAGTGTGACAGAGTGGCTCAGGGCTGCATAGATAGAGTGGCTCAGAGCTTGGATTCTAGAATCAGACAGCCTGGTTTGAGGGCCTTTGGCACCATTTGCTGGCTATGATCATGGGTAAGCTAATTTTGCTAAGCCTTGGTTTCCTCATATGACATCCAGACAATAATAGAACCTAGTAGGATTCAGTGAGACAGATAATCCACATAAAGTACTTAGCATCACTCATTCACTCATTCATAATTCAAAAGTGTGTACTGATTCCCTTGCAATGTGCCAGGCCCCGTTCTAAGTGCCAAGATACATCAGTGAATAAAAGCAGACAAAAGCCATGCTCCCCTCCCACCACCACTGAGTGTATATCCATGTGGTATTGAGAGTAAGCCCTCGAAAGAGATAACAATATGATCTTTCTTATACGTAGAATTGAAAAATAAATTAAAAAAAAAAAAACAAGCTCACAGTTACAGAGAACAGATTGAAGGTAGCCAGAGGTGGGAGGGGTGGAGAAATGGGTGAGCTGGTTTGTTTTTTTAGTTTAAATAAATTGAATAAGAATAAATAAATAAAAGTTATAAACCAAGCCAATAAGCTGCTAAATGAAATGTCTATCCTCCTACCTTATGAATATGCTTTTATAAGGAAAAAGAAAAAGTGTCTTAATAAATGTCTGCATACCTTAGGTTAGGGAGTAATACACTGAAAGATTGCTAACTATGTTGTAATATTAAAAAATTGAGTTCAGCCTTCAGTGATTCTTTTTTTTATTTTTAGTTGTCAAAAGACAATACAAAATCGAGGCTGGCCCGGTGGCGCAGTGGTTAAGTGCACACGTTCTGCTTCGGCGGCCCGGGGTTTGCCAGTTCAGATCCCGGGTGTGGACATGGCACTGCTTGGCAAGCCAGCATGGTAAGCATCCCACGTATAAAGTAGAGGAAGATGGGCACTGATGTTTGCTCAGGGCCAGTCTTCCTCAAAAAACAAAACAAAATCTAAGGTAAAGGAAATTGGAGAATTAGAAAGGAAATCGGGGAAGGGACATTTGTAATTCTGTTTAAATATTATTGGCTAGTTCATAACCAGATATAGAATAAGAAAGTGAAATGGTTGTGATATGAATTATAGAAAATGGATACTTCTGTGAAAAACAAAATGAAGCCAGAAGTCTGTTAACAGAGAAGCTCACTGGCGATTAATAAAATGATAAAGAAGAAATCTTTACATGCTGGGCAGGATAAGATCAAAAGCCAACTTTTTATAGTCATAGAGACATATATTCAAACATTCAACAATCTAAAAATATCACCTATGATTAAAATACTAGATAAAAATTATTTTCCTGTAGTTTTGAATACGTACCACAGGAAAAGATGGGGCTCTTTAAGGGTGTTTCAATGATCTATTCCAGCTGTGAGCCACCACTGGAGGCTGCAGATGTCCATTAGAATCAAGTTTTCAGAAGCTGACTGTCCAGTTAATCTATTTCCATATCCTTTTTCTCAATATTTGCCTTGTCTTTTCCATTGTTAGCAAAAAAGAGAGACAAATGGCTTTGGAAGTGAAATTAGTCAATTTTATGTAAAATGCTAACCTGAATTCTAAGTATAGTTGGGAATTAAGAAAATCTCTTAATTTAAATGGGGGTTGGGTATCCCTTGAAGATTTCACTTATTCATGTATTTTATGTCTCAACAAATGAC
The DNA here is from genome assembly GCF_041296235.1 of Equus asinus. Lineage (NCBI taxonomy): Eukaryota > Metazoa > Chordata > Mammalia > Perissodactyla > Equidae > Equus > Equus asinus. The sequence goes on along the minus strand of NC_091798.1, from coordinate 42,531,810 downwards.
TTTCAACCTGGTTGTGTGTTTATACCTTGCAATAAGATGCTGTCAAATAATGCTGGGAATACATTGAACAAATAAATTCTCTTTTCAATAGATAGGTTAGTATGCAATGATGAGCGAATTATTGTAATGATACTTTACGAATTATATTCTTGACTATTTCTACTAGTAAACAGTAAACTAATGCATTTCCGATTCAAATCATCAAATTGTTACCTGATAATAGACTTTGGATTTTGTTTTGTTTTTTCTCAGAGATATTTATTTTGTGTAATTCACACTTTAGCTGCCTCATTTTCTTGCTCTATATATGACTATGGATTGGTTAATACTATTGGAACAGGGATTAAAATGTTCTCCATGATTTGCTTCCTAATTTTCCAATTTACCGTGCACGTAAATTTTCATTATATTTTAAAATATTTTTATATTGATGATAAGAGTTTGATAGTCTTTTCATCAATAAAAGATAACTTTGAAAGCAATGGGGGTAAAAAGGATAACAGGCTTGTTATTCCTCAGGTGACATTTGGGGAAGATAGAAAAGGGTGAATGAGGAAACGAGAAAGCAGAAAGGAGGGGAGGTCACGGCACTGGAGTGGAGCCGTCAGCACAAGCAGACCTGGGCGCTGACGTAAGGCGCACACGACTCGGGATTTGAGTGACCATTAAGTGTTTCCACATGCTTCCTTGTGACCAGCCAAGTCAAGGCAGCTGCCTGAGTTGGAGAGCATCTCACCAACTCTGTGATTCGGACATCCCATGTTCGAGCCCAGGGGATGCTGTTACTCACCTGAGTGCACTTTCAAATGCCCCCACCAAACAATTGGGCTGAACTGGAGTGAATACTGCCACAGAAGGATCTTACCTCATTTTTCAAATTCCGGCAGCACGGTGGCAACTTTCTTACTATGTTACAGAGTCAAATGGGAAGAGCAATTAGAAAGTGAGGAAACTATGCAAGACTGCAGCCTCTGAGTGCATAGAAATTAGCAATTCATTATTGAAATGGAAAACGTGACATGGGGATTTTGAGAGCAGTGATAGCCCTGGCTGGGACAGCCATCTTGTAGGAAATTCTGGCAATGCTGTAATAAGCCATTTCCTAATTCAGCTGAACTAAAGGCTTCTTCTGCCTTAGAAAATTGTGCTGCACTGTTTCCCTCTCATCTCAGGCCCCTGCCATTCCCAGGGAGCCTGTGTGGCTGTGATGTGTGCGGGGTTCATCCACAGAGAATCTCCATTTGTTTTTGACTTAATCAGTTCTCCACGTGCCCTGAACAATTCACCTCCTGTGGTCTGTGAGTGGGCCCTTCGCTGTGTTTACTGTGCAGAAACATTTAACAGGATCCTGACACCTGCCTGGATCATAATACAGCCCTGACAGAAAAGCCAGACAGAGGACGTCAGCATCAGCACCTTTACGTTCTGGGTGCCCAACTCGAGTCTTGTGACCTGTCCAGAACTGGTAATTATGGAAGAAGAATAGTTAACATTAATTATGGAATAATAACTGCTAACCTAACTTGAGTTCGTGCTGTGGATAAGCTACTGTTCTAAGCGTTCTACCTGTATTATGATATGTAATCTTCACAAAACCCCTGTCAGATAGGTACAGTGATTAATTCCATTTTGCAGATGAGGAAACCGGGACCAAGGGAGTTTAAGTAACTCGCCCAAAGTCACTCAGCTGGTAAAGGATGGAGGCGGGGTTTGAACTCAGGCAGTCTGTCCCCGGGTCCTTGCTCCTAACTACCCCGCAGTACTTCATCTAGTTTCTCCCTATGGTGGGTGCAACAGTTAACCGTCTGTTTCCACAGGCTTCTTTGGTCTGAGGTCTGTGCAGACTCTGACTCCCACCCAATTTTAGGAGGCTTTAATCTAATGCCATATCTTCATTTGTGAGGTCTGCTTCCTAACCCTGATTTATGTGATTTTAGTGCTCACTCCTTAAAATACAATTGGGAAGGTCTGCAGATTACTCAAATTCATTGTTCAACTGTTTAAACTGAATTGACCTTTAATCTGCAATCTTTGCTTTGACTCTTACATGAGTCAATCCAACTGCTTGAGGAATCTAGGTAGGAATATTGCCCAAGAGACCAGGATTCGTCTCCCTCTGGCTATGGTGATTTTATCTTCTTTCTTTGACATGTAGGTGAGTAGTCATGGCTTGTATTGTTGAAATTGTTCAACTAGGCAGCACTGCCTTATTAAAGAAAAATTGTAAAGGCTCTGTTCCTCAGTTATATTATTCTTCACACTCTTGAAATTTAGACATTTAAAAAATTGCGTGTACGTAGCACACAGGCACACATGTTCTGTTACAGCATTAGGTTGAGGTGGGGCAGAGGTAGGGTGTTATATCTATATCTATATCCGTATCCATATCTATATCTATCTCCCAAAGCTGAAGGGTGTAAGATCTGAGAAGAGAGTAGGATGATGAACGAAATGATACTGTTAATGGCACATTGGGTTCTTATTGTCCCCCAGCATAGAAATCAAGAGAGACAACAAACCAGAGTAGAAAATTAAAAGTCTATTAGTTTGTGCACAGGAAAGGCACAAGAGAGCTGGTGCAGAAAGGAAACGGGCAGGTGGCCAGCTGGGTAGGGAGCAGGATTGTGGGGCTTTTATTACACAAAGGCTGGGGAGGAACGTCTTGTCATGGCATGTAGAGGCAGGGTTGTGCTTGTGCCTGCACTGTCGCCGTAGCGTGCTACTACGTGGGAGGCATGTATCATTAGCATGCTACTCTCTACCCCTGGGTGTGATTTTTAGTATGGTAATGGGGCTCGGGTCACCTTCAGTGGTCTCCTGGGTGCTAGGGTGCATGCGTAAGCCAAGGACAGTCCAGAGGTTGTGGAATGTGGATCTTGGTGGCCTCTGTCTGATTCTCCTAGCTTGCTGATTGGTTAGGGGCCTTATCTTGTTAGGCCAAGGGCCTTGCAGATGGCCCTGTCTTGTTAGGCTGGTTCCTGTCTCAATATGAACACCTCATAAGGGACCAGATTATGGAAAAGGGAAGGTTGGTACAAATTCCTACATACCCCTTCCAAATGAATGAATGAACTGGGACAAGAGCAACTTAGCAAATTGAGAAGGGAGTATAAGAATTTTATTTTGAATTAAGCTAGACGTCAACAAGGTAACACTCTCCTTTGTGACGCTGTGATGCAGTGGTCACCCCCACAAGCTAACAGGCATGGAGAGATTAACGTGCAAGGTCTCCAGCAGCCCTGCTGCCTGGGATGAGTTCCAGACACCTGCACAGAGGGTGTCATGGCACCTTGGCTTCAGTCTAATGGGATAGTTCTTTTATGTCTCTTCCCCAGGGGAGAAGGGATGATTTCTGTCAGACCAGGAGATGTTTCCTTTTCTGTCTTCCAGACAACAGAAGGATGCTGAGCCCTCGGGGATGAAGTAATCATCCGAGGTGCAAACCCAGTATATTCCCCTTAGAGACTTAGAGAACCAGACCTGCCTCTTTCTCATGGATAAAGAGCCAAGACTAAGATGCCCAGTGTCCCTGGTTGGAAAGACCCGGTGCTGTTAAGATGTCAACACTCCCTGACTTCATCTAAAAGTTTAGTCAATTCCAAATCAAAATCCCAGCAGGATATTTCATAGAAACTGTCAAACTGTTTATAAGGCTTATATGAAAGAGAAACTGTTTTTTTAAAAAAAGAACAACTGATAGAGAACAGTGCGAGATGTACTTGACCTGACATATATCAAAGTGTACGGTAAAGGTAGAGTAATTAAAACAGGAGAAATAATAGATTGTTGGAATAAAACAGAGGATGCAGAAAGGGCTCCATGTATACACAGGAATTTAGCTTATGGGAAAGATGGAATTTCACATGGGTAGAAAAAGAATATTCCCCTCAAATGGATAGCTAGTTATCTAAACATCATTGATTTAATAAAACTAGACATGCCCTACTCTCCACGCCCAGCCTCAAAATGTAACCAAGATGTACTAAAGAACTGTATTCAAGACAATGATAATATTAGATGAAAATGAAAGAGAATATTTTGATAACCTTAGAGTAAGTTGGGTCTTCTAGGTAGGATACAATGTGCCAGAAGTTAAAAAAAAAACTATTAATAGATGTGTGAAACAAACTCTGTATACAAAGGCATTATAAGAAAAATTTAAAAAAAAATAAAGCAACATTCTTTCAACATGCTGAATCCTGAAAATTTTCATAATAAAATTTTGGCAAAAATAAGCAATAGACTAGGAGAAAATGTTTGTGACACAAATTATAGGCAGGATTAATATTTAGAATATATAAAAAGTGCCTATAAATGCCAAAACATGAAAAATGAATGAAGAATAGTGATAGGCAATTAAGAAGAAATGCCAACAGACTATAAACATATGAAAAGTTGTTCAATTTGACTAGTAATCAGGGAAGTGAAAATTAAATCAGCAACTAGCTAACATTTCTTATCCATTAGATTGGAAATAATTAAACATATTGATCATGTTCTTGTTGTTAAGGAAACAGACACTCGCATCCACTCTTGTTTGAAGTATTCATTGCAAAGTCTTGGGGAGGGCAACTTGGCAGGGTTATCATGTTAAATGCACACACCCGCTAATCCAGAAATTCTGTAGCTCAGATTTATTCCAAAGAAAGACACATTTTCTTCAAGATTCATGTAGAAACGTTGGGAGAAACAAACTGTTGATATACATAAACTGCAGTCCTTAGAAAGAATATGGTAAATATGTACCTATTGACACAAAAATTTTTCCAAGATATTTTTCTTTGTCAGTGAGAAAGGCCAGTTAGAAAACAATTCATAGAATATGATTCCCATTGTATGAAGGGAAGACAAAAATATTTGTTTTGCATAGAAACACAGCTGGAAGGATGGCCATCACAATGTCTCATTTCTCTCCCTCTCTTTCTCTCAAAGCTGTCAGTTTCCCTGTTTCTCCCTAATCCCTCTGCACACCACACACACACACACTCACACACACACACACTGCTTACAGAATTATGTCCTAATTAGGTTCTAAAATTCTTTCCCTATTCTGTGTTCTCGTAGCATCCACTTCCCTTATCTACATCATAATTGCTCATCCAAACTCTCTTTTCTATCCTAGCTTCCAGAAGAGAAAGACAATGTGTCATATCCTGGTGTGTTATACATATGGGGCTACTTAAACGCTAACCCCAAGACCTACCACTGTACTTGGCACACAGCAGGCACTCAATAAATATTTACTGAATGATAATAACTCATTTTTAAAAAGCAACATGGAACTATATTAATACATTGCTAATTAATAAATAGATGACTTAACATCCTCTATATAAAATGACTAATTGCAGGAGAATAAGAAATTCGCATATAACAAAGTGTGGGGCTGTTTCACAATCACTCTCTCCTTAAAGGAATTACATGCATCCTTGTGTTTTCTCTAATTTGCAATGAGACGAGGTCAGCTACTTGTCCTTACTTTGCACGGACATGAGCACAGGCTTCACCCAGTGTTCTTTCTATGCCTCTGCTATGCGAGATCTCAAAGGAGAAAAGGCAGAGCAGGATGTGGGAGAAACTTTCCTTTTTCTATGGTTTATCAAGGTGAATACTGGCACCTCAATTTTTATTTAAAAAAAGAAAAAGTAATCAAGCAAGCAGAGATAATGTGGAGTTTGGGTTCCAAAATATAGATAAAAGATGAAAGAAATGCAGCTCTCCTGTAAAAACAGATAATGTATTATGACCAGGAGACCGAGTATCTCAGGGGTAGAATTGTTCTGAAAGGTTATCCATTCTAGTGAAATTATATTTGTTATAACATGTAAGTCTGCAGTAGATAAGTTATCACTATGGGTAAGTTTTCAGAGAGGAATAAATCTGTATGTGGGTGTTGGGAGGCAGAATGCCATGCGGTAAGAACAGATGGAGCTTGTGGGGAAAACTGGGTAAAATGAAACCTCTTGTCTGTGTCTTCATCTTCAAGGCTACCTCTGGTCATATCTGAATCTATTTCCGGCAGGCAATTTGTCAGTGGGCTTGTGAAAGCTCCGTGAGATGAATGAGGCGAAATCACCACACAAGTGTATGATGTGATCACTGATTGAGTTGGAATTCCCTGTGCACCTGTCTGTCTCAACAGTCCTTGGAAATCTGTTGACTGTCTAGTTCTCCAGTGCCAGGCATTGCCAGAATGTAGTTGACGATCAAAAAATGTTTATTGAATCGATAATAGTAGATGCCTTTTTTTTTCACATGAGAAGGATGTGGTCCTTTATTTGAAAATGACAAATGGCTTTGCAAGATGGGGAAAAAGACAGAAAGTTTGAATATGTCTTTTCTCTCTGAATTGTTCTTTGGGATTTGGTGTATGACTTTTGCCCTGTTTGATGAATAAGATTGGAGACCTAGAGGCTCAACCGAAAGTCAGTCTTAGGCTCACGTTACTCCACTCTTAGAGGGTTATTGTACATCGTTGTTTTCCCTTGAGTAGGGATGGGTAGACCAGAAGGTAGGGAAGCAAAAAAGTGATTCCAAGTTTTTCTGTTGTACAGGCTGTATTTTTCTCAATAAGCTGTTTTGAATTTTGTGGTTCTGCCCACAGCCCTATTCTCTGGGAATTCCCCCCATCCATACATAGCCTGTTGCAAGGGCAGGCCTAGGCAGCGAGCAGAGGCAGCCAGGCTGTCAGAGAGGAGCTGAGGGAAAGTCCTTGTGGGGTGAGGTAAAGGAGAAAAAATCCATAAATTCAAACACACAGATGCCACAGATACATACAGTGACTTGCCAACGGGCAATTGTGAGAATGTCTCCCTATGATGAATGCCTGAAAGGAGTCCTAATTTGAGTAGACACCTTTTCCTTGCTATCGGTAATCTCGACGACATTTTTGTTTGACGAAAGTCATCCATCTTTCGATTAATACTTATCCACGTGGGGTGTTTGCACGTTTGCACGTGCACACTCTTATCTCCATCTTCTGCCCCTAAGAGCTCAGATACAAGTCTATTCAGTCTTCTGTGTATTTTCCACCAGAAAAGACACATGCCGCTTCCCAGATACCTCTACTTAGGTAACATTTTTTCCAGTTTTATTGAGATGTAATTGACACACATCACTGTATAAGTTTAAGGTGTAAAGCATAATGATTGGACTTACACATATTGTGAAATGATTGCCACGATGTTTAGTTAGCATCCATCATCTTATGTAGATATCAAGCAAAAGGAAAAGTTAAAAAATGAAAAAAATATTTTTCCTTGTGATGAGAACTCTTAGGATTTACTCTCTTAACAATGTTCATATACACCATACAGCAGTGTTAACTATAGTCATCATGTTGTACATTGCATCCCTACTACTTATTTATCTTATAACTGGAAGTTTGTACCTTTTGTCCATCTTCCTCTAATTCCCCTTCCCCCTACCCGCTGCTTCTGGTAACCACACACCTGATCTCTTTTTCTATGAGTTTGCTTTTTTTTTAGATTCTACATGTAAGTGAGATCATACAATATTTGTCTTTCTCTGTCTGACTTATTTCCTTTATCATAATAGCTTCAAGTTCCACCCATGTTGTTGCAAATGGCAAGATTTCCTCATTTCTTATGGCTGAATAATATCCCATTGTATATATATATGTATACAACAACTTCTTCATCCATCAATGGACATTTCAGTTGTTTCCATGTCTTGGCTGTTGTAAACAATGCTGCTATGAACGTAGGGGTCCAGAAATCTTTTTGACTTAATGTTTTCATTTCCTTTGGCTATATTCCCAGAATTGGAATTGCTGGATCATATGGTAGTTCTATTTTTAATTTTTTGAAGATCCTCCATACTATTTTCCATAGTGGCTGTACCAATTTACATTCCCACAAACAGTGCACAAGGGTTCCCTTTTCTCTACATCATCGCCAGCATTTGTTATCTCTTGTCTTTTTGATGACAGCCATTCTAACAGGTGTGAGGTGATATCTCATTGTGGTTTTGATTTGCATTTTCCTAATGACTAGTGATGTTGAGCATCTTTTTATGTACCTGTTGGTCATTTGTATATCATCTTTGGAAAAATGTCTATTCAGATCTTTTGCCCATTTTTTAATTGGATTATTTGTTTTTTGCTATTGAGTTCTTTACATATTTTGGATATTAGCCCCTTATCAGATATATGGTTTAAAAATATTTTTTCCACAAAACCTCCTCTTCAGGAAATCCTCAGGAAAACCCTCATTCCTGAAAAATCCAAAAAAGGAAAGGGGCTACAAAACCAAGAGCAGAGGAGATAAGTAGAAGGACAACAACAGAGAGTAGCAGCTCTACATCAGAACAGATTAAACCATGGGACGAGAAACAAAGGAAACTGAAGAAAACCAGAAAACAAGACACAAAATGGGAGTGGTAGGCCCCCACGTCTCAATAATCACTCTAAATGTAAATGGACTGAACTCCCCAATCAAAAGACACAGAGTGGCAGGATGGATCAAAGAACAAGATCCAACAATATGCTGCCTCCAGGAAACACACCTCAGCCCCAAAGACAAACACAGACTCAGAGTGAAGGGATGGAGAACAATACTCCAAGCTAATAATGAACAAAAGAAAGCAGGTGTCGCTATACTAATATCAGACAAGGTAGACTTCAAAGCAAAACAGATAAAGAAAGATAAAGAGGGACAGTATATAATGATAAAAGGGACTCTCCACCAACAAGACATAACACTTATAAATATATACACACCCAACACAGGAGCACCAAAATTTGTAAAGCAACTCTTAATAGAACTAAAAGAAGACATCAACAACAATACAATAATAGTAGGGGACCTCAACACACCATTAACACCAATGGACAGAACATCCAGACAGAAAATCAACAAGGAAATAATAGAATTACATGAAAAATTAGACCAGATGGACTTAATAGATATATATAGAACACTTCATCCAAAAACAGCAGGTTACACATTCTTCTCAAGTGCACATGGAACATTCTCAAGGATTGACCATATTTTTGGAACCAAAGCAAACATCAATAAATACAAGAGAGTTGAAATAATATCAAGCATCTTTTCTGATCATAACGCTATTAAACTAGAAATCAACTACAAGAAAAAAGCAGAGAAAGGTGCAAAAATGTGGAGACTAAACACGCTTCTCAACAAACAATGGATCATTGAAGAAATTAAAGAAGAAATCAAATATTATCTGGAGACAAATGAAAATGAGAACACGACATACCAAATCATTTGGGATGCAGCAAAAGCAGTCCTAAGAGGGAAATTCATCGCAATACAGGCTCACCTCACTAAACAAGAAAAAGCTCATGTAAGCAACCTCAAATGACACCTAACGGAACTAGAAAAAGAAGAACAAACAAAGCCCAGAGTCAGTAGAAGGAGGGAAATAATAAAAATAAGAGCAGAAATAAACGATATTGAAACAAAAAAGACAATAGAAAGGATCAATGAAACAAAGAGTTGGTTCTTCGAAAGAATTAACAAAATTGACAAACCCCTAGCCAGACTCACCAAGAAAAGAAGAGAGAAAGCGCAAATTAATAAAATCAGGAATGACAGAGGAGAAATCACAACAGATACCAATGAAATACAAGAGATCATAAGAGAATACTATGAAAAACTATATGCCAACAAATTGAACAACTTGGAAGAAATGGACAAATTCCTAGACTCCTACAATCTCCCCAAACTGAATCAGGAAGAAATGGAGACTCTGAATAGACCAATCACAAGTAAGGAAATAGAAACGGTAATCAAAAACCTCCCCAAAAACAAGAGTCCAGGACCAGACGGCTTCTCTGGAGAATTCTACCAAACATTCAAAGAAGACTTAATACCTATTCTCCTCAAACTGTTCCAGAAAATTGAGAAAGATGGAGAACTCCCTAACACATTCTATGAAGCCAACATCACTCTGATCCCCAAACCTGACAAGGACAACACAAAGAAGGAGAACTACAGGCCGATATCACTGATGAACATAGATGCAAAAATCCTCAACAAAATTTTGGCAAACCGATTACAGCAATACATCAAAAAGATTATACACCAGGATCAAGTGGGATTTATACCAGGGACACAGGGATGGTTCAACATCCACAAGTCAATCAACGTGATACACTACATCAACAAAATGAAAAACAAAAACCACATGATCATCTCAATAGACGCAGAGAAAGCATTCGACAAGATCCAACACCCATTTATGATAAAAACCCTCAGTAAAATGGGTATAGAAGGAAAGTACCTCAACATAATAAAGGCCATATATGATAGACCCACAGCCAACATCATACTCAATGGACAAAAGCTGAAAGCCATCCCTCTGAGGACAGGAACAAGACAAGGGTGCCCACTTTCACCACTCCTATTCAACATAGTACTGGAGGTGCTGGCCAGAGCAATTCGGCAGGAAAAAAAAATAAAAAGAATCCAAATAGGTAACGAAGAAGTAAAACTCTCGTTGTTTGCAGACGACATGATCTTATACATAGAAAACCCCAAAGAATCCACAGAAAAACTATTAGAAATAATCAACAACTACAGCAAAGTAGCAGGGTATAAAATTAAAGTGCATAAATCAGTAGCATTTCTATACACTAACAATAAACTAACAGAAAAAGAACTCAAGAACTCTATCCCATTCACAATCGCAATGAAAAGAATAAAATACCTTGGGATAAACTTAACTAAGGAAGTGAAGGATCTATACAATGAAAACTACAAGACTTTCTTGAAAGAAATAGGCGATGACATAAAGAGATGGAAAAACATTCCTTGCACATGGATTGGAAGAATAAACATAGTTAAAATGTCCATACTACCTAAAGCAATATACAGATTCAATGCTATCCCAATCAGAATCCCAAGAACATTCTTCACAGAAATTGAACAAACAATCCTAAAATTCATATGGGGGAACAAAAGACCACGAATTGCTAAAGCAATCCTGAGCAAGAAAAACAAAGCCGGCGGAATCACAATCCCCAATTTCAAAACATACTACAAAGCTACAGTGATCAAAACAGCATGGTACTGGTACAAAAACAGGTCCACAGATCAATGGAACAGAATTGAAAGCCCAGAGATAAAACCACACATCTATGGACAGCTAATCTTCGACAAAGGAGCAGAGGGCCTACAATGGAGAAAAGAAAGTCTCTTCAACAAATGGTGCTGGGAAAACTGGACAGCCACATGCAAAAGATTGAAAATTGACCAGTCTCTTTCACCACACACCAAAATAAACTCAAAATGGATCAAAGACCTAAAGATTAGGCCTGAGACAATAAGTCTTTTGGAAGAGAATATAGGCAGTACACTCTTTGACATCAGTTTCAAAAGAATCTTTTCGGACACTGTAACTCCTCAGTTGAGGGAAACAATAGAAAGAATAAACAAATGGGACTTCATCAGACTAAAGAGCTTCTTCAAGGCAAGGGAAAACAGAATTGAAACAAAAAAACAGCTCACTAATTGGGAAAAAATATTTACAAGCCACTTATCCGACAAAGGGTTAATCTCCATAATATACAAAGAACTCACACTGCTTAACAACAAAAAAACAAACAACCCGATCAAAAAATGGGCAGAGGACATGAACAGACATTTCTCAAAAGAAGATATGAATATGGCCAATAGACACATGAAAAGATGTTCATCATCGCTAATCATCAGGGAAATGCAAATCAAAACTACACTAAGATATCACCTTACCCCCGTTAGATTGGCAAAAACATCCAAAACCAAGAACGACAAATGTTGGAGAGGTTGTGGAGAAAGAGGAACCCTCATACACTGTTGGTGGGAATGCAAACTGGTACAGCCACTATGGAAAACAGTATGGAGATTTCTCAAAAAGTTAAAAATAGAAATACCCTATGACCCAGCCATCCCATTACTGGGTATCTATCCTAAGAACCTGATATCAGATATCTCAAGAGTCCGTTGCACCCCTATGTTCATCGCAGCATTATTTACAATAGCCAAGACGTGGAACCAGCCTACATGCCCAGAAACTGATGATTGGATAAAGAAGATGTGGTATATATACACAATGGAATACTACTCAGCCATAAAAAAAGACGAAATTGGCCCATTCACAACAATGTGGATGGACCTCGAGGGCATTATGTTAAGCGAAATAAGTCAGTCAGAGAAAGACGAACTCTATATGACTCCACTCATAGGTGGAAATTAGTATATTGAGAAGGAGATCTGATCGGTGGTTACCAGGGAAAAGGGGGGGTGGGGGGAGGGTACGGAGGGGGAAGTGGTGTACCCACAACATGACTAACAAAAATGTACAACTGAAATTTCACAAGCTTGTAATCCATCATAACATTAATAAAAAAAAAAAAAAAGAAAAAAAAAATATTTTTTCCCACTCCAAAGGTTTTTTCTCTTTGTTGATTGTTTCCTTTGCTGTGCAAAAGCATTTTAGTTTGATGTAATCCCACGTGTTTATTTTCTATATTGCTTCTTGTGCTTTAGGTGTTGTATCCAAAAAACCATCGCCAAGACCCCTGTCAAGGAGATTTTTCTCGATGTTTTCTTCTAAAAGTTCCATGATCTCAGGTCTTACATTTAAGTCTTTAATCCATTTGAGTTAATTTTTGAGAGTGACATAAGGTAGGGGTCTAGTTTCATTCTTTTACATGTGAACATTCGATTTCCCCAGAACAATTTATTGAAGAGACTGTTTAAGTAACAATTTTGAGTTTAAGGGCTAGTTCTTAAAAAACTGAGCTCCCTCAGTGTATGTTAAATAGGGTTATTAATATGCAAATTTTTAGGAATATTCTATCTAAAACAAGGTCATTTTGAACACAAATCCCCTTCTCATCTGTCTTTCTCTGGCCAGCTGCACTGCTCTCTTTGCCCTATAGCGTACTTACACTATAAGGACTTAGACTATTAGGACAATCCTCTCCTTTACAGATGAAAAAGCTGAAGCCCGAGAAGGTCAAGTGGCCTACTTACCCAGGGTCATAACATGATCTGGGACAGAGCTAGACTGTACCTCAGGTGTCCTGAGTGCCAAGCCTCATGACACTCTTCTTTCCTCAAGTGGCCTCCTTATCTTGCCAATGCTCAATTCATCCCCTGGTTGCAACAGGCCCCCCGTGGCTGGCTGAATCTAAACTTTGTTGTTAGTGCCATGGAGCCAATTCCGACTCTTAGTGACCCTGACCCTGTGTACAGCAGAATGGAACCCTGCTCTGCCTTTTTGCCCCATCCTCTCATCTTCTGGCACTATATCGGACAATGCTCTGCTGCTATTCATGGGGTTCTCATGGCCAATTTTCTTAGAAGTAGGTGGCCAGGTCCTTCTGCCTAGTCTGTCTTAGTCTGGAAGCTCCACTGAAAGTTGTCCACCAGGGGTGACCCTGCTGGTATTTAAAATACCGGTAGCATAGCTTTCAGCATCCCAGCAACAGGCAGCCTCCACAGCATGCCAGCTGATGGACAGGTGGTGTGGTTCCCTGAATCTAAACTTAGACATATTTTATTTCTTTTCCAGTGAAGTTTTTCCATACGGTCCTTTTATAATTGGTCCTCAGCTAGGAGAGAAAATGTATGCTGGTGTCAGGGGGTAAACCCTCCAACTGTTCCAAAGTTAGCTTTCTGCCACTATGGTTTTCAGCTGCGGTGCCAAGTAAATCTAGGACAAATGCTCTCATGAATCACTGATGGGGTCTGTAAAGAAGAATGTTTCCAGGCCCTCTGAGGCCTGGCTTAAGAAATGCAAGTAGTTTTAGAAAAAGAGAAAGGCTGCCACTTTTCAAACCAATGCTTTGTCTACCCTCTGAGTCTCTGACCTGCAAGCACAATATCAGCTCCAACAAACATGATCCACTCAGCCTCACCTGGCTTGTCATCTCAAATCCCCAACCAGCAGCTTTTCACATTTGAGGGGCAACGCTCTTTGGAGGCAGAAGACAAGACTACAAAAGAACCAGAATAACAAGCCGAGGAGAAGCTAACGAGTCAAGAGGAGGAGACACTGTAATGGCCAGGAGCACTGCAGCTCCTGGGCAAGAAGTTCAAGAGTGTCAGGAAATCTCATTTTCCTGCCATGTTCCAGCCCACGGCACAGGCATTTGCTACTGCGAGTGTATGTAGGTTGAAAGGGCCAAAAGGAAGGAACTGAAGGCACTGAATGCAATTTGTAAATCCTTGGGATGAAGGAAGCAAGGCTTCAGAAACAGAAGCCGTGCGAGGAACACAGGACCAGCCTTTAAGCCAGTGCTTTGAGCCTGTGCTGGGTCTTTCTAAGGGAGGCAAGTACTACCTGCAAGGGTCATCCCCAAACCTCCCAGCTCTGCTGCACACTGCTTTGTACAAAGAGTGAAAAACACTGCAGACTCGCCGCTTCCCCTAGTGCTGTACTGGGCACTCTTTCCATGCATGAGGCATTCATTTAATCTTCCCCCAAAGCCGTTAGAAAGGTTATTATCCCTATTTTCCAAATGAAGAAGCAGAACTCTGCAAAGTTAAAAGTCTTCCTCAATTTACACATCTGTAAAGGAGAAAAGCTAGATTCGAAGCAAGGTCTCTCTGACCCTAGAACCCTGTCTAAGTCATTCAGCTGGTTATCTTGTGCAATGTGCGGGCTCTACAAGAACTCGCTGACCCTCTTGGTAACCATGCTCAGATGCTGCCAGAGCAATTCAGAGGGCCCAGACTTCTTGATCAACCTGAAGGGCATTTATGATCTTCTGGAATGCCATGCTTCCTCCCTCCTCTCCCTGCCTCCTTTCTTCTTTGTCTTCTTCTCTTCCCTCTTCTCATTCCTTTTTTCTTTCCCTCTATACCTCTATCGTAGCTCTCCCTGACTCCAAACAGTATTGTTGAAACCAATATTTCTTCCCTGTGTCAAAAGTTTTCCTATTTGGGGACCAAGTTCGCACTCTCTCTTTTCCTTTTGTAATTTCTCACTCTTCATTTGTCAGAACTTTCTTTCAAGGATCTAACATTTACAGTAAAGTATAAATGGTCAATGAGTCTGAAAAAGGAGGTACCAAGAATTGCCCGTGAAGAAATATCACCCAGAGGCCAAGAAACACAGAAGAAATCAGATCAAAATGGAGATTAAATCACCAAAGAAAGGAATCAGTCACCAAGAAGAACTGAGGGTGTCACCAAGGCCAAAAGGAGTGTTTGAGGAGAAGAGATGGTCAGTCAACTGAGTATATGAACCTCCCTAATTGACTTTTAAACCACCAGCTGGCAGTGCTCTTCCTTCTCCCTAGGCTGCCTCCCTGCAGCCCAGGAAGTGGCCAGGTTGTCTTCTCTCCATCCCCTACTTGCTAGCCTTCTTTAGCTGACCTAGATTCTGTGTCCTGCCCAGCCTGCCTGTTGAGGCAACCCAGTTCCTCCTGTCCTCTAACATGAGTGATTTATCTCGGTCCTGGACAAGGAGGCTTTGTGGACACCCTACCTCCCTCCACCCCCTTCCACACCACAAGGAAGTGTATGGGGGAATCTCACCTAGAAAAGAACATGCTCAGAAATATTCCCAGAAATTGCAACTTCTCACTGCTTGGGGAACAGAGAGGCTGAGGGAACTGCTGTTCCAAGCCATGGAATTACAAAAACAGCCAACGTCACCAAGGACCATCTCTCTCCACTTCTGTGTTTCATTAGCTCAGCTCAAACTGACTTAACTAGAACAGACAAAGGCTCATTAAAATGTCATGTTGGATGAGATGTAATTCTCAGAATAATGTTAACATCAAACAAGCAATTGGGAGGCAGCATTGCTCTGACCCTGCAAGTGAGGAGGTATTTTGCAAGGTAAGCACTCTTGTCGCCAATGGGATTTGGTTGCTGAGTGGAGGGAAAATGATTATGGATGAAGAGGCTCTTGCTGTGTGGATAGAAACTCCATCTTGACTAAACCCAGCCCTATCTAGTCAGCCCTATTCTCTGAGTATTTGGCTTCTCAAAACGTAATTCGTTTTTAAACCTAAATCCACTAATTACATCTTCCCTAAATTCACTGTTCGGCAATTCCTCCATACAAATCAACCACCAGTCCACATTTCAGAGAAGCTGCCAAATTAACTTTAGAGTCTCAGAGTCACCTTCCCTATAGAGAGGATCAGTCAGTTCTGAGGCATTATGGGAAATATCACTAAGGCAAGGGGATTTCAGAGGTAGCTAGTTTGGTGTAGTATAAGGACATTGCCTCAAGTTAAATCTAACTTTTAGTACTAGCTCAGTCACTGTAGCAGGCTGAACAGTGAGCTCCCCAAATTTGTGTCTACCCAGAACCTCAAAATGTGACCGTATTTGGAAATGAGGTTTTTGCAGATGTATTAGTTAAGATGAGGCCATACTGGACTCGGGTGGGCAGTACTAATGCCCGCATCCTTAGAAGAAGCGGAGAGGCTCACAGAGACACACAGAGGCCACGTGAAGATGGTGGCAGAGGGTGGAGCAATGCAGCTACAAACCAAGGAATGCCAAGGGTTTCCAGGAGCCACCAGAAGTTAGGAAAAAGCAAGGAAAGATTCAGAGCAATCGTGACCCTCCTAACCCCTTGTTTTTGGACTTCCAGGGTCCAGGACTGTGAGAGAAGAAATTTCTGTTGCTTTAGGTCACCAAGGTGGTGGTGATTTGTTATGGCGGCCCTGGGAGACCCATGTGGTCACTAATCAGCTGAGTAAACTTGAACTAGACTTCAATTTTCTTGGAATGGCAATCCTCAGAGTAGGTTTTTTCGAAAAATGAAGCCCTTTATCCTCCGAACTTCCCCAACTGGGCACTAGGCGGAGTGTGTAGTATAAGTACACCATAGTACCCACTTTGGGCACTACTTATCCTCTTTGAGGCGCGATTTCTTTGGTCTAAACTCAGACCAGAGTTTAGATCTATGACTTTGGATAAGTTATATAATGACTCTATTTTCTCGTCTTAAGATGAGGGTAATGTAACTTACTTTTTTGATAAAGAAAATTAGAGTTAACACAGGTTGAGCACTTAGTACCTCATAAGCATTAATAAGTGTTTCACTAAATATTTGATATCTACCTCTGTATTCTGCCTTGATCTGAAAAGCAATTGAGATGGTTTAACAAATTCTTGCCTTAAAGCCTGATGCACTTCCATAGAACTTGATGCTAAGCTTTCCAGCATCCAATGCAAAAAGGGAAACATGACATTTTATATGACTCACATAACCACAAGGCAAATTATCACAATTTTATCCTGGCAATTGTAAGGAAGATATTAGTGGGCCAGACCATATACTCCCATGGGTCCATCTTATACATGTTTCCTATACATGTTTTCAGGTTATGTTTAGACTCATATATCATTAAATTTCTACTGCGTACAAGGCCCACAGTAGCACAAATAAGGTAGCCACAATTTTTGTCCAGAAAGAACTTCTATTCCAGGAGTAGGGTCATGAGTGGAGGGCAGTCAGACGAGCCTACAAGAAACTGATGTAAGGTGGAATAGGATCCTACCCTTAGTGTTTTGAGGATTGAAAGGATGGATAAATCACTAACATTCCCAAACAGCACAAAACCCAGTCTTATCTCACAGCTGGGGAACAAATTTCTCACCAAGTAGTGGCTGCTCCAAACCTCATCGTACATACTGCCCTCAGCTTAGTGCTCAAACGGGGCAGTTTGGAGGATGAGGGACTTCATTTCCCTGAAAAACCTACTCCAAGGATTGCCATTCCAAGAAAATTAAAGTCTAGGAATTGAAGCAAAAAACAATGTGCTAAGTACTGGGAATATACTGGTGGGTAAAAACAGACAAGATCCTTGCCCTCATACAAGTTATACTCCAACAGGGGAGAGAGACATCAATTAACCATCACCAACTTGGAGCTGAAAATGTTCTGTACTATGAGAGTGGATAACAAAGAGAATTGTTCTAGTTAGAAGAAAAGGGATGTTGTCCTGAAGAAGTGATAGGTGAGCTGAGATCTGCAGGACAAGTAAAATTTATCTAGGTGAATAGGGGAGAAAAGAACATTCCAGACAGAATGGACAGCATGTACAAAGGCCCAGATGAACAGAGTTTGACAAGTAGAAAGGATGAAATAGAGCCCAATGTCAGTGCTTCGGAAGAGCAAGGCAAGGCATGGAAGAAAGAAGAAGCTGTTGAGTTAGATGGCAACAAGACCATGCAGGACCTTGTCAGCCATGTTAAGTTTTGTCTTGATCCAAAGAGAAATGTGAAGCCATTTGCAAGTTTAGAAGCCTGCTACATAGTGTGGTTCATGGATCAGCAGCACGGGCATCCTCGGGGAATGTGTTAGGAGGACAGTCTTAGGCCCAATCCACACCTACTGAAACACAATCTGTTCCTCAGGTGATTGGGATGCAGATTAAAGTTTGATAAGCATTGCTTTAGAACGTTATCAGGTAGTGTAGGAATGGCCAAGTGTGCAACATCAACTTGAAACACTTGTGTTATTAAGTATACGTATATGTGTGCATGTATTAGGGGAGGACAACAATAAATCCTATGGAAGAAACCTGGTCAATGGTAGCACACATCATGTTGTTCTTCATACACGCTCCTTGAGAGCAATAACTGTATTTTCTATACCGTCAGAGCTCCTCTGTGCACCTGGGACAGTGCTGAGCATGTTTAGTATGCTCCATAGTCATTGCATGGCCCAAAGAAGTCTCTCTCCATGGTGGTACATCTGAGGCACTGACACACAGTGCCTGGGTGGGGCTGGCTCCTACTCCTGCCAGACATATCTAATCCATCCGTTTTATCCTTTTAGACATGACCTGAGACTCTCTCCACACAGTTCTCCAGTGCATACCAATTGATCTGAATTGATATACAAGATTAAATCAATTTGCTACCCTCAATTTCTTTGAGCAAGGCATGAAAACAAATTTCAGCAACAACCAACACTTCTGAAGCTTCAAATGGATTTGCCCAGGATCCTTTTGGCTTGCAAGCCTATTTGCTAGGAATACCTTTTCAGGAGGGAAGCAGAATAACACCCCCTTGGAGCTTGGCCATGAGAGGCAGGAATGATCATACAGCAAGTTCCTCAAACAGAAGAGGAAGAAGAGATCCCAGACCCGAGAGCTTGTTTCTCACAGAGGCACAAATGGCTCAGGGAGGAACAGCAAAGAATTATTCAAGAAATGATTTGTTCTTTTGAAACATCAGTGCCGCCTCTGGGTCTGCAAAGAACTATGTTTGGAAGCTGTTCAGAAAGACAACTTAGCAACTGGGCAACTTCAGCTACCATAAGCTTGGACAGAGATGGATAAGCTGTCAAATATCAAAAAATTAATCCTGACTCTCTGAACCAAGCAAGAGTCCCAGCAGCATGAGGAGCCAGCTTTGTTTTTCCCTCAAAGTGTTTCCAAAAGAGAAACAAATCTTCCCCTCTTCCAACACACACATAAAGAAGAATGATAAAACTGGATTTGCCACCCACTGTGCCAAATCCAATTTTTTGGTCAGTCCTTTCAAGAACAAGCATTTTTCTGGACACTCAGATACATGACTGTAATCAAATGAGATGGCTTATGTGTTGACTGAATCAACTTTATTATTTTGGAGCTCTGTGGACTTGGTCTAGGTCAGCATTTAGTTGTATCCATTTGGTAGATTGAAAAAGACCACCAGGCACTCCCATATTTGAGTCCTAGTGTAAGAGGGAGAAGTGAGAAACTCAGGACATAACTCCAGTCCTCAGCATCATTGCCACATAATTACGTGACATTTTATTTATGTATGACATCAGCAGAGGCAAATACATGGCAGACTCTAATAAACAGAGAGAGCGAACAACATCAAACAACCAAACAGAAGGGTTTGGATAGTGAGGACGATCCAACAAAATATAGTTAACAACACAATACATATTGTTAACAATACAGTGTATAACAGTACAGTATAACAATATGGTACAGTGTTGCTAACTAAGGCTGCAGGTTCAGAGGAAGAGGGGGAACTCAAGAGGAGTGCTGAAAGTTGAAAAGGAACAAAATTGGAACTGATGAGCTAGTCATCCAGCAGATATATAAGTAGCTTCACTGAGCATGCTCAGAAAATCTTAGTTGACACGGTACATCTTAGACCTAGAGCAGTCCTTCCCAAGGAGACAGTCAAGGGCAGATCAATTGGCAAATCTTGAAAGAACGATCATTGCAACAGGTAAAGACATCTTTCCAAACACTGGATTTCCCAAGTAACTTCTCCGCAGTGTTAAGAAAAGTTTACTCTGGAACACAAGAAGGTAACAACTAACTCCAGCTTTCATCTCTGAGCACTGTAATTGCTATGTTCCCCCGGGATGCATTTCCCCATAGTTTTATTATTGTGTTCAGTTTTATGCATGGCATGGAAACCTAACGTTGAGCCACCAAATTCCAAGATGCTGTTTCAATATTTTTTATAACTCAGCTAAGTCCTCTGGGGAAAGTACTATTGAGATATATTAGTGTTTGAGAGAGCTATGATTTTGCTAATATACACAAAGCCCATTGCTGAGCAAAAGACATGTATCTGAGCGTGTTTATTATGCATCCTTGGCATAGTGTAAGGCTCTCTATTCAATGAGGAAAGTGTCAGTTTGTTTGTTTATTTATTAAAATAGTAACCTCCTATTTCTTTTTTCCAGCTTTATTGAGATGTAATTGGCATATAACATTGTGTAAGTTTAAGGTGCACAACATGTTGATTTGATACACTTATATATTACAAAATGATTACCACAATAGGGTTAGTTTACACCTCCATCACCTCTCATAATTACCACTTCTCTTTTAGATGGGGTGCAAGAGAAACGGGCCTCTCAGCAGTGTCCCTCACAGCTAGGGAGGCTGGGTGCTCACTCACATGATTTCACTCTCCCCTGTGAAGGGAAATCATAATCTGAGGCCACCTCTCTTGGCCCTGAGCTGTGCTGCATTGGAGGAGGGGTGATGCAGGAAGTCTCCAATGGGTCCAAACTCATATTTTTATTTTTGTTCCAGCGGTGTGCTGGAACTTCTCCACTGGAAACCCAGACTTCCACAAAGGCTTTCTTGTCTGTGGGTGGCTGAAGACAGTGTTTTCCAGGGGCTCCTGGACCATACCTGAGAGGGTCTAGAGCTGGTTCATGAGCCACAGCAGGGCCCACTGCTAAGACGGAGGCCTGTCTCCCTATTACCAGACGCGTGAGTGGGCGAGACTCCTCCCAGGTCCCTTGGCATATGGTGCTTGATCCCACAGCTCTCACAGGACATTTTGTCTGTGAATGGATGCCAAATTGTTGTTGCTGTTGAGGGGAAGACATGATAAGAGATGTCTCATTCAGTCATGTTGCTGACGCAACCTGTCAGTTCATTTAGAAAGTCGGTGAAAGCAGTTGTTGATTTCAAACAGTGAGAACATCAGGATGGGGTATGGAATTTAAATGAATTGTTTGAAATTCATCAGTGCAATAGTTTTAATGAGGAGTGAGAGGGTATGTAAAGGAACCCTTAATTTTATTTAGCTCACTTTCTTGAAATGGAGTTCTAAAACCAGAATGACATGATATGTATTTTAAGCAGTAGATAAAAGTGAATACAATCCAAGAAATAATATTCTGCTCAATTCTGATCAGAATACAATAGGAAAAATGCATTTAGATCTGGGCTCCTCTTCTTAACAAACATAAATATTCATGGGGAAGTGTCCAGGGTGGTGAAGTATTTAGAAATTACAGCATATGGGGGAATGACAGGATATTTGGCCCAATTTGAATCCTGAGAGGCAGGCTTTAGAAAAGTGTCTTTGGATGACTGCGAAACTACTTTATGGAAGCAAATTCACTGCTTGTTGTTATAGATGGGCAGAAGCCAAAAAGAAGTAAGCACAACGATAGGATTTTCAAGCTTTTAGAACTGCCCAGTGACTGAATCAGAGGTGGCAAAAGCAGAACAAGATGTCACACAGCAGCAGCAAGAACCTTCTGGGACAAAAAAAGAAAAGGGAACAAGGTCAAAGAGTGAGGAACTGGGTTCTTTTTCCTAATTCAAATTCTCTACGTAAAAGGAATCAGAATAGGGAGAGAATTTTTTTTAACATAAAAAGTCTTTATTTTTAAAAACAGTTTTAGATATCTTAAAGAATTGAGAAGATAGTAGTGAGTTCCCATATACCCCACACTCAGTTTCCCATATTATTCTAATAGCTTACATTAGATGGTACATTTGTTACAATTAATGAACTAATATTGATATAATATTATTAACTAACTAAAAGTTTATATTTTATTCAAATTTCCTTAGTTTTACCTAATGCGTTTCCAGGATCCCATCCAGGACACCACATTACATTTTTGTTTCATATCTCGTAAGGCTCCTCTTGGCTGTGAAAGTTTCTTATGTTTTCCTTGTTTTAGATGACCTTGACAGTTTTGCGTAGTACTGGTCAAGTATTTTGTAGGATGTCCCTCAAATGGGATTTGTCTGTTTTTCTCATATTTAGAGGAGGATTATGAATTTGGAGGAGGAAAACCACCATGATAAAATACAATTTTCCTCACATCATATCAAGGATATATATGATCGACATAGCTTATCACCGTTGTTGTTGACCGTGATCACCTAACTAGGGTAATGTTTGTCAGGTTTTCCACTGCAAAGTTACTCTTTTCCCCTTTTTCCTTGCTTACTCATTGGAAGGAAGTCACTATGTGAAGCCCACACTTAAGGAGTGGAGATCTGTGCTCTCCCCGCTCCAGAGTAGAGTTTCTACATAATTCATTTGAAAGTCTTCTGCAAGGGAAATTTATCTGTTCTCCGTCAATTATTTATTTATCTGATCATTTATTTATATAAGCATGGGTTCATGGATATTTATTTTATGCTTTGGGTTATATTCCAATACTACTTTATTTATTTTGTTTCTCAAATTATTCTGACTTTGGCTACTGGGAGCTCTGTCATTTGGCTCCTGTGTCCTTTTGACATACCCCATCAATGTAAGGTTTTTAAAAAAAATTTTTGAGAACTTCCTTACTTTTTGGCACTTCAAGATGCTTCAGGCTCTCTTGTATATTTACTGCCTCAATACTAGAATCAGCCATTTCTCCAAGGAGTCCTAGTTCTGTGTACTGGGGAATGATATTACAGACCGAGATCTGGGTGCTAGCTGTGTTCATTGCTACTGGGGTCTTGTTGTTTCTAGGCCATCTCAGCTGACAGAACAAAGAAATATATGTGTGTATACTAAACTGTGCATATACGTTTATCTATAAATATTTCTATGTGTAGCCATCTGTATGTGTATTAATACCGAGTTCATACTGATGTCTTCAACTCTAATCTATTATCACATGGATTATTCCAGGCTCCTCCCCTTACTTATCTGCAATCCCCACTGGAACGGTGAGAAACCTGGCTCCCACTGTGACCATCCATTTATTTAATTGTTGAATTCTAGTATCTGAATTTCTCATATGAACCCCCATAGGAAACAATTTTATCAACTAGAGTACAGTGCTTTTGTGCGGTTCCTTTTGCCTTCAGTCTCACAGACTCCACCTACAGACTCCAAATTTACATAGCTCAGCACCCTTCCATCTCACCCCGTTCAGTGAGGAAGCTTCATATATTTGTGATACAGGTAGGTTCTCTTGTCACAATCTGAAGTCTTTCTTGTGATCACTTGACCTCTTAATTTTTTAATTTGCCTACATTGAGATTCACTCTGTAAAATTCTGTGGGTTTGGAAAATAATGTCATATATCCACCATTACAGTATCATCCAGAATAGCTGCATTGCTCTAAGGATTCCCTGTGTTTCTCTATCCCTTCCCCCCAAACCCGGGCAACCCCTGATCTGTTTACCATCTCTATAGTTTTGTCTTTTTCAGGATGTCTTATAGTTGGAATCATAAAGTATGTAGCCTTTTCACACTGGCTTCTTTCACTTAGCAATATGCATTTAAAGTTCATCCACATCTTTTCATGGCTTAACAGTTCATCTCTTTTTATCAATGGGTAATATTCCATTATGAACAAACCACAGTTTGTTTATCCATTCACCTGTTGAATGACATCTTGTTGGCTTCCAGTTTTTGTCAATTATGAATAAAGTTGTCATAAACAATCACTTGCAGGTTTTTCTGTGGACATAAGTTTTCAAATAAGTTGGGTAAATACCTAGGAGCGTGACTCCTGGATTGTATGGTAAGGATACGTTTAATTTTGTAAAAAACTGCCAAACCATCTTCCAAAGTGACAGTACTGTTTTTCATTTCTACCAGCAATGAATGAGAGTCCTTAATGCTTTGCTTCCTCTCCAATATTTGGTATGGTCAGGTTTTGGGGGGTTTTTATTTTTAGCCACTTTAATAGGAGTGTGGTAATATCTCATTGTTGTTTTAATTTGAAATTCCTCAATGTCAAACAATGTTGAGAATCTTTTCATATGGTTATTTTCCATCTGTTTATCTTTGATAAAGTGTATGTTCAGATCTTTTGCCCACTTTTTAGTTGGGCTGTTTGTTTTCCTATTGTTGAGCTTTGAGAGTATTTGCATTTTGGATACAAGTCCTTTATCAGATACAAGTTTTGCAAATGTTTTCTCCCAGTCTGGGACTGTCTTTACATTCTTTTGGTAGTGTTTTCCACAGAGCAGAAGGTTTTAGTTTTAATCAAGTCCAGTTGATCGATTTTTTTCTTTCATAGATTGTGTTTTTTTGTGTTTCATTATCAAACCCAAAGTCACGTAGACATTCTCCTATATTTTCTTCTAGAAGTTTTATAGTTTTGCATCTTACATTTAGATCCATAATCTGTTTTGAGTTAATTTTTTGTGAATGGTGCAAGGTTGTGTCTGGAAACTTTTTTTGTTTTTTGTATTTGGATATCTAATTGTTCCAGCACTGTTTGTTGAAAAGACTATCTTTTCTCTGCTGAATTGTCTTTGATCCACAGACCAGTTGACTATATTTGTGGGCTCTCTAGTCTGTTCCATTGATCTATGTGTTTTTTTCCCTCACCAATGCCGTACTGTCTTGATTACTGTAGCTTTATACAAAGTCTTGAAGTCATGTAGTATCAGCTCTCCAACTTTATTCTTCCTCACTGTTGTGTTGGCTATCCTGGATCTTTTGCCTTTCCATATAAATTTCAGAATGAGTTTGTCAAGATCTATAAAATAGTTTCCTGGATTTTGATTGGTATTGCATTTAATCTTTAGAAGAAATCTTGGGAAGAATCGACATCTTAAAAATATTGAGTCTTCCTCTCCATGAACACAGAATGTCTCTCCACTTATTTTGATCTTTAATTTCTTCTATTAGAGTTTTGTAGTTTTCTGTATATAGACATTGTAGATATTTTGTTAAATTTATAAGCAGGTATTTCATTTTTATACTATTTTAAATGGCATTGTGTTTTTAAATTTTAAAGTTCCAATTGTTCATTGGAATTGAGAAATTTCATTGGTATATGAGAGAGAAAAAGAGAGAGGTTTTAAGGAATTAGTTCACAAGATTATGGGGCTGGCAAGTCCAAAATCTGTAGGACAAGTTGGCAGGCTGGAAATTAAGGTAAGAGATTGATTTTGCAGTCTTGAGTTCAACCTTTTCAGCGCAAGGCAGGCAAGCTGGAAACACAGGCAGGGTTTCTATGTTACAATCTTGAGACTAAATTCCTTCTTCTTTGGAAAACCTCAGTCTTTGCTCTTAAGGCCCTCACCTGATTGCATTACAGGCACCCACATTATGGAGGGCAATCTGCTTTACTCAAAGTCTACTGATTTAAATGTTAATCACATCTAAAAAATATCTTCATAGCAACACCTAGACTAGTCTTTGACCAAAAACATGGGCAGTATAGTTAACCACATTGACACATAAAATTAACCACCACATTAAACCTTCTGATTCCATTTTCTGAAAGAGGCTATAGAGAATTGGTATCATTTCACCCTTAAATGTTTGATAGTTTACCAATGAAACCATATGGGCATGGTGCTTTATTTTTGGTAATGTTATTGAGTATTGATTAAATTTCTTTAATATATTTAGACCTTTTCAGATTGCCTATTTCTCCATGAGTGAATTTTAATAGTTTGTGTCTGTCAAAGAATTGGTCCATTTCATCTAAGTTCTCATATTTGTGGGCATAGAGTTGTTCATAGTATTCTTTTATTATTCTTTCAAAGTCCATGAGCTCTGTAGTGACAACCCCTCTTTCATATCTGATATTAGTAATTTCTGTTTCTCTCTTTTCTAATAATCTGTTTTCCCCCATCTATACAATTTCACTGATTTCTTCTCTAATTTTTATAATTTCTTCTTTTTACTTTAGTATTGATTTACTATACTTTCTCTGTTTTTTTAAAGTGGAATTTTAAATACATTATTGATTTTAGATCTTCTTTTCTAATATATGCATTTAATACTATGAATTTCCCTCTAACCACTGCTTTTGCTGCATCCTACAAATTTAATGTTATAGTTTCATTTTCATTTAGTTCAAAATATTTTAAATTTCTCTTAAGACGTATTCTTTGATCCATTTGTTATTTAGAAATGTGTTGTTTAGTCTCCAAATATTTTGGGATTATCCAGCTATCATTTTATTATTGATTTCTAGTTTAGTCTAACTGTGGTCTAAAAACACCCTTTGTATGATTTCAATTCTTTTAAATATGTTAAGTTATATTTTATGGCCCAGAATGTGGTCCATATTGTGAATGTTCCATGTGAGCTTGATAAGAATATGTATTCTGGTGATCTCAGATGAAGCAGGCTATAAATGTCAATTAGATCCAGTTGATTGATGGTGCTGTTTAGTTCAACTGTACTCTTACTGATTTTTGCTTGGTAGATCTGTCAGTTACTGATAAAAGGTTATGGAATTACTGACTATAATAGCAGATGTATCTATTTCTTCTTGTAGTTCTGTCAATTTTTGCCTCATGTATTTCGATGTTCTATTCTCAGATACATATACATTAAGGATTATGTCTTTTTGGAGAATTGAGCCCTTTATTATTATGTAATGCCCCTCTTTATCCCCAATAAATTTCCTTGCTCTGAAGTATGCTTTGTCTTTTTAAAATTAGTATTAGTATGGTATACCTTTCTCCCCACCTTTACTTTTAACCTATCTGTGTCTTTATGTTTAAAGTGAGTTGCTTGTAGACAACATGCTATCAGATGTTGGCTTTGTATCCACGATGACAGTTTCTGTCTTTTAATAAACGTCTTTAGACCATTCACATTTAAAGTGATTATTGATCTAGTTGGATAATATTTACTATGATTTTAACTATTTTCTCCTTATTGCACTTCTTCATTTCTTATCTTCCTTTTTGACTGTCTTTTCTGGTTTTAATTGAGCACTTTATATGCTCAATTCAAACCATTTTCTCTCATATCTTACCATATCAATTATGTTTCTTTCAAAAAAGTTTTTGCTTTCCTTAGAGTTTACAATATACATTTCCAAATAATCTAAGTCCACTTTCAAATAAAGCTATACTGCTTCACAGATGGTACAGATACCTTATAACAGAGTATTCCCAATTCTTCCCTCTCATCTCTCATAAAAAAGCCGTCATTCACTTTACTTATCCATATCATATAATCACACAATACATGGCTATTATTATTATCTTGAACAGTTATCTATGAGATTAATTTAGAATGAGAAAAGTGAAAGATTTTATTTTGCCCTCACTTATTTCTTCTCTGATGCTTTTCTTTCTTTATATAGGTCCCAGTGTCTGAGCTCTAGCATTTTTCTTATCCCTGAAGAATTTATTTTAACATTTCTTCCAGGACTGGTTTGCTGGTGATGAATTACCTCAGTTTTTGTTTGCTTGAGAAAGTTTCATTTTCCTCACTTTTGAAGGTTGATTTCACCAGATATAGAATTTTAGGCTGGTGAGTTTTTTCTTCCAACACTAAATATTTCACTCCACTCTCTTCCTTCTTGTATGGTCTCTTGGGAGAACTCTGTGAAGCCTGCTATAATTTTTGTCCTTTTTCCTCTAAAGGTAAAGTGTTTTTTCCTCTGGCTTCTTTCAACATTTTCTCTTTGTCTTTGCTTTTCTAGAATTTGAATATGATATGCCTTGGGGTAAAATTTTTTTACTTATTTTGCTTGGTGTTCTCTCAGCTTCCTAGATCCATGGTTTGGTGTCTGTCATTAATTTTAGAAAGTTGTCATCCATCATTACTTCCATATTTATCCTGCTTTGTTCATTCTTTCTGCTCCTTCTGGTATTTCAATTAAGCATATGTTGTACCTTTTAAAATCATCCCAGAGTTCTTGGATATTATTTTCTGATTTATTTTCATTCCCTTTTTCTCTTTCTATTTCAGTTTGGGAAGTTACTATTGACATATCTTTAAACTCACTGATTTTTTTCCTCTGCTGTGTCTAATCTGTTAGACACAACAGCATTCATCAAAGGCATTCTATTTCTGTCACAGCATTTTTTATTTCCAGCATTTCCTTTTATCCTTTTAATTATTTCTTAAAGTTTCTATCTCTCCACTTATATTACCCATTTGTTCTTACATGTTTTCTATTTTTTCCATTAGAGGATCTAATTAGTTTAGTTAGATCAATCATAATTATTTTAAATTCCCAGGCTGATAATTCCAAAATCTATGTCATATTTGAGTCTGATTCTGATGCTTGCTTTGTCTCTTCAGATTGTTTTTTCTTGCCTTTTAGCATGACTTGTAATTTTTGTTGAAAGCTGAACATGATATATCGGGTAATAGAAACTGACGTAAATAAGCCTTTAGTGTGAGGTTTTATACTAATCTGGCTAGGATTTGGTGTGCGTTTAATGTTTAATGTAGCTGTGCATGCCAACGGCTTCAAATTCCTCTAGTGTCTTTCTTTTTTCCCCCTGTTGTCTTTGGATTTCCCTAAGAAATCTTTCTTAAATAGTCTGTGCCTTGCAACTCTTTGAGTTGCATTCCACTGTTATTATACTGGAGCACTGTTGATGTGGTGGTAAGGAGTAGGGGAGAGGAAATGTTCTGTAATCTTACAATTACATCTCAGTCTTTTAGTGGGCCTGTCTCCTGGGACTACGACCCTCACAAGTGTTTCTTAGCTTCACCTCCTGTCTCTTTAGGTGAGACAGAAAGGCTAAAGGGGGCTGGAGTTGGATAACTGCCCTTCTGCCTTCTGCCTCAGATAAGGTGCTGATAAAGTCTTCTTCCCTGGAGAGTAGGCCTTTGTTATAGAGAGTGTTCCCAGTGCATTTCAAAGTGTTTGCTTTTCCCCTCTTTCTGCCAGAATCATGAGGTGTTTTTTTTTTTTTTTTTTTTTTTGGCTCTTCATCATGAGAACCTGGTGAGTGAGTACCTGAAGTTGAGACCCACAAAAGGGCAGCCCACCAAGAATGCAGCTCCCAGGGGTTCCTTACTTTCAAGTTAGCGCATATTCAGCTTCTCGTAATTCCTCAAAATTACCATTTCAATATTCCTACCCATTTGTGAATCCTCTGAATTCTTGCAGAATCCTGGGCACAGTTCTCTGGTTTTTGGGGTGGGGATTTGCCTTGCAACCTCAATTCTCTGATAAGCCCAAGAAAAGTTGCTGATTTTCAGTTTGTTTAGTTTTTGTTGTTGCTGTAAGGGTGGGAGTGATGACGTCCAAGCTTTTTACATATTGGAGCTGAAACTAGAAGACCTTGGGAGAATGAAACAAGGAAGTGAATTACAAGCAAGATGTGGATTCATAATTTTGATTTTTAGTCTCAAAAAGTATTTTCAGCTGCGTGCTACTTTTCTCTCATTGAATGAAGGAAGCTATGAGCATACAGAATAAGATGTTGATGTTCAGCTACAGAGATGGTTAGATATCCATTCACCCAATTTGAGGTAACTAAAAATCAGAGAAGGCAGATTTTATAGGCTTTTCTCAGATGTGACATGGAGGGAAAGAGTGAATTGCTCCTGATATCTCTGTTATATTACATCTGGGGTCTCTAGCAGATGGTCCAAAGCTGGAAAACATACTCTTCCCATTTGCTAGCATTTTTCTTGTTTTCTTTGATTAAGCCAAAAATCTTTATTTATAGGGGCCGGCCAGATGGTGCAGTAGTTAAGTGCGCACATTCCGCTTTGGCGGCCCAGGGTTCGCTGGTTCAGATCTCAGGTGTGGACCTACACACCGCTTATCAAACCATGTTGTGGCAGGCATCCCACATATAAAGTAGAGGAAGATGGGCATGGATATTAGCTCAGGGCCAGTCTTCCTCAGCAAAGAGAGGAGGTTTGGTGGCAGATGTTAGCTCAGGGCTGATCGTCCTCAAAAAAAAAATTTTTATTTATTGATTGTTAATGTTTGTATCATCTGCCTTGTCTTTCTCTCCATGTGGACAGATGCTTTTTTCTGAACCATTTGAGACTTATTTGCACACAACTTAATGCTTCTGTATCTATTATCTGCTAAGAATAAGACATTCTCCTGAATAACCATGATAGAATAATCAAACAGAAAATTTAATATAGATTCAATATGATTATCTAATACCCAATTTATTTCAAATTTCCCCAGTTGTGCCCAAAAGGTCATTTACTGCAGTGTTTTGGTCCATTATGCAATCAAAGATAATGACTGACATTTAATTGGCATGTGTTCTTAGTTTTCTTTAATCTGGAATAGCTGCACAAACTTTTTTTTGGAGGAGGGGTCTTTTACGACATTAACATTTTTTAAGAATCCAGAATATTTTTTTTTTCAGAGTGTTCCTAAGTTTGGATTTTTCTGAGGATTTGATTCAGGTTAAACGTCTCAGGCAGGAATACCGCATTGGTCATGTTGTGCCCTTTTAAGGGATCACTTTGAGGGACACAGGACGTTTTTTCTCCCATTGGTAATATTAAACTTGATCACCTGATTTAGGTGGTGTCCACCAGAGTTTTTCATTATAAAGGAATCCTTTAAAATTTGAAATTAGCAAGTAATTACTAATTAATAAGTAATTACTAGTTAATAAGTAATTGACAATTAATAAGTAATTAGTGTAATTAGTAAGTAATTAGTGTTCTTAATAAGTAATTAGCATTAAGTAAAGGAATCTTTTCAAGCTTGTAATTAATAAGTAATAAGTAATTTTGAGATGTTGCGAGTCTTCAGTTCTCCAACATTCTTTTCCTCAGTAGTTAAAACATCACTGGTGTTTCCTGCCTGAATTAATTATTACCTTTGGCTCTAGAATGGTGGTGATTTTTCTATCATTCTTTGTAGATTTATTACTTTGCCTTCTTCTGTAAAGTAGAGCTTCATAAGTCCCCTAAATATATATATGTATATATATATTTTTTTCTTTTGAGGAAGATTAGCCCTGAGCTAACATCTGCCACCAATCCTCCTCTTTTTTGCTGAGAAAGACTGGCCCTGAGCTGACATCTGTGCCCACGTTTCTCTACTTTATATGTAGGATGCCTGCTACAGTGTGGCTTAACAAGTGGTGCATAGGTTCATACCCGCGTTCCCAACCAGCAAACCCTGAGCCGCCAAAGCAGAACGTACAAAATTAACTGCTGCGCCACTGGGCTGGCCCTCTACATATATATTTTTTTAATTCCACTAAGTATGTACGTATGTCTGCAGATGTGTATATATGTGTGTATACATTCTGGACATTAGAGGCATTTAAAGCTCCTGGCACATATAGCTACAGGCATTATCTGCACGGACTTAGGGGCCTCTGTTATTAAATGTATCATAATCAACTCTTCTTATTTTTCTTTTTTATACTCAAATATACTCTAATTTGGCAGCGACTACTCCTTAGAGCTGGCTTTCATATCCTTTTGACATGTTCCCTTTAATATTTGAACGAATTCTTATTTTCCATCACAAAAAGATGTCTTAGGTTTGCTTTGTTTATGCCATGCAGAAGACCTTCAATCAGCCATTTCTCAAAGAGCCCAGGTTCCTTTCAGTGGGAAATAGTGTTTAAAAGTCAAGATCTGGGCACTAGTGTGCTCATTGCTACTGGAATGTCATTGTTCCTAGTCCCTTTCTATGGACAAAGCCAGATCCTATTTTTAAATTACGAGTTCTTACTAGTATCTTTAATTCAATCCAACCCCACAGAATTCTTCCTCTTCCTCCTGCATTCCATATTTGCGTCTGCCTTGTTCGGTAGTGAGAACTGTGATTATACGAAGAGGCATAGTGATAATTCTGGTTCTCAGCATCAATACGGTTACTCATTTGCTCAAATCTACAATACACATATTAGTAGTTTCAGAGTTGCTACATCTATACCACTACCAACAAAAACATCTCCTAACTAAAGTTTAAGATCTTTGCCATTCTTTTTGTCTTTAGAATAAATCTCAGTGAGGGTTCCTAGAGTAACTCATTCAGAAGCTACTTGAACAAATCTTGTTTTCTTTTGTGTGATTTTGATATCATTTGATATTAAGACGAGATCATTTATCTGTTCATATTTAACTTTATCTTCCCCTCCACCTATGTTAATTTACTTTGATTGTTTGAACATGTAAAACATTAACATGGAATCAGAGGCAAAATGATATAAAACGATACACTCAGAGATGTCCCAATTCCTCCCCTAGATCTTGCACCCTGTTCCCACCTGTCCTCCCTGGGTTATGAATTAGGTAACTAATTTCATTAGTTTCCAGTTTACTTCCCCTTCCTCTGTTTTCTTTCTTTTTTGCAAAAATAACACATGCACACATTTTCTTATTCCTTGCTTTTTTTTTTTTACATAAAAAGTAAAATACTAAATATACTCTTTTGGACCTTGCTTCTTTCCACTCTTTAAGTGAACACATATTCTGACGATCACTCCACATCAGTTCACACATATCATCCTCATTTATTTTTACAAATGCATGGTACTTTGCTGTGCGAATGTACAACTGTTTATTCAACCAAAATTCCAAGAATAGGCATTTAGTTTACTTCCAAGTATTTTGCTATAGTAAATAATGCCTCAGTGAATAACCTTGCTCATATGGGCATTTTCGATATTGTTGGGGATCAGTCTTCAGGGTGAATTCCTGAAAGTGAGATTGCTGCATCAAACGGTTTTCCAGCTTTTTTTTTTTTTTTGCTTGACGTGAATGCTTAGACTCAACTTTGAAAGCAGATTTGTTTGTGTGTTGTAGAGTGATAGGGAGGCATAGAAGAATATTTTGGTTACGTAAAATTGTCAAAGCTGAGGCAATGAAGAGTTAAATTCTGAAATGTAATAATTTGAAAGCTTAACTTACTTGTTGTGGAACTGCATCAGGAGGCAGGCCTAAAACTGGGAGTAATGAGGAAACTAGATTTATTCTCACTCTGGACCTTAAAAAAAAACAGCTGTGGACCAGTAGGGCTGCCACACTGCCAACTCCATGGGATGTGATTCATATGGAATAGAATTGGAATAGTGTCCCTCAGGAGTTACAGCATGTGACAGCCCTGGGATCTTGGACTCCAGAGAGGGAGAGGCCTGTTCAGATGATTGACATTTGGGCAGATAAGGGAAGGGTATCACAAAGTACTGGAGAAATCAGGAGCACCTGGACAGCATCGACAGCAAAAGTCTGTTTTGGAGTGATTAGCTGGATTCAACATCATTCAACTCACATTTATTTGGCAAACACCATATACAAGGTTCTGCAGGATACAGACACTCAGTGAGTACCTACTATGTACCATAGACTGTAATGTTCATTATTGCAGTTAGTGTTGATGGGTTTTTACTTGGGTAATATTAATATCCCCACAATATAGAAGGGAAGCTGAGACTTAAAATGTTTCATGTATGTCAGATCAACCTGCTTTCAAATTTTGCAGTTCAGCTCCTTACTAGCTGTGTAACCCTGGGAAATTCAGGTAACTTGAGACTCACTCTCTCTTTCTCTCCCTCTCTCTCATTTTTTTTTTTTTTTTTTTTTTGCTGGGAAAGATTGGCCCTGAACTAATATCTGTTACCAGACTATCTCTCTCTCTTCTTTTTTTTCTCTCCAATGCCCCAGTGCATAGTTGTATATTCTAGTTGTAGGTTCTTCTGGTTCTTCTATGTGAGCCACGACCATAGCATGGCTACTGACAGACGAGTGGTGTGGTTTTGCACCTGGGAACCGGGCCCAGGCTGCCAAGTTGGCACATGCTGAACTTTAACCATTAGGCCATCAGGGCTGACTTGAGACTTAGTCTCTTCATTTGCAAAAAGGGGAGGATAATAGGAAATTGGTAACACTGTCCAGAGCAACTTTGGACTATCAGCATGTGTATCATCTGGGAACTTTTAGGAATGCATCTTCTCAGGCTCTGCCTCGGAACTAGAACCTTGGCGATTTTGGGCCTAGCAATTTGTGTTTTAATGGGCCCTCCAGGTGATCCTGAAGCACACAGAGCTGGAGAACCAGCAACGTAGAGGTGAGGAGTCTGGAGCCTGACTCTATGGGTTTGAATCCTGGCAAGGCTCTATCTTTTAACTGTGTGACCTTGGTTACTTCATCTGAGTCTGGTTTCACTCATATGTAAGATGGTAGTAATAACAGCAGCTACCTCATTGAGATCACTTTGAGTATTTAATGTACATAAAACAGAGTGAGTGTTATAATGAGTATTTGATAGCTGTTTGTCAGACAGAATAGACAAAAATAAGGGTTGTTAGGGGAAATTAGATAATATATGTAAATTGTGCTTGCCACATAGTAAGTGCTCATTGAATGTTAACAATTATTATCGTTAGTAGCAATAATATCATAACTTCTTCAAAGTCTCAGAACCAGTAAGGGATAGCTCTAGGATTAGAATGAGCTCAGTCCATTTCCAATGTCCATAAGCTCACTGTACATTATACTGTATCCTACATGATCACAGTCTCTGCTTCCAAGGGAGATATGCAGAAAAAGTCCACACTAAGCAAGTGGCATCATGGCAGAGGTAAAGCTAGGAGCTGTGGACAGGTGCAAGCAATGCTGCAAGAAACTAAGAAACTCTATGTTGGCGTCAGAGGCAGGACATCAACATTGGGGAAGTGGTGGAGGGAAGAAGTTGATGACCTGCTGGGTCAGAATTGGAAGGGACACATCATTTCAGCTGGAAACACTCAAAACATCATTATTTTGAAATTGCCCAGCAAATTCAATGGCTGGTATTGCTGTGCTAATGTGTTAATAATAATTCTGCAGTTAGAGACAAGCCTGGCTGTTAGCATTCAAGGCCACTTAAATTTCAAAGAGTCATTTTATGGAAAGTTTTAATTAGCTCTGGATTGTAACTAACATTCTCTTGAAAACTGGTGTGGGCATTTGATTAGGTCTGGGTTCCAGTGGATGGAAATTAAAGCTGGATTTTACTCAGTGCTCTGCCTTTGGGTGCAAGGCAGTTCATCTTTTCTGTGCCTCAACTTGAGCTCTGTGTAGCCAGCCATTGTGCCCCACCCTGAGAATTCAGGCCTGCAGCTCCCCTTGTCCTCTGCGCAAAAGGAGAAGGGTAGCAGGCCCCTTTGAAGATGGAGGCAGGTCTGATCCCCGATGGCAGCCCCTGCCCCTCTCCTCCCTCAGCTTGCATTCCTCTCCCTAAAGCCCAGAGGCACTGCCTGCTGTTCAGGACAGTCTCCTGACTACAGCTGCACATTCCAGCTTCAGGCTGTCCCTTCACCACCCTTCCAAGACCCCACACAGGTGTGCAGGCTCAGCTCTCTTCACCCTTCTTGGTGCAGTGGGACCAATATGAACAGGGTGCTAGTGGACCTAGGTTTGAAAATGGTCTTTGCCACATACAAGCCATATACCTGGGGCTCATTCATCTCTCAGACTCAGTTTACTCATCTCTAAAATGGGGATGAATACCTACCAGTGTTACTCTGAGGATTAGAAACAACCCAGTGGTTGGCACATAGTAAATATCCAAGGAGCAATAATTGTTATCATCATCCAATCACTTCCAACCATTCTAACATTTAGTTCTAGTCTACCTGTGTCCTTGAATTCTTTTATGCTGTCTTCTGTTAAGCCCCTGAGGGCGAGGACCTGGTGACTTCTGTGAATCCCTTACTGCCCCTCACCTGACTCCCTCCATGGTAATCAAATTTTCCTGTCGACTGGCAGACCCAGAACGTATGAGCACCCTTGTTACTGGTGGAATTGGGATTATTGCAAGTCACCTGGGCTCGTGATGGAGGGGTATAAGATGGCTCCAATGATGTAGCACTTAAGCAGAAGAAAAAATAAGCAATATTGAGCTCTGGAACTTTCAGAACCGTGTTGACTCTGGTGGTGCAGGAAGCCCAGGTGTGAGGGCTGACTGTGCAGTTCTTGCCACTGTCTGTCACTGAGGGTCACGGCGGCTTGCAGGAAGTCGAGGGATTCAGAGGGTTGACGTGAATCTCCCCCACACCTATGACTAGGCAGCAGGGAGCAGAGAGCCAAGCAAAGGCCTAAGTACATGGAAGTCAGCCAGCAGGGAATGGTGTGGCCTCAGGCAGCTGTCCTAAAGGAGGATCCCAGGGCTTCTGCACATAGACTAGAAAGGGGAAAACTGGAAAGGGACCAGAAGGTGTGCAGTGACCATCCTTGAGTTTCTCTCCCGTGGTGGGTCACCATCCCCTCAAACCACATGACTGTCTTTCTGCGTCTTTCTGGCCATGTACCTGTTTCAAATGTGGCTGTAAATTCTTTGGACTATGGAGCACAGATTTTTTAGATTCTGAAGTTTGGGTCCCTGCCCTGTGCCTGACCACAATAGGGAAGCTAAGTGGAAATATGAAAAGAATTTGTTCTTTGGAATTATCTGGACCTGAGTTTGAATTCAGGCTCCAGCATCTACCAATCTAGTTATACAGGTCAATCACTTCATGTTTTTGCCTCAGTTTCTTGTCTGTCATTTGGGCAAAATAAAGCTTATCTTTCAGCTGTGAGGTTTCTCTCTTAAGGTACGTGTAGCCTATCGCCTGGTCAATGAATGGTAGCTATTTGGTGCTCAATCACATTGGTGGTTCTGATAAGGTCTTGGTGTAGAAGATTCAGTGAATTGTTCAGGGGATGACAAACTAACCCCAAATGACTAAGGCTTTTCTTTTTTTCAGCTAATTTAGTCCAACCCCATTTAGCTAATTTAATCAGTTCTCACTCACCAGTGGATAAATTGTCCTCGTCATAGGCCTAACCATGCAACTAATATGATTTTGAGATAGATTGATTAACAAAGCCCTAATTGAGGCTCAATAAATGAGATAAATCCATAAATCTATAAGATCAACCAGCAGTCCAGAACCGACCGTTGGCAATAATCAGTTACCCAATTCATTTAGCAATATTTCAACAAATATTGATTGTGTGTCTACTTTATGCATGCCAGGGCTAGGACTAGCTCCTTTGTCAAAGTTGGATAT
Source organism: Equus asinus (assembly GCF_041296235.1). Classification (NCBI taxonomy): domain Eukaryota; kingdom Metazoa; phylum Chordata; class Mammalia; order Perissodactyla; family Equidae; genus Equus; species Equus asinus. The sequence continues at coordinate 42,494,452 of NC_091798.1, read as the reverse complement.
TTAGGGAATGACAACTCAGCCAGAGTCAGGCTGAGTAGAATATTATTAGGATGGATGACCAATGTGGGGTCAGAGCTGGAGTAGGAAGTTTGAGGTAAATAGGGAGATGGAGACAAGCTGAGAAGGCACGAGAAGGCAAGGCCAAGAAGCCACAGGGAGTCAACAGGGTCTCCAAACCAAGAGCTCCAGAGGGAGTTACCACCTACCGGAGGTGAGGAACAGAGCAGGAATGGGAGAAACAGGAATCCTAGAGTGATGAGGCCGAGACCAGTGTTTGTTCGGGTGGTGCATGGGTAAGGACTGGGGTTGGAAGGGGGAAGAGTGAACACACAGACTTCTTTTAGAGCCTGGCTGGGGGAAAGCATATTCGTGCATGCGTGAGTGAGTCAATGTGATTTATAGGGACCAAACAGACCACAGATTTGTTGGAATCAATATAAAGTGCTGCATTCTCAAGTCGAAGATCAACTGTTGGCTTTACAGCTGTGAGCCTATTGATGCTTCCTGCTGAGAGTAGGCAACTGCAGAGTCAAGCAAGTATCTGTCTGTTTTCCTGGATTTTAATGGTAGTCTCACCACTGAGCCCATGTCATCTAATTTAGTACTACTAATATAATAAAATTAAAAATAAGAAGATAATAATAAATAGTATAAAATACATTATAATAAATATATAATAATCTATCTAAATAGTAAAAAAATACCTGTTTCCTAATGAAAGCATTTATCAATATTCACACAAATCCTGGTACCTGCATCCCCTCTGACAGCTGTGGCTGAAAACAGAGACCGAACAACACACTCTCCACCTTCCCGGATGGTTTTAAACAGATCCTTGCTCACTTTTCTCCACTCCCATGCAAACACAGCTCAGGCAAATAGTGTTTGAACCTCTGTGTGTTTTCTTCCCTCTTGTGTCGTCCAGTTGATGTTCTCCTGTTTCAGCCCTTGGGTGGATTTGCTCCAAGAGTTAGCTAACAGAGCCTATTTCATCTACCTAGGATATTTATATCTCAGATTGTTTGTCCTGCCCCAGAGGGATGTTTGCTATTTAAAGGAAATAGTGTATTGTGTGATACCAAATTGCTCTCTGTCTGCAGTTCTGGAAACCAAGGTTCCAGAAAAGCTTTCAGTTTAGGGGAGTTCCAATAAAGAAATATGAGTAAAATAAACGTATTCTCCAGCAATATGTCTCAGAATCCAATTGGCCCCTGAATATGCCCTAATTTTCTTTTGATGTTTGACTTGGTTATAGTTAGTTGAGAATGTGGTTGATCATGGATTATATCCTATTACTGAAATGGTGAAGTGATGATTATACTCAGGGAGCTGGTGAGACCCTAGGAAAAAGTTTAGAGGGGCCTAGAGCTTTCTAATTCTTTATACTCTTTTTGAGCTCTTTCTTTATGTAAAAGAGAGAGAGCTTCACTTGTTGAATCCCGTTTTAGAAATGCCGCCTATGAAAGAAAGCTTTTCTCATAGCAGCTCAGTTTCCCAACTAATCATGTTTACATCTGAACCAAAGTGAAGATGGGGGCAAAAGAGAGGTCACTAATTTGCAGGGAAATCAGTGTCTTCCTCATCTGGCTTTAGCTCTGAAGGTTATACAAGCCCAGAAGCTTCCATGCAGGAACATTTGTATGCTCCCATCACAGATGTTAGATATCAGCTATGAGCCACTAATGCTACCTATTTAATATTCTGAAATGAGAATGAACTTGCTCTTCTAAGTCATCTGTCATGCAGAGCTTGAGGAATAGAAAACTTGCAACAGAATGTTTTCTTAGTGGTTCTAACTAGTGGATGGGCATTTGGAATCCTCTGGCATGCAACGTAACCCCTTTGCTTTGAGTTTGCGGGCTATTCCTGGCACAGAGCATCTGTCGATTTCTTTTGTTAGCTAATTGTTGAAGTTGGCCCCATGGCTGTTCCCTCTCGAAAGCTGGAAACCACTCTAAGAATCCTGTTTCAGCTCCTCTTCTTCTAGTCTAAATTCTTAGAATGTATTTTTAGAACAAGGATGCTTAGAAGTAGGGTTCTGACATTTTCAAATATTAGAATTCAGGGCATTTTTTTCTGTATTAAATGTACAATGGCAGCATGTACCCTTAATTTCAAGAAGACTCATTAAAAACTTCCATCTTGATACATAATTATCAAGAGTCAAAGTGGTCATGATTAGTCAAGCCTCACAATTAAAATCTTCTGTTTGATGAACTTTTGAAATAAAATGCCATTATCATCTAAAACCTTAATCATCTATGATAATGAAGCTCTCAATTAATTCTCTTGTTCTTCACAAAAGATTAATAATGCTAGTTCATATTTTTATTTTAAGTATCAACATCTGCAAGAGGCATACCATATAAACCATATGTAACTAATCTCTTCCAAAGGGAGCAAGAAACAGATTTAGGCATATGTTTTATGGACAGTTAATATTTCCCTACAATAATTGTTCATGCTAATTATCTTTCTTGAATTGATTATGTTTGCAATAAATTATTATCTTTATGATTATTGCTAGTTTCAGGAAAATGTTCGAGAAATCAGTGATGGTTAGTCTAAATGATCTTACACAATTAGTGTTTCTAATAAATGCCACATTAAGTGGATAATTGCCGTGATCTGATCCTCACCCTTAATAGCTTCTTCTGGTCGAGCTGCTGCTTTAGAAACCTTGTGCACCAAGGTTGAATCCTACAAGTGTTAAGAACGCTTTGGAATCTATTGGATAAGTCCTTAAGTTTATGTAGAACATTGTCCTGGACATTATCACAACTTTAACTTAGGTGGCCAGTTGTGACCATAGTGATCACCTTTATTTGTTCCAAGATAGTGATCCATCATGGAAGCCAAGGAAAGATTGATATTTCATTTGCCTACAAGACCCACGGCTAAAACACAATAGCCTAAGGCCATATTTGGCCCATACAAACTCTCCTAATATTTACAGTCCTCATGATCAAGAAGATCTCCCTTTATAATTTAAATTTATTTTTCATCATGTTTGATCCTTGGTTGAAAAAATGACTAGGAACTAGGTGCTCAAGCTCTATTAATTGTTGATAGGCCATTGAGAGAGGGTAACTATTTATAGAGAAGTAAGATTCACATAGCTAACAGTGTCTATCGATTACCTGTCACGTGCAGGCCCTGCAGGAGGCTTCCTAGGGGGCTGCTCAGCAGCCTCTCACACTCTTGTTGGGGAAATTATTCATGCAATAATCAAGTACTATTGGGGAACAAGCCAAATGTCTGGACCTACGTCCAGGAAAATGAGCCTAGAATCCTAATATTTCTCAGGTGTTACTTTTTATCCCTAATATACCACCACCACAGCAACATTCAACAAATATGTGAGCCATTCATTGTGCTAGACCCTGCAGAACACAGTTGTGAATGAGACATTCATTTCCCCTGAGAAGTCTTCTGAGGGACATCAAATAGGTGATGACAATACAGGGCTTTTGTGTGGGAGGTATGTGGAACAGTAGGATCATAGAGAGGTGTACCTAGCCTAGTGGGGGTGACGGAAGACTGCCTGGTAGAAGTGACATTAAAGTTGAGTTCTGAATGATGAAAAGGAGTTAATAGAATTTGAGGTGAGCTGAATGAGGGCTGGGAAGGCACGTAGAGGGTCTATTCTAGGTTCTAGACAGTGCGAACACATACATAAGTTCAGAAGGTCAGGCAGAGCACGGCGCACTTTGAGAGCAATAATGGAAATTAGTTCAGTATGGCTGGAACACAAAGCGCAGAGATTAGCCGAGCTCACAGAGGCAGAAGTTTGGCTTTTATCCTGAAGGTAAAGGAGAGCCATTACAGGGTGTTAGGAGCAGAGGGACGTGATCACATGTGCATTTTGGACAACACACTGATAGCAATGTGGACTGTGATTGAAGGAGGGCAGCAGAGACCCATAAAGAAGCTGGAAATATAACCTAGGACTAGGAACTGGGCCCACTCCAATCACTGTTGCTTATCTATGTTCCCCGCAAGTAACAGCCACTTTGGAAACCAAGTCAACAAGTCAAGGGTGTGTTCAGTTCTTCTGGAGCAATATTGTAGTCTACTTCATATGAGAAAAATGCTGTTTGCCATAGCTGAAAAATGCTCAATTGCTGGTTCTCTGGGAGAAAGTACTCAGTTTGCTAAAATTTAAATACCCACAGAGTAAAAACAAAAGAGGCTAATAAGAAATGTGTCATTGAAATTGAACAGAAGCTAGAAAAGTCCCATTTCTTGTTCTTTTTATCTTTTCAAAAGCATGGCTCCACAGCAATTTACCCACGTTATCATTTATCCTTTGTATCATTAGCATTTGGGAAAATGCCTGAAACTGTCACCATGAGACAAGCAACATGTAGAAACTAGAAATGCAGTTTGGGGAAATTAGAAAATAAAACTCTTAAAGAGAAGGATTGAATGTTTCATTAAACATAAAGATGATGCTAAAAAAAATCCTTCCTGACTTCAAGGGTTGTTGGCTACTGAAATGTCATCATCAATTAGGCCTTTTTTGCATGCTCTGTGGTGCAAAGCCAATTACTCTGACAGTCGCTGTCCTCAGAACAGAGACCACTGATGTGGGCAGACAGAATGAGAGCCAGTTTTGAGCCAAACATATATTAAAGGAGGTACCAGTTTTTAAAAGATAATCATTGGTAATTACTTATTCATTTGTTCATTCATTCATTCTTGCCAGTCCACACTATGCATAAGGGAGGGAGTGAGGGGGAGGTGCCAGGAGAACTGGATGTGGGCCATGCCCTTGGTAGGCTTAGTTATAGTCTAGGAGAAGTGCTAAGTCATGACCTTAAATGGCAAAAACAAAGTGGGAAGTAGTAAGTATCAATAAAGATTATGCTTTCAGTAAAAGTGGATAAGGAAAAAGGTAGGGAGTAGTGAGCAGAAGGAGGAAGACAATAATAGCAGTTAACATTTTACTGGACCAAGCACTATATTTAATGTATATACGTCTTACCTTAAAAATAGATTTCATGTGGTAGGGACTATAATTACTCATCTTTTAACATGAGGGAACTAAGACTTAGATTCAATAGTTTACTGGTCCTGGGACCTTGGCTACTGTTAGCACTGGGGATCACCCTGGTACCTGTTGGACTTCATGGTACATCATTTTACTCATAGTCTACACTGGAGCTGAGGTCTCAGGGGAAAGAGATTCTGAGTCTGGTTTCAGGATTTTGCAGACTTCACTAGGTCAAGGAACCATGAGAATCCATATATATTCTTCAAATAGTAAGACAGAGGGCAAGAAGCATGGAGGCAATGAGTTACAAGGTCTCTTCTGGTGCGGTACTAGGATAAGCAGTTAGGATAATGGGGGCTCTGGAATTTCAGAATCTCAACATGCCAAGGAAGGCTTCCTGGAGGATGGAGGGGCATAGCTGGACCTTTGAAAGTAGAACCTGAGCAAAAGAGAACCTTGTTCTAGGAAGGGAAGATAAGTGGGGAAATAAAACCAATCGTGTATCCACTGGAAGAATAATATTGATTCCAGTTCAGATAACTGAGCAAGACCTTTCTGTACTAGTGTCCAACTTGAGGTGAGGAGACCAAGAAGTAACACAACAAATATTGCACACCACAGATAATCTGGGCTGTGGGCCTGGGGAGAGACATGATTTAGACAAGCGGTCAGTGGTTGACAAGGAAAGGCTGAGCATCTCCCTTAGTCTGCACTTGCCCCTCTATTTTTGGATATGCACAGTGGACATTTTCTTAGTTTTGACAAATGCAGTTTTAAACTTCCCACTCGCCCCACCTGACTTCCTATTAGAATGTATTCCTAAGCACCTGTTCAAGCTGACACTTCAGAGAAGGGTAGGTTAGAAGGAAAGTTGGAGATATAGAGTATATCACAGATTCTCTGGTTGTCATGGTCTCCTCCTACATTTTAGACATAGCTACCTGTTTTGTAGGTTTCCTCCCATTACTGGTTGAACATACCAATAAACACGTTTAATGCTGGAGAGCTCGGTTCTGTCTGAATGTGCCATACTCCAGTGAAGGTTAGGGCCAGGAGGAGGGCTAGTTGTTAGGATGTAGGAATTGGAGACATTGAATACATTCTGGACATTGAGTTCAATCGTAGGCGAGACACAGGAACAAATTAGTTTTTATGAGAACTAGGGTAGCAAGGAATTCCTCTTGTTCTTCATCTTATTTATAGGAAAGGTTGGAGGCAGAGTTGTGATGGATGTCCTACACAAACAAGAGAAGTGTGGACTAGAAGGAAAAGGGAAGAGTTGGGTTTTCTAAATACCTCTCTACTCCTCCATCTGAAGCTTGGCTCTGTGATAGATGGCTTGGATGTCAACAAATAAATGCACTGAATTCTAAAGGGTTCAACTCAGTCTATAATGGTGGTAACTTAGCTGGCATGGCCCTGGTGTTCACAGGTAGAGTAAACTATTGGGGTAGAAGACGGTTGACACATACAATTTAGAGAATAGAATACTTTCAAAAAGGAGCATGCATAGCCTTGGATGTGCCTTTCAAAAGACCTTGGGGCAGCAGGGAATTTCTTTAGTCCTTCACCTCAATTCTGGGATGGCAAGGAGATTAACCTGGCTCTGGGTGGATGCCTGTTGGGAAGGTGGGAATCTATTCTTTCTCCTGTTACTGACTTTGACATCTTAGATGTCTTCTTGGTCAATAAAGTTCTTTTTGAGACACCCTTGGTCTCTCTAACAGCTTTCCTCCAGCCTTGCACAGTCCACTGTGGCCAATTTTATACTCCCATCCAAGAGCAGTGTGACTCCATCTGTGACAAGAGGAGCTACTCTGTAGGCCAGACTTCTTCAAGAAAAACTCAGTTGAGTTGGTTCCCAATATACAGCAAGTGTGCAATAGTTCTAGTTGAATTAAACAGAATATTGCCCCAGGTGGCAGGGACAAAAAGTAAAATCTCTCATGTTAAACGCTTAGGTGGATTCATGCTTTTATTATCCAAAAGTGAAATATTTACCTGTACCCAAGACATCTTACAGAAGAAGTCAATGGCACAGTTCTGTTCCTGAAGAGCCAATCATCTCTACAAAGTTGGAATCCATATAGGGCTATATTTTGATGCGTTAGAAAAAAAATCAACATTATTAGCAAAAGTGGCCAAGTAAGGTTTGCTATTTTAGCTCTTATGCCATTCTTCTTCCAGTCTCCTTGATCAAGTCACGGAGGCTTAGAACAGACGTAGAGGCGCACAGGCGACTAAGAGAAGAGACGTAAAATAATGAAACACCTTTAAGAATTTGGTGGAAATTACCAAGTAGGGTGTGGGAAAGATTAGTTAATGTTATCTTGTCTCACATAATCCCTCCTCCCCACCACTGTGAACTAAGAAATCAAGTACAAAGTAAGTGAATAAAGCATAATCAAATCTATTTCTTTGAAATGTACTTTATTCAGGATTAGTACAAATTCTTGAACAATCTTTTGTTTGAAAAGAATCCACATATTCAGTAATTGCTTTGGTACAACTGGATTACTATTAAAAATTTTAAGTTAATTCTCTACCTCATATTATGCATTAGAATAACTTCCAGATGAACTAAAAATACTTTTAAAAAACATAGTCAATATATTACAAACTGGGGACAGAGTTGGTCTTTCCAAGCGTGACTCTAAAGAATGAACCTACCAAAGAGGAGGGGAGACGGGATCAAATTGACTGCGTTAAATTATTGCTACAGCTTCTTCAAACAAAAGACATTGAAAATAAAACCAAAGGGAAAGTTATAAAAACTGGAAAAAACATTCACAACATATGACAAAGGACAAATTTAGGGGAAAATAATTTTTAAGAGAAATTCAGACAGCCAATAAGAGTGTATCAAGTCTTCAACTACTCTAGCGATAATGTCAAAGATACAGCAAAATGGAAAAGATTTTAACAATAACAACACTAAGGGAAATAGACTCTTAACAGTCACCGGTGCTGGGAAACAATCCTTCTGGATCACAATGTGGCAGCACATTTCAAATTTGGGTCTATATTTTGACCTGGAAATTCCATACTTGGGAGTTTATCATATGGAATAATAAAACATTAGATGATAGCTAATACCTCCAGCACATTTATTGTGTTCACGGCCCCTGCCAAGCAATATTCCTGCTTCATCTCATTTAATCTGCCCAAGATTCCTATGAGACAGGGACTGTTATGCCCGATTCTTTATTCATTTGAAGAAAGAAAGGGTCACCCAACTAGTAGATTGGTAGAAAATGAGATACTTGCTTCCTGCTAAGTATTGTTTTAATTATGAAAAACAATTGAAATGGCTTAAAAATTCTAAGATAGGGATTTGCTAAATTATGTTACAATTTAGAATTCTGCCATCTTGACGTTGAAAATAATGATGTATAATATTCTGACATATGGAAAGGTCTATCATGTATTAAGTGTGAGAAGTGGGTTACAAAAGAGTGTTTACAATATGATCTCATTTTTCTTTAAAAAATAGGTATCTGTGTATTTCCCTGTATATATACAGGCATGTTTTTATAAGTCTCAAAGTGTATACATCAAAATATTAATAGGGTTTATATCTGGAGCGTGGGGTTGCTTATGGCATTTATTTTCTTCTTTTTTCTTGATCGCTTCTTAATTTTCCTTCATTGACCACATTTTTAGTTGTTTAATATATAAGGTTGCTCCCCACTCTGAAGTCTTTCCAAAAAACACAACAAAGCTGGTTAATAGTTGTTAATTTTTATCTCAAGTGGAAAATATCTCAAGGGCAGTGTGCTCAGTGGACAACAAAACAAAGCAAGCTCAAGAGATACAGGTTTCAGTCGGACTTTCTAAGGATTTTCTTGACTAGCAGTGAGTAAAGCTTGAAGCCTGTGGCAGAGGCAGCGTGTGGAGCTGTGCGAGCTTTAGAAAGAGCCGAAACGGAGGTTCTCTGAAGCTGAATTGCTCATTTACCTGAGCCTCCGCCTAGAACAGAGATTCTAAATTTGGGGTTCGATGGGTCCCTGAATAGAATTAAGGGAGTCCACGAACTTGGGTAGAAGGAAAGGCACCTTAATTTTCATTAACGTCTAATTAGAATTTCCTTCAATTATAAATGTAGGCAACAACCACCATGAGAAGCACCTATGACTTTGTCACCAACAGAGAGCCCATATATTTTCATGTCATATTATAGATGTTTATATCATTATTTACATGTATTATTACTTTGAAATTATAATATTTATTAGATCTATTCCTTAGTCTTATTTAATTTAATTTAATTTATTAAATTAAAAATATAAATTAATTAAATATAATTAATTATAAATATAAATTAATTAAAATATACATTAATTTAAATTTATTATTGCACTTAAGGCAGTAATAAAGAAGCATGTATACTGTCATATCACATTTAAAAAATATTTTGCTAACCATATTTCAATATCACGGTCTCTTTTGGAATTCTGTGTATCTTAATTTTATGTACGTAAAAACGTGGTTCTGGGAAGGCATCAAGAGACTTTCCCAGGGTGCCAAAAGAGTCTATGACACAGGGTAGGTTAAGTGCCCCTGATGCAAAATCTGTGGATCAGACAGGTCTGGCCAGTTGGAAAACACCTCTGGCCCTCTAGATCCTCCATGAGGCCTCTTGCCCTGCGGCTGAAGGATGGGTCACAGAGCTTCTGGTTACGAGAGTGTGCACACAGTGGCTGGCAGGCAGTAGGCCCTTTAATATGTCTGTTATCCTCTCTCCTTTCCTTTCTTTATCTGCCTCTTTGAAAGGCCCGTGGCTAACCCTGCCTACAAGCCAGTTAAAAAATGAGAAGGTACTAATTGGCTATTTTTTTAAATGGCCATCTGTTTAACTGTATTCAATGGGGCTTTATCCAGCGGACATAAGTCTAAACAGACTATCCATTCAAACATCAACTGAGCACGCACCAGCTACACGGCCCATGGTCTGGTCCTTGGAGACACAAGCTGTTGGTCCCTTGTCCTCAGGGAGAGCACCGTGCACAGGAGAGAGATGAGGTGCATGCGAACTGTTTTCACAGAAGTTGAACGGTGGGAGGAGCAATTGAGCTTGATTTTGGGGTGTGGTGGCACACTTATTTCTGGATTTCTGTGCTTGCCTAGTTTTTTCTTTGTGGCAGTTTGGCTTATTTTTGTGAAAAAACAACATCAACAAAAACATACTAACTACCCTCTCTCACCTCCTACTTGAGTTTGTTTTTCTGCCCCTCTCACTGTAAAGTCCCCACACTTGCCACTGAGCAACACACAGTAGGAGTTCAGTCACTATTTGCTGGAGGATGAAGGTAGACTGCATTCTAGTTTACAAAGCACCCTCACATCTGCTGACTTATGCCAGTGTTTCTTTTCTTTTCTTTTCTTTTTTTTTGCTGAGGAAGATTCGCCCTGAGCTAACATCTGTGCCAATCTTTCTCTGTTCTTTTGTACGTGGGACACCTCCACAGCATGCTTGGCAAAGGGAGTGCATCTGTACCAAGGACCTGAACTCGTGGACTCAGGCTGCTGATGAGGAGCATGCAGAACTTTAACCCCTCAGCGACAGGCCCTGGCCCTCCCAGTGTTTCTTAAAGCGTAGTCCAAGAGGCACTTAGAGAGATGGTCAGAAGTAGACTTCCAGGACGACTCCAAAGTACTGAGTGAGAATCTCTGAGATTAGGGCTCAGAAACCTGAATTTTAAACAAGTTCTCCCTCTTCCCTTTCTGGTCCACTTCTCCAGTGATTCTCATGCACATGAAAATTTGAAAACTCCTATCTGACTTGATCCTCACAAAAATATTATAAATTAGTTAGGGCAAAACCCATCAGCCCATTCTGGAAATTAGGAAAATGAACATAGGAGAAGTTAAGTGATTTTGTTTAAGATGATACTTTTTTTTTTTTTTGAGGAAGATTAGCCCTGAGCTAACATCTGCTGCCAATCCTCCTATTTTTGCTGAGGAAGACTGGCCCCGAGCTAACATCCGTGCCCATCTTCCTCCACTTTACATGTGGGCCGCCTGCCACAGCATGGCTTGCCAAGCGGTGCCATGTCCGCACCCGGGATCTGAACTGGCAAAACCCAGGCAGCCGAAGCGGAACATGTGCACTTAACCGCTGAGCCACTGGGCCAGCCCCTGTTTAAGATGATATTTTATAATATGACAGCTGGTAAAGGTATTATTCAGAGCGAAGGAGCCAGGCAGGGAGGAGGAAATGTAAAGAGAATTCCTGTCAGCGAGAACCTATACATTTAGCCCCAGAGAATGGGAAGTATAAGGTGGCCATGGACAGCCTGAGGTGTGGGCAGAGTGCTCAGGAGAATTGCTGCAGTCAACCTAGGCAAGGGGAAGCGAAGGCTTCAGCAGTGGCGAGACTATTGGGTATGAGAAAGGCAAAGTCCAGTCATTCCTCATCATTCCCAGATTCTCTATTTGCAAATTCGCCTGCTCACCAAAATGTATTTGTAACCTCAAAATCAATAGTCAAGGTGCTTGCGCTGATACACAGACATGCACAGAGTGGTGAAAAATTTGAGTCACCCAACATGCATGTCCCCAGCCAAGGTAACGCTCTGTCTTCTTGTTTCAGCTCTCGTATTGTAAACACGTGTTCTTTTGCAGTCTACTTAGCAGTGCCACATATTTTGCCTTTTTGTGCTTTTCTAGGGAGGTTATTTCTCTGTTTAAAATGGCCCCCGAGTGTGGTGCTCAAGTGCTGTCTAGCTTTCCTGAGCTCAAGAAGCCTGTGATGTGCTTATTGGAGAAAATATGTGTCAGATAAACTTCATTCGAGCATGAGTTATAGTGCTCTTGGGGTATGAGTTCAATGTTAATGAATCAAGAGTGTATATCAAATAAGGTGTTTTAAAACAGAAACAAACATAAGATAAGCTTATGTATTGATCAGCTGATGAAAATGTTGTGATCAGAAGCTCATGGTAACCTAACCTTGTGTTTCCCTAGGAGCAACGGTCCGGTGCTCACTAATTCATGTCCGTGGCCACTTTGTAGAACATAACTACCAGGACTAACAAGAATCAATGTAGTCATTGTAGCAGTAGCAGCCGGCAGTCTCTGCTCTGTACCCGTCCATCTGTGCTTCAGTGTCAGAGCTATTAACCCTGACGATCTCTGAGTAGGCTTGCTGTCATCTATACGGCAAGGATTGGGAAACGGAGGCTCAAACAATTGTTGTGTTGACCCAAGGTCACTTAGTGAAGAAATGCCAAATGCTAGTTTGCCACAGACATTTCAGAGTCAGACCCAGTAGGGCTTGCTTACTGTTGGATGGATGGGCAAGAAAGAGTTTTAAAGATAATCCCAAATGTCAAGCCCCATTGACCGGGAACATGGTGTCCCACTGGGAAGGAGAGCAGGCTAAGATTTCAGGTAGAGAAGCAGGACTTGATTTGAGCTAAAGATTTGGAAGTCACGCACAAAGATGCATTTATAGTCATGGGAGAGAATAAGACACTACCTCCAACCCGTGGAAGAAAGAGAATTTGAAAAATGCTCATATTTAAGGGAGCAGAGGGAGGAAAGGGAAGCGAGAAGAAAGAACAAAACCACAACCAGAAGTAGGGAATGAATAGGACACTGCAGGATAATGGAAGCAAAAATGGATTTTCCAAAAATTTGGAGAGCAGAGGGCCCACGGTGTGAGACACGCAGAAAGGTCAACTAGGATAAAGACTGAGAAAAGGTCACTGCATTTGTTCATAGAATGTCACTGATGACCTTTGGGAGAGCAGTTTCTGTGACGATGGGGACAGAAGGTGGAGAAAGAAGTAGTGTGCAGGGCTGAGGAAATGGAGCCTGCTGATGTGGATGCTTTCCCCCATCTGCAAATTTCCAGAGGGATGAGATGGGAGGCTAACAGTAGGAGGGATGGAACAACCTTGGAGACAAGGAAATGGAGTCCCGGAAAAACGGAAAGGCAAGAGAAAACATCAATTTGAAAACACAGAAGGGCCTAAGAGGGAAGGAACAAGCAGCTCAGTCCTTTGGAAAGAGAAGGACATATTTCTTCTTTTCGAGGCAGGGTGCAACTTGTGTCTGCTGAGGCCAGTGGAGACAGAGAAATCTGAAGTTTTCAAGCTAAGATCTCAACCAGTAACCGTGGTCATCCTAAAACCGGAAATGAATAATCTACAGGAAAGATTGGGACACCTGCTGTGTTCAGGTTTTCAGTCTCAGAGATACTATGTTGAGACATCATCAATTTGTATTGGAGAATGTCTAGTCATTTCAGGAAATATCGTTGTTGGAGAAATAACCCATTACTTTAAAGCAGATATAGTTACTTGGCTACTTCTAAAAAGTTATGACCTAGAAATCTTGCTGAATCTGCTTTTGCCATTAATAACAACTATTTAGGAGCTGGCATTTTCAGGCAGACACCTTGCTCAAATTCCTTACAAGTAAAACAAAACAAAAAAAATCACTTAAATCTCTCAAGTAGATTAAACATTTCCCATTCTCACTTGTCTGTTTTCCTTATTCATCAAGAAACCTGGCAAACCTTTTATCTACAGATGTTGCAGAGGCAAATTTCAGCCAGGCTTATGTTAAATTGTCACAAAACCCCAAACTGATAAGACCTGACTGCCTAATGCCACACGCCACACCGGCTGGGCCCGAATGCCCTTAATTGCCCTGCCCAGGGGGATAGGAAAGTGGGCTAGGCGATTTTACCGCGTCTTGGTTAAGTCGCTTCAATGATAAAATGCTTCCAGACATAGAACGTTCCACACAGCCTGTTCTCTGGGAAATGCTGTGTAGATGCTGATGGGTAATAGCAGCTCGCTTGGCCGAGCTCAGCCATGAGAATTGAGATATTAAAGTTTGATATGCTAGGCAAGCAGTTCTAACCCTGGGTCCGGCTCACAGCTCTTGCTTTCCCTGCCCTGCCAATGGGCGCAGAAGGAAATTGCTCACCATCACTTGAGACCCCTGTTCAGCAGCCTCCGGCTTGACCTCTTGATGCCTGGCAGCCCTCTAGCTGCAGCCTTCTCCCAGGGCTTCTGCAGTAGACTAGACCTGGATTCAAAAGTCACCTGTGTCCCTTTCCAGTGGTGCAGTTTAAAGCAGCTTACCGACATTTCTGAGCCTGTAAAATGTGAGGGTCATTGTGAAATGCAAAAGAGGGTTTGTGAAACACTTAGCAGTGAGTGAGATGCATAATAGGCTGCAAAGGCAGTGCTTACTATTATCATTTCATACTATTCATTATTGTAGGTGTCAAGCAATTTAATATTTTTAATCTTTTTCATCTCAGATTCCAGTAATGTGTGCTCATTGTGACAAGTCAAACAATACCAAGGTATGCAAAAAAATACCTTATTTTTTTCCCTTCTTCCTTTCCAGCATCCCATCCACCCTTCCAGAAGTATCCTTTGCTAAGTTTCGTGGGTGTCCCTCACACCCTTCTTTCTACTCAGACTAGTGCATACATAAATCTGACGGACGTTTTCCCCCAAGTGTGTATGTGTGTTGTTTTACAAAAATGGGATTATACTATCCTCTAACTTACACTTTCAACTTTCACAAACACCTTTCTAGGTCAATATTACAGATACACTTATTCTTTTGAGGATCCACATGTTATCCTAAGCAGCCTGTTAATAGTATAATCAGTGCATAGTATAATGCTCCCATAATTGCCTCAACCAGTCTGCTGTTGACGGAGAGTCAGGCTATTTGTAGTTTTGTTTCTCTAGCATAAATATTGTCATTATTATTTTTATTCCATTATAGGCATAAAACTGAGCCTCCTATAATATCATGGTTTTGATGTGAAAACCGGAAACCATCAGTAAGCCTCATCTTCTGCATTATTCTTCCTTCCATTCTACTCATATCTGCCCTCAATTCTCTCTCCCTTCTCCCCTCTGCATCTCTCTCCACCTCTGCTTCCTCTCTCAGAACCCCTCCTCTCTCTCCTCTCCACACAGTTGCTCCTCACAGCCCTGAGAAACTAGAAACAAGGGGGCATGGAAGGTTTGTTTTCATTTCCGCATTTTATTGGATCTGGCTCTCAGGGACCCTGTCGTCATTTTTACAACAAAGAATTAGCTGTAAAAAGGACTTTGCAATCCCTAAGCAAAGGTCTTATGTAAATCATTACCAGCCTGTGCTCTCCCTGCTGGGTGGGCATGCTGTCCCGTCCCTGATGAGGTCATTTTGTTCCATTAGTCTCCTCAGGAAAATCAGAGAGATGAGATTCCCTTAAGCAGAGGAGAGCTCTGTTTCACTCTGGAGAAGTCATATGGGAAATTTTTGACAATCCTGTCACAAGCTGCATTTTTGATCTGCAGGCTCAGATGCGTAAACTGCTCTGAGATTTTGATTTGCCCCCTTCTTCCCATGTCCTCGGCCTCTGGCATGTGCACAAGCGGAGCTGATTTTAAGGTCAGAGACCCAGAGTTTTGGCCCATCTTGCAACAGTGGTGGTGCCCACGGTGGCCAACCCTGGACACAGTAGCACAGGCCAGGGCTGGCAGAGAGGGACAGGGCTGGTGCCTCGTGCAGTGGGAATTCTGGCTTCTAGGGCGTGGAAAGTACTGGCCCAGACAAGCCCTCATGCCTCTGCTGGGCAAAGAGAAAATTAAGTTTAGCCTAATCCACTATATTCAGTTCGCCCTGTAACATTTTAGTCACTTATAGTTTGTCTGTCTGAGGTATTGAGTCAAATTTATGTTCTGTCATTATTTAGGAACTATTCCCAATTCAGAGCTCTTCCTCCAGGTTTTACACACACACACACGTTGATCCCAAGCATCTTGAGGCCTCACACCAAATAAACAGAGCAGAAAGATTGAGGAGGGGCTACCTATGGGTGCCCCTCTGGGTACTCCTTCTCCACCCTTCTGGAAATGGAGGTGTGGAAGTTTCCACCGGCCTTTATTACGTTCTCTGCCAGGGACTTTGTCCTGCCGAATGTCCTCGGTGCTGCCTGGCATGCTGGCCCAGGTCCTGCTACCTTCTTCCCTACTCCAGGCCCACAGGAATCTGCCACAGCAGCTCGGGCTTCCATGACTTTGGGGGCCAAGTTTTGCTGCCTTCTTCCTTGCTCTGCCACCTGCCATCCCTGTTGCTTTGTTCATTTCCCCATGGGGCTTAGGAAATACCAGTTGAGAAGCGGTACCAGACCCCATGTTCACAGTTACCCCTGAGCTGTCAAGAACATTCTCTGGAGATGACTCAGAGGTGGGAAAATAGCCCAGAGACACAGTTCATCCTCCGTCTTGACTTTCCCCAAGGATCCTCCCTTCTCTTTCCCTGTCGTGTTTTTACTCCCTGTCTCGGCAACAAAACCCACTACCCGAGTTGTGCTTCATTTTCTATTTGGTGCCGATTGGGAGAGTCTGGCCCCAGGAAGCACCTCTCTTTTAATTTAGAAGATGAAGGTTTTAATCTCCCTAGTTATCAGCTGTGAGCTTGCTCTTCCGTAACTGGGAGCTGATGGGGAAGGAACTACTGGATAGCCAGATTGAGCAGGGAAAGCATCTTTTGGAGACACTTCACATCACCTTGTCCCAGAATTCCATAATTAACTATGTGACCAGTTACTTTATGTCAGTTTCCTGTCTGCTGGGGGCGGCAGTGTGTCTGGTGGCAGAGATTGTGCTGTTGTTCAATGTTAGATCCCTGACACTCTGCATAAGACCTGCATGTCATAGGTGCTCAGTTAAGATCTGCTGAAGGAATGAAGGAGCCATCAAACCAGTGCCCAAGGTGAGAAGCTACTGCCCACAAAAATGAGTTCTGCCAACACTTGGAGGGCTAACCAGGGTTCCTTCAGGTCCTCCTCCAAGGGCCAGAATTGGTGCTAGGTTAGGACAGTCCAAATGAGCAATTGAGAGAAGAGGAGTAAGGATTTGGAGAATCAGGTATGACCTTGCAAAATGAGAAGATAAAACATCTGCTAACTAGAAATGTCCTGGTCTGAGATGCCAAGCATTTCTGTCTGACTGTTAAGGACAAGACTCTGTCTGCCAGTGCAAGATTCAGCTGTCATCAATGGCCATTCTCTATATCCAAACTTGGGTTGAATTTGTAAAGGAAGAGGAGACAGGAATCTAAATCCCATCTACTCTGCTCTTTCATTTGAAAGGGCTTTGTCTGTGCGCCTGGGTGCCCGTGACAAAAATCCACAAGAGTGGCGCTCTCCCCTTATTCTTATAGCAGCATTTGTTATTCCTGATTTCATGTGGGAGGCAGTATAAAATAGTGTTTAAAAGGGTTTGAAATCCAAATTCTGCTACTTGTTAGCTGTGTGACCTGTTACTCAACTCTCTAAGCCTCAGTTTCTTTATCAGCAAAACAAGGGAACATGCTTGTGATAAACATTCAATAAATGTTAGCATATGTAACAGGCAGACAGAAAACACACTTACACACTTACACATTGCCTCTTTTGGTCACTTAGTCTCATAAACATTGCAGCAACCCAATATCATTCATTCATTTATAAACTCATTCCTTTGACAAACATTTCTTGAGCCACTGCAGCGTAGTTACTAAGACCACAGACTTTGAAACTCCACTGTCTGGGGTTAAATTCTAGCTTAGATATTTCCTGGCTGGATAACCTTGGGCAAGTTACTTAATCTCTTGATTACCTAAATTCCCATTTGCAAAGAGAGAGTACCAATGGTATTTATTTCATGGTGATTGTGAGGATTAATTAAATTACTGCATTAAGAAGGTGGAAAGTACCCAATAAATATTAGCCACTGTGATGATTATGAGCCAGACACTCTGTTAAAGGGTGGAACAGGGTGGTAAGGAAAAATAGATGCAATCTCTGAACTAACAAAGCTTACAATCCAGCAGGAAAGATGTTTACAAATGTTCTTATAATTATATTGTGGTAAGTGTTAAGAAGGCAATATAAAGGGGGTGATAGACCAAAGGAGCAGGGACTTGATGTGGAATGGGTGGAAAAAGGGCCTGAGGGGAGACCCCTTAGTGAAGTGACAGTCAAGCCAAGTTGTGAGGATTGGAGTGATTTGGCCAGGCAAACGGCAGAATTCTTTGCATTAATAGTAGGTCCAAAAGCTCTGGAGCGCATAGGAGCATGGCAAATTAGAAAAACTGAGACGAGGCTGGTGTTGTGGTGGGGGAGACAGAGGGTGACCAGTCTGGAGATGTGTGCGGGCTGTTGGAGGCAAGGAAGGATTTTAGGCTTGATCTACAGAGCATCAGATGGCATCAAGGAGTTTTAAGCAGGGAGCCAAATGGCAACTTACTCACTGTTTCATTCTATCTTTGGAGCCAAGAGATGATAGGTCACGGCTCTTTGGCCACTGAGTCATCCTAATGCTTTCCTTCAGCATATCTTCATTAGCTAGTTATTCTCACTGGTCTCAAAGCCAGGGACAAATGGGGGAGACCTCTAGGGGCTGGACATTCAAGTCCTCAACCTTTCCTGTCTGGCAGCCCCCACAAGACGACACACTCTGGAGGAAAATGATGACATACTCTTCTTCCTCTTTCATCACATCCTCAGTGCGTAACACAGTGTAAGTGTGATACAAATTGATCCATCCATAAACAGTGGACATTTACAGCCATCCCCATGCTGACATCACCAGGGCTCATCACACCGCACCCAGGTCATTTTCACTCTGCTCTGTGATGGCTTTCGCAGCGGGATGGGGCAGAGGGCCTGCCCATTGGCCTCCTTCCCTGAAGCCCTGGCACTGCATGAGTCATAGTTATTTCTGATTTTAGGAAACTGTGAGGTTCATAGAGACAAGATGCTGTGACACTGCTTAGATTTATTTCTGTACTTTTCCTTTTAGCAGCCATTTGTTCCCTCCTCTTTGTACCTCTTTGGAAAGTGCCTGATTCTTTGAGAAGGACTGAAGCCATTTGCATTACAATCCATTGTGTTCCCAGCCAAGGTGTCTGTGCTGGTGAAACCTTCTCTTGATCAAACATCACAACTACTGTAGAGCGTTTGGAACAGCGCTGCGCTTGCTTTCTTTGCAATGCCTGAGGAGTGTGCTTCAAGAGGAAAACACTGCATTCTCTGAGTAACAAATCATACCTGTCAGGTAGGCTGCCCATCACTGGGAGCATTAAGCACGAGGCCAAACTCTCTGCTATCTTCCCTGGACCACAGCTGATTTCTAGAGCACTGATTAAACAGCAAATGCAAAGTCTATACAGACAAATATAGGTCATCTTCCCCTTTGATGGCTGAATTGCTTTCACGCAGCTGGAGCTCCTGCATGTCAGATCCCTAACAAGGTTTTGTTTTACATTCAAAACACAAGCAGCCTCCTGGAACCTACTGCCACCCATGTAGGCTCCCACTCTTAAGCTCCCCCTGCATAAAAGCAGCCCTCCCCTCCTCCCACAATCCAAGGACTTGAACCAAATGAAATAACAGTGAAATTCAATTCAGATTCAGTTTAGGGAATATTTTGATTTTCTGGTTGAATAATTCTAGAAAAGATAGACGTTTAGTCCGAGTCCAACTGGTTTATTGGATTTATGTATTTAAAAACACCTTTGATTTGCTTCATAGCTCACTTTAAAATAACCTGGGCTCAGTCTGATTCTGGAAATGAGTGTGTCCTGGCTCCATTTCTGCTCCGTGCATTCGAGAACCTGTGCCTCACACATGAGGCTAAATGAAGCTCAGTTCTGAAAAATAAATCTTTCATGGTCTTTGTCTGACTGTGCTTGGGATCCAAGGAAAGATGCAAAGGCCCAAGAAGACCCTTTTAAGCAAAGAGTTGGCCTACAGCCAGTTTTAATAAAAATGCTCTTTGGCAATGACCATAACACTAGCCTTCCGCGGGACAGGAGAAGCTTATGGGGTAACAACTACCCTGGAAACTCAGCAACCGATCTAAGTTCTTCCAGGAAACAGGGAATTGACTACGGCCCAGTTCAGATCATGATGGGCTAAACGCTTCTCTATGATCTCTTAGAAGTGTGTGGCTCCCTTTTTCATGATCCCTTGCTAAGTTCTTTATTCCTCTTGCTGTCCCTACAACCGAGCACTGGGCCCAATATATAATAGATGTTTGTTGTGTGTGAGTTAAATTGAATCTAAATCTTGTCTTGTAGAAGTTTGGATTAGATTTGGCTGCAAGGAACAGACATCTAAATGGTGACTTAACCAAGATTGAGGTTGATTTCTCTGTAGTGTAAAAGAAGTTCAGAGGCAGGCAGGCCAGGGCTGCCCATGGGGATCAGGAGTCCCGTTTTCCCTCTGCCATCTGGACTGAGTAGCCCTCATCCTCCATCAAGGAAGGAGGGAAGAATCGTGCCCACTCATTGTTTTTTTCCCCTTTTTTACTTACTCATTGAGAAATATAACACTCATACAGAAAAATGTAAAAAAAAATTGTAGAACTCAATACATTATCATGAAACAAACATATAACCAATATCCAGGTCAAGAAATAGAACACAGGCAACACCCCAAAGTTCTCTGTCAGGCTCCTGCCTAATCTCTGTTCTCATCACGCCCCCACTAAAAAAACTACCATCCTGACTTTTGTGGTTGTCAGTTCATCACTTTTCTTTATAGTGTTATCAGTTAAGTTTATCCTGATACACTACAGTTTAGTGTTGTCTGTTTTAATGATTTTTACAAATGGAATCATATAGCATGTATTGTTGTACGTCTGATTTCCTTCCCCAACGTTAAGTTTGTGAGATTCACCCATATTGTTGTGTGGAGAAACTGTTGGTTTTCATTGCTGTGTAGCATTCTGGGAGTGAACAGTGGTATCTCTTTGTGCTTCTAATTAGCGTTTTCTTGAGGACTAATGTAGTTAAGCCCTTTTACAGATGGATTTTAGCTATTTGGACAACTTCCTTTGTGAATTACCTGCTCATTTCTCTCTCTTTTTTTCCCCTCCCCAAAGCCCCAGTACATAGTTGTATATCCTAGCCATAAATCTTTCTAGTTCTTCTATATGGGATGTCGCCACAGCATGGCTTGATGAGCAGACTATAGATCTGCACTCAGGATCTGAACCGGCAAACCCCGGGCTGTCAAAGTGGAGCATGTGAACTTAACCACTTAGCCACAGGGCTGGCCCCCGCATATCTCTCATTTTTCATTTGCATTGTCTGTTTTATTTTCTGTAAGAACTCTTTGTGTATTCTGAATACAGTTTACCAGTGACTGGGATACACAGATCTTCTCACACTCCACGGCTTGCTGTTCATTCCCGGAAGAGAGTCTTTTGACTTGATGGTAGAAGTCCTTACCTTTAACATAGTCAAAGTTATCAATCTTTTTTGTTATGGTTAGTGTTTTTGGTGTTTGATTAATAAATCTTTCTGTACCTTGAAGTCATAAAGAAATTTTCCTATGTTATTGTAGGGTATCAGAATTAGCCACCTCAAGATGTGTCTCTTTGGTATGAGGATTATTTTTGGCTGGTTACTTTCTAAAAAACTGTTGATGTGGGAAAAGCTCTGAAAACCAAGTAGAAGTTACCCTTTGTAAGAAACATTTACGTTTGTAAGGGAAATCTCCATTTGTAAAGATATCTCCCTCTCCGTACCAGGAAGAGGGGGATGTCCTTATCTCTAGAAACTCTTATAAATACAGAAGGCAAGGACTTAAATCTGCATAATCATCTTACTCCTGTTTATTGTGCTTTTCTGGTAATCTCCCATAACGGACTACCCCCACCCCCAACATCTTCCTTTGTCTTTAGCTGAAGATGATATTTAAGATGAGACCCTCTGCCATTTTGGAGAGTTGCTTAGTTTTCCTGGGTTTCTCCCATGTGTACATGTTCTAAAGCTTTGTTTGTTTTTTTCTTGGTATTCTTTCTCATGTCAATTTAATTCATAATTCAACCAGAAGGACCCAGAGGGTAGAGGAATTCTCTTCCTCCTCTACTTTATTTTCTAGAAGCTTTATTATTTTGCCTTTCATTTTTAGATCTACAATCCTCCTGGGACTGATTGTTATGTATGTGTGAGGTAGGGTCAAGTGTTCCCCACAATGGGGATCCAGCAGTTCTAGTCCCATATAGGAAAAAGCCCATCATTCCCCCAACTGCTCTGCAAGGCTAACTTTTATATTAATTAAGTGTCCATATGTGCATAGGTCTGTTTTTGAACTCTCTGTTCTATTCCATTGGTTTATTTCTCTCCTTGATTCAATACCACATTATAAAAATTACTGTAACTTTATTGTGGATCTTGATATCAGGTAGTGCCTGTCCTTTCACTTTTCTTCATCAAGAGTGCCTTGGCTTTTCTTGGCCTCTTGTATTTCTATATAAATTTCAGAATCAGTTGATCAAGTTATAAACACACCCATGCGTGCAAACACACACACATACACATATACACCTTTGGGTTCTTGATTGGAATTTCATCAAATTTATAGGTCAAATTTGGGGAGAACTGACATCTGTACAATACTGAGTGTTCAAATTCATTAACAGGGCACATCCTTCCTTCCTTAGATCGTCTTTAGTTTCTCTCAATAATGTTTTATAGGTTTCTGTGTGAAACTCACACATAGGTTATTCCTAGATATTTGATAATTTTAACATCATTGTAGCTTTTAAAATTTCACTTTATAACTGGTATATAGAAAGCCAATTAATGTTTATATTCTGATCTTGTAACCAACAGTTTCTAAACTCAATTATTAATTCTAATGATTTCTCTGTGAATTATTTGGGTTTTTACATAATTATATCTATAAATTTCCTTAAGTAATATGGGTCTATTCAAATTTTATATTTCTTTTTGGGTCTATTGTACTAACTACTCTTGTCTTTGCCTCATTCTGTCTTTCTGCTTTATGGTTAAGTTGCTCTTCTTTTTCTTGTTTCTTAAAATGGAAGTTTAGATCGATTTGAGTCCTTTCTTTAATAATACAGCCTTTTAAACTTACAACATTCCTCTACAGATTGCTTTAGCTGCATTCCCAAGATATTTGATACATTTATATTTTTATTATCATTCAGTTCAAATATTTTCTAACTTCTCATGTGATTTCTTTTTTGAACCAAAGATTATCTCTGTGTTGTTTAATTTCTAGATACTGGAGGTTTTCTTGGTTACTTTATCACCATCATTTACTTCAAATATCTATTTTTTGCACCTTGACCCTCTCTTCTCCTATGGCATTTTGAAAGTAGGTATGTTTACTGTTTGATATCATCTAATGGGTCCATACAGTTTTGTTAATTTCTGGTTCAATTTTCTCTTTCTTCTTCATCTTGTATAGTTTCTACTAACCTATCTTCAAATTCACTTACTCTTTCTTCTGTCATGTCCATTTGGCTATTAAATTCATCTCATGAATGTTTTTCTTAATTTTAGAACTCATATATTTCAGTTCTAGAATTTCCGTTTCTTTGTTATCATTTCTATTTCTCTGCTGAGATGTTCCTTTATTGAAACGCGTTTTATTTTACTTCATTGAGAATAGTTGTTATAGTGCTTTAAAATCTTTTTATATTAGTTTCAACATTTAGTTCGTCTCAGGCTTGGACTCAGTTGACTGTTTTCTTGAGAATATGCTCAATTTTCTTGGCTCTTTGAAAGTCAGGTAATTTCAGACTATATCCTGAACATTATGAATGGTAAGTTATGAGAAGGTTGGAATCTTATTTTTACACAACTTTTGTTGCTTCCTTTGTTTTAGCAGGTAATTTTCTTGGCTGGGCTTGAATCACAAATTCCATTTCTTGGGCAGCCACTTTGGTCTTAATGCAGATCTTTTGTCTTTAACTTAGCTACTCTGAATCTGTTCCATGCTTGAGTAGTTCAGGGGTTACACAGAAATCTGAGTAAACAGAGTGTGGGATCCTTATCTCACTCTTTCCCTTTTGAGGGTCCTTCACTCTCTTCAGCACCCATGATTGCCCAGTTTCACTTTTCTGGTTCTCCAGGCCAGAAGAATTACAGGGTCTTTCATGGAACCCCACTTGCCTCTGTGCATACAGCTTAGCCCCAGGCTATAAGCTTTGGATGTGGGAATTTATTTGTATGGCTCTCTAGCTCCCTCCTCCAAGCTAGCATGCATTTCCCACCAGTTTGTCTGCTTCTGTTCAATTTTCAGCATCTTCAGGCAGTTGGATTTTCTATTATGCCCAGGATTAGTAGTTGTTTTCTGCAGGGAAAGGGGGCTATCTTGGTCAATCATACCCAGAAGTGGAAATTCTCTTTCAGAATTCCACCAGGGCGATGAGGAGAAGAGGAATCCAATGGCGGTGAGTCAGCCTCCAGATTGGCTTATTGCTCCACTTGATATAAATATTTCATCAGTTAATTTGCTTGTTTCTGACATTAGGATATGAGCAATAGGATTAGACCACTTCTCTTCCTATCCAAAATGCCCAGACACACTGGCCTTCTCCGCAGGTAGCCTCAACAGGAACCCAAGGCACACCTCCACACTGACTGTATTTGGAAAGTTCTTGAATTTCAGGTATGTTCAATAGGACATAAGTTAAGTCTGGCGATCAGATTCTCATGTTCCATGAGGAGGACCTCTCTCTGACCCTTGTCACCAATATTCCCCCAGTAAGGACAGTATACATGGTCTTATAGAAATCAGAGATAGAAGAATTAATCGGGAGGGGTTGGAAGTTGGAGGAAGACAGGAATGACTCACCATGAAATGCACATTGGGAAAAAGAAACGTAAAAGGCAGTACGATTTATTAAGTATTGACTTACTGAGCCACTTGGGAAATAAAGTCAGGAGCAAATTATGGGCAGCCAAGGGGCTGTTTGGTGGGTCTATTTGGGGCATGCATTCCACAGGGAGGGGATAACTAAGTATTGAGTGCCCACCATGTTCTGGGGCTGCTGTGGCTGCCTCAGGGCCCCTGATTGACAGAGAAAGCAACTGAACTTCAGACAGCTTTTATCACCTGCTCAATATTTCATGGCTAGGGAATGGCAGGCTCAGGGTGTGAATCATGGTCAGCTTGGCCTTACGATAGGCAAGAAATCAAACCATTCTCTGGATCAGAGGTTCTCAGTAGTGTAAATAAGACAGATAGTGGATCTTTATTATCCACTCAAGAAAACAAATTGAAAGGCAAATGAGCAAGACTGCTCTTGTTTAAAAATTAACCATGAATCTCAATTTCTATAAGAAAAGAAAAAAAAGTTATTTGCAGACTGCAGTATCTTGATCGTGACTTACAACAAATTACTTAAGCTACCACCTCATAACTTATCCCTACGCTCAGGGTGAAAGCTCTCAAAGCCTGGAGAACGTTAACGTGGAGAAAGGGAAATGGTCCGTAATGGGATGTGGGGACTCAGAGGGAAAGAAGCTGAATCAGACAGTTTCCTCCAGGTTTCCTGCAGCAGAGCAGCAAGAGGCAACCAACCAGAAGCCTGGTTTCTCCCATCCACTCCCAGCCCTTTTCCACCTCCTCGGCTCACTCCTGTCTGCAATCAATCTGGCCTCTTAGAGCTATTGACCAGGCTGCCTGAAAGTCATTGCCCAAATTCCATCTCCTCTCAAATCCATTTTCCCCGCCTCAGAGAGAGACCCAATTGGATTTCTCAATTATCAAATTGTACAGTCATGAGCTTATATACTTCTAAGAGGTAATTCAGTGTAAGTTTCTTTTCCGTGGAAATGTCATATTGGCTCCTCTGGGGAGTGAATGAAATATTTAAAATACTCTTTCAGTCTCAATAGCCCATTAAGAGGGATGCAAAGGTGAAATGTGACTTTGCCAAAGCTGGAATAGAAAGGTGTGTTCTCTGAGAAGCTCTGAGGCAATTTGCTCAGTGATCACATCACTGCCTAATCTTTTATTATCTGTTTCTCTTTCTACTTTTCTACCTGGATTAAAAAGTACATAAATGGGCAAATGAGATTTCTCTGCTAACATACATCTTTGTCACACATACACTAATTTTGGGCAATCTATTTGGCATCTTTAAGGCTAATTAAATCAGCTTGCTTATTTATTTTTTTAAATAATAAATGCAGCTACCATTTGTTGGGTGTGTACTTTGTGCCAGGCAATACAGGCATCTCACAAATGCTATATAATTTTTTAAGTTAATTTTTGGCTATAAAAATAATACATAAATACATTCTCCTTATAAAAATTCAAACGATTTAAATAATGCTGAAGTCCAATTTGATCTCAATACCTGTCCTCACCCACAATTCTGCTGTCCTACCAAAAAGTAACAGCTTCTTCAGCTTTTTGTGTCCTTCCAGAACTTTATACGTGCTCACACACATATGGTCCTGGGGAAGAGATAGAGTCTGGTGTTTGTGTGTATGTGTTTGTTTTATAAATGGAATCATCACTATGTTTCATGCTGCAATTTGCTTTTCACACTTGACAATATGTCTTGGCTATTTTCCCATATTGGAAAGAGAGTCTGGCTCCCTTCTTTTCAACTCCTGTTTTGTTGTCCGTAACAGGGTAGCACCAAACCTCATTTAGCTATTCCCTATTAAAGCAAAATTAGGTTGTGTTTTTCTTTTCTTTTCCCTTTTTTTCTTTTTCTTTTACACAAGAGTAAATTTCTATATTCTTCAGGTGTGTAGTGTTTACTAGCTTCCTTGTTACCAATAAGAGGATGCCAATAGTCAGCCAAGCCTGGCGTGTAGGCTACATAGACCAATTTCCAAGCCCCAGTGCTAGTACCGCCTTACAGACAGCATCATCTGCATTTTATTTCAAGGGTGGGTGGGGAAGGGGGAAGGGAGGGGAAAAAGCCAAAAACACAAATGATAGCCATTGAGGTATCACCTCTGGGATCAGTTACTTCTTTTTTAGACCATAAAAGGACAACCAAGCCATAGGAAACACACAGTCATTGTTTTCCTTTTGGTTTCTTTGTGTGTTTAGTTAGAAACCAGCAGAAATCTCCTGTAGAGATGAAAACAAACTCTTAATTAAGAAGAGTGTATTAGGTATGAGGAGGCCCGTTTCTCTCCAGACACTCCACATAAATGCTGCTCCCTGTGCGCCCCGCGAGCTCTGATCAGGGCTCCTCATATGAGATATTCAAACATTATGGAAATGTTTAAAGAAGAAAATTAAAAAAAAAAACTCTCCCTCAATTTCTCTATCCCAATATTAAGTAACATTTTGGTAAACATCTTCCAGACAGTGCATTTTCTCTCTCTGAGAAATATAATTTTCTATAAATGGGATTATAGCACCCATGCGTTTTTGTAGCTAACTTTTTTTCACCCAACAACACGTTCATTCTATGTATCTTTCTTTAACAGTGCTAATAGATGTGATCTGCCCTTGATACTGACTGAATTGTGATCAGTCCCATAGAGGTGTGGTACATTTGACCATTTATTCATTCCCTCATCCAGTTATTTCCCAAGTCTTCATTTTGCAGCTTGTACATGTCAGTCATCACGCTAAGCACTGGGCGTACGATGCTGAGCAAGACAGGCACAGGATGAGGCCCTTAGGAATTTAGGTCTCCTAGGAAAGACGAATAAGCAGTAGCAACACGTGATAAATCCTAGGGGACCCAGTTTAGGCGGTGTGGGAGGATGAGTGGGAGTTTGCAAGGCAACAAGAGACGGGAGGGTTGAACAGGAGAGGGGGAACAGCATTTGCAAAAACTTGGAAGTGAGAGAGATCCTGGCCACGCTGTAGAAACAAATACATTCCATCTAACTGGAGCATAGTATTTTGGGGATGTGGAAGCAGATGACGCTGGGGTTCAGGCAGTGTGTTAGCCTTGCTCAATGACCCTTTAAACCAAATCAGCAGTTATTTTCCCAGCACGAATGTCTAACACCCCTAAATCACCTAGTTAAACTCAGTCCTGGGCATGACTCAAGGAGGCAGGAGGAGCAGGTTACTTCCATCTATTTTGATACACTTGTGGAAAATTGTAAATATGACCGGAGACTTTCATGAGGGTGTTCAGAAGGAGGCAGAATACTTTAGCAGTGAGAGAACAATGGACTGGTTCTTTTTCTGGCACATGGTACTGTTTAATGGGAGTGTAGACAGGAGAAATTGAGTATGTATAGGAATAATCACCTGAATACCTATGTCTCCATTGTCCAGATCTAGTTGTATTTATGAGGGTGGTTTGGAGGTAACATAAACCCAATGAAGAATGTTAAAGTATTAATATTATAGAAACACTTGACCACTGAACAGACTTTCAGCATTCAGGGCCCAATGAGGTCAATAAAAGTGCAGCCAGGTTGTGCTGGCTGGAGCAGGACGAGACCAGCGGTTCAGTTGTAACCCAGATGTGGCTCCTTTGTACTTCAAGGCTGGAATAAAGTCAGTCAGGTGAGTGGTCAACATGGAAGACTTGAGACATTGAGCCAGCATGAAGGAGAGAAGACCCCACCTGAGAAAAGAAAAAGAAAAAGCATAGCAGGCAACTGTGGGGCATATCACCCCAGGAAGCGTCCAGGACGAAGGCCAAGCACAGGAAGTGGCTGAGGGGAGAGGTTTATCCTC
Organism: Equus asinus; assembly: GCF_041296235.1. Lineage (NCBI taxonomy): Eukaryota > Metazoa > Chordata > Mammalia > Perissodactyla > Equidae > Equus > Equus asinus. The sequence continues at coordinate 42,466,007 of NC_091798.1, read as the reverse complement.
ATGAGGCAGAGGGCACTGGAAAATGGGCCCTCGGTTCTCACCTGCCTGTGTGAGCCTGCGTGGGGGGGACGACAGGGTCACTGGAGGTCTGCTGGTGAACTGAATGCTCTGGGAGCCCTGGGACTGGAGCTGAGAGTCTAAAAGCACTGATTCTACAGCAGACACACCAGGGTTCCAACCTCGGCTGGATCCCTTGCCTGTGGTGTGTCCTTGGGTGAGTAACCTCTCTAAGCCTATATTTTCCTCTTTAAAATGGGCTGTTGACACTGCCTACCTGAAATCAATGATCTCCAGGGCTGGGGGTCATTGGCAGTGGTGGTGGCATCCACCCTGACATTTTTCGTTGCTTTGGTATTTGGCCAGAAAAAGAAGATGTAAACAGGAAGTAAGAGCACTGATCTCTGCCAGAGGACAGGGCTCCTCTGCGATCAAACCACCTTCGGAGGGGAGAGGAAAAGAAGCCACAGAGAAGGGGCTTTCCCTGGACTCTAGAGCTCCACCTGGGCAGAGCTCCAACAGGAGCCCACCAGCGCGGGTCCGCACAGGGTTAGAGTGAACCTACTGGGTAGCAAGGGGCTCACTGAACTTGCATCATTGTCAGAATCACTGGCTTTGAAAGACCAAGGGGCATTAACAAGATTCTGACCTCAAAGATGGGGGTAAGGAGGGGGCCGCCTGGTGGCATAGAGGTTAAGTTCATGCGCTCAGCTTTGGTGCCCAGGGGTTCGCTGGTTCGGATCCCGGGTGCGGACATAGCACCTCTTGGCAAGCCATGCTGTGGCAGGCATCCCACATATAAAATAGAGTAAGATGGGCACGGATGTTAGCTCAGGGCCAGTCTTCCTCAGGGAAAAGAGGAGAATTGGTGGCAGATGTTAGCTCAGGGCTAATCTTCCTCAAAAAAAAAATGGGGTAAATGGGCTAATATATAGAGTCTAGAACTAAACAATAATTTACAATTTTGACATTTAAAGTAGCCTCATTTCCTCAAGAGTGGCTTTGAATGGGCATGTCTATACCCCCCAGTAAGGGAAATTGTGGTAAATGAAGGTAGAACCTTGGTCCTCCTTGCTTTCTATATTCTATGATTTCCTGAGCTTTCTGGTTAAAATATCCATTTTTTTCTCTATGTTGAATAAGGATTGAGTGCTTAGCAGGACACTGAGGTAGGCTGGACACTGTCCAAAATATCAAATGAAAAAATATCTTTGATCACGTTTGGACCCCAAGAGTCAGGTTAGAAGCATGTCCTTCCAAGATAGTAAGAAAGGGTTTGAAATAAGTTCTAGTAAGTGACACTATAGGTAGCTTGTGCGTCAGATGGAGATGTTTATTGGCTTTATATTACACTGAGAAATAGAACAGATAAATATTTGTACTTCCATTGAGACATATTTAAAATTCCCAAACAGCCGTTGTATAATCTGCTAAGAAATTTGCCCAACTGTTTTGTATTTTTTCCTGAACAGGTGATTATAATGATATTATTCTAGTCTGTGTGGATTTCTTATCGGTGATTATTTGTAGTTGTCATTTATCTGTTGTTGGTTTTTTTTTTTTGAGGGGGTGGTAGCAACTTAATAGAAATTGTATATAAGGTATTATAGTAAATCTTTTCTGATTTTTAAAAATCAGAATCAATTTGGTTTCTCTGTTGAAATCCACATTCTTGAAAATTGTTTGTGGAACAAAAATATTAATTAGGCAGTCGTAAAACTGGTTTCAAAGTCGTAAAACTGGTTTCAAAGTCGTAAAACTGGGTTTCCTGGTTCATCAAATACACTGGTTAATAAAATTACCACATGCAGTACAAGAATACACTAAAATGCCTATCACCAAATTCAGATCAAACAGATGTTTTTCTTTGACGTTAAGCAGGCACATCAGGATCTTAGAATACCTTGGGGGTGGGGAGTCACTGTTCATCATTTCTTACTATATAGGAGATCTGTGGAGATAAAACGCAGTAGAGAGCTCTGACTGGCCAAATGCTGAACAGCACAGCTCGCCGTGTATTTGGCTCATTTCCCATTTTCATACCCGGAGATTGATTGTTTAGAAGACTAAAGGAATGAAATATTTTAGGAGTTTTTGCCTGGCAAGTGTGCATATGAGAGAAAGGATTAAGAAGAAATGGGAGAAAGACCAGTTATGAGGTTCCAGGATAAATCCAGGCAAGAAGTGAAGAAGGTGTTGATGAAGATGAGGGCAGTGGAGGTGAAAAGGAAAGAATAGAAGCTGGTGAAGAAATGAGCCAAGGAGTAGGGAAGAGGAGTCAAAGATGTTCTAGTGCTAAGGCAGCAGGGAAATTTGGGTTTGAGGGAAAATAGGCATTTGCTTTATGACTTACAGAGACTGCAGTCATCCGAGAGAGCCCATGCTTCTCTGGGTCATCGGCATCCTGGACTTCTGAGAGGTTTCGTGGTAGAACTTAGTGGACCATACAACTTTCCCTTGGGATTATAGCTGCCTTTGCCTTTCTCTTTCTGCAAACCGTGAGCTCTTTGATGGCAGGGCCTTTGCCTCATCTTTGTATTCCTGAAGCACCTAGTACCATACCAGGCTTGTCAGGTACTTATTAAATATTTGAAAAAGGAAGGATATGGTGAGGAAATTGAAGGGAGTGAGCAATTAAGTGGAAAAGAAGCTTTGTCATTTGATATTTGTCTTAAAATTTGATAACCACAAGGAACAAATTCTAGAGCAACATCCTTAGTTTACAGAATGATAAACTGAGGCCCAGGCAAAGGAAGCAACTTGTCCAGCCGAGGCCAAGCTCAAGCAGTTAGAGGCAGCAGTAGAGTCAGAAACCGGGTTTGTGCTGTACGCTGTTCTATCCCCATTGATGAGCTCTCCTTCCTGCCCCAGGGAGAGAAGTGCCTGTTTAGTTCTCTCAAAGTAAGCAAGCTTTGAGGCATAAAGAAGCAACCACATGAAAAACATCTTTTAGTAAACAGAGAGTGGGCTATGATGTCTCTAACAATCTAGGTTCAAGCTTGTAGGCTGACCACAGAACATACGGGTAGGTTCTAGAAAACTAATTTTTAAAATCATGACGATTAATTTTGTGATAGGGAATACAATCTCATGATTTGAAACCTTGAGAGAATAAAGAAGTGTAAACAAATATGCAGTGAGAAGTCTCCTTCCCTTGCCTTCTCCCCCACTAGGCCAGTTACTGCCCAACATATAGGTATGTACTTTTTTTTAGTATCTTATGCATCTTCCAGGGTTTCTTTAAGCTCACACGAGCCAAATGTGAATAAACATTCTTATATACCTCCTTTTTAGTACACAAAATGTAGTATATTATAGATACTGATCTGCATTTTGATTTTTTTTAACTTAAAATATATCTCGGAGACCTTTCTCATATGGATACAAAAAGAACTACCTTTGCTAAGCTACAAAGTATTCTGTTGGATGGATGCAACATAATTTAATTAAATGGTCCCTTATGATGGACATTTAGGTTATTTCTAATCTTTTGATGTTAGGAAAAAATCCTTTAATGGCTCACATTGTACATAGACCAAGGCTTTGTGTATTTGTAGTTTTGGCATATTGCCCATTACCTCCTGGTGGTCGTCCCAACCTACATTTGAGTCAGTGTTCTGAGAGTACCTGATTCTTCACGGCTTCTACATGAGAATTTGTTCAGGATGTTAGCCAATCTGATGGGTGAAAAATGCTATTTCAGTGTAGTTTAATTTGCATTTCCCTTAGGAGTGAGGTTGAGCATCTGTAAAAATGCTAGAAAATGGAAATATAGAGAAAAACTAAAACAGGATGTCCTCTGCTTACCAAGATCAATAACCAGCACACAGTTGGCCCCAGAGAAGAAGACCCCTGCCTCCTCTGAGAGGCGTCTGAAGCTGACCACCCCTCAGTGCCAGCACTTCACGTGGATTATCGCATTCAAATTCACAAGCCCTTGAATGGTAGGCACAGTTATCTCCATTTCACAGATGAGGAAACAAGTTGAGAGAGGGTAAGCTTCCCAAGATTTGGGAAGTGACAGAGCAGAGGCTTGAGCCCACGTCTGGAGGATCCAGGACCCTGGATCTGCCACCACCCTGCACTGTTTAGGATGCTGCCTTTATGCACAGAGTTTGAATTAGGTCATTTGTATGCTGTTCTTCTCCCATTGGATTTATGCTCTTCTCCCTGGCCCAATGTCTCCCAACCCTGCGCTGGGTTTGGAAGGACATCTTTTGTCTTTAATGGAGCTGTGGGTCATTGCTTTTCCCTGTAGGATTTTGAGATGCAGCAAGTTTCCTCTCAGGCGGTCTCTCCTTCTCTGCACTTTACCCTTTTCTGCTGGTGTCTTGATAGAAGCCACTGTGTTTGTAACAAATTATAAATATTGATATGTTTTCTCTCTCACCTTTATATAAATATGGGAGTTGGGGCTTTGGGCTGTGTAGCAATAATAAAAAAAAGGCAATTGGGGAAAATTTATTATTTTCTTGACTATATATAAGGGACTAACTCAACATAATCATGTGAGAACAAAATGATGCAAGACTAGGTGACTTCTAAGTTAACTACAACTGGACTTTTCCAACATTACCTGGAAAGACTAGTTCTCCCAAGTAGAAGTATGACTTTGAAAGGGATGGAAATTTAAAGTCGGAGTGAATTACTAGTCTTCCACTAAAGTGGCACTCACCCACTCTTTTCGAATCAGACTGGGAGCCCTCTCAGCTGCTGCTGTCTGTGCAGGAAGCTTTAAAATAACTAAGGTGTGCTTGCCTCTCTCCTCTCCAGGTCTGTTTGCAAACCCTTTCAGGTTCCTTTCATCTCATTATTGCATCTAGGCATCTGCTCCCTGTCCCAGTAGCCACATTCAGAGTCCTCTCTGTGGTAACCCAGGGAAGCACTTCTAGAAACTGCTTCTGCCTTCCCAGACTGGCCCTCTGGGTTCTTCTTCCTATCCTGAAGCCTCAGCATGCCTGCTGAAGGAAGGCAAGCTTTGTGAAAGCCAGGAGCCATCCCCATGAAAGCTGCACCACAACAACTGAGAGTCACAGATACCCTGAAACCAAGCACCAGGTTAAGGCTGTTTCCAGTCAAAATCACCCAGGCAAATCAAATCACTTGAAAATTGCGTGAAGATGCACTTTTCGAGTGCCGGACATGCAGTTCAGTTGAGGGACTAAGGAATTTGAAAAACTGCCGTCCCGTGCACTGCCATTTACCTCACCCCAGAGCTTACCTCAGGCTGTTGTTTTCTGTCCTGGGTAGTCAGGAAGAAGGGCTTGGCAGGAAGAGAGGGAAGAGGAACAAAGATGCAAATACTTTTATTTTTCTTCTCTCTGCTTCCACTGTGAACAATCTCCTTTTACTTTAAATGGCAGTTCTCTCCCTTGGCTGCACATTGGAATTACCTGGAGAGCTTTTAAAAATACTGACACCTGAGTCCCATCTCTAGAGATTTGAATTTGGATCGTCTAGGCGCAACCTGGACACTGAGTTGCATTAAAACTCCTAGAGGTATACCTGTGTTCATAGCAGCATTATTCACAACAGTTAAAAGGTAGAAGCAACCCGAGCAGACATCAATGGATGAATGGATAAACAAAAGGTGGTATATCCACATAAAGGAATATTATTTAGTCTTAAAAAGGAAGGAAATTCTGACATATGCTACAACATGGATGAACCTTGAGGATATTATGCTAAGTGAAATAAGTCAGATGTGAGAAAAATACTGTATGATTCCACTTATATGAGGCATCTAGAACAGTCACAGACTTTTGGCTCCCATCATGGACATCAATGGTGCCATGTGACAGTCTCCAGATTAACTCTATGAGAACCTCCAGGTGTCTCTAGTTTCCTTCCTGAGATTACAGAGTCAGACAATGGTTGGAGCTTGAGGATATGAATTTTAATAATCTCCCCAAGTAATTCTGCAAGGGTTGGAAATCATTGGATGTCATAAAGTCCAAACTCCTTGATCTCACTCAAGGTCTTGGGCAAGCTGGCTCTAGCATGCTTTTCCAGCCTTACTTACTGTCTTCTCTGTATCCCTCAGACAGGACTTTTTATCTTCACTGTAACACCCTGTGCTTACATGATACCCTGGTTCAGAATTTTCTTTCTGCCTGGAATGCCTTCTACTATTTCTTTGCCTATTGCAATCCTCCTCAACCTTTGAGAGCTGGACTGAGTCTTACCTCTGCCCTAGGATTTTCCTGGATTCCTTTCCCATCCTCATTCCTTCTCTCTCCTCTCCCCCACTACTGGTTATAATTAGTTGTGAACCTTAGGGCCCTTTCATTGCATGTGTGTATCTCTCACTCTGAGCATTTCCAGCATATGGTCTTATGCTTGAGTCTGATTCACTCTGGGAAGACAAGGTCCTAGCATGATGCTTGGCTCAGAGGCAGTGTTCAGTATCTATTATATTAAATTGAATTTAACTTTCCAGTTCTGACCTTACTTCTAAGCTCCAGATAAATATATTCAATGGTCCACGTGATGTCTCAAGCTTTTCAACCAAAACATGATCAAAACGAGGTCTTAATTCAACCCTGCAGATTTTCCCTTCCCACAGTGCCCCCCTATCTCAACAATGGCCTCTCTATCCACCTGATTAATTGTTCAGCTCAAAATGCTGAACATCACCTTTTATACCTCTATATTTCTCACCTCCTACATCCAACCAGACATCAGGGCCTGACAATTCCATCTCCAAGATAAGTCTCAAAGTTTCCCTTTTCGCTCCACCTCTACTGTCACCACCAGGCACCAGGTCTCTCTCTTGACACTGAAATGCCAACTGATCTCAAACACCACCCTTCCTCCTGCCTCTTCCATTTGGTCCTCCTCACTGCAATCAGAGTGAAGTGTATAACATGTCTGCCTATGTCACTCCATTGCTCAAACCCTTTCATGGGCTATCCATTGCTCCTGACAGTCACAGTCTTTAATAGAATCTAGAAGGCTCCGCCTGTGCCTCCTGCCACTCACTCTGGTGTAGCAACACCAGCCCCATCTCTGTTCTTTATTTTGGCCTTATGTCTTTCCTTCCTCAGAAAATTTGTTCATAAAAGTCTTTCTGCCTAGAATGCTCTTACTGTGTCCCAACTCCCTATTATTGGCTACTACCCTTCTTTCAGATTTTACTCTGTCACTGCCTCAGGGAGACCTATCCTCAGCCCAAGTGTAGCTTACCTTCCTAGAGCACCCTTGGTTTTTCCATCTTAGTGTATAATACAAGTGCGCTTATGAAAGAAAATAATTTGGGAAGGCCCAGTGGTGTAGTGGTTAAGTTCGCATGCTCCACTTTGATGCCCCGGGGTTCACAGGTTCAAATCCTGCATGCGGACCTACACACTGCTCATCAAGCTATGCTGTGGTAGCATCTCGCATACAAAATAGAAGAAGATTAGCATGGACGTTAACTCAGGGACAATCTTCCTCAAACAAAAAGAGGAAGATTGGTAAGAGATATTAGCTCAGGGCCAATCTTCCTCACCAAAAAAAGAAGAAGAAGAAGAAGAAGAAAGAAAGAAAATAATTTATTGGATTCTCTCACTCCATTGGGTTTCATCCCTGATTGTATCCCTAGATTCAAGTGTCTACTAATTGCTCGGTAAATATTTATTGCATGAATCACGTCCATACAATCCACCTGCCTATATAGACCATCCTCATTTTCTGGGCCCCACTCCTTTCCAACCCCAAAGTAGAGAAAATCATTAATCTATATCCACCACAGAACTGCTTCTCTCTTGAGCTGGCCCAAGGTAATCATTGATACACAAATTGAGAAGGACTGGCTTAGGAGGGAGAAATGCAGGGGTAGGTCCCTTATCACCATCATGTTGAAACACCCAAGTCCTCCAGCCCCTTGCCTCTGAGCTCCCATCATGGCTGGGAACACAGTTCTGCAGCCTCTGGTACCCCACCTGCCAGACTGCCCCCCTAGGATTGGGGAATGGGCAGGAGGAAGACCCCACTCCATTCTCTCTCCATCTCTGGGCACATCGTCATGAACAAAGGAGGATAATTTTCTTGTGATGAACGCTGAATTTTAAACAAAATTCCTTAGGCATTTAAACAATCATATTTATTCTACATGCAACAATAGTTTCATTATATATAGTGAAAATCCTTCTAAATGTTAATGTACCATTGGCCCAAGAACCTCACATTTGGAATAAATAAACCAAATATGGCCTCACATTTAGTAAGAACTTGCTGAGCCTAGTTTCTCTCTGCTGCACCCTGTTTTAGGGAGAAAACAATTTTTGTAGTTGTAAAGAATGCAGCCTTTGAAGTCTGAAAGACCTGGGTTCAAATCCTAGCTTACTAACCAGATGACTTTAAGAAAATTATCTTGTGTAACTGAGCCTGCTTAATAGGGTTTTTGAAAAGATCACAGGAAAGAACATATATCAACTGATTAGCATATAATGCTTTTAGGATAAAGTATATTGTAAATCATTATAATATATAGTCAGTACTCAATAAATGGTGATTATTAGTAGTTATTAGTATTATCAATTCCATATCTTCTAGCTCAGTAATAAAGCTTACCTCAGGTCAAACTGAAACTTTCCTAGCATCCATCATTCATTCAGTAAATAATTCCTGAGTCCCTACTGTCTTCACGCAGTGTGCTAGGTGCTGGATAATATTTTGGTGAATAAAATGGTCATGGTTTTGTCCTCGTGGAGTTTAAAGTTCAGTGGGAGGCACAAAAACAAGCAAGAAAACCAATTAACATATCGCTGTAAAATATGATAAGCGTCACAGGGACATGAGCCGTTTGCTCTGAGAGGAAATGATGGAGAGGGCCCACCTAGCCAGGTCGTCAGACAAGTGGTAAATGAACAACTACAGCTGATTGGCTAAGTCCATCGTCTTATTCCTGTTCCCACCCCACCATACAGATCACAAAAGACTTAGTCAAACACATTGTTTACCATCGTGGTCCTGTACTTTTCAAGCTTCCTGATACATTTTACAAAGCTAGCCCAACTCTGATGCTCTAATCTGACCAAAATCGGTGCATGTGGAACAGACATCCAAGCTACAGGTCAGTGGATGAAAAAATCCTTAAGTAAAATGCTAGCAAACTAAATCCTGCAGCATTTGAAAAGAATAATTCACCACAACCAAATGGGTTTATTCCCAGACTCCAGAGGCGGGTTTGTTTAAAGAAATCTGCTGATATAATTTACCCTATCAGTTGGTCAAAGGAGAAAGACTGTATCTTCGTTTCTTACAAGTAGAAAAACCCTTTAATTGTATTCAACATTCAAAACAAGGCTTTTCTTTACTACGTGTTGCTATGGTTAGTTTGCCTGAAGTTCTAAGGCTTTGGGCTATAAGTATGGTGATTAAAATAAGCAAATCTTTAAGGTTAGCCAAAAACTGAAAAATGTGTGTGTAGAGGGGTATAAACTGGCTATCTCCTCCAGGTTAGTTTAGGTTACATCAATATCCACAAAACTTTAAAACAATATGAGCACCATTTCTTCCCAATCCACGCAGTCTGCTCAGCCCAACAACTTTGACAGAAGAAACAAATAAAACTCCTAAATGCTGTGGCAGCTCACTAGCGACATGGTTCATGCCAGCACAGAACTGACTGACAGCCTCCGTTTCTGAAATTAATTACTTTTCTTCTGGAGTTAAATTTGCTGATGATACTTCTCGCAAAACTATGAGGTCTTTACATAGCAAATGCTCTAATTAAATTAGAATAAAGGCAGAAAATTTCCAGACCTAAATGAGATACGTTTATTCTGTGCATGTGGTTGAATCTTTAATAATTTGCAACGTAACAGCCTCTCCCTCCTGGGATAGCGATGATATCTTGCACTTTCCTGTATTTGCATCTATCTCCCTTCTTATGTTTATTTATGACTGTGGCAAAGAGAGATGCATTCACTTCATTCTTTCCACAACACCCCTGCACAATCTCCTAAACCCCAGGTCTTTGGACTAAATTGTATCCCCACGAAATTCATATGTTGAAGCTCTAACCCCCAACACAACTGTACTTGGAGATAGGGATTTTAGGAGGTAATTAAGGTTCAGTGAGGTCATAAGGGTGGGGTCCTAATCCAGTAGGATTGGAGGCCTTATAAGAAGAGGAAGAGAGAGATCTCTCTTTCCCTCTGCATGCCCACACACCAAAGAAAGTCCATGTGAGGACACAGCAAGAAGGTGGGCATGTGCAAACCAGAAAGAGAGCTCTCATCAGAATCCAATGATGCTGGCACCCTGATCTCAGACTCCCAGCCTCCAGAATGAGAAAATCCATTTTTATTTCTTAAGCCCCTCAGCCTATGGTATTTTGTTATGGCAGTCCAACTGGACTAAGATACTCAGATACCTTGGGCTTCAGGAGCCCAAGGGTTTGTGTACTTTTCCCTGCATAGAAACCACAAACATCCTTGTTGTCTTAGAATCAACATCTCTTTTCTGCATCCCTCATCTTCTCCTTCACTCTCCTTACATGAAGATACATGGAAGGGACAGTGAGTACCTCTATGTGCCAGGTTCTGGGCCAGGCACTGCAGCCCAAGATCAGCCCCTTTAATCCTCATATCTGCAATGTTAGGAGAAACACAACTAAGGAGTCCCATGCCATAGCTCCTTTAAGTAATAGAATTTAGGTGTATATGGCTTTGAAGTCAATGCTCTTGGCACAGTTCTCTGCCTTTATCATGATGCTCTCAACAGCCAATTATTACAGGAACCACTGCTAGCCAAGAATAGGTATGATGCAGAGATCAAGTTGCCTTCCAAATGGTCAGGCTACCATCAACTTCTACTTCCCCTCACATCCTCCTTCTCCCTTACCCTAGACCTGGACCATTAGACAAAGAAGATAGAGAAATCCCAGGTGCTCCAAGCACTCAGAGCTTCCACAGGTTGCTCTTTGATATACTGGTGGGGGGTGGGGGGGAGTGGAGAAAGAAGCAAAAAAAAAGAGAAGATTCAAATAAGAATCTTTGAGTTGCAAGCTGGCTTAGGTAGGGGGTGGGGAGAGATTTAATGATTGAAGAGGGTTGTCTCCCAGAACCCAAGACCAGAAAAGTTGCTGAGCCTTAGGAAGAGAACTAGCAGAACTAGGAACTAGAAACTGGACAGAATGCTGTCCATCTCTTATTCTCTGCCCTTGCTACTTACCTGCTTCATCCTCCTCTCTTTCCATATACCAATTGCTTTGACTGTCCAGTCTGTAGGCTGGAACACAGGTGCCTCACACGGTCAAGGTTACGTATTCTTGTCTCAGCTGTCTAGAGACTTCTGGGCTATCTTTTAGTTCCATTTATAAATCCCTATGAAAGAGGACCTGAATGGCCCAGATTGGATGAATCTTCCACCCTTGACCTAGGTTGCTGTGGCCCAGAGAGGTGGGATCACAGAGCAAGCAGGCAATGGGCTGGGGACAAAAAGACCTCCCTGCAAAAGTGCACACCACAGTCCCTCCATGCCACAGGAAAAGGGGAGGAAGGAGCACAGAGAGGAAGCCGACTGGCCAGCTTTTGTTGAGTTCCTACTAGACGTCTTACTGTGTTCTAGAAGCTCTGATGAATGAGAAGGAACACCACATGATCCTCTAAGAGCTCTAAGAGCTTAGCTGGGGAAACCAGACACACCTAGAAGAGACAATTCCTGAGCAGTATGAGTGTTTACTCAAAAGCCAAATTATGTGGCCCAGATGCAGTCCTCAGAAGTTCAGATGGTGATTAGGGTCTGTGACAGTAAGAAGGAAACAAGTTTTCTGGAGCAAGCATTCGCTGGAGGTGTTCACATTTTTTTTTGCCTGATTCCAGCCTCTCAGCAACCCTATGAGATAAATGCTATGTGAGAAAACTTCCTGGAGGATGGAGGGAAAGGGCATTGTAGTGGAGCTAACAGCACGAGCAAAAGCTTGGCATTGGGAAAGACTCACTGTCTTTGTGGGGGAAAGATTCAGGTGATTGGTCTAAATGAAGCAGAAAATGCTTTACAAAGGGTGTTAATTTGTAGGAAAGAAGTTTAATAAGAGCACTAACTAATAAAATCACCACCATTCATTTATTCAACTTACTTCTTGATCCCTGCTATAGTATGTCAGCCTCTGGAACCCGGCATTGGGGATGAAGAGATGAACGAGATGCAATCAAACTTTGATAAGCCCACAGTCTACTGGACAGAGGAATAAGTGATGGAAACAACAGGCACACTCTTCACACATTTCAGAGATTGAAACATAACCTGTGGATTCTGGTTTCTCTGTCTATAAGCGATGTTTTTCCATGACAAATGGGAAAGGCAGAAGATTAAACTCAGAACATCATTACTGCAGGTCCCATGAGTCTCTATCATTTTAAGGGGAACCTAAGGAGATTTTTAAAAGAGATCTAATAATCTAATAGGCAAGACTTTGGGGATTTTAGAGTGATCTGGTACCCCAAACAATAGTAACCTATAGTACCAGCTTTGCATAATACCCAAAAAAGTTGATGCATACGATTGGGCAGCAACTTTGCAATGCTGTTCATATAGAATAAATCTCATTTTTAATAAAAATGTATCTTTAAGATATATACAACGATTACCCTAGAAATAGATTAGACTGTCTATTATATTGATATATACACAATCTCAGAAATTTGTCTCTAGCGCCTGGTTTACTATACACCAACAGAATTTAGAGCTCCATAAAAATGCTTTATAACATTCAGGCAGCAATGTTCCTATTTCTTATGCGGCTACATTGGAAATGTGGTCGGGGCTGTCATTCATCCCTGGCACTTAAATGTTTTTCACAAATAGTTGCTGCCTTAAGAAAGCATCACCAAATAAAATGCTTTTATTTGGTCCTTTGGTGATATGTCAATAGACATTAAAATAAAAACTTCCTTGCACTGAGGCACAATAGGCCCCTTCAGAATGTTTTCAAAGGGAGCTGGAGAGTCTCCAAGGACCCATCAATGGGGATGAGGAGGCAGAGCTAGGGGGTTATTACCTCTTAAAAGGATGGCTCTGTCTATTGGCCACTTCATCTTTATTGGGAAGGAGGAAGCATAATAGAATTTTATTAGGACGTACCCTCACCTGTCCAGAGGAGGATCGTCACATCCTTGTGCCTCATGTCTCTGCCAGCCTGGGAGGGATGACCTGCAGAGCACATGTGTCCCTCCTCTCCAGACACCAACAGTATGCAGGTGTCCCTTTCTTCAAGCAAACTCAGTCCATGAAGATCTTTACCCACTGGATGTGGTTGAGGAGGAGTATGATATGTAGACTTCACAAAATGATTAATCTATAATCTATTTAAACAAGGAGGCCTGGCAGGACATTGAAAATAGACTTTTGCATCCATAGATTACACTTGCCTGCCCAATTGTATTGCTTGGAGTCATGTAAATTTGCTTATATCACATAAATTGCTTATATCACATAAATATAATAATAACAGCATTACTAACAGTAACAATAGCATTCCCTTATGCCCCTTTCCTTTAGTTTTCTCCACAGCACTTATCATCTGCTTTACTATTTATTTTATTATTTGTTTGTTGTTTACTTTCCTTCACTAGAACATAAACCTATACAGGCAAAGGATTTGTCTTTTCTTTCCTCCACTATCTCTGTCCTCAGCACCTGAAACATGGCGGGCTCAAAGCATGTGCTCATTAAATATTTTTGAACAAATGAAAAAGCTAAGTCTTATTAAGTCTTGATTATATCCTTTATCTCATTTAATTAGTACAATATCATGAGTAATACTATTTATTAGTCCCATATTTTTAACTTAAGAAAATAATAAGTCAATGTGGGTTTCATATAAAGAGTTAAAATACCACTAGAGTCCAGATTACGGTCTTAGAATACCACTTCCCAGTAAAATGAACAAATGCTTCCTAGAGAAATGGTTGATTCCATATCTGGAGTGGGAGCTTTACAGAAGAGACTGGAACTTCTTGCTATACAGAAAGCAGGGAAGCTATCAAAGATTACTTGAGTTTTATCAAAAGGTTTTAGAGGCCACTTGAAGGGGCTCTCACTGGCCAAAGATAGGACTATTTAAGTGTAAAAAGAACTGCAACAGATTGAAGACCTTAAAGTCACAAAATCCATTAGTTCATAACGGTAGGTTTTTAAAAAGCCCAATTGGTCACCTTTGGAAGATGCTAGGAAAGGGACTCTTTATTCTGAAAGTGGTAAATAAAATAAAAAAAATCAAGACTTCCAGGTTTAGCTCAGAGATATAGAGCTGGAAGCAGCATTGTTCTCACACTTATAGCAGGAAAAAGCTGGATAAACTGCAAATGAATAGCTTTTCTTGTATTTTCAGAGAACCAAACTCACAGGGCAAATAACTAACCTGAAATCTGGTGTCAAAGACAGAATGCAGTGGACAATTAAGGAGATGGCTTTATGAAGACTGTTGCAATATGGAGAGCACCCAGGATTCAAAGATCAGAGCGTCTCAGCAGAGTGGTTTTGTCTTAGACTCCAGGTGACAAGGGGGTGTTACAGGTGTGAATGGTCTTGCAATCAGAGAAAGTCTCAGTCAGCTGAACTAGAAATGCTTTTTTCTGTGTCTGGATGGTTTCAGGGGGACAAACAATTCTAACTTGAGCTATTCACTCATGAGACAAAAACCAGGAAATTGACTAGGAATGAAAGGGGAAGGGTCTATATCTGGCTTTGTCAGGGGGTTCAGGCAGAAGGGGAAAAGTTTGTGTTTGGCCCTGTCACAGGTAAACACAGGAGTCATCCTGAGTCTTATGCCAGTCATGACAAAGAGCAGACAGCAAGTCTTATCTGAATCATATGGACAAGGGTGGTTCTTCGTGGTAAGCCGTTCCCTGGAATACAAAATGCTGGGGGGATTTCTTAACCTGTCCTATTTGATGGGAGCACAAGGGTCAGCTAAAGTACAACATCATCACTGGAGAGACAGGTGTCTAACAGTCTGCAGTTGCTTACCTGGGGCGGACTACCAGACACCACGGAAGTCCACAGGAGATTCAGACAGCAGCTTTCAAGGAATTCCTAAAGGCTGCGTGGGGGCTATGTGAAGAACATGAATCCCAGACACAGAGGAGTTCTGCAAACTCTTACAGGTGTGTTTCTCTCAGGAACCCCACCAGGTGCTCAGCTGAGGGCTGGCTGGGGGAGGGGAATGGCAGCCCCTGCTAAAACTCCACCAAGACCTATCTCCCCTAAGAAGCAAAAGCCTGAATCTTCAGGAGGAAGAGCAACACAAACTGTACTGGAGGGGGCTGAAGCAATCAGCTGAGAAAAAAAAAAGGCTCTACCCCTGGAAGAAGGGCAGGACTAGAGCAAAGCCCAGCACTAGGTCTGGAGGAGGGGCAAGACCATTTGTGAGGCCACGCCCCCAGCGCCAGGTGCACAGGGATTGGCCAGGACTGAGGCCCAGTCCTAGGATCAGAAAACATCTTTGTCCCTGCATCTCTCACCACCACGCTAACAAGTGTCAAGAAAAAATAACAGAGACATACACACAAGAGAAGCACAAGAGAGATTTTTTTCTGGGAAGACCCAATGCCAAGCGAAGAGACCCAAAGCCAAGCAGGACGCAGACATGGAGCAAAACATTCTCAGAAATGAGCCTACACCCCACCAGGGTAGGACTACTCATGAAGGAGATAGGTTTGTAGTTGATTTTTCTTTAATAAGTATAAAATATTTCTATTTCTTCTTTTTGCCTTTTGATGTAGTAGAATATTACTTCGTCATATATTAGCAATTAACCTTCTTTTATTACTTGCTTCATATGGTTTTTCATCCCTTTATTTTCAACCTCCTATGTCATTTTGTTTCCCATGTGCTTCCTGTAAAAGCACATGGCGGCTTTTGTTGTCTGTTGTCGGTATTTGTTGCATTGATATTTTATAATGGCCTCTTTGAATCCCCCCAGCAATATATCCTTTGAGGATTTAGATAGGATCCTAGCTTTGGTTAAAGCAGCTTGTTTGGCATAAGGACCTGTTAGAGCATTTGCTGTAGCTTTCATATTATCTCTTTTCATGTGGGCTCAACCTCTATAATAGCCACCGCTTTAGCAAGGAAGAGGACATCTAAAAGTTCCTTAACTTCCTGTCCGTTTTTATGGTGGTTACAGCAGAGGTGAGAAAAGCATCTCAAAGTCATGCACTCCTCCAAGAGCTTACTTGCCATCTGTATATCTGTTTCCTCTCTGGTCGTTGGCTAGTTGACAAGCTCTAGTAAGCTCAACGACTTCTGCCATCTGGGCTGATGTTACCTCAGGTAGAGGACTCGATTCGAAAGGAGAGCATATCCTATCCTGTTTGATAATCTCCAGTTTCACTTCTGAGGTGTGATCCATCAACAAACAACATTAGGTTGAGATTCTCAATAGAAGTCTCTAATAAATCTAAGCAAGGTACAGAGAGTTCCCTAACTGAAGCAAGACAATGATGAGGCTCCCCTTCTGGTAGGCACAGGATTCAGGGTGTTGCAGTGGTGAATGATAAAGTACGAGGAAGAGAGAAATAGAATTTCATAAGAGTAATCGGCTGGCTGAAAAGTGCTGTGTGTTCTCAGTCGGTAGTAATGTCGGTGTTGCGTGAGGACCCCTGAGGTCAAGCAAGGAGCCTAGAACTAGTTCAGCAGAAGCATGAACAAGTTTTGAAGTGGCAGCTATTGCCCTAAGACAAAGGGGATAACTCTTTGCGGCTGGGTCAAGGGTTTTTGATGGTTCTTATGAAGTTGAATTAAAACCCCAAGGGCTCTATCAGACTTATTTCACTTAGTGTAAAACCTTCAAGATGCTCCATGTTGTCACAAATAGTGTGATTTCCTCTTTTTTATAGCTGAGTAGTATTCCATTGTATATATATGTATCTCACATTCTTTATCTATTCATCCATTGATGAGCACTTGGATTGCTTCCAAGTCTTGGCTATTGTGAATAATGCTGCAGTCTATACAAAAGCTGAAATATAAGGATGTACACCTGAAATTTATACAATGTTATAAACCAGTAAATAAAATCAATAAAACAATTTTTAAAAAAACAAGGATTTGTCCACGTGGCTCATGCCCAAATAAATGAAACAGCTTTTTGTAGTTAGGGATGCCTGGGGAAGGAGGCTGTGGAAGAGCCTCCTTCAGGTTTTGATGGCTGGTGCACGTTGGAGCTCTCAGAGCAGAGGAGCTCCTACTGACGACTTAGTCAATTTGTAAAGAGGCGTTGCAATCTCAGAGAAAATTGGCACCCATTGTCTGCAATATCCAGTTAAACCTAGAAGTCTTTTCAATTGTCATTCGTCAGGAGTCTAAGATAACGTTTGAACAGCCTTCAGTCTATCAGGAGAGAAAGTTCTTCCCTTTTTAAATAGGTCATGCCCTAAATAATAAGATGTTCTGCATAATTTAAATTTATCTTTTGAAACTTTATGTCCCTTTTCTGCTAAGACTGAGAGCAAGTGAATGGCATCCTTTTCATAGGCTTCCTTGTCCTCTGAACAAAGTGGGAGATCATCTACATATTGTATCAGACCTGAATCATGAGGAGAATTTAGATCTTTCAGGTCTTGACTGAGGACCTGGGAAATGTAGAAGGGGGCTCCAGTGAACCCCTGGGGCATGATTATCAGGATAGACTATTGTCCTCCCCAGGTGAGGGCAAAAAGGAGTCGACCATCCTGGTCTAGAGGCACCTGGAAAAAAGGGCAGAGCAAAGCTCCACTGCAGTGAAGCCAGTGGCTTCAGGAGGAATTGATGACGGGGTGGTGTTTGGGTTAGGCACTACTGGGAAGCGAGGGATAATAATTTTGTTGGTGGTCCCGAGGTCTTGCACAGATTGATATCCCCGCCCACCTGAAGTGTTACAAAGACTATGTAGGAAATGAGAAGACCTTATAAGGAAGAACTTAGGGGGCCTCCAAATAGATTTGATTCCTCTTCTTTGCTTCTGGCTTCAAGGAATATTGGGGAAGTTTAGGAAATGGTTTGATAGGATCTATCTGAACTTTTATAGGTTCTGTTCCAATTATTTTCCTTATGTCAGTGAAATTTTTAGCCCATAGGATGTCAGGTACAGTGTCAAGATCCTTATTTGGGGTGTGCATTAAATATAACGGAGGAAGTAAACATATATCCAGAGCAGACACAACTTGATTATGAGTAGAAAAGTCCTCTAGAACCTCAAGAATTCGTTCCTCTGGTGTGCATTTGATTTTACAATTCCATTTGCAGAGTAAATCTCTCCTTAAGTTTGCGGGGGTGGTATCACAGAGCAGGAAGAGATGTTTTTCAGTCAAGGGCTCAGGCATTAGGTTAAGGGCTTGGAGATAGGGAAAATCAGTGGGTTATTTGAAATGTATACTACCTATGTGGTGTGTTTACTCTGAGGAAGAGGTTGAGCAAAGGTGGCAGTGTTTAATGCGAGTAACACCTGTGTCTCTATAAATATGAGTAGCACCTGGAATTGATGAGGATGACTAATTAATTCACCTCGAGTGTTTAATGATATATGTTGAGAGTTTAGCTAAACTATAATATTGTTGCCCTGGCATCCGTTTTGTGTGGCCAAGGAGCCTTGAACTGACATTAGCCCCTCCCTCGAGTGCACATCTTAGATATTAGCCTGCAGACACACGAGTAAATTTAAGTTCTTGATATGACTCCCCCACCAGCCCTTGTGATAAACACACTCCCTACCTTCCAGGGCCTTCCCCTTGTGTGCGCCTTAGACTAGACCCCCATGGAGCTTACCAAAGCCCGATTCTTTCTGGTTTGAATTGACCAATCCAGACTTAGCCCAGGAACCTCAAAGCACTCCACCTCCAGACCCTAATAAAGGCATGTGCCCCAGGTCCTGCTTATCTGTCTCTGCCTGCACCCTCCCTTGACCTCCCAGCGTGGCCCCTTGGATATACCATGTCCTTCCTCTAGGACGTGTGAGTAATCAGCTTCTCTATTTGATTTCCTTGTGGCCTTTTGTTGAACCAAGGCTCAAAATCCAACACCCTGGGGCTCTGCTTAACAAGTGTTAATTTAACAAAGTCCCAACGGTATAGCAGGATATTGAGCACTTTTCCTTCCTTGGAGCATCCTCACTGATTTCAGTTGAGGGATTTTCCTTTCTTTTGGGTTTTCTTTCATAAGATGGGACAGTCTTTTCTCCAGTGTTCTCTGTTAACACTGTCTACAGTGTCCTTGTCAGTAGGTGGTTGGTTGAGGAGTGGGCCACGTGGCTGTCTGATCTGCAGGGCCAAGTTGACTTTGGGTCTTGTCTCATTTTTGTTCTAAAGCCCTATCAAAATGTTCTGCCTGGTGGTGTAGTTTGGGCAAAGGGGCTATTTCTCATTCTAATTTCTGCTTTCACATTAAGTCTCCAATTTCATGTTAAATCCATTGATGAGATGACAGTTATTAATAAAGTCTAGGTCATTTGGGGGTGATTATTATAGAAGTTATTGTTTTGCTTCCTCCACGTCTAACTTACAGAAGCAGTCTGGCTTCCTCGGATGCTTGCTGTAGATACTTGGTTGGCTTCCTGGGCTGGTTGCTTCAGATTGTGAGTAAGAATTCTTTTTTGTATCTAGTCTGGCCATTGTCTGTATATTCAGTTTCTCATGTCAACCTGAGGTTTATTCATATGTAGGTATTCTGTCTGAGTTGCCTAGCAGATTTTAGAGGTTTACATGTATCCTTGATATTATCTTGCTTGACACTCAGTGGTCTGTTTCAAACTGAGGACTCATCAGTGTCCATGTTCAGTTCTTCACTATTCTTCCTTCCTTTGTTGCTATCTCTCCATTATCAAGTCTCACCCTTTCCAGAACTTCCATTAGAAACTCGTTGGTTTCTGTGTGCGCCTTAGACTAGACCTATCTATCTTTCACATTTTTTAGTTTACCTTTCCTCCTTTTCATCTTATTATCCCTTTGGCTGAATTCTGAAAGAATTATTTAACTCAATCTTCCAGCTCATTAATTCTTTCTCTTTATGTGTTTATTTGGCTTTTCAGTCCATCTTTTGAGAATGTTCCTCCAATCAGTTATATTTTTCACTTTAAGCAGGTAATAAACAATGTGCTTTGTTTTAAAGGTTCTGAGTCTATCAATTATCTTTTTATTGCAGTAACATTGGATTATAACATTATATAACTTTCAGATGTACATTGTAATATATTTCGAATTCTGTGTAGATTACATCATGTTCACCACTGAGACTAATTACAAGCCATCACCACATGTGTGCCTAATCATCCCTTTCACCTTCCCCTAATTATCTTTTTTAAAAAGTCCTCTTCTGAGTGCTATGTTAATTCTTTGTCTTCAGATATAAATTCTGCCATTGGTTGAGTTTGTCACATCTTTCAATATTAGACGATTTTCCTGAATTTCCTCCAATATTGGATGATTTTTGGTTGTGTGTTTACCTCAGTGATTGAAATTTCCTGTTAAATTATCCATTGTCTCTACCCATGGGACCTCAGCAAGTGGTACTGCTTTGCATGAACTGTGCGTGGTGAGAATGGGTAAGGGTGGATTGATGGCTGGGTGGTGTAGTTGGCATCCTGTGCTTGAGCACCTGGTTTCTCCTGCCCCTGTAAGAGCTGCCTAGCCTCTTGGATCCCAGCTCCCACTAGCAGACAGATACCCCTCATTGCTGCTGCCTGGTCCCTGAGGAAAAGCAGGCATGATGTGCCAGGTTTTATCTGCCTGGAGTGCCTCAACTTAGGTAGCACCCGATTCATTGTTTCTGGGTCACCTTAAGGTTTTAACTTCCATTGTCTCAAGGCATGAGACAGTTTTTATGCCGTTTCCAAGTTTTTATTCTAGAGCTCTCTGTCAGTGAATTCCCCCAGTCCTGTCTTGCACACACCTGGTTTTATAAGCACATCCATACATTTTTATTTTAATATATTGTCTGTAATGTATTTCAGTTTGGTGTAGGAAGCAGAAGATTGCTACCCGTGTTTAGTTGGCAATCTTTTTTTTTTTTTGCAAGGAAAGATTCACCCTGAGCTAACATCTGTTGCCAATCTTCCTCCTCTTTTTTTTTTTTTCCCTCCGCAAAGCCCCAGGGCATGGTTGTATATCCCAGTCGTAAATCCTTCTAGTTCTTCTATGTGAGCCACCACCACACCTTGGCAACTGACAAACCAGTGGTGTGGTCCCACAACCAGGAAGCGAACCCAGGCCACTGCAGCAGTGAGAGCACTGAACTTCAACCAGCAGGCCATCAGGGCTGGCTCAAGTTCGCAGTCTTGAAACTGCAAATATTTCAGTCTAGTGGTTGTTAAAGTGTGGTCCAAGGATCCCTGGGGGTCCCTAATACCTTTTGGGGGTCTGCAAGGTTTGTCCTTTTTCAACTTTATATTTGTGTGAAGCTAGATTCTCTTCATATACTTCAACCAAAACAACATATTGCAACAGATTGAATGCTGTAGCAGATATGAGACTTCAGCTGTCCTCTATTCAACTAGACATTAAAGAGATTTGCATAAATGTGAAACAATGCTGCTCTTCTCATCAGTTCTTTTTTGTTTTGGAATATATTTTTCATAACATAAGTTATTGATTTTAACATGCAATATGTTTCTTCTTATTATTTGATGAATGAATCAATAGTAAATATCGATAGATTTAATGACCTACATAAACAATCGGTCTTTGAAGTCCTTAATAATTTTTAAGAGTTTAAAGGGGTCTTGGGACCAAAATGTTTGAGAACTGCTTTATTAGCCCCACTTTATATGTGAGACTTGTCCAGGGGTCTCAACTAGAGGATGGTGGCACCAAAGGCCACACCTGCACAGGGTGACTGCAGAGCCCGTGTACAGACCAGCATATTGACTGTCTGTATTGCAGCCATCTCCTAGTATCTACAAGTGTATTTTTTCGTTTTACTGATTGTATTACAGAGAAACTAAAAGTGTTCTCATGCCAAAGTAGGGTGTGAGTATGTGAGGGTGTGTCTGTGTGTGTGCACATTTCTCAAACCCCGTCTGAAAGCAATAGGAATTATTTATTCTCTGTTTTTAATTCCTTCCTATAGGGGCCTTTGGAATTGGAACTTGGTTGCACAGACATCATATATTCATGGACTCCATAGTCTTTTACATGCCCTATGTTTTTCCCCAGCAGCTTTCTATCCCAATAGGCTGCTTTATGTTGTTTTAATTAAATATAGAGTATAGACAGAAGAGAGTATCACAGATACGAAGTGTAAAGTAAAAAATTAAACTGGATGGTGGGTACACAGACATTGAAGGATATCATCACCGTAAGTCTGTTTTCTGATCTCGTGTCTCACCTCCCACTTCTCTGTAATAACTACTTTCTGGAATATAGTATTTATCATTTTCTTCCTTCTCTTCATAATTTTACCACGTATGTATGCCTCCTTAACCTTCTGCAAATTTCTTTTTCTCACAATTGTGTGTGTGTGTGTGTGTATATATATATATTTGTGGGGTTTTTTGAGGAAGATTAGCTCTGAGCTAACTACTGCCAATCCTCCTCTTTTTTGCTGAAGAAGACTGGCCCTGAGCTAACATCTGTGCCCATCTTCCTCTACTTTATATGTGGGATGCCTACCACAGCATAGCTTTTGCCAAGCAGTGCCATGTCCACACCTGGGATCTGAACCGGTGGACCCCAGGCCACCGAGAAGCAGAACGTGCAAACTTAACCGCTGTGCCACCAGGCCGGCCCCTATATTTTTGAAGATTTACCTATGTTAATATGTGAAGCTGTAAATTTTTCATTTTCCTGCTGTATAGTTTTATGGAGCATAAATATATCATGATTTATTAACCCATTCTCCTACCAAAATAACATCTAGATTTTATACAGGATATTTTTTTAGTATTAAAAACAATTTTTTTCTGTGAACATTTTTTAAACTTTTTATTTTGATATTGTTGTACATTCATAAGCAGTTGTAAGAAATAACACAAAGATCTCTATGCCCGTCTCCCAGTTTCTCCCAATGGTAATGTCTTGCATAACTGTAGTACAGTATCGACAGCCAGGAAACTAGCATTGTATAGTCCATTTACCTTATTCACATTTCACTAGTTTTCATGCACACGTGTATGTGTGTGTGTGTGTGTACGCATAAGTTTAGTTCTATGAAATTTCATCACATGGTCAAGATACAGAACAGTTCCGTCACAATAACCCTTTATGCTGCTCTTTTATAGTCTCTGCCCCCTCCCTCCTTTCTCCTTCCCTAACCCCTGGTGACCGCTAATCTCTTCTCCACCCCTGTAATTTTGTCATTTCGAACTTGCTGTACAAATGGATTCGCACAGTATGTAACCGTTTGAGATGGTGTTTTTTTTCACTCATCATAATTTCCTTGAGAGCTATCCAAGTTGTTGCACGCACAATCGTTTGTTCCTTGTTTCCTGAGTAGTGCTTCATGGCATAGATACACTGCAGCTTAACACCTGTGAAGGACATTTGTGTTGTTTCCCGTTTGGGGCTAGTTCATAAATCTGCTATGAGCACGTGTGTACAGGTTTTTGTGTGAACATAGTTTTTGTCTCTCTGGGATAAATGCCCAAGAGTGCAATAGCTGGGTTGTATGGTAAACATATGTTTAGTTTTGTAGGAAATTGCCAACTGTTTTCCACAGTGGCTGTATCATTTTACATTCCCATCTATGAACATTTTATATGTCCTTTTGGTATAGACACACAAGAGTACTTCCCAGGTATACACCCAAGGGTGGGTTTGCTGCACTGTGGTGTCTACACATCTTCAGCTTTGCTAGATGACGCGAAATTGTCTTCCAAAGTGCATGCAACAATGTGTTCTTTAGTATATAAGAGCTCTGTTTACTCTTTGTCCTCAAAGACAATTGATAATGTCTAAAATGTTCTTTTCCTCCATTTGGGAGAAGTATAGAATGATATCTCACAGGATTAATTCACACATCCCTAAACATTTTTCATAGGTTTATTGCCATTTAATTTTCTTCTTCAGTGACGTCAAGTCCAACTTTCTTGTCCATGTTTCTCGAGTTGCTTGTCCTCTGCCTACTGATTCTTATAGCCACGATGCTCCAATTTTATCAGATATAAACATTACAAACATCTCATATTTGTGGTTTGTTTTTTCTTGGCCTTTATGAAACTTTTTTAGGAATAAAAATTGCGAATTTTAATATGGTCAAATGTATCAATATTTTCTTTTATGGTTAATGTTCTCATGTCTATTTTTCTATATTCTAAAAGTTTTATAGGCTTATGTTTTCTATTTAATCTACATGGAATTTATTTTAAACCATGGTGTGATGTGGGAATCCAAATTCACTTTTGTCCAAATGGATACCCAATTGTCTTAGCACTCTAATGCATTCCATACTCCGTTCCCAATGATTTGCAGAGTCAGGCGTATCATACGTCGAGTATCCATTTAAGTGTGGCTCTGCTTCAGGGCTCTTTGTTCTGTTATCAACCACTGTGCTAATTACACAGTGCTTTCATTACTATAACTGTATACTAAATCTTGATCTGGATGAGCGAGTCTGCCTCCTGCTCCAGTCTGGTTCTTCTTTCCCAGGACTTTTGTCCATTCTTCACTCTTTGCTCTTCTTTGTACACATTTTGAAATGACGTATCAAATTTCACATAAAAGTTTGAAAGAATTGGGGGGCCAGCCCAGAGGTGTAGTGGTTAAATTGATGTGCTCTGCTTCAGCAGCCCAGGGTTCCCAGGTTCAGAACCCGGTCGCAGACCTAGTACTACTTGTCAAGCCACACTGTGGCAGCATTCCATGTGAAATACAGGAAGTTGGCACTGACGTTAGCTCAGCGACAATCTTCCTCAAGCAAAAAGAAGAAGATTTGCAGCAGATAATAGCTCAGGGCCATTCTTCCTCACACACGTACACACACACACACATTTGGAATGATTTGAATTACATGGAAACTATAGAACAATGTAAGGAGAAATGCATCTTTATGATCATAGTTTTCCAACCCGTGAATATGGTATCACTCCATTTATTAGATCTTTTGTGAATGTCTTTCAATAGAGTTAGCTAATACACTCCAAAAAAAGTTTTGCACATCTTTTATTTACTTTTATATAGGTAACATATGTTTGGTTGCTATTATAAATGATATCTTTATTACATTTTCTAAGAATTTGCTACAATAGAGAAATGCAATTATGTTGCTAAACCATTCTTTCCACATTGGGAAAAGGATTTTGTCTATGTTGTTTACTACTGTATCTTGGCATCAAGAATAGTGCGCTGCTTATAGAAGATGTCCAATAAATGTTTGTTGAGTGAATGAGTGAACTCTTATTAATTCTAATAATTGTATATGTTTTGGGGGGACATTCTATGGAGTTCAATATTTCCTACGCAGCTAATTTCTTCCTTGCAATCCAAGTCTTTTTTTGCTGTCTTGTTGCTCAGGTTACTTTCCTTCATATAGAACATTGGGTAGAATTGGTGATATTGGTGATGGTAGTATTCTTCTTTGTTATAGATTTTATAAGTAAAACTCCTAATGTTTCTCTCTTACATATGATATGTGTGTGTGTATATTTTTATCAGGGGGAGATTTTTCTTTATTAGCTTAAGAAAGTTTCTTTTTACTCCTAGTTTGCTAATTTAAAAAATGTTAAAAAGTAACCAGATATTAAATTATTTGGTATATTTTATTTGTATCTATTGAGAAGATCATATGGCTTTTCACCTTCAATTAATTAGTATGACAAAATGGTTTAATAGTTTCTAATATTAAGCTAACCTTGCATTTCTAAAGTAAACCTTAGTCCTACCTTGGTTTCCTGAGGGGTAAATCTGACTTTTAATACTTGGTATTATATCATTTTCTTATGTTGCGTTATTTGGTTTGCTAGCACTTTTTTTAAAAAGAATTTTATATCTATGTTCATGAATAAGGTTGGTCTGCAATTTTTTATTTCCTGTAATATCCTTCCCTGGTTTGGTGTAAGGTTATGCTAACTTTGCAAAAGGATTTGGGAAGGTTCCCTCTTTTCTATTCTTGAAAAAGTTTGTGTAACATTATAATCTGTTTCTTCAGTGTTTCATAGAATGCCTCTGCAAAATCATCTGAGCCTGGGTACGGCTGAGGGGAAGCTGTTATTTTTGAAATTAATTATTAAATTTTTTAATAGTTAAAACATTTTTTTAGTCAACTACTGTAGTTTATATTTTTTCCAAGAGTCTTCCATTTCATCTAGGTTTTAAAATTAATTGGCATAAAGTTCATAATTATTTTTAGTGCTTTTAAATCTCTGCTCCATCTGTGATTATATTCCATTTCCATTCTTGATATTATATATTAGAATATTTTTCTTCTTTCTTTGTTCTTGCTGGATAATTTCTCAGGTTTTTTTAAATTTATTATTTTATTTTATTTTATTTTTTGAGGAAGATTAGCCCTGAGCTAACATCTGCCACCAATCCTCCTCTTTTTGCTGAGGAAGCCTGGCCCTGAGCTAACATCCGTGCCCATCTGCCTCTACTTTATATGTGGGATGCCTGCCACAGCATGGCTTGCGAAACGATGCCATGTCTGCACCTGGGATCCGAACTGGTGGTCCCCAGGCCGCCGAAGCAGAACGTGCAACCTTAACCACTGTGCCACTGGGTTGGCTCCAAATTTGTCAATTTTATATCTTTTAAAAAAATCAATATTGATTGATCTTTATTCCTCTTCACCTTTTCTATTGTATCTCTTTTCTCTCTTTTATTAGTTATTCCTGAATTTCAAACATATAGATTGTTTTTCTATTTACTTTTTAGTTACTGATTTCTAACTTGGAGCTCAGAGAATGAGGTCTCTGTGATATTTATTGCTTGCGGTGTATTGAGCTCTCCTTTTCGGCCTGATGTGCGCATGTGTTTCCTCATGTAGGATTTAGTTCTATACCTGTCTACTAAATGCAGCTCTTGACTACGGCATTCAATTCTTTAATAGCCTTGCTCTCTTTTTTCCCTGTTTGATTGATCAGAGAGCTGTGTTTTTAAATATCTCCCATTTTGTTGGATTTGTCCATTTCACCTTGTAGTTCATTAAATTTTTTGCTCTTTAGGGTTTGAAGTACCTTATTAGGTATATACAAACTTAGAATTTTAAATTCACTTTTTGTGAATTTTTCTATTTTCTTCACCCTGTATCCCTAGCATCTAAAATAGTGTGTAGCACATAGTAGACTCTAAAAGATATTTATTGAGCAAATGAATTGAAATTTTTATCAATATAGAGGGTGACTATAAATCTCAGTAAATTCTCTTTTGTAAAGTGTATTTGGTCTGAAAGTAATGTAGCTATAATAAAATTTTATTTGTATTTGCTTGATGCAACTTTTTCTATCATTTTCCTTTCAACTTTTCTAAATCCTTGTGTTTTAGCTGTATCTTATACACAGTAGGTACCTGAATTTTATTTTTTAATCCAATCTGACAGTCTATATTTTAACTGGACTGTTTAGTTCGTGTGCATAACAATGATTGCTGATATATTTGGATTCTTTTCTACTATCACCTTTTTTTCTTCTTGTAAATTCCTTTGGATGATATTTTTTTCTTTTTAATCTCATTCCATACTTTTCCTTCAACTAATTTGGTTATTTATACTCTGTTACTGTTCTTATAAACTTAAAATTTCTAGCTCATTCACCGTTTCATCTTATAAGTCTAAATTTAATAAATATGTATTCTTTCTCTTCAAATAAAATAAGGATCTCAGAATGTTTTAAATCTAATCATTCCAATCTTGACCTGTATGCTTGTGTATTCTAAGATATTAATTCTAAATTAACTTTTGTAGTCCTGTAGATTAGAGAATGTTTTGTTTTGCACAATTAATGTTGGCTTTAATTTACTCCTATGTTCTCCATCTTCTGCACTTCCCTGTTCCTTCTTCCATCTCAGACTTTCCTTCTGGCACAATTTTCCTTCTTCCTGTACCATATATTTCAGTAAAAGTCTGTTGGTAATAAACTCTGTTTCTGTTTGTCCAACAATATATTTTGCACTTGTTCTTGAAAGATAGTTCTCCTGGGTGTTAATTCTGGGTTGACAGTGATTTTTCTCCTGATGCTTTCACAGACATCGTTGGATTTTCTTTTGTCTTACACTGTTGCTGTTTGTTAACGCAGCTGTTGGTCTGATTCAGCAGTTTTCTAAAGGGTGGCCCCTGGACCGGCAGCTCCAACCTCACTGTGGAGCTTATTAGAAATGCATTTTTGAACCTTTTTCCAGACCTACTGAATCCACACTCTGAAGCTGGAGTTCAGGAATACATGCTTTAAGAAGTTCTCCTGGGGATTTTGATGCACACTAAAGTTTGAGAGCCATTGATCTAATGGTTATTCTTTTGAAGGGGGAAGGTAATCCACCTTTTACTTCTGGATGCTTTTAAGGTTTGTTTTTCTTTGTTTTTGGTGTTCTGTAGATTATAATGAGGCTAGGAATCAATTTATTTTTATTTATTTGAATTAAGATTTCTTGGACTTCCTGAATCTAAGGAGTGGTGGCTTCCATTAATTCTGGAAAATTGTAACCCATTACTTCTTTCAATATTGCTTTTACCCTTTTTTCTCTACTGTGTTCTTCTGGAACTTCAATTAGATTTATATTGGACCTTTTCACTTTACACTTCATATTTCTCCATATTGTGTATATCTTTGTTATCTTTACTACATTTGGGGTCATTTCTTCAGCTAACCCCCAAAGAAGATTTGCATTTTCTTCTGCTAGGGACACATTAAATTTGGTTTTCATCTTGGTCTTTTGGACCACTAGGTAAAATGAATTCTTCCCTCAAACCCGTGTGAATTCACATTGTGTTAGAAATTCTCATGGGAATATTTTCACTTCTTTCTTTTTCATTCTACTCTACAGAGCCAAGGCCAAGACTTGCATCTGTATCTCCCTCCCCCAATTTCCTATGATTTTTTTTTTAAGCAAATTCATCTGCTTAGGTCATTGCCTTTTGAAGGTCTTGGCTTCTCTGGAGTTTCTGAGCTTGCCCCCGTCCTGCCGTGGCCTCGTCTGCGTCTCCTATCTCCCGTACCACTAGACTATTAAAACACACCTAGAGACCGTGAAGAGATTAGCAAAAGCTAGCTCTAGTATTAGCTTAATCCTGTGGATTTTGTTTTTTTTTTTTTTCCTGCCAATTGGGGAATTAATATATTGGTCAATATATGATCAGTGATGGCTTAATGGCTGAGCTATCAGGAAAGTAAGCTAATTTTATTCAGTATTTTGGGAAACAGTACACGAGGAGTGTTTTCTCTGCATTTCTCTATTACCACACACTGAGATCACCTGAAATGTTTATTCTAACCCCTCTGAAGTTCTTATCATTGTCCATACTCCTCACTGAGTGTCCTGGACCTGGTGACCGTGCTGGCCCAGCGCTTAATGCATAGTTTAGAGGATTCACTTGCTCACAGGCCTGGGAAATGGCGGGTCAGCAGGTTCAGATGCCTTGGGTGACCTGGAGGGATTTTGTCCCAAAGAACTCAAGTTTCACCCGGGCTTCCCCAGAGTGTCCTAGCCTGAGATAACCTGGTAGCCAACTTATAGGGGGTGGCCTTTTGGAGGTCATTCCCTCTTGTACCTTCTATCTCAGCTCAGAAGGTGCAGGCCCAAGTGTGTCAGGGAACCACAAACAAGACAGACTGCGGGTCAGAAGTGATGGAGTGGAGGCAACAATACTCTGGGTCTCCTGGGTCTAGAAGCTGCAGAACCCACAGATACGGCCCCAGGTTTGGAAGTTCTCTCTGCTCTGAGTGTCCCAGATCCTGGAAATAAAGAACCCATCAACTAATACAGTACAAAATAGGAGCACAGGAAGTGTTTACCGAATGGATGAGTTCACAGAGCTTCCTCTGAGACCATGATTGGCACTGGTTTATTATTCTGTTTCTTTATTCTTTCAAGGTGCATTTGTATTGAGCAACTTTTCTGTACTATGTTCTATGTAACATAGTACTATGTACGTAAAAATAGACTTGGTACTTGCTGTTAGGAGCTTACATGTATTCGATTGAGACAGTGCTCCCCAAGCATGCACCAGCCAAAAGGCCCAGGGCTATGCTTTTGTGGGGCAATGGAGAAGTGGCCTGTCTGATGGTTGAGGGGGACTGTTAGAGGTGGGTGGAATATCATCTGAAAGATGTCGGGGAGGAGACAAGTGCTTCAGTCTGGCACAGAAATGGGAAGAAGTGAGAGCAAGTTACCAGAGTGGTCACCTGAACCATAGACAGGCCAGACATTTTATATTTGGATAGACGGATTTCAGGGTGTCCCTGGCGATCCCCTAGGAGTGATTGGTGCGGTAGGTTTCAGGTGAGGAGGTACTGTCTGGTGTCAGGAATGGATGGCTTTCTCCTACGGCTGGCTGGCTATGACATTATGTGGTGTCATTCCATTAAATGTGATTCTAGAAAGTAGCTCCATCGCTATTGGTTAATGTGAACCAGCTCCTAAATCCTGGCTTGGTGCTCATCCTAATTGCTGAGATCTTTTGTTGGTGAACTATCTGTTAAAGTCTAAAATGACTCAGGAATTATTCTGCATGAAATGTCAAGTGGCAGAATAAATAACCATTCCCTTCATTAATCCCCATGGGCAGCATCTGTTTGAGAGCTTGGCTTTTCCATAATGAAAATATGTCAGCCCTGAATATATGTTTGCACTATTGAGACTGAACAGTGAAATGAAATGAATTCTCCACTCAACCACAGGTGAAATATGGCAATTTGTGGTGGATAAGGCGCCGAGTGCTGTGAAGTTGAGATCCTGACTTGGAGAAACTACAGCGAGGCTAAGATCAAGACAGAGGGGGCAGGCATTGTGCGATGAAAGCGTAAAGCAATTCCAAGCCAAATCCATCTTAATTCACCTCCCTTTATAAGAGAAAGCTATGGCACGTAGGACAGCGGGTGTTTAAGACGTATGTGGGGCTTTGTTATCCTCGAAGCCATGAAAATGAGCAGAAAGCCCAAGAGTGAAGGCTTGATGTGCAGAAATCGTGTTACAGGGGAAGCAAAGACTGCAGGCTGCCAGGAGGACAGAGTCGTAGGACGTGAGAGCCCAGCAGGCACAGGTGAGAAAGTTGAGGGCCAGACAAGGAAGGGACTCATATGGAATGACAGGAACCCAGTGAAACTCTTAATTCACAATGGCCTATACTCAGACTAGCCTCTTCCTTGGCCTTGAGCCCAGGCTGCCAGCTCTCTGTCTGTCCTCTGCTCTATCATGGAAATATGGGATTCTTTGAGGGCGTGGTCTGATTTCCTCATCAGACAGTGCTAGGTACCTGCTAGTTGATAAACGTTGTGAATTAATGTATCACCAGACCTTTCCCCAAGGGCCAGGGTATCTGCTTTGTGTGTGTGTGTGTTTACTTTTTAGTTTACTTATCTGTTTATATTTTATTTTCTAAGTCAGAGCATACAGCCCCAACAGCATAGTAGTTAAGAACATGAACTTTGCAGGGGGCTGCCCTAGTGATGTAGTTGTTAGGTTCGTGCGCTCTGCTTTGGCAGCCCATGGTTCAGGGGTTTGGATCCTGGGTGCAGACCTATACACTGCTCATCAAGCGGTGCTGTGGTAGCATCCCACATGCAAAATAGAGGAAAATTGGCACAGACATTATCTCAGTGACAATCTTCCTCAAGCAAAAAGAGGAAGATTGGCAACAGATGTTAGCTTAGGGCCACTCTTCCTCAACAAAAAAAGAACATGGACTTTGAATACAGCTCAGTCTGGATCCAAATCCTCACTCTGTCATTTACTAGCTGTGTGGCTTTAGACAAGTTGCTTAACCTCTCTGTAAAATAGGAAGTGTAATCACATCTAGCTCTAGAGCTGCAGTGAAACTTTTACGAGATAACATAGACAGCGGCGGGCGGCTTACACTCAGCCTTGGCATCTAGTGATGGTTCTTAACCTTATTTTGCTGACATCCTCACTCGCTCCCGCACCACTTGTCCCATGCCAAGCTGTAACGTGGAGAGGTTGAACTGAGTCCATTTAGGACACAATCTTCTCTAGCTCTAGGTTACAGCGCTGTTGCTCTTCCTAACTTGCAGAGAGGCCTCCAGCCAGTGTTCTCCTCAATGGGAGAAGAGTGTGAACCACTGAGTAGACTTCAGTTGACGTCTTCCCTGATCTTTGAAAATGAGCACGATGACCAGGAGGTAAGCAAAAGCTGCCTGGAGCCCCGGATCCACAGCCGCAGAAACAGCATGGCCCAGGTGTCTGTTTTAAGAACTGCCCAGAATTTCCATAAGAACCGAGTCTTTGATTTTAATTGGTTTCGTTGTTTCTTTTGCCAGAATAAGATTAGTACTACGGCTTTTTAAAATTAAACTTAGATTTATTTGAATAGAGTTCAAATTTGTGAAAAATAAGTGGAAAGAAGACACTTCTATATAATCAAATGGTCTGTAAGTCTTTAAAAAACGAAAGAGAAACGAAAAAGGTGAATAGTAAAACTTGGAATGGTAGAAGCAATAGGAATGTCAAGAAAAGTGGATATCGTCTGATTTTGGAGCGCATGTGTCATCAACTGTTTAGAGTCTCAGGACCCACAGCTGAAAAGACTTGCAAATGGTTCTTTGGCACCAGGTTTGCCGTCTAAATCTGTAATCTTCATACCTGTGAACAAGAGAACTCATGGGCATGGCGGCTTTGTCCTCAGTAGCCTTCCACAAAGCCCACATGTCATAGGATGCCATTTACATGAAATGTGCAGAGAAGGCAAAGAAATCGATAAGGCAGAACACAGTACGGTGCCTGCCTGGGGCTCAGGATGGGAAAGGAAGGACCGTGGCTGCACAGGAGGTTTCTATTTAATGTCCTAAAGTTAGATGTGACGTGGCTGACACTTCTATATGTTTAATAAAAAATCGCACTTAAAATGGATAGGTCTTTTTGTATGATCTTCAAACTTTTTTAATTGAGGTCATATTGGTTTATAACATTGCATAATTTCAGGTGGGCATTATTAAATATCAGTTTCTGTATAGACTGCATTATGCTCACCACCAATAGTCTAGTTTTTATACATCACCATAAAGGTGCCCCTTTACCCCTTTTGCCCCCCCCCCAAAGATGGGTAGGTTTTATACTAAGTAAATTACACCTCAATAGAGCTGTTAAAAAAAAAATCAACCTGTGTGAGTTGATGGAAAAATTCACCCTGTGTGAAGGAATTGATCAAATGTCATCTTTTCTATGAAATCTTTAAAAAATAATCTTTCTAGGCAGAATTACCTGGTGGGTCTTTTTTGTTCCAATTACAATTTCCTTGTATTCAGTATTCACCCAACAGCAAATGGTAACATGTGTTGGGCACTGAGGAAAAAGAAAGAGAAGGATAGAAGGACGTCTCTTGCTTTTTCTTTCTTTTTTCCTTTTCTTTTTTTGTGAGGAAGGTTGGCCCTGAACTAATATTTGTTGCCAATTTTCCTCTTTTTTCTTGAGGAGGATTGGCCCTGAGCTAACATCTGTGCCAATCTTCCTCTTTTTTATGTGGGAAGCTGCCACAGCATGGCTTGACAAGCAGTGGTAGGTCCATGCCCAGGATCTGAACCTGTGAATCCCAGGTCACTGAAGTGGAGAGCACAAACTCAACCACTACACCACTGGTCCAGCCTTGTTTTTTTTTTTTCCTTTTACACTGTGGTAAAATACACATAACATAAAATTTACTGTTTCAAACATTTTTAAGCATACATGTCAGTGGAACTGAGTGTATTCACATTGTGCAACATCACAGCCATCCATCTCCAGATATTTTTCATCTTTCCAAACTGAAGCTCTGTACCCCTTGCACACTACCTCCCCATCTCCCCCTGCCCGAGCCCCTTGTCTCCTCTAGGCCACTTTCTGTCTGAATTTGACTATTCTAAGTACCTCACATAAGTGGAATCATCCAATATTTGTCTTTTTGTGTTTGGCTTATTTCATTTAGTATAATTTTTTCAAAGTTCATGTAAGTTGTAGCATGTATCAGAATTTCCACATTTTCTTTATCCATTTATCCATTGATGGACATTCGGATTATTATCATCTTTTGGCTATTGTGAATAATGCTGCTATGAATGGTATTGTACAGGTATCTGTTCAAATCCCTGCTTTCAATTTTGGGCGTATATACCTAGGAGTGAAATTACTGGATCATATGGTAATGCTATATTTAGTTTTTTGAGGAGCCATCGTATTGTCTTGCACAGCAGCTGCAACGTTTTACATTCCCACCAGCAATGCACGGTTTCTCCACATTCTCTCCAACACGTGTTATTTTTTCTTTATAATAGTCATCCCAAATGGTGTGAAGTGGTATGTCACTGTGGTTTTTTGCTTTTTTTTTCTGGGGAAAATTTGCTCTGAGTTAACATCTGTTGCCAATCTTCCTCTCTCTCTTTTTTTTCTCCCCAAAGCCCCAGTACATGGGTGTATATTCTAGTTGTAAGTCCTTCTAGTTCTTCTATGTGAGCTGCCACCACAGCATGGCTACTGACAGACGAGTGGTGTGGTTCCACACCAGAGACCCAAACCCAGGCCACGGGAGCAGAAGACATAGAACTTTAATGGCTAGGCCATCAGGGCTGGCTCTCATTGTGTTTTTGATCTGCATTTCCCTAATGATTAGTGATGTTGAACACTTTTTCATGTGCTTATTGGTCATTTGTGTATATTTTTTGGAAAAATGTCTATTCTAGTCCTTTGCCCATTTTTTAATTGGGTTGTTTGTTATTTTGTTGTTGAATTGTAGGTGTTCATTATATATTCTGGATATTAATCCCTTATCAGATATATGATTGCAAATATTTTCTCCCATTCCATGGGTTGCATTTTTACTCTGTTGATAGTGTCTCTTGATGCATAAAAGTTTTCAGCTTTGCCTGTGCTTTTTGGTGTCATATCCAAGAAATCATTGCCAAATCCAGTGTCATGAAGACTTCCCCTTCTGTTTTCTTTTAAGAGTTTTATTGTTCTAGCTCTTACACTTAGGCTTTGATCTATTTTGAGTTAATTTTTGTATATGGTATAAGGAAAGGGCCCAACTTCATTCTTTTGCAAATGGATACCCAGTTTTCCCCAACGCCATTTGTTGAAAAGACTGTTCCTTCCCATTGAATGATGTTGACACCCTCAGTGAAAATCATTTGACCATATGTCCAAAGGTTTGTTTCTGGGCTTTGTATTCTATTCCACTTGTCTATGTGTCTGTCTTTTTGCCAGTAACACATTGTTTTGATTATCATAGCTTTGTAATAAGTTTTTAAATCAGGAAGTGTAAGTCCTCCAACTTGGTTCTTTTTCAAGACTTTTTTGGCTATTCAGGGTCTCTTGAGATTTCATATAAATTTTGGGATGGATTTGTCTATTCTTCAAAAAAAAAATCTTTGGGATGTTGATAGGGATTGTGTTGAATCTATAGATCACTTTGGGTAATGACATCTTAACTATATGAAGTCTTCCAATCCATGAACCCCAGGTGTCTTTCCATTTATTTATAGATTCTTTAATTTCTTTTAACAATGTTTTGTAGTTTTCAGTGTACAGGTCTTTCCCCTCCTCGGATAAGTTTATTCCTAAGTATTTTATTTTTTTGATGCTATTGTAAATGAAATTATTTTTTTAATTCTCTTTTCAAGTTGTTCATTGTTAGTGTATAGAAACATAGCTGATTTTTGTGTGTTGATTTTTTATCCTGCAATTTTGTTGAATTAGTTTATTCGTTCTAAGTTTTTTGTAATGTTTGTGGATTCCTTTCCAGTTCAGAAGTCTTTAGTTTATTTTCCTTGCCTAATTGCTCTGGCTAATACTTCCAATACTATGTTGAATGGGAGTGGTGGAGGTGGACATCCTTGTCTTGGTCAGGATCACAGGGGAAAAGTTTTCAGTCTTTCACCATTGAGTCTGCTGTTATCTTTGGGATTTTCATATATGGACTTTATTATGTTGATGTAATTTCCTTCTATTCCTAGCTTGAGTGTTTTTTTATCATGAAAAAGTGTTGAATTTTGTCAAACGCCTTTTCTGAATCAGCTGAGATGATCATGTGGTGGTTTTTCCCCTTCGTTCTCTTAATGCGGTACGTTAAAGTGATTGATTGTTGTCTGTTGAACCATCTTGCATTCAAGGGATAAATGGTTTGGTCATGATTTATAAACCTTTTAATATCTTTCTGAATTTGTTTTGCTAATATTTTGTTGGGTATTTTTGCATGAATAGTCATAAGGGATACTAGTCTATGGTTTTCTTTTAGTCTTTGTCTGATTTGGGTATCAAAGTAATATTGGCCTCATAGAATGTGTTAGAAAGTATTCCCTCCTCTTCAATTTTTTGGGAAGAGTTTAAGAAGGATTATTAATTTTTCTTTAAGTGTTTGGTAGAATTCACCAGTGTAGCTCTCTGGTCCAGGGTTTTTCTTTGTTGGGAGATTTTTTTTATTACTGATTCAATCTTCTTACTAGTTACAGGTATGTCCAGATTTTCTATTTCTTCATGATTCAGTCTTGGTAGGTTGTGTGTTTCTAGGAATTCATCCATTTCATCGAAGTTATCCAATTTGTTGGCGCACAATTGTTCACAATACTCTCCTCTAATGCTTTTTGTTTCTATAAAATCAGTAGTAATGTCCCCCACTTCCATTTATAATTTCAGTAATTTGAGTCTTCTCTCTTTTTTTCTTAGTCAATCAAGCTAAATTTTCTTAGTCAATTTTGGTAATTTTTTCAAAAAGCCAACCTTTGTTTTCATCAGTTTTCTCTATTATTCTTCTATTCTTTATTTTATTTATATCTGTTCTAATCTTTTATTTCCTTCCTTCTGCTAGCTCTGGGTTTATTTTGTTTTTCTTTTCTAGTTCCTTAAGGTGTAAAGTTAGGTTGTTGATTTGAGGTCTTCTTTTTTTAATGAAAGCATTTAGAGCTATAAATTCTCCTCTTAGCACTGCTATTGTTGCCTACTGCAAGTTTTGGCATATTAGTTTTCATTTTTATTTGCATCAAGATATTTTCTAATTTCCCTTACAATTTCTTCTTTGACCCATTGGTTGTTTGGAGTGTGTTGTTTAATTTCCACACGTTTCTAAATTTTCCAGTTTTCCTTTTGTTATTGATTTCAGTTTCATTCCATTGTGATCCAAAAAGATACTTTATATGATTTCAATCTTTTTAAATTTATACGATTTAAAGTCTTAAAACAATAAGACTAGTTTTGTGGCCTGACATATGGTCTATCCTGGAGAATGTTCATGTGCAACAAGAAAAAAATGTATTTTGCTATAGGTGGGTAGAGGATTCTGTATATGTCTGTTAGACCCAATTGGTTTATCATGTTGTTCAAGTCTTCTCTTTCCTTATTAATATCCTGTTTAGTTCTATCCATTATTAAAAATGAGCTATTGCAGTTTCAAATTATTATTGTAGAGCTATTTCTTCTTTCAAAGCTGTCAATATTTTCTTCACATATTTTGGAGCTACAATTTTTGGTCTATGTATGTCTATAGTTGTATGTTTTTGGTGAATTGACCGTTTTATCATTATATAATACCATTCTTTGTCTCTTGTAAGGAGTTTTTGACTTAAAGTCAATTTCATCTGATGTCAGTATAGCCACTATTGCTCTCCTTTGGTTACTATTTTCATGGAATACTTTTATCCATCCTTTCAATTTCAACCTACTTTTGTCTTTACGTGAGTCTCATAGATACCATAAAGTTGGATCATGTTCAGTTGTTTTTAAATTAAATCTGCTAATCTATGCCATTTGAGGAGTTTAATCTCTTTAATCTATTTATACTTAAAGTAATTACCGATAGAGAAAGATTTACTTTTGCCATTTTGCTGTTTTCTGCATATCTTATAGCTTTTTTATCTTTCATTTCCTCCATTACTGCCTTCTTCTGGGTTTAGTTGATTTTTGACACACCTTGATTCCCTTCTCATTTCTTATCGGGAACATCCTGTAAATATTTTATTTGTGGTTACCATGGGGATTACACATAATATCCTAAAGTTATAAAAATCTATTTTAAATTGATAGCAACTTAACTTCAATTGCATATAAAAACTCTGTTCCTTCATAGCTCCATCCATCCCCTTTATGTTACTCATGTCACAAATTACATCCATATATATATGTTATGTACCCATTAACATAGATTTATAATGTCTTTTTATGCATTTGTCTTTTAAATCCTTTAGAAAATAAAAAGTGTTGCAAACCAAAATTACAATATCCAATATATTCTTTTTTATATTTGCCCATGTATATACCTTTTCCGGGGAATTTTCTATCTTCATATAATTTCAAGTTACTGTCTAGCATCTTTCATTTCAACCTAAAGGACTCCATTTAACATTTCTTATAGGACAGGTCTAGTGGTAATGAACTCCCTCAGCTTTTGTTTACCTGAATATCCCTCATTTTTGAAGGACATTTTTACCAGTTATAGAATTCTTGGTTGAGAAAGTTTTTTTTTTTTCTTTTAGCACTTTAAATAATTTCATTCCACTGCCTTCTGGCCTCCAAGATTTCTGCTGGAAAATAGTTCTTTTTTTGTTCTTCTAGCGTTTGAAGTAATTTAATTCCATTGCCTTCTGGCCTCCAAGATTTCTGATCTTTACTGAGGAGCGCTTGTATGTGAAGAGCCAATTTTCTGTTGTTGCTTTCAAGATTATTTCTTTGGCTTTGACTTTCAATAGTTTGATTATGATGTGTCTTGTTGTGCGTCTCTTTGGATTATTCCATTTCAAATTCATTGAGCTTCTTAGATGTGTAAATTCATATCTTTCCTCAAATTTGGGACATTTTCAGCCATTCTCTACCCCCTGTCTCTTCTGGGATTCCTATAATGTATATATTAGTCGACTTAATGCTGTTCCTAAGTCCCTTAGGCTCTGTTCACTTTTCTTCATTTTCTTTCTTTCTGTTCCTCAGACTTGATAATTTCAAATGTCCTATGTTTTGAGTTCACTGAGTTTTTTTCAAGTTTGCTGTTAAACTCTTCTAGTGAACTTTTGTATTTAGTTACTGTATTTTTCTGCTCTAAAATTTCTACTTGGTTCTTTTTTTGTCCCCCCATAATTTCTATCTGTTTATATTCTTGTTTTGTTCGTATGTCATTTTCCTGATTTTCATTAGTTTCTTGTTCATGTTTTCCTGTAGCTCTTTGAGCATATTTATGGCAGTTGTTTTAAAGTCTTTGTCTAGTAAGTCCATTGCCTATTCTTCTTCAGGAAGAATTTAAGCCACCCTACTTTCTTCATTTGAATGAGCCATATTTTCCTGATGGTTCATGTATTTTGTGATTTTTTTTTGTTGAAAATGAGGCACTTAAGAAAAATAAGTGGCCAGCCCTGTGGCGTAGTGGTTGGGTTTGGCACAGTCTGCCTTGGCAGCCCAGGTTTGCAGGTCTAGACCCTGGGCACAGACCTACACCACGCATCAGCTAGGCTGTGGCAGCATCCTACATATAAAGTAGAGGAAGATAGGCACAGATGTTAGCTCAGGGCTAATATTCCTCAAGCAAAAAAAAAAAAAAAAAAAAGAGGAAGATTGGCAGTGGATGTTAGCTCAGGGTGAATCTTCCTCAGGAAAACAAAACAACAATAAAAAACCCAGCCACCTAAGTCTTTGCAGACCAGCTCTGTGCCGTGGCAGTCCTTCACTAATTAACTGGGCATCTCTGAGGCTTATAATCTGCCTAAGGTGAAAATGTAAGTTTTTTCATGGGTTTTGCCTCAGCATGCATTTTGCCTGGGCCTGTTTGTGGCTTTTTAAATTTTCCCTT
Source organism: Equus asinus (assembly GCF_041296235.1). NCBI lineage: Eukaryota > Metazoa > Chordata > Mammalia > Perissodactyla > Equidae > Equus > Equus asinus. The sequence continues at coordinate 42,426,215 of NC_091798.1, read as the reverse complement.
GTACACATCTGCTCTTGAATGTCTTAATTTTCCGAAGTGTGTTACATCAGCTTCTCTTCAGAGCCTCAGATGGCCTATTGTATGTCTCTACCCATAATCTCTTGTCCCAGGCATCTGCAGGTCTGTAGAGCCCCTGCAGCTCTCGTGAGCATTGAGTGCTGCTTCTCCCTGCCTGAGATTTCATTTAGGTGACACAGAGACTAGTCCTTTAGGCAGCCTCCAGGCAGGTTAGACTATTGCTAAAAAGGTCTTTTCTGTTCTCTCTGGTTCATGGGATGGAACTGGGAACTGGGCTGCCACCTCCTCCAAATCAAGACCACACTACACCAAGGAAGGAGTTGTCTGGGCAAGGAAAAACACTGTGAAATTTCTTACCATTTTGAATGTGGCTTTTAGCTGATTGGGTGTTCACTTGGTTGCTGTAAACTCTTAACTGTTTTACAGAGCTTCTACAAGGTTATCTCAGTCAGTTTGTCATTGTTTTTTGATGTCTCTGTTGGGGAATGAGGGTTTGTAGCTTCCTACTCTGCCATTTTGATCCATCTCTTGCCTTCAAAGGGCTCACATTTGATGAAAGAATTGGACATGGCAGTTACCAAGCATTGTGCTGGAGATACACATGGGATGCTAGAGGAAAAGAGGACGAATGCCTGGTTCTGCTGGGAGCAACTGAGAAGGGTTCCTAGACGAGTAATAATTGAGCTGAGTCCCCTAGGCATTCCAGGTAAAGGAAGTATCAGGAACACAGGCAGAGGCTTGAGAAGGGTGGAGGGGCTTGGAAAGAATTAGAATTTGAGAAGTGAAGAATGCAAGGGAACAAAGAGGTGCAAAGGAATCAATTACAGAGGAGCTTGTTTGCCAAGCCAAATAGTTTATATACGGTCCTGAAAGTGATGAGAAACTGAAAATTAAGCAGAGCAGTGACATGATCAGATTTGCCTGGAGAATAAATTACTGTGGCAGCAGCAGCACGTAGGATGGATTGGAGCTGGGCAAGGATAAAGCAGGCTCACTAGTTACAAAATTCCTAGGACAGTTGAGAAAGATGATGGTCAGAACCATGACAGTGGTGGTTAGATAGAGAGGAAGAGATATTTAGAAACACGAATTGACAGAATTTAGTGACTTATCACAGGTTGGGAGTTGGGGAGAAGGGCACCGATGATGCTGCCATTCCTAAAGTCAAGGAGTGTAGGGGGAGAAATTTTGAAGAGGAAGCTGATGAGTTATTTTTAAATTATTAATTTTTAAATCACCTAAGATATTATGGTGTGTTGTTTTTGTCATAAAAAACAAAAGTGAAATATAGGGATGAGGCTGATGTCCCCATTGGCCACCAAACTCAGTCCCAGTCCTCCCCTCAGAGGTCACTATTGCTACCAGCTGGGTGTGTGTCCTGTCACACCTCATTCTGTGCATTTCCACACTTACCCAGAGAAAATGAATAGTATCACCTTTTACATATCTAACTTACATATCTCATACTCTATATATCACTTGACTTCTTTTTCCTCATACAACTTCTATTTTAGAAGTTTTGCTAAGTCAGTGCATGTGAAAGTACATCATTCTTTTTGACTGCCGCATACTATTCCAGACTATGGACTCACCCAATATGCCCATTGATGGATATTTAGTTTTGTCCTAGATTTCCTATCATAACAAACGATGCTTCAATGCATATACTTTTACATGTATCTTTGTAAATTAGCATGATGTTTTCCCCCTATGAGTAGTTACGGAGAAGTGGAATTACTGGGTCCTAACATGTATACTCTTATTTTGAGAGCTACTGATAAGCTGCCCTCCGTCTGGCTGTTCTGACTGTACAGTGTACAAGAATGTTCTTTATACCACGCTCTCATCAACACTTGACATGATCAAGATTTTTTTCCTGAGTGAAAATTTATAATCATTGCTTTAATCTGTGCTTCTCTGACCATCAGTGAGGGTAAGCCTGGTTTCTCTGCCATTCAGGTGTCTTCTATGAATCACTTGTTTTTATCTTTTCCCCGTTAGTCTGTTGGGCTGTATTTTCCTTATCAATTTTTAGGAGTTTAAAAAAGATTTATATCTTGATCCCCCATCTGTTTTATGTCACCAATATCTTCTTTAGTTTCTTGGTTATCTTTCAAGTTTGTTTATGATGTGTTGTTAATTTTGATGGAGCGAAGTTTACCAATCTTCTCCTTTATGGCTCATGCTTGTTAGGACTTGTTGACGAAAAGCCTTGCTGACTCCTCTTGTCATAGGCATATTCCTCTGTGTTTCAGTCATCTATCGTTTTGATTTTTTAAGGTTTGACATTGAAGTGTCAGTGGGAATTATCTAATTGGCAGGTAATCGTTTCAGAATGGAGTGGAAGTCAAAACCTATACTCGAGAGAGAGAGTGGGGGCTTCCCAGAGTGGAGGGGATGGTTGAAACCATCTAGACGGAGAATAATATCCAGAGAAAGCATGTGAATCCAAAGAGAAGTGGGCCAGGCACACAGATCTGAGGACCATCAATATTAACAGAACTGGCTGAACAAAAGGATACACAGGAGACCTAAAAGGAATGGGCTGAGAGGTAAGAGAAAACCCAGAGAATGACAGATAAAGGAAGCAAGAAAGGCAAGCTTTAACAAGGCTGCAGCAGTCACTGGTGTCAATTAAGATTTCCATCAACCTATATTCTAACAGTTATTTATTTGTCTGTTGTTTCCAAGGAGATAACAACTTAACAGAGCAGGGACCAGGTTTTACTCACGTTTGTGTTCCCAGAACTGAATGTGGTGGCTGCATTCATTCATCCAACATATATTAATCTAGAAATCTACAAATCTACTCATATATCTACAAAGGTTGTTGAGTGAACAACTTTTGAAATCTTCCTCTTTCCTTGAATCAATTTGTCAAAGCAAATCTTACAACTGACAGAATTGTGAGAGGGTACTGCGACCGTTTTGCTCACACCAGATAACCAAAGCTGGAGAACTGGCTTCCAGCTCTCCTTCCTTTGGTCCTGGCCTCTAATGGATCAAGGCGGCATCTGTGAAGGCATGAGCTGAGAAGAAATGTGATGCCTGACCTGTACAACTGTGCCAGTGTGAGAGGAATTTGAAGGGTGTCCGCAAATGCCAACCTCTCTTTAATGTACCCTCTAACTACCCCAGAGGCTTCATATTGACCATGTTCTCCTGACATTAGTTATTTCATGGATTTATGAAGCACCTTTCCTTGAACTGTCAATCTGTAAATTGTCTGTAAAATCCAGTCCATGGGGTAAAGGAATGGAATTATTCATAAGATAGTTTCTACCTCAGCTCATGGTGAAATTACTCACTCAGGGTATAATTAAGTCATAGACACACTGGCCTGACTGTGGATAAAGGTGGAAAGGAAATCATTCCTGTTCCAATGTGGATGCTTTCTGATGTTTGACAAGCATCTGAGTGTTGATCCATGAGCTGAGGAGAACTCAGAGTTCCTGTAGAAAGAGAGAGATTTTTTTTTCAGGAGAATTGGAGAATAACTGACTGGGGAGGGAAGGAATAGGCAGAGTTGAAAAAGCGTAAGGTCATAAACAAGATGTCAACAGCGAAATCTGATAGATAGATAGTTGAGGACTAAATAACAAAGTTGAAGCCTGAGAGAGGTGAAAGCAGCAGAAAGAGGGTTCAGGTGATACGGTTCTAGAGTGAACAGGTACAGGGCACGCATGGGCTTGAGAGGAGCCAGGACAGGCCCAGCTCACAGCAGGTCGACCTCCCTGCCACATACGGAGGACTTGAAGGCCCTTCATCTGCCCACGCTGTTCTCCAGAGATCGCCTGTGGATGTGGGCTGGTGAGTTTACATCCAAGGTAACAAAAGACAAACACTCAGATGTTGCAGACAAATTAAAATTTATTGAGACAGACAGAAATGTACCTACTCAGGACTACAGTTAAGCATTTACTATTAACCAAAGAAAGAGTCGTGTTCACATTCCAGATAAGTCTACGTGGAAAAGCATTCAGAATTTACTAGGTTTTTCTACTTCACTATTTCATCTACAATAGAGACAACAAACTGACACTCAGGATTTGGTGGCTCTCATTACAATGCTACACACAGAACAGGGACAAACATCAGTGACTTTGAGAAAAGGTATAAAAAGACCAAAACCACCCACTGTAGAAAGGACTCTTGGATGTTTGTTACTGTACAGTGTGGTCAAGGTAAAAAGCAAATGTGAATGCATCCTGGGAAGGGCAGAGGGGCAGACCTGGACAGACACATCATTACTCACTGCTGGGCGTGGAGAAATGGGCATAAGGAAGGGGAAACTGATACGAAACCTCAAATTCAATGTTAAGGTATTCCCATGCCTGGGATGTTTGTGGAAACAAAATACATTAATATGGCAGACAACTAACCATGGTGGAAGAAAATTCTGGGATTTAAATTGGATGCCAAGGAAATGGTAATAAAAGAACCATTTAAGGAATAAGAATAAAACAATTACCTAAGGAGTTTCCCAAACTGAGTAGTGAGGATTCAACTCAGTGCCTGTCTCAAAGAAGGGATGGTACATCACAGTACTATTTTTTTCAATCAAGATTTTTATGTATACTCAGTCACTAGCTGAAGGACTCCTGCCAAAAAAGAGGAAAACAAAAATTCTACTTCTGAAGATAACTAAAAAATCTACTCTTTACTACTTGTGAAAAGTACTAAAGCCCCTTAAAGAAATCTACTGCTGTCACGCCAAACTGAGGCATGAAAAGTGGCATTAACGTTGCTCCATTGATTTTGGGTTCCAGTCTGGGGATGGCTTTTTATTTAATATTTTCATGAATTAAAATATCTTGGAATCTCTCTGAAAACGAGCATCTCATTACCTTACTGGGAATTGACTACTGAGCCCTCTTCTCCATCATTAAGTTAATGCTGAGGATCTTTAAGTGTCATCTTAATTTGACACTTGTCATAAGATAATTAGGCAAATTAAAATCAGTGGTTCACTCTGTTCCTAGAAGTTTCTCTAAGTGAAATCAATTTGTCGATTTTAATTTGTTCTCTTGTGCATGATAGTAACAATGGTTTTCTTTGATGGTCTAAACTGAGATTTTTTTAACGTCTTGATTCTTTTATACACTCTATTGTCATTTAGCTGCAATTAAGCACCTGTTTTCTAAATTATGATCTCAGAGTTTTGTTCAAGTGAGAAAAAATAAATATCGAAACAGAGATGATGGACTTGAGATCCCAATACAGAGCTTGCCCACGGTCTCTTTACACCTAGGGTCCTGGTTGTACTTGTGTCTGTCGGGCCAAATGAGTTCACTATATCAAGTATGTTCATTTCCCATCTGACACTAACTCTAGGTAGGGATAATGACACTTTATCTGGCCAATGCAAGGGAGAATGCTAGTTTTGAAGTGGGCTGGTAAAATACAAACAAATAGTCAGTTTAGGGTGGGGGAGTGGTCAGCTGCCACTGTGATCATGGTTTGGCTGAATATATTTTTTGCCTGAGTTTGTCTGATCTTCTTATAGACTGGGTGGAACTCACAGGGAAGGGACGAAAAACAAATGTGGGTCAGAGAGCCTTGCTGGCTGGCTGATTAGGGCATCCAGGTAGGTGGAAACCAGGTGGGGCAGGCGCTTAAGGGCTGGTACACTGGACTACTCTTTGGTACTTGTATCTGGACCAGCTTGATAGGGGAGACATCCTAAAAGCTACGAAATTTGGAGATAGACTCTAATAATGACTTGACTTAGGGACAATAAATACAATGGTCAAGGGCTTTCATCAGTATCTTGACACTTGTTCGGGTGACGGGGTGGTGGCAGAACTAGCTCCTAAAAATCCAACCCAGCTTCCATGTGCTACTAGAAAGTTCTTTCTAGGTCTCCATCTAGGATTTTTTACAAACGATGAACGATATAAAATCCATACAGCTTTTATACTGTCCTCATGATGTGTGGATAGAAAGGGAGCAAAAGCAAAACAGTGAGTCTAGAAGCCTGAATTTTCTTCTGCTAAGGAACACCATGGTACTGTCTTCTCAGAGAGCAGGGGTGTGCATACATGCCTTAGAAAAAGCCCTTGAGTAGGTAGGGAAGGGGGGAACCTGCGGCAGACAGAAGTGCTGCAGTCCGAGGGGGCTTTGAGCTGAAATGAAAGAGATGGCTTGTGAAGCTGCCCACATGGGAGTCGCATGGCTTCTGCGGGAAAAGCGATTTAGGCAGAGAGAGGCTTATCCAAATCAAAGAGGCTTCCAGTAACTCTACTGATGCATAGAGAAGAAGCCTCCTCAGCCTGCAGGCGACAAGTGCCAACTGTTAGTGCAAGAAAGGACTTCGATACAAATTCCCTACTCCAGAAATTGTGAGCCAGGTCTGGACAAGCTGAAAAATTTGTAATTGTTTTCCAAATGACTTTTTAATAGGTACCTGCTTTTTCTGAGAGGTGTGTGTACTTCTGTGCGTGTGAGGCATGCACATACAGTCTCTTCTGTACAGACATACATATTTATGCAAGTACAGAGAGAAGCATCCAGACACCATTTTTTTAAATAAAGAAAATCAATTCCCCAAAGGGGTGCTTGACTGAATTAAGGCTGTTGTTTGTAGGAAGCCAGATACAGTGACGTGAAAAACTAATTTTCAATAATAAACACCAGGGGTGGTGGGGCCAGGGGGAAAGGTACAGTGTGGTGTGTTTTCCACAACATCTACAGGACACAAGAAAAGCACTTAGACACTGTAAGGCTGGGAACCATGCTGTAATCACCACCTTGTGGGTGATCAAAAAGGGCCATGGACGTTTAGAGGGCGGGGGCTCCCTGCACTGTCAGAATCCCACATAAATCACATGCTCATTGCAGAAATCTCAGGGGAGGGAAGGGGGCTCTGATGCAGCCAGCCATTCCCATAGAAAAAACAAAACAAAACATAACACTCTTCTTCCCACACAACTGTATGCAAAATCAGAATGCTCTGGGAACAAAGAGTTGTCTTCCAAACCTTAGGTTAGGTATAGAGAGCAACAATGGAGAAGAGACCTTGGTGCCGTGGAGTCTTAGATACAAATGCAGGAACAGGAAGTGACTTGCAATTTTGTGCAAACTTCGTGTCCTCTTCCTCATGGGGACTACCATATGTACCCGACTTCATCCTCTTTGTCATCATCCTCGTCCTCATCATCCTCCGTCACTGCCCGGGTGTGCACCCTCAGCTTCCCCAATTTGTCCTTTGGTCCCAGCTCCCTTTCATCCTCTAGGTCGTCCAACAGGACCACGGAGCCGCCGCTGCCAAAATCCCCTGAGGTTTCCTGCTCCTCTTCTGAAACAGTAAGGGAAAAAAGATTTAAGGTTAGTTTCTGCTTACTCGTGATCCATGTTGGTCATTCCCTCGCGTGTGACTTAACTGTAGGGCAAAACCATGCACTTTACTTTCTGAAGGTGGGAGCATCCCTCTTCAAGTAGAGTTAGTCTACACGGCATGGACCACAAGCTTTGTTCTGAGATCAGCCCCAGAATTTTTGAGATGCTTCTACCTTCTTGGGAGGTTTATAATCCTAAGTGAACAGCGAAGGCAGCCTAAGTCGCTCTTTGCCTGCAGCAGTTCCTGATTGTCAAAAACTGTCATCCAGCCCACTGGTCGTGGTGAGTTCCTGCCACTCGAAAAGCTATGCCTAGTCTCATGTGATTTCAGGTACTCTGTCTCCACTGTAAACTCACTCACTGTAGACCACAGCCACCTCTTAAAATTCTTCTGCTCAGATCCTAACATAGCGAGGACCTCCAGGTTACCAGAGGTCACTGCGGGGCCAGTGCAGAAACCCTTACTCACCACAGCTCACAGTTCCCTGTTTCCTGGAGCCGGCTAGCTCGTTCCCGTATTTATCCACACACCAGCACTGCCCCGTGCTACCGTGGCACTGCGTGGCTTTGTAGTAGCCCTCCTCATTACACCGCGGTATGAATGCTCCTGGGGGAATCAGAAAAGTGCAGAGATACTCAGGGTTAATGCCCTCCAAGGCAGAGAAGCGGGTTCACGCACCAGACAGGGCACTTGCCGCAGGACCACAGGGGAGGGGGGTGGCTGATTATTACTTAGTCAAGATTACAGGACCCTGGGACTCGCTCAAGGTTAGACAGGTTCCTTCTATTCCTTCTTTGATAAGTTATTTTTCCCTTTAAATCATAAATGGGGAACAACTTTTTATTTTCCAGTTTTATTGAGTGTAATTGACATAGAGTGCTGCATAAGTTGCAGGTATACAGCATAATGATTTGACTTAAATATATTGTGAAATTAGATTTACTTAACATCCATCATTTCATATAGATGCAAAAAAAAGGTTTCTTTCCTTGTGATGAGAACTCCTAGGATTTACTCTCTTAGCAACTTAGATATATACCATACAGCAGTTTTAACTGTAGTCGTCATGTTGTACATTACATCCCTAGTACTTATTTATCTTATAACTGGAAGATCACCTTACTCCAATCCTCTCTCCCCCACCTACGGTAACCACAAATCTGATCTTTCTCTATGATCTTGTTTTTCTGTTTTTTAGATTCCACATGTAAGTGAGATCATACAGTATTCTGTCTTGCACTGTCTGACTTATTTCACTTAGCATAACACCCTCAAGGGCCATCCATGTTGTTGCAATTGGCAGGATTTCCTTTTTATGGCTGAATAATTTCTATTATATACATATGGGATACATGGATGTATGTATCAACTTCTTTATCCATTCCTCTGTTGATGTCCGCTTAGGTTGTTTCCATGTCTTGGCTATTGTAAATAATGCTGCTTTGAACATGGGGTGCAGAAATCTCTTTGGCATAGTGTTTTCATTTCCTTTCGATATATTCCCAGAGGTAGGACTACTAGAGCATATGGTAGTTTGATTTGTAATTTTTTTAAGGACTCTCCATACTGTTTTCCATAGTGGCTATACCAGTTTACAATCCCACCAACAATGCACAAGGGTTCCCTTTTCTCCACATCATCACTGGCATTTGTTATCTCTTGTCTATTTGATGATAGCCATTCTAATAGGCATGAGGTGATCTCATTGTGGTTTTGATTTGCACTTTCCTAATGATTAGTGATGTTGAGCACCTTTTCATGTACCTGTTGGCCATATGTATGTATTTTTTCAAAAAATGTCTGTTCAGGTCCTTTGCCCATTTTTATTTATTCATTCATTTTGAGGAAGATTAGCCCTGAGCTAACATCTGCCATCAATCCCCCTCTTTTTGCTGAGGAAGACTGGCCCTGAGCTAACATCCATGCCTATTCCTCTACTTTACATGTGGGACACCTGCCACAGCATGGCTTGACAAGCGGTGTGTATGTCCACATCTGGGATTTGAACCGGCAAACCCCGGGCCGCTGAAGCAGAACGTGCGAACTTAACCACTGTGCCACCAGGCCAGACCTTTGCCCAATTTTAAATTGGATTATTTGGGGTTTTTGCTATTGAGTTGTATGAGTTCCTTATATACTTTGGATTTATTATATTATTACATGCCATCAAGTTGGCTTCAACTCATGGTGACCCTATGAATAATGATGTCCACAATGTTCTATCCTCAACAGCCTTACCCGGCTCCTGTAGACTCATGCCTAGGGCTTCTTTTATGGAGTCCATCCATCTCATATTTGGTCTTCATCTTCTGCTGCTGCCTTCTACTTTTCTCTGTGTTATTGTCTTTTCCAAAGAATCCTGCCTTTTCATGATTTACCCAAAGTAAGACAGCCTTAGCTTTCTCATTTTTACCTGCAGTGATAGTTCAGCTTAATTTGCTCTAGAATATTTGGATATTAACCCCTTATCAGATATATGGTTTCCAAATATTCTTTCCCATTCCATAGGTTTTTTGACTTTGTTGATTGTTTCTTTTGCTTTGCTTTTAAGTTTGATATAGTCTCACTTATTTTTGATTTGTTGCTTGTGCGTTAGGTGTCATATCCAAAAAATCATTGCCAAGGCTTATGTCAAGAAGCCTGTTTCCTATGTTTTCGTCTAGGAATTTTATGGTTTCTAGTCTTACATTTAAGTCTTCAATCCACTTTGAGTTAATTTTTGTGAGCAGTGTGAGATAGGGGTCTAGTTTTATTCTTTTACATGTGAATATCCAGTTTTCACAGTACCATTTTTTCTCCATGGAGTCTTCTTGGCTCCCTTGTCAAACAATAGTTGACCATATATGCATAGGTTTATTTCTGGGCTCTTGATTCTGTTCCATTGGTCTCTATGTCTTTTTTTATGCCATGACGATACTATTTCGATTATAGCTTTATAATATAGCTTGAAATCAGGAAGTGTGATGCCTCCTGCTTTGTTCTTCTTTCTCAGGATTTCTCTGGCTATTCAGAGTCTTTTCTGGTTCCATATGAATTTTAGGATTGTTTTTTCTACTTCTGTAAAGCATGCCATTGGAATCTTGATAGGGATTGCATTGAATCTATAGATGGCTTTGGGTAGTATGGACATTTTAACAATATTAAGTCTTCCAGTCCATGAACACAGAATACTTTTCCATCTATTTGTGTCTTCTTTGATTCCTTTCATTAATTCTGGTAATTTTCTGTGTGGAGATCTTTCACCTTCTTGGTTAAATTTATTCCTAGGTATTTTATTGTTTTTAATGTTATCGTAAATGAGATTGTTTTCTTTCTTTTTCAGATAATTTATTGTTAGTGTATAGAAATGCTACTGATTTTTGTTTGTTAATTTTGTATCCTGCAACATCACTGAATTCATTTATTATATCTAACAATTTTGGGATGGAGTTTCTAGAATTTTTTACATATAAAATGATGTCATCTGCAAGCAGAGACAATTTACTTCTTCCTTTCCAATTCTGATGCTTTTTATTTCTTTTTCTTGCCTGATTGCTTTGGCCAGGACTTCTAGTACTATGTTGAATAGAAGTGGTGAAAGTGGGCATCCTTGTCTTGTTCCAGATCTTAGAGGAAAAGCTTTCAGCCTTTCACCATTGAGTATGATGTTAGCTGTGGGCTTGTCATTTATGGACTTTATTATGTTGAGGTACATTCCTTCTATAAATAATTTGTTGAAAGTTTTTATCATGAATGGATGTTGAATTTTGTCATATGGTTTTTCTGTGTCCATTGAGATGATCATATGATTTTTATCCTTCATTTTTTAATGTAATGTATCACATTGGTTGATTGGCATATGTTGAACCATACTTACATCCCAGGGATAAATCACACTTGATCATGGTGAGTGATTCTTTTAATGTGCTGCTGAATTCATTTTTCTAGTATTTTATTGAGAGTTTTTGCATCTATATTCATCAAGGATATTGGCTTGTAGTTTAGTTTTCTTGTAGTGCCTTTCTGGCTTTGGTAGCAGGTTAATGCTGGTCTCATAAAATGAGTTTGGGAGTGTTCCTGCTCCTTGATTTTTTGAAGAGTTTGAGAAGGATTAGTATTACATTTTCTTTAAATGTTTTGCAAAATTCACCAGTGAAGACATTTGGTATCTGGGCCTGGGCTTTTTTTCACGGAGAGATTTTTGATTACTGATTTAATCTCCTTATTAATAATTGGTCCATTCAGTTTTACTATTTCTTCTGATTCAATAACATTTTTAACACTTGAAAAAATCATATGATTTTTAATCCGTTATATGTATTTTTTCTATCCTTTTTATACTTTTAATGAAGTGAATTATTGGTGACACAATTAAAAATGTATCTTTGCTTTCCTGGAATAAATACTACTTGGTCATGATACATTACTAGAATATTACTGATTCAATTTGCTAATCCTTTTGCATCTGTGTTACTAAGGGATAGAGCAATATGCTTTTGTTTCTTCAATTTCTGTATCAAAGCAACTAATTCATAAAATGATTCCAGTACTTTTCTATATTCTATACATTTTATATAATATGAGAATGATCTCTTCCATGAAGGATTCACCATAAAAATATTTTGGGCATGGTGCCTATTTTGGAGGATGAAAGTAGTATTTTGAATTTGATTTAAATTAATTTCATGGTTTTTTATCTAGTTGGGTCTTCTAGTTCTTTGTGGGCCAAATGTGGTAACTCATATTAGCCATTTCAACTATGTTTTCACAATTGTATCAATTTGTTTATAGCAGTAGTTCTCAAAGTGTGCAGGACCAGCAGCTGCAGCATCACCTGGAAACATCTTAGAAAAGCAAATTCTTGGGCCTGACCCCAGACCTATTGCATCAGAAACTTTGAGAGTGAAGCCCAGCAGACTGTGCTCTAAAAAACCCTCCAAGTAATTCTGATACACACAAAAGTTTGACAAACACAAGTTTACTATATTCTAATCTGAGGTTACATCCCACTCTTTAATTCATGACAGTACTTGAGCCTTTCATATTTCCAAAAGTTTGTCTATTTCATGTTTTATGGTTTAGTCTTAATCATTTCAGATTATGGTGTTCTTATAGCTTTTTGATTTGAAAATTTAATTTTCATAAATGCATTTGAAGCTGTGAATGTTCTTTTAAGTTTCACTTTTGTTGCTCCCGTCTAACTCTGGTACACAGTGATTTCATTTCCATTAAGTCCTAAATGTTTTGTAGTTTTTGCTTTACTTCATCTTTGACTAATTATTGATAAAGTTGCCAAAATGTACAGGGATTGATAATCTCATTTTTGACTTCTACTTTCATTCTGTTGTAGTGAGTGAGAGACTTGAGTTTTCTTTTGTGGCATAATCCATGGCAAAATATTTCATTTGTGTTTTTGAAAAGTTTATATTCTAATATATTCTATGCTTATTTAAAGGAATACATGTATATGAATGCTAATAAATCATGTTATTCAATTCTATATATTTTTTGTCTACTTGAACTGTAAGTTTCATGAAGAGGTATATTAAAGTCTCTGATAATGATTGCAGCTGTGACAATTCCTCCTTGTAATTCTATTATGTTTTAAAGTTATGGGTATACCAATTGATGACATAATATGGTAAAGGGAACATTTCAGAAAGACGATATTCTAGCTTTGTTTTTAGAATTCAAAACAAAGTACTTGCTTTTGTCAGATTTTACTATCTTTTAATTTCAACTTTCTGTAGAATTGTTTTATGTGCAACTCTAAAAATACCAGTTGATAGTCTCTGCCTCATGATAAATGAGTTTGGCCCATTCACATTTATTGTGATTACAGATATGCTTGCTCTTATTCCTACCACTATATTTTGTGCTTCCTATTTTTCATTTCACCCCTTTCATTGAAATGATCAAGTTTTCTTTATTCCATATTTTTCTTCTATAGATTTAAAAACCATACATGCTGGGGCTGGCCCCGTGGCCGAGTGGTTAAGTTCGCGCGCTCCGCTGCAGGCGGCCCAGTGTTTCGTTAGTTCGAATCCTGGGCGCGGACATGGCACTGCTCATCAAACCACGCTGAGGCAGCGTCCCACATGCCACAACTAGAAGAACCCACAACGAAGAATACACAACTACGTACCGGGGGGCTTTGGGGAGAAAAAGGAAAAAAAAAAAAAAAACCATACATGCTAATATTCTTATTTTTACCCTTAAATTTTCCACAGAGAAGCATGTTTTTTCCTAATAAGATCTAAAGTTAATGTATGTTTTCTTTTCTCCCTGAATAAACCAGAAACTTAACACGTTTCTACCACCTTTTTCCCACTGCCCCCAACAGTCTGAAATTTTAATTTTAGCTTGCTGTCAAAACATCTTTCTAGGTCATATTTAGATTTAGCAGCATATCTTGTTTGTCTTCTGTAGAGTAAATTCTTTAGTGATACATTAGTGAGTCTGGTTAGTAAACTCACTGAATCTATGATCACACTTGAATGATCATTGGGAAAAGTTTCACATTCTACATTCAAAGTTATTTCCTCTTGGCACTTTGAAGATATCTATTCAGACCTAGATTTAAGCCCAGATTCAGCGGATTCTAGGAACTACTCTTAAACACTCTTCTCACCAGGCTATTCCAGGATGACCAGGCTCTCAGAGATCAAATCAGCTCATAGCTAGGAAGGAAGAGAAAAAGTAAATGCTCTCAAGAACCCAAAGGCAGAGAAGTTTGTGGACAAGTAGAGAGCTGGGGAAATGCTCCTCTTCCTCCTTCAGCTGCAGCTGGAAAACAATAGCACTTAATAAACCAAAAAAGAAAAAAAATGCATATTAGGCTGAGCCCCAGGTTGGTAAGAAGCAAGTGCTGCTCTAAAATAAGATTACCACTTTTTCTAAGTAGGCAGTTATTATAACTGATTATAACTTGTTGCTTGTTTTATTTATTTATTTATTTATTTATTTATTTTGATCTGAATGCCCCTGAATATACATTTATTATATTAGGAGCTTTCCCCACAAGAAAAATGATTTTTAAGCAGATAAATGGCATTTTTATGAGTCAGCTAGAGTAATCTCTATATGTGGGGAGTTGAGATAAAGTAAGCTTTAAAACTAGGTGGCAGGGCTGGCCCCGTGGCCGAGTGGTTAAGTTCATGCGCTCCACTGCAGGCAGCCCAGTGTTTCGTTGGTTCGAATCCTGGGTGCAGACATGGCACTGCTCATCAAACCATGCTGAAGCAGTGTCCCACATGCCACAACTAGAAGGACCCACAATGAAGAATATACAACTATGTACCGGGGGGCTTGGGGAGAAAAAGGAAAAAATAAAATCTTTAATAAAAAAAAAAACTAGGTAGAATTCATGGTAGGACAAAGGTAGGCATTTCATTCATGTGAGCTGGGGAAAATGGAAAAGGAACATTCTATCTCACACCACAGTAGAAGTATATCAGCAGTAAGAAGATATCCATACCCATTGAAAATAAATGTTTTAAAATAGCATTATATTAGTTCTATAACTACCTGTGGATCTTAGGCACATCACTCAAATCCAAAATAACCTCCCATGTGGAGGAATCAGATCACTAAACATAAGTCCTTGCCCTGGAGAAAAACCTATGGAAAACCTAGGGAGGAGGAATCCAGCCACTCTGCCTTCATATCAGGAAGATTTCTTACATGGGAGAAGAACCGAGGCCCAGACAGGTCAAAATCACAACTTTGGAGTTCTTTCTGAGTTGAACAGGGTGTATCTGCAGTGGAAAGTCTGAGGCAAGCCACTAAGATAAGACATTTTCAACAGTAGAAAAAAGGAGTATTCACTATGAGGTGACCCAAAAACCAGAAGAGAACTTGCCAGAGTTCACAGACCACCTACATTTGACAATCTGCATAAAACTTGCCCATTTTATTCAAGTAAAGAGATAAACTTCTGAAATGGCAGGCTGCTTAGGGAATGCACCTGCTTCTGACTACGTAACAAGAATAATTCTAAATTATTGTGTTGCAGCTGTCAGCTTTTTTTGTGCGTGCTAAGCAAGATTCACCCTGAGCTAACATCTGTGCCAATCTTCCTCTATTTTTTAGTATGTGGGCCACCAGCACAGCATGGCTACTAACAGAGCGGTGTAGGTCCACACACAGGAACCAAACCCAGGTTGCCAAAGTGGAGCGCACCGAACTTAACCACTGGGCCACTGGGGCTGGCCCATCAGCTCTCTTTTTAAAAAGCAAGGAAAGCAATGCAGACTCCTTTCTTCATCAAACAAATAAGGTTTACCAGCGTCTCAGGGACAGGCTTATCTGAATGCCACAACAACCCCTGAGTGCTGGAGAAACGAGGGCAAGGAGCTAAAAGGGAAGTGGAAACACACACACACAACCCACGTGCTTCCGCCTTAAGAGGAGAAACATGCAGTGTCTAAACAGGTTCACGCCTCCTTCTAGGGATTACACACATGAGACAGAGAAATACACTTAAGCACACTCAAGTCCTTGAATCCTATCTGATAAATTTATAAGGGAGTACAGCTCATCTTTCTCTTTGAATGGACAACATGATCTGGGGAATACAGGAAATTCTATAATTTATAGACCTTGTAATTTTAGAGTTGGAAGGAACACTTGAGAGCTCCATTCAATGGCTGTAGTGGAAAGAAGAAAAAGCCAAGGTTCATTGGAGCCAAGGTCAGGGAGGAGTCAACCATAGAGATGGTGCTGGATTCTAGGCCTGGGCTGACTTTTGACCTCTCCTCTTGCTGATGGAGCATGCAGCAGCTCTCAACCAGCTAAACGATCTTCAGATTATGTCCAGCTGACTGTGGCATATTACCAGCTGCCTGGAAGAGCCCTGTCTGGGGTAAAACAAGGCATTTATTTCACAAAACACTGAGCCCT
The DNA here is from genome assembly GCF_041296235.1 of Equus asinus. NCBI lineage: Eukaryota > Metazoa > Chordata > Mammalia > Perissodactyla > Equidae > Equus > Equus asinus. Next base: position 42,409,978 of record NC_091798.1, on the reverse strand, counting down.
AATTGAATAACCATTGCTGTGCTTAATATTACAAGAGACATGGATGGTTTAATTAGTTGTTTAAACGAGTGGCAAGAAATTGTACTTACCCAACAGGCTTTTCCCCTTGCTGAGCTTCTGAATCCTGTTCATTTCATTCTGGCAAGGGAGACCTAAAAAATAATTTATGAAAGGCAGTTTCCAGATGGTGCGGGATATAATCTCTAATGATTGGCTTCATTCTTGACGTGAAATGTAGACAATGACACACCTGGGAGTGGAATTACTCCATATGCTGTTACTATGCAGCAAAACAAATTCAGGCCATTAGTGTTACTAATTTTAAAAAAGAAATTGTACCATGACGTCCTTAAAATGGTATGTGGGGGCTACTTGCATTATATAGGAATTTTTCTTCCCACCACCAACTCAAGCAAATACCAGATGTCTAATAGGTGATTTGCAAATAGACTTTTTCCTTTATATAAGTAAATACTCAGCTAAGATTTCTATGAGCTGAGAATGGGGACCAAAGCTTACTAGTGTATAAGTGTTCTGAATCCACAGACCAACTAACCAGAGGGAAGGTGACAAATACTTAATCTACTCCAGGTCTTGCTGCGGACAGAAAGAGGATTTAGAACGGCTACTTCAGACCTCATGGCTCACTACCCAGGAAAGAAAAACCCGGGCCCCAAGGAACAACTATGAAGATATACAGGAGATCTAGAGAGCGAGACCTTAACTCTTGGCTCTGCCACCTCATAGCTGAGTACTTTGGGCAAGTCTCTTATCTCTCCCAGACTCTGAGTCTTCAATTATAAAACACATGGTATCATGGACAAGCACAAAACTGTCAGCTCTCAAGCGAAGGACTGATACCGTGGAGCCACATGGTGAAGTAGGGCATATCAAAGCGTGCGGTACTCATTTACCTCCAGAGAGAAGAACTTACTTCCATTCCAAGCAAAAAGGTGACCTCCCTAGTTCTTGAGTCTTACCATGATTGCCCTGCAGATCCCGTGGCTCTGGGAGGCTCTGCTATTTGCTCCTGGTCTTCTAGGCATGGAGAGAGGGCTCTGATTCTCAGAGCACTTATACTATCTCTGTACATGCAAGTGTGGGGCCTGTAGAAAGTAGCTGAGCACCTATTTACAGTGATTATTCTGTGGATTTCACAATGCCACCTGGTCTTGCCGCTTGTTCCTTGAGAGAAACTGGCTGTAAAGTACACTTTGTTGACTTCTGGATCTAAGATGATTTCAGAGTACAAGAGAAAGACACCAACTGAAGACAGGAAATAAATTCCATCGTTGACGATTAAAGGTAGCATTTACTATGACAAATAATAAACATTTATTGAATTCTTAGAATGTACCAGACGATATTCTAGAACTTTACATCTTAATAACACCGTATAAAGTAAGTACCAATATTATTCCTATTTTGAAAATGGAAATGTTCATCTTTGTAACTCTGCAGAAATGTAGAGAAGAAACTGCAGGCATTTAGAAAACTGTTCCTGAAGAGCAGGAAAGTCACAATCATTCCTATCAACACTGTGTCAGACAGTTTACTATGAAACAAGTTTCGAATTATAAGACCCCTCCCTCAAATTCTCCTACAGTAATTTTAAGAACTCTATTTATTGAAAGATAAGGAAAAATGATCAGACTGAGACCTACTAATAGCAAGCAAAACAGAGGAAAGAACAAGACAAAACTCCAGATGAAGAATGAAAGAAACGAAGGCAGTATCTGAAGCGACAACACTGAGAGGAAACGTCCTTGTTACTGATGCTCCTGAGAAGAGACCACGCAAACCCAACAGAACATAACGTATCTCAAGAAAAAGGGATACAGACTGAGCAAAACCAAGGCATGTCCTAGGACATTCGTGTTCCTACAAGGTAAAGAATCCTTCTGGCTTCCAGACAAAATGATTACATCACCAATAAAATGGGGAAAAAAATGAGAATAGGTTCACATTATTCTGTAGTTTTACCCAGTGCTGAGAATAATGTTTTAAAATGATAAAGCGAAAATAACCTGTGACTCCAGGAAGTTTATACTTAGCATTTTGGGTTTTGGATAAAGAAGATAGAAATATTTGCAAATATTCAAGGACTGATCCAAAGAATAGAATTCCCATGAGAACTTTTGAAAAGACGTCTAAAACTCAAACTGAGCAATAAAACTAAAGAATAATATCAAAACCAGTCAGCAAGTAAACCATCTCAAAAGTTTAAAGGTGCTCTCTCAAAATTTCTTGGCCAAAAAGATACTCAGAACCCTAATTGTAGAATATCCACAAATTAACTATAATAAAAATACCAGATGGTGATACCTATGGTCTACAGCCAAAGGAGTGGCTTGGAAAAATTTTAGCCTCAAGTGCACATCTTAATCAGCAGGAAATAATAACGAAACGTGGAAGTGAAATAGAAATCCCAGAACTGGTTCCAGGTCAGGGAGGGAGCTGGTGGGAATTTATTAAATGAGGAAACACGCAAAATGAGAAACAAACAAAAAACAGAACTACAACAAATTTCTTTGCTCACCTTCTCCTGGATGCCATGCCGTGCCATAGGTGGGGCTCCTGGCTTCCCTCAGTAGTTGCCGAAAGGGCAGCCTATCCAGAGACGCCCCCTATGGCCAGGTGACCAGCTGTGTCTGCTGGGTAAGGCAGTAACCTCCCTCGGGGGGCCCTGGCACTACAGCCCCAGGGGAAGCAGTAAGCAATGGCCCTGAGGCTTTGTTTCACTCAGGTGAAACCTGAACCCTGGCTCAAGTCACATGATTTTCTATGAACTCAGGCCAAATGCTATGTCATTAAGCTTAAAACTGAACCACTCCAAGAATTTCTCTTGAAGTAAAAAACATGGCTATTATTTAACATCGATTTGGAGGTGCTACCTGATGTGATTAGGAGAGAGAAAGAAATGGGGTATAAAAATGGAAAAGGAAAAAATTATCACTATCTGCAGATGATATGATTGCACACCTGGAAAATCCAAGGAAACCAACCAGAATAACTATTATAAACAAAATGAGAATTTAGTAAGTGGCTGAGAATAAAATTAATATTGAAACAAGCACCAGTGAGGAAATATAATGGGAAAAAAAACCGATTTCGTTTACAGTGGTAACAACAATAAAGACAAGGGAACTATAACATCTGTGAGAACAAAACTTGTAAGTCCACTGGTTAACAGGCAGATCCTGTTCTAGGATAAAAGGATTCAATGTTACAGAGCTGTCAATTCTCTCTGGATTAATCTAATTTGGCCTGATTCTAAAATAACACCAACAAGAAATTTTTTAATTGAATAAACTGATTCTAAAGTTCAAGGAGTTAAAACATATGAGAATAATTCTGATAAAAGATTAATGGCAGGAGAGGGTGGCCTCACTAGATATTAAAACATATGGTAAAACAACTATGATTTAAACAGTTTAGAACTGATTTATGAATAGTTCGATAATAGGATGGAGTACCCAGGAATAGACAGATATACACATCGCATATAGGGATTTCATATATAATAGAGAAAGCTGGGTTAGTCAATAAATTACAGAAGGGCAACGGGATAACCATCTCTAGGGGTGGGGGAGGTGGCTGGAACCCTACCTGACCATACACCAAAGAAATCTAAAGTGATACAAGGTTTAAATAAACAAACAAACTGGAAAGGTACTCAACAAAACAGAGAATTGCTTTACTGTCTCGCAGTGGGAAACACCTTTCTAAGGCTAATGAAAGCTTTATGGCTTCTCAGAAGCCATAAAATAAAAGATGTAGAAATTTGACTATCTTAAAATTTAAATTTTCTTCCTAGCAAAAATGCACTAAGTCAAAGTTGGGAAAAAAATATTTGCAATACATCTGACCGGAGCAGTTCTAATGTCCATACTATAGAGAGAGTTCCTACTGAAAACAAAAAACACAAGAGCCTAATTGGGAAAAAGTATACAAAAAACATAGACATTTCAAGGAAAAAGAAACTCAAGAGTGTCTCAAACATAAAGATGCTCAACTTAAGTCATAATAAGAGAAATGAAGCCTATAAGGAAATATAATTTCTTGTCCCTCAGTTTGGCAATGATCATGAAGATTGGCAACACCTGGAGAACTAGATGTTCTTGGATATTTGTGGTGAGAGTTAAAAATTGGTACAACCTCTTTGGAGGGAACACTGGAAATATTGTTCAAATTTAAAAAGGCACATGCCCTTTTCATCAGTGAGTCTGCTTTTTGTGCTGTATCTTATAATCCTATAAACACACACACACTTACTTTTCACTGAGCAGCCATGTGTAAGGCCAGTATGTTCTGCTGTGTGTGTGTATTAGGCCTCTCTACACACACACACACACACACACACACACACACTCACACGCAATCTAAAGACTTTAATATTAATACCCATCTTCCTTTCCTGTGGGTGGGGTGGATTCTGATAGCCATGCTGTAGTATGCTATCCTGGATACCTGACCCAAGCTGGACCAGATTTTTCTGGGTCTTGGGACTGGAATTCAGACACAAACCAGTGTCTGCTGGTCCCATGAGCTGTGAACCACCACACTTGGGCACAAAGCCTGGGAAGCTGAGACAGAGGGAATAAAGCCAGACCATGAGGCCCCTCAGGGAGCCTCGGAGCTCCTGCCCCTGGATCCCTGAGTCTTCCTGTGCCTAGTCTGAGCCCCTGCAGGCTGACTCTCCTGGGAGACTTTGCATTGCATGAGGTACTCCAGTATTCTTTCTGTATGCTCCTCAAATCCTGTCTCTTTCTTAGGTTAGCTGGAGTTTATTTATAACCAAAATATCCTTGTCTAAGGCACTCAGTATAAATCCACATTTACCCTAGAGAAGCTGACAAGTGGCTTTCTCAAAGGGGCACATGGAGAATTCACGTGACAATGGGAATTACCATACTCTTCTATTTGTACAGTATTTCTCACATTAAGAATCTCACAGTGACCTTGGGAATTATGTAGCAAAGGTTTCTACACTAATTTTACAGACAAAAAAGCTGAGGCACAACATGGTTAAGAGATTTTCCCAAAAGGAGGACTGCAATAACAGACGCCTTGATTACTCTCTTGGGTTTTCTAATATCCCATGCTAAAAGTAAAAACAAATTAGGAGAAAAGAGCCTTTGGACCTGTCATTAGATGGGAGGAAAGCTGCATTCTCTAGCTGTGTCTTTCTGCCTGCTGATCTCTACCTGCCTCCCGATACGTGACATGTGCTCCTTCCCTGTCCAGCACAGCTGCCCTGGCCTCTGGACCCCACCTGCCTCCTTCCTGCCTTACCTCCAGGCTTCTGGAAGCAATAGCACCACTCGTTGTTAGAGAGCTTGCCATCCTTGAAGGAGTCGCAAGAGTTGAAGAGAGGCTTGATACAGGGCTCGTATTTATCCAGGTAGATGGCATTGATCTCTGAGTGGTCAAGCAGGAGGTCATAGTTCATGTCCAACTTGTTGAACATCCAGCCCAGGGAGTCCTTGCAGATGGGCAGGATGCTGGTGTCAAACCCTGCGGAGTAAAGGGCACATCTCAGCTACCACCAAGAAGACAGATCTTCCCTCTACAAGAAAAGGCCCGGACCCACCCCACCACCTCCTCCTCTGAGGCTATTTCCCTTCAGGGGTACGGTCTCAGCAGCACTCTGCTAAAATATATGGTGGTTGTTGGTTTTTAAATGAAACAATTTAAAATGCACTAAAACAGAAGTCAGTGTTTGAGGAAAATATGTTCTAAAGGGAACAAATCCCCAGTGCTAATTTATCTGTGATATAAATACGGGTTTTCATTTACTAGACTTGCTTAAAACAGGATATGCCCGAAAGGAAGATCACGAACATGGTGAGTAAGAGGACTAACTGATATACTGCAAACTATGTTTTTATAGTCAGGGAAAAAAATCTGAAAAACCAAAACAAAAGAAACTACTGTCGAAAGGATGGCAGTGAAATGAAACTGTGGCACAATCCAGAAGCACTGATTACGTCCCAAAGGACTGCAGAATCCAAGCAGTCTGAGCATTAACGGGAAAGCAAGCCGGGTACTCGCCTCCATTCCCACTCTTATTTTCTGCAGCCCCCTCAAGAGATACATGATATGGAATCCAAATTGACTCAGACAATAATTGCTTTCTTATTTCCCTGGGGGAAGAGGGGTAGCTTTCTTAAAGAATTATTTGTTTCCACAATGGAAACTGTATGCACTTGAATAATAATACTTTGCTTAACACTCGGGATATTGAGTTTACAGTAGACAAACCCCAGCGAAGGCATGCCCCAAATCTAAAACTGGCCTTTCTTTCAGAATCAAAAGTAGCAGGCAATTTCGAGTTATTCCATAAGGTAGATTTCTAGGACTGGTTTTATTTTCCCGGAAAAATGATGATAAAAGTTCACCTTTGTGTTACTTAAGGCACTCTTCTATGTTCAATTATCTCACTGAACCCTTGTAACAATCCTGTGAAATGATGCTATATCCTCTCCATTGTCAGAGGAAAAGCTCAAGCCTTAAGTTACTTGTGCAAAGTCATCCAATTGTGGAGCTGGGATTCAAACCCAGAAGCCCAGCCCTGAGCCTGCGTTCTCAATCCCTCCTCTCCCGGGGCTGCCTCCGCCTCACATGATGCACAATCCTCCTGCCCTGAGGACATCCAGTTGGCTGGGGTGCCATAACCGAGTATACGCAGTACAAGGGGAGGTGATCTGATGACTGCAATTTAGGGCCCTGATGAGGTGGACTGCCCACTCCTGGAGTTCCTACCCACATTCTGGTCATTGGGTTTCTATGTCCATCACTAGGAACCCCTGCTTAGTCAGCAGGATACAAGTATAGCAAAGCATGCCCACCCTTTTTAAAGCAGTGTCTTTACAAAAGGGTCTTCACTGTCGAGAAGCCAGTAAAATAAGTACAGCAGCTCCTCCTCTGAGCTCTCACAGAACCTGTGCTTCGCCTCATTGTCAATGCCTGCTAATCAGACTCCAAGCTCCTGGAGGGCAGAGACTGTCCTGTGCCGTTCCACAGCCTCGGCCAGTATGGGCACAAGGTAAGTGCCCAATGAAAAGTATTTCTTGAGAGAGGTTTTCTAGCTACTGCAAAGTTCACCCCTTCAAACATAAAAATCTTTCCATTTTTAAATTTATTTCTTTTGAGATCTTAGAAAACATCCCCTTTTGCAAGAAGAGAGACTATGGGACATAATGTGGCCTCTTCTTTGACTGAAGGTCATGAGTGAACAATCTATGACGATGAGGTCCTCAGGGGTTCCTGAGTAAAGGAAGATGATTTACTCTGACACTAAATGGCCACACACTTTTGTATACGATATTTTATGAAATACGCATCAATTTTATAGGATATTAACATTTTAACACATGGGAAAGAAGAGTTTACTGCAGACTGACCACCAAAAAAGAAGTGCCAAGATGGTGGATCAGCAGTCTAAAGGTCAATCCCACCCCACACCCATTTGGAAGGTTCTAGAAAAGAGGCATCTGCCTCTGATGTGGAGGGGGAGGGCGGAACAGAACTTCCCTTCTACGTGGCCCCAAATATGTGAGACTTCTAAGGTTTCATGTTTCCCTTACAGAACTCTTAGACTGACAAAACGTCTCTCCCTCCTGTGGCTGTGAGGGCTAACCAAGCACCATTCCTTTATGTTCTCTTCACTTCAATTGCTTCAGGACATCAAACCTAAAAGCCTCTTTGGGGACTCACTTTGCCTCTGGCCAAGGGCAGGTCTTTTGCAGGGGCCCCAGCTGCCTGAAGGAGGAGTCTCCCGGGACTCGAGGCTGCAAGGAGCAGCACTTCACACATCAGTCTGCTCTTTGTTGAAAGGCTGTTCAGAAAGCCCTAGGGCCTGGCTGCTCCTGGAGGATTCTGGGGAAAAGTTTCTCTAGATCATCTGTGAATTAATTGTCCACAAACTCCCAAGGAAGCTTCTGGCAGGAACGGAAAGAAATCATCTTCCCCTTTCCCACAGACACAAGCACCAAGAACCACTCTTTGGACACTAAGATTCTTTTGGAAGCAAAAGCTATCTTCCCCTGAAGGTAAAAGGTCCAAACTAGTGAAAGAACTGTTACCTTGATCAATATTCTCTACTAGTATTTCTAGACAGCTATGAACAGCAAAGAATAAGCAAAAATTAAGGACATCATTCTTATTTTTTTGCTGAAGACCAGATGTTGGTTAATCTTTTTTTTTTGGTGAGGAAGATTGTCCCTGAACTAACATCTGTTGCCAATCTTCCTCTTTTTCCTTGAGGAAGATTGTTGCTGAGCTAAGATCTGTGCCCATCTTCTTCTACTTTTTGTGGGTGGGATGCCACCACAGCATGGCTTGATGAACGGTGTGTAGGTCTGCACCTGGGATCCAAACCTGTGAACCCCAGGCAGCTGAGCATGCAAACCCAACCAATAGTTGTTAAGGTGACTTCTTATCTACTTCATTAAATCCAGGAGCATTACATTAAGAAATCCTACCCAAAGAAGTGTGGGATCAGGGATGGGGTGAAATACTCTGCTTTGAACAACAACAATGTGTTTGTTTTTATATTTTGACAAAGCAATATAAAAATGGCTACATAGAAAAGACTGTGGCAAAACTCCCTATATTTGAACAATTGTGTTGTTGAGTAAGCCATTCTGTGCCCATCGGCCACAGTGTGAAGCCCACCCCCAATGGCCTTTGAGTTAAAGGCAGCAAGGGACTCTATCAAAGTCCAAGTGTGCAGACCCACCCTGACTTTCCTCTCCAGCTCATGAAGAGGCTCTGAGGATGGGCTCTGCCAATTCAGTGAGAGGGGAGGGGACACTCGTCTGCGAGTTTCTGGGGAAACTGGCTAATGTTCACAACAATAAATTATCAAAGATGATTGCCACAGTGTTGCTTATAATAGCTAAACATTAGGAAAACTTCAGTGCTCCAAAATAAAGGTCTAATGATGTAAATTGTGATATCTATAAATTTGGATTCTATATAGTTATTGCAAAGCAGAATAATACTCAAAAACATAGAAGGATACTCAGTTTATTGCTAAATGATAAAATAAGGTCATAAAACAGTCTGAAAAGGTGTGTGTATATTATATACACACAGACACATTTTTTTCTATTTGGCAAGGAAAAAATTTGAAGTATATGCCACAACACGCTTATAGTGTTGTTAAAATGGTGGAGTTATAGGTATTTTGTATTTTTATAGATACTTAGTGTATTTTTCAAAACGTTTATACTAAACATATGATAATTTTGCAACCAGACTTTAAAAAATATAAGTTGTCATATTTTCTTGCTTCTAAAGCATTTCCCCCTCCTCTATTTTTTAATATTTCTGAAACTGGGACATATTTTAAGTGAACGTGTACATTTAACACAGTGTTTCTTTGATCACCCCAAAATGCTATCATTAAATCAATGTCTAATAACTGAGGAAATGTGGTACTTGAAATAAATTAGCAAGAGTGAAGTGGTCTTACTGCCTTGAGCTGTGTCGGAGCTGGTGGGTTTGATGACCCTGTTTGCGTCCTCATGAAGGGCTCCAAACCAGTCTTTCAGCCGGGAAGCGAGGTTCCTCAACTCCTTGTCTGTGCAGGCTGGAGACAAGCAAAGGGAAGGAATGATGAGTCCGTGGGCTTTCTCCTCCTGTTAGCTCTCTGCCCTCAACAAAGCCTTGCTCAAAACAAACCTGCCTCATCAACCACGATATAACTGCTTACCTCTACTTTGGAAACACCCCAAAGATGCTGCTATCACAGGTACAAAGTAGACAAAGAGCCTAGACTCCCAGGGCAAGCAGCATTGTTCAGAACTGAATTCGGACTGCCTCCGAACTGTGAAAGCAAGCCGTAATGGTCTCACAGCTGTGCACCAGCCTCTGAAGACCGTCACGGCTTCCTCTTGCTAACCTGATCAAACTTGCTCTTGCAGTTTGCCAGAGAATATCACATTTTCTACTAAACACATGCCAAGAGATTAACACTCAGGAATAGCTAATGCTATTAGGGAGAGGCTGCCCGGGACACCAAAGATCCAGTAATAGCAGACTCTCAATTTGGTTTTAGCCCAAGGTTTGGATTCGTGGCTACGGCTTATTTGCTGGCCTTTGGCTAGACCGACTTGACTTTCCCCCACAGACGGATGCCTTCTCCGTGGAACGGTCCTTGCTGTTTTCTATCCAGCTCATCTTTTAGGGTATGACAGAGTAATTGGGGCCAAGAAATACTCCTTCCAAGAACAAGAAAAACATCCAGACGGCTGGATGGGTAGGTGGGTGCAGGCTATGTGAAGTTCTCGTAGAGTGCTGAGGTAAGACTTGAGGGGAGAAATCCCCAAAGGAGGGACAGTGGTGCAGAGAAGGGAGCTGACTTTCCCTAGCTCCCTGATTTTACCTTAATTCTGGGTACCGGGAATCCTGACAAAGAGCCCAGGCAGTGGGCCACTACTAAGAGGCAGAAAAACAATGAATTTAGTGGCCTTTCACATCTGGAGGACAGAAGTTAGAGACCTGAGGGGCCAAAATCCCAATAAGGAGAGACACAGAAGTGAACCCCACAATGGTCACTTTCTCCAAATTCTAAAGCTACAGGAGGCAGGCTGCGAAGAAGCCAAGCAAAACACTGTTTCAACGCAGAGCCCCGTGCTGCCTGTCTCGCGGCACTGATGGGACATAGATTAAGGCTGGAATGTACCAGTGCAGAGAGACCCCAGTGTGTACTGCAGGCTCTCGGTTGGAAGGCATGGGGCTGCTGATGAGTGGACAGTCTTGCCAAAACTCCCATCCAGCCTCCACCAGTGCAGGCTCTCGCTGAATCGCAGTGATCAGCGCCCATCTGCCTCACAGAGGGCAGGCTGAATCCTCTCCTGAAGAAAATAATATCATCCAGAGCCTCTCCTCATTTTTACAATCCAGGTCTGCTTTCAGAAAAACCCCTCTTCCCTTTGCCTGGGGCTTGGGGCTTGATGCAGAACAGAACCAAATTCCCAGACCTCAGGCAGGAAGGTCTCGTTTGAGGGGAGGTGAGCAGATCGCAGCTGGGTCTACATACTCTCATTTATAACTGTTGCCTTCATTCCAGCCAGAATCCAGATCTAAAGCCTGCAAAGCATGGAATGTTTGGTTATTGTCTACACCCAAGTTGTTAATGACCTCAAGACACTGCCTTGCTTTAAACAGCCACAACACAACTGTATATACACCAGCCAGGAAATGGCACTGAGAACTGGCTTGACAGGCAGCAGGTACATCAGCTCTGGGGTCCTACTTCCTGGGCTTCAGCCCAGCTTTACTACTTACTGGCTGCGTGACTCAGACCAGTCACTTAACCTCTCAGCACCTCCGTTTCCTCATCTGTAGACTCAGGATATCATCATGCAACTATAAATTAGGTAAGGTGTGTAAAGTGCTTAGCAAAGCACACGGTACACAGTAATTACTCAGCAGGTGTCAGCTATGATTCTATTACCACTATCTTACTACCACTATTACTATTATCTTTATTTTTAAATTGAAGAGGGATAGGTAAGCTTAAAGCAAACATCACAACATTTAGAAAACCAGTAAGAGAGATGCATCTAAACAAAACAGGCTTTGGCCATGTAGGAAACAGGTGAAAAGGGATACTTGTGCTATCCAATACAGTTGCTATTAGCCATAGATGGCTATTTACATTTAAATTAATTAAAATTAAATAAAAGTTAAAATTTCATTCCTCAGTTGCACCCACCCTGCTCCAAGTGCTCAATTTTCACATGTGGCTAGTGACTCCATATGAGAGAGCACAGAGACAGAATATTTCCATCATAGCAGGCAGCTGGACTGGATGGCACTGGATGAAGTTAGCTATCCCTTTGGAATTTCCAACTCTTTGGAGGTTCACCATAAAATCGTGACATCCAAGGCTGTCCCTCCACTCCTTCCCCTCAGTCTTTAAAGATGGACTGAGGAAGAAGGTCCCAAATATGCTCAAGCCAGGAACCAGCACCTCATGCACAGATAGCAGGGGAAGGAGCTGTTGCTGATGTCTGTGACTCACGGCCTTGCCCAGGTATGGAGACTGGGCCTCAGGAGCAGGCTCACAATAACACGCTTATTGGCCCCAACTCAGAGCCTCTTGGGACAGAGCACTCACTTTTCTGATTTCCAGATGTTGCACAGCTCTAAACAGAGGATGTGGTCTGTATTCCTGAGGGGGATGGGGTGTGGGCTCTATTGTCAATCTCACATTTGAAAATGGAAAATTAATAGCATCTATTTCTTCTTGATTGCCATGCACACCATCTATTCTAAATGTTCTCTGAGCAGAAAAAATTGCCAAGTCAACTTGCAAAGGAAATGAATCTGCATCTCACAGTGCAGGATAAATTAGTCAGCCATGTTTAACTAAACCCCGACAGCTGTGCAGGTAATGTGTATCTTTCAAAGATGGCTGAGTTTCCCACAGGCTTCCTAAAGCATACAGCCTGTGGATGGCTGATGGAATCGGGCACTGGAATCTTGAAACAGTGACTGTCACTCAGGGATAATCCACAAGCAGGATGCCACTGGCTTGGGTAGAGAGATCAGAAAACCAAAATGCAGAGAGGAGGCATTAGATTACTGGACCCTGTTCACTCATGGTATCTTCAACTGAATGGTTCCCATGAGGAGAAAGTCAGGTACAGTCTGCCTGGAGCTAGATACGTCCCAGAGAAAAAATAATCAAAGCCGACAGCCTGCAGAGAGCTATTTATTCAGATTTAGTATTCTAGTCAATAACAGACTGGCAATGGGAAAAAAATGCTTGCCTTTTAAGATCCCTAACACAGCCCCTGATAAAGGTATGAACTGAGGATTAGTGCTTTCAGAAATGGGGGACCCAAAGAGTACATCCCACATACTCAGTTCCTTCCTGGGGAAGAGTAATTTCTGTGTGGAGAAAACTATAACAGCATATCCACCTGCCATTTTCACACTCTGCCCTGAGGTGGACCACTCCTTGTGATTTCTAGAGAGAGGGGTCTCTCCACTCCTCCTGGTGAAAGAAGCAGGTTATTCGGGCCACCGGCATCAGACTCTTCAGAGGAAAAGATGGTGCTATCTTGAGAGAGGATTTGGGTCACTTGTGAAGGCTCAGACCTCATCCCTTTGGCCACTACATTCCCTTCCTGAGTGAATGAATTCGTGCCAGACCTCTTTGTTTCCCATTTTCCATTCTATTTCCTCCTGCCCTCTACTCTAGCTTCAGCTCACTTTTAATTGCTCCCATCCTCCCAATGGTCTCTGCCCAGCATCCTAGTCCTCAGTACTTCCATATTTGCCTCTTATTTCTACAGGTCACTCCCCATCCTTCCTACATGACCTCAGTCTGCTCCAACATGGCTGGTGTGTTGGCAGCATTTCTGAGATCCACTGATCCCCATTCTCTGCCTGCTCCTATAATCAGAAAATGGTACTACCAGGCACACATATCCTCAGGGCAAACTCTGGGAATTGTCCTGGATTCCTACAAAAAGTTCCCTGCTTCTTTCTACCTCCACTGCCTTTATTCCCAGCCATGTTACCACCATTACTTCCCACCAAGATGACTGCAATAGGCTCCTAATTGGTCTCCCACCTTGCTCCCCACATTCTCTTCTCCATCCAGCAGCCAAAGCGATCTTTCTAAAATGGACATTTGATCAAGTCACTTTCCAGCTTAGCTACTTCAGAGGCTCCCAATAACTCTTCAGGCAAGTCTAGACTCCATAATGTGATCTGTGGGATCTGATGGCGGTGGCCCATGCCACCTTTGGAATTTATTCTTTCCTCCTTGGCCTCCATGCTCCGCCCCTCCCATCCTTCCAACACACTGTTCCTCCTGGAGCACACCTCTTCTCTTTGTCTTGCAAATGTCAATTTCACCACCAGCTCTCTGCTATAAATGTGTTCCCTCTTAGAGGACTTCCCTAACCCTCAAACTACAGGAGTTTTCCTTCTCATATGCTTCCAGTTTCTTGCTCATTGGATGGCATTCATCACACCTGTAACTTCATGCTCAGTGTCCATCTCCCTGTCTAGATCTTAGCAACAGAAAACGTGCCCCGAGTCTGGCTCAGCATCTTACACAGTTGGTTCCTGGCATGAAGAATGCTCTCAACTCATCCTTATTAACTGAGTATAATACTTCTCATTGCCTTTTGTAAACTTTAATTTGTCCATCTGCAAAATGGCATAATAAAACTTAGCTCATAGCATCATTGTATGGAATAAGAAAATATCAGTAAAACATAGCTCACAGCTACTGGCATATAGCAGGGACTCAAATTTATGTTCCCCTTTCCATATCCCAACTGTCTGCATAATATGTTAGAATTTTATTTTGATGCTTTGTATTTTTTTAAGCCTGAGGAAATGCTTGTGATATAAAGAATAACATCTCTCCTTCATTTATTTTGTAGGTGGGCCAGAAGTCCAAGAGATTCAGGTTGCAGGATATGTCTGCCTTCTCCCAGGTGGAGAAGCTCATGACGGGAGGGGTTGGTCTGATCTCCCCACACCTGTATTTTCAGCACTCGCCATAAGGATGGATACACAGCAGTCGTTCAAAATAAATGTATTGGAAGAAAGCATGAATGAACCAACACACTGGTTACAAACTCCGAAAGTCAAAGAGCTATCAAGTGGCAGAGAGGGTCAGGATCCAGGCTGTTATCTTGCTGGCTGGTCCCTGGGTGCTGGACTGGCTTCTTAGATAGACCGGGCTTGTGGGCAGCCAGTACTAACTGAGGCAATTAATATACTTGGTCCATACTTGGGGTTCAAAAAAATCACAACATCAGGCCCTCACATGTAAAGGAAGCTCTGCCAATGATGTAGGCACGGCAGCTGACTGAGTATTAGATTACAGACGGCAGGAGGGAGCATGTCAGGCTCCTGCCTTCATTAGCTTTGGTGTCAGAACAGTGGTCCTTCGGAAGGAGTGCATACAGCCTGCTCCTTCCTGTTTTGCTCCCAGAAGCATGTGTCACATGCACAGCCACGGGGGCTTCATTAGAGAATAGTGTAGTGCCATTGCACATTACTCCAAAACGTGCAAAAAGACAGCTCCCTCCCCCAGGAAAGCAGAGCGCTCAGGCAGAGAAGGGCCCAGGTAATTTGGTGTTCTCCGAGCGGACTTTTCCTCTCTGGAAAATATGAACAAAATGCATAAGTGTAAATAAGGCACATGGCAGCCTCCATGGAAGGCCTAAAGCCCGGGGAAGAAACTGTGATCGCTTTTTCTACCTGGGTACCCTCTCCCCGCTCCACGCAAGGCATGGAGCTTTAACGGGCTGTAAGCTACACTGGGTTTGAACGCAGACAGTATGTAAACAAAGCCGGGAGTATGTGATGAGTAGTGACCCAGCCGATGGGAGGAAGAAGGATGCGCTGTTGCCAACACTACAGGGAAGAGCTGTCACAGGGTTACTGCAGCCCTGGCGGGGTTATGAGAGAGGAAGGGGGTGCTCTCACTTTAAGTCTTTGCTCTTGGGGAAGTGAGAGAGCTGGGTTACAGGCATTAGAGGGAGAGGGAGGTTTGCTTCTTAACTGAATGAGTGTCTGTAGCCTGGCTCTGGCCACCCCCAGGACGCCCATCACCCCATCTTCCCTGTTTCCTCTGTCTTTCTTCAGACAAAGCCAAGGGCTAGTCAAGAGCTAGTGAGGAAGGTTCAAACAGGTAATGATTTTAGAAGGAGAGAGACAGGAGCTAGGAAATCCGAGCCACTTTGAAAACTGCTCCCAAGAGTAATAACTGGCGTTCCAAGCTGGTTTCAGCTTATTGATGACTTGGGGCTGAACGACACTCAAGAAGCCCTCTTGGAGGATTAGACAGAAAAGGGCAAGGCAAGGAAACAATCAGAGGAATGAAATTATTTAGGAGATGATATAAAAAGTGGAGGTGAGGACAGAGTACATAAATTCTTTATTCAAAGCTTCAGTGTTAATAGCTAATAGAGTGAGACAGAGCGAGAGTATGTATGTATGTGTGTGCGTCTGTGTGTGAAAAATCATAATGGAAGCCACATTTGAACACCCAGTTGGGGATGTTTGAAAATGGCAAATCTGACACACAAGCATCATAGGATATCTGTTAGCCTCTGCTAGGGAACCAATTACTTACGTACTCTTGTAACTCCTGAAGTCTTTCAGCCAAAGACCAAAGGAGAAAAGTACCTTACGTGCCATG
Source organism: Equus asinus (assembly GCF_041296235.1). Lineage (NCBI taxonomy): Eukaryota > Metazoa > Chordata > Mammalia > Perissodactyla > Equidae > Equus > Equus asinus. The sequence goes on along the minus strand of NC_091798.1, from coordinate 42,393,789 downwards.
GGACCAACCGCCCTCTCCCACCCTGGCCTCACCAGTGCTCAGCTCAGGGCTCAGCAGAAGCTAATATGAAAACACTCAGAATGTAATTTAAGTCTCAGTGCCTCCCAAGGTAATTAAAGAGTTGGGCCAAACTGGAGTTCTCTCTGGAGCAGGCCAGCAAGCCTCTCAGAAATGAAGACCTGGTGCTGGTCCTTTCAAACTAATCTCCTTCAGCCCTCCTAGGTGCTGTTGTGCATAATTACTTAATCAGAGCAGCACTGATCAATGCACTCAGAGTGTTTGCAATTAGCATCTCCTGTAAGAGGTCCAGCCGAGCCTTCTTCAGGGCACAGATTAGACACTGGAGAGAGCCTGGATTGGAGCACACACAAGGATGCCTTCCTGAGCCACCTCTCCCAGCCTCTTCCTTCTGGCAGCAGCCTTCAGGCACATGTAAGCTCCTCTTCCCAACAGGGACTGGGCCCCTCGTGCCAGTTGACTATCCAGCACACAGCAAGCGCCCCAGTGTTGCAGATGTGTGCAGGAACACAGAGGAGGGGTTGCTGTACTCCACAGGCACTTGAAAGAAAAGGAGAATGAGCAAGGCTATGAGTCCCTTGTGAACATGGGCTCTAATAAACTGGAACCCAAGTAATGAGGGTCGATTTCACTTAGCACAGTTTTAGGAGCAGCAAGCAGAGTCATTCTGCTATAAAAGAATCCTAGGGTGGCAGGAGAGAAGAACTAGTCTCTGGAGAAAGAGCTGGGCTCAGATGCTAGCTCTGCCATCCTACCTGAGACTGGACAAGTGACTTTTCTGATCTTCAGTTTTCTCATCTGCAGAACGAAGGTGCTAACAGAACTAGCTCACAGCATTATGGGGAGGATTGGACTGGAATGTACTTCAGGGTTCAGTACTCAGTAACTAGTGGCTGGTAATATTTTTGTTTGTGGACACAGGCAGCATGGTGATCCACCAAATGGAAATATATGGGAATCAAGATCATGTATATGGATTTTCACATGAAATGACTGCCTGAAGCCTTCCAGTAAGATACGATTCTCCTCTTGTTTTTCAAAGAAGGTTAGGCGACATCTCCAAGGTCCTACAGATGGTAAATGGTAAAACTGAGATTCAAACCCAGGTCTCCTAACATGATGCTCACTGCTCTGCTCACCCCCCACACCCCAGGTGCCCGCACCTGCGCTCCCACCCAGTCCACACACCATAGCCTCTTCTACGAGAGAAAGATCACGCACTTGGGTGTGGGAGTCAGAGCCACACTCCCTCCCCTGAACACAAACAGGAGGTCAGCGTGCGAGTAGGAGTTCAGGCTTCAGGGTCTGTCAACCCTGGGTTTGAACACCAGCTCCCCATGTACAACTTGTTCTTCACTGAGTCACCACTCCTGTCTAAGCCTTTCTTTTTTTTTTATCTGTAAAATGGGGAGAAGGACAGTATCAACCTCACGAGGTTGTGGTGAGGACTCATTAAGCTTTCAAAACCAGCAGGCAGCCGCCACCATCTTCCCTTCTGAGGAGCTTCAGGAGTGGGCAGCACTTAATCCCGAGAGGCTGACAGATAAGCTCCCAGCCACAAGCAGTTTTAGTGACAGAAAACACAATTGGGGCTTCCCCAGGGGATTTTAAAGCATATACAAGGTGAATTCCCACTTCTAATTGGAGATCATCTCACAGATTGGAGCCAGGTTACACCTGCTCAAATTAAATTGCGTTATTAGATGTAAGTCCAGTTTTTACTTTTCAGTACCTAAAACATCAATATATATGCATGTTCTCTAATCCTTAGAGAACACATCATTTTATGTAAAAACAGGCAAAAGCAAAGGAATTAGGTCCCCATTATTCAGGAGCTTGCTAATAAAGTCCTTCTTAAAAAGCAATCTTTGAAAGAGCTTAAAATACTGACATTAAACTTGGAGGAAGATGAGTTAAGCTAATTATTGGTACAACCTACAAGCTAAGAAGGATAAATTTCCCTATTAAACCCATTAAGACTATTTTTAGTAACCTGATTTGAGGATACTTTCACGTTTCCCTTGATTCTAATAATAATCCTTCACCTGGAAAAAGAAATACATTTAGAACTTGCACAACATTTGTAAATGCGCATTAGTGCAGTAACACTTTTCCCCCTGAATAATCTAGAGCAGGGAGGTTAGCTAGATGAAATAAACTTTTAAAGTTTCTGATAAAATCCACAGCCTTTTTCACACCCCAGGGTAAAAAAGAAAACTATTGAATATGTAAAATATTGGTTAGAAATACCAACTCTGGCTTTAGATGTCTCTCAGGCAGTGGGTACGCACTTCCCTGTGTGAACCTTGGAATAGATCAGCAGTACTGTAGAAAACAGCATCATAACTAGCAATTTTACTGAAGGATCTCATGGCCAACCAGACCTCGTAGGCCCTCAAATAATAAAGACTAAGCTGGAGAAATGACAACTGCTGTTTGTTCTCGCCTAAAGTCAGCAATGGCAGGTACTTCAGGACCAGGTATGGGAACAGGCTCAACCCAAGAGTGCCAGGGATGGGCAGAGCCCTGGGAAAAGGGCTGGGTTAGTGATGGTCGAGCCCAGTGGGTCATCCCACTGTAGAGAGGCAGACCGAGTGTCTACAGGTCACCTTGCATTTTGTTCATCTAGGAGCTCAAGTGGTTAATGACAGTCAGGAAAGGCTCCCAGGAGGAGGCAAGAATTGAGCTGAGGCTGGTGTGCAGGGAGGACTTCAAAAGGAGAAGACATTCCAGGCAGGTCTTAGAAATAATGAGGAAGCCAATTTGAATGAGGCCACTATTTGATTTTTAAAGTTGATTTATACTTAAGATTAGTTCTGCTCAAATTAAACACAGCAAGTTCAGCATGATTAAATCTGTCATAAATGTATATTAAAATCAAACATACATAAAAAGACATATACATATACACACATTATCTTCTATATATCTATTTAAAGATATTCCAATATATTACTTGTTATATATGCATATATACATTCCAAGGACCGTCTTCTGACCAGGTAGCAGGTCTAGTACACAAGTCTATATCTGCAAGAGGTTTTGGGGACAGAATACATTTTTAGGGTACATATAAGAGGAATCTCCATTCCTAATTACCAATTTGTGTCCAGTTTAATCTGCTCAAATTCAACATCCACATCTGGGCATTATTAAACATAATTTAAGTTTCTATGTTTTCAATATCTAAAGCACCAATACATGCATGTATGTTTTTACCCTTAATCATGAAATAAACTACATTGTTATTTATTGGGGCAGGAAGCCACATAGATTGGCGGACCACTATGAATGCCAAGCTTGGGACTTGAAATCTGATCCTGATGGCCTCGGAAGTACATGGAACCTGGATTGCCTCTTTTATTTGGGGGTGGGAGGAGGACGTGGACACACTTTCATTCACAGATTAGGTGGTGGACCAGGAGTAGATTTAGGCCAAATGCAGAGAACCATGAGCTCCTCTTAGATCCTCCCCATCACTCCTCCCTCTCCTGGTCCAGAGTGGATGGTGACATGGGTATACGGACTAACTGGAAAGATGGAAGCACCACACCCTTCTTGTGACAAAGTCCAGTAGTACCTCCAGGGGTGCTGGAGTCTAGGGTAAGAGGGTAGAGGTTGGAGCTGGAATTGAAAACTCCCAATTAGAACTGAGGCCAGACAAGAATGGTCTTGGAGATACCTGGACCACATGCAGCCAGGCATCTTCACTTTCATGCTTCCAGTGGACAAACTGGTGAAAGATTAGGATACATATCAAGATCTAAGGAAGAACTGTCTCCTGAAACCGTAAAGGTGTCTTAAGCTCTTCCAAATCCTGCGAGGTTCAGGGTTTGAGTCACCATTCTTCTCACCTTTCAGGTCAGACAGCTCACTCTAAATTTGTCTCCAGCTTGGAAGCCTTAGCGACTGACTGGGTATAGTGACTTGGCATGAAAAGCAGATGGCATCCTGAGCCTCAAGGGACCTACTCGGGGCTCAGAAAGGACCTTGTGAATGGCACAAAGACGAAATGTTAGTTATTCTTATTCCTATTTCAAGTAATACTACTATATCTGATCAAAATTGTCTATGTAGACGTCTAGTGTCTAACAAGGCAGCATGACATAGCTAGCAATTCCCTCTTCCCCTCCTAAATATCATATATGATCATTAACGTAAACAGAAAAAAATTATAAATCCCATTTTCAGTAAAACTAGAAGAGCAATATAACCCCCACCTTTGAACAATATAGCAGGAGCCACCCAGAAGGAAGTAAAATGTCCAGGTGGGCCAATAAAAAAAATAAAAACTATGTTTCTGATAGGCAAATGGCTCCTCCTGAAGTGATAGACCAGCATTTTCTGTTCATCACGAGCTAAGGATCTGGAGGAAGGGGCAGGATACAGATCAAGCAGAAGATGCACAGGAAGATAAACCAACAAGAAAAGAAGAAACAAGTGAAGCAGCCCTAGGGCAGCAGGTCTCAGAAAATGCCCACAAAATTCTTCCTCCTGTTGTCAAGAGGCTCACTCCAAAGTGCAACTTGGGTGTGGCCTGAGAACTGGAGACAGGGTAAGCACAGCTGATGAAACCCTCTTGGGCCTGATGTGTTTCATAAAACAGAAAAGACAGGGGCTGGCCCTGTGGCCGAGTGGTTAAGTTCACGCTCTGCTTTGGTGGCCCACGGTTTCACTGATGCAGATGCTGGACATGGACCTAGCACCGCTCATCAGGCCATGCTGAGGTGGCATCCCACATAGCACAACTAGAAGGACCTACAACGAGAATATACAACTATATACTGGGGAGCTTTGGGGAGAAAGAAAAAAAAAACAAAACAGAAAAGACAGACAGGATAGGGCAGCCATTTTAGCAGGAAGCCATCGGTCACTGCGACTCACTGACGCAGAGTGCTTCTGGACTGTGAAGTCTACAAGGATAGATGGGTTCCTCCCCTTCCATCCACAGGACTCTCTTTTGAAAAGGTAGGTTAGTAAAGCCTAACTTATGCCAATAATAGTTTTATTTAAGATGCTGGCATATATATAGGAAAAATTGTGGAAAAGAGCGTCAAAACTTACCAAAAAACATTCAGGAGAAAAATGGAAAACGTGAAAATGTGGACCAAGGATAACAGCAATGAATTAAAATGAAACAATCACCTTTATGAAGAAAGATAATAAAACAGTATACGAGAACAGAGAAGAGATGAAGAGACAATAGAGATGGCATATGAGCATTTAGATCTTAGGAAAGAAGTAGAAAGAAAAACCAAAATCATCATAAAAATGAGGCCAAATTAGAAGAAGCACAAAGGAAAACAGACACTGGAAAACTCAGTAAGAGAGAAAGATGCCAGAAATGAGAAGAGTGAACAACATGAAAAGGAAATAAAGAAGGAATTGTAAACGATTAGAGAGTAAATGACAGCTATAGAGAAGGGATAAAGGAGTTCCTACATGTGCATCACTGATGCCTCTGAAGAAACAAAAGAAAACAATGGAACAGGACTTATTTAAAACACAATTTGTTAAACCATTCCTGACATAAAAGAAGAGTTGAATCTACACCTTGAAAAGACACAGACTAAGCCAGGTAAAATTGACCTGGAATGATCAATACTAATATCTATCCCACTGAAGTGACTGGATTTTAAAACTAAAGAAATACTGACACAGTAGCAGCAAAGATATCCAAGTAACTCATGAGAGAAAAAAGAAATAAGGTTTCCCTCAGATTTCAGAACAGCAATATTCAAAGCCAGAGTCCAGTAGAACAATATCTCTAAGATAGTCAAGAAAAGAAAGTTGAACCAATGCTTTCATAATCACCCAAGCTACCTGCCAAGAACAAATACTACAGAAAACCAGCTTCGAACATGCAGTCACCTGGGGAACATTGTTCCCATGAGCCCTGCAGATGAGCTCCTGGAGCACTCATTGCAGCCAGCAGTGGCGATGACTGGGGAAGTGCATTCATTCACGAATGAACAAAGGCGGAGACTACGGTGACAGATAAGAATGCAAATGCTACATGTCCCAACAATGGAGAAATGATACAACTACCAAGACAAAAAAACAGAAAACAGGAGGAGGGAAGAAGATGCAAAGTAGGGCAAGTTTTGCTGATGGCCTCATAGGTAGTAGTTTGGGGGTCAGATAAAAGCATCAAAAGATGACAAATCAAATAACAGAAGAATATTTTATAGAACAAAGGGAAATGCTAAGAGGATAATTATATCAACTACGATCCAGTGATAGAAAAAAGGGAGTGGAAGTGGGAAAAGGGAAAGGAAAGAGGAAGAATCATATTAATTTTTATCAGTGTTTAAAGTGATAGCATCTCTGCATATCAAAAGAACTATATACCCACATGTCCTCTCACACACAAAGAAAACAGAACACACAGTGGAAGAAAAACATAAAGAAAAACAGAACAAAAAATAGCAGAGCTGATAGGACCAAACATAATTTTTTACATCAATTAGTCTAAATGGGTTAAAATTCACCTTTTAAAAGAATAAGATTTTATTTTCAGACTGAGTCACAGAAAAACCTAACTCCATATGGATTACAAAAGACATAACAAGGGCAAAATGATTCAGAAAGGTTGCTAGATGTTTTGACTCCAAAATTCTAATTTGGGATTATAACCTACAAGCACGCACATACATGCATTGGAAGCAGCATATATAAGCCTATCCATTACAACATTGTTTGAAATAGCCAAAGGCTGGAAATAATTCAAATGTCCATGGTTAAATCAATTACAGTACATCTACCCAATGGAAAAATATACAGCTATTTGTATGATATGCAAGAATCCCCAAGATAATATTAAAAGAAGCAAAACGCAGAACAGTGTGTATCATATATTACTATCCGTGTTAAAGGGGGGAAAAGAAGAATCTGTATTTGGGTTTACTTCTATATGCATCAAGAACCTCTTCAAGGATATACAGAAAACTAATATTGGCTTCTGTTTTGCAGGGAGGTGGGAGCTAGACAGATGATATCAGGAATAGGAGGGAGAATTTCTGTATTCCTTTCAATACTTTTTGGGTGTGATGTGGATGCATACCTTCAAAAAATTAAAGTCTGTTTCCTTGTCTGTCACCCCCACTCAACTATGTGCTCTCTGAATGCAGGGATCCTGTGTCCCACCCACTCAGTTGTCTTCTCAGCACTGAGCTCAAGGCCTGAAACAACACAGGTGGTCCATTGAGGTTTGTTGAATGAATGAACAAATGCAGAGCAGGGCAATAGCCCTGAGGTGGGAAAAAGCTCCAGTGATATGACCCCAAGAGACTTGTTAGCTGTGTAACTCAAGACAGTTTGCACCGATCCATCAATTCTAATGCCACATGCTAACATTTTTCTTTTTAACCCAAAGGGGAAAAATAATCCCTAAACGTGGATTTTTTAATCAACACAATCTGTGTGCTGTTCCCCATCCTGCCCTGTGACCTTGGGCAGGTCTAAATTCAATTCCAGCACTCCCTGAGTCAGACACTCTGGGGGATGCAGAGATGATTAAGACATGGCCCTTGCCTGATGCTCAGTCTCCCTCTGCTCATTTGTAAAAGGAGAACGTCTTCTCTCCACCGAGTTGGTGGAATTTTAACGATGAAGACCTGAGCCGCTTTCTCTCCTGGAACGGTCCTTTCTGGAGAACCAAGGCTCAGTTCAAATGCGTGTTCATCTGCGGAATCCTCTCATTACCCGCTAGGAAGATTCCACACCCTCCCCACCCTGGGGGTGTCCCCAGGGTCCTTTACCTGCAGTTCTGCTTCTCTGTGCTACGTCACAACCTATGGTCCCTTCTGGGTGCTGTGAGCCGATGCCCCAAGGATTCTGCAACAGTCACATCTGAACTTACCTCCATTCCTGGCAGAGGATCTGGTTAGAAGTAGGCATTGATACATGCTTGTAGAAGGTACAGAGAAAATAATATGAAAACTCTGAGCTGAGAGAAAACACTGCTCCCCTCACTATAAAAGTCCCAAGAATAAACATGAGGAGTGGTCAAATAGGAAAGCGGCCAGCATGTGCCTTTGAGGGTGAGGGGAGAGTTACAACCATCACCAAGACAAATAATTCTAGCCGAAAGAAGACTGGACGGGGGTGGGGAAGAGGCAGGGAGAAATACATGCGTGCCCAGCTCTGTGATGCTCACTATATACAGAGACACACACTGTCTCATGAAACTCAGGTGATGCTATCATCACCCCTTCATGTTGGAGAACACCAACGCCCAGACACATTAGGGATCTTGCCCATTCTCACCTCCACTCCCCTCAGCACACGTGTAAAGGCCAGAGCTGGCGTCTGAACCCAAGACCAACTGATTCAAGCCCATGCTGTTCACTCCACCCATGCTGACTGCCTCATGGGCACGATGGCCTGATTCTTCTACCACAGGTATCACGCTGATGCCCCCGGTCCAAGGAAAGGAATTACGAGAAAGCCTGGCAGCCCTGACTGCAGGGTTCCATTGGCTGAAATCAGTCCCACAGGCTTACAGATTGGTGCTAACCTGCCTGCTAAGACCTCAGACCTCAGCCAGCCTGGCAGCAGCCGGGGGCCCTGGGATCTCATTTTCGTGTTTCTTTGAATATTGCAATTGAGGGATGCTAGAACGATTCCACACACCTGGCTGGTTTCAGCAGCGGCTCCTCATTCCTGTCTGGATAGTTACCACTAAGTAATTCAGTTTATCTGTGTCTCCGTGAGCTTATTTGGAAACCATGGAGCGCTGCTTACAGAAAATTAACCTTCGTTTTCTTTAAGCATTCAGCCAATGGTGCCAGGAGGAGATGATGATTGGAAGGTAACCGGTTTATGCATATGTAAACATGATGCATTTAGCAAATTATGTAGACTTCACACTTCAGAGCATTGAAGAAAACAAAGGTACCTTCCAAAGAAACTTGAGTGCAACAGAGTCATTCTGAAACGAATACAGAATTGTTGGTTTGTAAGAATAGTTACACTCAGATATGAATGGAAAATAATGGTTTACAACGTGGAGCATGAGGTGGGCATAAGCAGAATTTGAACAGGTCTAATTTTAAGGAGTGTTAAGGCGTCTCTAAGGACTTCAAAGAATTACAGTCCACAACATGCCTCGAGATTGAATTCATGGTGTGATGAGGTTGTACGTTTCAAACTCAGTTCCACAGGGACTCCTCACGCTTCACATAATTTCCCAGCATACGTTTTTCTCTTGGGGCCTAGAGAGAGAATTCTAGGCCTACCTCACACTCAAAAAGCCTTGTGATAGTCTAAGCATCCTTGCAATCTATTCCATACCTTTTCCACCCTCCCCCAAGACCTGTTGCCTCAGTTTCTTCTAATATCTCATCAGCAAGACATTGCACTGAAATGTAATGACAAGTATCACTCCACTAAGGCAACCTTCCAAGCCAGCGTTGTGGACTTTAGGACTCCAGAGTACTGGGCTTGAGGGTTTCCAATCTGCAGACCAAAGGCGAGGTGGTCCATTTGCCTGCAGGCATTGCACCAGGAGCCCACCAACTTGCAGTGCTTGAACGGGCAGCTGTTGACTAGAAGAGACAGGTGGCACCACTGCAGCTCAGCCTGCGTCATATTCGTCAATACTAACCCCAGCAAGTGATAATATGTCCCTAGAGCTGCCATGTGTTATATACCTACTATTGCCAAGAACCATGCTAGCACTTTGCCTTCATAGTTTCATTTAATCCTATGATAAGTCATCAGAGTCATTACTATTATTTCTGTCTTACTGATATGGAAGCTGAAGTTTAGGGAGGTTAAGTGACTTTTTTCTGGCTGCCACTGAGTGCTTATTATACGACAGGTGCTATACGCACAAGCATGGGCTCACTGCATCATCGCATCAACTCTCTCTGAGGCAGGAGGTTTCATTAATATCCAACCCCCAGGTTGTGAACCAGAAGGAAGTTATATCACGTGTCTAAGGTCAAGCTAATAAATGGTAGAGCTGGGAGTTACATTCCGGTCACAGCGACAGCCACGTCTACCCTGTAGCGTCTTGCATTCTCACCATTTGAAAAGAGGCCCCTATTGCCAGAAAATGAGGAAGAGCCGAGGAAAGGAGCATCTTGGGCACACAGAATTCACGTGGTACCCAATTCTTCACCCATCTCCTCCCTAACTTCCTCCCAAACACACATGCCACATACCACACCACACACACATGATTCCAAGGGAGAAACTTGTAAATTCTCACAACTCTTTGAGGCACGCACTATTATTATTCCCATTTTATAGCTGTGGAGACTGAGGCTTGGAGAAGTTATGTCAACTACTCAAACTCAGCAAACTATTAAGTAGCAGAGTCGGGATCTGCACCAAGGCTGTCTGACTGTGGCCCTGTACACTTACCCAGGAGGCCCTATCATAGTTAATCTAATAATTAGAGACATGGTATTGATGGCCCAAGAGCTGGTTCTAATTAAGATTCTATCTCAGGACGAGGAACACACACTGAAAATTATGACCTTTTGTAGATTTTATGTGAGACTTAAGTCAAGTGAGCATGGATAGCTGCAAAGATTTAGCTGTACTGTTACAAACAACCACAATGCTTATAACACCGAAAAAAAAAGCAAACCTAGAAGCAAATGTCCAATGTTAGGGATTAAATTTTAGTTCACAAATATGTTAGAAAACTGAGAAACCATTAAAAAGTATGACAAAGAAGGATATTATGACATACAAATGTTTATAATATATTAAGTGAAAAAAAGCCGAATACAAAAGGATCTATGGTTTGATCACTTTTGTAATGTGAAATGGGTAGTGTGGACGTGTGGAGTCAGAGAGAGAGAGACACACAGAGAGGCAGAGACAGAGAGACAGAGATAAAGAGAACAAGAGGGGGAAATATACAATAAAAGGTTGACAATGGGTCTAGGATGTGGGCGGATCTTCATTATTACTTTTCGTCTTTTGCCTGTTAACATTTTATAATTGTCTACAATAAACAAATATCCATTATTTTTTGATTTTTGAAAAATTGTTTTTTAGGCCTAAAAACATGTATGTGGGTGAGGGTAAGACAGAAACAGTCCAATGAAGCTCAGAGAAGTTTGCTGGAGACCTGAGTAGCATTTCCCAGAGTCTTAAAGTGCGTGGATATTTCCAGAAAAGAATTTCCTGGTGAAATTCATTTGGCAAACATTTTCTCTCTCTTTGGTGATTTGCACTGCAGAATCTCATGTTCAAGAGAGTTCATTTAAATTTGCTTAATCTGTAAGTTCCCAAGTTTATATGACCACAGACACTTTTATGTGTAGGACTTAATTAATATCTTGCAGCTCTGAGGAACCCAGTTGGGGAAATGTTTGCCTACACATCATTATTTACGCAGCTCTGCAATCTATGCATGGTCCAAATGCCAACCTCTCCCCACCAGGAATTCCCTTTCTCTAATGCCTATGACACTAATGAATGTTTTCCTCTCATAAATACTTTCAGAAGTTAAGGAAAACAAGAAGAAATATTCTTATTCCTTTAGACGTGGAACACCTGGATCTGTAGACATCATCTCAAGTCAACTACTTTGCGATGCATGAAGCATTTATTTTTCAGTGCTGCTGCTGCTAATACAAGTGTTAGATCACTGAGTGATGATATACTGCATTTTGACAGCTTGTTTGGAGCCACATCAGTAAGCCTGAATGCTACTCAGAGGAGGTGAGCAGGCAGCTGAGACGGCAGTGGCCTGATTCGGTGGGCAGTGTGCGGTGGGACAGTGGTGATGCCTCTGATTACATGGGTTCCTTGTTGAACCCAGTTTTCCTTGGCCATGTGGTCCTCAGTGGTGGTGTGGCCTAAAGACATTCAGGTTCACACATAGGACCTGGCTAGTCCATAGTGGGGGTCTCAGGGCTTCAGGATTTGGGGTCTTATTGGAAATGTGACCTCAGATGTATTAGTAATTTAGCAAATTACTATTAATTCACAGCTAGTTAAGCCTGTAGTGTCCAGACTGTAAGTGTCCAAGATAGAGGGAGAGGAGAGAGACCCTGTTAGGTCTCTGAGTTCTATCTGGAAAAGGGATTTTCTGTGTCAATATGTCTGAGCTTATCACCCGTAATGGAATATGTATATAGCTAAGACTCATTAATCCAATATTCTATCTCAAGGGATATAAAAATCCTGACAGGAACAAATCCCTAAGGGGGCCAGAATACATCATCTTTTATGTAGTTTGTTTTATGACTCCAACAGAAATCACTCATTTCTCTGAGAGTAGTTATTCTTTATGCAGCGAGGGTCTCGCCAAGAAAGCTTGGCAGGTTAATAAAGGCCAAATTTTGTTTGGAGGTGACTTTTCCAAGATGGACTAATCCGATCCCATGAAATTAGGCTGGGGCTGATTAAAAAAGTCTCTTTGGGTAAAAGTGAATTTTGAAAGACTCATTTTTCCATTTTTACCAAGAGGCAGCTTAAGTAGCTGTGGAAAAGAGTTTGTACTGTGCTTATCACATTAGTCTTGGGAAAGAGAAATTGGCCTGCTTTTTAAAGAGCAGAGCAGGGGTCCAGAAGCTAGTGTCAGCAACACTCACATTCACATTCACATTCAGGGCGCGTTTCCCCTCCAGAGTCTCCTTTCCCAAAAGAAGGCTGACGGAGCCTGAGGACCTGCTGGGAAGAACAGGCCGCTCCCGAAGAGGTCTTGCTTCTGATACAGTCACCTTCTTGTCAGCTCTCAATGGGAGAGGAAAACAGGTCTGTTGAGCCACATGCACACATGCAAATGTAAGAGACTGCAGAGGGCAGAGTCCCATCCCCCTCTGCACTCACACACCCACAGGTGACAGATTTGTTCTAAGCCATGTGTGTGGTCTGTGCCTCTGGCGGTGTGGGGGAGAAGGGAGACACAAAATGGGACTGTTTCTTAATGTCACCAGGCCCAGACACTATTTCAAAAAGCCCTGGCACTGGAGGACATCACACTGAGCCTGACAACACAGGGCTTTGAAGGGAATCTAGTCAGGTCCGAGGGTGTGGAGGGAAGGAGAGGACAAAGCATCCACGTCCTGGCCCAAGATTGGGAATCTGAAGGATGCTCATAGAAATGGCTAGAGTTAGGCAGGCCAATGTCTTCGCTGAAAAGGGAGAGAACCTAGGGCAGATAAGAATCACAGAATCAAGATGTAGTTGCCTCTCTGGAACAAGGCCACTTTGTGTTGCAAAACCAGACCACTAACAAATGCCTGTGCATTCCTGTCTTGGGACCTTTGCAGACATGAGCAATACTCAGAAGATGCTGTGCTCTCCTTGTGAGCTCTGAGATGGTACTCACACGGATACCGGCAAAATAGTATTCCCACCTCACACCCTGTCATGAAGATTAAATGACAGTCATGCAATGCCACAAGCATGAGCACAGCACAGGGTAGGTGCTGAGCAAGTTAGGTATTCCTAGAATACTCACTCTCTGGCTTACTTAGTACTCTTCACAAGTGAAGAGTTGAGTAGACAATACATTCATAAGTTCAAATTCAAATGGTATTTCCAAAATAAGCAGACAGAAATCTGTAGAGAACAGGTTCATACGAAAAAGCAGACCCCAGATTATAAGGACTTGGAAAAATCAGAAAGGTCAACTTAATACCAACTAGTGTCTACCAGCTATAATAGGAAGGAGTTACCTAGTTCTCACATAGATTTGGCCACAGGGATCTGGTATGCTTTTCTAGACTTCAAGAAAAAAGCCAGCTAACCAACCTTAGGGTTAAAAGTTAGGTAAAGGGAAGACTGCTCAGGCACCAAATAAGGCTGCCCAAGACCCAAACCACAAGAGAACACAGCAATCAGAACTACCACTCCAATATGGCCCTACGTAGACAGTATTGTCAGGCTGCCCTGAGGGAGGCCCAAGGAGGGAAACTGAGAATGAGGGCGCCTTAGTTTGAGGTAGAGGCGTGGAACCAATCCTGTGTGCTCAAGCACATCTGGGGTGCTGAGGGCTGTGGCTCTTCCTGCTGACTCTGGCAAGTCCACGAAGCCATAAATCATGCTGTGCCATTGACTGTTTCCCTCCCCTGTTCTTCTAGTGGCACCGCTGACTAGAGGAATGAAGAACTGGGAAGAGAAGAAGCCTCATGCCCAGGGGCTCTGAGTTGGCCTGTCATTGGCGCTCTCAAGGCTGCCTGCTGCTTACATGAAGGCAGGGCCCTCAGCTCCCCGCTGGGGGGTCGGGGGGAAGGGGGTGAAACAGAGTGAACATGGGCCAGAGGAGTTTCGGTTCTGAGTCTGGCTCCCTACCAGACTACAGGACCTTAGCATTATAGACACTTCTGTCTCTCTTTTGGTGGCATCTTGATCTGGTAGGAGCTTAATATACAGTTACTACTGACGACCAATTGAAAGAGGCTGAGGCTGCCATTCTTGCTACTTTTCTCAGTCAAATTCCAAGGGAAATGTTTAAATGATTTAAAAAATCACAAAAGAAAACTAAGACCAAATTTTCAGATTATATTATTCCCAACATCTATCCATGTGTGTAAACAAATCAGGTATAAGGAGCTTCTTGACTCTAACAATTAAAAAAAACAAACACATGATAATATTGCAAGAATCTTTAGAGAGAAACAAGAAACAGAATATATGGCTCTGTAAAAGTAGCAACTCCTTGTCTTAAAGAACATCATAATGGAATTATTCAACCAATGGCATCATTACATTTGTTATTTTAAAAGAAAAATATAGCAAAAAGTTAAAGCCTCACCTCACAATACACATCAATGTAAGTTTCACATGGATTAAAGGATTAAGGTAAAAACAATTAACAGTACCAATTATTAGAAGACGAATAAAGAAAGACTCTGCATATATCAAAGCAACAAAGGAAATAACAAAAGTCTTAATAAAATTGAGTACAAACATGAAAAGTTTATGTTCATTCAAAGACTTGGCACATCCCCACTCTGTGGAAGAAAGACCGTGGACGTCAAGCCGCAACCCCATCAAATTACCATCAGAACAAGCTGAGCCTGAAACCTCTGCAAATTAGGACAACTTAAAGGCCCCAAAAGCCTAGAAGGAAACCTCTAGCTTTCACTGCCCCATGTCAGCTTTAGCCTAGAACAGTGATTCTCAGCTGGGGCCAATTTTTGCCCCCAGGGGACATCTGGTAAAATTAGGAGACACTTTTGGTTGTCACAACAGTGACAGTTGTACTGGCATCTAGTAGGGAGAAGCGAGGGATGCTGCTCAACACCCTGCAATGCACAGGACAGCCACACCAAAGAATTATCTGACCTGAAATGTCAATGGCGCCGAGGTTAAGAAACACGGGCCTGGAAGAGAAAAGGGGGTTACTCTGTGGTATCATGACTGACAGCGTGTGACCACTCCAGTAATTGGAGGAAGAAACAGATATAGTGCCAAATCTTTGGACTACTGGTATCAAGTGGAAAAGTCGCTGGGTTAATTTCTACTATAAGCTGCGTAAATCTGTATCTTGCATATAGCAGCTGTTTGCTGCTGCCTTCATTTCCTCTCATTTTGTCCATTCCCTCTAGTATACCTTAGAGTGGTCATGAATAATCACAACCCTTAGGAAGGTCTAATGATAGCCTTTTAAATATATAGATCAAATGCACGGATCTGTACATCCAGAGAGGAGCAAGTGACGGGACAAATCACCCCACCTGCCATCAGCTACGGACTCTAAAGGAATACTCTCCCTCCTCTCTGTCTCATGTTTCTCTGCAACTTTTTTTAGAGGTCTATTTTATTTACTTTTTCTCTCCTATTTATCCAAATGTATATTAGAATCCTTTGTGAATGTATGTTTTACCTTATTTACAATTATCCCTCTCCCTTTTTTCAAAATTTATACCTGGATTATTTTTTCTCTTTTTGCTGAGGAAGATTAGCCCTGAGCTAACATCTGTGCCAATCTTCCTCTATTTTGGATGTGGGATGTCGCCACAGCATGGCTGACGAGTGGAGAAGGTCTGTGCTTGGGATCCAAACCCAAGAACCCAGGCTGCCAAAGTAGAGTGCATGGAACTTTAACCACTTGGCCACAGGGCTGGCCCCTACCTGAATAATTTTTAAAATGAAAAATTAAAAACAACAAAGTTACTATAAGTGATATTTAAAAGACAATTTGGAAAACACTGAAAAAAGGCAGGGTCAATATCGTTAATATATAAAGAGTTCCTTCAAAGCAATAGGAAAACCATTAAGAATGTAATTGGAAGATTGACAAAGGGTATGAACAAATGCTCTAGTGAAAGAAGAAATACAAATGGCCAATAAATACACACAAAAAAACTATTCAACTTCAGTACTAATCAAAAAAATGGAAATGGAAATAACAAAATGCTGGAGTACACCTATAAAACTGGCAAACATTAAGAGTACAACTGCTGCTCAGACATTGCTGGGGTGGGAAGTGAGTGTAAATGATCCAATCTTCTTGAAAATCACTTTGATTATAGGTAACTTTTTAATAATGAACTGGTTTACAATAATAATGTAACTGTAATAAATAACTGGTTTCTAATTAGAAAACTATGTTTACTTTTGTGGAAAGTTTATAAAATAGTGAAAAGCATAAACATGAAAATCAGAACCGCCTAGCACTTTAACATCCGAGAAACCAAGAATTTTAACTTTTTGCTCTATTTTCCTCAGTCTTTTCTAAGGGTTCTATGTGAGTGTGTGTACTGCACTGTACATACAGTTTGCTATGTTGCTTTTTTCACTTAGTATTGTGTTTGGAGCATGATCCTAGGCCATCACATTACCTTTAAAATCTTGATGATTTCTGATTGTATTATACATCCTATGGATGTATTTGGATAATAAACCACTCCCCTTCTACTGAACATGGAGGGTTTTCCCTCTTTTTTTTGGTCTGTCATAAGCAATGCTGTGAAGATATCATTTTGCCTTACTGTTTTCTGTATCTTCAATAATTGCTATTTGCCTTAGTCATTCTTAGAATAGTGGGAAAACCAAGCCATTGTGAGACAAAAACTGCCACCCACAGACCTTTATTACTGGAATTTCCCAAGGATACACTTCAGACAGAAGGAAAGTGTCCCTAGACAGAACTTCCGAAGTGCAAAAAGGGATGATGGGCAAAGAAAAAGGCAAATATGTGGGTATAACTAAACAAACTAACTGTATAAAACAATGATAACATCTTGGAAGCTAAAAGAATGTAGAACTCAAACACATACCAACCAAAGCATATACGTTAGAGAGAAAGAATCCAAAGGCTCTTCTCCTTGTGTGGTCTGGAGGAGGACAAAGACACTGATCAAGCTAGGACTCTGATAAGTAAAATATGCATGTCAAAATTTCTGAATTAATCACTAATAGAAAAGAAATAGAGTGACCAGCTTCGAAACTGGTAGATGAAAACAAAAAAAACAGAAAAAATAACCCAAAAGAAGAAAGAAAAACAGAAAAAGAAATACGGAAAAGGCAAAACAAATAAAAATCAGAAATTTTAATAAGAGAGTGGAACTACCATAAATTTATGTGGGTTGAGTGCTTTAGTTAAGATAAAAACTATAACATAGAATGACAAACAAAACCCAGCTATTCGCTGTTAACAGACACTAAGAGTAAAAGATAAAGAAAGACTGAATGCAAAAGGTTCAAAAAAAGATATACTAGGCTAGTACCAAGAGAACTGATGTAGCTATATTATCAAAAGTACTGGAATTTTAACACCAGATTTTTTTTTGGCAGGGAAAGATCATCTGTTGCCAATCTTCCTCTTTTTTTGTCCCCCTCCCCAAATCCCCAGTGCATAGTTGTATATCCTAGTTATAAGTCATTCTAGCTCATCTATGTGAGCCACCACCACAGCCTGGCAACTGACAGATGGGTGGTGTGGTTTCACAACTGGGAAATGAACCCAGGCAGCTGAAGTGGTGAGCACCAAAATTAACCACTAGGGTTGGCTCAACATCAGAATTCTTAGTTATCAAAATTTAAAGCATAACGACTACTGAAAATAAAGAGTCAAAACACCATGAGAAGAGGTTCGCATCAACAGCAAAGCAGTCTTACTAAACATGCATGCACTTTAGATAACAGTCAATCCAGGTGTACCGCACACTTAAATATCCAGGAAAACAGCATAAAGCATTCAGAAGACACTATAATTGAATACATGTATGACCTCAACCTAGGGGAGGGTTTTTTTAAGTAAGACCCAAAAGGAAAACAATAGGAAAAGTTTGAAAAACTGACCAGTATTAAATCAACAATTGCTATTCATTAAAAGACACCACAAAGACAGTAAAAAGCAGCAGCCCACAAACTGGGAGAGGATCTTCAGAGCACATCAATAAAAAAAGGTGAGTATCCAGAATATAAGAATAATATACTTATAAATAAAGAAAAAGACACATCAAAACAAAAATCAACAAAAGACTTGAACAGGAACTTCATGAATGACAAACCCAGAATAACCAATAAATGTAGGAAAAGATGTTCATAAATGCCAAAGCAAACCACAAGAAGACACCATTTCATACGCATGAGGTCGGCAAAAGTTTTTAAAAAACACAAGGAAAGGAAGTGATGGCAGGGATGTGAAATAACCAGAACTTTCGTATACTGACGGTACAAACGTAAATAGAACAGTCACTGCAGAACAAAATCTGGCATTTCTAATAAAGTTGAAAGCAAGCATTTGTTAAACCTCAGCAATTTCATTCCTAGGTATATGTCCTGGGAAAGCATTTGCACATGTATTCCTGGAGACGTGTATAAAAATGTTAATATCAGCACTGTTTATGACAGAAAAAATGGAAAAAAGAAATGTCCATCAAACAGGAGACTATGTTATTGTTTGCAATGTTGAATCCTATATAATGGTGAATGTGATTGAAATCCAGCTGCACGGAGCAGCATAGATAAATCTGGAGAATATAGCATTGAGTGAAAGAATACAGTATGATTCCAACCACGAAAATGTTCTAAAGCAAGCAAAACTAAACAAAATGTCATGAAAGGATGCAAATATGTGGCAAACTATAAAGAAAATTAATGTAGCAATAAACCCAGAAGTCAGGATAATAGTGCCCTCGAAGTGGAGAGGAAAGGGGCGACACAGGTGACTTCAAAGTCGGCAGCATGATCTGTCTTACTGTTGCTAATGGATACACCGGTGCTCTTTGTATTGTTACTATTTGGTCCTTTTATGTGTTTCATAGATAAAAATGATTCTTTACCATTAAATAAAAATAATTCTAAAAAATTAAAAATATTAAGTAGACTAGTTAATAATGTTTGGTCATTAAGGTAGGTCTGGGCCTAACTCTATTCATAACAGTGCAGTAACCATGAGGGAACAGCCCTCTGTGAGCTAGAAAATACCAAAATGGAATGCGGTTATAGTACAAACTATTCTGGTTATATTCACCATCCCTGGAATCGGTCTTAATTATTTATGCTTTGCTTGGAATGAAGAAGAAAATACTTTCAGTTGATTCGTACTATTCAAGATGCATCCTTGATTTTTTTTGATACCCAAAATGTCTCACTGAGAAAACAGCTGATGTCAATGATGAGTTTAAGGAGAAACATCTATGCTGATAGAAATGTTTGCTTGATGCAGAAATTTTAGCTCTAGAGGGAAAAAGAATCTTAGAAAAAGCTATGTGGCAGATTGTATTTTCCACACACTTTCTTCCTTATGATACGACCTTGACACAATTCACAGAGGGAAGTGGAGTGTCTATTCCCTCTCCTTGAACTTAGAGCTTTGTGGTAACCAATAGAGTACGGAAGGAGCGATGTTCTGTGACTTCTGAGTCTACGTCATAAAATATGATACAGTTTCTCTCTCCCTCTGGACACTTGCTCTTGGAATCCAGCCGCCAAACTCTGAGGAAGCCCAAGAGAGACGACATGTTGGTGTTCCAGCCGACAGCCCCAGCTGAGTACTAGCTGACAGCCAGCATCAATGCCAAACACGTAGGAACACTTTCAGTAAGACTCTAGCCCCAGCCACCATCTGACTACAACCACACGAGAGACCCCAAGTGCAAACACACAGCTGAGCCCCATCAACCCCAGGAAGCGTGACAGGTAATAACAATGATTTGTTGTTATTTTATACCAGCAAAATTGGGGTGGTTTGTTACACAGCAATAGATAACTGGAACAGATAACATAGCAATAGATAACTTTTTCAACCTGTGATGTTAAGCTCCCTTAAAGCAAGTGGAGGAAAGATAATATAGACTATTAAACAGATGCCAGAAACCCAGAGTGTAAACTGCAGCTTTGCCGCTAACCAGCTGTGTGCCTGGTTAACCTCTGTGACCCTCTATTTCCCTAAGTGAATAATTGGGGATTGATATCAACTTACCTCTCTCAAAGTTTTTCAAGTAAGGAATATGCTATCACCATATTATACAGTGTATAGAGGAAACAATAAAGGCTAGCTCATGAGATTTATGTCGCTATTGTCAGGGCTGGTGTTTGGCTGGCTCCCACTCTCTTCTAGACCCCCTCCATCCTTCTCTGAGCCACGGATAGAATTCTTCACTGCTGACTGCCTGGGAACACGTCAACTGTGTCTGCAACTCTCACACGAGAGACCATTTGGTTCAACTTTGATCTTAGAGTTTTCTCTTTTTCTCCAATTCCTTAAAACTGGGCATGGTTCCAAAATGGCAAAGCCTGGCAAGTCAGAGAGGCAGCACAATGTAGTGCTAAGAGCATAGACTCTGGAGCTGGCTGCCTGAGTTCAAATCCCGGCTCTGCCTCTTACTAGCTTTGTGATCTTGGACAACTCATATGCGCTCTGTGCTTCAACTTCTTCATCTGAAGAATGGAATTAATAATATTATCTACCACATAGGGGTGTTAGGAGAATTCAATTAGATGAAGTAACATATATAGTGCTTAGGACCTTGCCTGCCACAAAGTAAGTTCTTCATAAGCACTGAGAGCATTTAGTCACTCAGTTAGAGGACAGTGACATATTTCAGTAACACAGAATAGAACTCAATAAAAACAGCCGATATCTTCAATCCCAACCAGCTACCACCACAGAGCAGGAACTGGGCTCTGGCCAGGGGACGGTAAGCCTTTCCTGCACCATCTTGAAAAGAAACTCCAGTAGCCATCGTTTGCCGGCCTCTAGGGACAGATTTGAGGGCACGATGTGATCCGCTAACAGTGGCTGTACATTTAAAGTCTGCAACAGACAACTTGTGTCCCAAAATAATTGACATGAAAAGTGTGACTCATATGTCAGCGCCTAGAAGAATAGTTTAGAAAATGAGAATCCAATTGTGCCCCCACTGGAGAGAAGGTACAATGAAGAAGGCATTCTTTGATCTGCAATGCAGCGCCCAGACAAGTTCAATACCCTAATTATAACTCAGGAGAAGAAATGCCAGTTCTCTGTCATCCAAAGTGACGTTCATCCCCTGTCCCTTCCCCCTTTGTGCTCTCACAGAAATGAAGGAGAACAGGGCTGATTTGGCTCTTTTGAAAGATTGCTCCCCCCAAGACATTGAGTATTGTTAGCAGGAAATGCTCTTATAACACGATGAAAATAAAGGTGGTAAAATTCACAAAACCATAGCAGGTTACATAGTGACATTGGATCTAATTAGCAAGTGTCAGTATAGTATTCCTCGCTAACTTCAACACTGGCATCTTTTGCTACTTTAGGAAGTCTGCAGAAGATCTCGTTAGTCAGACACGCAACCTAACAGTTTGTACTTCCTATTAAGTCGCTTTACATTAATAAGGTAGCTTCTCTCTGAAATTCAAGTGCCAGGCAGCTCCTTAAATGACAAGAAAGCAAACTTTGGCTTTTGAGCAGCATAATCCAGCAGCTAAGGTACAGCTCCCCTGATAAGGTTAGCACAGAATGATGGAGTGCGGCCGAGGGTGACAGTTGTAATTAAAATTATGTTCAGCTGCTGATCTGCCAGACAGATAAATTCCATAAGCACTAAATTGCATCAGTTTACTGAAAAAAGTTACAATTGACTGTTCATTTCTTGTTAAATACAACATTGCTTTAAAGCTGGGATCCTGGAACTTCACTGTGATTAATGAAATCTCACCAGGTCTTCGGAATAAAAGGAGTATCCACCTTTGACCCATAGAAACGTTTAAGATACTAATGCAGAGCATGGGAGAAAATGCCCTGTGTCCTGCTATCTACCCCACTGTTACTCTACATTTTGGACACCTTAATCATAGAAACTAGTTTCCTGTTATAGTATAGAGCAATTCCTAGGAAGGGGGCCACCTGGCACATAAGAAAAGTAGAAGCAGAAAGCTCAGCAGGGAAAAGAAAAAGATGGAATAGCCACTGATGTCATGATACGTCAATCATCCCCACTGTGCAGGGGGGATAAGACTGGAGACAGCACAGGTGAGACAAGGTCTGTAAAGAGGACCTTACACTAAGCCCAACGGTAATGGGGAAGAAACCTACACTTAAAGTATTCGCTACATACTAATATCCCTATATCACCCCCTTTCAATTCATCCATTCAACATCTAATCAACAGATATTTCATGAGCATCCATTTAATCCTAAGGACTGTTCTATTTACATGATGGTAAATAAAACATAGTTCCTGTCCTCAAACACAAGGGCAAGCAGATGAAGAGGAAATTCCAAAACAGAAAAAGTGCTACCAAGGGTACCATAAGACAACTATTATCCTATTTTACAGATGAGGAAACTGAGGTTCAGAGAAATTAGAACTTGCCAATGATGGAACCATCAATCCAAATCTATCTGACTCCAAACCTCTGATATTTTCACTCTATCATGATCTTCCTTCTTGCTTCAGGAGGAAGAAGAAACTACTGAAGGCAGCTGGAGAGATGGTACCCCTGCTCAGAACTACAAGGTCATAGAAAACTGAGCTCAAAGAGCAGCCTATAAAAAATAGGTGAGGAAGCTGACTTGACAAACGGCAAAACTATTGCTAAACAGAAGGAAGATGTACAGAGAAATATATCTGCAAGAGGTGCATTTGTATATGCCTGTGGTCCTCCAGCCTCCATGCAGGACACAAGAGGGAGCAAGTCTGGCCTGGGTAAAGAACCATATAAGGAAGAACATCCATACTCAGTGTGGTAGGGAACAGGACAGGAACAGCATCCCAACTCCACCAAATGGAGGTAAGGCAAGACTACTGTGATGGTTACCTTTATGTGTCAACTTGGCTAGGCCATGGCAGCCAGAGAGTTGGTCAAACA
This sequence comes from Equus asinus, assembly GCF_041296235.1. NCBI lineage: Eukaryota > Metazoa > Chordata > Mammalia > Perissodactyla > Equidae > Equus > Equus asinus. The sequence continues at coordinate 42,370,551 of NC_091798.1, read as the reverse complement.
ATATTCTAGATGTTTCTGTGAAGGTATTATTTTAGATACATTAAGATTTAAATCAGTAGACTTTGAGTAAAGCAGATTATACTCCATAATGTGGGTAGGCCTCATCCACTTAGTTGAAGTGGAAGGCCTGACTAGAAAAAAGACTAACCTCTCCCTAAAAAATGAATTCTGCCAGTAAACTGTCTTTGGACTTAAACTGCAGCATCAGCTCTTCCTGGGTCTCCAGCTTCCTGGCCTACCTTGAAGATTTTGGAATTACCAGCCTCCACAATTACATAAACCAACGCCTTACAATCAATCAATCAATCAATCAATCAATCTCTATATACACATGTGCATATATATACACACATATATTTTTATATACACACACATGCATCCTACTGGTTCTGTTTCTCTGGAGAACCCTAACTAATACAACTACATTTAAAATAGGAACTAGGAAACCAGCTTCCACGGCCCTGAGAATCCCCAAGCTGCCTGCCAGTTGCTGGTCTGAGTAGCCAGGCCTAGCACTCAAGATTCATGGGGAACACAGAGGAACAGCAGACTGATGGCTTAGTGGACTTTTTTTTAGGGTAAATCACTTATTCATTAATTGATAGATAATTATTGAATGCCTACTATGTGCCATGCCCTGAGTTAGGTGCTGGAGAATCTGGGCTTCGCCCAGTACACAGTAGGCATTCAATAAATACCCACTGAATAAGTAAAATCTTCACTCTAAAAAAATTAAACTCACTTATTTTTGAGGTTGTTATACCTTCTGAAGAACTCCAACCCAGGCGACTACGTCTGGAACTCAGGTCAAGATACCTGGAGGGCAAGGGCCACATACTGGCTAGGGTGACAGAGCAAGAACTCCTCATGAGAAACTTGGGGTTCTGGGACCCTGCTTCACAAGCTGGAGATTTTCTCCTCAAGTTCTTTTTATCTTTTGAATTTGATTCTCTTATTAGCGGGAATGTGTGTGTGTCAGAGAGAAAGCGCCTTCAGAGAAAAACAGGCCCCAATTTACACAAATAATGTAGTCATCAAAAGCTCTAATGCGAGTTTTATATAAATTCAATGCTTATAAAAACATTCTAGCGTTAAAGGAACCCTAAGGTGGATTCTTTGTAGAGCTAATGATCGCCCCCTAGAGCAGTGCTGTCTGATAGACGCTTCCAGGCAATGGAAATGTTCTCTAGCATAGTATCCACGAGGCAAGTGCGGCTATTCATCACTTGACATGTGGCTAAGAATCAAGGAATCCAACTTGTAGTTTTATTTCATTGTAACTCATTTTAACAGCCATATACGGCTAGTAGCTATCACAAAGGACTGCACAGTTCCAGACGAACTGCACAGTGTAGTAACAGAGCAGGTCTGTCCCGGCCTGGGGACACTTCTTCCATCAACCCTGTTACAGCCAGATGAGCTCATTAGCAGTCTGGCTGGCTGCGGTCTTCCCTCCTACCCCATACCTACCACCCCTTTGTGCCCCCCATTCTCCCTTGCACGTGAGCAGGCAGGGAGCTAAACCTCAAGGAGACCTGTCACTGCCCAGATGAAACGCCTGCTAGGCAAGAAACTAATGAGGACAATGGGATGGACCTCAGGGTAGACGACAGGGCGAGTGGGTGCCTGTGATGCTCTATGGCTGGAATAAACTTATCACCCTCAAACTCCTGTCTCCTTCAGATTATAGGAAGCCAACTTTCCCATTTTCCCCAGAAATGCTATGGCTGAGGGTGAGGGGATTTTCTGCCTTGGACTACCCCACCTCTTTGCTCCTCTCTTTAAGTTGGGGAGACTCGGACACATCAGAGGGTCCAGTTGTAGGAAGAGACTTATCCTCACATGAGAGTTCTGAATATCCTCTGTGGAAGGCCAGCTGCCTTCCCAGGAACAGAGGTGAAGGGCTGAATGAGTGGCAATTGCAGTGAGAGGACACACGTTCTCCAGCCATGTGAAACAGAGTAGAAAAATAATCTCAACCAGACTCTCACTGGGCAAAATGCTATGTCCCAGAGGAAATGTAATTCATACCACTACCACTCACTGACTCTAAATGACAGAATATAGGACCTAGCAGACAATGTTCACACAGCCAGCATGACCACATGGGGCCGGTGGCTCTTAGTGTGGTCGCAAACATGCTCAGTGGCACCTTTGAGCAGCAGGAGGCCCTTGAGGTTTCTCCCAGCTCCCAGGGGACTCTAAGAGATAATGTATGTGTTGGTGGGGCAGCATTTCATATCCCATACCATTGCTTAAGGCAGGAAGTTTGCAGACAGGTCATGGGGTAGAGAGGGCAGTGAGGGATGTATCTTTTACCTACCCACCCACTCAAGGGCTCTCTGGAAATGAAACTGACCTCAGAGAGGTGAATGACAGAATCAGTGCACAAGTGGACATGTGCAAACTCTCCTATAGAGACTCAACTCTAGAACGAAAGACTTAGTGGTAATTAATAACCGAGTTAAAGACGATGACACAGCCAGATGATGTGTCAATCAGAAAAGAAAGAGGTCAGTGTAGAACCAAGACGAAACGAGAAATTGAGAGCTAAGTATAGGCAGTGCCCATGGAAACTCTCTCTGAGGGAGATGGAACCTCTGTCCTTGGATGCTCATGTAAGACGCATCCTATAAGAAGGACAGGTATGAAGCTGTATGGGGTGTGGGTGGGGGCGTTGGCTTCCTATCATTAACTAAGCACCCTCTCTCCAATTCCCTGCTCTTTCCACAAGCACTAATTATAACCTGGCTCTCACAGAGCTCTCCTAGAGGGAGAGAAGAGCTGCCAATGGTGTGAGTATTCCAGTCCCTGTCTGTTGGGCAGCTGTCCACACTTGATAGGCTATCTTGTTTTTGGTTTGTACAATGGTCTCTCGAGAACTTAGTTAAATGTGACCTCATAAGTGAGAAACTGAGCCACAATCCAAGAGACAATAAAATCAAGTTTCAGATCTGTAAAACTAAGATCCAAAAAGATCCAGAATGTGGTAAATTTGTTGAAATAAAAGCCAACTTATATGACCTTTTGTCATAACCAACCAGCTAGAATTCCTTAATGGTAAACCTATGTGATTTTACTACTAATAATGATAACAGCTATTGTTTAGTATCTACTGTGCACCAGATAATTTAAATCATGAACTCGACTGATTCTTAAAACAACCCTTGCAAGGTAATGTTTATTTCCCAATTTTAAATACTACAGAACTGAGACCCAGAGGAGACGAGTAATGAGCCCAAGAGCTGGGATTAGGCCCTGGGTCTACCTGGCTGCAAAGTCCTTGCACATCTGACTCTAACAACAATTTTCAAGATTAGTTTGGCAGAGAGGTCAGAGATCACACTAAGAGCCAAGGTGGAGGCCAAGAAGAAATCAAATGTATTAGCTTCTATAAAAAAGGTGCTAGAGGTAGTGGTTTTGTTTTGTTTTCTACAAACTGAATTTGACCTGTTTGGTGCTGAAATTTGCCTCGCAGAGGAAGCATGTAAGAAGAGAAGGGGCACACACCCTGCAAAATAAGGTAAGCTAAGAAGCTTCCGCTAGTTCATGAAATCATGTACACTTTCTATGGGTCAAAACACATCCTCTTAAAGATGGACTTGAGTTCTGAAGGATTTCCTTTAACGAATTAACATACTATATTGTAAACTCCTCTCCTTGAGACTAAAGTTCTTGACAGCAGGAACTAATACACAGCCTAATAGAAGCCTGGCACACTTAAAAAGTATATTGGGCAGAGTGATGAATAAATGGATGAAGAGATGAAGTAATGTGTTGTCGCTCCTGGGGATAACAGCCATTAGCTCTTGGCCCTATGGCTGTCCAACTACTGCATTATGATTCATTTAGCATTTATTCAACAAACAGTTATTGCTGGACAAATGACCAGTTTGAAGATCTGATCCAAGATAACTCAATGCAGCTTAATGAACCGTTAGGGACTATGCCTCAGCAATTCAACGCAAGAGCAAAGGTGATTAACATGGCCTCTAAATACAAAGGACACAAATAGCAAGTCACAAAAGAACTATAGATCGCCGAATAAAAAAAGAAAAAGTGTTCAACCTCACTAACAATCAAAGTAAGACAAACTAAAATAAGAATTGATTTTGGGGGCGTCTAGCAAATAGGCGACATTAAAAAAAATTTCTTTGTGGCTTTTAAAACAATACTCAGGATTGGAAAGGATGTTGGCAAATGGCCAGCATGACAGAGTAGAACTTGGCACAGCATTTTTTGACAAATAAGTTGGCAGTATGCATAAAAAGACCTAAAATTATCTAAATCTTTGATTTAGTAATGTCATTATAACCATTTATCCTATCAAAGATGTGTACAAAAATTTATGTATGAAGACATTTATGAAAGAAGTGTTTAGAATAGCAAAAAAAAAGCAAACAACTTAACCAAGGGACTGGTTAAATACAGCATATATAACAGAATGCTATGAAGCCATCAAAAAACAATTTCTCAAAAATTGATTTGGAAAAAGTTTGCAATATATCTCAAGGTGAAAAATGCAGATTTAAAAGCACCACCCACAAAATCATTCAAGTTTTGTTAACAAAAATCCACATTTTCTACATTTCTATCTATATTTTCTTTTCTCCATATTCAATAATTAATACGTTATTTTATAATTTTATTTTGAAAATAGTATAAGGCTCACAACAATAACCTCTGACACTCACATGGGACCTCATACCATTTCCTCGCTCTCTCTGTTTATTCTCCTCAGTAGCCCTGACTTGGAAAGAGAAGAAACAGCTAGTCCAATGCCTCCTACTAATTAAACACCATGTCAGGCCTCACACCCGGCTCCCTCAGTGCAGGAGCAGAATTCCTTCCATTACTCTACAGCTGGGTTTGCCCTTAACCAGTGCCAATCAGTTCTTACGGTGAACTTCTTGGAGTTCATGTAACCCAACTACCATTGAAAATGGTAAATGTAATTATGCCATTTGTCTAGATGTAAATATTCCCCAATGGGAGAACCTAGCAGCTATCATATGTTTTTATTTCTAATTCTTCCCAAAGACTTTTTAAAAAATTATCATATGTACAGTAATGAAGAATTTTGTTTTGTAACATTTTCCCCCAGAATCATGAAAGTACATTCTTCCTTGTAAATTCTACAGGGCATAATTATAACAAGATGGACCGTGCTTTGGGTCTCATTTCAAAGTGATCCCATTTTAAAGCATTCCCTTTAATAAACACAAAATACTCAAAGCCTCCACTGTGGAACTGTCAGGAATTAGCTTTATTCCAGAAAAATTCTTTTTATCATAAGATCAGGAATTAAGAGGGCTGTGACAATGACAGCGGCAAGAACAATTAACAACTGTATAGAGTATAGGCCTAGCTTGTGGGTGAACCGTCAGAGGAGCTTAGAATACACAAATATGGTCATCATTTCTCCAGGGAAGAAATGATTTCTCTAGCTTTCTCTGTATCTGTCCATCTCCTCAAACACCCTGAAAATTTCTGGGCAGCCTGATACATAGTAAAAGCTTGATAAATGTTTGCTGGGTAGTTGTGAACACCAATGAGAAAGGCCCTTCTCCCGACCCAAGAAAAATGGTTTATCCCAGAAGAGGAGTCCCTGTCTGCTAGGATGGCTTTGTAGGTTGACAAAGGGACGAGGGTATTCCAAGGCTTGTGAACAACATAATCAAGAGCCAAAACAAGTTCAGGGGAAAGAGAGTAAATGAGCCTGATTATACCAAAAGGGAGGGACAGCTGTTCTCCAATTAGTGGTTTTAAAAGATTAATTTAGGGGTGGGGTACTGCAGGGTGGAAAGGAGAACAGAAGCAGCAGGAAACCCTGTGGGGAGACTGCTACAGTGTGGGAACTAAGAGGTGACAAGGACTGAGGCGATGTCAGCAGAAAAACGTTTAAGAGGCATCAAAAATGAAAAGAAGTTGGGGACTACTCCAATGTGGAGAATCATGGCACCAGTGAGAAAAGAAGGAAGGAGAAGTCAGCACAATTAAGTGGGGAAGTTCAGCTTCTCACAAATGAGAAGGGAGAAGAGTATTCAGAAGGAAGGAGGTGGTCAACAGGCCCCAAATGCCACAGAGAGGTCACGAAGGAAGAAGACGGAGAAGTACCCCAGGGCCTAGTGATCAGGATGGCAGAAGACCAAATTTAAGGCTTAAAAAGGGGGGAGTGGTGAGAAAAGGGATGCAGCGAGTATATTCTGCACAATGAACTAAGAAGCTTGAAGGTTACGAGGTGTTCGAGAGAGGGGAGACCCTGCTGGGTACAAAGGATAGAGGAAGAAGCAGAGAGGGAAGAGGCACCAGGAAAGAAGACGACGGAGGTCATCAGGGGTGAAGGGATTCCTCTTCTTGTTCCTGAGAGGGAAGACGGATGGATGGGTACCCAGGGGCTGTAAATCAAAGAGTCAGCCTGTGCACCCTCAGTGCAGCAACATCAGGAGGAAGTCCACCTGCTAAAGGGATGGGGGCAGGCAGAGAGGCAGGTCTAGGGCTGGGCTTGGTCGGAAAGGAAAAGAATGTGCCCTTCCATCGCTGCTCCTCCTGCATGTTGAATCTGCCCTTCCTTCGTTCCTGGGACTCACCTTGCAAGCTGTTTAGAGCCCCTCAAATGCACGAAGTGCCTCCCCACTAGTAGCCTCAGTCACACTTCTCCCTCAGCCTCATTAACACCTACAAATCCTTCCAACCTCAGGTCTGATGTCACTTCCTAACAGAAGTCCTCCTGCGCTGACCACACCAACAAGGTCAACTTCCACCACTCCTCTCTCTGTCATGATACCTTGTTTTTGTTCTTCAGGGCTTCTCTTACACGCTTATTACACTCCCAATCATGGGGTGTGTTTACAGTTGTATCATGACTGTCCTCACTCACACTAGACTGGAAGCGCCATGAGGGCAGACACCTTTTCTTTTGTACTCACTACCACATCCAAGCTTTTAGTACAGCGGTGGCCCCCAGCAGGAACTCAGGAAGTCCTTGTCAAATAAACAACAGGTGAGCGAGTTGGACTCTGATTGTTAATGTGCTGCATTCTCTCCCACACAGCTGGCTCCACGGGGGATGACTATGAGTGGCTCCTCAGGGCCTGGCCCACAGCAGGTCCTCCTTAAGTGCCTGCTTGTGACAGGCGGGCTGCCTGGCTGGACATGTAGTATACCTCCCTGAGGCCTCAGTGGCCTGTTTTTACAGGACAGCTGGAGACCCCGAGCTCTCGGATCCTCATGGCTGTGAGGGACCTGTGAGAATAGAGCTCTTCCGAGGCTGAGCACGCCCTCCTAAGGGCCAGGCCCCATCGTGGGAGCCGGGAGACCAGAGAATGAGACAGCTCCTGCCCTAGAGCAGCTCTTGGCATAGGGAGGGAGACACATGGGAAGAAGGCTTTTCAATACAAGGTGAAGAATGCTGGGAGAGTATGCACAGCACCGAGGGGGAACTCTCCCACTCGCGGAGGACCTTCCAGGTGCCAAACTCGATGTATACACTTCATAAGGATGGCCTCAGGTAACTCCTTACCCAATTGTTCTCCCATCTCCTCTGTCTTATCTCTTCCTTGATTATCTTTTCATCTCATCTCCTATTTCTAAAAGATCACATTCCTTTCAATTCCTTTCCTTCAATGCCCCTGAGTGTGCCAAGAGGTGGAATTCTCCAAGGTGGGCTGTAAATCCCTACAGGCAGCTGTCGATAAGAGTGACCGTGGCAGGTGGCATGATTGGGCTTTTACTAGGTTCCAGGCCCTATATTAAATATTTTACAGGTATCATCTCATGGGTTTGTCACACTCCCATGGGATAAGTGTTATCATTATATCCATTTTTCAACTGAGAGACCTGAGGTTGGCTCAGAGAAGCTAAATGTTCTGTCTAGGCACAAAGCTTGGATGGAACAGAACAAGGAAGGAAACCCAGGTTTGTGGGACCCCAGAGCGAACTATTTAGGCTGCAGTGAAGGAAACATGCAGTCCCCAGAGGAACCACACAGTGACGACACGTCAATAGTTAAGAGAAGGCGCTGCAGATCTAGCATCAGGGTGGAGCTGGTGTACACAAGGTGCGTGGATAATAGGCAGCTGTCTTTTCCAGCTGACAAAGCTGGAGGAAAATTAGACAGCACAAAAGGGTAGGTGCAGGTGGTCCAGAAGGTTCAGGAGCAAGCCGGCACAGCCTTGGAGTGAGTGGGCAAGGGCAGATTCCGCTGCTGAGGGCTTGCTGGTGCCCGAGTCTTTCCACAGACAGGCCTCCTTCCCTATAAGTGAGACCATAGCAGCAACTCAGACCCTGGGCCTGGCATGCAGAGGACTGCACATGTTAGCACCTGAATTTAAATCAGGCCAAATTAGTGCTATTTCTGCGGGTGTCTGTGCTGTGACTTTTTTATTCTCTCCCTCTGCCCGAAAGGGGAAAGGGAGAAAGTGAGCTGCCTAGCAGTGTCGCTGCATCAGGACCAGAGTCAGCTGCCTGCCAGCCCACCAGGGCTCCCCCAGCCAGTGTGCTGTCAGTCTGAACCAGAGAAGCCCTGGGAAGACATGGGATCTTCACAATGTCCAGGAAGCCACTTCTAAGCAGAGACTCCTGTTTGCAAGACACAGTTGCAGACACCTCTCTGCAAGGCAGCTGCTTTTCCAGGAGTGGGCAGATGGAGAGAAGGATGGCTAACCTGGAGCAGGGCAAATATAGGTGGCAGAGAAGAAAGGTGGCAAGCCATGACCAGGGAGAATGCTCACCTGGGGCCTCTGCTCTTGAGAGCCTCTTCCTGCTTCCCTTCATGGCTGGCCTGTCGTGTTTACCATGCCCTCGGGGTGGGACATCCAGTGCCTATGACTTGACGAGAGGAAAGCATGCTTCTGAGGTCACTGTGAGCCCGAGCCCTCCCTTGTCACATGAATTAGCCTTAGCCTGGCCTTGCTAGGACCATGCCTAACCCAAGCTGGGGTTTGAGGGTGGGGCATGTGTCTGTTGGCAACTCCTCACCCCATGGTGCCCAGGTGACCACCCAATTCACCTTCTCTCTTGGCTATGCCGAGCAAGGGTGGTGAGGAACCTTCGGAGAGGACTGACCAATGGCCATGATGGGAGCAGGGTTGCATTTTCTCTCGGTTTGGATGCCCTCTATGTGTCAGACTAATGCTCCATGCTGGGAATTAACCAAGGAACGAGACAGATGTTTTGCTGCCCCCATGAAGCTCCCTGTAAGGCTGAGATTACAGAGCGGAACAGAGAGGAAGGTACCATGAGGATGCACCTCCCGGGGGCAGGGGTGCAGCTGAGCTTATGGAAGAAACTGTGGGCCCCTGGATGCAGAAAAGGGCTGAGCAATGCTCAGGAGCAGAGGCTGAGGAGCAATGCATCTATTTTCTTGACAAGAAGGGACCTAACACCCACTGGGCCCCAGCTCTGGCTGACATCATTTCATTTTCTATTAACCCTTATCCTCCAAGTGACCCCAAGCAGGGGCTGGCTGTCCAGTCCCAGGTTTCTCTGACTTGCCAGGCCTTGACCAGTGTTTTCTGCCACAGTTAGTAGTTCTGGAGAAATGGAGTAAGGAGCAGTGAATGGCAAGAAATCTGAAGACTCTCTTCTCTCCCATCCAGGAGGCCCTCTCTGACTATCTCATCTCTCTGGGATGAGATAGTCCCCAGCCCCCCAGGCTCCTTCTCTGTGCTCCCGGTGCTCTCTGTCCCCCTCCATCATGTCACATATTGCACATCTCTCATGACCTATTTGTCTGTTTCCCTCCACACATGGAGTTCTTTGAGGCAGGGGTGGTGCGCCCAGCACTCAGCATCGTGCTCAGAAAGCGTACGTGGAGTGAACAGGGGAGCAAATGAATACCACCCACGTTCCTTCTTACCCTTCCGAGCACGCCAGTTCACGCTGCCAGCTCACAGACTCAGGCCACTTGGACAACAGGCAAAAATGGGGTGGGAGTGAGGCCCTTCAACCTCAGTGGCTTTTGCTGCTCCAGGCAGTTCCGGCTGCCCTGAGCAAGGCCCCAGGCTAAGCCCCTAGGGAATCTGCTTCATAAACACTTACTTAGCAAGACATTTAAAACGTTATTGATTTCTCTTCTCAAAGGGAGAGGTGAGACAGTGATAGACAGGGTGAGCAGTTAGCAACAATGAGTCCCCTCCACTCCCCAACCAGAAGTTATTTCCCTTTCAGATTACCAGCCTGGCAGCCCTGGGAGAGATGCGACACGCTAATGGAGGCAGCCGCGAGAACCAGCAGGTGCTCTGGCTTCGATAGTAGCAATTAGAGGCTTAAGCTCCCTTTTCTATAAGACAATGAAAAATAAAGCGTGCTTGCTTGCAAGGCATCTTTCTCTCCTATTTAAGAAGAAAGACAGGAAGCCATGCCTCTCGAGGAGCCAGGATCAGGAACCTCTGATCAGTGTCAAGCCATCATGGACTACGTTTTCAAACACTTACTAGATTCTGGACATGGGAATACGTGGAAATAGGTAGCAGGGACATGAAGGTGCATAAAAATATGCCCTTGTCTCTTGTGGTCAATCTGCATAAGGGAAGAGCACCTGTGCAGAGCCCCAGGCTGGATGAGTGCCGTCCTAGAACATGAGCTCCATGATAGCAGTCCCTTCCTCCCTGTTCTTTGGGGTTGGGGTTTGTTATGGACCGAATGTTTGTGTCCCCCCCTAAATTCATACACTGAGCCCTAACCCCTAATGTGATGGTATTAGGAGGTGGGAGGTCATTATGTTCCGATGAGCTCCTGAGGGGGGGGGAGCCTCCATGATGGGATTAGTGCCCTAGAAGAAGAGGCAGGGACCAGAGCCCAATCTCTCTCCACTATGATTGAGGACACAGCGAGAAGGCGGCAGTCTGCAGACCAAGAGGGCCCTTGCCAAGGACAGAATCTATCGGCACCTTGATCTTGGACTTTCCAGCCTCCAGAACTGTGAGAAATAAGTCATCGTTTATCATCTAAGGCACACAATTTGTGGCATTTTGTTACAGTAGCCTAAGCTGAGACAGGCTCCCAGTACTGAGCACCATGCCTGTTCATAGCAGGGGCTCAATCAACAGTCTTTGGATGGGTTCCTGTATTCGGTAGGTTAATGGTAGCCACCATAACAGATCATCCCCGACATCTACGTGGTTTACTATAAGAAAGCATATAACCATTCACTGTCCCTTCCCACTAAGACAAGGCAGGAGCAAAGTCATCATGCATATGCTCATTTACAGATTCTCTGAAATGGGCTTTGCCTCTTAAACTCATAGAGGGCACAGCCTGAAAAAGTCTCCTGAGATATAAATATGCATTGGAAATAACAGACATAGAAACAAAGTTTCAAAAACCCCAGTCACCTATCCCTGATATTTGAGGGCCAAGGCATAGCTGAACAGGAAGAGGTGACCCAGAGGTGCTGGCCTCATTCCCAAGGGTCGAGTGCTGCCAGGGGCTACATTTACATATTTTAATGATCACATGAATGGGGATTTGTGGCAGAGGCCACATCAGGTTTGTCACAGAATGGAAAAACGCCTCTGAGAAACTAGGCATTAGGGATCAGCAGACTTTGCTGCCCACCTGCAGGATGGGCTGGGATGTGTGTTCTTGCCTGGGGGTGAGCCATCTCTCCTGAGGGCCTGTTATAAGGGGGAACATTGGGTAGAAGCCCTCGGGATTGGCTTGAAGAAAGGAAGCCATTGAATTAATTCTCTCTCTTCTTCTGCCTTAGGGAGGGCGACACAGTTGAAGCAGCTGTTCTAAATCCACACTTTTGGTCAACAAACTCTGGGACTCACTGAATGCCAAATGACTCTGCCTCAAGGGAAATCTGTACCCCGGCAGCTCCCGTGGAACTTCCCTGGACACAGAATGCTGGTATTCAGTAGGGAAGAAGCAGGTAGATGACAACACCCAGAAGCAGGCCTGGGAAGAGGTGAGGATCACAATAGACACCATCTGCCCTTTCCTTCTCCCCCTGCAGAAATCTTCTGAGTGCCAAGGTTTCAGCTGACTGGGTGGTTTGGAAGTGAAGGAAGGAGGGATGGAAGAGGCGGGATTCAAGAGGTAGGGAAGGAAGAAGGCAGGAAAGGGGAAAGGGTGTATCTACTTGATGCCAAAACAGAAGACTGGCGAGGAGCTTGGCAGTGGCTCTGATTTGCTTCTCGGTTCTCTCTGGCTCTCCTGCACTTTTCACAAAAACAGTATTTTGTGATGCAGACTGACAGTGACATGAACTAAGGAAAGACCTTGTGGGTCACGGATGTTTCTAAACATATGAAAACCATTACTTTGGCTTTATTAGCAATTAATAACTGCATATGGCCTTGCTTAATTTTATACTTATTATTGAAATGTAATAAATTTATGAATGTCCACCCCTAGAAGGCATAAGTTCTAGGAGAATAGAAACGGTAGGTACACGTCTGTGTGAGTATGCATACAGTAGGAATGAAGAAGCATTTTCTGATTTAGATTTAATGCAAGTGCTGATGACAGAGAATGGAAAGGATGTTGTTCAATGGACCTTCCTATTTCCTGTAATATGGTCAATGATGATGGTGAGGATGATGACGACGATGATGATGATAGTGTGGCAATAACGGCCTTTATTATGAGATTATTACCAGGCCCCATTCCAAGTGCTTTACATTGATTATTCCACTTACGCCTCAAAACAAGTCCATGAGGCGGTATCGTCGTTCATATCTCCATTCCTCTGGTGAAGATATGAATTCAAACAGGTTTAAGTATTTTCTAAAAGTCATCCAACTCATAGGTTTCTGAACTGAACACAGATCCATCTGAATCTAGAAGCAGGACCTTCCTCACTCTGCTTTGCCACCTGCCATGCCGTGGCTGTTGCAACAGAAACATTCTGCTCAAACTAGAAGCCCTGGAGGACAGGGCTAAACCTGAGGCATGAGCAGACAAAAGAAATCATGGATCTTGATCCTGAGGACCTCAATGCTCATGTCTATGCTGATGACCCGTTCAGTGTTTGAATTTCAGTTACTACTTCGCCTCCATGTCATTCCACCCTGTGCACTGCCTTTGTAGAAGCTCCAAGTTGGAAGATGCAAATCAGATCACAAATCTTAATCTGCCATCCTTCTGCCTCCCCAACAAACCCAGAGCATCCATGCACCATGCCCTCTCAGCCCCATGGGCAAGGCCCACACCTTCAGCAAGCAGGGCTCGTTAACTATGGCTCAGAGGGAGGCACAGTCCTGGCATTAGGACCCTGAGTATGATTTAGCCTATAAACCCTCTACTGCTGGTAGTTTCTACTGAGCCACCACAGCAGGCAGGCCCTGCAGGAAAAGAAGAGAGCAGCCCACTCAAAGGGAACATTAGCTGCTGCCTGCCAAGTACCCAGGGCAATGCTGCACATTCACAGGTGTACAGGTGGCTGGTTCCCCACCCAAGAAACACCTTCCCTCCCATGCCAGCCTTCCTCAGGTTAGGTTCGGACCAAATGCCCCCACAGGTAACCCATTCATGGCTCAGACATTTTGAAAAGTAATAAACCCAGCTGCTGGCTTCAGTCAGCCAAGGCTGCCTTCCAGGAGAGCTGCTCTGAAGGTTAACATGGTGCTGTCACACACAGCTAGGCTTTCACTTGGGCTTCTGTCATTCCTCCTGCACTTGTCTCCTTGCTCTGGCTGTGTTCAGCAGCTGTCCAGTGCCTGCTGGGCAGTGGTGCCAGCAGAGACGGGGCTCTCCGCCTGGAGAAAAAGGGCCATCAGTACTGACTGGCTTCCAGCCGAAGTGGGCCCGCCCAGCAATCCAAAGAGGTGGGAAGGATGGTGTTAACAGCAGGCTAGCACTTCACGAGGGCTTGGACAACTGTTCTAATGCATCCTGATGAGCTCCATCTGCTGCCAATCCACATTGGGCATATGTCTCCTTGCCCCAGCACTACATTTTGGCTGCAAAATTCATCACAAAGCATGTATATGCCTTGCAAAGAGGAGACAAATGCTGGAGACAGTCTCCAAGCATGTCTGAGAGCAAAGGAAGGCAGGTGGGGGAACATTCTGCAAATATAGACCTACAAAATGCATAAGGGATGGATACTTCCTGAGACATTCATCCATTTCCAAATTGTCAGACAAAACCAGAGAATAAAAGTGATCCATCAAAGTCTTTGCACTGGCTGGAGCCTTAGTGGAAAGCATTTCATGAGCTGCTTTTCTTGTTTCTGTTATGGTGTGGTCAGTGCTCTCATTCTCACTCAATTCTGAGCTCCAGTTTACGTCAAATCTCTATCTTTTGGTTAAGAACCATCAATTTCACAAAGCTCCTCACATCTCATCATATTAATGTTCAACAGGAATCAGTTTTCTTTTGGGAACCACAAGTGTTTATCACTTCATGAGAGATAGTGAGATACAAGAACCCACTGAGATGGCCAAGCCTGACCATCTGCTGGACTTGCTCACTGGCCAAGGGATGTCTCTCACACTGCCCTCCCAGGTAGACAACAAATGATAAACAAGGGCCTACTATGTGCTTGGCCCGCACTGCATTACCAGATGAAGTACATGTTTCAGGCAAAAAGGCTGAGAACAAACATATTTCCTTTTTAAAAAATATTTTATGTTACAAACTTTTTAAAGATTACTGTAATTCCGAAGAAAGAAAACAATGTAGGAGTGCTCATACCACCAGATTTCAAGACTTACTAAATAAGGCTGTAACAATAAAGAAAGCGTGGCAGAGGTAAAAAAGAAAGAGACACATAGATCAAGGGAACAGAAGAGAGGACTGAGGCGCGGATGCACACAAATAGGGTCAACTGACTTTTGAAAAAAGAGCAAAGTAATGGATTCAGTTCCGTGGAGAATGGACAGTCTTCAATAAATGGTGCTGGAACAATTAGATGCCCAAATGCAAAAGAGTGAACCTAGACAGAGACCTTATACCTTGCAAAAAAATGACCTCAAAATGGATGATAAGCCTAAATGTAAACTGCAAAACTATAAAACTTCTAGAAGAAAATGTAGGAGAAAATCTATACAACCTTGGGTTTGGTAATGAATTTTTAGATGTAACACCAAAAGCACGATCCATGAAAAAACTAGATAAGAAGGACTTTATTAAAATCAAAGACTTCTGCTCTGTGACACTGTTAAAAGAACCAAAACATAAGCCAAAGCCTGGGAGAAAATGTATGCAAACAAACATCTGACAAAGGACTTGTATTCAAAATGAAATGCTCTTAAAACTCAAGGACAGGAAAACAAACAACCCAATTAAAAAATGTACAAAAGATCTGAACAGATACCTCACTGAATAAGATGGAAAATTAACCATATGAAAAGATTCTCAACATCATTTGTCATTAAGGAAAGGCAAATTAAAACAACAATGGCAAATCACCATATACCTATTAGAATGTCTTAAAAAAAAAAAAAACCCAAACTGACAATACCAATTGCTGGCAAGGATGTAAAGCCACAGAAACTCTCATTACTGCTGGTGGGAGGATAAAATGGTATAGCCACTTTGGAAGACAGTTAGGCAATTTCTTTCAAAGCTAAACATCTGATTGCATGATCCAGCAATAGTACTGGGTATTTACTCAACTTATTTGAAAACTTATGGCAACACAAAATGCTGCACTAAAGTGTCTGTATCAGCTTTATTCATAACTGCACAAAGTGGAAGCAACCAAGATGTCCTTCAATAGGTCAATGGATAAACAAATTATGAAAGATCCATACAACGGAATATTATTCATTGACAAAATGGAATGAACTATCAAGCTACAAAAAATATGGATGAATCTTAAATGAATATTGCTAAGTGAAAAAAGCTAGGCCCAAAAGGCTACATAATGTATGGTTCCACATATATGACATTTTCGAAAAGACAAAACTACAGAAATAGTAAACAGATCAGCGGTTCTCAGGGATTTGAGGTGGGGAAGGGGAGTGGTTGAAAAAGAGAAGCGCAGGGAATTTTTTAGAGTGGTGAAACTATTCCTTATATTGTAAGGGTAGATATATGACACTATGAGTTTGTCAAAACCCATAGAGCATTACAGCACAATGAGTGAACCTTAATGTATGCAAATTTTAAAGAGTTATTTAGGAGGTCAGAAGATCCTAGGATGAAGTGTAGGACATAACAAAACAATCTAACTGTATTACAGAGGTGCTCACCCGAGTAGCTTCGGAAAGCAGCAGAGACTATAAAACTACAGGCAAAAGGACTATACATAAGTACTGTGCTCTAGTTGATAAAGTTATGTCCCACAGAGGTAGGGGTTACTAATTTTGATACCACTATATACACATACTGGAATTGAAGAGTTAAGTAACTGGATAGCAGATGCCAGGAGCCAAGTTTCTCACTGTTGGAGTGGGAGGTTACAAACAAGCAAGGGAGGAGGCTAGAATAATCTATGTGGTAATGGATTAGAGTTGGAGCCATCAGTATGCACTTATATTTAGCTTAATATAGATATAGGTGGATACACAGAAGAATTTACAAATGTGTGTGTGTGTGTATGTCAGCAGACACACATACATTTCCTTGCTCTGTAGGCTGAGAGGGCAGAGAAGGGACATTCCAGTAGTAGTGACCACATCCAGTACCCAGATGCTTAGATCTTGGTTTCTAATACAATTCTCTAATAAAAGGAACCAGGGCTGCTTGGAGAAATGGCTGATTCTACATCTGGGATAAGAAATATATGAGATAAGCAAGGAGCATCTTTAGTGCTAGAAAGTAAGGAAATGCTCAAAAATAAGTCAATAAAAGAAACCACAGTGAAAATATATCAAACGGACATAGGAGCCAACAGAAAGAGTTCCCAATGTCCAAAGCTGGAACAATTTAAACAGCAAAATCTTAGGATTGGAGTAATACAATAGTTACTATTACATTATAACCTCAAGTACAAAATAAAGGCTTATGAGTCCATAAATATATGAATCAATCAATCAGGAAGGAGAAACAAATCTCTGGTACAACAGAATTCCAAATAATTTATGTACACACTCCATCCTCGAAGAAATGGACATTAACTCCCCACTCCTTAAGTGTGGGCTGTGCACAGTGACTTCCACCCAAAGAGTACAGTATGCAAAAGGAGGAAAAGAGTAACACTACAACGGAGAAACCTGACAAACACCACCTCGGGCAGGTGATCAAGGTGAACACAACAGTGATAAGTCTCATTGATAGTATGTACCCTCAATATGATGTGATGAACATGGCATTTTACCTCTGTGGTTTCCTCCTAAAAACCCATAACTCCAGTCTAACAATGAGAAAAACATCAAAAAAGTCCCAATTGAGGGACATTCTAGAAAAAAACTGACCAGTACGCCTCAAAATGTCAAGGTCACCAAAAACAAGGAAAGTCTGAGAACTGGTCATAGCCAAGAGGAGCCTAAGGAGACATAATGACTAAAAGTAACAGTATCCCGGGCGGAATCCTGGAACAGAGAAAGGAAATGAGGCAAAAACTAAGGAAATCTGAATAAAATATGGACTTTAATTGATTATAATGTATCATTATTGGTTCATTAATTGTGACAGATGTACCATACCAATGTAAGATGTTAGTAAGGGGAAAATGGGTGCAAGGTATATGGGAACTCTCTACTGTCTTTACAAAATGTCTGCAAATCTAAAACTTTTCTAAAATAAAAAGTTTATGAGGCCAGCCCTGTGGCTGAGTGGTTAAGCTCATGTGCTCTGCTTCAATGGCCTGGGGTTCGCTGGTTCGGATCCTGGGCACAGACCTACACACCGCGCATCAAGCCATGCTGTGGTGGCATCCCATATAGAAGAATTAGAATGACCTGATACTAGGATATACAACTATGTACTGGGGCTTTGGGGAGAAGAAAAAAAAAAAAGAGGAAGATTTGCAACAGATGTTAGCTCAGGGCCAATCTCCTCACCAAAAAATAAATAAATAATAATAAAAAAAGTCCATGTAGGGGCTGGCTCCGTGGCCGCGCGGTTAAGTTCTCGCGCTCCGCTGCAGCAGCCCAGGGTTCAGATCCTGGGCGCGGACACGGCACTGCTCATCAGGCCACATTGAGGCGGCATCCCACATCCCACAACTAGAAAGACCTGCAACTAAGATATACAACTATGTACGGGAGGTTTGGGAAGATAAAGCAGGGAAAAAAAAAAAAAAAGATTGGCAACAGTTGTTAGCTCAGGTGCCAATCTTAAAACAACAAAAAAACGGACATTGCAGTAATGACTTTGGGAAATAGAATTTTGTTGGATACCAACTGCTGAAAAAAAGAGGTACATAGTGCTCTCAGGGTGAAGAATGACCCAGGATTGACCAAGCCAAGGAAGCAAGGAGAGGCCCCTCAGCAAGCGATGCATGAGGAGTGTACCAGACTAGTCACAGAGGGACAAACTTTGCAAAGGCTTTCACAAGCCCTGATTCACATTTGTTCCCTGGCAAAATTTAAAATCCCCAAACCATGGGCCTCTTAGTCAAGCAATACTGTCATTTACTCCATTCTAGAAGTTTTAGCCAAAGCATTAAAGCACAGAAAAGAAGTGTAATATACATATAGACAGTAGAGTGAAGTACTTAAAAGCCCAGGTGTAGGAGTTGGACTGATCTGGGTTCAAATCCTGACTCTGCCATTTGCTAGAGGTGTGACCTTGAGCAATTTGAATTAACAAACGTCCATCTTCTCATCTTGAAAATGCAGGTAATAGTACCTCCCATCACTGGGCTTTCGGGATGATTAAATGGAAATGTACACATGATACACAATGTCTAGCAATAGTGAGTAATCAATAAATGGCAGCTATTTCTTAAAATTTGCATTGGTGAGAGGATGATAAAATTCCCATTATCTGTAGATGAGATAGTCTTCTATAGAAGATCCAATGAGAAAATAAAAACTATCAGAATCAAGATGTCCTATTCGAAAGAAATAATCATTTTAACAAAAATGGAGAGCAGATTTCATTCACAAAAAGCAATCACAAACATCAGCTCTCTGTGACAGATGTAATGAGAAATATAGGAGCTTATAGGAAAGGAAACTGCAGACGTTTCCTAATGAAACTTGGACAGAGAGCTGTGCCATGATTCCAGATGGAACAACTTCACTGTAAAGTTATCAATTTGTCTCAAATTACTTTGTAAATCCAATATAAATCTCATCTTCGGAAAGTTTTCACAATGATTTTTAGTATCATCTGGGAGAACAGGCAAGAATACC
Organism: Equus asinus; assembly: GCF_041296235.1. Classification (NCBI taxonomy): domain Eukaryota; kingdom Metazoa; phylum Chordata; class Mammalia; order Perissodactyla; family Equidae; genus Equus; species Equus asinus. The sequence continues at coordinate 42,351,352 of NC_091798.1, read as the reverse complement.
CATGAAAATTTTGAAAAAGAGGATAACATTAGATGAAAAGATGAATTACAAAAAACTGGTTATTAAAGAAAAAACACCCTACAGTTCCATTTCTCATAGTATAACCCAATCAATATAAGTATTATATTGATTAAAATAGTATTTTTTCAAATTCTGGTCACAATTCATGGGTGGGTCATGAACATAACTTTCTAAACTACGAAGAATAACGGCAGAGACTAGAAACCAGCACACATCTTACAGAGCCAGAGTGAGCACTGCTTGGTGAAAGCTGAGTCCTGGCTCACAGTAGAAGGTGTTTCTTCCTGTTTGAATATCACTGGCCTAATGCACCAAACATGAAAAATTCAAGCCATGAAAGAACAAAATGGAAACAGGTGAAAGTTTTACCTGGCCTCAGAGTGAAGGAGAGATTTCTAAACATACATCAAAGCCAGAAACTCCAAAAGAAAAGAATGATAGACCTGATTGATAAACACATCAAAATCTTAGTCTATCAGAAAACACCCTTAAAGGCAAATGACAAATTGAGGAAAAAATATGAAACATATATGACGGATTTATATCCTTAATACGTAAAGGGATCACCTTATAAATGATTAAGAAAAAGACCAGTAACGCTAAAAGGGAAAGCTTAGAGCATATGAGGCAACTCGTAAAGAAGAATTACAAATAGACAATAAACATATATGAAAAAAAAGTTAAACCTGGAGTGTAGTCAGAGAAGTAAAAAATCAGACTTTGGCACAGTCAGGTGATTGCCTCCCAAGATCCATTATTCTGCTTTTCTTTAGTAATAAGAATTCTGATCTTTGGCTGGCTCACTGCTTTCCAGCTTAAAAGTCTACATTCCTCAGCATCTAGGTAGGACCACGCAACAAGCTAGACTCAGACTAAATGCAGACTGAGTTGGCCATTGAGATGCAAGTGGAATTATATCCAAATTCACAGAGGTCTGCTTGAAGGAAAGTAGTGTGCCTTCTTTGCTCTTCCTCTTTTCCTGTTGACTGGACTACAGATGGAATGGCTGGAGCTCTAGCAGACATGCTGGACCATGAGGTTGCATACTAAGCTTGTCAGAGCAACAGGATGGTAGGGTCCTTGATGACTAAGATGTTCCATACCAGCCCTGGAATTCCTACCACTTATTTTGTATGAAAATGAAATAAATCCTCTTCTGCTTAAACCACTACTATTTGAGTATCAGAGTATGAATTATGTACTGCTGAGCCAAATCCTAACTAATAAAAGTATTTTTTTCTCAACCCACACAGTAGAAAAATTCTTTTAAAAACTACAGTATCCAAACTTGATAAGCGTCCTCTGAATAGGCATTCTCATACATTGCTTACGGCATGCATTTTCTGGAAGAAATTCTGCCAGTACATAACAAAAACGTTACAATATGCATATTGTTTTACCCAGAAATTCAACTGCTAGGAATGTATCCTGTGAAAATAATTAAGATGTGCCCCAAATTAATACACAATGATATTCATAAAAGCAGTGTTTGTAATAATGAAAAATTAGAGAGAAGCTAAATGCTCAATAATAGAGGACTAGTTATAAAAATTATAGTACATTTATAAAATCAGACACCACGCAGCCATTACAAATCAAGTTTTAAAAGAATAGTTTATGATATGGGAATATTATTAGGTACTATTAAGCTAATAATAAAGATTTTAAAGTAGTATGTGATTATACTCAGTTTGGGAGACTATGGGTAATTTCAAAATTTTACTCTATATATTTTTCAGAATTTTTAAATAATAAACATGTATAAACCCTAGAGTTTGTGGGGTTTTTTTAATGCTACTCAAAAATTTGCATGTGTCTACTGCCTTTTGCCACATATCTGTCTTGTCCAGCCGGGTGGTTCCTTCTGCTCACCTTCATGTACAGTGTGTTCTAGTCCAACATGCCTCACTGGTTTGTACCATGGACTACCATTTCTGCTCCCTTACCTGCAGTCTTTACAAAGCATGAGGAACACTTGATTCACACCCATACTTTACTTACAAGACACATGCTCTACTCAAGCCAATCCAAGCCCCTGGACCTAGTTCTGGGAATTACATGCTCCTGAGACACTCAGAGCATCTTGTGGCTCTGTAAGTGATGCTCCCGAGGCCATCTCAGGTCTCCCCTTCCCTAGATACCAAGATGCCATTCTCCCTGACTCCTTGGAAGCTCCTGGCCCCACAACAATATAGACTGTCTCTAAGCAAATGGTCTTTAAAAGAAATACGCTCTATGTCAATTAGAGAATGTGTTTAGCTGCAAATAAGAGAAAGCTTAATTAACAGTAGCATAAGTCCATGGAGATTTACTTTGTGACAGAAGAAGTTAGGAGAGAGGTAGTCGCAATGTCAGTTCAGTAGGGACCGAGGTTCCTATGCTTCTGCTCAGTCATCCTTAATGGATGGACTTTAATCCTTAGGCTTGTCACCTCATGGTCACAAAATGGCTGCTACAGCTCCACACAAACATCTGCAGGGAGGAAGGACAGTGCCAGCTGGGCCTGTCCCTGTTTTCAGGAATCTCAGAAGACTTTACTCACATTCATTGGCCAGGACTGACTCACAGGGTCACACCCTCAGCTGGCAGAGAGACTGGGAAATTAAGAAGGTAGCTGGGCACATTCTTCCTTAAACAAAACCAGAATTGAGTGGGTATGGGTTAGACAAATAACAGTGTCTGCTACATGCTGACAAGACTCATTCCAGAACTCCAAGGTCCTTCAGGAGGCAGTGTGTTGCCAAACTGCACAAAGAGCAGACCAGGTTATTCCTACATGTGTAGGGGTGCGTGTGTGCATGTATGTATGTGTCTTACCTAAAGAAAGAAGGAAAACCGATATTCAGTGAGCACCTCTGAGATCCCGCTGCTCTCATAATTACCTCATTGAATTCATTTCATTCTAATGATAACCTCTCAAGATAGGCCTTATTCACTTTGCTTTACAGATGAGAAACTGAGACTCAGAGAAGTTAAGCACCTTGCCTAAAGCCACAGAGCAAGTAAGTCCTGGGGCTTGACTTGAATCCCACAACTGTCTGACACCACAGCCCACCCATTTGCTAGCTAGCGTACAACACTGTCTCTGCCAGCAAGTTACATCATATATGTCTGAAGGGCAAATTACGGAGGAGACGGAGTGCAAATGAGTTTGCATCAAACCTTGAAGGTACACAGTTAAAGACTCACGGGAGGGCAGGTGGAGAGTGACCTTCTGTGGGAGACAGAAGGCAGTAGGTATGCTAGTGGCGATGCCTGTGATCTCTCCCTTAACTGCCGCTCATGGACAAGAGGCAACAAACCAGGTACACAGGACCCCAAAGGGCCGAGTATTTAGAGACGGTTATCTTGGAAAGAGACTGGGGAAGACAACCCAGAGATTTTAGATGCCCACCTGAATCAGAAGTCTCAGAGTAAACCAAGGGGGTCTGTCCCCACCACGTGTAGAATAAACAGACAGGAAGTAGAAAGCCATCAAATTTAACCTGGATATTTATTTATTTAAATATTGCTCTAATTAAATGTGTAACAGATGTTACAAATTTATATTTATACTTAGTCATGTCCATTCATTCAACAGACCCTATGCTAGGAATATAAAGATAAATAATATTAGACATAATCCCTGCTTTCAAGGAAGTCACAATCTAGAGGATATACAATGCCAGTATATCAAAGACCCCAAAATGTAACAGTATGCTCATATTTTTAAGTTCATTTCCTTGTCTCAGTCACATGAGATGAATTCTAGCTCTTCTGACTGCTGAGACTACAACAGCAATAGGTCGACATTCTAACAAAGTACTCAGAAAGCCATCAAAAGCCTTCAGAGTCCCCGACTTATAAACCCAAATCCATAAAGAGACGGAAAACAGGTCTAGGCAACGGTTCCCTTGGGACATAACGGAGCTCCATATGCAGACACACGAACAACAGATTATTGATGAATTTGGACAGATGAACTGACGGACGGATGATGGGTGGATGAAGACACCTTACCCACTACCTCCAGACTCAATCACAGCCATCGAGTTTAGAAAGCAAAAAAACCATAACAAAGGACTTGTCAGAGTGCTGCTTTATGCTCTAGATTTTGATTCTAAATAGGGCTTAGAGTCTTCAGAAGCAAGGGACGGCAAGTTACAGATGAGTGTTATTTCAGCGCACTACGTTTTTCCCGAGTAGGCAAATTTCCTGTTAGGCACAGAGGTAATCAGTACTTGGTCCAGTTATCGCACAACATAGAAATATGCATGATTCTTGAACCAGAAGCTCTCAACCCAAATAAAACAAACTCTTGCCATCTCCAGATACTCCCTCCTTTGCCTAGAAATGTTCTCTGTGTTCTCATAAGAGCCCAAGGAAACACTGAACAGAACGTTCTGTTCCAAAGGATACTAAACTTCTGTCAGCAAGGCGAAAACATTTGCTTCCTGAGACACTCTGCATCCTTTTCCTAAATTGGGAGGCAGGAAACAGGGAAAGAGAAGACCTGCCTGGGCCTGGATTAGATGAAGCCATCTGTTCCCAATCCAGAGGAGCCAGAAACAAACACAGTACGTGTGTTCCCGCCCGAGGTCAAGCCCCAGACTGACTGATGCAAAGGAGGTCAGAGACTGGTGTCTCTGAATCACTGAGCCTGCCTTCAACCTGGGGACCTAATTCCCCTACAATATCCAACCTTTCCAAGGGCTGCGACCGCCACAAGCTCAAGTACATGTAAGTGCTTTGAAAACTGTTAAGAGCCTATATATTAATACCTCAATTAATTCGTTCCACAAATGCTCAGGGATGGCCTAATCTGTGCCATGCACTGGCCCATGCACTGTGCTGGGACGTGGTGCACGCAGCAGTGAGCAGTCTGTAGGGAAAGCTAGGGCAGAAGACCCAGGTGGGGAGGACAGGCTGGCAGGTGCAGAATCACAGACAGGAACCTGGCAGGTGAAGGGACCCCACAGCAGCTACCCTTTAATACCTGGGGAGGTGGGGTGGGAGGGGGCGGGCTAGGAGAAGTGCAGATGTCAGGTCCTGGAGCCTGGGGAGAGCCGGCAGTGCTCCCCTCCTGAAGGAACTGCACCACATCCTGGGATCCAGACGCAGATTGGGGCATGGGAGTAAGGGGACACAATGGTATCCCCCTAAACTACGGTCCTGGAGCTCTGAACAGTCCCTGGGGATATGCCTGGTTTAGAACAGAGTCTCCTGAATTCTAAGATCTGGAGAGATGTAGGGACAGGGATCCAGACCTATCCAGCCTCAGTAATACCTCTCAGGGTATGAGTTCCAGAGAATTCATAGCTCCCATTAAAAAGGGGGCTTTTTTTTAAAACTTGGCTTAAATTAATTTTTTACAAGTCATTTTTTTGGAGTATTTCTTGTCCCCGTGCACTCTGACATGATCAGAATTCTGATCAAACCCCCTGACTGTACTAATTTTCTGGTGTTTGACATTCAACTTCTAAATCTGTTGTCACAGCATCAGCATCCCCTGCCTAAGTGATTTCTGAGGCTGGGGCTACACTCACATCCCTTGCCAAGGTGGGACCCAGAAGGCTCACTCATTGTTAGCCTTGCCCCGTCCCCACATGTGACCTGCTAGGAAGAGCCTTTTGGAGACTCAAGCTTGTACAAAGCACAGCCAGGCCACGGAAGCCAAAATAAATTGATACTGTCCAGGCTGGGGTGGGAGGAAACAGCCCAGATACCTGCCTTCTTGGTTATCCAGGCAGATATGTAACAGGAGGCTGCCCTGGGTCCCTATACAGATCCTTCTACATAGTAACATTTAGGCAAGTATGAAGGACTTTCCCCAACACGACCTGCTATTGCATCACTGGGAAATCCAAAAGCAGGAATTCTCACCCTCTACAGACCCCATGGTCATTGTCTTCATCTCTTCTGCCCCAACAGCACGGTTCCTCTACCTCCCAGAACTGCCCTAAATTGTTCTGAAACTATTTCTCCTTTCAGCTCATCCTAGGTCCTGAAACAATGATAATCACAAGCAGAACCTCTGCTGTACAAGTACATCTGCTTTCTCTTGCCACAAGCTCCTTCTTTTCAAGCAGGAGGAGCCCTGGGGGCTACTCTTCTGGGATTAGAAGAGGAACACAGCTTTCACCCCCACGACACCACCATGATTGGGAACCGTCTCTCAGGTCTCTCTTCTCCCTTCGCCTCTAGACTGAAGAGATCTGGCTTGTTGTTCTGTTTTGGTTTTGGCTGCACTCCCAACCGATCTGAATATCTATTACTGTATATTCAACCAACTGCTTATTCTTGGCTTTATCTGACAGTGTTATATATTCCTCAAGTTAAATCATCAAAGTGACATTCCTGCCTCCTTCATGTCTAATTGCCACTTTTAGTTTTTAAACAGAGAAATCATCATCATCAAGATAATAATGATGATGACAATGATAATGATAAAAATGGCGATTTTTTTTTAACTCAACCCTATTTCTATAGTTAAAATGGAGCTTGTTCAATTCTGCCTACACCTGTTACCATGTTGTGGCCCCTTCCTTTGCTCCGTTCTGCACAGGCCCAGGCTCCCACTACAACCCTCGGATCAGAAGGAAGAGGCCTACCAACATTTTACTAAGCAGCTGACTTTGTAGGGTGGAAGCCACTTGCTTTCTTTTGATTATAATTTCAATTTATTTTTTATTCTAATGCTATCTTTTCTTTTCACAGCAATAGATAGCAGGGCAACAGAAGAACAATCGACTTCGGGACAGATTACAAATGAATTCTTATCTTTAAGGAGCTAGGTCGGAAACTTGTGGCTATCAGAAAAGCATAATGTGGTGGTGCCAGTGTTTCGATAAACTTCAGAGAGCTAAGCGTGCTTACAGAGAGAAAGAGGAGAAAATCAGCAAGGACGTTAATTTTCTCACCTTGGAAAAATCTCATCAGAGAGGGCTGGGATATCAGTGAAGGAGTACCTTCTCTGAGCACCAAAGCACAGTGAAATTTAAACTGTGTGGATGTGCGTGGGTGTGCGCAGGCGTATTTTTCTTTTTCCAAAGGAAGCTGGCCTTTCAACGGACATTCAGTTTAGGTTAAGAACACAGTTTAATGTGAGTGTAAGAGCACATGTTCTAGGAACGATTTCAAATCCCTGCTCTGTCATCTATTAGCCATGTGGCCTTAGGCAAGATACCGAAATGCTCCAAATCCCACATTTTCTCACCAGCAATAGACACGACACGATATGGGTGCTAGAAGAATTACACGTACACAGGAAGTGCTTAGCACAGGACACGTACTAAGCATCTTATCCAGATTATCTCATCAAAATAAATCTTTTCTTTTGCCATTTTCAACATTATAAACTATGGTACATTTATATAACGGACAACCCTTTAAACAGAATAAGGTAGATTCATCCAACATTTGACAAATAATTATTGAGAATTCAGACAAAAAGCTCTCATGTAACTTCCATTCCAGTTGGGTGAGACAGACAATAAACAAAAGAGGTAAATGAATTGTCTAATGTATTAGAAGGTGGTAAATGATACAGAGACAAATAAACGAGGGAGGGGATGAGCAGTGGCGGGGAGGGGTCCTGAGAAGGTCACGTTTGTGGAGAGATTTCAAGAGGTGGCTGATGCAGTGGGCTGTGAGGATGTCTGGAAAGATGGCCCAGGCTGAGAGGACTGTCCGTACGAAGAGGCAGAAGCCTGATGGGCACATCTGAGGGACCCCACAGTCGCCTGTGTGCCTGGAGCTGTGTAAACAAAGGGTATAGCAGCAGAAGATGGGGACAGAAACCTATCAGGGGACTGATCATGTTGGGCCTTGCAGGTCATTGAAATGATTTTAGCTTTTTCTCTTAACAAACTGGTGTCTTGAGCAGAGGATTACCCAACCTGACTCACATTCTACAGAATTAGTTTAACCACTATGTTCAAAAGAGAACATAGGGGCCCGGAGATCAATGACGAAGCTATTAAAATAAAAGATGAGGATGTCCTGGACCCTTAGGGTGGCAACAGTGGAGGTGGTAAGAAGTGGATATCTTAAAAAATCTATTTGAAAGGTGAGTCAACATGATTATATACGGCATGTGAGAGAAAGGATTTTCTTTTTTATTTCAGCAAATCAAAATATGGAGCTGCTATTAATTAAGACGGTAAATACTGCAGGAGGAAGGAGCAGATTTCGGGGGGAGATCAGGAGTTTGATCTGGGACATGTTGAGCCTGATGTGCCTGTGGGCATCAGACTGGAACTGCTGAGTAGTCCTCACCTACTGAAGTTCAAGGGAGCAGCGCAGGCAGCCTGACTAGAGGGAGCGAGGGAGATACACACACACACACACATCCATCTGTGTGTACTTACATGAAAACATAGCTATGATATATAAAAGAGGGTACAAAATATTACGTAGACTATGATCTTGATTTTACATGAGTAAAATTTTAAAAGTAAGTTCGTATATGTATATAAAAAATAACTGGGAGGCCGGCCAGGTGGTGTAGTGGTTAAGTTCATGTGTTCTGCTTTGGCGGCCAGGGGTTCACAGGTTCAGATCCCAGGTGGGGACTTACCCAGCGCTTATCAAACCATGCTACCACAGTGTCTCACAGACAAAAATAGGGGGAAATTAACACAGAGGTTAGCTCAGCGACAGTCTTCCTCAAGCAAAAAAAGAGGAGGATTGGCAACAGATGTTAGCTCAGGGCCAGTCCTCCTCACCAAAAAAAAAAAAAAAAACAAAATTGGAAGCATATGCAACAAAAAGCTAATAGAACTGGGAATATGAGACACTTTTGCCATAACATTGAATTTTAAAGAAGCATATATATTAATTTATAAGTTAAAAAATAAGGGCAGGAGAAGAGTACTGTTTGGGCAAACTATCAAAGCCACTAATTTCTAGCACAAACCTCTATCTGCTTCTCTGGACTGTAGTTATGACCGGGGGTCAGAGGGGAACCCTCAGCCTCAGTTTACCCTTCTCTCTCTTTTCACCTTTAGTTTTCCCCAATTAGTTGCTACCAAGTAGGCTTCAGAATGACCTGGAGACCCTGTGGTTACTTTCACAGAGCTGAACTCACAGAACAGGAAGAACCTGAATTCAAAGCCAAAGTCAGCAGTTACTCCAAGAGTCCCCAGGACTAAGTTTTTCTTCTTTGCAGTTGCCAATTTACTTCTGAAGCTTTTTTCGGTTTAAGATCATGACATTTAGAATAACAAGGCCCTAAAAATTGTGTTCCTCTATATGTTTAATTTCTGGCTATAATGTAGTACTGAATACCAAGTGCATGAAGCTGAACGGGTATGGAAAGGTTAATATAAACTGCCTTTAAACTGCAGGCCTGGGGCCTTCGCCCTGTTACACAATAGGCATTAGAGAAAAATGTTCTTTCCTGGATGCAAAGATAAATCTCCTTTTCGCTGGGAGCCTCTGCAGCAGGATTCTTTTAGGATTTTCCCATTGAGATGTTACAGCTAGGAAGAACTCTTTATTCCGTCTCTTTGGCACCACCTCCTGTTCCTGTTTAAACACATTTCCCCAACTCCACTTGTGATAAGTAATGAAATTAGACAACCGTCTGTCAACCCAGGACTTTCTTCCCCAGAATCTAGCCCTCAGGTTGAAATCACCATTTGAGCAAAGAAAATCATTGTAGACTATTTTTCTACTGCTCCAAATAGCTCAGCTGGAGGGAACTTGTTATTTCCTCCTTAGCACGCCCTGCTGGAAAGACCTGGCAGCACTCTTTCCTTCCCTGCCTGAACCAAATGCTCCTACCTCCCAGCACATGCCAGGCTGGTAAGGGTTACAGTTCCACAGCCTCCTCCAGAATTTGAGGTGGATTGGCTGGACCCACATCCCTTCTCTAAAAGCTTATTTGTAACAACAGAAGCAAAGAAGGAGCTGTCCTTAGAGATAGAACTGCTCTCTCTACTTCCGCCTCCAACGATGGAGAAGGAGGGAGTGGGAGAGAGCCTGTAGAATGCCTCAAAACATTGCTGGTGTGGGGAACACAAGGACATTCTCTGCCTGATGACTGACACTTCAAGAACTGGGCAAGTGACATCAGACCCATGAGAAATTAAATCTAATTCCCACCAAACTCAGCTACAGACCCTTTACCATTTTCAGGCTGAAGACTCTGCTGATGGTGACCTTAGGGTGTGCACACAGTGGGAACAAAGGCGTTAGCCTGGGAGTCAGGAGGCCCAGATGCCACCCCAGATCTGCTCCCACCCACTGTCTGACCATGGGCAAGATGCTTTCTCTCAATGGCCTCCGGTTTTCTCTTGTGGTAAATGGAGACTGAACAAGGATCACTGGTGGTCAAAGTCTTTTCCTACAGATGCAATCTAAAGTGGTAAAGCATAAAAATGGAATCACTCCGGGGGAGGTCTGAGGCCCCACCCATTTAGCCTGCCCCTGGTCCTCATGGGGGAATCTGAGGCAACTCTGAGGAACACAAGGATCCCCTCAACATAGGATGGAAGAAGATAAGTGAGATCTTTCCCTGATCTGATATCCTACAGCTGCAAAATTCCCACCTCAGCAATGAGGGAGCTTCAGAGCCCTCCTCCAGATGGAGCAAGGCTTAAGCCCAGGCCATGGGGGAGGTTTTCATCTCCATGAAAGAAGGGAGGGGAGGCAGGGTGGGGCAGGATTGGATTTGGAAGGGGAGAAGTGTTGGCTATTTTAAAAATGTATCTTAAAGACTCTAACTATAAGAGACCACTATTTTCCCCCTAGATTTTCAACCACTGTAAAGAAATTAAGAACTGAGTACCTCAGACAGTCCTCCCATTCTTCACTGAGGACTGAAGAAAAAGCAGCAGCAATACTCCGGAGCTAAAGAGTCAAGGTTAGATATAAGAAATGACTTCCTGACTGGGCTGGCCGTTGGGTACTGGAAAATACCAAGAGAAATTAGGAGGGATTTTTCCTGGAAGACTCTTAGAAAAAGCACAGAAAGCCAGGCTTAACACTAGATTTCAATTTCATCTTCCTCTGTTTAATAATTTTTTTTGGACAATCATTACTCTATTCTCTATACTCTCGAGAGTAGACTGACATCATAGAGATAAGAGAGATAAAGCAATTAAGTATCTTGTCCAAGGTCATGAGGTAATTTAGAGGTATGAGAAGAAATAGTGAGAGATAGTAAAGGAGGATCCCACTCTCCAGCATCTCTTCAGGGGTCACATCAAAGGAGAGATGCCAGAAAAAAGGAAGAACAAAAAATCAACCACTAGGCTTTGCCTTCCCAAAAATGCTCTTGAAACGAGACACTTCTGATTTGCAAGAGCTGGGTATGTTATAATTCAAAAGACCAAAGGCTGGAAGAAGCAGGGCACTCAAAGATTCGAAAGAGAATGAGTTAGATCCCGACCTCACACACCTTCGACACTCAGGTCCAGTGCCGATCAAAGTTGGGGCTACAGGAAGGAGAACAGGTAGAGCAAGTGAGTCCCGAGGAAAGCTTCTGCCCCCACAGCTCTCCCTGGCTCCGTCCCACCTCTGAGTCCTGCACAGAGAAGAGGCATTTGTGAAAACCCCGAGAGGCGGGGAGCCCCAGCAGCAAAGAGGACCTGTGTTTTGCTACCAATATGAAATCCAATTTGAGGCAAGCATCATAAAAACATCCTCTGCATAGAACAGAAATGGCTGCCAGGTAAATCCAAGGAGAGAGGGCTTGAGACAGCGACCTCACCACAGTCTTTCTTGACACCAGAAGGTCATAAAAGGGCATCCTCAAGTTTTCTGTGGCCCTGAAAGGGTCAGGGAAGGGCTGTGTGAGGACCAGGAAGCCCAGAAAGGTGGGAGATGGAAGAAAGAGGGCTCAGTATGACCTTAATGGTCATGGTGAGCAGAGGTCACAGATGGGATCTCAAACGTCTCATGTTGGATGCAGTGAGGATGAACATTGCTGCCTAACCAAGTGAAGATGGCAAGAACTCCACATAGGTGGATGCCAAAGAAAGACAGACAACACCAGGAGCTATTTTCCACCATTAGTGCAACTCATAAGCCCCCATCCAATCCCTACTTCCTAAAATTTGGATACAACCCTGAATTAACAGAATTTACCTGGAAGTTACTACATTAATGTTTTATTACCAGATGGAACCAAGGTTCAAAACAGAGATACGATTGAAAAAAATATCAACAACAATAACAATGCAACATTTTTGACACACCTGCATCTGTGAGACTATGAAAGGTTTCACAAATGTCTGCAACAGGCACAGAAACAAGACTGCTCCCGAGACAGTCCAGAGCCACGAGGTGTCTCATGAAGGTAGAGACTACCATTCCCACTGCCTGCAGCTTCTGGAAGGGGTGGCCAACAGGTAAGGGAAAATAGACTGCACGCTCACTCCTCTTCCTCTTCCTTCCACTCGCACAGCTAAGTTGCCAAAAGAAGGACGCCCTTCATCTCCCTCCCATCTCTCGCTTGCACCCATCCCCTCCTCTTCACCCCCGCTGCTACAACCTCAGTTCAGTGCTCATTGCCTATCACACACTATCATGAGAGCTGCATGGAGAGAACTGTCGGATCAAAGGAAAAGGTCAGCATTCCCTTGATTGATTTTGCCCAGGTAAAGTGTTATTAATTTAAATGTTTCATTTCACTTAATGACCCTGGGGATTTATCAATGCCCTCACTGCCCATAATATGTCCTTATTCTCTAGGGAAACACCTATCAAATCTGTATTAAATAGTCAAGCATTATACCCTGATAGGGTATTATACTCTCCTCCATTAGGATATTACTGGATATATAATAAATTAACTACAGTTGGCTCTCTGCATCTGCAAGTTCCACATCCGTGGATTCAACCAACTATGGATTGAAAGGCCTATGATGGTTGCATCTGTACTGACCATAAACAGAATTTTTTTCCTGTCATTATTCCCTAAACAATACACTATAACAACTATTTACATTGTTTTAGGTATTATAAGTAATCTAGAGAGGATTTGAAGTATGTGGGAAGATGTATGTAGGTTATAAGCAAATACTATACCATTTTATATAAGGGACTTGAGCATCCTCGGATTTTGGTAGCTGAGGGGGTCCTGGGACCAATCTCCTGTGCATATCGAGGGATAAGTGTACAGCTATTCAATCTTAGCAACAAGTAGTTTCTGCTTCCCCTCATGTTTATATGAAAACTCTGCTGTAACTAACAGCCCAGAAATTGAGTCTGTAACCAAGAAGGACAGTCTCAGAGCCTCATGTAAAAAGCTGTACTAAGTTTCATCAATACTTCCAGAAACAGACTCATTGTTATAGGCTTCCAAGGTGATGTCAGAGACTGAGTGTGGAGTTCCAGGACTTTTTTTAGTCCAGAGGCAGACGACTTCATAAAAGCAAACTGTTGACCCAAGAGCCAGCGGAACAAAAAAAAAATGACACGGGACTGAAGGAACTGATGAAGGAAATATAATTTTGATTATTTGTTTTGGAATAGTGTTGGTATTATTATTACTACTATTATTGTTATTATTTTGGTGAGGAAGATTGGCCCTGAGCCAATATCTGTGTCCAATCTTCCTCCACTTTGTATGTGGGACGCCTCCACAGGATGGCTTGATGAGTGGTGTGTAGGTCCATGCCCAGGATCTGAACCCGTGAACCCCTGGCTGCCGAAGCAGAGTGCGTGAACTTAACCACTACACCACTGGGCCAGCCCCTGGTATTATTTTTTATTGGTATCATTTCTGATAGGAATATGAGGAAGTCCTTTCTCTTTCTTGCTGCTCTATCTCTCACTATCAACTTAGTGGTCTATGTTTTACAAATATTTTGAAAGGAAACACTTTTAAATGGTAATCTTGTTCTCACTGACCTCTCAGAATTCAGGAACAACATTGTCTTCTGAGTCTTTACTTTTAATTGCAATGTAGTTACTTGGATAGGTTCAATAAGAATTTGTTGTAATTTTACCAGTACATAATTGAACAAACAGATGGTGCAGTCAAGGCCATACCTGGAGCGTCATATTTGAGAGTGAATCTCATTTAATCAGGCATGATAAGCCCACCATTAAGAAATAAGGGTTGTACTTCATTTGGAGAACCACAAAGCCCTTCCAGAAAACTGGTCTGTTGCCTTATTATGGCAGTTCAGGAAACCTTTGCGGATTGGGAGGCCCTCAGGAGAGATGCATTCAATCCCTTTTATAGATAGTACAGGCAAAATGGCAGCGATGACTTTCTTGGTTTCGTTTCCTCACCTCAGAATAGAAGAGTAAATAAAAGCAATAAACAATATGCCTGAAATAATAGAGGCTATTGGAATTTCCTAAGAAGATTCTTAAGAAATCTCCAGACAGACAGAAGTTAATTTTCTGGACTTCATAGTTGCTCAGCACGACAGGGCTTTTAGGTTTTCTGACCACACTACAAGGAGGCTTATGGATATTAATTAACATTTCTTACTGCAATTGCATAAATGAATCAGGCCAAAATGCAATGAGCTCGGTTTTTTGGTAATCAAGAGTAATCTGTGGAGACTATTTGTGACCACACTGCTTTACGGTTTACAATGCCCTTCCATGTCCTGGGTTAAATCTCCCAAAAAGCCTTTTAACACACTATTCCCATAGTTAATGCCGCGAACAGAGTTAGACTTGAGCATCTTCATCTTTGTGCACTGGAAAAGACAACACAGCTCATGAAGAAGCACCTATTCACACCCTATTCACCCTCCTCCATTACAAACAGCTGCTGGTTTTAGAAGACACGTGTGTGCATGCACACCCCCCCACACACACACGGGCACACACAGACATGTAGCATTTTCCATGGAACATCCGGCTAGAACTGAGAAAGCCCAGCTCCACAGAAGGCAGATGTAAACTTCTATATCGGGTCTCATTAACAAAGGCTCAAAAAGGGGTTGAGACCAGTGGGACGACGTTACATTCTCCATCATGAAAACATCCAAACATGCCTAACCTTTCCTGCCTGTCTCAGCCATGGAAGAGACACCACTGCCCCGGGGGAGGTGTTCTCCTTTCATCTGTCCCCTGGCACTGCACTGCATTCCAAGCAGAATATATTAATAAAGAAATGCTTTTTGGGGGGAATACTCTCCACTGTTGTGACATCTCTGCAGTCTCTGTTTGAAATTTGGGCTTGAGAAGTTCAAAGGATTTGGAGATTAGAGTGCAAGGAAGACCAAGATGTACCCCAGGGCATGCCCTCATCTTAGATGCTGAAAAGCCCGCCCTGCCTACACCACAGCCAATTTGACCTCTAAAAGAACCTAGTGCATATCTTGGTCTAACAGAATTATTTTCAAAGACTCTCAGCTCTTCGTTTTCTTTTTAATGGTAGCTGAAGGCGGTTCAGTTTAGAGTCCCTAAACAAGCTGTCGTACTTGCCAAGTGAGTGCCCCCAAGCCCCGCCCGCCTGGGCTGAAACAGCTCTGTTAAATGCCAAGTTCCCGGCCTCTGGGGCAGAGCTTGGTCACATCAGCGCCCCCTGACCTCCCGTCCCTCCTTCAGGGAGTCTCCTGTGACCCCCGCTCACCATTCTTCTCTGCCTTGTGTTTTGGAGGTTCCGGCTCTGGGAGGCATGGACAGGGCCCATCACAGAGGGTGGTGAGGCTTTTGCCAGTAGAACAGGCGTGGAACTCCAACTTACACTGCAAAAGAGAGACAGGACAGGCCTTCAGAATGCAGCCAAGCAGACCCCTCTCCTTGGCTTCCTTAGGAAACAGCCAGCGCCCCTCTAACCACAGTTAGGCTTACAGGAGCAGAGACAGAGAATGAAGTTCATCCAGTTAAAAGCCTGAATTACAGAATACCAAATAAGAGATGGCCTTTTACGGTTTTCCAAATGTATAGGATAACGTGTAAAAACACTGCAGAAGCCCTGGGAGGCTGACTTTAATCAATGATAAACAACTCTAATTATTCATAAAATAAAAGTATTAGTATGACACTTAACATCTGTGGAGTCCCATAGGACCCACCAAGACCGCCCCCGCACAGCAGAAGGCTGCTTCTCCACACTTCCTTACTCCCACGTGGGGAAGCTCTGCCCGTGTAGCACTCCTGGTCCCTCTCAGCTGCTCACACGCTCTTCCTGGGGAGGAAGAGTAACAGTCTCTCTCCTAAGTTTGGATGGCACATGCGAGGCCCAGCCCCTTCACCCTGGTAGCAAGTGAGGAGGGGAGGCTTTTGCTTCAACTGTCCAAAACCTCAGTTTCACACAGTCTCCCCACCCCCTACCCCTCGCCTAGGATGCCTGTGGCAGTCTAACAAGCCTGTGACTGGCTGAAAGTGTCCACAGAATTCTCAGATTCAATATTAGAAGCCCCAAAGCCACATCCTCTTGTTGATCCTTTATCAATAACAATGGCATTTTGGCCACTTTCCGCCAGCTCTTTACTCTCAAGTCTCAGTTGATTCAGAACACAAGAAGAACAGAAAGATGTTACTTATAGATGAAAAAGGCCACAACAATTAGTAGAATTTTTATTATTCTTATGTTATAGAATAAGAAACTGAGACACAGAGAGGGTAAACAACTTGCAAAAGATCATGATGCTCACAGGTGTGGAGCCAGGATTCAAAGCCATGTCTGACCCCAAGGATAAGCACCTACGGGTCGCACATCACTATTTCTGTCACGTGGATGGGCTGGAGAGAACAGACATCCTGTCCTGTACTCTTAATTATGCAGCTTTGCTATTGGCTTGGGTCTGAATTGTCTGAGAGTTCCCTCCCTTCTTACCTGCAAGATTCTCGAGATCAAGGTCTGTGTGTAATCAGTCCTCTGCAAAGGCCCACGGGCCCAGGACCATGTTAGCATCTGGTGGAGGTTCAAAGGAAGAGGAGATAGGCAAAATTTGCTGAGCACCCACTGTGCGAGCTGTTCTTATCAGGTGCCGTGGGGGATCTTTTAGAAGAAAGAAAGGAGGAGATATGGTCCCTGCCCTTGGAAAACACAAATGCATACCTTTGAAAAAGGCCACCAGCGTCTGCAAAGCAACACATGAGTGCAGATGAATACTGGCTCATTGTGAGAGGAGGAGCTATTCAGTCCCATACCGATTACAAACCAAGGGAAATAGTGCTTTCAACCTGGTGCTAAACATACCGGAGTCACTCTTGTGTAACTCCAACTGTCACCCACACAGTCACTGGCTACCCTTGCAGAGATGAGCAAGTCAAGCCTACAGAGGGCTGGCTTCCTCCTGATGCAAAATCCCCCTCTGCACAAATTTGTCAGATGTCTAGATTGTGCCCAGTGTGGTAGTCGGAGTTGTGGGGCTACTTTAAAGGAGGTCATGGCCTAGGCTGCAAACCTCAGCTCTCTTGATAAGGATGCAAAAAGAACATGTCCTTCTAAAGCCACGCAGACGTGACCACGAGGTGAGGCGGGGTACATGTGTATGTAGGGATGCAGCACCAAAGGGACCTGCAGGTGTAGCACGTGCCTGCAGACACTCCAAAGGGATGCAAGGTAAGCCAAGCAGAACACTGAAAGGTGGAAGGTGGGTCCCTAGTATAAGAAGCTTCTTTTCAAATAGCATAGCAGGGGCCAGCCTGGTGGTGTAGTTGTTAAATTCATGCACCCTCCTTCGGCAGCCCTGGGTTCGCAGGTTCAGATCCCAGGTGTGGACCTACACATTGCTCATCAAAACAGACTGTGGCAGCATCCCACATACAAAATAGGAGAAGATTGGCACAGATAGTAGCTCAGCAACAATCTTCCTCACCAGGAAAAAAAAAAAAAAGCAGCACAGCATATGTGCACATGTCCAGGCTGGAGAGAAGACCATGGTGGCCAGCCCCGCCACCTCCTTCTCCCGTGGGCTAGTTCTCTGGAACAATCCTCAGTTTCAGACCAGTGGTTCTCAAACTATTTTCTCAACAGAATCCGCAAAGCTAATTTGGGAGGAAACATATATTTTATAAGTAAACTTATTTTATAAAGTTAAAAATTATTACATTTACTTACTAGAAAGCCTTATCATACTGTTACTGTGATTGCCTGTTTGTGTCTGTGATAGATTATAATATTCTTCCCAAACATTCTCTGGCCTCTCCAAAGAGGAATGTACATTTCGCTCATCACCCCATGGGAAAGTTGACTTCCCCTTCCTGATGACATTGGTTTTGGCCACATGACTTGCTCTAGCCAGTGGATTGTGAGTAGCAGTGATGCAGGCCAGGTTTGAGCCGATATTTTAAGACCCGCTGCTTGGGTTCATCTCTTGCTCTTTTCCCTCTACCATGAAAATGACATGTGCCAGATAAGGGCTGCTCCTTCTGCCTGGGACCCAGAAGGCAGAAGACACGCAACAGGGCTGAAGCTAACCCACAGTCAACACGCAACATGAACAAGGAATGAATGTTTGCTGTTGTGAGCCACTGATGCTTGGGGATCATTTGTTACCACAGTATAATTCAGCAAAAGCTGACTAACACAGCAACTGACTTCCCACCAGACCATTAAGTACTTAACATCTGGAAAAGGCCTTAGTCACTGTCTTATCCCTGGCATCATACGACACACATATACTCCTGGCACATAGTAGGCCTCTGTTCTGGCCACCAGGAGCTACCAATCTGCCTGCAAAGGGGAATACGGGTACTGAAGCTCAGTATTCAAGAGGTTCATGGTGAACCATCCTTGACCCGCACCTGCTCCCTGAGCCCTCTTTTAGAGCCCCAACTTCCACACTCTGCCTTTCAGCCTCCCTGCTCACCTCTCTCCATCACTGGAGTCAGAGTCTTGTCCATCTGCTTCTTAGATGCCTACAGCACCTGTTCCCCGGGGTGGCCTTTCCTCTCCCAGGGGCCCCTGTGGACTGTCATTCTAGTAACTCAGCTCCCTTGGCTGGCCCAAGGATCTCCTCTCCTGTACGGCCACTGTCACAATCTGTGGGAATGATTAGGATTATTCTGGGCTGGTTACTTTTAAAAACTGCTGACGGGAATGAAACTCTGAAGGGTGGAATTTGCTTGCCCTTTGTTGAGAGACATTTGCATTTGTGAAGGAAGTCTCCGTCTGTGGGGGTGTCTCCCTCTCTGCACCAGGAGGAAGAGGGGATGACCTTATCTCTAGAAACTCTTAAAGAGGAAGGCAAGGACTTAAGTCTGCATAATAATCTTACTCTTGTTTACTGTACTTGTCTGGTAACCTCATGTAACTGACTCCCCCCACCACCAACATCCTCTTTTGTCTTTAGCTAAAGATAATATTTAAGGTGGTTGCTTCAGCCATTTACTTAATCTGATCTGATTCTTATCTAAAGTTATAGGACCACCCAATAACCAGACCCCACCTGCACTGATACCATTTTAACGACTTTTTTAACATATTCTTTCCTTTGTCTTGTAAAGAGATAACTCACATACCTATGCCTTAAATTTAGCCCTACCCTCAACCCATGTTTTCAGCTCTTACTGCCCATGGATCCTCTCCCCATGCTATTCCATACTCTTCTCTGAATAAAAGAGCACTACTGCCTGACCTTGTGAGTCCAAGAAATCTTTCTTTCGACTCCTCGACTCACCAAGCCCACATCAGGAACAGCTGGGCCACTTCTTTTTATCTTCCAGGACAACATGTGGCATTTGAATGAAGCTCAAAGGGCTAAAATTCCATTTTCTATAAAGCTCCAAACATGCTATTTAGAGACACACATACATGTGGTAAAAGATGGTGGTGTGAAAAGACACAGGGAAAAGATGGCCGTCTACAAGGAACACCTGGGGCCAGCAGAAGCCAGAAGAGAGGCACAGGACAGATCCCCTCACAGCCTCAGAGGAACCAACACCCCACCCCTGATTGCACACTTTTACCTCAGACCATAAGCGTCTGTTGTTTAAGCCTCCGGGTTTGCGGCACTTTATGATAGCAGCCCTTGCAAACAAATACACCTTCTACCAGACTTTTTTTTTTAAAAAATGATAGTGTCTAAGGAATGGAAATGGCTTGTCTTCAGTTTATAAAGCAAGATCTTTGTGCCAAGATCGCTCAGTTCTCCTGGAAAGAAAGAAAAAAACATGGTACAGCAGCCTCAGAATATGGGACAGTTGGACATACAGAACTCGGCCAAGTTACACTCATGCCCAGAAAAGTGGAAACAGGAAAAATTCCAGTCTTTATATTGATTTGATGATAAAGCAGTTAAATAAATAATTAACCATAACTATGTAAAAGAGGAGAGTCGAAAAAGTAGGAAATTAGTTAAGGACTTTTATTTATTTATTTATTTATTTTTGCTGAAGAAGATTTGCCCTGAGCTACCATCTGTTGCCAGTCTTCCTCTGCTTTGTAGGTGGGTTGCTGCTATAGCGTGGATGCCAATTAGTGGTGTAGGTCCTCACCTGGGCTCCAAATCCAGGCTGCTGAAGTGGCGTGCGCCAAACTTAACCACTAGGCCATGGGGCCAGCCCCCCCCGGCCCCCGTTAAGGACTTTTAAACATTATACTGGAACCCATATTCATACAAACACAAATAAAAACATAACTACAAACCCTGGAAGCTTCTAGATCCCTTGACCTGTTGGAACAGAAATGCCTTCCCCGATCATCACAGAAACACAGGAGACAGAGAGAGCCAAAGTTTTCACGAACGGGCAGAAATATTAAAAATGTTGACCTACTTAAAAATAAATGTGCTAGCAGATTTCCCAACCAATCTTTCCTTCCGTTTGCATAACACACCAACACGTCCGAATGAGTGAATGTTTTCCTACAAATGGCCGGTAAATCTTTCTCTTCTGTGACTTGTAAAGAAAAACTAATAACCTCTCTCTGGTCCGCTGCTCTCGCAGGCCTCTACCACACCACACGCTTCGCTTTGCCTTGCATGCTTTGGGTATTATTTTTAACATTTTATTTAAATTGCTTTCTCCACTGTATTTCATCAACCTATCATCTATTTTTAAGCCAGACTGTTGACAGTTCACAGTTGACAATTTTGTTCACAGTTGATGAATTCTGATTTGTTTTTATTCCCCTCAAATCACGTCAGAGAAGTAGGGGATGATCCCACGGCTCTGCTGGCTTTAATGATTGGGCCCAGAGTAAGTGGCTGCTGGCTGCACAGCTTACCCCTGGTGGACGGTGGAACAGCGTCTGTCTCTGCCCAGGCCTGGAGTCTCTCAGGGGCATCTGGAGGAGCCGTGAAGAGAAATAGGGGAAGGAGCTTTGGTCTCATTCAGAGCTTTATCAAACGTGCATTCAGACATGTGTTCCTTTTTGCATTCAATGACTATTTATTGGACAACTACTGTGGGCCACGCCCTGGTCTAGGCTCTGAACCAACGAGAAAAAGGGCCTGTTCTTATGAAGTTTATATGGCAGGTGCTGAGGAGGGCTGTGGAGAGACACAAAGGGGAGTAAGAGACAGAGAATAATGGAAAGGGGATGGTATATTATATGTGGTGATCAGGAAATCTTCTGGCAAGATGACATACATCTGGGCAGAGAACAGAATAAAGTGAGCCATGCAGCTGTCTGGGAAGGGGGGGGGGGGGCGGTTCCAGGTAAAGGGAAGTGCAAAGGCCCTGAGGTGGAAGGTGCTGACTGTGCTTGAGAGAGAGCAAGGAAGTCAGTGTGGCTGGAGAGGAATGAGCAGGGAGGAGGGTAGAAGAGACCATCTCAAATGAATTGCTGGTTGGCCTTCTCAAGAAGGCTTGCGTGTGACTCCAGGCTCAGCCTTTGTTCTTATTCATTCATTCATTCTCTCTCTCTCTTTCTCTCTCTCTCACACATACCTTTCTGACTTCAGAGTTCCAAAGAAGGCAGAACCTTAAACTTTAAAACTAAGTTGCTAATAATGTGAAAAAGGAAAAGCTCTTCTTTCCAAAATAATGCTAGCTAAATAAATTTAGAAGAAATGCTAGAGTTAGAAAATCATCATTTTGCAACTCCATGTTTAATAATTGAGTCAGGAAAGGATCATTTGATGTTTACTAAAAACATTGGGAGAAAGTTATTGAGGAACAGGACACCTACATGATCTCAAAGGGTCACCCCACAGAATACCTAGTTTTTACAAGAGGAAAAAGTACATTTTTAATAAAAATATATGGCAGTCACCCCTTACTTAACAAAGGACCAAGGAGCCAATTTAGTACCACCAGTAGTGGGACCACCTGGCAGGCACCTGCGCATGTGCTACAAAAGGAAGTACACAATAGTGCCTATGAGGTATTGGTGCCAAAAACACTTACCCTGAATCTATTCATTAGGAAACAAATCCAAAATTGAGGAAATTTTATAAGATAACTGCCTGAACTCCAAAAATAAACAAAACACCCTTGGGGGGAGCAGGGCATTGTTCTAGATTAGAAGAAATTAAATAGATGAAACAAATTCAATGGCTGAGACTTGACTGGATCTTGAGAAATAATTATACAAAGCTATAAAAGACATTCTGGGGAAAAATTGTGATTTTAACGTGGACTTTATATAAGGTAATATTATTGAATTGTTGTTCCCGTAGGTGCAACAATACCTACTACAGAGGTGGTATAGGAGGACGCCTGTTTTCTTTCGTAGGGGTGAGGTGTCACGTCTGCAAATTATTTCTAAATGGTTCAGAGGAAAAAGTGCGTATGTGAACGCAAAAAGAGAGAGTGCAAACATTGCAAAACGTTAACAACTGCCAAATCTTGATGATGGGTATACAAGTATTTATCGCATTATTCTTTAAACTATTCTGTATGTTTAATAATCATTAAACCAATATCTAGGGGGGGAAAACGTAACTTGCTTTGCCTGGTGGTGCTAGGAAAATTCTTCCCAGAAATCACTCCTATTTGCTCCCTGGAACAGCTCCCTCTGCGCGCCCGCCATCCATCTCCTGCAGTGACTTTTCTCCTGCGCTTCCCCACCAGAGGGCGGGCTCTTTGGGGGCAGTGAGGAGCCTGTTGCCACTGTCTGTGGCACCTGACCCAGAATTGTAAAGAGCAAGTCTTCCACAGGGATTTGTTAGACAAATGATTGAGGTTTTCCTGAAGCACACGTTCTCTTAATTGATGTAAGCACACGCCGATGAGGCGTACTGCGCTGTAGCATTTTCAGTCTTGCAAAGACACCCTTTCGTTTTATGTATGGGGGTACTGAGGCTGGAGGAAAACAGGCATCTTGGCTGAGGTCATTCTCTTAAGTAACTTCCTTACCTTCTCCTGACTTTGTTTATCTTGTCAACGGTTTAGCAAACCGTTTGGCGAATGAGGAGGCAAATTTCAGTCCCGTTCATGTACAGATTGTCCCAGGTTTGCTTTTAGAGGTGAGGATGAACAAACTTTCTCTAATTTGTGTAAGAAAACCAGTAGAAAGTCCTGCACAGGAAATACCAAAGGAAAGGGGTAAGACTCCAGGCGAGGGAGCCTAAGAAAAAGACGCCGTCTCCCCAAAGGTGGGAGTTCATGGGACCAGTCACAACTCTGAGCCCACTGCCACAGCCTTTGACTTGCGGAGCCCTCCATGCGATGCATCCAACAGTGACTCGACTCCAGTGAGGAGAGCCCCCCTCCGCCCTTTACACCCTCCAGGCTCATCTCCACGACTCCCAGTCCTGGTCCATGCTTTCTGCTCCCCAACA
The DNA here is from genome assembly GCF_041296235.1 of Equus asinus. Taxonomy (NCBI): domain Eukaryota; kingdom Metazoa; phylum Chordata; class Mammalia; order Perissodactyla; family Equidae; genus Equus; species Equus asinus. The sequence continues at coordinate 42,327,758 of NC_091798.1, read as the reverse complement.
TCACACTCCAGGGGCGTCCTTGCCTCGCCTCCGCTGCTTCTCACTTCTAGGACTTTGCCTGCTGTGCGCTCTGTCTAGAATCCTCTTAAGCCTGGGTAATCTTTTGAAATTTGAAATCTCTGTGCGAGTTTTCCTCGATCTGAGATTTGGGGCAACAGTGCAGATCAGGAAGGACTTGGAGTTCCCAGGCCCTGCTTCCCGTCAGCCTCTCGGGGACACGGCAGATTTGGTGGAGGAAGGATTGCCAGGTACACATCAGGAGAGGTGGGACCAGGCAAAGCCTCGTCAAGCATGGCCGGGAGGCAGCAGAGTCCCAGACCCAAACAGGCCCTGGAGACAGGAACAGGTGCGTCCCTCCCTGTACCCCCTCATCTTCTTCAGGCCTTTGCTCAAATCTCATTGAAGCCTTCTCTCAGAATGCTTTTAAAATCACAACAGGCATTCCTGACCCTCTTAACGCCGTTTCACTTTTCTTTTTCATATATAAAACCTCTCATCTTCTAATATAACGTATACACCTCTTTTTGTTTTATTTGCTGTTTTCTATTTGTCTTCCTTGCTGGAATGTGAGTTCCAGGAAGACAGGGATCTTTATTTTGCTCACTTCTGTATGCTAAGTGCCTAGTACAGTACCCTGCCCATGGCAGGTGCTCAGTAAGGACATGGTGAGCAAAGGGATGAGCGAACACAGCAATGGCCTGTACCAGGTGACTGGCAGACCAGCCTCTCCACCCCAACCCCAGGGTTTGACTATGGAAAAGAGCTCAGACTATTGGCAGGACCCCAGGAAGGAGGCCAAACTCACGAAATGATGGAACTCAAGTTTCCTCCCAGCCCTGTAGGAAAAGGGCTCCAGGGAGAAATGAAACTGACGTACATCAGAATGAGGAGGCTCCCCCACTTCACACCTTGTGTGAGAACAGAGATTTGGAGCTTGCCTCCTCCTTGCCGGCTGGTTCCCGTCCAGGCAGGCCTCCCTGGGCTGCGCCTCTGTGCCCCAGGGCCATCCTCTCTCATGCAGGTCCCACACTGCAGGTATTTACCTGTTTACATAGCTGCCTTCTGGAGGAAATGTGCATTTTTGTCTAGAAGTACTTGGCACACAGCAAGTACTTAATACGTTTGCTTATTTATGGGATATACCTTACATAACACTACACGAGAGCTGGTGTTGGCAGGTGCATTTTGCAGATTAAGAAGCTGAAACCTCGAGAAAGCAAACTACTGCCTCAAAGACACAAGGCCAGTAACCGGCAGATTTCACTCTAAATGCACACCATTCCATGTCTCCCTAGTCCGCTGCTGTGTGTGGTGACGCACAGACTTCTCAACAGCGAAGGGTGTGGCAAAGCCTTTCCTGACATCGACGACGGCTGAATGAAGAGGCAGAGGATACTGAGGACTGGGGACAAGTGTGGGGCTTGGGAACTAGAGAGAGGAAGGTAGGCACCTGCTGGAGGTGGCTAGGATGCTGAGCTATAGCGAGGGAAATGCAGCCAGCTGTCCCTTTCTCCCTAAATTACGCCAGATGAAACCTTTGCTTGTCAATGGCACTAGTGACAGTGATGTTGTTCAAAGTCACTTTAATTTGTTGCAGTTAGCTAAGATGCCTTACAGAAGTCAAGTGATTAGCCAACAGACCTGGACAAAATGATGCGGGCACTTCCCTTTGTGTTTCAGAAACCGGTGGCACCTCCCCTGGAGGCGTAAGGGCCTGCAGCTATTCCAGACTAACAGATAGAGTGTCAATCATTACAATGGGGTTCTCCTGAGCAAAGCATTTTCAGGAGCTGGCAGTCCAGACTGGTCCAGCCAGGGCATCTGAAAAGCACATCAGGGCTCTGAACCTGACTCCCACCTGATAGTAAGCATCCTGAGCGCAAAACCTGGACACCGGTAGTGCTCGCATCCCCCAGGGCCAGACGTCAGCCTCATGGCTCGAAAGCAGGTAGAAAGGGCTTGCTGAAATTAATTAGTTAATCATCTTCCCAGCATCTCTAGGAGGTGAGGGACTTCCATTCCCATTTTATAGATGAGGAGATAAAAAGGTAAGGAAGGACGGAACACAAATAAGAAGGAAGGGAGGAGAGAGGAAAAAAGGAAGCAGTCGAGGAGGCACGGCAGAAGGAGAGGAGGGGTGAAAAGTGAGAAGAAATACAAGGAAGGGAATGGAGACGCTGCAAGGGTAGGAAGAAGCGGAGGCCTCCAGGAGAGGCTCCAGGAGGTGGAAGAGGCGGGGCGGGAGCAGGGACCTCCCTCACAGGCGTCTCTGGCCCAGCCTGGGTGTGTGGGCTCAGGAAGCTCTAGGAGAAAGGAAGAGAATGTTCCGAGGTGCTGGCACTTGCTTAAAATAAAAATGTCTCGGCTGCTATAAATGCCCTTGGGCTGCCTGTCTCTCTGGCTGTCTCGGCTTCCTCGGAGGCCCCTGCCCACGCTAAGCCACCTCTTCCAGCCACCCGTCCCCCGGCACCTCTGGGGCAGTTCCCCCCACAGACAGATTCACAGGACGTGGTCAGCAGGGCGCGGAGGCATCTAATTTCTATCAGGACTCTCAGTCTCCAGCTGTGACGATGGACAGGGAGAGGCTTTCCGCCCAGGCTCCGGCTGCCTGTCTCCCTGCATACCTCGAAAGGAATCTGACATGCAGGCCCCACTGCTTGCTGGAGGTGAGTCTCTGAGCAATTTGCATAACCTGTCCACGTCTCCCTTTCCTTATCACTAACCCAAGATAATCCCCCCTGCAGCTGCGAGGGGAACAGAGTGGATAACTAAGGCACCCCAGCATTCCCGGCACATGGCAGACAGTAAGTCTTTGAGCCTTCCTCTGGGCCTCCCAACCCTGCCTTCATCCTTCCCTTCCTCCAAGAGCTTCTCCACACCTAGTCATCTCGGTAAGATGCAACTTTGTTCGTGATACCCCATCCCAGCTTACACCCATTCCTTGTTCCCTGTCATCCCTAGATGAAAATAAAGATTTGAGCCCAGCAGAAAAGGCATCTGGAGACCTATGGCCCACACATCCCTCTCCCCTCCTTCCTTTGCTTCTGGCCTAGACACACGCCCTCTCTGCTCCAGAGAACAGACCCCCGAGTAGACAATACATGCTCCACTTCATGTGTCAACACCTTGCTTTGTCTGCAGCCCCCATGGAACTTGTGGTGGTGTCCCCGAGGGGATAGCCCCTGTGCCCACCGCAGCCCCACTGCTTGCCCTGTACTGCAATGACAGCTTTCTTGCCTGTCTCCCTTAGGAGCCCCACAAACTGGGTGTTTTAATTCATTCATTTAGCCTCAATACCTAGCAAAGCATCTAAAAAAGAGCAGGCACTAACTAAACATGGATGGACAAATAGACGCGTGGGCAGATGAATGGGTGGATGACAGACAGTCCCACTTATCTTGCTGCCTGCCAAGCAATTCCACACGGCTCTGGGGTCGTCCTCTCCTGCCAAGTTGCCCACATGAAGGTGTCTCTCACCACACAACTCCAGCTTTGATACTCCTCGGCCTGTGAATGGCATCCGAGTCCTCACAGTCCACCAGGGGCAAAGCTTGGGCTGTCCTCCTCCTCAGTCTGATTCTCTCTGCTGACTGGGAGGCCAGACCAGAGACCCCCTCCTCACATGCCCAGATTAAACCCAAGTCCTTGTTTCTGAGGCCCGTCACCTCTGATCCTGATTTTGCTTCTCCAACAAGACTGCCCCAATCCTTCCACAGCTGTTCTCCACTCTCCTCCCAGTCCTCGCTTCACCCTGATGTTCCTCTCACCCGAAAGCCTTTCTCTTCTCCTATCCCGAGCCTGCCCTCTCAGCCCGACGCTCCTCTGGGACACTCTCTGACCACTCCTGCTCCTGCAGACCCCTGGCTCCAGGCACATTTCCAACCTACACCACTCAAGCTCCACAGTCCCACGCCTGTGCCTCTCCTTCCCTCTTGTCCCCTCAGTGTTTCCTTCCCAATTATAACTGAGCTGCTGGACTTCAGGGCTTTTGTGTAATGATCTGCGTATCCTTCAGAGTAAAGCTACGGACACTAAGTATATTTGCACGTCCCACGGTGATGGTAGAAATGGCTTATAAAGTCTTAATAATATATATAATGTTAACCACAATAGTCATGGAACCAGGCAGTGTGCTAAAAGCTTTACTGACACTTTCTCCTTTAATTTCACCCCAGCCTCTACACGACAAGAACTATAATAACTGCCATCTTACATACGAAGAAACTGAGGCACAGAAACGTTGTTTGTCCAGTGAAAACCAGCTCTAAGTTGCATGGCCAGAATTCAGACCCAGGTTATCTGACTCTGAAGCCTGTATTCTTAAGAGGGTGGTCATATGTCTCACATCAAGGTGTTTACCAAATTCAGAGCTGTGCTGACAACGATCCTTCCAGTCAGCCCACGGTGCCTGCAGGAACGGCTCTTACACAGAAAGCCAAGTCACACAAACTGTGGGGAACTTTCTGTGAACTGGACCAAGGGAGCGTGCCCTTAGGGTTACATTGTTCTGCATCTGGAAAGGCAGAGGGGTGGGGTCCCTCCCAGGTGTCCATAGGGCCCCTGTCATGATCCCACTGGAATGTGGACTCCATGAGCGCAGGGATCTTGGTCTTTTCATTCACTGACGAGTCTCAAACACCTAGAACAACGCCTAGCACATAGTAGGTATCCTTATTTATTCAGTGGAGGAATCAATGAATGAGGTAGAAAACAAGACCCCTGAGGCCCTGACAGACCCATCACCAAAGAATGAATGAGTTTCTCGGAGCAATGAGGGAAGAAAACCACGGCCCTTCTAAGCGGCTGCAGCAGAGAGAGCACTCACAGCCACCCAAAGGTGAGGGGTGGGATGACCATGTCACTCATGAAGAGGAAGCTCGAAGTGAACAGAAGTCTGTGTCCGATCCGTAACCTCTACAAGCAGCGCGACACAGGCCTCTTCTGTGGCTTCAAACTACTTTTCTCCTGGTTGTGAACTCCTAAGAACTCAGGCTTCCTACATACTTAATCCCTTGGCCTGAGACAACAGGGAAGCCACCCCTCCATTCTGACATCCTCCGCAGGAGGGCTTGCCACCTCAGGTCCCAGGGTACCTCTGAGGGCTGGTCCGGGGACGCCTTCTCTGTATTGTCTGCATTTCTTTTCATCACTAACACACTGTAGAGACAGGCTCCTGATCCTTGCTGTCTGAGATGGTGACCTCTTAGAGCCTCTGCATAAAAACCCCTCTCTTCCCTTAAATACAGTCTCCACAGATAAGGGAGAAGAAATGCTGATGGAGGAAGAGTAGCAGCAGATCTCTAGGGTGTAAAGAACCCATGTTGCATCTCCAGCAGCCCCTGACATTCTGAAGAATGAGAAAACAGATGCCAGCGAAGCCTCTCCACCGACTCTTTTCCTAAGCGAATACTTCCCAAGGCCGAAAGCAGCCATTAGCACCCCCTGTGGCCTGACATAAGGGAACCATCACCAGCCTCAGTTTACATCTGCTCTTCGGCCCAATTTCTTCCTTTCTCCCCCTTTACTTGCTCTAGAAAATAAACCCCAATGCCCTTCTGAGTAAAGCCTGCATATGTTCATAAGAGCCAGCAAAAATGAAGCTATACATAAAGGTGACCAAAAATGCCAAAGGAGACTTTTGACCACATGCAACAAGATTAAGGTGATATTTTTAAAATGAAACAGTAACTTAAACTTTGAATTACTGCCTGATTTTACTGCTTAGGGATGAAAGACCCCATAGTGCTGAACGAAAAAGCCATATAACTCAAAGAGGATTTTCTTTGCTTGGCATCACCTCTGTGAAAAATACATTTAAGTAATAAAACGCCCCTGCAAGAGTTCATTCTCTGATGGAGCTGAGCTGTGAAACTGGTGAAGGCTGGACAGAGTCTGTCATTTTTCCTGCCTTTTGATTACACAGTTTTCCCCCAAATAGATCTCATCTCATTTCTCCTAGAACCTGAGGAAAGGTGAGCGAGCTAGACCAGCTGCCCAGTGAGGCCGACCCTTGTGGCCATTCTGCCCCATGAGACAAGTGTGAGCCGATGTTCCCCTTGCTCTTCCCAGGGCCAGAAATGTCTAAGTCTCATCATTCATGGGGAACCCCCGCTCCTTTTCACTTTCTCCTGAGGCCACAACTACAGTGACCCTGAGATGGCCATGACTTGATACAGGCAAACTGACAAGGCTGGGTGAGGTGCAGGCACCTGATATTGCAACGTAGGTACCTGGCTAACTTCCTAGCCATGTCAGCCCTGGAGACAAAGGGAGCAGAGACAAGCCCAGCACTTGCAAAAAGCTCAGTCTTGTGTTGAGATGGTGGGTGGGGATGGTTATGTAGATAGATCCAAGCGGTAAGCAACCGGCACGGGCCCAGACAAGAGGGGCAGGAATAGGCACCCAGCTACAAGGAAGCAGACATTCGGGGACAAGAGCCACTGGAAGTCCTTATTAAGATTGCAGGGGATGGAGCATTTAGACGAGGATGTGTCACAGCTATCCAGGTGCTGAGGCAATGGGACACAAGAGAAGTGGTTGGCGCAGTTTTGAAGGTCAGTCAGCCTTAGATTTCCACCCTGGCTGTGTGTCCTTGGGCATGGAACGGGGCCAGCAAGGCCCCAGAGTCTGGGCTGGGCCTCAGTCTACAGAGGTCTGAGCAAAGCGGTGCAGCTTCAAAGATCTGGGAGCTCATTACACATTCAGTCCTCAGCTCCAAGCTTCACACAAGCCTTTCCCTCCTCTGATTTTAAAGTTAGAAAGTTCAAACTAGTCTCCTCCCACCCCTACCAAGTTTCTACTTGCATATTTTGATGTTAATCCAGAACCTGTGTTAATCAGGCCAAAATTCATTAATGAAGGCCAACTGTGATCTCCAGGAAGCTAGCTGCTCTCCATCTAACATAATTTGTGTTCATATAGCCAAGTGATTTTTCAAACACTCAAACACCAAGCTCTAGGGGGGACCCCCACGAACAAAATGCAACAGCTCCTGTTGCAAAGTGTGAGCTCCCTCCATTTCAGGGAATTCTGCGCTGCAAAGTAATAACAAGCACTCACATGGTGGCACCCCTCATCATGTCACTGCACAGATAATTAAGCTCATCAATTATCTCCTTCTCTTTGCTGCCTTCGGAGGAGGGCACTTGTGAGGCTCACGGGGAAGCCAATATATCAGCCACTCAAATCCCGCAGAACCGTACTGCTGACTCCCCAGGAGAGCAGAGGGCTTATAGCTGAAGCTCTAGAATGAACCGCCCTGGGTTCAAATCCTCATCGGCTCTGGACTTCCTGGCTACGGGAAAATTAATTAGCCCCCCTGTGCCTTAGTTTCCTAATCTATAAAATGGGGGAAATGATAATCCCCACCTCAATGGGCTGCTGAGCTCCATTTATTCAGGTAATATTTGTTGAGCACCCACTACGTGCCGGGCAGTGTTCTAGCTGCCAGGGATACGGTGGTGAACCTCACAGGCACCACCACGGCCCTTTTGAAGCTTACATCCTAAAGAAGGAAGCCAGATACTAGAAAACATCAACAGTAAATGAAATGATGTGTAGACACACCACACATCTCAGCACAATGCCAGACCCAGAGCCCGTGCTCTGAGAAAGCCAGGACACATCGGGGTGCGCATCTCCTCCACGTGCCTGCCCACGGAGCGATGGGCATTCTTTCAGCCTTCATTATGGGGAAGCTTGCAGGGCTTCTGTCCCTCCAGTGTGACAGGAATAAATGATGATACAGTAAGAATCCTACTGGGGTCAGGACTGAGGTGATGTCATGGAGAGGAAAGACTTGGGAGGCAGACAAACCCAGACTCAACTCCAGCTCTTGCTTACTTACTCTATGACCTTGAGCATGTCACTTAACCCTCTGAGGCCCAGTTTCTGCATTTGTAAAGTGGGGATGATGACAGCACCTGCCTCCCTGAGTTCTGAGGATTAGCCAGGATTGTGGTGAGGAAGCAGACCAGGGCCTGGCACAGGGTAGGTGCTCATTCCCCTCAGCCAACCTCATCCTCACCCCCTGCAGACTCAGGCTCCATCCCACATCTGAGACTGTGCCCAGGGAGCCCAAGTCATTTCACTGGCCAGCCATAAAAATGCCATAAATTCCATCCCCACAAGGTGGCTTTGTCCCCTCCCTCTTGACAGCGATAGCGCTGGGCAGTCAGGGCATGCCCGAGCTACAGAGGCCACTGGGAACTGCGAAGGGGCACCCGCACCCTGCCATTCAACCTGGAGCCGCAGTGCGTGACCACCCGCTTCTCCGTGTCAGACTGTAAGTCCCCGTGGGCAGAAGCTCACCGCCTCACCCTGAGTAAACCTCTCAGTGCCAGGATGTTGCTGGGGGACAGAAAATACCCCAGGGATGAAAACGAGTCAAAGCAGGACCAGTCCAGGGGGACAATGAGAAGCCACTATGCGAGAGGGACTTATCGCTTCCATTCCCCCACAGAAAGCTCTTCTGAAAGACGCATTAGTGAACAGTGAATGTTCTGCTAAAGATTTGGAAAGCCAGAGAGGAGAAGGTTATATCACAGGGCCCTACCAAACCTAAAAAAACAGAAATCTCTATTAGATTCTTCTTCTTCTTCTTCTTCTTCCTTTTTTTGGTGAGGAAGATTGGCCCTCAGGCAACATCTGTTGCCAATCTTCCTCTTTTTATTTATTTATTCTTTTTAAGATTTTATTTTTTTCCTTTTTCTCCCCAAAGCCCCCCGGTACATAGTTGTATATTGTTACTTCTGGGTCCTTCCAGTTGTGGCACATGGGATGCCGCCTCAGTGTGGCTCGATGAGCAGTGCGATGTCCGCGCCTAGGATTCGAACCCACGAAACACTGGGCCGCCTGCAGCGGAGCATGAGAACCCAACCACTCGGCCACAGGGCCAGCCCTCAATCTTCCTCTTTTTTGCTTGAGGAAGATTTTCCCTGAGCTAACATCTGTGCCAATCTTCCTTTATTTTGTGTGGGATGCCACCACAGTGTGGATTGATAAGCGGTATGTAGGTCTGTGACCAGGATCCAGCCCTGCAAACCCTGGGGCCCTGAAGCGGAGCACATGAACTTCACCACTCCACCACTGGGCCAGCCCTTTATTAGATTCTTCAGTCTCCCCCAGAAGTTCCTCTTCAGCTGCCCACTGACCCAGTCCCTCCTTGAACTCTCTAGGCAAACCCCTACTTCACAGGCTCCTGTTTCTCCTCTGGATCCTCACATTCTATCCCTCTAAGGAAGCAAAGGGCCCTTTTAGGGATCCACCATCTGCAGAAGGCAAAGGATTTACACAGAGCGCATAATTTCCTACCATCACACAAATATTCTGCATGCATTACAATTATAATCAAAACAAAGCAATAAAACTTGTTAAAAAAAATAAAATGTCCTTATATCTACAAGACAATCAAATATCTGATTCTAACTGGAGGGTTCTCTAACTTCCCCCACCTGACCATGCCCACCCACCAACAGAGAGCAGGCAAGCAAGGACAGCAACCTGTGAAGTGAACCTAATGGTAGCTGTCAGAAAAGATCCATAAATTACTAGAAAGGGAAAACCAAGATTTAAATTTAGGGCCATGAACCACAGCTCTAAGGCATTTGAGAGGCAAGAGCAGAAAAGTGACATTTCCCCAAGCAGAAGCTCAGCTCCAGTGAAGGATCCCACTCACCATCTGTAACGGGTGGAAAGCTGCTGGCAGGCCCTCCCCTCCTGGCTTTCCCATACCAGAAGGGAGGAGGCTACTGACAGAGAGGGCTGGGAGGAGATGGTTTTGGAGAAAGAGATCAGAGCCCTAGGGATCACTAAGAGCAGTTTTCTGTCTATACTGGGGAGGAAGAACGTTACCATTCACCAGGGAATGAAGACAGATAAAGCCAGGTGCACACCCACACAAAAGAAGATGGCCAACACCACTCCTGCTCAACCATGACTAAAGGGAATGTCCAATGATGATGATAATGACAGAAACATGAGGACAGTAACTGCTAACAGCAGAGCTGTGCATTCATTAGCTCATTTGATCCTCACAATAAACCTCAAAGGCAAGCAGGCCTGGTTCTTAAAGTATTTGCCAATCAGATGGGTGGAAAATTGCATCTCACCATTGTTTCACCCAATGCAAAACCCTCCCTTCCTGCTCCCATGAGGCAGTGCCATTCAGGGCTGGGGGCATGGGCATCGCAGTCAGACAGACCTCACCTTGACCCCAGCTCAGTCACGTGCTAGCTGAGTCTGGTTCTCTCATCTGTAGACTGGTGGTATAATAATACCTACTTCAAAGGCTGTGAAATTCAAGGCAAACGAGATTAAAAACGCTCTTGAGTCTTTAGCACAGGGACTCCCCATCTGGTCTTCCTCCCTTTTCCTCACTAAGGACTCGGCATCTTCCTGTCCCACTCCCTAGGTTAACCTGTTGCCTGACAGCTGGTGACACCTGAGCTCCACAAAGGACTCATACTTCTGCCTGAGTCCCCTGGCTCCTTCTCTCTGCTCCTTTCTGCCATCTCTCCCCATAACCTGCACTCTGCCCAACCACAAGATTTCTTTGTTAGGGACAAAATAAGCCACCCCAAATGTTCCAAGATGTCAAGGGCTCATCTTCCCCCCACCAGCCCCCAGCCAGGTGCAGAGACTCAACAAGGACAGTCTCAGTGCCTCTGTCATCATTAGCTTTGTTTGATGGATGAAGAAACTGAGACTCAGAGAAATCACATGATTTGTGCAAGGTTACCAGGATAATGCAAAGTAAAGTTGAGACGTGACTAATGTTTTCTGAGTCCTAATCAAATGCTCTTATTACGTAACAAGCTGTCATTTCCCCAGCTGCTGGGGAAGCCCTTGTAGAGATTTGTTGAGATGAATTAAATAAATACAATAAGGAGGCACCAGGAAAAGCTTCCTAAAGAGAAGGACGAGGGAGAAGTGCACAGCCTCTTTTTCTTGACCTCCCAACTGATTAATTGCAGCAGGACCAGAGGGCAGAAGGGCCACTGAGTGACCTCCCTTCTTCGCTACAGGTGATGGCCACACCTGCAGGCTGCATCTGAAAGAGCTGATGCTGGAAGTCTGCACCCCTCAGAACTCTGCTTTTTTTTCCCAAGAGGCCCCCAAATAGGTCTGCATGTGAGTCGTGGATGCATGAACTCAGCAAGTCACCTCACCTCTCTGAGCTTCCATGTCTTCCTCTGGATGACATCTTTGAGCCATGAGACACACTGACATGTCTGGGCTAAGGGAGATAACAGAGGTAAAGCTCTTGGCATAGGGTAGCACTCAACAAACAGTAGCTGTTTTATCTTCATCATCATTATTATCATCATATCAATATTGCTATTCAGGTCATGAAGTTCTTCCAAACAGCTATATCCTGAAGATCTCTCACCCTGGAAAATCCTGCATCCTTGGCCCCCACATATGAGAGAGGGCGGAAGAGTCTGCTTCTGTGAGAAGCAGTTGCCTGCAGCGTCTCCCCCAGTGGATGGCACAGTATGTGTGTCAGGGCAGGGGACCCGGGGCGCACTGTGACCGTGACACTCAGAGAGCATGGAGTCAGAAGTGCAGCATCAGCTGGATCTTTCAGGGAGCCCAGAGAGGGTTCTCCAGGCCCCACTGGAAGGAGAACACTGAGGAGCCTCAAAAAGGAGGTGAGGAAGCAGGCAGCAAACACAAAAAGAAGAAGAAAAGGCATGTGATCCAGGGGAAATGCATGGGCAGCTCTACCTAATTGGAATCTCCCACCCAGGATTTCTGAAACATGGGGCTGCTGACGCTACATGTTTTCTCTAAGCTTACTGGTGCCCAGAAGCATCTACCTTACTGCCCTCCCATGAAAAGCTCTTGGGTGGAAGTCAGGAGACTTTGAGTCTCTGCGTGGACAATAGCCTCACTTCTCAGGTGTCAGCCTCCACATCTGTAAACGCTGTTGGGGGTTGCGGAGTGGAGACCAGAAAAGGCTGGACTGGTTGGGTTCTGGGCTTCCCTCTAACTCAAATTCACGGTGCCTTCGTTAGCCAACAGAACATCCTATCTCAAGACTGATGTAGGTTCCTCTCGCATGTGCTATTCCTTCAAGGCCTCCCCGGCACATGACTGAAGCCTCTGAGCAGTGTCATGGAGCTGAAGTCACATCCTTGCTCCTGCCTATTCATTAGGGAAAGTTAACTTCCTAACCCCACTGGTTTTATTAATGTGAATAGGTTGCATGTTTTTCATTTGCTCAGCAATCTCTCTTAGATTTGAAAGATGAGCAGTATCTGTCTCCCAAATGAGCTTGTTTCTACGTTTGGATACAAATCACCTGATAGGCTTGCTCCAAGGCATTTGTAAAGAAAGATAAAAAACAATGATATCATAATGTCAAATCCATCAACCTCTTAGAGAAAGTTTGCTAATCCTCCTGCCTGTCATCTTACCCACCATCAACCCCACCCCTCTGGATGTCATTAGCTCTTCACGCCAATCACCTTTGTTTTGGTGGAGACTACATGTTGAGAGATATACAAAGAAGTGGCCAGGTCATGGTCCCCGCCCTCAAAGAGTTTTCAAGTAGATTAACGAAAGGATCAACTAGCATATCATATCTGACTGGCCACAATTATGGTGGACCGTGGCAAGTGACCTTAAGCCTTGTAGGGGTTGAGAGATGGAAAATCCTTGTGGAGTGAAGTCTTCGGGGCTGCCTTGCAACTTGGGGCAAGGTTCTGAAGATTAAGAAAGAATGAGGCAGGGGGAGACCAGGAGCAAAGATGGAGATTAGGAAAGAAGCTTAGAATCCAAATTGGAGACTGGTCTTGTTGTGAGGAGCAAGCAGCAGCTACTACAAGTTCTCCAGCAGAGGAGGGGCGCATTCTACGTGCCAGAAGAGGAGGTCAGGAAGAGCACTGTGACCACAGCCAAGAGAATGAACTAGGGAACTGGTGAGAGACAGAAAGAGGGAGCTAGCACAGAAATGCAGGCAGAGAGAAAGGAGGAGAGGGTCTGTTCCTGATACAGCCAACACAGCACCACGCCTCCTGGCTTCCCATCCCCCTCCTTGTTCCTGCCCACAAGCAGCAAAGTCTTTGACACTCCCTCTGAATCAAACTGGAAGAACGCAAACCAAAAATCTTCAAAGCCATCCTATCTCAAAAGCATCTTCTAATTTTCTGGTTAGCCGTGCTGAGGAAGGCAAGTAGAAATGCCTTTAGAATCCCAGACTCAAAATTGTGGTGACAGCTCATATCTCATATCGAATGCACTAATCCTAGTGGCCAACATGTTAATTCCCAGGATGGGGCCACCCTCCTTCTCTCACACCTACCACAGTGTGACATGAGAGGGCCTTGGGACCAGTGACCTAAGGGCAGTGGGACACCAACAGGTCTCCTTCACACTCAGGACCTGGGGAACTGTGCTGCTGCCTCTCAGGGCCTCCTCAGAGACCTCGCCCAGCCAGACCTGCTTGCGACTTGAGTCTCCAAGAAGATCAGGGGCTGAGTTCTAGAAGCCATATAAAGCAGACATTCTCCACTACACTTGGATGTCTGCTCAACTCCAAAGTCCCATCGGATGCATCCTCTCATACTGAGACAAAAATATCCAAATCCACGCTAAGTTTTAGTAACAAAATAAGTACAGAAATTGAGAGTAAGCTTTTAGGAACTGAAGCTTTTAAACACACATTGTGAAGCCCTGGGTTACAGGGCTTTGTAACTACAAAAGATAGCTCCACGGTTTGAGCTAGAACAAGGAAAAGATGGGCACCTTCTGAAATACACCCAGGAGGTGAGCCAGGAAAGTGGCAGAGGCCACCAGCAGGCTGGAGCATTCCACTCCCCAAATAATCAGGCAGGGTGTAAGTGCAGGATCTAACATCTGGATGTTAGGCATCTTTTGCTCACTGACTTGGTTGGGACTCCATGGAGAAATGGAATCATTTGGAGATGGTCCATCATTTAGAACAACAGAAATGGAAGCAATACTTTCTCTAACAAAATGTGCAAATCCCACGTGAGACAAGCTGCTATAGTTTTAAGGTTCTATTTCAAAGAGAAAGAGTAGAGCTCGCATCAAGAACAAAACAACTTTTTGCAAAACAGCAATTTGAAGTTCCTTTTGTCAACAAAATTGCTGTGTAATTTCCAAGCTTCTCCCAGAGAAGCAATTAGCCTACAAACACATCCACGAGTTACAACACAATGGGAGAAGAGAAGAATCCCTCTCCATTCTTCACCCCAGAGCACCTCTCTTGCCCTGGTCTGCAAGAGAGACCCCTGGGCTCTGCCTCTGGCCATAGCCAGGCTTTCCTCCTTCTGCACGTCACAGGTATGTGGCACAAGGATATGGACTGCTTCAGGACACTTGAACTTGCACTTCAGTGCTGCTCACTGTGCAGCCAGCATAAGTAAGTGGCAGAATAGACTGCCAACCCCTCGAGGGTAGGCGCCATGTCCAGCCCATCTCCACACTCCCTACGGCACAGCCAGGCTCAGGCACCAGAACACGGCAAGCACTTCTGCCGGCTGAAGTTGATGAAAGAGCAGAATCAGTCAAGTTCAGTTGCTATGTAGAGTTTCATCTTGAAAGCATGAAACACCTCTCAAATGCTCCAGAGTCTCCAAGCTGGGAGAGGAAAAGGGTCGGGGCACAAACAGAATAGGCAGATTTTTGCAAAAGGAAAAATTTCTTTGTTCCCCTGGGCTTTTAAGCAAGGGGCTTTGACAAGATGCAACTCAATTCTCCTGAGACTCTCAGGCACCGGAAGTCAGGAAGCAGGTTCTTTTTCTTACAGTTCTCTCTGGCTCAGTTTCGGATTCCAGCCTCCCCCCTCCCCTATCTCCTTAAATGCTTATATAGCCCTGGAACTGAGCCACGACCCAGGGAAAAAGGTAACACAAGAGCAATGAAAATTGGGTCATGGGTTCCCTTTCAACCCCTCTGTGTTCAGTGGCCGAGAGGCACAGAGGAGCAGAGGGACACAAGGGGAAAGAAACAGTGGAGTTGGCCAAATGGGGTGCAAGGATTTGTCTAATGAATCAGTTTCTTTATGAGTTTGGGGACTCTGCTTTCAAACCTGGCAGCCTGTAAGTCATTTCTTCCAACTTCCCAAAGGCTATCTCTTCTCTACTCCATCCCTCCCTTCTACCAATATTTATTGAGCACCTACAAGCTGCTAGAACCCTAGTAGGTGCTAGAGATACAAAGTAATGGTTCTTGCAAAACAATGCTGAGCCAGGACAAGAAGACACTCCCAAGGGTTATACTAAACTGAAATGATAAAAATCCTTGCTGTAGCTGAAGCTGAGAACAATGCCTTCATAAAAAGCATCAATACCAGGCAGCTGAATGCCCTGGGCTGTACTTAGAAAAGGCCTGTGCACATCTCCACTGAGAGACATGCCCACTGGCAGCCTCTACGTTTACGCTTTGGTTTCTGGGTAGAGACAAATAAAAATAACAGTTCTGCGGACAGCCACATTTAATTCACTTGCTGGCTCCCAGGCTCTCTGAGCCTCCCTCCGCCTCAGCAGCTTAAGCGTGCTCACTGTTTGTGGATCACAGATGGGCCCAACCCTCTAGATGGAGAGTGCCTCCAGGCAGGAAGCGCTCCTCTCTGTCACTCCCAGGGCTGGGCACAGAGCCTGGCATGCAGGTACATGTATGTGGGATGGAGAACTCTCCAGGACTGGAAACTCTGCAGATGGGAGTTCATTTGTCCTTAGAGAAGCTATTCCATCCACCAAGACAAAAAAAGACTCCCCGAAGCGCTCAATCACGCCAGTCCCTACACACACCGCATCCTCACATTTCCATTGTTTTCCTGTCAAGTTCCTCAACAGGCCATACAGGGCCCTTCATGGTCTGCCCCTGCTCACCTCCCCAGCCTCAACTCTCCCCCGTCCCCACTCATCCACCTTCCAATGCATAAGTGTCCACTGAGTCGTTTCTCTGGGCCAGGCGCTGTGCAAGCTGCTGGGGATAAAGCAGTGAGCCAAAAATAAATATGGTTCCTATTCTAAGCTTAGTTTACTGGGGGAGAGAGAGATTAATTTAATAACCTTACAAATACAAAATTAGACTATAACTGTGGTGAATGTCCAGAATAAAAGGTATGTAGTACTGGTGAGACATGTAACAATAAGCCTGGATGGCTCAAGGACAGCAGGGAAGGCATTCCTGAGGGAGGAGTCTAGGGGCTGAGGTCTGCAGGCTGAGCAGGAGGTTGCTACAGGTGTTGGAAGGCAGGGCGGAGCATCCAGGGCTCACTCCCACCTCCGTGCTTTTGCCCACAGTGCTCTCTCTGCCAGATGCCCTTCATACTTCTCTTATGCAGCTCTGCTATCACCTCCTCAGGAGGCCCTCCCTGATTGCCCTGGTAAGGTTAGATGCCCTCCTGTGTGGCCACGTGGTGCTCTGTACACCTCTATTTTCATCAGGCCACTTAACAACACATGACTTGCCCATCTCCTCTTCTGAACTGGGAATTCCATGAGAGCAGGAGCTTCACCTAATACATTTTTATAGCCCCAGGGCCTAGAGAAGAACATGTACCCAATTTATTCCTGCTGAAAGGAAGAAGAGACAAATGAATGGACGGATGGATGAAGGCAGCACTGGTCACTCCCATCCAGCCCTCCTGCCTCTTTCAGGCATGCGTGTTTGCACACATCAGTGTCTGAGCAGTTGACAGCATCTTGGTATTTAGCATCATGACTCTGCTCTCCCAGTCTCCTTGGGCTCCCAGAAGGGCAATCACAAGAGACTGTCATCCTCATCAGTGGGCAGAAGGGCAGGATTTTCTCTCAGCCCCAAGAGAGTCAGGACTGAAAGCCCAGCACCCCACACTGCGGCTACTCCGGCACTTTCAAGAACTCTTCACTCCATCCAGTTATTTACTCTTTCATACACAAATATTCATTAAGCACCTCCCATGTGTTAGACACTATTCTAGAAACTCAGTAGGAAATAAGACAGGGTCCCTACCTTCATGGAGGACGTGGTCTTGAGAAGCAAGTGACATAAGAAGATTACGGACACGGGTAATCAGTATGAAAAAAGCAGAGCCATGGACTAGAAAGTAACTGAAGGTGAAGCTGGCTCTGTTGGGTGGTGGTCATAGAGGGTCTCTCAGAGGAGGGGACCTTTCAACTAAGACCCAAATGATGAGAAGACGACAGTCCTGTGAGCTTGTGGGGGAAGAGCATGGAGGCAGAGGGAATGGCGCATGCAAAATCCCTGATGTGGGACAAGGTTTGGCACATTGGGGGGAGGAAAGTACATCAAGGTGGCCAGATAGAGCAATGAATAAAGAGACAATGATCAGACTGAGGCTGGACCACGTAGGACCTAAGGGACCAAGGTTAGGATTTGAGACATTCTACAAGGGATGGGAAACAAATGGGGTGTTCCAATTGCTCACTAAGCTGCTCTGTGAGGAACCCACTACAGGGAGCACTGATGGAAACAGGGAGACCAGTGAGGAGGCCAAGCAAGAGGGGGCCCAGGTGCAAGGAGACGCAGGATCAGTAGGGTGGGAATAGGGCAATGGTGGGGAGAGGTTATATCAGGATATAGTTTGGAGGTAAAGAAGACAAGGCTTGCTAATAGATTGGCTGGAGGGGATGAGGGAAAATGAAGAGTCAAAGATGATTCTGAGGCGTTGGGCCTAAGTCACTGGGTGAACAGCAGAGTCATGGCCAACGGGGGATGAGGAGAATCAGGAGGTCTATTTTGGCCATGTTGAATGTGAGATGCCAATCAGGTTATCCAGAAAATAGTTCTAGCAGGCCATTCAAAAGCCACTCTGTAGATGCACCATGCTGTTACTATCCATTGCCATTAAACCAGGAAAGCTTAACACTTCACATATTTCAAGTATTGAAAAAAGACCAAAATTGTTTGGGTTCCACTAAATTTAGGTTCAGATCCACCTCTGTCACTTACAGCTATACAATCTTAGGCAAGGAACAATCTTTTTGTGTCAGTTTCTTCATCTGTAAAAACGAGGACAAAATTGTTCTACCCCAGGGTTGTGAGGACTAGACTCAATGCTGAGCAGCAAACGCCCAAGGCGGCCCCAGGCACGGCAGAGGCTCCGCTCGCAGGCTGACCCTGTCCCCGGGAGCCCGGCTCACCCACCCATGAGGAGCTGGGTGAAGTCAGCTGCACTTCACTCCCATCATTAGCTCTTCTCCCTAAGTGGATGGAAACTTTAGGAAGGAAAAAAGCTAGAGAAAGTCCAAGCAGTGCAGTAATACTGTTTTGAGTGACTGAAATAGTGGGTCAAGAAAAATGACAGCTACAAGGATAAAAATGTGGATCTACAAAACATGTAATCAAGAAACCCTGTGAGTTGTGAAAACCGTGTAACCTCAGGAACTCTCACTCCCTGACCGCAGCACCAGCCCCCAACAGTACAGAGAAAGGTGGGCGGCCAGGAGGGAGGGAAGAGCCGCCCTCATTGAGGAGGTGGAGTCACCTAGAAGAATAGACTTGGGGAGGCTGTCAGCACTGTCAGCACCGATGGCGTGAGACAGAAGTGCTTTATGTATTTGATACAATAATGGGGTGGTGTGGACAGGGCCTCCCCGAGCATGCCCCATGGCCCGCCCCATCCTCAGCCCCAGACTGTGTGCAGTGGCCCCTGAAATTGCTCAGTTGCACACTATGCTCATTTTCCACGGGTGAGCACCCCACTCCTTCCACATGGCTGTAATAAGACAATAACTGCTGCCTAGGATGTAAAAACCAAACCAGGTTTCCACGACGACCACTTCTGAGTGAGGTACTTGGGAGATGCCACTACACAGAGGCAGTGCCAAAGGAGTCAGTTGTCATTTACGGAGACTGAGCCCTCCACCTCATGCCACCAGCACCCAGACTCCCTGATGAGGGCTCTGCAAAACGCCATCCTAAGCTGGGCCTGGGGTTCATCCAATCACCAGTTTGGGAAAGAAGGGGTCTGCTGAAGGAGAGGAATGAATGCAGACACAACTGCAAAAGGAACATTTCAACTTCTCAGGAAAAGGGGCTGCTCGGGACGCTTGAAAACAAATCATCATAGCAGCACAGTTGTACCAGAGAAATCGATGAGCCAGCCCAAGCCGTTACTGGTACTTATTTGCCAAGGCAGGATTAATAGACCCTCAGGCTGCAGCTAGTATTTCTTGAGAGTTAAGGAAAAAAACATTTACAGATGGCTTTTCTACATGCCAGATACTGTTCTAAGAATTTAATATGTAATCACTAATTTAAACTTTGCAACAACTGAGGTAGGTAATTTTATTCCCATTTTGCAGACAAGGGAACTGGGGCACCAAGAGGCTTCGCGACTTGCTCAAGGTCACATAGCTAACAAGCCAGACTGGGTGAGCCTATGTTGTGCAGCTCCACTGGACGAGCTCTTAACCACGACACTGATGTGTCAACCCTTCCTCTTTCCCCCCACAGGGCACCCACCCAGCCCCTGCCTCTCACGCACTCCTTACCTGGCTGACCTACGAGACAATGGTTACACATCTGTCCTCCCCAGAATCAGGGAACAACCTGGGGACAGGACCAGTGTTTGGCATGGTCCGGGTACATGGTGGGTGTGTCTGATGACTCTCGAGGAGCCAGCCTGGAAGAAGGTCCCAAGGTAGGCACCAGAAAAGTTTGTGGTCTCCTCCAACTCTGCAGACTTGGAGGTCTGAGATGGGAATCAGTGAGTAGAGCTGAACACCAACCAAGTCAGAAGATGAAGCAGCCCCTCCCAACTACGTGGACTACAGAGGTGCCATCCCCCTCATTCCCCTGTCACCTACAGCACTAAGGGCTTTGTCACATCAGTCTCAGGGGCCATGGCAAACATGTTACTCTTCCCTCACCTGCCCTGACCACTGGTTCTTGTCTCCCAGGCATTTACGTACTTTGTGTACTTTCTTCTTGCCATGGAGTGAACCTTAGCTGTGCCTCCCACCCCAGCAGCCTTTCTCTGAAAGGCCACAGGGTCCATAGCCCCCACAGGCCCCCAGGATATCCAGCCTCTGCCACCTCAGCCACTCCGTGGGTGGCTCCTCTGGCTGCTGTTAGGTCCCTGGAGACCTCTGCCTCTCAGAGAGGGGCAGAAGGACAACGCCAACAAATGAACACTGGGCTCTGCACCCAAAGGGATGTTGAAGTCCAGGACACAGTACAGAGAATACTCTCGCAAAGGAGAATCCTAAGTGATTGAGTGTTCAGGGTAACTTGCATCTTTTCATCTGTCCATGTTTCACAGGAAAACTTTTTGAAAAGTGTCAACTCTATTTTCTGACATTACTCAGCCAAGATGAGGTGACAAAGGGGGATCTTCCTAAGTGACAGAGGAAACCGGCGTCAAAAAAGAGAAACATGGAAACGTGGGGAATTGAAAGAATGTGCTAATCTGGAGACATACTCTACAGGGCTGGTCATTTTTTTTTAAACACCTGTATTGAGGTATAGTTGGCATACAAGAAACTATACATATTTAAAGTATACAATTTGATGAGCTTTGATAAATATAAACACACCCACGCACTTAGGAAACCATCACTATAGTCAAGATAATTAACATACCCATCATCCCCAAAAGCTTCCTCATGCCCCTTTGTAATCCTGCTCTCCTATCCCTCCCACCAGAGGAAACCACTGAGCGGACTTCTGTCACTACAGATTAGCTTGCATTTTCTGAAGTTTCATACCCACGTCATCAAACAGTTTGTACTATTTTTTGTCCGGCTTTCATTCAGCATAATTAATATTCATTCATGTTGTTATATGCATCAGCAATTCATACCTTTTTATTTCTGGGTAGTATTTGATTGCAGAGATACACGACATCGGTTCATTTATTCACTTGATGGATATTTGGGTTGTGTCTAGTTTTTGGCTATTACAAATAAAATCTCTACAAGCACTTGTAAACAAGTGTTCCTGTGGACATATACTACCATTTCTCTCAGGTAAAGACCTAGAATTAGAATGGCTTATATGGTAGTTTTTAAAGAAACTTTCACCCAGTCTGTTTTCCAAAGTGGTGAGACCATTTTCCATTCCCACCAACAGTGTTTATGAGAGTTCCAGTTCCTCCACATCTTTGCCAACACTTGATGTGATTAATCTTTTTAATATTAGTCATTCTAATGTAGTAGTATTTCATTGTGGTTGTAATTTGCATTTCCTCAATGACAAAGAACACAGCATTTTTTATGGGCTTATTTACTGTCCACATATCTTCTTTGGTGAAATGTCTGCTCAAATCTTTTGCCCATTTTTAGCGGGCTGTTTGTTTACTTATTAGTAAATTTAGAGAGTTCTTTATTTTTCTGGATGCAAGTCAGATGGATGGTGTTCAAATATCTTCTCCTAGACTATGGCTTCATTTCTTGGCCTCTTAACTGCGTCCTTTGAAAAGCAGAAAATTTTTGTGACTTTAAGTTAGGCAAATATTTCTTAGATACAATGCCAAAAGCATGATACATAACGTAAAAGGTCGATACATTATTTTGAATTCTGCTAAATAGGCTAAGTTTTTAATTCTCTCTCATGTAAACATTTCAGATAAGCAGCCCAGGGCTAATTTCTGCCTCCAGACTGTCTGTGCCCAGGATCCCTTTAGTCTGTTGTTCTGTCATTCTCAGCAATTGGAACTGTTGAGCTTCTGCCTCTGGGTCCAAGATGGCTGCTATATCCCACTTCCTTCCTTCCTCTACTCACATTCATCTTATGCCTTCAACATTGGAGATAACGCAGAACAGATTCAGGAAACATAAAAGTCACAAATTTGTAAAACTACAAAAACATATACCCCATAGACTAAAATATAAAACACTATATTATTGGAGATAATAAGATTAACAGGAGATCATTTCTCCCCTCAAAGAGCGTACTTTTTATTTAGGAAAAATTTTGAATATATACCAAAATAGAGAAATTAGTAGAATGAATTGCCATAACTTCAGTTCAACAATTTTCAAAATTTTGCCACACTTGCTTCTTCTTAGCTTTCTTTTTTCTCTGCTAAATTGTTTTAAAGTAAATCCTCTATGTTCTTTACAATATTTATCTCTTAAAAAATACACATATTTTTCTTACTCAGCTACAATGCTATTATCATATAGCGCTATATATCATATTATCATATCATATGATAATATTATCATTATCATATCTAATTCTCAGTCGATAATCAATTTTTCTTAAAGTGTCCAAAATAGCTTCTTCTTTTAAAATTTTGGTTGGTTTGTTTCAATTTGAGTTCAACCAGTGTTCACAGAACATTTAGCAGCTATGTCTCCCACTCTACCTTTTCTCATGCAGAAATTGGGTCCATTTTCTGGCCCCCAAAACACTTCACCTTCTGAACTTCTCGTGTGGCCTCCTTTAAAACACTCCTCTACCCCTGAACATCCTGTAAAAGGAAGTTAGAGCCATGGGATTGACTAGATTTAGGTTCAACTCCTTTTGGCGAAAATACTTCACATCCCTATGAAGCACACACACTGCTGTGAACTTCCTCCTGCATGACACCACAGGACAAACACCGCCGGGGGCCCACTCAAGTGATTTTAAGATTCATCAGAGGGCTGACACAGCAACAGCCTGAAGTTCATTGTCAACCTCTGTCTAGTGATTTCATCCATGCTTGACTGTTGCCTACATCAGTTATATCATCAGGGGCTGAAAAATTCTAATTCTATTATTACACTGCATTTATTAGCTACACTCTTTCTGTAAAAAATTTTCCCTTATTGAATAGAGCTTTAGGGCTACCTTGAAAGATAGTTTGTACAGAAAGAATGAATATGAGTTTAATTATTTTTTCAATCACAAAATTTCGAATGAGTTATATGATCCATTGCTTAAGTTTTAAATTGTCTTTTTTTACTAAAACATTTTGAAGATTTGAACTGATTTTACATTCTGTACCTGAGAAATCCATCTCTCAAGTTCTTGAGTGTCTAATCCTGCTGTTTATTGTCTGTGCTGCCTCTTGCTCATGGTAGCTTATTTCCTTCTGTTTTAAAGAATTATGAAAGCCAGCCCTGATGGCCTAGTGGTCAAAGTTTGGTGCTCTCACTGTTTCAGTACCCCAGGTTCATTTCCCGGGCACAAAGCCACACCACCCACCTGTCAGTTGCCATGCTGTGGAGGCAGCTCACATAGAAGAACTAGAAGGACTTACAACTAGAATATACACCCATGCACTGGGGCTCTGGGGAGGGAAAAGAAACGAATTATGAGTCATGCTTGGCAGAGTTTTGAGGGAATCCTGTGAAGCTTGCATTAAGGGTCAGCCCTCCAGAGAGGATGTACACTTGCAGGAACCCTGGAACATTCCCCACCCACAACCCCTGTAAGTCAATTAACCAGCTTCAGGTTTCCTGTATGTACCATATAAAGAACATAAGTTGGAAGCATGTACTCAGGTTGCCATTCACGCAGTACACCACAGGACAGCTTAAGAGTCACCACCTGTTCTGACTGATTTATGTCTGTGTCCTATATAGGTCATTAAATGTGCTGTGCACCACCCTTGCCCCACCTGAATAAATGCAGGTTCTTTGTCACAAAGTTTTACGGCTGACCTTTACTTTCTAACCAGAGTCTAGGGTGAGAGTGAGAAGTGTTCCTGTTGTCTGTATTTACCAACAGGCAGATTTTCTTTTGTAAAAAATCAAGCCCACCCTTTAACTCAAGGTGAACATGCTGAAGGTTTGGATTTATGTGTGGGGTCTCAGCTCCAATTTCTTACCTTGTGAGGACTTAAGGCACTGATCTGGCCTGCAGGCAGCTATTACCCCACAGCCTCTTAGTTAGATCAGCTACCCTCGCGTCAGGGTCAGGTTAGCTATTCACCACACTGCAGGGCAGCTGTTTTCCTTCTCTCCACCACCCAACCAGGGATCTTACATCTTGCAAGCTCAGCTATTTAAAAGGATGTTTATTATATCTAAGAGTTTTCTTTCATAGACTTTTCAGGATCTCAAGCCCACCATAGGGCTAGATATACCACTTATCTACAGATAATTCCAATGTGGTGCAATAAATGCTCCAGCAGAAGTATACACATGGTGCTGTTGGAGCTTGGAGGAAAGAAATGGCCTGACTTAGCATGGAGGGCTCATGGAGGCTTTACTGAAGAGATGGTGCTTAAAGTTGAAACCTAGGAATACGGCCGCTCCTTTCTTGGCTGGGGTAGATGTGGGCAAGGGAGGCTCAGTCTATTTTATCCCATCACACACATTAAAATGCAAAGAAAGTGATGCATCCTCTCTACTCCAACTCTCTCTGTGCTTTGCTTGGTACCAGGGAATTGAGTTGTTGTGTGTTGTCATGCTATAAAGGGGCCAAGTGGTTGGTCTAGGGAGCCTCCAACAGGAAACGGTGGAAGACAACATGAGAGTTGTATAGCAGATCTTGCTCAGAACCGCCTTTGGGGTGTCCCACCCTCTGCTGATAGATAATAGAATTTTTTGGTCTCTCTACCAGGAGAGGAGAAAGCAAATAAGCCCTTTTAATGAGCTCCATTTGATCAATCTGGTTAGGGTCCCAGGTTCCTGTAGCCACCAGTCTCTCATCTGGCTGCCATTGCACAGCCAGCCTTTGGGGAGGTTTGCATTCCAAAGCAGTCCTCAGTGCCTTCGGATGAGAATTTGGGAAAGTTGCTCTTTGGGACACAGGGTTTTCCCTGATGCTGAAGGTCTGTTGTTCTGAGCAGAAGCTAGCATCTCAAGAAGGCCACCCTTGGCCAGAGGATGAGACATTTCTGTTCCATGCATGGTATATAATGATTCCAAAATGTTTCATTTATTTTAGAACATGAAAAAAAACAAATTATTTTGGCAAAAGCAAGAGCATCATTAAATCCACTTTTCTCAATATGCAGTTATGGTGCCAATTCATGATAAATTCTAAGCCAGTTAATATTTCCTCATTCTCTCACATAACATACAGGTCCTAGCCAGGCTTAGAAAATGAGATCAGCTTCTATGAGCATTACCCATATCTCGTACTGAAACATTCTCTTGGAAAATGTTGTGAAGTCTGATCATGGGTACTCATTTGAGCAGTATGCCAATGGGGAATATTTAGTTTATTTCTTTTAAAGAAAAACAAAAGCAACATGATTATGAACTTAATTAAAGTTGTTTGTAATGATTTAATTAGATTTATAGCACTGTGCATATTCATTTTGGCCAGGGACCTCTCTGTCTTCTAAAGGATTGGTTGGCAGAGATCTCATGTGCTTTGCAATTTCATCTAATCCTTAATTTCATCTCCTGATGAGGTGAGGCTGAACATAATCGTGTTCAGGTAATTGCTTTATCAAATGGTTTAATTGTGCATTCAACAGAACTGACAACAAGAAGGTTATTCTTCCTAATGTGTTTTTAACAAAAGCGCTAACTAATTACATGGCATTCTACTCAGGGCATTTGAGAAGAAGAAATGAAAACCTATTCTTCAAATCTTGGTTAAATGCATGTTTGCATATAGAACATAGAAATAAGTGATAAAATAATTAGCTGAATTGCTTCCTTCTGCTGTAACTTCATAACTAATCTGCATGTTGAAGTCGTCTGTGTAAATTCTGATGCATTTTCACCATGGACAGTGTCTGAACATCTGTGCTTTCTGAAAATGTCACAATCACCATTTTGCCTGAAAGTGTATCCTCAAGAGCCAAAAAGACTGTGTTATGTTGGCATGTTCTAAGAAGAAATAAATGCTTAATAGAACTGAGGGCAGATGTGCACCATGATCAGAAGGAAATATTACAACATTAGGCCAAATGGTTTAGAGGAATTCTGATTAAATTGATGCTGCATCCACATTATTTTAGATGAACTTTCTCTTTAACTAGATAACTAACATTTCTGGTAGGGAACTGTCTTATATATCCCTCTATGCTTGCCCTTCTGAGATACACAGTATGCCTTAATACATTCTTGCAGGCTCAAGCTAGGGTCATTTAGCTGAAGACTTTAACGAGGCTAATATATTTGCTATTTTACAAGGTGATTATGCAGTACACTACTTTTTAAATTTTACTTAGTCCAATAAATATTCTTTCCCTCCCTCATCTTCTGGCAAAAAATATTACCCTTGAAAACAGTGAAGGATAGGGGTGGAGCAAGTCATGTGACCACAGTATTTGACTAAGGGATGGAGACATGATTCAAAAACAGCCAATTGGAATCCTTCCCTGGGATTGAACACAGACACTGGCAAATTTCTTTGGAGTTTCTCAGCTTGGAGCAAATGAATCTGGGGCTGTCAAACTCCATATTCTCTGCCAAGGGGAGAAAGCCTCTTTGCAGCATGAAGTCAAGCAGAAACTGACCAAGATGAGAGACAGAAGGAAATGGAGTGTTGTCAATAATGAATTCCCCTTCTTTCTCTGAGATCTGCCTAGCTTCGTATACTTCCTAGCCTTATATGCCAGGAAATCTTCATTTTTTTATTAAGTTTGAGTTATGTTTCTGTCACTTGAAATCAAAAGCATCCTGATGAGAGAGCTGGTATTTTACATTACTTTTCAGGTGGCATTTCACTCACAGACATAAAGACTGACTGGATTTGTGTAGGGGTTGCAGAGATGGACAGAAACAGTGTAAAGAAGCATTTAGGAAGTCACGGCTGGATCTGGTGACTGTACAGATTTCAAATATGGAGCTCAACTCAGCAGAAGACCTTCTTCCCCGTCCCAGTCCTGGTGGGACCTGTAACTCCTCCTTCCAACAGCTTGGTGGCCTCAGCCTGGACCTGCTAGGGATCCCTTTCATTTCTTTCCTGTTATCTGCATAGAAAGATGAAAGATGATGGGGTCCTGGCTGCCAACTTTTAATTTTGCCCGTAATTTTTTAATTTGCCTTTTAATTTTGCCCGCTGCTAACTAGAATCCAGCCAGCCCAGGCCTCAGGTGGGCAGTCTCAGCTTTTCTCCCTCTGGAGGAGAGCTGTTTTAGAAAATGTGAGCCGATCTGGAGTAGTGCTGGGGTCCTGGGAGCTCAGAGGGGAGCAGGGGAAGAGGTGCCACTGCTCCAGGTCCTGGCCCGGCTGACTTTCTCATTGCTGGGCCTCTTTCCACAGGACTTCATTGACTTCTCTCAATCTGCACCCACATGACCAAAACTCAGACGTCAGGGCTAGGGCAGCTCATTTCCCACCCAGAAGCTGCCAGGTGCTCAGCCTGACGTCTGAGGAGAGAGCTCTCCAGTGCAGCTGGGAGCCCCCAAGAACCAGCCCTGTTCTCTGATATTGGCCTGGCTGTTGGTAATTGGAAAACAAGCAGGCAAACACCCGTCTGCTCTCCCCTCGTCCCCCCCAACATTTAATTCCTTAATCGCTGTTAAACAATTAGCAAATGGCTCATTTATGTCTAGACGCAGAAGAGAGATGCAGAGATAAGAACCGCTGTGGAGGAAAATGTTTCTCTTCTGTTCTGAGTGTGCTCGCGGGAGGGAGGAGTAGAGCGAGAACTTGCTTTACAGGGTTGGCATTTCTTTCAACATATTGTTGCTGCAGATTATATTATTTTCAGAGTCATCTTAATAGTTTCCAACAATTGCTACCAAGTAAAGGTCATGTTTGAAGCTCTTGGCAGATGGAGTCTCTGCTGGCCAGCATTTCCTACAAACAGGCTGTTTCGAGGGTTAGAGCAGGTCCAGGGAATGGCTCCGTAAGACTTCGGAAGATAGCTTCAAGCTCATCTCTTCTCAGTCTCCCCTAGACTTCTATGGCCCTGCATCCATGACAGGCGTAGGAGGTTTTTATGTGTGGCTACTCTTCTTGGTTTTTCTGCAGAGTTGAGGCTGTTATTATTTTCAGAGATATTTTTAGATAGCCCTGCCTGGGCAGAACCTGCTGGGTGAGAATTGTCTTCGTTTGGAAATGGCTCACTGGTGAAGGCCTTGCTTCTGACTAAGCAGAAAATAAAATGATTGGAAACTGAAGGTGGAAGGCTTGCATTTGCACATTTTGTGCATGAGGGGACTGGAGCACAGTGGCAATAATAACGGCACCAAGGATAAGAAGAGTAACAGCAATTAAGCAAACCATTAGATGCTCCCATCTGGGCAGCCCTGGAGGGACAAGAAGTAGTAAATATCCCAACCCAGCCCCATGTACTCTGAGGTAGAGGGAGAAAAGAGTCGTGTGCCCACAGACCACATGACACCAACAGTCTGATGAGGGAGTCAGGTAGTAAATTGCATTCTTTTCATTTTCTGTTGTTTAGAAAAAGCCAACAAAAGAGGTGTTATGACTTTGAAGAAACAGTCACATCTAACCAACTCTAGGCAATTTTGTTTTAGACATTAAACAGTTTGAGATTTGGGGACAAATTCCCCATGGCAGATGCCCCAACTTTGCTTTTACCCCTCAGGCCTTGTTCATTTCAACATCTTTCCCTCAGTCGGAGGTAGCCAAATATCGTCTGATAACGAAACCCCTCAATTATTAGTTTAAATAGAATCTTGCCCTACTGTTATCATCATCGCTTTTTCTCCTTCACAGGGCTTTTGGAAAGAGCAAGATGAATAATATTTAAAATCTTAATTGGGTATTAGTTAGGATATACATTCTGGCTGCTATAACAAAAATCCGAGTGAAACAGAGGCTTAAATGAGATAAAGTTTTAATTCTCTCTCATGTAAACATTTCAAAGATAAGCAGCTCAGCGCTGATATGCTGCCTCCAGACTGTCAGTGACCAGGATCCTTTGAGGTTGTTCTGTCCTTCTCAGCAGTTGTAATTGTTGAGCTTCCGCATCTGGGTCCAAGATGGCTGCTACATCGCAGCCAGTAGGAAGGAGAAAAGGAGGAAGGCACAATCTGGAAGTCACTAGTGTCACTTCTGCTCATATCCTACCAGCCGCCACTTAATCACAAGGCTGCACCAAGCTGAAGGGAGGCTGGGAAATGTGGTTTTTATTCTCGGCAGCTATGTGCCCAGATAAAATTTGAGAGTTATATTGTTAAAGGAAGAATAGAGTGGATACTGGAGTTATCTAGAAGTCTCAATGATGGTAATATTTTAAATAATAATGACAATAATGACGAAACAATGGTATTTAATTATTGGACACGTATTAAGTACTACGACATTGTGCCAAGTGCCATAGTATTGTTTTCTTTCTTCTATTATTCTATCTAATTCTCACAACAAACCTATGAGGTAGGTACTATTATTAGTCCCAAATTAAAGATGAGAAAACTGAAGCCATAAAACTTTTCCAAGCTCAACACAGCTCTTGAGTAGCAGAGTAGATATTTGAACCCTGGCCTGGCTCACACCAGCAGGCTCCTCACAGTCACCCTGCCTCCAGCCCTGCCCCCAACCATTCCCACTCTGCAGCCTATGAAAACAAGTTCAAAAATACAAACCCTTCCTAGGATCCCCAGTGCTCTTAGGGTAAAGTCCAACTCCCTTAATATGGCCTTCAAGGCCCTGCAAAATGTGCCCCTAATCACTCCTCTAGGCTCATCTCTATAGCTCCTTAACCCCCATCCCCATTCACATGTGACCCAGCCACAGTGAGACTGTCACCGGTTCCTTTAAGAGACTATACTTTCTTTCACATTTTTAACACCCCCTCCCCTTTATGGAATTGAGCTGCCCCCACTCTTACTCTGGTTGACTCCTTCCAGCCTTAAGATCTCAACTGAACCATCACTTCCTCTAAGAAGACTGCTCACACCTCCAAACCAGTTAAGGTGGCCCTGCTCTGTGTCCCGAATGTCCCTTGTCTGAACACCTATTCTAATGAAAGGAGATTGCTTTTCAATTTGTCTATCCTCCTTGTAAGTTCATGAAAGCTGGAGCTTTGTCTATTTTGTCCTTTGACATAGCCCCAGGATTTAGCACAATGCATGACACAGAGTAAGAAAGAACTCAGTAAATACTTATTGAGTGTCTGGACTACTTCAGTTTTCCTGGACAGGAGGATGTGACATCAAGGATAGTTAACTGCCAAGCGTGACCCTTACTGCCTAGAAGCCAAGTCAAGGGGCAGGGTCTATACCACAGTCAAACCAGCTAAAGTGCTGGCCTTCACTTTGTCTATTCCTGGTGGTGGTTTTCTGTTCCTTATCTTTTATGAGTTATGCTTCATAGAGTCTGAATAAACACTCATTGCCATGTAACATCTTATATCCTTTTATCTCAAGACTTCGTGCATTCTTGTTCACTTTATCTTTGATCTTCGGGGAGTCACAGAGCTCTGAGCAGAGCGCCTGGTGCTGGGACGCTGGCAGAGCCTAGCTACAGACAGAGGCTCCTAAATGCATCCCTCCAGCTGTGGGACCCTCTGGCTGCTCGGGGCCCAGAAGCAGAAGGAAAGTTTGTTTGATGCGATCTGAAGACGGACACCCAGCATCAAGGACAGAGCTGATGCTCAGGCTCCTTCCTCCTCCTGCTTCTGATGGCGCTCCCCACAGGCATCAGATCCATCTGTGAAAGGGCAAACACTTCACCTGTAGTACCGTGATTATTTATTATGGGTGGAGATTTCTTTGATGATGATAGAATTGGGGCTGCAATATATTTTTGCCAACAATAATTTTTGTGAATTTGATTTATGACATCAACTCACTTCCAGTAATGTAAGCATCATGGTCTCATTTGTCCTTTGTTTTCTGATCCTACTTCCCCCAAAAAGCAGATAACTTCAGGGAATGGAAAATTATTTGTTAATTAATAGTTAA
Organism: Equus asinus; assembly: GCF_041296235.1. Classification (NCBI taxonomy): domain Eukaryota; kingdom Metazoa; phylum Chordata; class Mammalia; order Perissodactyla; family Equidae; genus Equus; species Equus asinus. Next base: position 42,297,064 of record NC_091798.1, on the reverse strand, counting down.
TTCATTCACTCTTATTAACTCACCATCTACTAGTGGTCCTTCAACAGCCTTGTCTGTGAGAGTAAAATGCCCTCTTGAACCTCAATAAACAAGTGGCCATGTATTTAGGGGCAATAACTGAAACACTCCGTAGTAAACACAACCAGACTGAAATAGCCCCGTTGGAAGGAAGACTCATTGAATGCCAGGGGTTTAGAACTGTCCTCGGCTTCAGAGGTCTTGAGCAGTCAACGCCTGGCTTCTGAATGAGTCATATTTAATTCATTTCTTTTGGGAAAAAAAACGAATGCCAACTTTTTAGAAGTTCATAGAAGATAGAAAACTAGGAGACTAATGCCCCAAACCAATATCCACACCATGTTCCACTGCAAGGCTGCCCCACCGCCCACCCCCCTCTTTAACTTCAAATAGAAGTGGGTGATCACAGACATCCAGGCAGGAGACCGTGGGTGTCAAATTCTGCCACTGTCCTTGACTCTTCGGGCCTTGTATGCCACATATGGAGAATGGGGAGAACACTACAGTTTCTGATAAGAAAGCTTTAGACCTTTCAGGAAAAGACAGGGGAGCAGGTCTGGGAAACCGAGCACTCAGGCTGCTGGCAGGATTCAAGGACACTAGAGGACCAGCAGGCCGGGGCTGGGGAAGGCCCTTGAGGGCTCTGCCCAGCAGCATCTGGAAGTCATTCCTCTTTTCAAGGACCAGGAGTCATTGCAAAAGTCTTCCAAATTCTGCTCCTGCCTCCTAAACAAGCTACTGATCAGTTTCTGTAAACAGGCAACCTTCTTTAACATAAAAAACCAACTTTGCTGCCCAGACTGCAGGGAGGCCTTGACCAGCAAACGCTTCCAGAGACATTCCCCAGGCAACTGACAGCATTTCAAACCATGTCTGACAGGTTACCACTGCTCCTTGTAGCTCGGGGGTCACAGGGAAGCCAGCATTTTAAGCTCCTGTGAATGAGAGAGACAGGCGAGAGGGCAGGTTTTTGCCCCAGTTTGATGTGCAACATGCCACTTGCCCGGACAACCGTGCTCACTCACTGACATTTCATGGCTCATCTCCAATCTTGGGCTCAAAGATCAGAGAGTTTACTCCAGAGCTGGAGAGAATGATTTGAACAGCACAAACTGGATCTTTACAAAGAGAGAACCATTGCAGGAGACTCCAACTCTCTGCCAGAGCCCAGGCTGGGTGTTTAGCTAAGCAACTTGGCCCAGGGTGGGGATGGCTTATTTTTCGCAATCACTAAGCTCTCTGCCACCCATTCATTCAAATCCCAGAGGGGTTACACAGACCAGAATCTCGCCGTTCCTGCTCAGCTAGAGTCCGTGGTGGCTCCTCTCTTGTCCGTGATACTTACTGAGCTCCCCCTATACACTGTGTCCTGCGCCTGGTGGAGGTGATGATGGGCACTGTTTCTGCCTCTAGGCTCTCACATTCCTAAGGCAGACACAGACACGAAGGCAGCTACAGCAACGAGTCTCCCATGAGCCCGGCACTGCCCCACGACCTGCTCACCTTCCAAGCTTCGGCTAGATGTCTCTTCTTAGACCGTTCTCACATCCTCCTTCTCCTCTACTCATCTCACGATCCTCTCCTCTCACGGTTAGAGCCACACGGGCATCCTCTTAGTTCTTCAGACATATCATCCTGCCTCAGGGGCTTGGCCCATGCTATTTTCTCCATCTAGAACATTCTATCCCTCCACTCTTGGTTTAAAGGACACCCCCTCTGAAAGGCTTTCCCTCACCATCCCCTATAAAGCAGGCCTTTCTTGCTCTCTCTCTCTCAGCACCATGCATATTCTTTTGTAACACTTAGAAAAAATTGAAATTACATATTTATCTGTTGAGTCACTCACTTCTGTCTCCCCTACCAGCTTGTAACCTCCAAGTGACCAGAAATGGTCTCTGTCTTGCTCCCCACTGCCCCTCGCCACAGTCTGCACAGTGCCTAGAACTGCAAAGTGTTCAACAAATAGTTGCTGAACAAATGAATGAAAGATCTCTCCACAATAAGTGATTCTGGAGTAGGAAGGCAGCAGACTGGAGGGCTTTGTCAGTGATGATAAAGTGTCTGTGCTTAGTTTTAACGGCAAGAGGAAAGCTATCCAAGCATTTTAAGAGGGGGAGACAGAGGAAAAGACTTTTATTACAGAATTATCCCCCTACTTGTGTCATGTGGAAATGGACTTTGGGGGCAGGGAAGGGCAGACTGGAGGTGAGGAGATCTATTAGGAGCTGCCTATAAAAACTGAATTCCTCACTACTTAAAGCATGGTCCATGGACCAGCAGCATGGACATCACCTGGGGATTTGTTAGAAGCACCATCTCAGGCCTCACGCCAGACCTGCTAGATCATAATCTGCGTTTCAACAGAATCTCCAGGTGATTCACACACCCAGAAGCTGGGCTTTATGTGGAAGACAATGATGGCCTGATCTGCTTTTGGGGCGAGGGGGATAGAAGTGATTCATCAACGCCCCCATAAATTCACTATTCCAGACGTGTGCGGGGCGTCAAAAGTAAGCCCTGTTACTACAAACTGTCTCAAACTGTGACTCCATCAGATCTCAGGGAGAGTACGGGAAAGGGGAAGGGCAGGGGCACTGGCCGAGCTAGGCTGGGGCTATTTAGCCAGGAAATACTGGCTGTGACCTTGGGCAGAGAAGCTGCAACTCACAGGGCAGGTCTGAAGTTGGGGAGCAAATAAGGATTGTTGCCTCTGGCCATGAAGAAGAGCCAACGTTTTTATTTCCACTACATTGTAAATTTCCCCTGCACCTGGCACAGAGCCCGGCACATAAGAAGGGCTCAAATGATACTTGTTGAAAGAACAAAGGAACTATCAAGCAGTAATTACAACAGTGAGGTCCTAAAGCAGATTACATAGGTCTGGGTACAAGTTAGACATGCCGTCTGGCTTCCTGCTTTATTAAATATACTCCCTTTAGTTGGAAAAACCAGACAATCTCAAAGGATAAATCTCGACTTTCAGAGAACAAAACTATATGACCTGTGCACACAGAATCAGTAGGAAAGCATGGCACAGCCTCGAAAGAACCCAGATAGACCTGTGAGGATAGCAGGCAGTGGGGGCCTTCCCAGGCCTGGGGAATCTCCGCGGTGTGAAGGTCAGGATGGTGAGGGGATCACAGAGAACAGAAGCTGTCAGCTGGGTATGCAGCAGGGGAGGGGCGGGGAGGAGGCCCGGCAGAAAGGCCCGAGCCCCACATGGCAGCATGGCCAGAGGTGACCAGGATGTCACCAATAGCAACTCTCCTGAGGCCAAGATTTCATTCTGCCAGTGAACCTGACCCAGAAACACAAGAAGAGCGATGAAAGCAGCACGGCTTTGGCTAGAGGAGGTGGGAAGGCCAGGCTGCACTCCTTGGCCCCACTCACGTCTCACAGAAAACTCATGAGACACCTATGCTCCGACTCCACACCCAGCACAGTATCGGGCGCTGAGGGGGTGCTGATTTCTATTTGCTGAACAACAGAATGAATAAGCAAACTCCTGTCAATGCCAAGGTTTGCCTTTCTCTAATTCATCACCCCAGTGAATCACACCCATCCCCAACACAAATGGACAACCTCATCTCAAGGAGACTGTTTGGAGTTCCAAGAGCAAATCATCACCTCCTTTCTCTTTTCTCCACCCTGATGATCCCCGCCTGTAAATCCTATTACTAGAGCCCAGATGAAACGCCCCTCCTCTGTGAAACTTTCCTTGTCCCTCCAATAAGAATAAAGAGACCCACTTCATCCCCAGGCCCCTTTTCTATGAAGCTATTTTCTTCTCATTGGTTTGAGTTAAAATGACCTGTCACCATACTTGCCTCACTCCCCCATTAGACTGTCAGCCCCTGACACCCCCCTGAGAAAGGAATAGCCCCTAAGTATCCCCAGGGCCTGGTGCAAAGCTGGATGCATCACAGGTGTACAATAAACGCAGCGGAAACGTGTGCTGACACTGTACTCCTTCCTGCCATCGTGCTATCCCTAAGGGAGCATCCTGGGCCTCCTTCACATCTTTGCTCCCCATCAGCCAAGCTGAGTGACTCTCATCCTTGGAGCAGTTTGCCTCCTCACCTTCTCCAGGAAGCTTGTCAGGATTAACTTCAGGATCACACGCCATTCTCAGAACCACCCTCTCCCCTTAGCCCTTGACCATTTCAGTTACACAGGATGTAACATTTTTATTGTGTCTCCGGCCAAAGAGACTGCTCATGTGGCAGCTTCTCCAGGGCAAGGACCAGAGCCCACCAAGCCTCACAGAATTGTGCAGCTCTTGGCACAGAGACTTGTGAGAACAAGCAGACATGGAGTATTTTTGATGACAAAAAAGACAGCAAAGGTGACCAACCTTGGATGTATAGGTGTGGCCGTCGGAACCGCAGACCATGGCTGATGGTGCCACGGGGCAGGGCTTGCACTTGACCAAATTCGAAGGTCCAACCCAGTGTTTGTGGGCCACGTTCCCCTTCTTTTGCCTAAGGATGAGAAAAGAGGAGATAAGTTAACCGAAGCCCCAGTCCCCCTGGGTCTTTCCTCCAGGTTATCTGGATAAAGGCCAAATGAATAAAACGGCTGTTCAAACAGCCAGCACTCCCATTTGTTCCAACCCACTGATGGGGGTCAGGAGACTGTTTCAAAAGCCTAGGTCCAACCCACCAGCTGGACTGAGGAAACCAATATGACCATTAAAAATGTTATAAAACATTACTTACTGACATGAAAGGACATTCACGATACATTAAAAAAAAAAAATGGCTCTATGTGCTGACCCAGCCCCCAGTACAGGGTGTGGTACACCACAGATGCCCAGAAACAGCATCCCAGAGCCTTCGACTCCTCTAGAGCTGACAAGCAGCCTTCTGAGTGGGATGACACACAGACGACTCCGTGAGCATTTTAGATAGAAACGCATCTCCAAACACAACCAAATGACTTTATCACCGCTGTGGAAAATGATCTCCGGATACATTTTAAAGCAATTTCAGTCCAGCTTCCAATGTGCCATTTGATAGAGGCTCTGAGGTGATGTCACTTTCAACTGGTAAAATAATCAGAATTCTACTCTTTCATTCCAGCTCCAGTTTCCTCCTATCCTAACCTTTGTCATAATGACAAATGGCGCTATTAGGATGGCTTATGTCCACAGAAGGAACCCCATCCCCCTGTCATAAACCACTGAAATAAAGGCCTGCAGTTACTGCCACGCTTTCCCTCATGGTCAAGGCTGCTCTCCCAGCAAACCACTGGGAGTGACTCTCGCAGCCATGGGCTGAGTTCTGGGTGGAAGACAGCATCTCTGGACTGCCCACCAATCAAGTGATTATTGTGCCCTTGAAGTGTTTTGCATTGGCAGTCCTGCATGGTGGTTAACATTTGGGCTCTGGAATCAGGAAACACAGGTTCAAATCTCAGCTCTGCCACTTACTCACGGTGTGATCAGGATATTTAACCCTGTAAGTCTCAGTTTTCTCATCTGTAAAATGAGGGGAAATAGAAGCTACTTCAAGCAGATGGTATGACGATTAAAGGAGCTAATGTATATAAAGTACTCAGTATAATGCCTAGAAAATAGAAAGCAATAAAAATGGTAGCTGTTGTTATAATTATTATTTGCCCCAACAGATAGGGGTATAGAGGATGAAATTACCATTATCATAGAAATGTGACTTAATTCTAAATCCCTAGGTTTGGAACGGCATTCAATTCCCCAGAAGAACTCATGGAGCCACAAGAAGGAAATCTTTTCTACGAGGTGTGGAATGAACCTCTAGCTCCTCAGGAAGTAAGGTTTGGTGTCTGAGGTGACCTGCCCTCTTCAAATGAAGGAAAGTGAGTGAGGAAGAGCCCCACCAACATGGCTCTTACTCTTCCTCCAACCTGCCCTAGCAATTTGAAGGTCTGTGTGGGGACCTACCTTTGAGGCTGACATCAAGGAGGACGACTTCGTGCCCACAGCACAACCCTTGGGACCATCGAGGACCCCAGGATGGATGGGCCCTAGGGTGAGCCTGTCTGACCAATGAACCAGAAAAGAAATCCTACGAAGCTGCTTTGAGATCACCTAAACCAGCTCACTCATTTTACTAATGTGGGAAACTGAAGCCCGAATTGGGCAAGAGTCTTGCCCAAAGTCATGAAGACGATTGGTGGCTGGCCCTGTGATGACATTCACACAGCTGCAGTGGGTCCAGAGATGAGTCAATGTGGTCCCACCTAGATCACCAGCTTGAAAATTCCCTGGGGGCACTTACATGTTTGTCATTGGAGGTCCTGTCCGCAACACCTCCCTGCTTCCACAGCAGCACCCACCTTGCCCTTGCCTCTCTGTCTGGAATAAAATCATCTATCACCTGCATTTCTAAAGGTCACAGACATGAGGTCTCCTATTATCCTTTGCCAAACACACTTTGCTCTTTCGAGGTTTGTTCTGGACTAACGAAAAAGGGATGGTGGGTGGTGGTACCCCATGCAGTGGACAAACGGGCTGTCAGCACAGGGTTAATCTCAGAGGGCATGATTCCTTCAGAAGAACACCACACATTTATCATCATTCACACAGCAGATTGTCTGACACTGATAATGAATCAGCAAATACAGGAAGAAGTTCCAGCATCTGGCAGCCTCTCTCCTGGGTCAGTCCCCAGTGTCCCCGCCCATGGCTCAAGAAATTGTTGTTATGAGTTCCCAGAAATGGACTATAAAGTCCAAAGAGTGGGCAGCTTTGCTGGAGCACACATAACCACGTGCAACGATGTCCTAGGGGAAAGAAACCTGAAGGATCCTAGCCAAAGGCAGAAGAGGAAGAAGTGAACACTGAGAAAAAGATGGAACCAGCTATTAATCAGCAGTTAATGACAGATCTTCTCTGTCTTTGGACCTGAACTTCACCATTGAATTAAATTCATTAAGGGGAGGCAAAGAGATTAGGCTGGCCAGTGCTTTCTAGCGGGCCCAGCACATCACAGATGCTCAATACCTCCCTGTTGGGTGAGTGGGTGGGTCCCTATGCACTGCCCACTGCAATGATTACTCAGTAGTTAATCACAAACTGTCAGAACCAGAAAACACCTTAAAACTAATCCAGTCCACCAACTTTTATTTTTTTTTTAAAGATTTTATTTTTTCCTTTTTCTCCCCAAAGCCCCCCGGTACATAGTTGTGTATTCTTCGTTGTGGGTTCTTCTAGTTGTGGCATGTGGGACGCTGCCTCAGCGTGGTCTGATGAGCAGTGCCATGTCTGCGCCCAGGATTCGGACTAACGAAACACTGGGCCGCCTGCAGCGGAGCGCGCGAACTTAACCACTTGGCCACGGGGCCAGCCCCCACCAACTTCATTTTATAAATGACGAATTGGACATACAGAGGAGAAGTGACTTGCCCAGTGTCACACAGAAATATGGCCAAATTACTTTATATATATTTGCTGGATTGAAGTTATCCTGCAAATGACTGTGCTGCTCTGGGACCACTTTAATTCCCTATTTTGGTATCTGTATTTTCATTATCAAGGTTCAGTTTTATAAATAAAGCCCCTCTGATAAAATGTCCCTGACTCTCCACCTGCAGAGAAGCAAGCTCAGCATACCCAATGTCAGGTGGCCATGGATTACGCCCAGGAGGAACCACATTTGACCTCTCCTAGGATGCCTTGGGGACTAGAGCTACCAAGCCATTCTGAATTTTCCCAATTCTAATGAAACAAGCATACCTGTTATATTGGGGTAAACCCAGTGTTCATTACCTCACTAGGACCCTAGTAGAGATGGCACATAAACCTGTGGTCTCTGTCCAGAAGCCAAATTATGTAAAGTTATGTACATGTATATTTGAGCCCAAGGAGGCACAACTTCCCTGGTTACTGTGTGTATATTTCAATCCCCACAATTCAGTGCAAACCATAAAAAATAAACCCTGTTGAGGTAAGGGACTAAGTTTTCTGACTCTAAGATATTTTACTTCTTGCGTCAATGAAGAGTGAAATCTGATGAAGGTGTCTTGATGGGATTGCTATTCCCAATGTCACAGACATTCATCAACTGGAGTGACACAACCAATTTAGTCTGGGAGGCAGGTCCTGTCAGCCTTTCCATTGGCCATGAAGCCCTAACTCCACCCCAGCCTGGCTGGTGCTGGAGGCAGCCATACCTCCCTCCCTGGTGACAGCACCACACAGAAAATCCCAATCTACAAGCACCCCAAGATGGAGAGAAGACAGACAATCGGCACATCACCAGCATTTCTGACTCTCTTTTGCTCAACTGCTTATTCCCATTTTTTTTAAGTCTACCAAAATTCCCAGCATTTATCTTTTTGAAGCAGAGAGATGATTTTTAAGTACAAATCTGATGATGTAACTCTCATGCTTAAAACCTCCACCTCCTAGGGCATGGTCTAACCCCCTAGTTTTGGTGTTAAACTGACCAAGACTACTTGCCCAGGTTCACTGTCTGCTTTGCTCCCCTCCCAACACACACAGGCACACACACGTGCATGCACACACTGATCACCGCCCACACATATTTTTGCTCTAGCCACACTTTGCTGTTTCCCAGAGCCCACCAAGGACGTTTGTGCCTCTGTGCCTCTATGTGGGTTTTTCCTTAATCTGATACACCTTCATTCCCACCCACATTTCTCCCCTCCATCCTCCACTCCTCTCTGCCTCACATGCTTTCTTCAAGGCCCAGCTCAAAAATCCCCTCCCCAAAAAAGTCTCTTGGGGCCCCTCCCCAGGCAGTCAGGCTGTATTCCCATACCACCATAATCCTGTCATCACTTCCGCTCAGGCTCCCGGACTAGTCTCCAGGCAAGCACCTTGATTCACCCTGACCAAATTCAAAGGGACTATTATTCCAATAAGACATGGGTACCCTAGGCTAAAAGCCTTGGAGTCCATCCTGGACACCTCCCTTTCCTGCCCTTACCACGTCCCCCCATCATTCAGTCCTATGGATTCTATCTCCAGCCAGCCATATCAGCTACTTGCATGTCTCTTACTGTGCCATGCAAATTCAAGTCTATATGACCTGGCAAATGCTTTCTATCTGCACAGCACATGTCTGCCACTTATTCAAGCTTCATATCAACTGCCTTCCATGAAGTCTCTTCTGACCTTCTGAGCCCTATCCCAAGCAGAATTAACAGTGACATTATTAGTTCCAACATTACATCTTGTTCAGATGCACTGTGACATTCACTAGCGTAACGCAGCTCTTTTCGTGTCTATCTTCCTCAATATACTATGCACTCCTCAAGGGTAGTGACTGGGTCTTAATCACTTTTGCACTCCTGGTGCTCAGAAACATGGTTGACCCTTGACACATAGGTTTGCTCAGGGAAATCAGTTAATTTATTAGTTTGGACCTTTAGAATTTTTGTTTCTAGAAACTATTAGCACTAACTAGAAGGCAAAAATAGCATGTTGTTTTGAGCAACAAAAATTCCACAGGCTGTTTCCAGAAATCCTAATTCAGACTTGAAAAAACAGCAATTAGCAAAAATTTCTAAAGACAACTGAGAAGCGGGTAGAGGAAGCTCTCCTGTGCATCTGAGGGCTGAAGGATCCCCTCGCTCTAGAAGTCAAAATGCTCCCAAAGTTGAGTGAGAACCTCTGAATGAGAGATCAGAATTCATAGGGACAACAATTGCTGAAATAATAAGTTTTTCCGTATTCTTAAAAATATTTTATGTTTTTTTCAACAAACAGGAAATACTGCATTTAGTATTATTTATAAAGAAATGTAGCCTAGAGTAAAGATTCAACCACTGGAAATTGTCAGCAAACATTACTGGAAGTACTCAAGTATATGAATTTGAATCTTCTAGCACGTTAACAGCACTGCACTGAATCACATGTTGATATTGTCAATATAGAGATTTACTTTGTTCCAAAACTATTCTTAGGAACAACACTTAGATGATTTCTATAAAGTATACTATGCAAATAAATGTATTAATATTCATGTTATTTACAAGAGCAGCTCACTATTGGCAGCAGACTGGACCATGAACGCACTCTTATTAGGACGGCAACAGCTACAAGCAAGACTGACCAGACCATGATCGCTCTTTCCGAAGTGTCCCTGTCCTAGTTCTGAAAATGTCAACCCAACCTTCAAGTCCACGTCAGTGCTTCCTGCTTTTGCTTTCCACTGGACTCTGCCACTCCTCACTCAGATGGCCCTGCCCTCGCCAACCAAGGCAAGTCCCATATCCCGCAGCTTCCCCACAGCTGACAGCAAGAGAGGCTTTGACGACACCAATTGTGACCCAGTATTTCACTTGACCATGGGCAAAGTAGGGCCATGGCTGGAGCCCACAGGAAAACAGTGGCAGGACAGAGATTTCCAGAGTAATTTTTTCAGCAATAAATACATGTGCATGTGCAAATTTCCTGACATCAATCCTGCAGAATGAAATTTTGCAGAATGAAATTATTTTGACAATCTGTGTCAAAAATATTTTAACAATGGGGTGGGGGTAGGGCCTGCCATGAGTATATATAGTAGAGTTGTTAACTTTTCTCTTTCAGTTACTGAAGAAGGGTCATTTATTTTATTTAATACGCTGTGCTGTGCATTCTAACATGTTTGCGTAACTTTAGCTAGAGCTGTTTTACTCTACATATGAACAGCTGGTGAAAGGGAAAAGCGATCTAGATAATAAATAAAGACAGCAGCACTCCAGCTGTTTTGTATGACAACTACATGCCAGTCTAAATGCCCTAAACGCAGCTCCCTGGTTCCTCATACACAACTACCCTTTGAGGGTAGATGCTATTATTATCCCCAAAAATCTGAGGCTTACATGACAGTCCCAGTCACAGGATCCTCTTTTCTGTCTTGTCTTTGTTCTCCCATCAGAGCTCTAAGGCAGACCTGTCAGCTTAGAGGCATGGAGAACCCACCCAAGAATGATCCCTCTTACCAATAATTCCAGTGTTTGCTGGCAGCCAGGACTACACGCATTTTATTTTCATGTTAATATCAAACTGCCCATTCAAAAACAAGATTGAATTTGTTTGCAAAATCAGAACTAATTGTTTCTAAAACAAGGATGGAAGATACACAGACAGTTGACATGGTGGCTATTTTGAACCAGAGATGAAATAATAAACATTAATTGAAATGAAAAACATGTTAACCACTGAAATAATCTGTCATGTAAAATGATGCTATAATTCCTCCATTGTTAGAGTTATTTGAGTTGTTATACTAAGTCGTAAAATTACACAGAAAAAGCATAATGGCCTGTGTGGTTTACAAAAGCTGCTTTGATGAGAGAGGCAGGCTCCCACATGAGACATTCTCCATCCTGATATCCATGGGCTCACAAGTCTCCTTCCTTTTCCAGATGAAGAAGGTCCCAGACACGAGATCCTGTCCAGAGAGTCCAGTCTTCCTAATAAACAGGTGTCTACTAGAGAACTGTAGAAAGAGCATTCGTCTCCACAGAGTAACTGTAGCATGCCTAGGAGCATCCTAGGTCCTTCTGGGCACTCACACGGTACAAAGATGTGCTGTTTACAGAAGCTTGCAATTTAAAAGGGCAAATACGTAATAATGATAATAGCAGCTAATCATTTACTGACGACTTATTATTCTGCTAATACTACTACTGTTACTATCACCAAGAATAACTAATATGTTTTGAGCTTTCACAATGTTCCAGGCATTGTTTGAAGCCCTTTCCGCAAATTGTCTCATTTACTCTCCTAATGGCCCCAAGAGGGAGGAAAGTTATGACAGAGCATGGGAAGCTGTCGAGGATGAGTCAGGGAGACTTCATGAGCAAAGCAGACCTGGGGGATGGGGAGGACCCACACTCACAAGGTGGGCCCCAGGCAGCAGGGTGGAGAGCACCCACTGAGTCAGGCACATGGGAAGCACATCCCTGTGGGATGTCAACCACAGGGAAGCCAGTGCCCTCGTTTAGCTTCACTCCATCTGGCTTGGGCCAAGTAAGGAAGGTGAGGCTCATGAAATATCCTAGGGAAGGTTCAAAAACATTAGAGGAGACAAGCAGGTCCCAGAAGAAGCAGAGAGCTGTCAGGCCACAGGCATGCTTCCAAACCATCACCAAGCCAGGTTTCTAAAGCACCTTCAAACCCATAGGAAAAGCACATATTTTTTAAGTTTTACAGCAGAATCAGAGCCACCAAAATGATACGTGCCTGGTATGGATGCAATTCCAAAAGCGTGAACGTCTCTCTGGGTGTATGTGAACGCCAACCTCTGACTATGCTTCATTTCAACCCAAGCCCCCATGAGCTGCCTTTCACCTGAGCTGTGTAATGGCCAAGGCAGCTGAGGAAGCATCTACTCTTTATAGATGAGAAGATTCAATAGCCAGACAAGAGTTTCCAAAAACACTGTCCATGCATGTGTAAAGGAATTGAAAATAATTACGAAGGCACGCACCATACGGAACACATCCTCAGCAAAGTGGGACTGAGGACATGAGAAGGGGAAGTCCTGCGTTGTTATTCCATGTCTTTCTACGCTTTGATCTCTGATAACTGGGTACTGTTAGTCTAATCTGTTCAACATCTAAAAAAGAAATGCATTTTCAGAATTTTTAAAGAAATGTATACTGCCAAATCCACACCTGTCTGCAATTTCCAATTTCTCCAGTAGTGTTTAAAGAAGCCAAGGTGGTTGGAATAGAATAAAGATCCCCCACGTGTAGGAAGGAGGGCTAAGAAGAGGGCATTCACCTAGATAAAAGCCCCCTGACTGGTCCTCAAAGGTTTCCATGAAGACCAAGGGGTCAGATCGCACGATCTGCTCTAGATTTCCAAATCGCCATGTTTTGAGGGTCTGTTTAAGCAAAGCTATCAAAACTGAAGGTATAAACATTCCAAACGTGATTAAGATTCTAGAGACAGTCTTTACTATGTGCCAGAAATTAGGCAAAGAATTCAAAGATAACACTAACATTGTATTAAATGTATTTCCTATAACACACATTACGTGTAACGATTTTTGTTAAACATAATGATCATATTTCATTACCCTGAATGGCTGAACTTATTTAGGGAACATGTACCTTAACTTTATTCTTATTCAAATCTTGAGACACTAAAGATTCTTACAGACTGTAACTTATCCAAGAAAATATCTACATGGCAAGAAATTTGCGGTTAGTTTCAGGACCCATGCCCCCACAACACACACAGAGACGTTCTATATTTAAGAGTGTAATTTGTATGGCCAATGGGCAAAAGATAAGAAAAAAAGGAACTTGCCAAATCACAAACCCAGATCTCTGGTATCTCACATGTTTCTGGGCATTAGTTGAATCAAGGTTTCCTTATACTTGAAATCAAGTATATATGTCCAGGGATCCTAGACAAACGTACTTCTAGCCTAAACTCACAATGCCCTCAGTGTTTCCTGACCAGATCATGAAGATTAGCAGGCTGATGTGATTGTGTAAATTCCACTAACTGGTTGGAGACTCTGTGTCTGCAGTCACCTTCCATTAAGAGAGTGACAGAGCACAGGCAGTGGCACCAAAGGACTCCGTGAAGCACAGGTGGTGGGGTTTTAACTCAAAGTTCAGCCTGTTGAACGAGCACGGCCACTGGGGCCTGTATGCAAAAACAGTTTGTGTGCCTGGGCACACTTGCACACATCCGCACACATACACACACAGGCACTCACAGGCCCAGATAAAATTCTGCTTTATTGAGGAAAAGTACCAAGACAGCAGCGGAATAGCAAGCTATTAGGAAAATATAAGCGAACAGTTGAGCTTTCTTTACTCCCTTAGGATAATGGATAGCGGTGTACGCTTGTTTTAAAAATCCATTTCTTCCTAAAAAGGGGCAGAAAAGAAACTGTTACGATTACCCATTGACCTTTGGCATCCCCATTTGATTTTTTATTTCACTGCTCTTTGTTTGCTAGCCCAAGAAAGAGAGGTCTCTTTCTAGCTCTGAGACCTTAGCGGAAATCTTTAGCAATGGACACACTAATTGGAAAATAATCAACTGATAAGCAAGCAAGCCCAGGGCTGAGAATTTCATTTGGCCTCCCTCTCTGAGTATTCATAATCCTGCCTCTTTGCAGGAGGGGCCAGAAAGAAGAACTGAGAGTTTTGCTAACACAGCTTCTGGCTAATTGTTTGTAAGCTCAGGTGTGCACACAAGGGTGGGTACAAGCAAGAGCAATTCCACCGACTCGGCTCCTGTAATCTCAGAAAACATTTGCTTGCATTCCTGGGGTGCAATTAATTATTATGGGACGTGTGTATGAGACAAAAAAATATCCACATTTGTTTTCTAGTCACCAGTAGCAAAGCGCCCTGTTCTGGAAGGGCTGCATATGATCTACCTTAGGAAGAACAAGCCAGCAAAATGAAACTGAAATGGGTAGATGGCATTGAGGCTACTGCTGTCTTCAGGATGGGCCCAGAGAAAGGAAGGAAGCTGATACATGGCATTCGAGGAGATTCAGCCTAGCACCATCATCCACAAACCATCAACATTGGGCCATTCACGAAAAGTGCCGCAGAAGGCAGGTCCAGCCACGTCAGCGTCATAACTTTCCCCCTGCTCTGAAAGCTTTTGAAACCAGGGGCCAACTTGCTTTAACTCAGTTGTCTGTTTGCAAAAGTAGTTAGATAATGCATTACTAAAACCCACCCTATAGATACCATCTCCCTGACACTTGGGTCACCATGGTAATTGATGCTTGAGTTGTTTTTCAGGAACTAAAAATCTACCTTTGTCCAGTTCAGGCTGGTGGAGACTACCAGCCCAACAACTGGGCCTGCACAAGTGTCTGATAGGTGACCTCCTGATGTCAAGGAGGCGAAAACTCCACTGTCAGATCATGTTAACACCACCATTTTGGGAACATGCATCCTATGAAGAGCCATGACTGTGCTTGCACAGATCATCAATTACCTCACTTCTCCTTACCTCCAATCATCTATCCCCACATTTCAGACTACCCTGGCCCTCTACTCTCTAAATATTCCTAGTCCCCATTTTCATGGAGGTGGATTTGAGATTTGTTCTCCCATCTCCTTGCTTGGCTGCCTTGTGAATAAACTCTTTCTCTGCTGCAATTTCGTTGTCTCGATGATTGGCTTTTCCTGTGATGGGCAAAACGAAGCTGGTTCAGTAACACATTCTTCACAGTCATTGTTGGAAGAGAGAAGATGGAGTCCCTGACTAGCTCCTTCTCACCTCTGTGGGCTTCACTGGTAGGGAATTTTCTGGATAGGTGGCCAAGAACCAAGGCCAACTCCCTTGGCATAGTGTTTTCTCCACACTTTCCTGAGGGCCAGCTCCAATGCCATCCCTCTCTGACAGTGTCTCAGACAGCCCCACTCCTTCCTCTGTGCATGTTTGCCCTGTGTTCTTCATTCCTCGTGTGTGCCCTGCAGCTCTTTGGTACTGGCCGCTTGAAGCTATACTCAGTCAGGTACCCAGCTGCTCCCACGTAGAGACTAGACACTCAAGAATGTGTTGGCACAGGGAACAGTAAACCAATGTGTCTCAATGCTATTCCAGAGCAGAACCTGGACCAATGTGTAGAAGTTATCAACAGAAAACCTTGACTCAAAATAAGGAAGATACCTTAAACAGTGAGAGCTATCCAAAGAGACAGGGGCTATCTCAGAAGGTTGGGGAGGGATGTTCCCAATACTGCAAGAGTTCAAGCAGAGGTTACCTCGAGGAAGTGGATTCTATAGAAGGCACACTATGGCTTGCATAAGCATCTTCTATGAATGGACATTGAGGAAGTTGTTTCCATTTCTTTATTGTAATCAAGTGCTTTGAACATCCTTCTCTATAAATCTTTACATCTATCTCCATTTACTTCCATGAGATGGATTCCCCAAAATGGAATCATTGGGTCAACGAAGCCAAGATGCCCACCAAAAATGTTTTACCAACGTACACTCCCATAGATGGTATCCTGCAGGCAGAATTACTCCATTATCCCAACCCTCCACTCTACTGGTATCTACAAGGTATCCCTCAGAGAGCTGCTCTGAAGCCAAGTATTTGGACACATCCCCAAAGGTCCATAAGTAATCAATAGAGCCATTAAGAGCAACAAACCAACTTTGCTCCATAACACAAGGTGAAAAAATGACACACAGAGAAACTGCTTGAGTTGGAGAGTGGGTAGATTAGTAGGAAATCAAATGTCACCCCAGCATGTTCCAAACAGTTTTCAGGTATTTTCTGGGCCTACACATGAGAGACAACAGCAGGTATGAGCCCACGCCCCTCCCAGGGGGAGGGCAGCTCATCACCCAGCACCTCTGCATCAGGCTTCTCCTCAGGACAGAGAAGATGGGCCCATGAGAATGCTGCCTGCTGCCTTCTGATAGTCCTGTTCTGCCTTTTTCTGAAGGGCAGGAAGGGCCAGTCCCATGGGCAAGGGGAGAGGAGGCAGACGTCAGAGAGAAGAGATTCTGGAGCCTGCAACCCTTCTAGATGAAGCAGGAGGATGAATTTAGGCATCACGGAGGAGCCTCGGGGGAGTGGTGGAAAGCTTGGCAGCCCTACTCATGATGGCCAGCAGGTGGTGCCCATTATCTGCCCCTTTCCTTCTCCCTTCCTTCAGGTAGATCCAAAGGCCCTTCTGCAGCCCTCTGAAGAACACAGACCTCCAGCTCTGAGAGACTCAACTGGTCAATAAGATGGATGATGCCTTATCACCACCGAGGCAAAGCCTGCAGCCCCAGAGGACAGCTAACCTTTACATGTGTCCAGTTACTTAGCACAGAGAGAGGGCTGGCAAAGAGACATGGCCCCAAAGAAGCCACACCCCGCTCTGTTGTAGTGTTTCTGCAGCATGGGCCTCTCTCTTCTTACTTCCTTTAGGAACCAAGTCCCTTTCCCTTCCCTGACTGAGGGTCTTTGCAAAGGCTGCTCTCTCCTCTGAGAACACTTCTCCCTACTCTGCCTAACTGGCGCCTATCACTTTTCACCTCTCCAACAGGGAGCCAACCTAAAGTGACTCTCTTATGGCACCCTGCTCTTATCCTACTTAATCCTTATCACAATTTATAGATGCTTAATTTTTTTAATCTGTCTTTTCTAATAGACCTTCATCTCTACAAGTAGACTACGTCCATTCATCACAGAATCCCAAACATACAGCAGTGTCCGGGAAATGAAAGACACTAATAGATACTTGTTGAATAAAGAAATTATCACAGATTCCAACTTAGTGGAGTCTGAATTCATGGCCCCTAACCCACCATCACTGGTGTTTGTGAGCCATTTTCTGCGAGCTAGTCCTACTAAAGTTATGACAGGAGGGACTCAAGCCCTAAAGCCCTGGCTGCCATCACCATGTTCACAGATGGCCTCCCCTGCCATCTGCCAAGGGAGGACTCTACTTCCAGGCCAGAGAGGAGCCCTGCCACTTCGCCCTCCACTGGGGAATTCCTCCCAGCCATAGGAGGATTGGGCCAGGGCCTCATCCATCCCATCAGGTAAATGGGAAGCTGGACCTGCAGTTCAGTAGAAAGCAGGACACACCAGCACCTCCAGCTGTAGCAGGGTCCTAGACAAGTCAGGCTAGAAGAGGCGCCTTTCACTACTCAGTAATAAAGCCACATCCGTTCAGTGTGTGCCCATGAAAACATCATTTAAGAGAACGCCTTGGAAAGGTACCAAGGTCTCCAAACTAATTAACTTTCATCTCTCCTGTCCCTCTGTGCATGGAGGGCTTTGCCCTCTGCCCACCCTCTCCATGA
Source organism: Equus asinus (assembly GCF_041296235.1). Lineage (NCBI taxonomy): Eukaryota > Metazoa > Chordata > Mammalia > Perissodactyla > Equidae > Equus > Equus asinus. The sequence goes on along the minus strand of NC_091798.1, from coordinate 42,279,310 downwards.
GGAACATTGAAGGGAGGATATTAGCTTGAGAACATTCATTTAAAACAAAAGTCCTTCTAAAGATAGCCTTGGATGACCATCTAAATCATCCAGAGTCCATTTTCTGGCCCCAGAACCCACATGGTCAGTGCCCCAGATGGGCCCTACTATGGTGGCTGACATCCATAAAGAATGTCTTTCACAGTTCATTGGTTGAATTAATCTGGTATAAAATTTCTAAACTGAAGACCTGTAAGTTGGGATCTTGATGAGTTTCAGCAGAGCAGCAAGCAGGCCACAGTAGATTTATTAACAACAAAGGAGAAGAAAAGAGGCTTAAGAAAATTACAACAGAAGTACGTGAAAGTGGGAAAATTCAATCTGATAACTTTTGTAAAAGATGGTCATGCATTCTGCGAGGGGCCACACAGACCTTGCTCCACGTGGACACTGCTGTCTCGGGATACTATCACAGTGCCCCCCAGAATGTGCGATCAACTTAACATCTTCCGTGAGTTGCAGGGGGCCTTGAGCTCAGCTGTTTCTTAATGTTTAGGGATGGATGTGCTAATACAATTATTTACACCTGTGGCCTACCCAGTGAGCCCTGAGCCCTGGTGAAATCACACCTAGTGATTACCTCTTCAAAACCGGCACACCCACCTCAACCTCCTCTTTCTAATCCACTTACACGTGATGCATGAAATATCCCACTCTGTACATGCCTTACTATGCAAGGACTCCAACAAACAGCAGCTGCATCCCCGTCGTCTGGGGCAGAAGCACAGAGCAGGGTGGGGCAGTTAACGCTCCCTAACAGAGGCAGAGGGAAGAAACGAGAGGGCGGGTTAACTCAGGCCCCGGCCCTGTGGCCATCCCAGCTCCAGACATCTACCTGCCTTTCCAGCTCTCCAGCAACTTTGCATCCGGGCACATGCACATTCTGAGAATTCCACCATAAAACATTTTCAATCTTCTACAGATGGAACACGGCTCAAAAAAAGGACACAAATCCAGTGTGTTGGGGTCAATTGGAAATATGAACTGCCACCTCTGGAATGAGGGGCTTCTGCAGCAGTGCAGCCTGGGAGGGAGAGATGACAAACTGGTGGAAGGTGCTGGAGAGGGCTCTGGTCCTTGGCAGCCACACCCAGAAACCGCCCAGCCAGGCAGAAGGACATTAGACTCACTGAGAGATCTCGCTGGCTAACCCTGCCCTTACCCACCCCCATCTTCAGACACAACACTCCTTTGCATTGGCAGAATGGTTTTAAAAAAAAAAAAAAAAAGGAAAACAAGCCAGGGCAATATAAGGGTCTGGTAAATTTACTGGCGGTGATGATTTTGATATTTTTTTTAATGTGTTTATAAAACTTGCCTCGTGACTTTGCCTTACAAGTAAGATCCGCCTCTCATCCGGTCCCCTCTGTTCTAAGAGACTAAGAATTCCACACAAGTATTCACATCTCCATTATGAACTGCTTTTTACTCTCTGCTGCTCTTGTCATCAAGATCATCTAATCAATGGCCTCAGTTTCGGCGAGGACAACAAAGGAACAGAGAAAGTAGCTGGCTTGCCCGAGTTATGAAGACTTCCTCAGTGAAGCCAGCTGGGTCCTTATGGGCAGAGGCATCCAGGACTTCTGTTGTTTAAAAAAAAAAAAATGGCTGCGGTTTAAAGTAATTAAATATCTCCATGCTTAAGAGATACGTGGTTTGAACGATTGCTTTTGAAAAAACCCACAAAGGGGAAAAATAAACCCAGAATTATTGCTCTTGGCACAGAAAGGAGGAAATAGGTTTAATACTCAGCCTCCCAACTCCACCCTAGTTGCTCTGGAAGGAGCAAGAGGTAGGAGAGAAGGGCCCAGGTGCAGCCACGCCTCTAGGACCAGGAGCAGACTGGCTGACTGGCTCGTGGGCTTCAGCACCGCAGGAAAAGCAAACCAGCTGGCGACAGCTCACACCCAGACTCCAGAGCCGAGGAGGCTGTGTGGCAGTCCTCCATTCTGATTCCAAATCTGCCCCTTCCTGGCCCTGTGCAATCAAAGAAGTAACTTAAGGAACCGCAAGAGTCCCATCTGTAAAATGAGGATCGCAGTACAGACCTAGCAGACCGCCGTGAGAAGTCAGCAGGATTCCCTCTGCAAAGTGTGCCTAACATGGTAAGCGGTCAGTAAGTGGCATCTCTTGAACCCACCACTCTCCTTTTGTTGTCCTCAGAGCCAAATGAGGTGTATTTGCCAAACAATAGACCACAGTGATGATTTCTTTGTTTATAAAGGTGACTGAGTCAGAAGTGGGCTCAAACCCAAAACTCAGCTGCATTCATTCCACAGACAGCCTAGAAAGAGCACCAAGCCCTCATTAGCACCCTGCATAAACCCACAACAGGGCAAATGAAGATCCCTTGAGGTTCAAGCAGAACCCAAGGCAATGCATGAGCCCCTTGGAGAAAGGGTGTGAGCTACATAAATATAAAATCGTGGTAAGGGACATGAGTATGATCACACTTTGGTAACTGGCAATGCCTGGAGTTGTGAAGCACCAGAAAGCCATCTAGGCACCTAGGAATTGCCCACCTTCCATGTGGCCACGTGTCTTCCAAACCAAGACAGATATGTGTATGTATAATCAACCCGCCCAAAGCCCTGTGGCAGGAGGCAGTGCTTTGTTGTAAAACAAAACTGAGATGAAATAACCGTCATCCTTTCAAAAATCCTCTGAGAGTTTGGTATTTGAGGCACATTCTGTGACGTACTTCTCTCTGACCTCAAACACTTTGATTGTTTTTTTCAAGTTCACATAAAAGACAGAAAGCTTTCAGATCGGTCTAGTGCACCACAAGCCTAGACTGGATCTGAATTCTTGGCTGGTGTGGAGAATTCGTTGTTATTCCAGATAATTAGGAAGCAGAGATAAAGGCCATTACGTTAGAGAGGCCTGGCCTATTGGAAGATCAGCTGTCAGCTCCTTATTTAAAAACAGATTAGTTCCCACAGCTCCCAGAAGGCTTCCAAGGGGACACTCAGATATTGTAAGTCCCATCCTGACATCCTTTCCTCCCATTCACCATACACTCGCAGAATTTGAAAATGTGGCTTGTCTGGAAGGATTAAAACAAATGCTTCAATTTTCCATTCTCCAAATGAAAATCAATGGCAACAGAGAGGTAAAAATCAATGTTCAGCGCTCTGTAGGGAGAAACTCCTCCACCTCTTGCCTGCCCAGAACAATAAATCAGAACTAGCCATCCCACTGGCAGAGCATCTCTGAGAGCAGAGCCCTCTGCAGGTTGAATGACTTTCTGTCCATCCCTCTGTCTCCAAGAGGGTATTTTCTTTAAGAAAGCCTAAGAGAATATTTTAAAAGCTGTCAGCAAGAATAACACATTGTTGCAATAAAAACTCTTCTCCAAACAAATTCATTTGCCAGTGGGATCTCTGGCATCTAAGACCAGAGTTTGACTTAACTGTTTCCCTAAGGATCCATTTTGCATCATCAAGCCTTAAAGAATGCTCAGGTACCCCATCGACCTGCTCCCCCAGACAACCAATGATCTGCTTTCCATCATCATACGTTAGCTTGCATTCTGTAGAATTTCATGTTAATGGAAACCGTATGGTATGTACTCTTTTTTGTTGTTTTGGTTTGTCTTCTTTCACTCAGCATAATTACTGTGAGAGTCATCCATACTGTTGCATGTATTAGCGCCTCTTCCTTTTCATTGCTGAGTAGTATTCCATTGTGGTAGATATACCACAATTTGTCTATCCATTCACCTGTTGATAGGCATTTGGGTTGGTTCCGGCTTTTGGCTATTACAAATCAAGCTTCTATGAACATTCATGAGTGAGTCTTTGCATAGACATATGCTTTCATTATATATTCTAGACACAAATCTTTTGTCCAACACATTTTGCAAATATTTTCTCTCAGTGTGGCTTGTCTTTTTATTACTCTACCAATGTCTTTTGAAAATCAAAGTTTTTAATTTTGATGAAATCCAATTTTTTCATTTTTTTTTTTTGGCATTTATAGTTCATGTTTTTTTGTCCTATTTAAGAAATCTTTGTCAAACCCAAGGCTACTACTCTTGTTTTCTTCTAAAAGTTTTGCAATCTTAGCTCTTATATTTAAGTCTATGATCCATTTCAAGTTAATTTTTTGGTATAGTACATTATACAATCATTAAAATTATATCTGTAAAGAGTTTTAGTGTCATAAAAATACTCATTTATAAATATTAATGCAAGGCAGCCTAATACAGATTTTTATATACAGGATAGGCACCACTTGATAATCAAATTTTGACAAAAACAAACCAATGGACAAAGCCTACTACTAGAAGAAAGAATGGAAGGAAATATGCTGGAATGTTTTAATTACTGTTTTTAGATTATGTGACCCCTGCCTATTTCCTATCTTTTTTTCCTTTTTAATATTTTCAGTGTTTTCTGTAATAAGAATCATCTATTGCTATATCAAAAATAAATTTGAATATTTTTGAAAAGTCATTTAAGAGCAGGCTTCCTGCCTCCAGGCTGCCTTCACCCTGCTCTTTAGCACATCAACGGCCCCTTTGGAGAACCGGAAAGGCGACCACACTACCAAGAATCTGCCCTCTCCCAAGCCTACTCAATAGTGCTTTACAGCAGGAAGAGACGAAACAAAGAATTTCCAAAGAGAATGTGAGTTTAGCTGAAGCCTCTAGATGAAACCAAACACAAACTCAAATACCACCCCAATCAAGGGGAAGAGTTCCAGTAGAGGGAAGGCTGGAAGCCCCACTTGGCCCCCCACTGAAATTGCTTGCCTGTTCGCCCTGACACTGCAGTCACAGATGTGTGTGTCAAACAGCTTTTCCACTCACTCAATCTCCGGGGGCAAAGAAAGCTAATGAAATTCTCTCGCTGATGTGCTCGCTGTCCTTCTATCTCCATCTGCTTGCAAAGCCAGCCTAAGTCTGCAGCCTCACAATCAGCCCAAGGCTGGCCTGGCTGTCCCTCCATGAGTGTGCACTCCTGATGGTCTGGCAGGCGGGATTTGCCTCTTGAGCTGCTGCAGGGGCCAGACTGGCTGATGGGATTGCCTACAGATGTTTCAGACAGAGAAAGATTATTTCCCTGATTGATGAATAAAGAGAGTTGTCAACATGGTCGCCGTGGTCAGAGGGGACCTCTGAAGTACAATGTGGAAGGACAGATGTTTCATCTGGGAAAGTATTCCAGACCCTAAGAAGAGGTATGCTCTCGGCTGCTACAGTGGGCTGAGTAACTCAGCCTCCGAGAGGGAGAGGAGCGAGGCTGGACCACAACCACAGCAAACACCATCAAGGAGCCTCCCTGGTCAGGGCACCTCCCAAATCCTGATAAGGGAGGGGGCATGCCGCCTCAGTCAAAGCCTCCTCTTGGGGCTGTTTTTCCAATGAACGAATGGTCCCTATCATCAGAAATGCAGTCATCTTCTTAGTCCTTACCTGCTGTGAATCACAAACAGGGCAGCAGAATGACACTGTAGTCCTCACACTAAACCTCCCAGGCTTCCTCGGGCAGGAATTGCAAAGGCAGGCACAGTCAGACTGGGAAGGGGGCCACACACTGGACTGAGCTACTTTTTTCTCAGAAGCATACAACTTTGGGGATTTCGAGCTGACCTTCCAGAATGAATCAGACAATAATAATAACTATTACATAATTGTTTTAGTAATTGGAAGACTAGCTGTCCTTATGTGACACTAGACTATGTACTCTATATACCATCATCTTACTGAACTCTCCTTCAAACACACACACAGAATACCCTATGCAAGGATTAGTAAAAGTTACTTCCCATAAGCCTTCTCTGCAAGAACTACTAGAGGTTGTATTCTAGCAAATGGGAAAAAGGAATGGCAAGCACTTCCCTTAAACCCATTTTACAGATGAGGAAGCACAGATATAGAAAGATAAAATACCCTGCCAAGGTCACATAGCTAGGAAGTAGCCAGCCTGGGAAGGGAGCCCAGACTGGTCTCATTCCCAAACCCATGCGTTCAGCCACGGTAATTTTATGACCACTAAGAGATGTGGAAGATGAAGATTACACTTTCAACCCAAGCAAAAGAAGTGTTGGTGCTTCCAACATGGAAACATGGCATGCCCGGAAAACACCATTTACACCTGGATATGCCTGAATACCAATGAGGTTGCTGCCTCTGTCTCAAACAGATTTGAGCTTAAAACTAAAAATGTCTTGTCTGTCACTTCCAGAAAGAGTTGTATTCTAGGAGGAAACATGCAATGGACTCTCCATGTTACACACAGACACACACAAAACCAGATGGCTGGCTGGACAACCTTGGGCACTATCCCAAAGGGTATCTGGGTATTTGGAGCAAAAGAGGCCACATCTTCCCATGTGTGGCACAAGAATCTAGGACAGTTTTCTCAGAGTATGTGTTGCCTTAAAAGGAATTTTGAATAGCCAAAAAAAATTATTTTTTTCATCCCACTCCCAAGTGAACTTGATTTTCCGTGAGGGTAGGAATAGGGTCTCTTGTTTATTTCTGTAGCCTCAGTGTCTAAGCCAAACCTGGCACAGAGTAGGCCCTCATCACGTTTTTTGTTAAATGACAATGAACGAGTGGATAGACAAGGACAGGTCACACAAAGAGGCCAACACATGGTCATGAAGAACAACAGAAGCTGGGGAGCTGGACAGCCAGGGGTTGAATCACGGCTGCCGCTTACTAGATATACAAGCAAATGACAACTATCTCTCTCTGACTCAGTTCTCTCATTTGCAGAGTGGAGACAAAAATAAATGCCAACTTGACAAAATGGCTGGAAGAATTCGAGGATGTGGGTGCCGAGCACAAGGCCCGACACACACCGGGGCTCCAGGGACGAGATCTATCTTTACTTCTGGAGAACACTCCAGTCTGGGGGAAAAGCAAAGCTCATTACAACACCTTGCATCTCAATCTTACAGACACAAAGCCTGACTATCTTTAGGGGACCACAGAGGCCGGGTCTGTGGCTGCAGGGGCCAGGTTCGTAGAGGCCGTGGGGGTAAGGGCTCTGCTCCATGCTGTCACACCATGCAGGAGTGCTGTCCCTCTGCTGGACCATGATTTCAGAGGGTGGGGCTCCCCAGGCACGTCCATAAGAAACTATTTAGGGGACTGATGGATATTAAGATATGTCCCAAGAGGAGCAGCCAAAAAGACCAGCACTGCTTAGAGTGGGACACAACTTTTTTCTCAGAAGCATGCAACTTTGGGGATTTCTGGCTGACCAGGAATCAGGTGGGACAGGACACATTCTGTATGGTTCCAGGGTCAAACTGGAAGTAATCAGCAAAAGTCATAGGGTGGCAGATTTCAGTGGGAATCAAGTTTTAGAGAGGCTGCTTTCTTTCTTAAGTTCACGGTGCAGTGCAGGTGAATGGCAGAGCAAGTTGCCCAATCCAGAACCGAGTGTGCATAACCCCAGTGCCCCATTGCTACAGCTCTCCATACAGACAGTACAGGGACATGATGGGAAATAGACACTGAAATCACCATCCTCTCACCCCAGGCCATCCAACCCCATTCCTGAAGAAAGACTGTTTTGTGTATATGTATCTGCCTTCTTGCTTCGAGTCTTTCTGCAGGACTGAAGGCAGAAGTAGTCTGAATCCAAAGGCTCATTCTGTCATTTGTAAAAGCCCAAGCCCTCTGGATGGATAATGCTGGGAGTCGGGGGAGGGGTAAGAGTCAAAGGCTTTACGGACCCTGAAGAAGACGGGGAGACAATCCCTGGGCTGGGGAGGAGGGGATAACAGATGCTGCCCTCTGAGCAAACAGCAAGACACGTTCTCCGAAGGAAGGGTGGTGTCGTGGCCCTGAGGAGGCAGGACCCCAAACCAGGCACCCAGCCGGGCAAAGATGCTCATTTCCTATACAGCCATGGAAGCAGACAGCTCCTGAACCTCAAGGGATCTCAAAGGATTATCATGGTGAGGATGTCAGTGGCAACCAGCAGAGTAGAGGTTCAGCCTCTGTTTTCTTAGCTATAAGCTCCCTGGCCCCTGGGGTCATCCCGGGAGGAGGAACGGCCTCATAATGACCAAGAGGGGTTTTCTGCTGATCTGTTCAGACAAGGACTCAGAGTCAAATGAAGTCAATGTAAAGGAAATAAATATATTGATATTCTTTGCAAATCTGCGTTTGAGAACTGAGATTCGTACCACACCAACAGTGCAGGCACCAAATACCATATAAAATGGCGACACAAACACCTGCTCTCCCTCTCCCCCGCCCCCCAGTCAGAGATCCAGTACCTCCAGATCCGCCATCTGGAGAGCACCTCCCAGCCTCCTGCCTTACCTGGGGAGCAGGTGCTTGCGGCTGATGCACAGGGCTGTCTGGTAGTCCTGGGTCACGCACACTTTGTGAGGGCTGCACTTCACCTTCAAGCAGGGGTCTTTGGATGGGTCCAGGGCTGAGGCAAAAAGAACAAGAAGAAGAGAGTTAGGATCTCCAGGGAAATTTGATTTCTATTTTGACTCAAATAAACAAGTGGGAAATAAACAGAGTGTGCGTGTGCACTCTGTGCTGTTTTCTTAGGCTGGTGGGGATGGGAATGAAAACCCAAACCAGGGGAATTCTGTGTCTGTTGCACACGTTCTTCTTCGACATCAGGAATAGTGACTCCTTTGGGCTTTGGGGAGTTTCAGCATCTTCATCTTTGACAGGAATTACTTTTAAAAATCCTTTAGAATCTTATATGCTCCAAGGACCAAGAGCTACCTTCTCTCTTTGGTTATTTGTCTGTTATTGTTTTTTATGACTTCATCCATGCCTAATTTTACTTATTTTCTATGATGTAAAAAGTCCTTTAGGGGAGAGTTATTTTTGCTTCAGTTCAATGAACATAGGCTGTGTGCATAAATAAGCCTATTCTAAGTTTTGTAAAGAATTTCAAGATGTGCAAGATAGTTTTGTGCCACATAAAACTACAATATAATAGGGAAGGAAAAAAAAGCCTATATATAAATATTTATTATGCAAGGGAGAATTAGATAAAAGCCACGATGGGCATATAAAATGATAGCAGAGCTCGAGAGAAAAATAGAGATCAATTTCTGGGGCAAGGATTAATGAAGCATCAATATGTGCACTGGATCTTGAAGGATGGGCAGGATTCTGAAAAGCAAAGGCAGAAAAGGCGATCTAGACAGGGAGGCCAGCACACGCCAAGGTAGATATTTAATCTAATAAGTGTGCTTGAGGGGTGGGAATAATGAAGGGGGAAAGCCGATTCCACTGAGTCACTGCAGAAAGGGCCTCCAAAGACAGCCGTTCATCGACTGCAACATTCCTGGAACAGGCTGAGCAGCAGGCCCTCGGCTAATCAGCACTCTGCATGCTGAGGTGCACACGCTCATCCTGGCAGAGAAGAGGCCGCAGGGAATTAATTCTCTGCAAAACAAAAAGCAATTGTGCCATCTCCCAGCTCCGGGGCCTAACGCCTATTAGGCGATAAATCTTTCATAACTGCTCTCCACAGCCAGAGGAGGTGACGTTTCGCCATGTCCTCCCCATGCAAACATTTGGTTAAACAAACCGGCATCCCAAGCAGGGACCGCAAAACTGCTATATGAAATGCCATCGTCCCCTTAACCACTGGGCCCCTCAGTCATCACGATTCCCCTGCACTTAGAGGAAGTCATCATTCCTCTCAGCCGCCCAGGCACAGAATCTCAACACCATTTTCTTCAGATAGTTGCTGGGAATTTCTCAAGTGACCTGAACACACAACATCCACAGGCATTTCTGTGGCTTGGACAGCTCAGGGTGGCTCCCTTCACTGCAGCAGCTGCAGCCAGCTGTTATAAACAGAAACCAGGTTGCATTCTTAGGCCAATCAGGTCAGTAACAAGACCCAGGTCCTGGTCCCAGGGGAGTCACCTGGCAGAGCCTACTCCCCAAGGGATGTGCCAGCTGCCTGCAATTTAGCAGAGGGGAAGGGGCTGCAAGGTGAGAGAAAGGCTGATTCGAGCCCCAGCGATAGGGGGTTCATTCTGAGCTCTTACGCTGAGGACTGCCTCTGAAAGGCGAGCAGCAGGGGGCCTGTGTCTGCCCTCAGTGTCCTCTGAGGCTAGGCCTTCCAGAAACTTGCAGCAGGAACTTCATGGTCCCCTCTGGATCTCTCTTTGTCTTGGGGACATCCACGTGAGAAGCCAGGAGGCTGGTGCGTGTCAGGGCAGTGTCCTTCTCCCTGTACACTGTCTCCCACCTGCAAGCCTGGAGAGGCAGTCTAGCCAATTCTAATTTGCCTTCCAAGATTTATCCAAAATTGAGCCAACAATTAAGAATGAATACCAGGGGCCGGCTCCATGGCCGAGTGGTTAAGTTCGCGTGCTCTGCTGCAGTGGCCCAGGGTTCGGATCCTGGGCGCGGACATGGCACTGCTCGTCAGGCCACATTGAGGCGGCGTCCCACATCTCACAACTAGAAGGACATGCAGCTAAGATATACAGCCGTGTACAGGGGGGGTTTGGGGAGATAAAGCAGAAAAAAAAATAAAAAAAGATTGGCAGCAGTTGTTAGCCCAGGTGCCAATCGTTGGGGAAAAAAAAAAAGAATGAATACCAGATTACCAATGATGACCATGCTGGTCCTTTGCTGCCCCGTCTCACACTTCCAGCCACCACAGGATGAAGTAAGACACGTGGATCACAAGAAAGTTGGGGACCAGACCACTGGCAGCCTTGGCCACAGGTAACTGCTGAGGTGTTCCTCTGCCAAGTGCCAGAGAACCCTTGAGATTTTCACTGGCATGGATCTCCCAGATGCAGACAACAGCCTGGCTAGGGTGTCAAAGTCTGCAGTACCACATGATAAGCTTTATGGACAAATTCAAGCTTTTTTTTTGCTTCTGAAGCCATTTCATAAACATGCAATGTCCACTCTGTGACCCAGACGGCCTCAAGGGACAACGTGATCTCAAGGCAGTAGGTCAGCCACGCACAGTAGGGAAGAACACAGACTCCAGGCTCAGTGTTTCTGCCTTTGAATGCCGGCTCCACTGCTTACTAACCTTTCTGTATGTCAGTTGCCTCTTCTGTAAAATAGGGGTAATAACAGTACCTACTATTGCTTTGGGTCATCATGAGGATTAAATGAATTCGTATTTGTAAAGGGCTTAGACAGACCTGGTACATGTTAAGCACCTCCTAGGTGTTTGTTAATTTCTGTATTTTGTTCCCAGAGTGAACAATAAGCCCTCCTAATAACAAGAACAATAGCTAACACCCAGAGCTTTTGACATGCCAGCAGTGAACTAAGCCCTCTAATTGGATTACCATATTTAATTCTCGCAACCACCAAGGAAGTAGCTGCTGTTAATGCACCTATTTTACAAATAAAGGTCTTAAAGAGAAGTCACTATTTGACACCTGGAGGGTTGAGCCAGAACCCGAACTCCTCACCCCTGTATGCCAGCGGCATGTGAATCATCTCCGATGATTGTGATGATGTTGACTGTGGGGCCCGCCTCATACCAAGTGTAGAGCCAGACGCACCATGCTCTTGAGAGGCCTTCAGGGCAGACGTAAGGAGTAAGGGGCAGTCAGGGGGTCTGTGCCACCGAGGCTGGGCCACACAGGACTGCCCCAATGTTCCACACACACAGCCCCAGTGCTCCTGGAGCCATGGACAACTGTGCCCTCTGCCTACTCCCTCTGAATGCAGCAACCCCACAACTGGGTCAACTGATCTGCAACCTCACTGTCTGTCACCTTGTCTGTCACCCCACCATCAGGCTAGTAGAATCATCCCTCCTCCGATTCTGAAGGCTAACGTTCCTAAAAAAAAAAAAAGCTCCAACCGAAAATACTAATAAATAAAAATCAGTTATTTAACTCCATACACATACTTAACAATTTGCATATAGAAATCAAGTCTGCTAAAAATTAATTACCAGGGTCTAAATATTTCACACATGTATGCGAATTATTTAGAGTAAACGAACTTCACAGAGCAACAAAACAGTAACAAATCAAGCTGTCAGCGTTTATTTAATCACCAGGACGCATTTTGTTTTCGAAAAACAGGAGCATTGGGATTGAAAGGGGAAGAGGATGGTGAAAGGAGCCTGCCATTTCCTTTCAAATGCCGCCTCCCAAATATGCTTTTCCTAGCAGCCTCACGGTGGCTCACGGTGACATCCTGAAAGGCGCCCGTAGTGGATAGCGCTGTGTGGCTCCACTTTCCAAAGGGAATGATAAGAGATCAGAATAATAAGCGGCATTTGAGAGGCGCTTTAATAAGATGTGTGGAAATTGTGCAGGTGAGGAGGGAGGGAGAGCAAGCTGAGTGTCAGTGATAACCCTGACCAGAGTTGGAAGCTTCCTTGTCGAGGTGCTAATGATTTCTGGAGACTGTGTTCCGGGTTTCTCTCTCTCCCAGCGCACGCTTGATGGTAGGATGCAGCGACCCCACAAGATGCCAAAGCCCTGTGTCCCCTATAGCTCTTCTATCACAGACCTGCAGGACTGACATGGACTTAGGATACGGTGCCCAGCACGGGGCAGATACCCACGGAAGGTTTACTTCATCCTCCCTGCCCATATGCAAAACCCAGTCAAATGTCAACTGGCACATGACACATGTCCAATTAATTTTTAAAATAATTTTTGCAAAAAATGTTTTCAAAGAAAAAACAAGAATAAATTAAAGAGAGATTTGTTGAGCTGAAAAACATTGAATTCAAAAGCCAGTTAATTACAGGCTCCAGGTAAGTTTTTTTTTTTTTTAATTAATTTTATTTTTTACGCTCATTGCTTGGTATCAATTAAGGTAGTGATATTTTAATTATCTTAATTGTTTCTGAACTTGTTTTTCAGTTCAAGTTATTTTTCATTAGCTACATTGATTTTAAAATCCTGGATCAAGCCTTTTCACTGCCCTTGGGCACACCCTACAGGCAGAGGGTATACGACCTATAACAGCAGAGCTGGGTACCACCTCAGAGCTGCTGAGATGAGAGGATGTTACATTTTGTGGATTGGCCAAAGGGTCCCTGAGAGTCACCTGGCAGAGTGACAATGCTTGTGTTTATTCCATTAATATTTGCAGAGCATCCACTCCATGTAGGCCCCTTTTTATATACTGAAGGCCAGCACCTCCTGCCCTCCAAGAACTCACAGCTCAACAGAGATGACAGACAATAGGAGAGTGAGTTCTGTATGTTATGGGAGACAGGGAAGGCACCTCATCCAGCCTTTCAGAAGAACAGATGAAACTTCCTAGAGAGACTGACATCTATGGAAAAGCGGGTTGAAACCAGGTAATACAATGAGGAAGAACATTCCGGGTTAAAAGAAGCTCTCTTTCCAGGGTTAAGAGCAATCAAGGCAAGTTTGGGGAACTGAAGTGTTTCATCGGGCTGGCAGCAGACTTGAGCAGGGGTGGTATGAGATAAGACTAGAGAAGGAGGCAGCATCATCATGAAGGGCCTTGAAATTACAGTGAGGACTCTGGGGGCTATGGCTTTTAAGCTCCACAGTGATGACAAATGTGGTAGAACTTTGTAGCCTGTCACCCTCCCACGGTGAATTTGGTGGAGAAGGGGTAGGAAGAGAGAGCCCTTCATGTACATTTCATGTGGAAAGTGGTACTTTGATAAGAACAGACATGGCACACACTCTCACCCTCCAAATGAGAGGCAACATCGGGGTGGAGGTCCCAGTGGTCAACTCTTAGAGCCCTCTTTCCTCCTCTGAGGAATTTCCATGCTCCCTCTGGGGACATTAAGCCACACAGGATTTGGGGAGGCAACAAGCCCACCTGGTGAGATGGATGAGCAAAGACTTAGTCTAAACCAGCTGTGTGAACTCGTGGTCTACTCAAGTGACTCCCAGAAACTTCCTCAGACAAAAGGCCACTCAATTTGCAAAAAGTTGACAAATTAATGACTGTTTGTTGTCTCCTTGTTGCTTTTACGATTGCTCTCTGCCTGAATCATGCCCATTCGAGGTTCATCTGAAGAGCAGACACTCCCAGTGATTCATTAGGAGTGACTTAATGGATGATTGACAAAGAAATTACTTCAAACTGCTAAAACCTCGTCAAGCTAAGATTCCAAACATTTATTACAGCTTGTCTGTCCCCATAGTAACCCGTGCATGCATCTTGCTTCCCCTTCTCTAGAGGGGCTTGTTTACTAGCTGATGACAGAGCCTCATAGAATACAAAATAGAAGATTCTGCCCATAGGATTTTGCTGGAACCAAAGAAGAATGGCAGCTTGGAAGGCCTCCGTCACCATTCTCAGCTTTCAAATCAAGGGGTTGGCCAAGTTCTCTGAGGCCGAACAAAGGGGCCTATTGGCCATGCATCTAAATAGAACAGACAGTTGAGTGATATAGACAGTTGAACGTGTGTGCCTGAGGACTGGGGGATGGGAGCGGGTGGGGACATGGGACAGACAAGGACAAACGGGCAAAGGATAAAAAGATGCATCTGACCAAAGACATCCCTCCTGGGAAGAGACTATTTCTTTCCCCTTCAAGCCAAGGATTCATTTCTTTCTGTATTAAAACTAAAAGCACCCTCTCTTTTACAGTATTAGTGTGTGTTTTGAGGAGGCTGGCATAAACTATTAACAGCCTTTTTTGGAGGGCAATTTTTCAACTATGCCCTTAAATGATAACAACTGTTAACCATAGGCAGATGGGTGTGTGGGAGTTTTATATTATTCCCTCAACTTTTTAATATATATGAACACTTTAATAATAAAAAGAAAGAAGGGTGGGAGGAATCCTATGACCCAGCAAGTGAACGTGTTAGGCAAAAATGTGCATCTTAATGGTCTATAATAAGGGAAAATTAGAAGCAACTTGATCGTCCACCTATATTAGTGTGCTCAGGCTGCCATAACAAAATTTCACAGACTGTGGGGCTTGAACAACAGAAATTTATTTTCCCACACTTTTGGAGGCTGGAAGGCTGAGATCAGGGTGCCAACATGGACAGTTTCTGGTGAGAGCTCTCTTCCTGGCTTGTAGATGGCCACCTTCTCATTACGTCCTCTCATGGCCTTTTCTGGGTACACTTGGCAAGTGAGCACATCTTCCTTCCAGATCAGGGCCCTACTCTTATGACCTCAATTAAACTTAAGTACTTCCTTAGAGGCCCCATCCCCAAATAGGGCCACAGTGAGGGTTAAGGCTTCAATACAAGCATTCAATCCATAACACCATCTATAGGGAAATGGTTACCTTAATTACAAGACATTCATTTATGAAATATTGTCCAGCTGTTATAAAGGAGGAAGCAGGTCTGTATGTACCGATATAGGTGGATGCTTTGATACATTAAGTGAAAAAGCAAAAAACCAAAAGAGATGAGAAAACAGGTTTGAAATGGTAAAGTAACTAACTTCTTGACACCACACAGCTAATAAATGGCAAAACTGTACTCAAAACCAGGCCTGCCTACTTCCAAAGGAGATTTCCCTTCCCTATCCTGTCCTGCTTCCCTTGAGGAGTAGCACCAGCCCCGGCCTCCACCCATTCACACACCAGGGTCCTCAGTTTCTCCCGATTGCCCTCTGTCTCCTGGGGCTATCACCGTGATAACCCGCGAATGAATTCAGACTCCCAGTGTCCCCAGGCCAACATCACTGCTGCCTGTCACTGAATAGTCTAGAAACATCACCCACAAAAGGCGAAGTCTCCTTTTGCTTCCTGGACAATCTTGTCTGCAGCAGGGAGACAATGACAACCATCACCGGGAGGCCAGAGCAAGTGGTCAGCCCTGTGACATTTTGGCATTTGCCTCTGAAATGCAAGAGTTAAAGACACCCTGTGCCTGGCTAGAACTAATGGCAGTGGCTGGGAAGAGCTCTGCCCCCTGCTCACGTGCAAAACGAGACATTATGAGCAACCACTGATAAGCCCAACATGGCTAATTTACACGTCCTGATCATCAGAAAAGAACGCATCCTGGGGGCTCTACTAGAGCAGCTGTGGAAATCCACTCCATAAAAATCACAGGCCACGGACTGGTATTAGCCTGGCCAGCCAATCCCCCTTCTCAAAGCCATCATCCCACACCTTGCCCTGTTCCCCCGCTGCTCTGGAGTGGTGAAGACAAGGACACTCACTCCACATTTTCACCAAGAAACTGATATCCCTTTAAAAGTGGGATCGGGAGAGAGGAAGGAAGAGGAGAGGACGGAGAACAACTTAGTGGAAAGAAAGGGAAGGAGGGAGCACTTGATTACATAACGTATCATCTCATTAGGGGGCTGACAAGGGAGACAGTGACATCCATCAACCTGTAGAATAATGTACTATTATTCTAATTTACCAGTGAGGAAACTGATACAGAGATCAGTTTATTATTAATTTACCAATGAGGAAATTGACACAGAGATGTTAAGTAACTTGTCTTTGGTCACACAGTGGGTAAGTCTGGATATCAATGTGAGTAAACCTCACACCAAAGCTGATGCTTGCAGCCACTAGGCCTTTCATGAAAACAGTTTGTGACAGAGATAAAGGTGACAACTACCGTGTCAAGCAGCAGCATACCGAACCCCTAGGTCCACCTCCCTAAAGAATCATGTCACCCAGATTCTCAGAAAGAACATCTTACTGTGAAGAAAACATTGCACTAGCAGAAGTCAAAGTCAGATTGTGAGATATCTGAATAAGCTTATACTACTTTTACAATCAATACAAGAGTGAAAGTTTCTTTTCAAGGCCATCCTGATGCCCAGTGAATCTAATTCTCTGTGACTCAAGAAACAATACTCAACATGAGTGACGCTCGTGGTTCCTTGTGTGAAGGGTTTTGCGAAGCATGGATGTGGTCCACATCACTGATAGGGATTCACAGCGCCTGGCTGACATGGACGGGACAGAGCAGCATGAACAATAGGACCTGAGACAGCCTTAACTCTCAGTAGAGGGACAAGACACCACCCACAGAGAAGTCTGAACCTTCTCATCCATCAAAATGGCCAAATTGATTAAAACGTTGTAGTAGTAAAGAAACCGAATTCTATTTTCTTGTAATTGACAGAAATTATTTCTAAGACATTCATGAACAAAGGAGAAAGAATTACTTAAAATACATAAGAACCAGTTCTATAAACTGGAGAATAAAAAGGTATAAAAAGTACAATAAAAATAAAATTTTTTCAGGAAAAAGGTATATTTACAAGAGTGTTGTAGCTCATAAAGCCCATCTTTTGTACCTCTGCCTCACTTCAATGCAATTAAAATTCCTATAAAACATGGAACTTTTCCCACACCAAAGACATCCAGGGAACTATCACCTTGATGCTGATGAGCATGATTTGGTTGTTCTTCAACAGCCACAGGTGTTGACCACGTAAGGCTGGGGATACTCAGAAACTCCACAAATTAAAAAAAGAAAAAGTTAGTGAACCTAGAAGAAAAGAGCCCAAGGGTTTGGATCAGAGAGATGTGGGTGTGAGAGGAGAGCCCAGCTGTGCCACCAACTGCTTGTGATCCTGAAGGATTACTCAGGTCTTTAGGATTTGGTTGCAGACAAACAGATCGACTTCACTGGACTGCTGTGAGGACCTGCTGAGATAATGGGGGAAAGCTGCCTAGTGCAGGGCCTGGCACACAACGCATGTCCCATTATCATCCTCATCATTCTTACCAGCTCTTTGCAGCTTGCTCTTCAAATACAGAAAGTGGAAGCATGCAAAGGGTGAGGACCCCTGAATATTTCAGAGACTCAAGATCCTGGAGCTATGATGCTGTTCAGCCGTTTCATTCTCAAATGGTAGACTCATCTCAACAAGAAGAAACATTAAAATTTCTTTTACTTTACCTAGAAAACTTTTGCTGATTAACCAGATTTACAACACTGGTGAAACCACCATATGACAACTAAGGAGTTCATGCATCTCTAGCAGAGCCATCCTCTGCCTTGTCTCATCTCAGAGACTATAAGGTCTGGGAATAAAGAATAATCCCCCTCCCTCCAAATTCTGTGCATTAAGAACACACAACAAAACCTTGTACACAAATCTACAACATGGTCATACTCCTTTTTTATTTTCTTTTTTTTTTTTAAGACAAGGTCTTTGGGCTTTGAAGTCTCTATTGTAGAATCATGGAGTTTGAGTGTTAAGGTATCCTAAGGGCCTTCATTCAGGCACCAATAGTAAAAGGGTAGAAAAAAGAGAATGATTAAGGAAAAAGAATTTGGCAAACATTGATCCAAGCAGACAAGGGCTTGAGTCCAGGGAGGGTGGTAACGTGGGTGTGTTAGGGGCAGACAGGCAGGTAGGATCTGCAGGGCAGGTTTGGGGTACAAGCTTGGTGCTTCCCGATCCTCAGCCAGAGGCTGTCCATCTGACTGCTTTCCGCCCTGTCCTATAGAGCTTAGCAGGGGCAGGTGTTAACTGAAATTAGAACAACAAAGTCTGCAGGAAAAGCCTGCCCCAGATTGCACACAGGGATGCTCAAATGACCTCTCAGAGCCTCGGATGAGGCTGTAAATCCCATACACCCTGAGGAGCAGAACCTCAGTGCAGAGCTCTAGTGAGGCAACATGGCGACCACTCACTGGACACCTCCCTGATAAGTCTAAAAATCAGCAGAAGAAGGGGAAATAGGCTGCCCCACACCATATGTATCTACCACAGACGGGTTTCCATTCCCTGTTTCCCACAATCTAACCTCATCCTTGCTTCTCAGACTGTGGTGGGCCAAGGAGGATGCAAATCTACAGTGAATCTCCCTGCAAAACCTATGTTACTAGACAGTAGGTAATTTAAACTATTTTTTAAAAAATATCTAGGCAATCACTGATGTACTATGGAATAGAATGCAAAATTCATATAAAACATATAAAAAAGACTTCACAAATGTATGTGCTCACAGTGAGTTCTGCCCCCTGAACCTCAGAGTAGGTGTTGCTCTTCCTTGCCCTTAGGGGCTCTTTAGCAGAAAAGTTTGAGAAGTGTTAAAAGTGTTTACAGAGTTTAAAGGGTCCTAGAAGGAAGAGGGGAGCTCTCCAG
This sequence comes from Equus asinus, assembly GCF_041296235.1. Lineage (NCBI taxonomy): Eukaryota > Metazoa > Chordata > Mammalia > Perissodactyla > Equidae > Equus > Equus asinus. The sequence continues at coordinate 42,260,295 of NC_091798.1, read as the reverse complement.
GGTACTGGTATCTAAGATGGAAAATCAATAGCAGTAAAAGTACATACAAACAACCTTCATAAGCAAATTGTTCGTTCTTGCAGGACCAGAAAGCAGCTCCAGCTAAAGCCGGTTAATCAAAAATGTATCCTATGCCCCCTGGAACAGACTCCCCATGCCATCTGTTCTCAGGGATCTCAGTCCCACTGGTGAAAGGCCCCAGGGTTTTCAGAGAACTGACCCTTGCATAATCTAAAGCTTTTCTGAGAGGCTTCAATGTGCCAAGCATTGGGTGAGGTTTACAAATGAGTTACAAAGCATTTGTAGCTCCCCAGCTATGAATATCAAAATTAAAGCTGTTATTACCTTCATCCCTCCCACTGTTAATTTTTCAGAAACACTTGGCTCTGGATTTATAAATGGGTAATCAGAGACTATTCATTTCCATGTCCTTTCTTTCTCCAATTAGGGTAGATTCATTTCTGCTTTCTTGGGATGGTTCCCAAGGTTATTAAATTTCATTCCCGAACTGATAACATTGAAGCGATCGTGACAAGGTTAGTGCTGAATGGAGCTGGGGTTTCTTGTGGCACCTTCTAAGCTATGAGAAACCACCTCAAGCTGAGAGAAAAATGGTTGCATCTCCCACTGTAGGTTTTAGTACACGCTGTGTCATTGAAGCCTTGCATCTTCTTGTTGTTCCTGTTTTTTGTGTCCCACACTGCTCAATCATTGCTAAAACACTTTTCACATGCATCCAAATAAGCTGAGCAATTCACAGGTCCAACCTTGCCCACAACCAGCTCTCTTTCTTGCCTGCCTCTGCACCAGTGTGCCACTCAATAGCCAATTACCTCCCTTACGTTACTCTCAGATAAGGCCTGCAGTGCTCATATAAAACATAAATCAGGTCTTAACTGCAAATGGAAGACAGATGCAACAATAAATAATGGACAAGTACCTATGAGGTTTCCTAAGACGGACGTGGAATAAACACAAGGAGCAAAATCTTTCATTTTCATTATTTAGCAATAAATACTGAGTACCCAGCGGGTAAGACAGAGCAGGGAGATAATCACCTTTGGATACTATATTGGCTGTAATGGTGTTTTTCACTAAAGGAAGGGACATGACATTCTTGTTTATGTTAAAGTTATGGATTCTAAATTTTATTTTATTTTTTTTAATAAATAACTTAATGACTTTATCTTCCACAATCTGGCCTTTAACTTCCCTTCCAGAATTTAGTTCCCATTCCTTGTCCTCCAACATTTATCCTGCCTCAGTTACATTGGCCAACTCACACTCTCATGTGTTTGCTATGTTCTCATGCCTCTAGGGTCTAGACTTCACGATGCAATACAAAGAACCAGTCCATTCTTATAATTCCCATGAGGTCAATATTATCTCCACTTGACAGATGAAACGAAAATTAGAACTTGCCAAAGATCATGCAACTAATAAGGGGCAAAGCTGGTACATGACTCCAAGTCTGTCAAAATCCAGCAGAAGCCTCAGGAGACCACACACAGTAACTGTCTTCCTCATCACTGCCTGCCCCATGCCTAAACAGTGTCTGGAATATCACGGGGCTCAGCAAGAGTTGTTGAATGAATACATGAATGGCCCCCAGGCCATGGACTTAATCACTACTCTGTCCTGCTCTGTGAGGCCAGGGACCAAGTCTGGCTCATCATTTCTGAACCCCAAGTCCCCTGACATGTGTCTGCTTCAAGGGACATGCTCAGTTAATGCTGAATACACTGTCTGTGGAAGGAGTATCTCTGGAGGAATCTTATAAGTTGGGATTTCTGGGTCACAAAGATTCAGAGCTAGAAGTGTTCCTGGAGCGTCTGCCTCCAGACCAACATATTCATATTTAACGTGGAAAGACTTTAACTCATCAATTCAGCAAACACTTACGAAATTCATTTCATATGCCAAGTACTATTATAAGCACTGGGCACGCAGAAATGGGTAAGACAGAAGAAATCCTTGCTCTTAAGGAACTGACATTCTCATAGAGGGATAACAAGAAAGGAAAGAAAAGAAGCAAGGAGGGAAGGGCTGAGCAAGGGAGGGAGGGAGGGAGGTAAGGAGAAAACATCAGATAGTAATAAAAGCTAAGCAGCTCATTTTAAAAGAGTGATGCAACAGAGAGCTCCTGGCTAGTCACGTTGGATTAAGTAGCCAAGGAAGACCTCTCTGAGATGACATTTAAACCATGATCTGACAAGACAGAAGACTTTCTTTTGAAGATCAGTTAAGGAACATTCCAGTTGTGAGACTACAAAGGCCCCAAGATGGTACTGACCCTGGAGTATTGGGAAAAGGGAGAGGTCTGGATAGATCTCATGACTTTTCCAAGGACATACAGCTAGGGTAGGACCAGGACTTATCTCTAGAAAGACCAGTTCTCAGATGTGCATCCTTAGAGCAATGAGTCTCCAGAGAGCTGACTGACATATTGAGGCCTAACGGAGGTGCATCAGCAACCACATGCTGGCCTTGTTCCAGACCGGACTCACTTCCTGACCACCACTGTGCCATGACAGGCCAGGGCCTCTGCTTCAACACAGGGGTCTTGACTAGACATTGCTCAGGTTGCTGAAGCTAAAGGTGAACAGGCCATAGAGAACCAAAATCTCAGGCTTCCTGGAAATTGTCTTTGCTCATAGAAGCAAATCACCAATATGTGTGATACGGATTATATGGAAAGGTCAAAGGAGCATGAACTTTGGGCTCCAGACAGATCCAGTTCCACATCTGAGCTCAACCCCTTGGGTGCTGTATGACCCTGGGCAAGTTAAGCAGACTCTCTGAGGTGTAAAAGGGAATGGTAACAACTCCTTTGCACCGTGGCTAGGAGGACTAGATGAGACAATGTGTCAAATGCTGAACATCCACCTTAGTAAGGACTTCTTAAATGTTAGTTTCAACTCTGTCCCACATGATTCCCCTTAAACATTCCTTACAGTTGCACCTGTCCAAACTGGACCCTTTTTTCCTCCACATTTCTCTACTGGGTCACGTTTAAGACAAACAATGGCCTTGAAATCATCTTCCCTCTAATCTCTACTTCCCAGGAGACCTCCAGTGAGCGCCTCCACTGCCAGCCTGGGCCTGCTCTCCACAGCCCCGCCCTCTGGTGATTGCTCCCCCTCCCCACCCACCCTGCAGTCAGCCTGGACTCCATCTGCCCTGACCACCCTTATCAGAAACCTGCTCTCTCTACTCAGCCACCATCATTTCCCAGGCAGCCAACATGGGGGAAGCTGCCTGGATGTTTTGCCCCCTCCACTCAGAGAGGTCAAGCTGGAAACCGATACCTGGCACTCTGTAAATGCACAGAACAGAGGGGAAGGGGAAGAAAAACGACGAAATGAAGGAGATTCCCTTTTTCCTGAACGCTGCTTCTCTATGCAAATGTGGAACAGAGACTTTCTGGCACCAGATCCCACTGGCTGGGGCTAAATCAGCCATCAGGACTTTAGTGATCCTGAAAAAGCTAATGAGAGGATGTGTTTCTGTGTAATCCAAACAGTATCCATTTCATGCCCAATCGTTTTTTAAATGGGAAACAAATCTCCTTGGTGTGCTCCTTCCTCTGACAAACAAAAACTCCGCCTGGGTTCTTTGTGGGCCTTGTCCAATCAACAGGAGCGAGAGGCCCTTGCTGTCAATTCAAAGCACCCCCTCCCCCCACCCCCCACACACAAATGCAGACCCGCTGCACCAGCGGCTCCCTCCTAACAAGTTTCCCTCCCTGACAGCCATGCCCAAATCCAGGATTTTCAACCTAGACTGATGAAGCAGCCCACTGATTTTTAACTCATTTCTAAATTGCAAGTTGACAATATTTCAGACTAAGTTTGCTGCTGTTTCAGGCTATGGCATTAACAGATAGAGTATGACAAAGCCTCATCAGATAGGGTAGAAATTCCCAAAACACAAAGTAAGGGACTTCAAGAACACGTTCCCGGGGAAGCAGAGTGCCTTTGTGTCCTGAGAAGCGAGGAGGGCTGTGGCAGAATGACCACCAAGTATTGCTGCACAAATGAAGTGACACATTGGATGTGGTCTGACGCGTTCACCTGGCATCTGCTACTGTAAGCTTCCAGGGTCATAAATACCACCTCATTGCATCCCTCCCCTCACTGAGAGTTTGCATATTGATCTCTTAGGGGATAATTCCTTATGGGAATACATTGCCTTAGCAACCCCTTCCCTTTGACTTCAAAAAGGACATCAATAGGAGAACAGTCTATGCTGCCGTAGTTTGACATCCAATAATTTATCTATTTGCTAAACACAGACCCTCACTGAGTCCTACTCTCGGATGCTGAATAAAGAGGGCCAATTCCTCTGCTTGTGGCACTTACAGGCCGGTAAGAGCCACCAGGTACCTGCCACATCTGATTAAATGGAATCCTCACAGCAGCCCCATGAGGCAGGTGTTACCATCATGCTCCTTTTACAGTCAAGACAACAGAGGAACTTGTTAAGAGAGGACGTGAGGGGCTGGCCCCGTGGCCGAGTGGTTAAGTTCGCGCGCTCCGCTGCAGGCGGCCCAGTGTTTTGTTGGTTCGAATCCTGGGCGCAGACATGGCACTGCTCATCAGACCATGCTGAGGCAGCGTCCCACATGCCACGACTAGAAGGACCCACAACGAAGAATATACAACTATGTACCGGGGGGCTTTGGGGAGAAAAAGGAAAAAATAAAATCTTTAAAAAAAAAAAAAAAGAGAGGACGTGAAACTTGCCAGAGCATTGAGAGCTAGAAGGGATGGAGCAAGAATTCAGATAGGAGTGGATCCAGAATCACCCTGCACCAGAGGCCACAAAAAGAAAACCCAGGTCCAATCCCACAGGTGCACTCTGGCCAGCCTGGAGGGCACCTTTAAAGTTTGAGAAAATTGCTAGCAATAAACAATTAGAGAATATCACATAAAAATCCAGGATACATTTCTGGATTATGTTTGATTGGAATTATTTTTAATTGGAATTTAATTCAAATTCTATACTTCCTTCACGTAGCAAAGCCTCCCAAGACAACTGGGATGGAATGTTCCAGAAGGGTTAGTTTTCTTTCATTTAAAAGCAGTTCCTAGTCCATGGTAGTTCAGAATTTTGCAAACAACATAACTTTTTTTTTTTTTTTAGCTTTAACAGGCTAATTATTCTTCCTTTGAATTTTTGTATCCACTTAATTAATTTAGCAATCCTCTGCCCTGGAGAATTTTCCCTCCTAACAGGCTTTACTCTGATTTTTTTCTTAGAGTCTTAACTGTGCTGAACATCAGTCTTAGTGCCGTCAGATCCCAGAGGTGACTCTGTGGCAGGGAAGCATCATAGGGACCTCTTCTCCTGGACATTTTCCCCCACGGGCTTTCACCACCATGTGTCCCAAAGCAGCAGATGAGGACATCTTCTACACGGTTTTCCGCCATACAAGTTTTTGTTAATCGCCTCATCTGCAATTAACATCCTCCCAACATAACAGCCCACAGAAATCCCATCCCCTGGGCATGGACACCTGAAATGATACAAATGAAGAGAAACCCTGTAGATGAAAGGTTTTTAAACTAGATGTCTGCGGATAGGTTTCAGGTGCACCCAAAATTTTATGTGCACTTTTGTGATGGGACCCACAATGAATGTTTACTTTGAATCCTTCAATCCCCCCTTCCTGATACCACCCCATTTTCCTTACACAGAATCGTCTCTCCCCAGTGTGCACAGTTGGGAGGGATGATAGTTTTAATTGGCACCTCCCACTAAAAAGACAGGGGTGACTGACAAGGTGCCAGCTGATCCTTCCTCTCCCCTCCCTGGTTCATTCAATCCCAGTGACCTTCCTGCAATTCAGCAATGTGAAGGAGGGGCTCCAGGGCAGAGGGGGACATGGGCATTATTAGCCTGTGGTTCCTGCTGCCTAGCCCCCTGGTGCTCCCCTAGTCCTTTCCCATTTTCAAACCAGGGTTCTCCACTCCAGCCTCTTGCAGCTTTTGTGAGCCTTGGTTACCTTTCCTGCGATACTTGAGCCAGGCTCTGTTGCTACCGTCCACAAAACTCTTAAGCAAAACAGATTCCTGACGTCTAGAGAACATCACAGGGGTCTGTGGTTGAAACCAGGTTTCAAGGCACTGAATAGTCCTTATCGGTTGAAATGCAGCCATACCTGGAAAGTTAATGCACTGAACCACCATTGCTGTGAAGGTTTAGAGTGATTCCAGTGAGCAAACCCTCCTCAACATTGCAGCCCTCAGAAAGCTGCTCCCTGGAGATGAGAAATACTGTGCATATCCCTGGAATGTGGGTAGTGAGATTCACACAGACCCCTCCCATGAAGGTCAGCAGGGGAGAGGCGTTGGCAGTGCCACAGAAGGGCAGGGTCTCATTCAGAGAAGGCAAACCACCTACTTCTCAAGTGACTTCTCCAGGCTTCACAGGGGAACATAGCTGTACCGACTCCCAGACTAACAGGCACATTCCAGTTGCAGAAAGAAAGCGATGTGCCTCTTAGACCTAAGTCCAAATTCTCAGCCTAGAATCAGGTGGCCACCTTGACCCTATCAACCATGGCCTGGGGTAAGGGTTCTGGTCTCACAAAGCAAGCATGGCTGACAGGAGCCTACCCATTGGAATTTTTTCTTCTTTTTTTTTGATGAAGATACTCTATTCCTAGAGAATGGGTAGTTTTGAGTTAGGAAGATGCTTCCAAGGATACCAACCTCAGGAGTTGCATGAGGCAAGAAAATAAGGGTCTTTTCAAATGGGATCACCTCTGTTTTGAATAGTCCAAGCCACTGGAATAAATACCCTAGAGCTGAATCTTGATGTCAAGTGTATATTGTTTCACCAGTCTCCAAATACAGCTAATTAGGATTATAATCAACCTCCCAATGCTTTAGACAAAGTACCTCAGGGTACTCTGAGTTCCTCTGGGGCCTCTCTCCTCGGGTAAGGCTGACCTCCTTTCCTGTCACCTGAGCTTACACTTGTATTTCTTTGGGTTCCAATGGCAAGTATTGCTTCTGCTGTAAAATCATTATTGCTTTCATCTACAAATTTAGTTATGATTTATATTTCCCCCAACTTTTACCTTGCATCACTCACCAAATTGTGAGCTCTTTTCCAATAAATATTTCTGACTTCTCTCAGAGCAGCCGGTACCATACTTTTGTTGACAAAATATTACCAACAAGCTTAAAGCAAACACATTGTTTATAATATCCTGGCACCACTGAAAATGTTTTCTCCAACTGTTTTTGTATTCAAAAATCCCTAGGATGTGCCTACATCTAAGATGTGAGCAGGATGGAAGATTTTTAAAACCTATCTTTTTCATCAAGTATTCAGTGCCACCGCTACCCAATTTCCATGATGTAAGAAGATCCAATAGCTGTCACAGTCTGGGTAAGATCTAAGAGTTGTCATTCCCTATTCTCATCTGCGGTGATATATTATACATGGAATAATCTCAGTGTGAATGCAGGACCCCAGCACAATATTTGAGCTAGGTTTATGTTTTTCACTTTCAAGCTGGTAAGAAAGTTGTTTTCTTTTTCTTTTCCCCCATCCCTAGGGGAAAAGAAGCCTCTGATCAATATATTACTCCCATTTGCTCTAGTCTCCAGAGAAAAGCTTGCCTTCTTGTAATGCCATCTGAAACAAGACTAGGGAAGAACGTGTGCCTAGATCAGGGATCATTTGTCCCTCCCCACTTCACGAGACATTTGATAATGTCTGGAGATAATTTGCTTGTCACAACTGGTGCAGGGGGAATGGGAGACTGCTACTGGCATTTAGTGTGTAGAGGTCAGGGATGATGCTAAACATTCTACAGTCTATAGGACAGCCTCTCACAATAAAGAATTATCTGGTCCAAGACTGAGATGATATCCTAGCTTAGACATACAAACTAAGAGGAGCTATGGTTTTAAACAGTCTTTGAGGATGGATTTATTCCTGTATGGGGGCTGGGAAGTAAGAGAGCCTGGCTGGAACTGGAGGCATAAGAAAGAGGGAGCAGGAAAGTAAGGTTTGTCCCTAAAGAACCTCCAGAGAGCACATCTATCCCACAGTCAGCATGGGAAACATCCTTCATAAATTCTATAAACCAATTTCCTCGTGACACTGTGGAGGAACTGGGGTCCACAAAGGGGAGACTGAGCTGCCCAAGGTTCCTAAGCAAGCTGGCTGCGGAGCTGAAACTAGAACCCTGGTCTCACGTCCCCAGCCCAGTGTTCCATCTACTCAATCATGCTGAGCCCAATGAAAAGAGAAAAGGAAACAGAGTTCCAAAACCACTGGCCTTTACATTTCTTAAGAGAAGTGGGAAGTAAGAAGAGGTCTTTCTGGCCCAAAAGGGAAGGAGATGCACAATCTGAAGATTGGAAGGCAATAGATTTATTCAACAAATATGTATTTAGCACCTACTTTATGTCAGGCACTGGTTTAGGAGCTGGAAAAATAGCAGTGAACGGGAGAGAAAAAGTGTCTGCTGCCATGTGACTTACTTTCCAGTGACATGTGCAAGAGTGGCAGATGTGGCCACCCAGGAAAGGCAGAAAAGCTAAAGCCAAAGATAAAAAGAAATTTAAGCTAAGTCTGGTACCCTAAGATTCCCTCCAGGGCTCAAAGACCTATAAAAAGGCAAACTCCCTAAGTATTTTTTAAAAAGATATTTTAGGATGATGTAACACTTTGCTTCGGGCTCCAAAACTTTCATAGGTCATAGTAATAATAATAATGGCCAACATTTCCTAGACAGGAATATATATGCAGTATACTTTGCCATGCACTTTATATATAGCATCTCATTAAATACTCATAACAACCCTGGGATATAGGTATCATTACCCCAATTTATAGATGTAGAAACTTGGGTTCAAGGATGTAAAATAACTAGTCCAAGGTCACATAGCTAGAGGAACTCATACAAGGTCTGTCTCCAAGACCTATGCTCTTAATGACTAAGCTGGATGGCATCAGGACTTTCTAAGCTTTCAGAGTTAAGACCTACCAGTCAGCATGGCAACCAATCCATGCCAATGTGTGACTCTCGATTTTCCTGTTTCTCTACCATGGCCCAAACAGCATGCCTGCAGTTCATCCATATGGTCTTAGACCAAACAAACAGCTATCTTCATTAATATATATTGTATTTCTTTCTGTTCAAAGTGGCTTCTCAGAAAATTTAAGTTGTCAGCAGACCATATATTTCAAACTCATGCATTTCACACAGACCATAAAAAGACACACTGGCATGAGGGCCACTTTGTTTGAAATGTAAATGCTCGTATGCTGTTAAACTGAAAAGCAAGGAGGTCATGTGAAGTCTTCTTGTGCACTTTTGAGCACCATCAAGCAACACAGATTGCTTGCTGCCCCATAAATTTTCACCGCTAGATTAAATTTTGTTAATGGGACCAAGAACATTCAAAATAATCCATTTTTTTCTATGTGAATATTGGCTCTAAGTCATGACTTTTCTACCAGATTAAGTTTCTCTTTATTTTTTTAATCCCCATCAAGAATCTCACCAAATGGCTAACCGTCCAGGCACACACGCACTGGGTCTTGAAGGCTCATATGAAGAGCAATAGAGTGAGGACAACACGGGAGTTAAGACCACAAGCTGACCAGCTCTCCCAGCTCCATGAACGCTTCCTGGATAAGTGTGTGAGAACCTCACTCAGCCGACATTTAGAGAACACCTGCTATATATCAGAAAATACAGGTGCTTCCTCACAGGCTGTCCATTTAAACCTCACCAGAGTCTGGGAAGGAAGAGTTATTTCTCCTATCTCACTGATCAGAAAAAACTGAGCTTCAGAGAGGTTCATTCACTGCCTGGGGCACACAGCTAGGAGCAGGCCAGGCCATGATTCAAATCTATTGTTCTAAATCCAAGTCCTCATTCTTTCTCTCCTTTCACTCGTGTTCCCATTACACCAATCACTTGAGAGAGGCAGCCATAAACAAAATACAGCCCCAGACTTGAGGAGCTTATAATTTTATAGGGAAAGAGATACACCCATGTAACTCCAGAAGTTAACATTTATAGAATGCTTCCCACACGCCAGGCACTGGACCAGGTTCTCTGCAAACACTACCTAACAGCAACTAGATGAAGTAGGTGCTGCCATGGGCTGAAGTGTGTCCCCCAAATTCCTACGTTGAAGCCCTAACCTCCAATCTGATGGTATTTGGAGATGTGGCCTCTGGGAGGTAACTAGAGTTAGATGAGGTCATGAGGGTGGGGGCCTCATGACAGGATTAGTGCTCTTACGAGAAGAGAGACCAGAGAACTTGCTCACTCACTCTCTCTCCCTCCATGTGCACATAGAGAAGAGGCCACATGAGGACAGAGTGAGAAGGTAGCTGTCTTCAAGCCAGGAAGAGGGTTCTCACCAGAGCCCAACCTTGCTGGCACCCTGGTCTCTGACTTCCAGCCTCCAGAACCGTGAGAAAATACATTCCTGTTGTTCAACCCCCCACGTACGGTATTTTATTTATGGTAGCCCAAGCTAATACAGGTGCTATTAATAGCACCATTTTAAAGATAACGGAACTGAAGTTCAGAGAGTCTATGAAAGTTGCTTAAGTGCATAGAGTCACAAGCTCTGATTCAGACCCTCCTGTGGGTGGCTACAAAGCCCTTACAACCAACCATGTGCTCTAACACCACCACAGGCACAGTGAGTCAGGCATGAGACTGTCACCACAGCAGGATGTAAACGCACATGTTCCAGGGGTCCAGGGGGAGTGTCCCATGGAGTGAACAGGGACAACCTCCAGAGGAACTCAATATGAGCAGGCCTTCAGAGACAGCAAGCACCCTCGATGCACCTCGGACCCCATGGGCACCACCGGCAGGCATCCTGCAGCTGTGCTCCAACACTCTGCTCTTCCCCTGGAAAGGCCTGCTTCTGAAGTCATTCTTGTCCCTAGACAGCTTCCTAGGGCTGGGAAGTCACATGCTGATGTATTTACCATTTTTGCATTTTTTCCTCCCCAATTGTGAGCTCCTCCAGGGCAGAGAATGAATCTTACTCATCTCTGTGCTCCCACTGATTTCCACTGTGCCTGCTGTAGAGCAGGCCCTCAACAAATGTTTGCTAGACTGAACTGGGAAGCAACGTTCTTGAAGCCACCAAAGGAAAGGGCAGGCAACGCTCTAACAGTACGCAACACGAAGGATCAGAATCTAGCTCACAGTGAGTGCTCTGTAAATGTTTGCTGAATAAAGGAAAATCCACTCCTGAGTTTTAAGTAACCGAGAACTCTCTGTATTTACATCAAGCTTTAACTTATTCTTGGACCAAAATAGCTGCTTGAAAAAAATTACAAGTGAGAAAAAGTAAAAAAAAATGAAGACAAGAGAGGAAAACCCCAGGCTGGGACACAGTAGGCATTTAATAGTGTTCCTTGATCTGCTAAACTCATTGGTTCACAATTCCTACAAAGAGAAACTCATGCTAGAGGTTGAACTGCCATTCACATCTGAGAGGGCAACGTGACAACCACATCTGTCTAATAAATATACACTATCTGTGTGCCTCCAATTAAAAAGGTTACTGCATCTTAAAATTCCATTAAGAGTATGAGAGCAGCTGCTCTGCTGCACTGTGCATGTCTTACTTGTGAAATCACCTGGACAATTAGCCTCCCTGGCCAGCGAATGGTCTGAGCATCCGGGGTTTGAATTGCAGGTTTTCATCCTTCGCTTCTACAGAAAAGCCATCTCAAGGAATTCAACAATGAGTGCACTGAAACCCTTCCCACCACATAATGCAGCCCTGGCCTTCAACACCAACCCACACATTTCTAAATTTTCCAGATGTATTAAAAAAAAAAAAAAAACAGAATAATACTCCACCATTTCTAAAAAGATCATCAGAATGGCCATCAAAGTTAACCCATAGGCAATGCCCAATCCTGCAAGCTGACTTATATGAAAACATCGATACTTTGCTATGCCCTTCCATTCATTTTGATGCCTCAGTGATGGCAGGATAATGAGGATTTGGAAAACAAGACTCACTTGGGTCCATCCCTCCATTAACAGACAGGGCTTTATATGGTGAGGGAAATAGCAACAATATTTCCCAGCTATCTCAGTTGCCATGTAGAAAAACCAATTACCCAGAGGCCCCTCTCCCCCCTGCAGGAGGACGAGCTCTCTGTGCATCAATATTTCATGCACTGTCATCTGTGCATTATTTAATAAAGCAATTGAGGGGGTGAGTTTATTTTATTTTTCAACCTTTCCACCAGAGACCCAGGTCTGCACTACGTGATGTTGGAACTCAGCTAGCAATCATAGAGATGTATTTGCCGAATCTTGAGGCCAGGGGGCTGTTGCTAGACTTAACTACACATTCTTGGTATCTAATACTCACTCCTTACCCCAGGAACACCCAATTATAGTCTGTCCGTGCTGACTCAGGTGAACTCACTCCAGAATCCAGTGAACACTGAGACACTGGATCACCAGATCACCAGATGTTTACTGAGTGCCACACAGGTGGACACAAAGCTTGTAACCAGGGTCCCTGCCCTCATGAAACCTAAAGGCTCCCTGTAGAGACAAGTTGAAAACACATGGACAGGTAAATGATGGAGACTGCAAACCAGCTACGTACATGACTGACTGTCACACTGGTGGTGCACAGGGCCTGGCATGTGAAAGGCACAGCAGAGATCTGTCCTTTTCTTCCCGTCCAATATCTAACTCTCTTCCTTCTAGCAGCCTGCCTCCCGATTGTGTGCAGTGTTAATGGGAATGCAGTTTCCACTGAGACTTGCCTTTCACCCTGTGGGTGAAGGGACTTCTTTGTCCTGGGTTCTGGTCTAGCTGTGGGCAGGCACGTGGTCTGAGCCCAGCCCCAGACCTCTTTCAGAGTCTTCAGGGAGAGACTCAGAGAAAATCTGAGATCAGATTCACCACAGCCAAGGTGATAGCACTTGGACTTCACCATTTCCAACATACGGCCTTCAGTAGGGCCCTCAGTTTCTGCCCATTGTCTAAGCCCACCCTCCCCCCAGCAGTTCTTTGAGCCCCTACCATCCTTCTAATAAATCACCTTTTTCTTAAGCTTTCTTAAGCCACCAGAGTTGGCTTCTATTTCTTGCAACCAAGATGCTGCCTGATCAAGCACTCAAGAATTGTTCGTTGAAAAAGAGATTGAAGCTGAGATCTAAATGCTACTCGATCTCCTTACCAGGGCTGGGTTATCCAACCAGCAGTCTGAGCATGTGCTTAGGGTACCAAAGATATTTTTCTAAGACTGTGATATTTAAAAAACAAAAACTAAACACTACCAGGGTGTGGACTAGAATCAGAACTGCATTAGTCTCTCTTGCCTTTATTTGGTAGTTTAGCATTGTTGCTATTTTGAATCGTACGTGGGGTCAGAGCTTAAGGATCCTAAAAATTCCAGCACAAATATCTGTGCATTTCTCAAATCTCCTTAACCAGGGTACCGACTCCTTTGGGGTAAAGGCTGGACAACATTTCTTATTGTAAATATTTAGTTACCATATATAGCACCATATATCTAGCACCATCTATGCATTACGTAGTTACTAAATTCTGTGTACACCTGTTACCATTTAATCCTCACAATGCCACAAAGTGTGCATTATTATTACCGTTTTTAGTAAAGGGAATAGAAGACCAGAGAAGATAAGTAACTGGCCCTAATTTATACAGCTGATAAAAGACAGAGCTAAGATCTGAACTAATTCTAAGAGATTCAAGAGCTCTGTGTCTAACCTAACTACCAAGTTACGCCAGTCAATGATTATTCTCAGGCACATATAATGGTACCTTTCACAGTCACATCCAATTACCAAGTCCTGGGGACAAAAAGAAACTTGAGCTGCACCTAAGCCAGCTCCCAGTTTCTGCCTAAGCTTCCCCTCTGGAAAGGGGGACGCCTTCTCCAACTTTGACACAAGCACTTTCGCGACAGCTCATGCCAGTAGGGAACAATTCCACACTGAGCAGAAACCCTTCCTCTTCAAGTTTAAACATACTTCTCTCCTCTCCATGGGAAAGAGACAAGCTGACCTAACTCGGTGGTCTAATTGGCTTTCACATGCTTCAAGACAATTACTAGGTCTCCCTGCAGGCTTCTCTTCCTGAGGCCACAATTCCTAATTATTTTTCATACATGCCCTAATTCCAACTCCACAGTCAAATCTGTTGCTCTTCTTTGAACCATGTCCCAGCTGTCCTTTGCAGTCAGTGGTCCTGACACATGGGCGTTGCATGCTGGTACTCCGTTTTGTCCATCCTCTTATGCCTGAATCAGGCGGGCAGAGGTGGAAAGGTTCATTCTAGAAGGTGGGTGATGGCTCCCATTCAAAAAGGAGCATTTCCCTTGATCAGAGATTCTGTTCCAAAGCTGGCTCAATGGCAGATCCCAGCACCCAGGAGTTGGTATTAGACAGGGAAGAAATGGCATCAGGGAAGTCCTGGTCCTTCACCAGTCCCAGCATCCTCTAATGAATGACAGAGACAGCCCAAAAAGAGGGGTTCAGCACATGTCCATAGAAATGAGTGAAGGGAAAACGGGTACCACGTGCCCCATGGAGAGGGAATCATCCAAGCTATGGTACCTTGCTGGGGACAAAGCTGCTACCACCTTCTTACATGTGCTGTCTCTGAACCATTACTGGCTCCCTCACCTGTCCAGCACACACACACACATACACACACACACACCACATACCCATACAGATCTAATTCCTGTTCATTTTGCAGCTGTGTACAGTTCAGTCAGTTCCTGCCCTCAAGGAGCTTACAAGATTACTAAAAGAAAACCATCCAATGTCACAAGAGAGAAAAATGACAAATTACTATGGGATTGAGACTTATGAAGAGAGAGAAATTACTACCCACACCAGGCATGAAGAAGGTTATGGAAATGGGGCATTGGCAGTGGGGACATTGGAGGTAGGCTATGAAAAATGGACAATTCAAGATATGTAGAAAGTGTGGGTAGGGAAAACGTGTGACCAAAGGATGGGAGGTGACAATAAAAGTGCAAGCAGGCTGGCTAAGCATGGGGAAACTGAGGCCTTTGAGCAAAACTGTGGTATGACTGGAACTTACATGGTTCACAAGCAAATTAAAGATGATACCTTTACAAGTGCAAATTTCGATCTCTACAGTTCCCGTGTACATACAGTAAGAGATTAAGAACTGTGCTCTGGTTTGGTCTATCCACGGCTGGGAACTGCTGAATTGTTCTCTTCAGTGTTATTGTCAGTCAATATAGCACTGTAGTTAAGACCTCAGGCTCCAGGTTCTCATCCCAGATTCACCACTTACTAGCTGTGGGACCTCCAAGTCACTTAACTTTTCTTGACCTCAGTTTCTTTATCTTTGAAGTAGAAAACTAATTACAGCTATCTCATAGGGCTGTCAAATAATAAAGCAGGCGATCCATGTAAAGTGTTTCGCAGAGTACCTGGCATATAGAATGTGCTCAAAGAAACTCTGAAGCCACCCCTCCAGCCTCACCAATCCCCCCCAACTACCCATTTGGATGAGAATGATTTAGAGCTGTCTATGATGACACACACACACACACACACACACACACTTGTTTATAACAAGCAATAAGCAGAGACTCCTTTGGGGAAAATGCATAACTTGTTCAAAACTCATAACAAAATTAAAACATATCTGTCATCATAGTAAAGGCAGGAGGCTTGCATTGCCTACATCTGCTCTTGACTACACTGATGCCAACTCTAATGCTATAGAAAGAGCCTTCTGGACCTGGGTATCGACCCCAGGGGAATGTCAACAGCATTAAACTTTTACCCAATCTTCCTAATGACTGAATTAATCCAAGGCAACAACCATTAAAATCACCCAACCCATCTTGCTTTACAAGCTCCTAAAATGAAAAGCACCCAGCAAATCTTACAATGATGTTTTACTTGTCTCCAAGGGAGAAAGACCTTGTTCCTTAATCATGCAAACAGCCAGTATGTCCTCAGTTCTCTTAGGCACTTGCCATCAAGGTCATCTTGAACAGGCTCAGAGTAAGGCCTCTCCTTACACCTCCCTAAACTACAGGAGGAAAAAGCCCTGCTCCCTCCTTGGCAGCGGGCACAATAACAAGTGGGGTGGTGACATGACTTAGCATATACTCTAGAAGATGAGAAGATCCTTGCATGTCTCTGTGGACACTTAGACTCTGGTAAACGAACTTGAAAAGTAATTGAAAGGCTCAGAATCCTGAAAGGCTTCCCAGTGATTACAAAAATCTCCCTCACCACAATCTAGCGTGTATGTGTGTGTGTACACTCATATGCATATATACATACTTTTTTCATCAACGATTAAAATTGACTATAAGAACCCACCACCTGTTAAGTTCTCAGAAAGATGACTCCTTCAGAAGAGGCAATAACCCAAAATGATGTTCTCATCAATACAAATCAGCCAGAGGAGCAGGACAGGCTGGAGGCTGGTGTGGATAGAAAAGAAAAATGATGCTAATAAACTGCGTATGGAGCTAATAAACTGTATATGGTTAATCAAATGCCACAACAGTCGTTGCAATGCCAACAAAATCCTAAGGACCGCGGGTCCCCTTCTTATGACATTCTCCTAAAGGGCATTCCTAGCAGGGGAGGTGGTGGTGGTCAGGGGTGGGCAGAGGGGTGGGGATCAGGACTGACAATCTGAGAGCATAACTACAGTCCCCTTTACTTTCCTTTTTCACAAGTTCAGATCATGTCCTCCTCTGACAGGAATTGTTCAGTGGAATCCAAAGGCTCAAACCACAACTTATATAGAAAGGAGTAAAGCCCCAGAGACTAGAGGAATTAATTATCAGAAGGCCGGATACAGAGTGCTCACAGGACAGAGGTGAATGAATGCCTTGGAGAGCAGCATCTGCCCCTCCATAACTGAAGATTAGGTGTGCATTTTTCTTAGTATCTGAAGAAATTCCTCCCAGAGGAAATTCACCATGTGGTGTTCAAGACAGCATCTGCTTTCTTTGAAATCAGGGCAACTTCAGCCAATGGGCAAAGCAGGTACCCTATGGCACAGGTATGGGGGGAGCCAGCCCATCATCAAAGCCATCTTCAAAGGCATTCCAGGGTGGGGGGTCCAGAGCCCCCTTCACTGAGAAACAGCCCTTGGCAGCAGCTGGGTCAAGGGGCTTGGGGCTGGCGTCCAGTTTGGGGAGGGAGAAAGTAAGGATAAGAGAAACCCAGGGAGGAAGGCACCAGGGGAAGCGGTGGGAATCAAGAGGGGGTGACAAAAAGGAGAGGAGAAAAATAGATAAGGAAAAACAGACAAAAATACTTTGGGGAAAAGAGGCTTAAGGAAGTTGGGAGGGGAGAAACGTAGAGTTTGGGAAGGAAGGGAACGAAAATGGAGAGCTTGTAAGATAACAAAGTTTAAAACTCCCCTTCACATTAACGCACATTAAAAAAAAATTCCTCCACAAAAATGCTGTCGGACTCAAAGATAAGAGGAAGAGGAGCCCCAAGCATTCACTTTGAAGAATCTTTTTAAGAAATGTCTTTGGTGTCAGCCAGGAGAGAGCAATGAGGAGTGGGAGGGAATGGAGATCTCTGATGCAGAGTATGAGAGAAGGAGCAAGGAAGGGGGAGAATCAAGCAAGAAGCTCTCCAAATGGGGTTTAAAGAAGCAAGGCAGGTAAGCACCACGGCCTCCCGTCCTATAGAGCCAGTACAGGCGAGAAAAGGCATGGCCACCAGACCAAGGAAATGGAAGGACCTCAGAAACCACAGGTTGAGAGGGAAAGGCACCTGCACCACGGCTCCATTCCAGAAAACACCTCCAAACCCTTAGCAGGCGAGCTGAGAGAAGGCAGCAGTCATGGAGAGATGAATCTCTGAGGCCATTTCACCCTCAGCTTTTGGAATGGTCAGCTCAACTCACTGCCCAGCGCACAGCCAGGGACACCTCCTCCAAGAGACCTTCGACCATCCAGCTGCTCCTGTGAAACCGCCCAGAAGTCAGCTTATCTATTTGTTTGGTTATTTACCATTGATTCCCCCACTAGAATGTGAGCTCCACAAGCACAGGAATTTATCTATTTACCTCTCAATCCCCTGTGCTTAGCACACTTTGTGGAACAAGTGAGAGAATTTCTCAGCAATTCCAGCTCTTAGTCACGTGAGCTCCACTGTTGGCACCATCTTCTTAGGGGGTGAAGAGAGGAACTGTCATGTTCCTCAGGTTCATGATGTCAGTTCTGCACCAGGCACTTGATCGCAAATCATCCCTACAGCTGTCCAGGAGGAAAGTGGCACTATGCACATCTCACATTTAAGGAGACTGAAGCTCAGGGAGGTCAAGGGACTTGACTTTTTGCACAACTGAATAGTAGAGCAAGAATCAAATTCAGAAGCCCAAGGTCCTTTCTCTACGGAGTTTGGGGGATGACAGAGTCTAGTATCAGCCCAACCAGCTCAGCTTCCTCTGAGAGAGTGCAGCTGGAGCCACCCTCATACCAGTTCTGTGCCCTCAGAGTGGGAAGGAGCTTGTTCAGACCCAGACTCCCACTGATCACCCCTGTGCTGGCCTAACATCAGCCACTGTCTCTGTCTGTGGATTCCTACTCCCAGTGGGTGCATGGATCAATTCTGGACCGACAGCAAGTGTCACAGGAGAAGCTTGTGGGAGGGAAATGAGCAGTATCTCAGTGCTACCTTGGTTAGAGAAGAGAAAGAAGGTGCCCTGGCTGTCATGAGTAGTCTGGGCTCCTGGAGGGCAGGGCTGCACCTCACCTCTGTGTCTCGGAGCCTGACTTCTCCCAGCACCCAACTGTATGACTGACTGCCGATCTGACATCTCCACTTGTCCAATGGGGAGCTCCTACTTAACATTCAAACACCACATTCTTGATTTCGCAAAACCTGTTGTTGGTCCAGTCTTTTCCATCTCAGTAAATGATAGCACTACCCACTTGGCCCTGAAGCCAGACACCTAGGAGGCCACCTTGATTCCTCTCTTCCCCTCACCTCCTACATCCATGCCATCCATGAATCCTGTGGCCTCTTCTCTCCATCTTCAGCACCTCTCTGGACACCTGCAACAGTCTCCTAACTGGACTCCCGCTTCTCCCTTCAGGTCGTATGAGCTTCCCTCCACGTGGCAGCCAGAGTCATCACTTACAAATGTGAATCCCACTATAGCCCTCTCCTGCTTGAAATCTCTCCAGTGACCTGGAAGCCCCCTCCCATGGCCTACAAAATCCTACACGATTTGGATCCTGCCCTCTTATCTGCGCTCATCTCTGGCCCCTCTCCCTCTCTGGTCCGGCCACAAGGGCCTGCCTTCTGATCCTTTGCCAGAAAGTTGGTTCTAGCCTTAGAGCATTCATTATGTCTGGAATGCTTCTCCCCAGATGCCTGGACAGCTGGCTCCTTCTTGTCACTCACACTCTGCCCGTCTCCTAAGGACCCCCTGGATCACCCTTTCTAAAGAGGCCGCCTCCATCACATCACCCTCACTTTTTTTTGGTAGCACGCAGCATGGTTTGCCATTTTCTTGTTTACTCTCCCAGTAGAACACATGCCCATGAGAGCAATGATCTCTGTTATGTAAACCACCATATCTCTCGGGCCTAGAAAAGTGCCTGGAACATGGTAGGAACTCAGTATAACCTTAATAAAGGGCTAACTGTCTCTCTACATCCCCAGGGACTGGCATGGCATCTGGCCCAGAAGAGCAGGTGAACAGAAAACTGATGACATGTTGGGTAGTGAATAGTGACTTACATTTCCAAGCTGGTTAATAAGCGACTGGCTAAGGAGCATTTCTAAGGCTTTTCAGGCTCTTTAAACTCTGGTATGATTTTTCCTCCAGTATGACAAACAGATTTTGATTACAAAAACAGGACTGTGCAGAAAAGGCAGAATCCATCCCTAGTCTGCTAAGAACACCACCCATAACGGGTTAACAACATTAAGGGGACCAGTTTTCTAAAGACATCCAGGGAAAAGCAAGGTATCTGTCCCTGTTCCCCATTTGACCTAAAAATAAAGTCCCTGGCTCTGACCGCCTGTGAGAGTGCCTGATCTAAGCTCTGATTTCATCTCAGAAAAGGCACAGCCATTTGCTCCCTCTTAATAGGGCATAATGCCACCAATTAGTTAACTCACACATTGCGTTGTCACACAAGGAAAACGATAGGCTCCCAGGGATGGCAGACCTGCAGGGCTCATTCTGCTCCCTCTCTGCTTTGTTGGGGTATCCCAGAGCCCTAGGAACCACTCCTGTCTGCAAAGGAGGGACACTTTCTCATGACACCTGTTTTCTAACCATTTTTACAGCCCAGTGACAGCCCAAGTCCTGCGGAGCACTAACAAGCGGTCTGCCCTGCTCCTTCCCCAGCGGAAACAGATCAAAGCTCAGTCCCCACTTTGGGTAGCAAGAGCATGAGGCAGCAGACCTGCTCCAAGCCCCAACTTAGCCACTTGCCAGATGTGAGATTTGGGCCAGGGCCCGGACTTTGCTGAGAAGGAGGGATTAACAGGACTGGTTCTACCCACTTCGTAGGGCTGTTGTGAGGATTAAACACAGGTGAGGCCATCTCCCCTCTTGGGCCATACACTCCATGAGGGCTGAGGCCCTGCCTCCCTGTGAGGTCCCTCACTAACAGGGACTGCGTGCTCACTGGATGCCAGGCATCAGACCTTCACAGTGACCGTCTTTCGTCCTCAGAATAATGCCAGCAAGTGACTGTCAGTATTTCTATTTTACAGTGATGAAACTGAGGCTCAGAGAGGTTAAATCACTTGCTCAAGGTCAAATAGGCACCAAGCAGCTGAGCTGGGATTGATCAGGATCCTGCAGAGGCGAGAGTTCCACCTTTCCCCTCCACCACCGCTGGCCTAGAACACCGGGCACCCAGAACACACGAACACTCAACAAATCGAGTATAACATGGTAAAGAAAGCAAGAAAGACCCAAGTGTAAGATGCTACTATTAATTACTATTACCTTTTGTAATGATAATGCTTATAAGTCCTCCCCGAGCCAGTTTAAAGAAGGGTGTAAGACCTGGGGTGAGATGAGGGAGGAAGAAGAGGTGTCTGACTCTCTGAAGCACCAGGCACCCTACCTGAATTATCATATCTTATTCCTCAGTGACTCCGGGTTATATATTATAACCCTCATTTTATAGGAGATAACATCAAACTCAAAGAACTCTCCAGCTTCCTAAGGCTGAAGTGAGGGGGTTTTATTTCCCAAAGACCCTGCTACAAGACTCTCGGGGATGACTGTCACCACTCCAAGGAGCTGTCTGATTCCCTGGCACCATTCCTGTGCCACCCCACAGACAACTCCAGCCATGGCCAACACTCCACTGTTTGGCTGAAGGAAAACCAGGGGAGCCAGTGGCTCCAGATGATTCAGGTCAGAGCTGTAAAGAGGCCTCATTTCCTCTCTTCTGCTTTCTTCCTTCCCACACTCTGATGAACACAGACTCAAAATAGAAACCCCTAGAGTTCAGGCACTGGGATAATGGAAAAAACACAAAACGGCCATGAATGATCTGTTCACTATCCTGGTCCTTACAACAAAAAACTTAAATAATGCATGATCAAGTAGACGCCTTAGTCAGGTTTGTCTTGGAATAGAATCCAATTATATATACATGTGAGGTCTTGGGCTGAGCACTGGGGGAAAAGATGGGGAGTAGAGATGGCCTCAAGATCATAGGCTCAAAGATCTTCCACTTTAGAGCACCAACCTCACCAACGACTCTAATGCAAGTCCAAAAACACCAAGTGGGAAACATGGATGCCAAGTAGAAGAAATGAAAAGGCTAAATGGAGGAATCAGTATTACGTTGGGCACTGAAGAGCACATGAGATTTCCAGCAGGTGGAAATGAGGCATTCTGGGTAGAAGAAGCAGCTTGAGTAAACATGGGGAGGAGAGGAAGTTGAAGATGTGGTACAGAACGTTCTAGTCCAGATGAGTGAGAGGGTGGTCTAGTCTGGAACTGGAACAGAAGAACCATAAACACTATGCTGGCAAGTTTGGGCTTTATTCCATAATTAGTGAGAGCCACTGTCAGTTTCTGGGGAAGGGAATGACACACAGGGATCTGCTTTAGGGTCCTTCACTCAATTAGCCATGGGGACTAGAATGGACTAGAAGCACCACTGAATAGGGTTCTGCTCACAAAATGGGGCTCTCTCAAATTCCTGCCTTAGAAGTGAAAATTCTGGGCTGGATTCAGGGACTGAGAAAAACAAGTCACAGGACAAGACTGAGAGGGCCCTAGTGCTAGATTCCCAGTTCTAGAAGTTTCCAGCTTGCCATCAGCTTTGTAGTTCTCTTTTGCTGCATTTGAATAAAACATTAAATAGAGCTGGAAGCGTGGTCCCTATGGAAGCTGGAAACTTTGGAGCATTAGTTGACAAACAGGCTTGCTGCTATGTAAATTCCCAAGGCAAATGCAAAGTGTGAGCTAATCTTGCCACCATCACAAGTTCTCTGAGCTGAGGATAATGTATGATAATCTAAATCGGCTGGGCAGATGCCTGCCTGGGAAATCTGATTAGGATTTGTTTAACAATTCCCTTTCATCCTCCAGGAGACTGCCGGACATGGCAGACCAGACTTGGTCATGAAGTTGACATGCCCTCAGTATTCCAGTCGCCAATGCACTCATCCACCAAACCTCCACTGTTGCCTAAAAGGGTCACAAGGACAATAATCTGTAAATAATTTTGCAGCAATGAGTTCGTAGGAAGAGACCCACAGCTAGATGAATGCACAGCTGAAGAGTTCAGAGCCTCTCTCTTTACACAGACCATATGCAGCATACAGGCTCAATTGGGCCACTTCTTTGCTTAACATCTTCCAACACTCAGTAGGATACATCTCTCCAGCCCTCACTATCTGTGGCTTCCCACCACCTAAATCCTTATGCCTCAATAATAAATGAATTGCCTGCAGCTTCCCCCACATATCACACACACCTCCATGCCTTTGCCCATGCAGTTCCCTCCACCTCCAGAGCCCCTCTTCTCCTGGCTAGATCTTATTTGTTCTTCAAAACAAATTTCCGACGTCTCCTTCTCTGGGACGTTTTCCTGAACAGTGTCTCAGCTCTCAGTTATTCAACAAATACTTGTCAGTGTTTACTGTATGTATATGACAAGTACTATCACAGTCCCTTCTTCACAATGAGGGAGCCCAGACAGGTCAACTTCCTGGAGGTCACAGAGACAGAGGCTAGATTCACTCCGCACTCCAGTCTGGATTTTGGAGCCCTTGTCTGAATTACCTCCCTGGTCACACTGAATCTCTATGTCAACATTCTCTTTCTGGGTTTGTCTTTCCCGAGAGACTGTGAAGCCTCTGAGGGTGTGGACAGCCTGACCCATCCCTCCAGCCAGCATAGGCATGCTAGCCTGCTGCAGGAGCTCAGTCAAGAGTCCCCGAGCTGAAGGTCTCCAGCCATCCAGCACAGCTGGCCATGGCACTATCGGGCTAAGCTCCTAAACTCCAGATGCTCTCCTCTCTAGACCCACCAGCCCCGGACTCTGACCAACCACCTTCCAGGCTCATGTCACCCATTTTCATGGAGAACTGTGAAGGAATATGAATAGTTTAGTGGATGGCCACTCCCACAATTTCAGAAACAATCCTAGTATATCTATTAGGTACAAGGCACCAGCACTTGTGTTCTTGGTACAAATGACACCAGAACCCCATTAAGATCCCCTATGGTCGCAACAAGGAAAGAACAGGCAACTCTCTATGTAAACACATGACATTTTGTTACGTATAACTATATCCTTTCAAACATCCCTTAATCCCGTAAATCTTTATGGAGTACTCACTATATGGCAGAGACCGTGGATAAACATGAAGGAGACCCAGTACCGGCCCTCAGTGAGCATCTGGTAAGGGGAATGAGCAAGTGTGAAAGTCTACACGTGGTGTGACAGCAACCTTCATGGGACTGCAAATGGAGGAACAGCCAACTCTACAAAGAAAGTCAGGAAAAGGGACGTGGAAGACATCTTGGCTTGCAAACCATCACTCACAAGGTTAATCTCTGGGTCAACGTTCTCAAACCTTACTGCACAGCAACATATGATCTTACCTCCGGAAATCCAAATCTTGGGGGTAGCATCCAAGATTCTGCACTTCTTTGGATTTTTTTTTTAAAGATTGGCACCTGAGCTAACATCTGTTGACAATCTTCTCTTTTTTTTCTTCTTCTTCTTCTCCCCAAAGCCCCTGAGTAAGTAGTTGTATATTCTGGTTGTAGGTCCTTCTGGTTGTACTATGTGGGACACCACCTCAGCATGGCCTGATGAGTGGTGCTATGTCCATGCCCAGGATCCCAACCAGTGAAACCCTGGGCTGCTGAAGCAGAACACACGAACTAACCACTCGGCCATGGGGTCAGCGCCAATTTTGTACTTTTAAGGTCTCCAGGTGGCTCTTTTCCATCCTGTTTGGCACTGATATAGGGATGGGATCTGGGAGCCACTGTTCTGGGACATGAGCGACCTGGAGGACACTGTGGGGCCTGCAGGTAGCTCAGGGAAGGCTGAAAGCCTCAGACTCTCAGTCAAAAACCTTGCATTTAAGTCTCTAGCTTTGGCTGGCTGTGTAAACAGGGGCAAGTCACTTAGACTCTCAGAAACCCCTGGAAGGCACAAAGATTGAGAGTCAGACTGCATAGATGAAAATCCCAGATCCACCATTTCCCAGCTGGGTGACTTTGAGCAAATCTCTCATACCCTCTCTGTGCTTTTGCTTTCTGTACTTATAACATCAAGCTATGAATATTATCTACCTCATAGGAGATAATCCATATGATGCACTTAGCCTGGTAGCTGACACCTGACATTTACTTAAAGCTTATCTGCTATTATGATCATCACTACCATGTGATGGCGGTGTGGCCTTAGGATTTAGTCCAGTGAGCACCAACAGAAGGGTTTCCCAGGACTGGAACAAACTTTATCAGAGTTTTGAAACATTGCTTTGCTTTCTTCAATTGCTATGTAAAGTATGCACTCTCCAGTGAGTATTTAGGGTTTAGCTTTCTCCCAAGGGTACACAGCTGTGTTTAGGAGGCTGGTAAAATAAGCTCATGAGTAGATATGATTCAGATAGCGAGAGTCAAAGGAAGCTGCTGAGGCAGGCACAAGCTCAGTGCAGGAGCATTTAAGCCCCTCTCCTTGATTGATCCTAGCACCCAGCCATAGAAAGCCCTTCTCTCTCCTGGCCCCATATAAGTTACTCCTGATCCGGACATGTTGCCTCTTTTCTTGCTCCAGAACATTCCATCAGCTCCTGGCATCTGCTGCCCGACATGGCCCACTTTGGGAGAAGGTGAAGAACTCCCTCCCCAAGCTGCTGGCTGGAGGTCCGCAGGGTTTCAGATAAAATCAACACTACGCCCATAAGTCGATGAAATCAAACAAGAGGTCTTCAGCCCTTCACAGCCCAGTGCCGAGAATATTTGGGCAGCCACATCAACACTGAGCTCAGAGGATGAGCATGGAGGGCAAAGCACACTAAGACAATGGACATCTTCACGAGAACCGAGAAGCAAGCATGTTGGCACCAGCCTCTCTCTCCAACCTCGTCTTCCCCCTGCTCCTCCGTCCTCATCTGCAGCCTCAACGCCTCTCTCAGTTCCAAGAGGATTTCAAGATCTCTCCTGCTTGGACACCTTGGGATTGCTGCTCTTAGAGCCCCGTCCCTCGAGACGGTCTCGTGCCTGCTCCTTCTCATCCCCCGGCCTCGTCTTAAATGTCTCCATCCCAGAGAGGCCACTCTTGGTCATCTGTCCCTTTTATTTTCTGTCACTCTATCCTGCATATTTCCTCCACCGAACTTAACCATGCTTAGGATTATTCTGTCTTTTTGTCTGTCTTGTTGACCACTCTATCTCCAGCATCTGGCAGAGTGGATGGTGCAGAGCGAATGAATGAAAGGACAAGCAAAGGGAGGGGGCAGAGGTAAAATCAAGGCAGAAGGAGGAGAAAATGGAAGGTTTAGTGGAGAGAGGGAGAGAAGAAATAGAGAGGCTGAAACAGGAGAGAGAAAGTGCCTTTCTCGTGTCCTGGGTGGCCAGGGCTATTTTTATTTCTGGTTTTCTTTGCCTTGGAGGCCTATGAAGGCATCACACAGTTCCCACTCCATCCATTTCTAATGTCCCTGCTCCAGGGCTGAAGCCACCTTCTCTGAAGCCCCTGACAACAGATGACAGCCACCGGCTGCCCCACTGCCTGGCTGCCCCTGGGAAGAAACCTGTGGGTCCTGAGCTGTGGCAGAACCCTGAAATTCCTCAAGCAGATGGCATCGGCTGCAGCACTGAAAGAGTCTTGGCAATTATTTTAATTTGTTGAGTTTCTCTTTTTAATTCAGAAAATAGAAGCAGACAAATTAGCTACACTTGTATGACTTTAATACCCAACAGTTTTGTAGCAATTGCTTTTTTGATCCAGGGCCCTCTGAGGCTCCTACGTTTTAACGAAATAAAGAAATAAAATCTTCAGAGAGGAATGAGGTGAACACAGTGGGGATTGGTGCATGATTAGGTGATGGACTACAGTGGTGCCAGGGTGCCCAGAGGAGGCCATCTCACTGAGGGGACAGAAAATAGATGGGAGCCAGGCTGGCAGCTAAGGAGGCCCCTGCAGGACCACAGAGAAATACTGCACAATGAAGATGCAAGCTGTGTCTCTGCTAGATAAGACCTTTCAAGGTACATCCCAGTAATTGAAAACAAAATGAATGTGGTATTGCTACAAGACAGGCAGTAACAAAATGCAGAGCTCCATCCTGATAAGTCCTGAGAAACGAAGTCTTCTAAAGGGGCAGGAGTGGGGATGGCAGCATGTGGAAGCCAATTCACTTTGAGATCAAATTTATCTGCACTGCAGAACAAAGGGGATTACTGGGAAACCAACAAGTCCCTGCCCTCACAGGCACAATGCCTCCCTAAGTCCAGATCTTCAAGTGGGGCAGCTGAACAGGCTCAAGTCACCCCCATCTTTAACAAAACAACTCTCGGTCCCATGTCCCCACCTGGCTACTTTCCTCTCTCACTTGCCTTTCACACCAATCTTCTTGAAGGAGTTTGTGGAGCAATAATATGGGTGACCATGTGCTTTCACTGGTCACCCTCGCCCCGGGCTCCTCTTGGTGGGAACAACCACATAACGGCTAGCGCTGCTCCTACTCCAACTGTCTATTTTGGATTGCACCTATTGTCCCTGACATTGTCCTGGAAGGACTCAGTTCCACTCCAGAACAACATCTTCAAAGCCCTGGACTAAGCAGACAACATAACTTTGGTAACTATTCTCTAGCCCCGCAAGACAACAGGGAAGAGACAGGAGACATGGGGGTTGGGAGGGTGCTTGGATCCAGAAAATTCCCACGTCTACATTGCAACAAACTCACCTGCCCTTATGGAAGAAATATAGGCAGAGGGTGATCAAAGAGAGAGTAGAAGGAAAAATGAGCCCAGGGGGACTCCTTCCCAGGGCTGCATCGTGCATGGCAGGACTGAGAGGGATGAGTTGTAGAAGTGCCAGGCGTACACGAAAGCTTGGCAAAGGAGCACAAAGCCAGCTCTCAGGACCTGCAGCCCAGGGCAGCAGAGTTGAATGTCATCTGTCAGTCACCCACTAAGAGCAGCCACTGCCAGGTGGGGACAAAGAGAGGCCTGGAGTTGGCCTAAATTAGAAGGATTTCCCCCACTCCCAAGGCTGCCTGCCCTCCCGGTGATTGTCTTGTTGGGATGTGCAGTCGCTAGCATGGGTACAGTTAGGGCTGTGTCCATGTGGCCTAGGACAGCCTCCTCTCAGGGCACTGAAGGGTTGTAAGCAAGGGAGAAACATGATTTGATCTATACTTTGAAAAGATGACTCAATATCTGTCAACAGAAGAAGGGACAAATAAATCGTATACACAATAGACTACTGCCTAGCAGTTGGAGCAAATGAGCTAGAATTACATGAATCGACACGGATAAACCTCAAAAATATGCTGACAAAAAAAAGCACATGCCATTTATATGAGGTTTAAAACATGCAAAACAATAGTATATATGTTTACTTACAGATAGATACATACATCATAAAAACATCCACATAGGCATGAAAAATACCAACTTCAGAACGATAGTTACCTCCGGGGAGGAAAGAAGGGAATGAGATCTGGGATGGGCATACCTGGGTTGTCACTAACAAATCTATATTCTTTTATTTCTTTAAGTAAATATCCTGAAACTGGTACAGCTGTTCAAGCTGGTAGATAGATACGGAAGTGTATTTTTAAATATATCAATTATAAAGAAGAAAGTATCACTCTGACAGCTGTGTCGCAAATGGACTGGAGGGGGGCAAGACAGGAAGCAGGGAGACCAATTAGGATGCTACCACAATAGTTCAGACCGGAGATGGTGGGAGAGTGGTGGCAGTGGAGAGAATGAGAAGTGGGCAGACTCCACGGATGTCTTGGGTGTTGAAGGGACGTCCAGGGTGGGTGGAAGTTGATGGATGGCGAGGAGGCATTCTGATGTCCAGTTTTCCGGTTAGAGTGACTGGGTGGTAGAAGCACTGGGGTGAGCAGGAGGCAGTGGGGGAGAAACATCCGGCCAACCCAGGAATAGAATGAAAACCAACCACCCCCAGCAACATTCTCCAGAAAATGAAGTGAGATACAGACATCTCCCGAGACCCATATGGGCCGTCACCACAGAATATCATGAGAACTCTTTTACAAGTCATGCCTGGCACCTGCCTTTGACAAAATAATCCAATTAAGAAAGGGATGGGAAGGATAGAGCTGAAGCCCCACGTAGTAATGCAGCCTGCGCTTAATTCTGCTCTCAAACTTTGGGTACGACCAGCAAAGAAAAATGGGAGGTCTGGATGGTGTCCATGAATTCTTGATAGCTCAATATAGCTTTGGGGGTGCCAATGACTATGAAATATGAACAGTGCCTGGCTGCCCCTGAGAAGTTACATTAGCGGTAATAACACAGCGGGCTATAGGTATAGGGTACCGGTAATTTATTTCCCCTTTAAGGATAAGTTAGAAAAGGCAGATTTAATAGAGTGGAAATGAGAATGGGTGAGACATGACATTGCAATCACGCAGATAACCTACTGGGCTACCCCAGCCCCTAAACTGCCCTGGGTCTGCTCTCCTCTCCCTTAGGCTGCCCTGAGGCCCCCTGAACAGCTTCTTCCGTCTGACCAAAAAAATGCACACCCGGCTCTGTCAGGCAGAAAGGGAAAGTGTTGAATTGCTCATTTAATTCACAGGCTGCTCAGGTCCTGATTTTCAGTGTATCTGATACGCCAGTGTGCCCGTTGCAGACTGATTATTCCCAGGAGGTAGGGATACAGACTGGCCAGCCACTCTGCACAGTGTCACCCATAGATGGAGGCAACAGCATCCGTGTTTTCTTCATGCTCTAGAATCAATAGCACTTTTTTCATCACCAAAGGAAGACAAGCAGGGCCGAGGCCTTGGTCATTCACATCCATTAATAAGGCATTAAGTATGGACTGTGCCAGGCACTGTGCCCAGCTCTCAGCATGCAGGGGACAGACAGGCAAGTGAGCAGGCCACAGTGAACTATATGAGAAAGGCTACAGCACAGGGGAGGCACAGGGTGTTTAGGGGTGTCCACTTCACAGCCGAGAAGGCTTCCCACAGGAAGCTGAGACATGGGCAAGAGGGTGTTAGCCAGATGAAGGGAGTGGAAGAGTGTTGCAGAGAGAAGGAACAGCATGTGCAAGGGCCTAGGAGCAAGAGAACAAGTGGCCTGTCAGTTCAACTGCAGCGATTCAGATTCGTCAAAGCAGAGTGGCAGCTGGAGTGCAAAGAGAGATGAGGGTGGAGGGCTAAGCAAGGGCACAGGGGTCTTTGTTTTCTCCAGACTCAGCCCTGTGCCGCCCTGTACTGGGCAGGGAGAGAGGCGTGGACAGCCCTCCCTCCAGTTCACAGGGCAGAGACAAGTCTGTCTCTCCTGCCCTCCCGGCTCCTGCCTCTCCTCCCACAGCCTCCACTTCCCAAGACCCCTGCTCCCTTCACCATCCCTGCTCAAATTGCCCCCAGGAAGGTAGCTCTCACCCCTCTACCTTAGAGCCCCTGCTGACCACTATCCTCCCAGGTCCAAAGGAAGACCAGGACTCAGCAGAAAGATCCCATCTGATCCCTCCACAAACACCATCTCTTGGGCCAGCAGCTACATTCCCCACGTCTACTCCAAGCCATCTGACAGAGGATGCTGACACTGCATACAGCAGCCCAAGGGACCAGGTCCTGTCTGGTCAGTGTCGACAGGTTTAACCACAATGAAAACAAAATGCTGTGAGCAGCCACAATCTCTCCCTGATGCGATTCTGACTCCCTGCATGTCCCCTGTGTGAATTAGGAAGACAGAAGGGCCTGGCAGCAGCTTGTGATTAAATTCACCAAGCAGCAAAGGGGTCATCCATCACTTCCTTTCTTTTTTTCCTCACTCCAACAACGTAAAATGACCCTCTTAAAAATCTAAGGTAAACAAAGCTACAGTGATCAAAACAGCATGGTACTGGTACAAAAACAGGTCCACAGATCAATGGAACAGAATTGAAAGCCCAGAGATAAAACCACACATCTATGGACAGCTAATCTTCGACAAAGGAGCAGAGGGCCTACAATGGAGAAAAGAAAGTCTCTTCAACAAATGGTGCTGGGAAAACTGGACAGCCACATGCAAAAGATTGAAAATTGACCAGTCTCTTTCACCACACACCAAAATAAACTCAAAATGGATCAAAGACCTAAAGATTAGGCCTGAGACAATAAGTCTTTTGGAAGAGAATATAGGCAGTACACTCTTTGACATCAGTTTCAAAAGAATCTTTTTGGACACTGTAACTCCTCAGTTGAGGGAAACAATAGAAAGAATAAACAAATGGGACTTCATCAGACTAAAGAGCTTCTTCAAGGCAAGGGAAAACAGAATTGAAACAAAAAAACAGCTCACTAATTGGGAAAAAATATTTACAAGCCACTTATCCGACAAAGGGTTAATCTCCATAATATACAAAGAACTCACACTGCTTAACAACAAAAAAACAAACAACCCGATCAAAAAATGGGCAGAGGACATGAACAGACATTTCTCAAAAGAAGATATGAATATGGCCAATAGACACATGAAAAGATGTTCATCATCGCTAATCATCAGGGAAATGCAAATCAAAACTACACTAAGATATCACCTTACCCCCGTTAGATTGGCAAAAACATCCAAAACCAAGAACGACAAATGTTGGAGAGGTTGTGGAGAAAGAGGAACCCTCATACACTGTTGGTGGGAATGCAAACTGGTACAGCCACTATGGAAAACAGTATGGAGATTTCTCAAAAAGTTAAAAATAGAAATACCCTATGACCCAGCCATCCCATTACTGGGTATCTATCCTAAGAACCTGATATCAGATATCTCAAGAGTCCGTTGCACCCCTATGTTCATCGCAGCATTATTTACAATAGCCAAGACGTGGAACCAGCCTACATGCCCAGAAACTGATGATTGGATAAAGAAGATGTGGTATATATACACAATGGAATACTACTCAGCCATAAAAAAAGACGAAATTGGCCCATTCACAACAATGTGGATGGACCTCGAGGGCATTATGTTAAGCGAAATAAGTCAGTCAGAGAAAGACGAACTCTATATGACTCCACTCATAGGTGGAAATTAGTATATTGAGAAGGAGATCTGATCGGTGGTTACCAGGGAAAAGGGGGGGTGGGGGGAGGGTACGGAGGGGGAAGTGGTGTACCCACAACATGACTAACAAAAATGTACAACTGAAATTTCACAAGCTTGTAATCCATCATAACATTAATAAAAAAAAAAAAAAAATCTAAGGTAAATAAGCTGATTCGGCCTCTCCTTCTAATTCCCCTTCACTGAAAGCATACCTACCACCTGTGCACAGGTTTCTAATATTCCCCTCTGAGATTTAACTGTGTATCTTTCCAACTTCAGTGATCCTCTGCCCATTTAAGAAGTCTGGATTCCAGGGAAGGCGCTCACACAGGTACCACTCTGCCAACTGACCTTGATAGAGGCAATTAGTCATTTAAAAAGGTAAATTTGCAGTGCTCCAGTTTTGCCTAATGTCAATTTTTTTTTTTTTTAAGATATCTTAACAAAGCATGCAGGTGGCTATGAAATTAGCTGAGACCCAACCCTAACATCACTACCACCCCCACCAAGCAGGAGGCAGAGGAAGATGTGGGAGCTGGGGCAGCGGATGAAGAACCAGGCTCAGGCTTGACAGCTGCCCCATTTGGCCACGTGCTACAGCAGGTCAGCCTTGAGCTTTGATAGCTGCCAGTTGGCATGGCATAACGTAGGGGTGGCCCACAGTTCCAGATGTGTGAACTTTATGTCAGTCGTCACCAAGACTGTCTGCTCCCAGGGAGACACCTTAGCCTAGCCAAGTTTACTGCTCCTTATAGTTGGAAATGAGCAGAGTTATGAGTACATGATGGTTAGAAGCACCAGAGGTAGCATCCCTCCAGGATGGCTGGTATAGGCTCCTCCAAGCCAGGGATGCAGATGTCAGCACTCTGGGTGGCAGTGAATATGCAGAATCATGGGTGCCCCATGTGAAATTGTGACTTATAATAAGAAATATATATTTGGTCTTCAATCCGTTGAAGCTCTGGCACAGAGCTCCTAAAACCCTTGGAATTTCCTAAGGGATGAGAGTGATAAATGTGTCTTTGTTACGTTAATGAGTTGACTTTTGGAAAAGACCTAAGGATGGGGCTGGTTGCCCTGAGAACCAACCACTGATTAGAGAGTTGGGACTTTGAGTCCTACCCCCACACATCCACCTCTGGGGAAGGGAACGGGGCTGGAGATCGAGTTCAATCACCAAAGGGCAATAATCCAATTAATTATGCCTATGTAATGAAGCCTCCATAAACACACAAAAGGACTGGGTTTGGAGAGCTGCCAGGTTGGTGAACAGGTGGAGATTCAGGGAGAGTGGCGTGTTCACAGAGAGCATGGAAGCTCCTCACCTTTTCTCCATGTCTTGCTTTATGCATCTCTTCCATCTGGCTGTTCCTGAGTTATATCCTTTTCTAATAAATCAGTAATCTAGTAAGTAAAATGCTTCTCAGAGTTCTGTGAGCTGCTGTAACGAATTAACCAAACCCAAGGAGGGGGTCATTGGAACCCCCTTTCTATCGCTGGTCAGTCAGAAGCACAGGTAACAACCCAGACTTATGGTTGGCATCTGAAGTTGGGGGGCGGGGAGACTAAGGTAACTAAGATGCCCCACCCTGAGGAAGTGGGAAAAGTTACCGAGAGAAGAGAATTACTCTTTTAGGCCACCCAAGTGCTCCTGAGTTCATCAAATTAACATTTATTGTGTGCCTAGAACATTGCTAAGTGCCATTGGAGGATCCTAAGAAATAGGAGCCTCGAGAACTCTCCTTCATGACCCATTAGCTCATCAATCATCACCTCAGTCCCTCCCACTCGCTCCCCTCCATCTACCTGTCAGCATCTCCAGCCCTAGTCCCTCCAAGTCCAACCTAAGACTGATCTACAGCAACAAACTCCCAAACACAGATGCCAAACCCCAGCCCTCCCTATCCAACCCATCCTCCACATGGCAACCACTGGGAGCTTTCCAAACGACAAATCCGTCATCTGACCCTCCACACCACCTGAAACCCTTTCGGTGGGCTCCCATCACTGCTAGGGCAATGACAACGCTCCTTAAGGTGCTCTGCATGGCCGTGTGATCTGGCTTCAGCTGGTCCCTTTGCCTCATCTCTTGCCAGGCTCCCCCTTGTTCCCTGCACTCCAGCCTTCTTTCAATCCCTCTTACTCACTCCACTACTTTCCATGAGAGGGCATTTAACCATGCTGTTCCCTCTGACTGCAATGCTCTTCCTTCTCTGCTTTACCTATTGAGCTCCTCTAAGTCTCAGCTCAAATACAACTTCCTCAGGGAAGCCTCTTCAGATCATTTCTAACTACGTCAAAACTTCCTTTTATAACCTTCTGTAGCCTGGTGTACCCACTTATCACTGTTTAAAAGCTACATTTATTTATGTGATCATTTGATTAATATGTCTCCTCCCTAAACTGTAAGCTCCAGGAAAGCAAGAGCTTGGCTTGTATTGTGTGGCCAATACTCAACAGGGCGTCCAGCACACACTATGAGCTCAGTATATATTTGTTGAGTCAAAGAATCTTGACCTCCAGGGGTTTGCAACAGGTAGTCTAGTTCATGAGATGATCCACATCCAGCTGCAAGAAAACTGACATCCAGCAATGAAGATAACATAGCCACCCAGAGCCGGGGGAGGAAGCAGGTGATAAGGATGACTCAGCTGCCTGGTAACCTAAGGAGAACGTTTTGGGCAGGACACCATGAGAGGACCGTCACCTTCATCATGACAACAAAGTTGGGTTCTTGGGCCCTTTGGACCAAGGTGGGAAGGTCACTGAGTCTGTGAAGACTCTGGAACCAACTTAGGCATGAATGTCTCCAATCGCACACCCAAAACTTACTCTGGACCCTATATGTGCAGGGGCTCCCAGGGACCCTGGGCATCAAAATGAGTAACTGTCCTGAGCAAGCTGCTCATGACTGCTTGATTCTGCCCCACTAAAAAGATGTCTCACAGAAAACACTCAAAGAAAGACCATGATACTCTGTGAGATGAAGTATGAAGGTACTTGCCTAGAAAGAAAGTAGAATTACTTTGAATCCGAGCTTCACTGTGCACTAGCTATGTGACCATGGACTAGTCACTGTGCCACTCAGGGTCAGTTTTCTCATGGATAAAGTCAGGATAAGAATCATAATATCTACCTTCCAAGGCTGTTGTGAAGATAAATAAGATAATGTGTGTGGCAAGCCTGGCACCGAGTAGATACTCAAATTCCTGTTAACTGTTTCCATTACAAGAGAAAAATCCCGATACTACTTCTCTACAAAAATAGATAAGCTTAAAAATCAAATTTGGAAACATTTTATTCATTTAAAAAAATTTAAGATTCCTCTTTTCCGATTAGCACAATAATATATTTTCATTGAGAGGCAATATGGAGTAGGAGATAAGGCCCCATTAAGTGGATTCAAATCCAGCACACTTCCTAATATCTGTGGGGTCTTGGGTTACTTAACTTCCCAGAGTTCAGTCTCCACATACATGAAGTGGAGACAAGATTTCCAAGTTTATAGGTTAGTTGTGAAAATTAAATGAGATGATCCATGTGAATTTCTTGATACTGCACCTTCCACATTGTGAGGACTCAGTAAACATTTCAATCATCATCACCATTGCTATTGTCAAGACTTAAAAGTGGGAAAGGTAATTTGTAATGCCACCATCCATAAATAACAATTTAGTGTTTTTTTCTAATAATCATGTCAATATTTTTATTTTACAAAATTGGAGTTAGCCAATGTAAACATGGCTGTATTCTGACTTTTTCGCTTTTCTTATGTCATAACTATTAAGAACATGATGTAAAATGTTCCACAATATTTCATTATATGGTAGTACCAAAATTAATCGATCATAATAACTTTTTATGAAATGTTGGTCTTATAAATAATGCTGCAATAAATGTATTTCTGCATATGCCTTTGTCTTCATTTCAAATTATCCCTTGGGACAGACTTCTAAAGGATGAATTGCTGTTTAACAGAGCACATGGTTTTGTGTTTTTTTAAATTCTCAATATATGATGAATTGCTTTCTAGAATATATACAGTGCCTAGCACATTGCTTAACATATTGGGGGGCTGGATAAAGAGCTGTCCAAGGGAGAAAAGAGAGTAAGCATTGTCTTTTTAAAAAATATAGGTTAACAATAGAAGGAAGATTGTATCTTCTTTTCCTTTACATTTTTTTGAATACCAATAAATTTGAGCATTTTTCATGTTATTTGCCTATATTTCTTGTATGAAATTTTGTATTCATGTCTTTATCTAGTAAAGTTGTAGTATTTTTATAAATTTGTAAATGCTTTTTATAAATTAAGGCTATGCTCTCTTTGACTGGTAGCAAGATTTTCCCTAATTTGCTTTGAGGTTTATTTTTGACACAGAGAATATTTTAATTTTAGTGTAGCCAAATCTTCGGATTTTACTTCTAAGATCTGCTGTTCTTAGGGTTAGATGAAAATTCAACCATGTTTTCTTGTAACTTTTGCATGTTCTCATTTTTTATACATAACTTCTGAATAAATACTCAACAATCTGAATAAACGTGTTTTAGTAGTTGGCATGAGATAGCTGCCTATCCTAAAGTATTTTGCAAAATCTCCCCACACCATCTGTAGAATAATGGTTTTTGTGCTGCTGGTGTAATCACATGCCAAAGACCTTCCCATGAGTATCAGGATTTATTTCTGACTTGTGGATTCTAGTCCACTGTCCTGTCCATTGAATTTTACATCCTTCACACTGAGGTCTTAGGGGCAAAAACTCATCTTCCTCATAGCCTAAGTCAGTGGATCCTGTCACATTTTGACCCTGAGGACATGAGACGCTGCCACCTTCCTTCAGATGACAACTACCTGTCACAGAACCAGCCTGGGCATTAACATGAAGACCCTAGCGCTGCAGAAGGACATAAAGTCAGTTTGACACAAGTCTTTGGTATCGTTAATACGATTCAGGCCCAGCGCCTCATCTCAGGGGTTCTCTTCCAAGCCATGGCTTGTTTTTGTTCTGTGTATTCTCTAAAGTCCAGACAGGTCAGGAAAGAGCCTGTTAAGTTGCCTGAGTAGTCACAGAGCTCAGTTGTTGATGGAAAAGTTGACGAGTGTCAAGGATGGATGCTTCCTAGCTTCTGTGGCCACTCCCTACACCTCACTGGTTCTAAGTCTTTATTTCACTTCCTCCGTCAGTCACATTAAATCCAGTTGATCTCTCCTTTTTCCTTGAACACTTTCTTTATGTGAGTCCAGGACACCACACTCTCCTGACTTTCCTCCTCCTCTCTAAAAATTTCCTCGCAGCCTCTTTTAGTGCTTCCCTTCTGAAGGTTGGAGACCTGAGTCATTGGTCTTAGTCATCAGACCTCTTTGCTCTTCTGCCTACGCTCACTCCCAAAGTGATCTCATCCAGTCTCATGGTTCTGAACTCCAAGTACAGACTGATGATGCCCAAAACCTTTACTTGTCCTGTGTAGCTCCCTTCCCTGATATTCAGACCAATACATCCAACAATCAACAGCGGAACTTCTAACATGTCCCAAAGTGAACTCCTAACCTTCCCCCAACAAACCAGCTCCTCCACAGTATTCCCCCATCACAGCCCATCAGCAAATCCACCAAAACATATCCAGAATTCAACTGCATCTTTTTTTTTTAAGGCAGACTGCCACATGCAGCACCTCATCTCAATGCATTTGGAGCCTTGGAAGCTTGACTACACTATGTTCTCTTACAAATGGACCTTGAGAACTTGTTTAGAGGTTCTAGCAGGGGAGCACAGCTAGTTGTATACCCTTGACCGAAGAACAGTCCTCCTTTATCAGGGAAGGTCGTCCTCTTTGACTGAGCACATAGCTTTGGGAAGAATGCACAAGGAGCAGTGACAGAGGAAAGGGACACCCGCCTAGCCAACCACATCAGCCAAATTAACCCCAGCGATTAAAGGGGTGACAGATGTCGCAGCCGCATCACCCCCACATCCTCAACTGCATCTCACCGCCCTCACCAGCACCACCCTAGTCCCAGCCACCATTACCCCAGCCTGCTCTAGAACAGCAGTCTCCTAAGCGGTCTCCCTGTTCTGCCCTTTGACCCTCTGCAGAGTAAAGTCAAAGTCCTTACTATGTTTCTATGGCCCACACCTGTCTGTTCTCATTTCCTAATATTCTGCCCCCTGTTCCATCTCCTCCACATGTTCCTGTGACTCCTCAGACAAGCCAGACACACTCCCTCCTTTGGGCCTTTGTACCTGCTTCTCCCTCTCCCCGATGGCCCTTTCATGAGGCTCCTCACTTCCATCTGTTCTTTGCTCACTGTCACCTTCTCAGTGCAGTCTTCCCTGGATCCATCTAAAATGTCAATCTCCCTCACCCCCAACGCCAAAAATAAAAAATAAAATATCAACTCCCCACTTCATATACCTTTTCCCTGCCTAATTTTTTCCCTTTGGCACTTATACTAACAGACTCTAGATCTTACTTATTTAGTTTGACTGTTGACGGTCTCCCTCACCAGAAACTAAGCTCCACGAAGGCAGGGATTTTGGTCTGCTCACTGCTGTTTCTATAGTTACATTATGTGTTTGTCACATAACAGGTACTTAGTTACTCACTGAATGAATGGATGCATAGATGGATGGCTAGACAAATCTCTCTTTTATAAGGAAGGAAGCAGAGGCTTAGAGTAGTTAGAAAGCCTCTCCGGCTTGGAATTTGAACCCAGAACTGATTCTGCAGGGAGGCCTCTGTTGATAACACTGTTAATATGTACTGAGGGGTTGAGATGGTGACACTATGAATAGAAACTGGATCTATTTAGCAAGCCCTGCTCTGTTTTACAATGCAGCGGGTAAGTTGTCCACTGACATCTTTACAATGTAGTTTTCTAAGAAAAAAAAAAAAAAGAACAATGTAGACATCAAGGCAACTGTCCTCTTGAGTTGGCCCAGGAAGGGAAAAAGGCATCAGCAAGACAATGCCCAACACTGAGGGAGAGAGCACATGAAGGATCTGATTGACAGACAAGAAGAGAAATTAATTCATCAGCACAAGAAATACCAGAAGGGCTGGACCAGCAGAGAAACACGACACACATGCAGGGACCCCACGGATGGAATGGTGATTACAAAACAAAACAGTCCTAATAAGATTACAGCTAAAAATGAATCTGCTACAAAAGTCTGGAACGATGTTAGGATTTTAATAAGCATCCCCCAAAGAGCATTCAGTCAATTTCACAAATGCCCATTCTCATCACTTCATTCTAAGGGGGAGGAAGACTGCTCTACCTGGCTGTTTCTAAATGAATAATGTGCTTCATTCCTGTTATGCTTCAGAAACAAAGCCACTGTAACAGTGCAAGCTGTTTTGGGGAGAATTTTAATATTCTCCCTGCTAATATAAACAGAACCTTATTAACTAAGTCCCAGAGATGCCACATTTGGGATGTAATCCAGGCCCTGGTGCCAAATCCAACGTTAACATTTGAAAATACCTCGTGTGCACACTTCATTTGAACAAGTAAGGCAACATAAGCTCTCCCCTACAAAAAGGGAAAGAAAAAAATTCATAAATCTGTACCCCAATGAGAAAAGCTGCTTAATCCCAGTTTAGACAAAGACTACAGTGAATGGTACACACTGCCTCCTTTTCTTCATTATTTTCATAACATCAACTCTCCCTCAGCTCTAAAGAATGTGTATTATAAATATAGCTAGTTCCGTTCCACAGAAAGGAACCTAAAGAGAAAACCCATGTGACTTACATATAGATTAAAATTGCATCACAGCAGGCCACACAACTCTCAACCCAACTGAGGCCCAGACGTGGCGCCCATGCCTTGGCTCCCTGCCCAGCAGCTCCACAGTCTGTGCCTGAACACTCTATCGCACAGGGACGCTCAGGCTTCAAGGCACAATATGCTGCCAATCCCGTGAGCAGAACACGGCTCTGCGTCATTGGATGCAATCATTTCCAAATAATCCTGATCCCCTTCTTATGACTCAGCCTGTAATGACAGCCCAGGCTCTTGAAGCTGCAGCAAATCCTCATACCTTCCAATCCCAACACAGGAAAAGCAATAGAATGGTGGAAAGGAGAAAGTGAAATAAGAAAGGAGTCGTGGGGGAAGGTATGGCTGTGCACTTGTTCATAATCTGGACAAAACGCCTGTCGTGAAAATTCTGCCAATATGCATTTAATTTTTAAAAAAATGTTCTTCTTGTATTGGAAATAAAAGGGAAAACCAAAAGGCATCATGCAACATGACAAGCCAGAGAAGCCAGACTAAAAGCTCAGCACAAGCTGGCATTTGGCTCCACTTGAGACCTGATTTTCTGCATCCTGATATAGATGTACGCAAGAATATACATACACAAAATGCACATGACACATCAATACTTGGTGCTGCCAGCAAATACGAACGCCTCCAGGAGAAGCAATGAGTAAAAATTGTGATGAATAGCACTTAGAGGCTTTATTTGAGTTCAAAAATCATTTCCTCTCTTTGTAAAAATGAGTTAGATGTTCACAAGCTGAGACGTCTCCTTCATTTGAGGAGCTCAGATTCTGAAAAGGAAAATAACAGCAAAGCATTCTTTTCCTAGAATTAAAAATCAGGTCACAGTAAACTCAAAAATAACTTTGTAAAGGCTAAGGATGGGAATAGAATAGTTATTCTATAAATAATCCCTAACATCCATATTCATTGTGAGCCTTTGAAAATGGCTGGACAAGTAGTTTCAGAAAACCAGCGGCTGATCTGAGCACGTAGCTTGAAGAACGTCATCCATATTCACGTCCTGGATGCACTCTAATCAACAAATCAAAGAGCTCAACTAATTAAATGCTGATTGCTTGTTGCAGAGGATGGAAGTCAACCATCTTAACCAAGGTTTGAGTTATTCTAAGAAATGAAGATAGTTAAGCTTTTGCAAGCCATTTTATGCCTAATGAGTACATTACGCTTAATGAAACTTCATTTAGGCTAATGATAACCTTGGTTTAACAAACAACTAACTGATGACATTCTGTCTTTTAATGCCTGAAATTTAGTAATTGACACTGTGGACATGGCTGATAAGTTTTGAACACTTTTCTGGACTTGGCTATTGACAGTCAAAGGATGATCTGATGTCCCCATCCCAAAATGACCGCTCAGCCTCATGATGGAGGGAAAATGGTGCCTGATCTGGTACCTTTAATGATGAGACTCATGAGAGCTTCAGTATCACTATGCATTTGGGATGAGAGCATTTCCCAAAATCAAGGCAGCAAGGCTAGAGGCATGAGACTTACTCTCTCAAAGCAAAAAGGGGAACGAATTGATTCTAGGCCTGAGCATCTTATCATTACCTCCCTAGGGAAGTCCCATGAGCTACTTCTAATTACTGAGGTTCAGTATATGATTTCCTTATCATTACTGCTATTTACCTTTTTTTTTCCTCAAGATAGCATTACCATGTTTACCTGAAGAGTAATGCACACTTTAGCTAAATGAGAAAATCGTTCTGTCTCTCTAATCCTTAAGAATTTCACATTTGATGCTGCTTAAATGAATTTAAAGTGTCTCGCCAAGTCATCAACAAAAATTATTTACTCTACCTGGCTTACAACTTTTTGATTTATAGGATGCTTTCTAATGTTGCATGTGTAAACAAGAAACTACTTAGATCAGAAGGAATGTCACTCTTGCGTAACTGTCTCTTCTTCATTAATTAATCAGGCTGATGGAGGGACACTATGGAAAATCCCTCTTAGGTAATATGGACTAACAACATACTGCCACCTTCAAAGGGAGGGGAAAAGAAGAATTTTTCTGAAACATGGGATGCTGGCAACACGTGGGATAGCTGCCTAGTGGGTAAGAGCTTCGGCTCTAGATTCTCACAGATCTAGACTACAATCCCGGACTATGCATTCAGGATGGTTAATTAATCATTTCAAGCCTTGGTTTGCACCTCTGTAAAATGGAAATCATTACCCCTAACTCTTGGTTTGTGATAAGGCATCAATTAATATCATGCCAACAAAGTCTTCAGCACTGGCTTGATAAACATTAGATGCTAATATTATTTTTAATTTTACTCTTAATATCATTAGTAATGTCCAGCCTGTAGCATAACAGTTTTCTAAAGAGCAGAGGTTTTTGTAAACTTGGAACAAAATATAAAGATCTGCATGCATCCCCACACTGTGTCTGGGAGAAAGCAGTATCCTGCCAGAAACAGCTCAGCTCTGATAGGGAAGCAAGGCAGCTGACTGACAAAAGGGAGACGTATCAATTGGTTTCCACGAGTCACCAATAAATAGTTCCATCTCGTACCTCATGGTCCAGGTAGACATCTAGGAACCATCCTTAATTTCACCTCTTTTCTCTCATCCCCTTGTTCAACACATCACACTATACTACAGATTCTATCTTTAAAACATACCTCAAATTCCCCACTCCTCTCCATTTGCACTTTCTGTGCTCTATCCCAGGCCATCATCTATCTGCTCACCTGCAACACTGCATCTAGTCCCCAGTTCATATCTTCTATCACCCCCAAGCCCCACCAAATCCAGCCTCCATCCACAGTCAGACCCGTCTGCTTACAACCCTGTAGTGTCTCCCTACCACTTGAGTAAAGTCCAAATCCCAAATAGGCCCTGGCCATCCCCTGCAGTCTCACATCCTAGCACTCTTCCCTCACTCAGAATGTTCCAGGAGGACCGCCTCTGTTCCTCGAACATGCTCAGCTTGTTCCCACCCCTGGGCCCATGCACAGGTTGCTTCTTCCATGTGACAGGCGACTCCCTCACTGTTTCCTTGGCTGGCTCCCTCCTTTCATCAAGATACAGCTGAAACATTTCCTCCTAAGGAGTGGGAATGCTAATGACTCCGAAGATGTTTCAG
This sequence comes from Equus asinus, assembly GCF_041296235.1. NCBI lineage: Eukaryota > Metazoa > Chordata > Mammalia > Perissodactyla > Equidae > Equus > Equus asinus. Next base: position 42,217,631 of record NC_091798.1, on the reverse strand, counting down.
TGCTTGTTACAGTGCCCCGTTTGTTTCTTTACAACAGTTTTCTCCACGTTAATGCTGCGTTTGGTGTTTGCCTGCACATCTCCTTTATACCAAGGGCTTCACGAGAACGGCTGGGGCCCCTCTTCTGTTCACTGCCATGCTGAGCACAGTATTCGGCACATAGTAGCAACTTGTGAACGAACAATTATTCTAGTGTTGTCATGGGGTAAAGTAAGATTCAGACTTTATTCTGCGTGGTTTCAGGGTAAAGAGAAAACTCTTATGAGTGAAAGTTACGAGGCAGCCGAGATCTCTCAGTGAAAGGAAGGCATCATTGTCTCAAAAGAGCTGCCTGTCCTGGGAGTAGTGAGTGTCCCAGCCCTGAGAGTGTTCAAGCAGGGCCAGTCAACAGCTCACAGGACATGACTGACCGGACTGTACAACATGGCAGGTGGCTTCCACCTCTACGTCTCCAAGAGACAGAGAAGCTCAGCCCTTGGCAGCGATGGAGCATCCAAGGGGGTGGTAGGAAAAGAGATGGCAGGACTATACACTTGGGATCCAGCAGCTCTCGCAGCTGTGGCTGTGATGGCAATCGTCCCAGTGTCCTCAGATACTGAGACACGACTTCCTCCTCAGTCTTAAAGAAGATGCACAATCAAGTCACAGCTAGTGCCAAAGGCAAAACAACCCTTCTCACTTGCTCAGCAAACACAGACTGATATCATCCCTGTGCCAGGCTAGCCGGGCTAGTCTCCGGAAAGAAAAACAGTTAAGTAAGAGAAAAGATAAACAACTAAGTAAGCTTTACAGAGCACTTACACATACCGGGCACAGTTCTAGCACTATGCATGCAGTAACACATCTAGTCCTCAGCACAGCCCTACGAGAAATGTACTACCACTGCCACCACTGGATAGATGAGAATGTTGAGATGCCAAGAGAGGTCATCGCACAATGCCCAGGCCCAACATTCTACAGGTGGCAAAGCCGTGATAAGGACCCAGGCAGACAGACCAGAAAACACACTCGTAACCTTAACACTGTCCTGTAGCACAGGAACTGGAAAAGCAAGATTCAGTGTATACCATCCTTTTCAGCTCCTCTAGAAGAACCATCGGTGGTGTTCAAAACCCACTGACCATCCTCATTAAGGCTGCCAGACTAGGCTGGCTTCCAAGCAGCCAGTAAGAACTCCTAAGTTAGAGCACATTGAAGGCTGGGTTCAAAGAAGGGGTGCCCGAGAATGCAAACACAAAGCCACAGTGTGGCATGAGAACTGTGGTCAAGCCCTGGTATCTCCTGGCACCGAGGTGGCCCACGCTGCACTCACCTGCATATCCGCCCAAGGGCTTCCAAACTGCATGGGCCTGCCAAACACACCAGGAGACAGTCCGAGTCCCTGCCATCTGGCGAAGCTAAATAAGGAGAGATTATTCTAGAGAGGCACGTAGAAGACTGGGAGAAGCCCAGGTGGGTGGCCGCTGGGTTGAATTCCTGGCCCTGCTCTTTACCAGTCAGGCACATGAGACAAGGACTTGCCCTTCTGGGCCTCTGTTCCCTCACCTGTAGTCCCCAATTGCTATTTGAGGCTGCCATGAGATATAAGTTAATAGACATATTTGGGAAATGTTAATATAACCCTACAAATTAAAGTTGCTTTTGATACATTACAACCAGCATAATTAACATAAGCAGGAGAAACTTCACATAAATATTATCATAGCTGACATTTATTAAGCATTAACTACGTGCCAGGCAATGTCTTATGCAATACTGTTGGTCATTTTATTTAATTCTCAAATGTCTCATAAAATAGGACAATTAACCCCATTTCACAAGTGGGGAAACTGAGAACCACAGATTAAGGAACTTGTCAAAAGGACACGATGCCAAATAAGTGTCAGAGCCTAGATGCAAACCCAGCTAGGTGACTGGAGAGGCCACGCACTAACCCACGACCTCACCAGTCTGTCTGGAGTATGGCACGTTGTCCCTCAACATGTATATTTTTGGGATATATAGCCCTTTGTCCTAAGTGACACAGAATTCCCCAGATGCAGCCTCAGATCTCTGGAATCTCCCTTGTCCACGGTCTCTGGTATCCAGCATGGGAACTCCAAGTGGCCTGTCGACAAGTCCCTTCCATGCCTGTCACAGGCCAACACAGCTGTCCTTCTGCCTGGGTCACCGACGTCCCACATTCCCCATGAAGGGCACCTGCAGGCCTGGAGCAGGCCCTCCAGCAGAGAGCCTTTCCAATGAGGGCTGTTCTAAGTTGGAACCAAAACACCGGCAGGAGCATTCTGTTGATTTACTGTTTCGTATAAGAAACGGTGAATAAATGATTTACAGGTGCACATATATTTCCTTCATGATCTATTCAATCAAACTTGTTTTAACTGTCAGCAAAGAGTACAGGCTTCGGCTGCAGCCCTTCATTGAGACCAGCCCTGGATTGGCACTGGCTTTACCTCCAGATCACAGCAGGTCACCAGGGTTTCCTACTTGCCCAGTGTGAGACGGTAAATGGAGGCACCACCAGCGGCCGAGTAAGGACAGCCTGCAGCAGAAGCAGGGACAGTGGAAGAGGTGGCTACCCCATGTTGTGACTTAGGGACAAAGGAAAGGGGTCAGGAATGAACACTTTCCTAGCACATGAGACGGGCAGCACCCTGTGCTAGATGCTTCCGGGGGTTATCTGCGGGTTAAATGAGGTGACGCACACAAAGGGCTCTGCACTGGGCCTGCTCAGCACACACTCTGTAAATGCTGACTCTGCTTTCTGTGATTTACTATTATGATTATTCTTTTTAATTATTATCATACCCTACGAATCCAAAATCCTGCATGGTTTAAAATCTGAGCACAGCTTATGCATTTGACTTAAAAAAATGAATTCTATCCTTCAACGTCTCTGAAAAGGATTTTAAGAGGATCTAAATATACAGTTCCCAGCAACGCTGATCGAAATCCCTTCCTCTCCCATTTATTCCCCTCCCTACCCCGGAAGAATCGGCCTCACTACTCGCATTCCTCAAAAAAGTCCCTCATCCACTTCCAAGCTAGATGTCTTCCCTTCTTTGCCCTTAATTATTTTGACTGCCTTGGCCTCTCTCCCAACAAGAAAAAAAAAAAAAAACATTTTTTTGCCCTATTTACAAGGAATGAGGAAATAAAAAACAAGTATGGCAATTACAGGATTCTCCTTGCTGGCTGGCAGAGCAGGGCAATCTATGGACACGCCCATATTAATAATTTTGTCCTATCCTTGGGTCATCAGTAGGGGCAACCATGCGAACTTGGGGATATTGTCCCCATTTTTATGATGAGGAGATGGAATCTAAGAGGGGTTAAGAAAACTGCCAGGCCACACCATCATAGATGGGAGAGACCCTGAGCTTTTCACAACTCCATTCTGCTTCCCAAAACAAAGTACCTTTTCTATATCTGAAATAAAACTACACACAACTCCACTTGTGGAACAGAGGAAGGAACAAAGAATGTGGAGGTAACTCTGCCAGAGAGGGAAGCTCAGCTTCACTCCTTCCTGATGGGATGGGTGTCCATGAGCTAGTCCCCTGACCCCTTCCTCCGCCATTTCCTCATTCACAAACCTGGGATAATAATACTTGTTTCACAGGGTTCTTGTGAGAATTAAAGAGCACACTCAATAAATGTTATTTCCTCCCTTCAACCTGATGAGCCAGCTTAAAAAAAAAATTCTATACATAGTCTCCTGAAAGTGGCAGCAACAACTTTTTCTCCCTTTCAATATCAAATCCCACACCACAGTAAGAATTACTCGTAAGGAGTGTTTACTATTTCCTATTTCCAAAATTTATTTTCCATTAGGCAACTCAAAGCTATTAAGGCTGCCAAAGCCCTAAATAACCAGGCCACATCAGAGCCAGCATTGCATGACCCGCACGCTATAAATGAATTGCTTCTAAACCTAAGTAGATATGGAGGTACTTTGATTTTGCTCTGATATGACTCAAACTGATAGAAACACTGTAAATATCCTCCCCAAAGTTGGAAGCAGGCAACATTACCCTTGGCAGCAAATGTGAAACCATTTTCATAATAATTTGTTGAGCTAAGAACCGCAAGAGTGGCTTTTGTGACAGATGAGAAGGCACTGGGCTTGACTGAATCAGACTAACCACATATTGCTTGACTGTACTTTGCTTCCATTATGGGCCCCCTGAGAATTTAGTCCCAGTGTCAGTGAAATCAGATACGAAACAACAACCCAACCCTCCAGTCTGAGAGTGGCTGGGAAAGTGATGTTATATTAGAAGGTGGAAAATTGATTCCCACAGCCAATTAGCATACGGTTACTGGGATCAAGTTTAAAAAGATGCATATAAACACTTTGCACACAAATATAAAACCACAAGAAATGCAAGGAAATATAAACTTTTCCAAACGCTAAATGTAATAAATCTATATTTTATGTTCTTGGGCAGTAAGACTCAAGCACTTTTAGTGCTTTCAATGTTCCACCATAGCCTTTTCAAACTTGTGTATTTGCCAACACAACTAGATTTGATATTGATTTTTTGTTACAAAGCCAGGAACTGAAAGAGTTTGAGACAAAATATATGATCTAAGGTAGCCCATTTTTCTCCATGCATTTCCAATTCTATAGAATTTTAGGGTGACACTTTTGCCCTGTTATACATAGGAAAATTGAGCAAAGTGATGGGAGATGTCAGTTCTCTAATATCAGTTAAGTGAGCTTCAATTTCATTCCATGTTCTGTGAACTCTCCTTCTTTGATACATAGACACATGCACATGTGCACACATGCATACACACCCCGCCATACAACAGGCAAAAGAAACTGAGCCAAATGTTATATGAATTCATCTCAAAGAAACACTGAAAATGGGATGATCTAAAAAGGCAGAGAGCTCCCAGCTTTCTTGTTACTTCCCAGGCTAGAACTGAGTCAACTCTTTAACTAGGGGTCTCTTAAAACAGTATCACATCTTAGTCTTCAGAGAATTAAGACTGAACCATGAGCACATATTTCTGAAATGCTTCCAAATGATCAGTTTTGCTTAAGAGTCAGGTCATTATATTCTTTAAAGCCTCTGAGCAACTCTGTTTATTAACTCAGGGAGGTACAAGAGAGACCACAGAC